>NC_134125.1:3272500-4474375 GCF_040939455.1 Microcebus murinus | reverse complement strand
GGGTGGGGCGCTGCCATCCTGACCGTTACGGCCACCACAGCACCAGCTGACCCACCACGCGCTGGCCGTGCGGCCCGAGCCCGGCTCTGTCAGCTCCTGTGAGCCACGGAACTCTCCGGGCGTGGGGCAGACGGAGCACCCACTTGCCGGGTAGGGAAACCGAGGTGCAGAGACAAGGGGTGACGTGCCCAGGGTCGTGCAGCCAGGACACGTCTAACCGGGATGGACGCCTGGGCAGTCCTCCCCAGAGCCCGCCACGCGGCCACGGCTCCTCCCCTCCCCGTCACGCCCATGCCTGTGGGGCCCCCATTTTACAGCTGAGGAAACTGAGGCCCAGAGAGGTGAGGTGACATGCCCGAGGCCACACAGCTCTGGCAGGGACACAGCCGGGACTCAAACCCCCGCCTCTGCGGCCCAGGGCAACGCCATCTGCGAGCCCGGCCCCTCCCCCAGCCTGGCCTGGGCCTGGAGGTCCCCATGGGACGTCCCTGCCGCCTCCCGGCGCACCCCGGCCTCGGGACAAACCTCTCCCTCCCCCCGCGGTGCGGAACTGAAGGCTCCTTGTGCGCTCGGGAAGCCCTTCCAACTTTCCAGTGTTTGTCCCGGCGCCGGGCTGCCAAGTCCCGGGCAAGCCTGGGCCGGTGGCGCTGGTTTCAGACCAGACACGGGCGCCTGGCCAAGCGCCACCTCGGTGGGGAGCGGGCGCCGGGCTGGGCCACAGCACCGCCTGCACCTGGTCTCCCTGCCCCGGCCACCCTGGAAGCCGGGGTGGGATCCGGCCCCAGGAACCCGCGCCCAGCACCCTGGGTGCCTGGCCCCGCAAGGGCTCAGAAGAGCGGCACAAAGCCCGGCCGGGCCCTCCCACGCGGCCCGCCGGGGCGCCCCCCGCCCGCGCCTCCGAACACTCTCCTCCGTGACTCCTGCAACTCTGTCCGATGAGGCGGCCGGCCCACCGTCCGCGGGCGCGGGGCAGTGCACGTCCACCCTGCCAGGGCACGGCCGCCCGCGTCTGCCCGCCCCTGCCCTGGACCAGGGCCGCGGCACCCAGTGGCAGGCCCGGGGCTCCTTCCGGACGGGTCCCCCACGCGGCGCGCCCGCCCCGGCCCGCGCCCACCCCTGGCCGGGGCACCGCCACGCCGCGCCTGCCCACGCTGCGCCGCCCGTCTCTTACCCGAGCACGTGACCCGCCTCCTGCCGACAGCTCCGGACCCAACTTGGAGAAACTCTCCCGCGAGGAGAAACAGAAAGAGAAAGAGAAAGTGCCGGCCCGAGGGTCGGCGCGGCGCACACGCACAGACGGCGCCCGCGCCAGAACACGCACCGCATCCGGCCTCGAGCCACCCTCCTCCGGCCGACACGGAGAGGGGCCGCGCGGCCCGCGCCTTCCCGCGAGACTGCGGCTCCCGCCGCCCGAGGCCCCGCCGGGCCGTGGCCCAGCGCCCAGCCGCCCCGCTTCCGCCCGATGCCCGGCGCCGGGCAGGCGAGGCCCACCGGGACAGCGCGGCCGGCGACCCCACGGCGGCGAGGGCGGCGCGGGCCTTGCTCCGCCGCTCCGGGCCTGTAAACACAGGGAATTACATAAGTCCACTCCTCTTGTTCGGGAGCCAAAAGTACGGCTTTCTCTCCCAGCCTTGGCAGTAAGTAATAATTCCTCATCGCCATGGAAACCTGGCGCGCGGCCAGCCGGCGGGCCCGGCGCTGTGGGGCCTTTTTATAGCTCGGCGAGAAAACCTCTCGCTCCTCGCGGCAGCCAGGGCGGGCCCGGCCTCTGCCGCTTTAACCCGTTTCCTCCCAGCCGCCCGGCCCCCACCCTGCGGCCACACAGGACGGCCACACGGCGGGGACGGGCACACGGCGGGGACGGCACACAGCGGGGACGGGCACATGGGACAGCCACACGGCGGGGACGGGCACACGGCGGGGACGGGCACACGGCGGGGACGGCACACAGCGGGGACGGGCACAGGACGGGGACGGGCACATGGGACAGCCACACGGCGGGGACGGGCACACGGCGGGGACGGGCACACGGCGGGGACGGGCCACACAGCGGGGACGGGCACAGGACGGGGACGGGCACATGGGACAGCCACACGGCGGGGACGGCCACACGGCGGGGATGGGCACATGGGACAGCCACACGGCGGGGACGGCCACACGGCGGGGACGGCCACACGGCAGGGACGGGACGGCCACACGGGACAGCCACACGGCGGGGACGGCCACATGGCGGAGACGGGCACACGGGACAGGCCACATGGCGGGGACGGCCACACGGCAGGGACAGCTCTGCCTTCGAGGTGTCGCCGTCCTCCTGTCACTCGAAGGAGAAGCAGCACAACCCTCACGTCTGCAGCTTTCAGAACTAGGGTTGTCTCGGTGATGGGCCTGGGAAAGAGACAGAGAAAGAGGCAGCCACACACACACACGCACACATATGTGCGCACACGCGCACTCTCATGCCACACACCATGGCTGGCCGGTGCTCGGCCAGAAGCCTGAGCCTTGGCTGCGGTGAACCTTGCGACGCAGACGCAAGCCCCAGCTGCCCCGGTGTCAGCTTCCCGCCCATGGAGGGTGGACCCGGCCCTACTCCCGCCCGTGGAGGGTGGACCCGGCCCTACTCCCGCCCGTGGAGGGTGGACCCGGCCCTGCTCACCCCCGTGGAGGGTGGACCCGGCCCTGCTCACGCCCGTGGAGGGTGGACCCGGCCCTGCTCCCGCCCGTGGAGGGTGGACCCGGCCCTGCTCCCGCCCGTGGAGGGTGGACCCGGCCCTGCTCACGCCCGTGGAGGGTGGACCCGGCCCTGCTCCCGCGTGGAGGGTGGACCCGGCCCTGCTCCCGCGTGGAGGGTGGACCCGGCCCTGCTCCTGCGTGGAGGGTGGACCCGGCCCTGCTCACGCCCGTGGAGGGTGGACCCGGCTCTGCTCCTGCGTGGAGGGTGGACCCGGCCCTGCTCCCGCCCGTGGAGGGTGGACCCGGCTCTGCTCCTGCGTGGAGGGTGAACCAGGCCCTGCTCACGCCCGTGGAGGGTGGACCCGGCCCTGCTCACGCCCGTGGAGGGTGGACCCGGCCCTGCTCCCGCGTGGAGGGTGGACCCGGCCCTGCTCCCGCCCGTGGAGGGTGGACCCGGCTCTGCTCCTGCGTGGAGGGTGAACCAGGCCCTGCTCACGCCCGTGGAGGGTGGACCCGGCCCTGCTCCCGCCCGTGGAGGGTGGACCCGGCTCTGCTCCTGCGTGGAGGGTGAACCAGGCCCTGCTCCCGCGTGGAGGGTGGACCCGGCTCTGCTCCTGCGTGGAGGGTGGACCCGGCCCTGCTCACCCCCGTGGAGGGTGGACCCGGCCCTGCTCCTGCGTGGAGGGTGAACCAGGCCCTGCTCCCGCCCGTGGAGGGTGGACCCGGCTCTGCTCCCGCGTGGAGGGTGGACCCGGCCCTGCTCACCCCCGTGGAGGGTGGACCCGGCCCTGCTCCCGCCCGTGGAGGGCGCCCGGCTCTGCTTCCCCAGGGGCCCTGGGGGGCGGTGACAAGGGTCGGGGAAGCTGCCGGCGCCACCAGGAAGCAGAGGAGGCTCCGCCGGGTCCCCAGCTCGCTCCCCTCCTGCCGCAGCCCCCGGGTGTCACCCGGCCTGCGGGAGGACGAGGAGTCCCTGGGGTGCAGACGGACGCGGGAGCCTCCGTCTGGGGTGCAGGCAGGAGGCACGGCCGGTGCAGAGGTCTGGAGGCCAGACCGAGCGTGGCATGTGGTCGCAGCAGGGGGAAGGCTGGAGTGGCCGGCGTGCAGGGGTGCAGGGGGCAGAGGTGGGAGGTGAGGGGAGCAGAGGGAGACAGCGGGCAGCCCACGAGGACCCCGGGCAAGTCCCACAACTACGACGTGACAGTAACTGCAGTGACACACACTGAGCCCAACAGCTCCTACTGTGCGCCGGCGCCGTGAGCACATCCCCCGGTGACCCCGCCGTCGCCGGGACACCACGGCAAAGGGGAGGCACGCTTCTGAGCCCCAATATGCAGAGAAGGCAGCAGGCCCAGAGAGGTTAAGTGGTTCACCCAAGGTCACACAGCCAGGAAGTGGCTGGGCCGGGATTTGAACCGGGCAGGCCTGGTGTGCGTCCGCCATGCCACACGGCAAGTCAGCCACGCAAGGCCTTCACGACTAAGACCTGATTTGCGTGTGACAAAGATCAGTGGCCACCGGACTAGTGGGGGCCAGGGTGGCCGCTAGGAGACGCCCACGGGGCCAGGCGCGCTTACGTCCCCAGCTCACGCTCGGCCGTGAGGAAACACCCCGCGGGTTTCAAAGGCTCCAGGGACCTGCCCCCAGAGCCAAGGCGGGGGATCTGCCACTGGGAGCCTCCCATGACAGGCGGGAAGGCAGCGAAGACGTTCCGGGACGCAGAGGCAGGGCGGTGGCCTGGGCACCGGAACGGGGGCGGGGGACCCAGAGGCCACGCGGGCCGCGCAAGGCCCCGGGCTCTCGGAGCACCAGACGGGGAGCACCTGTCTGCCGCCTCCCGCAGGGCCGGCAGGAGCCACACGCGGGGACAGGAGTGTGCTGGGAATCTGAGGACCAGGCCTGGACCCACAGCCGCACAGACACAGACACACGCATACATGCACATGTGCACACGCAGACACGTGCACACACACATGCACAGAGACACATGCACACGTGCACACATGCACAAACACGTACAGACACATGCACACGCACATATGTACACAGATACATGCACACACACAGACACATGCACACACATACACAGACACATGCACACACGCATGCACACGCTGCTTCCCGGCCGGGCACAGAGACGAGGGCGGGAGGAGGACGGGGCGGGAAAGACCGCGTGAGCCGGACCGTCCGGCTCCTGGGGCCTCTTCCCCCCGCCCCGACGCCAGGCGCTGACCTGGGCGGCCTCCGTTTCCTCCCCTGAAAGTTCTCCTGCAGACAGGCCGCACGGACGTACGTCCACGCGATGAAGTGCGATTCCGCCGTGCACTGCCATGAGGACACACGCGGCGACACGGATGACCTTCCACAACATGACGCCACATGCACGAAGCCAGACACACAAAAGCACGTGCTGTGCGATGCCGTGCAGGGGAAACGTCCAGACCCAGCCAGTCCTCAGAGGCGGGAGCAGACGGGCGGGCGTGAGTGTGCAGCGGCCCGGCAGGCACGGCGTCCTTGCGCGGCGATGAGAACATTTTCTAGACAGGTGCCGTGGACGCACACCGTTGTGACGTGTTGACAAAACCAATGAATCGTTCACCTTAAAACAGTCAGGTATCAGGAGTCCGAGACCAGGCTGGGCAAGAGCGAGACCCGTCTCTACAGAAAACCCAGAAAAACTAGCCAGGCATGGTGGCGCACGCCTGCAGTCCCAGCTACTCGGGAGGCTGAGGCAGGAGGATCGCGTGGGCCCAGGAGTTAGAGGCTGCAGTGCGCTGTGAAGGCAGCGTCCACCTCCTGGCTCGCGAGTCCTGACACAGACCCGGATCTGCCAGTCGCTCACCGAATCCTCCGGCCCTACTGTGCGCACCGAGCCCCGGCAACAACGCAGAGAACAAGACAAAAGATTCTGAATTTTAAAATGACATTCTAGAAACGTCGGCGTGACTACAGTGAAATCCACCGGCGCAGGGGTGTCGGGGGACGCCGTAACACACGCTGCAGACCGGGCGGCTCGGAACGCGGCGGCGCGTCCTGTTCCGGAGGCCACTAGCCCGACCTCGAGGAGTCCCTGGGGCCTCTCGCCCTGCAGAGCCTCTGCTGGCGGGGGCGTCCTTCTCCGTCCCTCCCAGCTGCCGGCGGCCGCGGCGTTCCCCGTGCGCGGCCGTCCGTCTACGTCTCCCCTCTTCTCAGAGGGGCGCTCGCCAGGACGGTCTCCGCCCGAGACCCTCGACCTCACTGCACCGCCCGAGAGGACCCTCGGTCCAAGCAGGCCACGGCGGCACCCACGGTTCTCCAGCGGATGCGACTCACCCGCCACCAGGATCGGGGCCCGTGGCGTGGCGGCCACACGTGCCCAGACGCACGCCGGCCCCAGAGCTCTCCCCCGGTTCCAGCGAGCCGGGCCGGAGGCCGCAGGGCCACATGCTGGGCATCTCTCCGAGCCCACGGCCCCACGGCCGGCCTCCCGGCCAAGGCAGCCGGAACAGACCCGAGAGCGCGGACCCCTTCCCTGGGAAAGGCCCGAGGGGCCGCAGGAAGGGCAGCCCGCCTGCATGGGCACGTCCCGCACCAGCCACGTCCTGCGTCCACGTCCTGCGTCCCCATCCCTATCCGGCCACGGGACTCACCCCACAAACGCATCCGAGCCGAACCCTCGGCTGCGGCGCTCGGGGCTGCTCCCCGCGAGCTGCTCCCCCTTGCAAAGCGGCCGCCGGCACCGCTCACGGCTCACGCGGGACGCTCCCAAACGCTGCGCCAGCGGCCACCGGGATGCCGCAGGCACCAGCGACTGGCAGGGACGGCCGGGCGGGGCGCCGCCCTGGGGCCCCCAGGAACGTCTGCGCTGGCAGCAGCGGTGGCGGCACAGGCAAGTGCAACATGATCACTGTTATGAAAACCCTGCTATGACTATTGTCATTGTCACCGTTTGCTCCCACTTCAAAGCCCGAGTAGGTTCGTGAACCTGTCGGCAGCGTGAAGACAAGTCCACCTGGATCCAGGGGCCAGCGGACAGGGCGCGCCCCTCCAGGGACCCCAGCACCACCACAAGGGCTCGCTGGGAGCCCCGGAAGCGGCGCCCCTCTCTCCCCCCCCCCGGCCGGGGGCGGGGCCACCAGGAGACGGAGAGAGACGCATGTCGGAGCCGCAGATTAAAAACAAGACGATTATCAGGCAGATCCACCCGTAATTGCGAAGCTGATGTAATTAGGCACCCCACTAACTTCATTACTTATTTATTTACGGGATTGCTTATTTAATTTACGGGCCTCCTTCCCGGAAAAGCCATCTCAGCCGACACCCCTCCAGCAAAGGAGGAGGCGGGGACGGGCCCCCTCTCCGGTCCCCACGCCCCACTCCAGGCCCCCATACGTCCAGCTCCCGCTTTGATCCAGAAAAGCTCCCGGAGGCCCGCGGGGCTTGGCGGGGGCCCGCAGGGCCGGGGAAGGCAGACCCTCGGCGGGCGGCAGCAAACACGCCAACGCCACGCACGGGGCCGGCACCCGTGGCTCGCAGGCGGGGCGAGCACGCAGCCCGGCCTCCCGGGTTTCAGTTCTCACCCTGCGGGCGGCCCCTGCCCTCTCAGAGCCTCGGCTCCCTCAGCTGTGAAACGGGAGCACCACGAACACCACTCACGGCGAGCCGACCCAGAAACCCGACTGCCCTGCAGGCCAGCCAACACAGCAAGACAAGGAGAAGTAAAAAGCGTAAAGACGGGAGGGGACAAGGCAGCCCGGCACCGTTGGCAGGTCTCTCGTCCCCCGCAACCCGGAGGGCTCCACCGGGTCAAAACGCAGAACCACCGCCTGTCCCCACGCACAGCCCACGTTGCAGCGCGATGTGACAGAAAGGGCGATGGAACCTACTAGAACAGCCATCGTGGAGGAGCTGACAACACCAAGTGCTGGCGAGGATGCGGAGCAAGTGGGATTCCCATCGTGTCCCCTTGGGAAAAACGGCCGGGTGGCTTCTTAGGGGCTAAAACACACACTTTCCACGTGGCCCGGCGACGCGCCTAGACGCGCGCCCAGAAGAGGAGACGTGCTCACGCCAAGACGCACGCGAGCATGCGCGAAGCTCCTGTGTCGCCAACAGCCAAAGCCTGGGAACAGCTCCCACCTGCACCGGCCGGGGACGGACAGGCCGACCGCAGGGCAGCCCCGCGCTGGGGCGCTGCTCAGCCGGAAGGAAGCAGTGACGGTGACCCACGGGACAGGGCGCGCCCGAGACCCACCACGCAGAGCGAGAGCCGCCGCGCAGACGCAGGCGCGTGCTCTGTGACTGTTTCATCGTGCCACTCTAGAAGATCTCAGAACTTCCACGACGGCAGATCGGTGGGGGCGTGGGGGGCAGGGTTAGCGCAAAGGGAACTTTGGGGGAGATGGAAACACTGTGTCTCCATGCATTACGCGAACTTGTATTTGTCAAAAGTCAGGGGACCGGGGCCGGGCGAGGCGGCTCACGCCTGTCATCCTAGCACTCTGGGAGGCCGAGGCGGGCGGATTGCTCGAGGTCAGGAGTTCGAAACCAGCCTGAGCAAGAGCAAGACCCCGTCTCTACTATAAATGGAAAGAAATTAATTGACCAACTAATATACATAGAAAAAATCAGCTGGGCATGGTGGCACATGCCTGTAGTCCCAGCTACTCGGGAGGCTGAGGCAGCAGGACCGCTTGAGCCCAGGAGTTTGAGGTTGCTGTGAGCTAGGCTGACGCCACGGCACTCACTCTGGCCTGGGCAACAAGGCAAGACTCTGTCTCAAAAAAAAAAAAAAAGTCAGGGAACCGGACCCCTAAAACGGGTGCTTCCTACCATGGGTTCATTGCAAATCCATAAGGCCGATTTTTAAGCATGACAGAGAAACACACATACATGTTAACACGCTCTCTCCCATCCCAGGGCCTGGGGACCAGCTCCCCGGCGCCTGTGCGGGCGGCTCCTGGTTCGCTGTGAGTGGTGGCGGGGCAGGCTGCGGGGCATGTGGCGGGTCAGGCGTCCTGGGCCTGATTCGCAGGCGGCGGCAGGCAGACCCGCTCAACTGTCAGCACCTCCGTCAGCCACCATCAAGGCACCATTAACTGCTGTCATTTGCGGGTGCCCCGTGGGGGCAGGGAGGAGGAGGAGGAGGAAGAGACCCACCTGCAGGGCTCACAGCACGGTGTGGAGCCGGCGCCCCCGGCCAAGCCCTCCCTCCGGCGCTGCAGCCCGGGGACATCACCTCACCTCCCTGTGCCTCAGTTTCCCCTCTGGAGAAGGGGGGTTACGACAGCGCTCGCCCCGTGGGGTTGCTCCGGGGAGGCAACAAGGAGGTTCCAAGAGGCGCTCAGGAGGGGCCTGTGCAGGTGCAAGGCCAGTGTCATGGGCCGTGGCCGCTGCGGTCCCGCGTCTGTCCCCTCCGACGGCACGCCCCTCCCCCCACGGCTTCCTCAGCAGTGCCAGCCCCCCTCCCACCTCCAGGGAAGGAGGCCCAGAGCTGCCAACCAGCACCATGGGCACGGGGTCTGCGCGCCGCCTCTGTCTTCTGGTGGGGGTGGGGCTCAGAGCACCCGCCCCGACTCAGTGTCCCCCACGGCCCTGCTCCTGGCCCTGCCCCGCTGAGCAGGCCCCGTCTTTGCACGGAGGAGCCCTCGTGTCCTGCCAAGGGGGCTCCTGGGAGCACCAGTGCCATCCGCCCCCCCCGCCCCCCAGGGACCGTGGCCCCAGGGAGGAGCCAAGTGCTCACAGACAAAGAGCCCTTTGAGCGTCCTGGGAGCGCGGTGGCATGACACGCAGTGGCACGCGGTGACCCAGCGCGGGGGAGGGCTCCCCTTAGGCCGCCACGCAGAGTGCAGGACCAGGAGGAGGAGGAGGCGGGCGCCCTTCCCGCCTCAAGAGCGCCAGGCATCGCTGGGGCGCACTGCCACCCCCACTCGGTGTCACCCCCCGCCGCCCGCCCGCCCTCCAAGGCCCAGATGGCCCGCAGGCTGACCTCCCTGCCGCCTACTGGGGCCCTAGGGCGCAGGGCCAAGGAACGAGGCCTCCCCAAAAAAGCCCCCCCAGGGGACTCAGAACCCACAAGCCAGGAGCCGGCTCCTCACTGCCTCAGGGCCTTTGCACGGGCCGTTCCCCTGCCTGGGACGCCCTTCCCCGAGTACCACACGTGTCCCCCACCCCCGCTCCGCCAGGTCTTCCCGCAAAGCCGCCCACTCGGGGAGGCCCGTCCCAGAGCCAGGGGCAGACCGGCCTCCCACCCCCACGGCACCCTGGACCCTCCCCAGCACCACGCAGAAGTCTCTCTCTCCCTGGCTGGACACAGCCCACCCGGGGACCCTGCAGGCCCAGCTGCTGCCCGTGCCCAGCAGCTCTGAGTGCCAGGCCGTCCCCAGAGGCCACGCCGAGCCACACGCCCCGCCACACCCGCCTGGCCCTCCAGAGCCCTGCGGCGAGAAGCCGCACCCCTGGGGGCAGCACGGAGGGACAGCAGGACCTGCCAGGGCGGCCTCCAGCGAGGCCGTGTGCTTGGGGACGCAAGGAGACCTGCAGAGAAAACACAGGTCTCGTCACTAAATTCCGCACACGTGTGGGTTCAGCGGGACATGCCAACACACAGGCAGAGACGACTGTGTCCACGGGTCACAGCCCCACGCGTCGCACATGTCAGGCCAGGTATGTCTCCTCAACCCCCCGACAGGCAGGCGCTGCTGCCCATTTGACAGAGAGGAAGACTGAGGCGCGGGGAATCAAAGCCACCGCCAGGAGCAGACGGAGCAGGGCTCCGACCCAGGCTGTGCTCCTGCAGGCAGGCGGCCACCCGGCCGGCCCGGCCCCACACTGAAGGACAGGCGGGCTGCTAGTCCCACCCCAGAATTCCCGAGTCGCCGCACCACGTCACGCGATGACAGCCGGCATCCAAAACACGGAAAGAGCAGCCGCAGACACGCAAGAGCCAGGCAGCCCCGCGGGCGGGGGCACGCAGAAGACGCGGCAGACGGGAACGCGGGACGGGACAGTCGGCGTGCTGGTCATCCGTGAGCAAACCAGAACCCGTGGGCCACCGCGCGGACGTGGGACATGGGGACGTGGCCACCGCCGGCGGGAAGGCAGCTGGAACGCGAAAACGGAGCGGCCACTTTGGAAAACCGGCCGGCGGCTTCTTGCCCGGTTACACGGGCGCCCAGCACACGGCCCGGGGTCTCCGCCCGCGGAAACGCAAACGCGTGCACAGGCAGACACGCGTGCGCACCGCGGCGTTGCTCACAACCTGGAAACACGGGAAGCCGCCCGCGGCCGCCCACAGGCGAGTGAGGACCCAGCAGGGGCCCCTGGCGCGGACGGCGCGGCCCCGGGAGACGGGGAGCGGAGGCATGAGGGGAGGCACACGCCTTCTAGCGGCGCCGAGGCACAGACCCTCGGCCGCGGGCTCTGCGGTGCTGCCTGCGCTCCCGGGGGAGCCTGCGATCCCCACGGGGGGAGGGCGCTGGGACCACGCGAAGGCCCCACCCTCTCTCAGCTCAGTCTCCCCATCCAGAAAACGGGCCTGTGCCCCACGCTTCTCTCCGAGACCGGCCCGTTCCCAGACATCGCAGTCTCACGTGGCCCCGCGGAGACCCTTCTCCACCCCTACGGGGCCAGGAGGATCAGAGGCCAGTGGGCTGCCGGCCACACGGGGCTCGGTGCAGCGGAGCCCAGGGCTCGGGCTCCTGGGTCTCGCTCCGGCCTCTGCCCCTTCCTAGCTGTGCAACCTGGGCCGAGTAGCCTCACCTCTCTGAGCCTCAGTTTTGTCATCTCTAAAATGGGAACGGCGGTCAATGTGCTGACCCCACGGGGTCGCCGTGGACGTAAGCGCTCGCGGAGCCAGTGTGTGCACGCGGCGTGCACAGGGCACCTGCAGGGCACTGCCGTCGCCCCTCCCACGGCTGCCAGCTGAGATGGGGGCCCTCAGCACCCGCAGGCCCCTCGAGCCCAAGGAGCCTTTGAAAGGGCAGCTGCGGCGGCTCTCGGGGAATGAGCCAGCCGCTTCTTTCCTGCCCTTTTTCCTTTTTAAGCTCCTCTTTCACCACGATGCCCCAGGCTTGGCACCGGGACCTGCCATCTGCGGCAGCTCCCGAGACGGCCCGTGGGAGGCTGGAGAGGGGAGGCCCGGGCACGTCTCCACGGCGGAAGCCTTGGTGGCCAGCCACCTGCAGCGTGTCCCGTGACGGGAACGGGCTCAGGCAGGCTGGGTCCAGCGGGGGCTCTGAGGGAGGCGACCCTCCCGGGCGGCACAGCTGGGACGTGAGTGAGCCAGGATTCCACCCAGGGCCACGCGCTTCGGCCGGGGAGCCAGGGCGCCGGGCGGGGCAGGATGGCCCCTTGGGCGTCTCCCCGGGCAGGCCACGCAGTGGGGCTTCCCGCGGCGGCCGGGGCATCTCCTGCACGGAGACGCGGGGGCGGGAGGGACGTTTCCCACGGCGACACCCACCGCCCACAGCCCAGACCTGCCCCACGGCGCCAGGTGTCCGCGGGGCAGCAGCAAGTGGCACGGCTTGCAAGCAGCAAGTGGAGCAGGGCCCTAAACCGCAGCGAGGGGCAGGGAGGCGGGAGGGTCCCCCCAGGAGGTGACACCGGAGCCAGGCGGAGGCCACAGAGATAAGAGGGAGGCCGCAGGGATAAGAGGGAAGAGCGCAGGGCGGGCGGCACGGCCAGTACCAAGGCCTGGAGGCAGGAACCGGCCGAGGGTCCGGGAAGCTGGAAGCTGCCGGCAGGGCTGGAGCGTGCAGAGCGGGGGGCCGGCAGGGGTTGTTTCCAGGGTGTGGCAGCGGGAGGGGCGGGGCCTCTGGTCTAACACAAAACTGAGCGGAGAGAGTGAGGCAGAGCTAGTGAGGACGCCCCTGCGTCGGCCCCCAGGGCTCCCTGGAGGCATCGACCGCCTCCCTCCCCCGACCCGGCCTCAGCCTCTCCCTGCGAGGGGCAGAACCGCAGGCTCCAGCCACCAGGCCCCAGCCTCCACCAGGCCCCAACCTCCACCAAGCTCCAGCCTCCACCAAGCTCCAGCCTCCACCAAGCTCCAGCCTCCACAGGGCTCCAGCCTCCACAGGGCTCCAGGCTCCACTTGAGCTCCAGCCTCCACAGGGCTCCAGCCTCCACTGCAGTCCAGCTTCCACACGGGCTCCAGCCTCCACCAAGCTCCAGCCTCCACAGGGCTCCAGCCTCCACTGCAGTCCAGCTTCCACACGGGCTCCAGCCTCCACTAGGCTCCAGCCTCCACCAAGCTCCAGCCTCCACAGGGCTCCAGCCTCCACTGCGGTCCAGCCTCCACAGGGGCTCCAGGCTCCACTTGAGCTCCAGCCTCCACCAAGCTCCAGCCTCCACAGGGCTCCAGCCTCCACTGTGGTCCAGCCTCCACAGGGGCTCCAGGCTCCACTTGAGCTCCAGCCTCCACCAAGCTCCAGCCTCCACAGGGCTCCAGCCTCCACTGTGGTCCAGCCTCCACAGGGGCTCCAGGCTCCATTTGAGCTCCAGCCTCCATAGGGCTCCAGCCTCCATAGGGCTCCAGCCTCCACTGCGGTCCAGCCTCCACACGGGCTCCAGGCTCCACCGGGCGAGCACCTGCCAGCTGGACCTCAGCACCTCCCGGCCTCCCCGACCAGGCCTCTGGCAGCCGGCTCCCGCCCGCCCCCAGGCACGGGGCGAAGACCCCACCTGCAGCCACACAAGCCGGGCTCAGCCCAGCCCCCGCCTGGCTGGCAGGGCCCCGGAGTGGAGCGTCTTCCAGGGTGGCCTGAGTGAGCAGGGAGCCTCCCTGGCCCGGGTCACCCGGTCCCGGTCCCCTGGCAGCGAGCGTGCAGACAGCGGGGCGGGAGGGGGCGGGCTCCGCAGCCCTTCCGTTTAGGGCCGCCGGGACGTTTTATTTTCCTCCTCCAGTGACAGCTGGGCGGCCGCCCTCGCGCGCCGTCCTTGAAGCTGGGAGAGGCAATCGCCGAGAGTCAGCAAGGTCTCGGCGCTGCTGGGCCGCGGCGGCCGGGGGCGGGACGCTCTCTCCCTCCCGCCACCCCAGCAGGTTGGGGCGCCAAACCGAGGCCGGGGGGCTGCAGGGTGGAAGTGAGCAGATGGAGCCTGGGAAGCACAGTCGGGGGAGGAGGGGATGTGGCCCACCCATTGGGGACACGGCCCACCCACGGGTGGCACTCGGGGCACCCAAGAGTGACGTGCAGACCACCCATGGGGGACACCAACCACCCACGGGGGACACCGACCACCCACGGGGGACACCGACCACCCACGGGTGGCACTCGGGGCACCCAAGAGTGACGTGCAGACCACCCATGGGGGACACCAACCACCCACGGGGGGCACAGACCACCCACGGGGGGCACGGACCACCCACTGGGGGGCACGGACCACGCACGGGGAACACGGACCACCTAAGGGGAACATGGACCACCCACGGGGAACATGGACCACCCACGGGGAACACAGACCACCCAAGGGGAACATGGACCACCCACGGGGGGCACAGACCACGCACGGGGAACATGGACCACCCACGGGGAACATGGACCACCCACGGGGGGCACAGACCACGCACGGGGAACATGGACCACCCACGGGGAACATGGACCACCCACGGGGGACACAGACCACCCAAGGGGAACATGAACCACCCACGGGGAACACAGACCACTCATGGGGGACACGGACCACCAAAAGGGAGGCGCACAGGGCTGGGGGAGAACGAGGAGCAGAAAGGGGTGGGGCCCACCTGGCAAAAGCAATGAGGTGGGCGCTGCCCTGACCCCACTTCACGGAGGGGTAAACTGAGGCCCACCTGCCTGAGATCACACGGCCGGCGAGGGCTGGGGCAACAGGAACGGGCGTCTGGCCCTGCCCCGCTGCAGCCCGGAACGCGCCTCTCTGAGCGCCAGGGGCCACGCGCGGCCGGACGACTGGGGAGGCGCGAGGCGGGCGCAGCGGGCTGACTGCCAGCCAAGCGCGGTCCCGGCCCGGAGGCCCAAGACGGCGGCAGAGAGAGGCCACCTGTCCGTTCACCTGTCCGTCCGGCCCGTCTCCCCACCACGCCGCAGCCCGGGGCCTGGAGCTCGGCCCCTGCAGCCCCACCGCACCGGTTAACTCGTGCCGCCCTCGCCGCCCTGCGCCGCCCTGCGCCGCCCTGGACAGGTGGCCGGCCCAGGGTCCCCAGGGCTGGGGGTACCCGCACCCAGCACCCGCTCGCCCCACACGATGCCGCCTCGGCCCGACACCGCGGCCCTGGGGTCCCCGGCGGGGTGGGAGCTGAGAGAGTGGGCTCTGCAGAAAGCCAGATGAAATGAAAGCTTCCGGAAGCTTCTCCATGCCCTCGGTGGCCCTGTCTGTAGAAGAGGAACATCGCGGCACCTGCCTCACGGGCTTGACGCAGGGTTAGCCCCGCAGATGCGAGCCGCCCACTTCCCCCCAGGAGGCCGCCTGGCCCTCCGCCCCCACCCGCCACCGGAGCCCCCACCTGGAGCGGGTCAGCGGTCAGCCTGCGGGGCTGCCCCAGAGAGCAGGGCGCCATCTGCCAGAAACAATTAATTGCCTGGGTCAAGAGATGGTGAAAGAGATTTGTCACCAGGGGCCCCGGGACATGGGGGGAGGGGCTCACACTGACTTGACCTCCCCTCCCCCACCCTCTCCCGCCCCTCCGCCCCCCTCCCCCACGCCGCCCCTGACCCTGGCAGGCCGTGCACACAGCCGGCACCCTGCCCTGCCCCTGGGAGGGGCCTGCTCCGTCCTGCACGGTGGGGACCGGAGCCCTGGGGGGGGGCAGACCGTCCAGTGCCCAGACGCCCCCGGTCTGGCTGCTGGCTGTGTGGGTACCCCCGGGCGGGCGGGCGCCCTGTGCGTGCCGCCGGCTCCTTGGGGGCTGCCCTTCTGTGGCAGACCCAGGTATGACGACTGCTGGGCGGCTAAACCCAGGCCGGCGCCGGCTCGGCCCCCCGCTGCCCTTTCTCAAAGCCTGGGGACGCTGTCCTGCTCCTCTGACTGTCAGGGTGCCATCTGGGACCCGGGGACACTGCTGGGCTGCTCTGAAATGGGCGGCCGACGCCGCGGTGCTAGGGAGACGCCGCCAGGGTCCCCAGCGCCCCACGTGCAGCCCCAGCCCCACCCAGACACCAGCCAGTGTCCCAGCACCCGACACCCGGAGTCAGGGTGGGGGGGGAGCCTCCGAGGCCAGTGACAGCAGAGGACTCGGGTGAGCGAGCGTCCCTCCGCCCCGGCCAGAGGAGATGTAGGCTTGGGTGGCCGCCACCAGCCACCAGACACCCACCAGGCTGGCGCCGGTTGCCGGGGAGCACAGAAGCACCGGGGACAGCACCCCCACCCGAGCCCCCCGGCCGGGCGCTGCAGTCAGGAGCGGGTGCAGGTGTGGGCCTCCCCTGCCGCCCACCTGACCCCAGCCCCTGGGCTCCGCACCCGCCCCACCCCAACCCGCCAGCAGGTGCGGCCGCTCCGCCCCACACACGGTGGGAACCCGAGGCCCAGGAAGGCAGTATTCTATTATCAGCGATCGCTGTTAATCTCGTCCCCCTGGTCACTGACACTTTCAGGGGTATAGACATACGTGGAAAGACGCAGTGTATGTGACGGAGGTCCAGTGCTATCCAAGCTTTCAGGCATCCACTGGGGGTCTTGGAATGTAGCCCCCAAAATAACGGGGGGCTACTGTTATCTTTCCTAGCTCCCCGAATTTTTCGAAACGAAATTCACGTAACATAAAATTAACCACTGCCAAGTGAACAGGCCCGTGGCACCTGGTACATTCACGACGCGTGCAGCCGTCACCACTGGCTAGGCCCAAAACCGCTGCCCCACCCCGAAAAGCAGCAGCTGCCCGGCAGCCTCGGGATTTATCCTCGGAGCAGCGGGAAGCAAAGGGACCGTGTGGGGCCAGAGGCCGGCTGGCGGGTCTCGCTGTCCCTGTGATGGGACCCCTCATCGGGGCTGTGACGTGGGGAACACAGCAGGGACGAGGACGGATTCAGGGGCTGGGCAGAGGCTGCCATGGCGCCCAAGCCGGATGGTGACGAGGTGCGGGCCTGCCACGGTGCCCGCTCTGCCCTTCCAGTTCCTTCCGTCACTACCAACGACACAGAGACGGAGGGTCTCCGGGGTCCCCATCCCCCACGGCACAGTGTTAGCAATGTCATCGTCACGACTGCAGAGAGCCCTGGCCCAGAGTCACGGCACGTGATCACTGCTGCTGACCCTGTCGGTTTTGGGGTGCCGTTGGGGCGGGGGGCCTCCACCACGGCAGGGTCCCCACACGCCCCATCACCTCAGAAACGCACACGGATGTTTTTAGCCGTCCCGTGACCCTCCATAAGAGCCCCCTCCCCACACGACCGTCAAATGACCGGCCACGAACACACCTGCCAGACCAGACCCCACCTCACCCCAGCTGCTTCTCCCAACGGCACCGTCACACGCCGTCACACGCCGCCAGCGCCGAGGCTCGGATCCCACTTCTCCCTCGGATCCCACTTCTCCCGGCCCGCTTACTCGTCTCGGTGGGAGCCGGCTCCTCCCCCGCCTCCCCTTCCCACCGCGACAGGGGCTGTAAATCCCGAGTAAACCGAGTCCGTGTTAAGGAGGAATTTCAGTATATGCTGTGAATATCGCCAGGCTTGTCGAGATGCTGTGTGGCCCTGGGCAAGTTAGCTAACCTCTCTGAGCCTTAGCAGCTGGCCTCCAACCCGGGGGAAATGGCGCTAGCCGCTGGCTCACGGGACAGCGAGAGGCTCGGATGAGCTAACCCGGCACGAGCCGGGCGGTCGGAAGGGCGCAGAACGCACACGCGCCCCAGCCGACCCCTCCGGCCACGGCTTGCAGCAAGGGACTGGCGGAGGGGAAACCCCGCGCCCTCCTCGGGGGCAGGTGGCGCAGCGACGCGGCTTTCGTCTCCAAGGAGGTGAGCCGCCTGCTAAGGTCCACGTTCCGGGGTCGAAGGCGCCGCCTAATCCCCGTGGGGTCTCTGCTGAGCCAGCTCCTCGGGCCAGAGGGACGGCAACTGACCCCGCCGCACAGGGCCAGGCACGGAGCCCCCGCCCCCCCCACGGGAGACCCCCACCCACACGGCCAGGCACGGAGCCCCCGCCCCCCCACACGGGAGACCCCCACCCACGCGGCCAGGCACGGAGCCCCCCACCCCCCTGCACACGGAAACCCCCACCCACGCGGCCAGACACGGAGCCCCCGCCCCCCACACACGGAGACCCCCACCCACGCGGCCAGGCACGGAGCCCCCCGCCCCCGCACAGGAGACCCCCACCCACTCAGCCAAGCACGGAGCCCCCCACCCCCCTGCACACGGAAACCCCCACCCACGCGGCCAGACACGGAGCCCCCCACCCCACACGCAGCCGGCTGCCGGGACCCGAGGATGGACCCGAGGACAGGCCTGTGCACACACCGTAGCCTCGCCTAGCCCCCAGGAGGCCGGGAGGCAAGTGCTGCTACAAACTGCATCCTCCAGATGGGGAAACTGAGGCCCAGAAAAGCAACGGCCAGCCCAAAGATGACAGAGCGAGATCACTCGCAGCCCTCAGGATGACACTTACCCTACTTCACAGAAGGAGAAACTGAGGCAGGAAGGGGCCTCACGTTCCCACCATGTCCCATTACCAAGGCAGGGCCCAGCAGGTAAGGCAAACCTCGGTAAGTACACAGCAGGTACTTAATGAAGGAATCTGAGCGAGCAACATCTCCGCGGCGGGCACAGGCTCCTTTGTGGGGGCCGGGGAGCGACTGTGCCCCGGCAGAGTCCGGGCATTCCGAGGGGCATGGGGGCTGCTGGCACTGCCCGGCCCCCGCCCCCCTCGGCACAGCCCCAGCACAGAGGACGGCCAGCCCCTCCCGTGCGGGCGGCGCGGGCCCAGCGGCCCTGCCGTCCTTGCTGTAAGCTCTCGGGCAGCCGTTGGGCGCCTGCTGTGTGCACGGCCTCCTCGCGGGACTCCTTCGAGGAGACAAGGTCACGGGGCTCAGGGAGGCCGAGATCCTGCCCCACACCCCACAGCTAATGGGCGCAGAGGCAGGACTCGAACCCAGCCCCCCCCCACTCGAAGCCCCGCCCCAGCCGCCCCGTCCTTGAGGACGCCACCCCCGGGTCTAGAGTGGGAGCCCCAGGATGTCAGTCTCGCCCCCGCCCCCCAGGTCGCTGTGGGGGGGGGGTCCCATCGCCCCTTCCGTCAGAATCCACACCCGCGGGAGGGGCTGGCGTCCGGCCGGGCGCGGAAGGGTGCAGCGTGCCCGCGCCGTTTATGCGCAAGCTTTTCACTGCTTCATCTTCCAACTTACAGAGAACACGTTTGTTCTGCTTCTAAACATCAAAAAAAAAATCCTGTTTGTAAGGCCACTGCCAAACCGCATGCCCGGCCTGGCCCCGGGGCGGCCCCCACCGGGGAGGACTTGGCAGGGGGAGGATGGAGAGAGGGCCACCAGGGGCGCCCCCACGGGGAGGACCTGGCAGGAGGAGGATGGAGAGAGGGCCACCCGGGGGGCCCCCACCGGGGAGGACCTGGTAGGGGGAGGATGGAGAGGGGGCCACCTGGGGCACCCCCACCAGGGAGGACCTGGCAGGGGGAGGATGGAGAGAGGGCCACCCGGGGCGGCCCCACAGGGAGGACCTGGCAGGGGGAGGATGGAGAGAGAGCCACCGAGGGTGACCCCACCGGGGAGGACCTGGTAGGGGGAGGATGGAGAGGGGGCCACCTGGGGCACCCCCACCGGGGAGGACCTGGCAGGGGGAGGATGGAGAGAGGGCCACCCGGGGGGCCCCCACCGGGGAGGACCTGGTAGGGGGAGGATGGAGAGGGGGCCACCTGGGGCACCCCCACCAGGGAGGACCTGGCAGGGGGAGGATGGAGAGAGGGCCACCCGGGGCGCCCCCACCGGGGAGGACCTGGTAGGGGGAGGATGGAGAGAGGGCCACCCGGGGCACCCCCACCGGGGAGGACCTGGTAGGGGGAGGATGGAGAGGGGGCCACCTGGGGCACCCCCACCGGGGAGGACCTGGCAGGGGGAGGATAGAGAGAGGGCCACCCGGGGCGGCCCCACGGGAAGGACCTGGCAAGGGGAGGACGGAGAGGGGGCCACCGGGGGGTGACCCCCACCGGGGAGGACCTGGCAGGGGGAGGATGGAGAGAGGGCCACCCGGGCGGCCCCACGGGGAGGACCTGGCAGGGGGAGGATGGAGAGATGGCCACCGGGGGTGACCCCCACCGGGGAGGACCTGGCAGGGGGAGGACAGAGAGGGGGCCACCGGGGTGACCCCCACCGGGGAGGACCTGGCAGGGGGAGGATGGAAAGAGGGCCACCAGGGGCGGCCCCACGGGGAGGACCTGGCAGGGGGAGGATGGAGAGAGGGCCACCCGGGGCACCCCCACCGGGGAGGACATGGCAGGGGGAGGATGGAGAGAGGGCTACCCGGGGCGGCCCCACGGGGAGGACCTGGCAGGGGGAGGATGGAGAGAGGGCCACCGGGGGTGACCCCCACCGGGGAGGACCTGGCAGGGAGAGGATGGAAAGGGGGCCACCGGGGCGGGAGCCGCAGGCCGGGGATTCCACCCCCGAGGCACGTGGCCACCTGGGGGTGCTCCCGCTAGGCCCACGGCGGCCTCGTCCTGCAGCAACCACGGGCGCCAACCCAGGTGGCCGTCTCCTGTCTCCTGTCTCCCAGGACCACGGCCACCACGCGCCGCGTATGCCATGACAACATACTACAGAGGCTAAAATCAGCCAGCTGGATCTGACGGCTCCTAAGCACGTCGGAAAACCACGACGATGAAGGTGAGACTCGTCCGGCTGATGACACGGTTCCAAGATCAACGTGCATTACCCTCTAATTCCCCAAGAAAAAGACCCTAGAAGGTAGGTGCTGTTTGGCCCCCATTTTGCATGCAGGGAAACTGAGGCAGGGAGCCTTGTAAGAACAACACAGCTGGTAAGAGGCGGGGCAGGGAGCCTAGGCCACCGGCCGCTGCCCAGAACCACCAGGTCTGCTGCCGGCCGGGCCAGCGAGAGGGAACTACCGGGCTGGATTATCTCGAAAGCCGTCCACACTCCCGCACTTTCCTCCCGCAACGCTGGCCGGTTCCGGCGGCTTCTACCAGCCGTTGGCGCGGCACACACGGGACACGTGTCCACACGCGTCTCGCCAGCTCCACGCCGAGGCAGGCCCCAGGCCGAGCAGGGCGGCCCACAGGGGCCATACAAACGTGGGTTGGAAAAGCCCACGCCCCCCGGTGAGAGGTGGTGGCCTCCAGGGAGGGGACTCAAGTGACCTGAATGTCACCTACAAATTTTTTTTTTAAATAAAAGGCAGCCACCTTACCTTGCAGCCCCAGCCCGGCCTCCTGGACCGAGGCTGGCGGGTGCAATCCTCCTCTCCCCGCTCCCCTGGCCGCCTCGTCGTCCCCCACATGGCCCACGACAGGCCGGCAGTCCCCAGGCCCGTCCTCTGGAGCCTCCCCAGGCAGGCGAGGGGACCCGTCCCCACCTGAGGACCCAGGTGCACCTAATCGCCGGCCTGGGGTCCTGGGCACGGCCCGGAGGCAATGGGAGGGAGGCCGGGCCACCTTCTTCCTCTTTTCAGCAACGCACGCCCCGCTGTTCTCCAGATCGGGAACACCTGCCCCTGGGCACCCCACCTGGGAGACCCGCCCAGGAGGACCAGGTGTGGCTTGTCACAGGACATGCTGGGGACACTTGTTTCTCCAAGCATCCGCTGGGACCAGGTACTCCAACTGGATTTAAAGGAATTAAAAGAAGAGAAAGAAAAAAGGAAACGCCCCGTCTCACGTCTCCTTCCCCCACCCGGAAGCGCCCGCACGGCCACCCCTCTGCTCCGGCCATTCCTTTGCATTTTGTTTCCCCGGCACGGCCCTTGACAGTCTGCACGTCCTCCCTTCTCTGCGTCCGTCAGCCACAGCCCCCGGTTAAGGCCGGTGGTCACCTAACTCCCAAGTCACCAGCCGCGGGGAGGGCACAGCCACATCCTGTGACCCCGTCCTGGCTGCAGGTGCACCGGGGCCACGGGCTCGGCCAAGGCTTCCCCGCCGGCTGTGACGAAGGCCCAGGAATTTGGTGGCTCAAAATCCGTCACCTCACCGCTCCCGACGTCTGAAATCTGCAAAGCTGGGTCTGACCGGGCCACGTGGAGGCGCTGGCGGGGCCCGTCCCTTCCCAAGGCTCCAGGGGAGACTCAGTTCCTCACGCTCCCGGTCTCTAGGGGCCACCTGCACTCCCCGGCACACGGCCCCGGCCCCACCCTCAAGCCAGCAGCAGCCTCCTCCCGCCTCTCAGCCTCCGCCCTCCTGCCTCCGGCTCAGAAGGCCCCTGTGACTGCGAGGCCCGGATAATCCGGGATCATCTCCCAGCTCAAGGGCAGCTGATTAGCAGCCTTAATGCCATCTGCAACCTCAATTCCCCTCTGCGCAGTGACATAACATCGTCACAGCTGCGGGGGGGGGGGACGTCTGGGAGGGGGTGTCATTCTCCTAACCACGGCTCCGAAACCAAAAATCTCCGGGCCTCCAGGGAACTCCCAAGGCTCCGCCCCACAGACAGGGAACTCCAACAGGCAATTAGGGGGGTTCATGTGACACTCCCTACCCCACGGCCTGAGCAAGCACCCTCAGCACTGTCACCTCTCCGGTGGCTACATGTCCCCAGGGGCTCGGACTCCAGCCTTTGACCATAATGTGGGCCGGGCGCGGTGCTCACGCCTGCAACCCCAGCACTCTGGGAGGCTGAGATGGGAGGATCGCTCGAGCTCAGGAGTTCCAGACCAGCCTGAGCAGGGCGAGACCGCGTCTCTACTAAAAGTAGACACGGGGCCGCCGTGGCTAACACCTGTAGCCCCAGCTACTCGGGAGGCTGAGGCAGGAGGATCGCTTGAGCCCACGACTTGGAGGCTGCAGTGGGCTACGATGACACCACAACTCCCCAACCTGGGCAACAGACGGAGACTCTGTTTCTCCCCAAAAAGCCACGTGAGGCAGGCAGAGCCCTGTGGCCGGCCACTAGAGACCTTCCTCTCTAGGTGAGCGACGGGCCACTCCCCAGTCGATACCCTCCAGCCACGTTTTTCTGGCCGGTCGCGGTCGCCCGATCGCACGTCCCGGGCTCCGGCGAGACGCACGGGCACGCGGAGACACCTGCGGGCCCTAGGCTCCCCGCGCGTCCTGGGCCCAGAGCGGCGCTGGCACCGCCGGCCCGAACTCCCGCGAAGCCTGCGGGCGGCGGGAGCGAGGACCACCGACCCGCAGCAGGACTCGCGGCGGGAGGACATCCAGGGGCCAGGCACGCCGGCCTCCCTGCGCCAGAACGGGCGGGCGGGCGGGCGGGGGCAGGCCCCGGAGACCGTGCTCCAGGACCCCACCCGGGACCCAGGGCCCCCGCAGTCCGGGCAGGGACGGGCCAGTCCCGCCCCGCGGCACGACAGCGGCACAGACACGACAGCGGCACCGACACGACAGCGGCACCGACACGACAGCGGCACCGACACGACAGCGGCACCGCGACAGCCGCTGCACCACGCTTGCGACGCGGAGGCCGCGGTGAAACGCTCCCGCGCTCCAAGCCCGGCTGCGCCCCTCCCCCAGGGCCTGGGGGGCCACCTCACAGGCCCCAGGGAGGTCATGCGAACCCCACAGCAGCCCAGCAGTGGGGCGGGTCTCCAGCGCCTGGCCCCCCCAGTCCCGCCCCCAGCCCCACCCCCAGCCCCACCCCCCAGTCCCGCCCCCCAGTCCCGCCCCAGCCCCGCCCCCCAGCCCCACCCCCCCAGTCCCACCCCCAGCCCCACCCCCAGTCCCGCCCCCACAGTCCCGCCCCTACAGTCCCCCCAGGCAGCCCGCCTCCCCACTGTCCCGCCCCCACAGTCCCGGCCCCCCCCACAGTCCCGGCCCCCCCCACAGTCCCGGCCCCGCCCACAGACCCCCCAGGCAGCCCGCCTCCCCACGCTCCTCCGCCCAACTGGGCATCCAGACAGGGACGCCTCCTCCAGGAAGCCCCCCCCAGTCCCACCACGCCCCCCTCAACGCAACCCCGCTGGCTCCAAGGCACAACCGCACGCGTCTCACGGTCACTCCGCACGCCTGGACCTGGGCGGGTGGGGGCAGCGGGCCTCGCACAGAGAGGGCCTCGAGGCCCTGAAGGCCGCACAGCACACCTGGGCCCACGTCTCCGCCCGGCGTCCCCGGGGCGCAGGGCTCTAGGAGGCCGGCAGAGGGGCGGCGCGGCCCAGGTGCCAGGAGACGGCTTCCTGCGCTGCGGCTGCTATTTATAGCCGATCAGCCAAGGCAGCGACAGCTTCCTGCGCGGCAGGGCCAGGGGCCGCGATGCCCGGGCTGGGCACACGGTGGACCCGGGACCGTCCCTGCCCGTGACAGCCGCCAGCCAAGCTGTGTGTCCTGAACCAGCGGCAGTGCCGCCCTGTGCCTCAGTTTCCCCCTGTGTAAGCAGGGAGAAGCAGTTCCGCACACTGAGTTGTGAGGCCGGAGCGCGCTAGCACAGCTTGTCACTTGGCCCGCCAGCCCGGCCCCTCTGGAACACCCTGCCCTCCCGGCCCAGGCGGGGACGACACCAGGGTGGGCGGCCCGCACCGGGACCCCCGCAGAAGCTGCTCCATCGAGCCCCATGCGTGCACAGCCTCCAACATCCCGGAGCCCGGCTCGCCACGTCCCGCCCAAGCCCCCGGGGGCCATGACCGCACCCAGGGCGCTGTGCACGCCGGCGTCCTCGTCACGGCGCCCCGGAGCGTCCACCCTACCCGGCAGAGAACGCAGCCCCATTCCACAGATGCACAAACTGAGGCGAGGGTGACAGAGCAACTCTGCCCAGCACAGGCAGAGGGGTCCCCCGCCCTGGTCTCCCGGGTTAATGGGGCTCCCCTCGCGCCAGATGGCAGACGCGCCCCACGGGCCCTGGAAGCCCCAGAAAGCAGCCGGGGAGCCGGGCTGGGCCCCACGGAGCCTGTTCCCGGGGCAGGGAGGTGTCGGAGGCCACCCACCCGCGGGAACCCCGGCTGGACGCCCCCACCCAGCCAGCCCCTGGGGTCACCCAGCTGCGACGCCCCGACCTTCCTCCAGAAAACGGCAACGGCAACATGGACACAGCAAACTGCGAGTGACAAGCCGTCTGCGCGTCACAGCGCCGGGCAACGCACTCCCGCAGGGACGGCCTCACTCCCCGCCAACGACCCCAAGACAGGACTCGGCCACGCCCATTCCATGGAGGTGTGCAGGCCGAAGCGGCCAGGATGCGGCCCTCCTGCACCCCGCCACCCCGGCCACCCGGTCACCCCGGCCACCCGCCCCCCCCCAGAGCTCAGGGCCAGCGAGGGACGGCCGTGGCCACCCACGGAGGGACCTGGGAGGTCCTGGGGAGCAGGAGGGGCCACAGCCGAGGGCAAAGGTGTCGGCCACGCGGACGGACGGACGGACGGAGGGACCTGAGACCGAGACAGGGCACGGGCGCCAGGCCAGGCCGCGCAGCCAGAGCCCAGCAGTGAGCACCTGCTGTGTGCACCGCACTGCTCTGGAACCCGGGGCGCAGCAGGGGACCGAGACGGAAGCCCCGCCCTCGCGGAGTGCCCACCCGGCGGTGACACACAGCAGGACAAACACGAGGAGCCACAGCTTCTCAGAGGACGACAGGAGCCAGGACACGCCAATGGCGGAGGAGAGCGATGGGGCCGGGCGCGACTCCACGCAGGTGACTGGGGGCGGGCGGCAGGGAGGCGTCCCACAGGTTCCCGGGGAAGAGCGCCGGGCAGGGCAGGTGCAAAGGCCCTGTGGCGGGCGCGTCAGAGGGAACAGGCAGGGGCGGGGCGGCGGGCACAGAGATGGGCGGGAGTGGGCAGCGTGCGGGCGCACGGGCAGGGCAGGCTTGGGAGCGCGCTCAGACGGGAGGGTCTCGGCATCGGGTCTGGCTGCCCGTGGGGGGTGGGCGCTGGAGAGAGCAGCGAGCGTGACGACAGCCGTGTCGGTGTCCCAGCGCGGCTCCCACGAAGCGCCACACGCTGGGCTGTCCCACAACACGCGTGTACTTGCTCGCGGGGCCCAGAGCGCCACCACCGAGGTGCTGCGTTCCCCCCGGGGGCTCCGAGGCGGCCTCCGTCCCAGGCCTCCGTCCCGCCGGCCTCGGCTTGCGGCCCCATCCCTGCGGTGCCTGCTGGTGTCACCGGCCTTCCCGGTGTCCTGACGCCTGCGTGTCCCCCCGACGCTGGCTCGGGCCCGCTCAGCGCCGCGTGGCCTCGGCTCCACCAAGACCCTGTTCCAAGCACGGCCACGTTCCGGGGATCGGGCACAGGAACTGGGGGCGCGGACACCCTCCCGCCCGGCACAGCGGCCTGGGCCCGGCCACAGGGAGCAGCTGGGGACACGGGAAAACGGCTGAGAACGCGCCAGGCAGATGGCCGGGGGGCAGGTCCCTGTGGGCCCCCCAACTTCTCCCGCTCACCCCCATTTAACTGGCCATAGGGGTCACCGGAGCCACCACGGCACGCAATCCCCCCAAAACCTGACCCCCAGGAGGGGCCCCCGACTCCTGCTGGGCTCCGGGGAGCCACGCCCCCGCTGGCCCCCACGCGGTGGCGCTGGCCCGGCCCCTCCCCCCCCAGGCTCCTGAGGCGGCCCCACATGCGGGGCTGGTGCCAGGGAGGTTGCCATGGTCACCGAGACACCGCAGCGGGCAGGCCGCGACGCTCCCAGAAGGTCTCGGCGGGCGGCAGAGTTCAGCCCGAGAACAGAGGGCCCCCGGGGCACCCCCTTCCTGCAGGGCCCGCCGCAGCCCCTTGGGGCTGGCCTGACACCTGTGACTCAGGGCACCCCGGAGAGGCCGGTGCCCAGGGGCTGGTTTTGCACAGGCTAGACCTGAGGCCCCAGGGCCACCTGAGCAGTGGCATCCACCTGCCCGGCCGGGTCAACTGCGCGGTCTGAGGCCAGGGCGGGCGGGGGAGGGCGGGGACACAGCCGGACCCTCCGGTCCCTCTGCTTCGCCCCTGCCTGCAGGGCCGCATGGCGTTCACGCATCACCCGTCTCGCTGCCGGGTAAACTGAGGAGCTTTGCACGGAGGCTCTGTCACTTGTCCAGGGTCAGGCTGCTCAGACCCAGGGCTCCCTCGGGCTCCAGGCGTGAGCTACAGCACGACCACGGGCCACGGAAAACCAGGCCACGCTGGGAGAGAGAGCGGCCGCCGGGAGCCACACGCACGCAGGGGCCAGTAGCAGCCAGTCCCCGGCCTCACGTGGCTCCACCTCCCACGCCGCCCGCTGGCTCACTTCCCCCCACTTTCTTCCCAGACTCCAAGCGGCGTCCGTCCCGAGGCCAGCAGGAGGGAGCAGCACATCTGACAGCGCAGTGACAAGCCCAGGCTGCAACGGGGCGGGCACGCCCGCAGTGCTGCCACCAAAACAACCCGAGGTCTCTGGGCACTGGCACGGTGGGCCTCCGCCTCCGGGGCGGTCACCCAGGCCCCGGTAGGGACCCCTTTCTCCACCCGAGTCACTCACTGTCACCTGCCCAAGTCAGACTCAAGATGGGCGTCCACGAACCCTGCCCAGCTCTCCCCCAGAGCCTGACTGGGTTGACCCTCCAAGGGGCCAGGCCTTGGTCTCCTCCCATGGAACGTCCCGCAGAGGAGCCCCCACGCGCGCCACGCCGTGCACTGAGGGGAACGAGCATGGAAACACCTTGCAAGGAATCTTCCATTGCTCTGCTCCTGCCCCACTCCATCCTGCCCCTCAAGAGCTGAGACAACCCTCAGGAATGCACACGATAAGATAAAAATCGCAGAGCAAGGTCAGGGCAAAGGGGAAAATCAGAGACAAATCCGAAAACAGGATGAAGTAGATAAAACCAAAACACAGAGCAGTGATTGCTTAAGGCAGGCTGCAGATTGGCTTCTGAGCTTCCTAGCAGCCACAGCAAAGAGGGAAACAAGACGGGTTATAAGCGACTTCAGGAAATTGTAGAAACTATATAGCACCGTATAGTAGGTGCTACCACTCTAAAGAAGGTATTATAGTCTTCTACACATCATTTAAGAGGCCAAACGCTGTGTCAGATGTCAGCCCGTCTTCCAGCTGTCCTGACCCCGTTCCCCTTTTCCTACTGCAATGCTGCAGCTGCCAATCATAACCACGGGCATTAACCTAGCTCCGCGGGAACAATGACCTGGGAAGGCAGGAGGGTGCTCAGGGCCCACTCGGTGCTACACCCCTCTCTGGGCCCCCAACAGTGAACCTCGGGAGGCCGCGCTGAGGTTAGGGAGAACGAGATGATGCGCTGGGACCCGCAAGCCGCCCCTGGGAGGGGCCGGAGAGTGAACGCTTGAGGCTCCGCCGGCCTCCCGGCCTCCCAGCCACCGTCGCCACCGCCCGACTCCGCCAACGCCTCAGCCCAAAAGCAGCCGCAGACGACGTGCAAATGAACGCGCGCGGCTGTGTGCCAATAAAACTTTATTTATGGACGCTGAAATCTGCATTTCATAGCGTTCCACATGTCATGAAATATCACTCTTCTTTTCATCTTTCTCAACCGTTAAACGTGGAAACCGTTCTCAGTGTGTGCGCCCCGTAGAAACAGGAGACGGGCCGGATTTGGCCCAAGGGCCTGAGTGCCAACCTCTGCTTTCCGTAAGTTCTAGAATCGTCTCCAGGCACGTCATAGCGTAGGGTGTGACTATGATGGTGAATGGAAGGTATGAATTACGGCGCGATACCCCTTGCGTGTTTGTTTTTTGGGTTTTTTTGGGGTTTTTTTGAGACAGAGTCTCGCTTTGTTGCCCAGGCTAGAGTGAGTGCCGTGACGTCAGCCTGGCTCACAGCAACCTCAATCTCCTGGGCTCAAGCGATCCTCCTGCCTCAGCCTCCCGAGTAGCTGGGACTACAGGCATGTGCCACCATGCCCGGCTAATTTTTTCTCTATATATTAGTTGGCCAATTAATTTCTTTCTATTTTAGTTTCGAACTCCTGAGGTGGCTACTCAAATTTAAGTGACTGAAAACTAAATAGCATGGCCCGTTCAGCGGCTCAGTGGCACGGGCCACATGTCAAGTGCCGCCGGCCTGCCAGCCGCTGCCGCTGGGACAGCGCCGCTGTGGACCACTCCGCGTCTCCGGGGCGAGCAGCCGCCTGCCCCAGGCCAGCCTCCGCGGCGGCCACGGAAACCCGGCCGGAAGGTCACTAATTCAATGAAGCGCGATTCGAACCCCAGTCTGACTCCAAAGGAGCGCTTTCTAGAACCTCCATGGCCCCTATTTCATGGGTTGAGGGGACGCTCAGCCTCCCCCTGGAGGACTCCCCTTTCCCCCCATTGGTCCCCCCCTCCAGGCTGCCCATGACCCCCGGGTGCCCGGCAGACACCAGCCACTGCGGGATTAAAGGCAGAAGGGAAGACCTCAGAAGCTGAGCACATCTGTGAATGGCCGACAGGAGAGGAGCCTGCCGTCTCGGGAGGGCAACAAGCCCAAGCCTGGGTGGGGCTCAGGAAAAGAAACTGGTCTGTCAGAGGACCCTTCCCAACTGGGCGGTGCCCAGGCAGCCCGTGGGTGAGGACTCGGGTTCAGGCAACTAATTCTATGGGGCCGTCTTCACTCCCCAGCGGCGGGAGCCAGGTGGGAACAGCAGCCCCTGACACGCATGGCCTCGTGTAACCCATCCCCATCTCACAGACGAGCAAACTGAGGCTGCCGCACGTGCCGCCCAGAGGCCAACAGCTGGAGGCTACAGAGCTGAGCAGCAAACCCGGCATGGCGCCTTCCTGGGGATGGCGGGTAAAGCTCTCCCAGACTGTCCCCAATGCTGGCTGGGACAGCTCTGCCCGGATCTGCGAACCGGAGGAGCCGCCCTCCAGCCCGAGCCCAGGCGGCAGCCCGGGCCTCAGCCTCCAGCCCGGGCCTCAGACTCCAGTCCGGGCCTCAGCCTCCCTCCGCTCCCAAACACAGCTGACGGCCGGCGATTCCAGCCCTGGGCTGGCTAGCCTCGCCTGGGGACCTGTGCCCCCGTCTGTGACCAGGAACAAGGCCGCCCCGCCTGCCGCAGGCCCTCCCTGGGCTCCCCGGGCCACGCTAGGCCGGGCACCCCAGGCCGCCGGGCCCATCGGGGCAGCTTTCTGGAGCACCGTGCTAAATAATTCAAAACCGTGTTTTCATTTCAAAACAAACACGGCAGTGTCGCCAAGGCGAATGCCAAATTCTCACGGATGTTTAAGATAAAATGAGACTTCAAAGAAACGCCGGGCACTAATCCCTCGCCCCGAGCCCCGGGGAGAACAAACTCTCAGTGTCCTGCCCCCTGGGACAAAGATCTGTAGGTGCTGCTCAAATAAGAAACAAAATGTCTTTATGCATAACCCTCTGTGCAGCTCTGTGCAGCAAAGCAAGTCTGCAGAAAATTCTCCCTGCACTAACTGAGGGTGAAGAACTCCGGGTCTTAATTGTTAAATCTCACGAGCAAGCTGTGTGACCTTGAGCAAGTCGCTTAACCTCTCTGAGCCTCAATTCCACCATCTATAAAATGGGGTAATAATAGCACCCACTCGTAGAGTGGTTAGGAAACAAGTCAATCTGTGTCAAGCACAGTGCGTGGCACACGGTGGGTGCTTCATGCGCACCGGGTGCAAGCACAACTGCATTACCCGCAGAATCTTCCAGCACAGAGAAGGGGGTTTCACTTGACAGGTTGTAAAGTTGGTTCCCCACCCCAAGTCTCCTCGAAGAATGTCCAGGTGACCTTTCCTGAGCATCGCTTCCCTGGGGGACTGCACACACCTGCCTAAGGGACACAGGTCTTCTAAGCCAGCACCTTCAGTCTGCACCCCCAGGCTCGGCCCCTCTGCGCCCCCTCCCCGGGCGCCCCAGGCAGGAATTGCCAGCAGCTCCTGCCAGCAGCTCCCAGTCTCAGAGGTGCCACCAGGGAAGCTGCTGTTTGGCGTTGGAGCCGTGAAAAGGAAACAGAAGGGAAAACACACAAGTGAAAGCTCCCAACCCCCCGTCGCCAGAGGCGGAAGGAAGGGGTGCAAGCCGGGCGCCCCTGTCTGCTGTGGCAGAGCGCACCCGGGAGCCCCCTCCAGTGGGGTCACCCGTGGGCGCCACCCACGCGCCATCTCAGAGAGAAGCACCAACTTCCCCACCCACGCGCCTCGGGTGGGGGCAGGGCGCCCCCTCTCAGCGGGGGGACCAGGCCCGGCATGGCGCCCCCGCACCCAGAGGAGCAAGGGGGGCGCCTGCCAAGGCGGCTGTCGCCTGCACAATGATCTGGCCCGCCAGGCTCAGGCCCCCTGCAGCTCCCCCCCCATCGGGGAGGGGGCGCAGCCCACCCGGCCTGGACCCCCCCCAGGTGGCGAGTGCCATTAACTGGGGGGACGGATCGTGCCAAATGCAGCCCCCCCCCGCAGCCCCCATGGCCGGGACCCCCCTCAGGTGGTGTGAGTGCCATTAACTGGGGGGACGGATTGTGCCAAATGCAGCCCCCCCCCGCAGCCCCCATGGCCGGGACCCCCCTCAGGTGGTGTGAGTGCCATTAACTGGGGGGATGGATTGTGCCAAACGCAGCCCCCCCGCAGCCCACCCGGCCAGGACCCCCCCCAGGTGGTGCCAGTGCCATTAACTGGGGGAGAGGGATTGTGCCAAACGCAGCCCCCACGCAGCCCCCACGGCTGGGACACCCCCCCCAGGTGGTGCCAGTGCCATTAACTGGGGGGACGGATCGTGCCAAACGCAGCCCCCACGCAGCCCACCCGGCCAGGACCCCCCCCCAGGTGGTGCCAGTGCCATTAACTGAGGGAGACGGATTGTGCCAAACGCAGCCCCCGCGCAGCCCCCACGGCCAGGACCCCCCCCAGGTGGCGCGAGTGCCATTAACTGGGGGGACGGATTGTGCCAAACGCAGCCCCCGCGGCCGGAGGGGGAGGGGAGGCGCGCAGCCCCAGGAGCGGCCCATCCCTCACCCGGCCTGACAGCCACATTACCATCCGCGCGGACCTATCGATAGTATCGATCCAGCCGGCCGCCCGGCAAACAGCTGGGGGAGGAGGCCGCCCGCGCCGCCCCCGCGTCTGGGCACCGGCCCGCAGACTCCCCGGACACCTGGCGGCGGCGGCGGTAAATTTCCAAGCAGGGACATGGCAGGCGGCGGCGGGGACGCCAGACAGGGACGGGGAGCCCCACCCCGCCCCCCACCCTGCGCTCCGCACTGCCAGACTCGGCCTTCGCGTCTGCTCAATGGGCTCACACCTGCCCCAGCAGCAGAGGGGAGCGGGAAGGACCCCCACACCCCACCCCCGCTTCACCAGACGCCCCCCACTGCCCCACCCCCAGGCAAAGGTCCCGCCCCAGCAGCAAAGGGGAGCAGGGAGAAGCACCCCCTCCACCAGCCCCCCACACTGCCCCCCCCAGGCAAAGGTAAGGCGGCCCCAGTTCACGAGGTCTCCAGGCCCCGGATTAAAGGCCAAGTGTTAGAACCCAGAAATAATAATAACACAGTAGTCATAGTAACACATGCAAGTAAGTTTACGCAGCGTCACAGGCAGTTCTCACCGCCGGGGACCGGGTCCTATTTTTACTCTCACTTTGCAGAGGAGAAGCCCGAGGCACAGAGAGGTCAAGCAATTTGCGCGGGGTCACGACGCCTGCAGAGTGGCAGAAGTCAGACAGCAAGGCGAGGGGCTGAGTCGCAGCAGGGCAGGCCAGGAAGGCCGCGCCACCCGGCGCCCCGGGCCGCCCCTCCGAAGGCTCGGCCCTCCGCGCCCCTCCCCGCGCAAGGCCACCCACGACGCGGGCGGCCGGTCGCTCTCCCTGCACGCCGGCCCCTCGCGTCACAGCAGCCGCAGGGACGCAGACCTGGCTCGGAAAGGGCACAGTCAAGGCCACGGATGGCACAGCCCCGCGTGCAAAGAACCCCCCCGCCCCGCCCACAGGGAACCTCTCCCTCCGCTCCCCTCCTCCCCCTCACACATCCTTCCTCCAAATCTGCAAAAAGGAAAAAAAATAATAATGATAATCATAATAAAACCAGTTCTCACCAACAGGGGGAAGGAGGAAGGGAGGAAGGGAGGAGGCTGAGCCGACGGAACAGATCCGCCCCCGCTGCCTGCTCCAGGCCCTCGGAGAGCAAGAGCGCGCGACGCGCGGCGGGAGGACACTCGCTTCCAAAAAACAAGCCTGCGATGCAAAAATAACGCCGGGCGCCCCACGCTAATTGGGCCCGGGCGACGGCGGCTCGCAGGTACAGCGTGACCCGCCCGCCTCGCCCTCCCTCCCCCGGGCTTTCGCCTGCAAGTGGCCGGGTGGGGAGGGCGCACCCCAAGGCTGCCCACACTCCCCGCAGCTCTCTGGGGAGGCTGCCCCCAACACCGGGGCCTGCAGCTCCCCAGTGCAGCCCGAGTGGGATCAGCTCCGAATTCCAACTTCCCAAACTAGTGGCATCCCAAGTGTCCACACGGCCCGGGGGAGGGACCAGGAGGCGGCCCAATGAGGCGTCACCAGTCGCGGGAGGCAGGTCCTGACACCAGGAACACCGGCCCCCAGGGGGAAACGAGGGGCACCTCTCTCCCCAGGGGACCCCGCCCAGCGCCCTCTGGCCCCTTGCCCAGGAGGGGCACCGCTAGCTCCCCCTCCCGGCTGGCGAGCCCCCCCCCTCCCGCGTGCGACCCTCCAGAACAGCCAGGCCAGGGAGCTGGGGGTGCCATCTCCAAGGGCTCCCCAAACCCAAACTGCCTGCCGGAAAATAAGGCGCAGTGCCCCCCCCAAGCCCGGGGCTGCACCGGAGAAGAAGGCGCGCATGGCGGCCGAGCCCCCAGAGCTGGCGCACAAGGGGGAGGCCAGCCCCACGCATTTCCAGGGCGCCCCCCCCACCGCAACGCCACTTCCCTCCTTCCCGCCCCCTCGCTGGGGAGCTGGAGTTCCCCTAAGTTCCCGGCGCCCCCGAGCACGCGGGCTGCAGCCGACCGGGCGCCCGGCTCCCCGCAGGCCACCCGAGAGCGCTAACTCCGGAGTGCAGGGGCCCGGCCAACTCCGCCGCGTGCGCCGCGCGGTCCTCCCTCGGCCCCCGGAAGCGCGCCCCGCGTCTCCCCCGGCCCTCCGCGGGCACCCTCGGCGCCAACTCACCTCGCGGAGGTGGCAGCGGCGGCGCCCCAGCTCTGGGCGCGCTCGGGCCGCCCGGGCGCTCAGGCGAGTGGCGGTGCCGATCGGGCTGGGGGCGCGCAGCAGGCCCGGCCTCCGGCGGGCCGCGATCCTCCCGCCGCCGCGTCCTAGGGCGCCGGGCCCAGGCCCCCGGCCGGCAACTTGGCGCGCATGGCGGGGCGCAGGGCGCGGGCGCACGGCTCGGGCGGGGCGCGGGCGGACGCGGGGCTCGGTGCGGCCCGGCCTGCCCGCGGCTCCGCGCTCCCCGGCGGCGGCGGCGGCGGCGGCGGCGGCGGCGGGAGGGGGAGGAGGGGGCGGGGCGCGAGCCGGGAGGCGGGGGCTCGGCCTCCCCGCTCCCCGCTCCCGCCCGCGCCGGCGCGCCCCGGCCCGGCCCCCTCCGGCTCCTTAAAGGGCCCGCGCCGCCTCCCCAGGCCTGCGCGTTCCCGCGCGCGTGCACAAGCCACCCCGCGCGCGCGCGCACACACACACACTTGGGCGCGACGCCGAGTTTCTTCTCGGCAGCTCCGGGAGGAGGAAGGAGGGGCAAAGCGCCTCCCCACCCTGCCCCTGCCCCTTCTCCCGCGGGGTCGGGCCTCCTCCCGGTTCCCGCCCCGGACGCCTCCGTGGAATCGCGTTGCAGCTATTAAATCATAACTCCCGAGCGGCCGGCGGGTGGGGAGGGGCGCACGGGGAGGGCCACGCCAGGGCCTTTGGGGACACATCCAGATGGGCAGGGACACGCGCGGCGAGCAGTCGGCGGGCTGCGGCAGACAGGGGGTGCAGGACTGTCGCCGGCGGAACGCGCACACCCCGGGCCTCGCCAGGCAGCAGACCGGCCCGGGCGAACGCACTACGCAACTCTCAGCCACCGCGGACCCGAGCGGAGCCTGGGACGGAGACCCAAACAGGAGACCACACGCAGATAAACACGGGGTGGGACGCACGCTGGAACGTCCGCTTCTGGAGGGCAGAGATTTCTGGCTCTCCGTTCACTCCCCCGGCCCAGTAGGGACTCTAGTGTGTCGCCGAGTGAACTCGCACTCGGGGGCATTCAGGGACAGTGCAGCAAGCCTGTGGCCCCCACACAGGGACACATGCAGGGGCGCGCCCACGGGAGCCACGCACGCCCGGCCTGCGCGGGCACGCGGGCACAGGCAAGCGCACGTGTGCTCGTGCCCGTGCACACGCGGACACCCGCTGCTCCGACAGGAACCCGGCCCGCTGGCTGCCCCCACCCCCCTGTGTCCTCAGCCACCCCCACCCCGTCCAAGCTTGCCAGCTCGAACCTGGGGAGACCCCTTCCCACAGCAGAGGGCATGGGAGCCCCCCTTCTTTCCCCTAAGATGTTGGAGAGTTTGTATTTTTTTTTTTCAGTTCAACTTTCCTTTTTTGGAGTGACGTCTCAGCAGATTCAGTTCTGCCATCTGCCAACATCTGAGAACCCCCAGGGAGAGCGGGCGGCTGCGGCGGGGAGGCGGCCCTGCGGTTTCCAGGGCCCCGTGCCTGCCTGGGCGCTGGGGGTGCCTGCCCCCCTGCAGCGGGGTCCCTCTCCGCCCCTCGGGCTTTTCGTTTGTGGGGTTTTTTTTGGCGGGGGCGGTGCATATATGGGGCTGACAAAATCTGGAAAAAGGGAAGTGCGTGCGGAGGGGAGCAGTTTGCAGTTTGGAGCAGCAGGGGTCATAGGTCGGTGTCCCCGCCCTCCTCGTTCTGGCCTCGCCGGGCCCGCAGCCCTGTCCAGCCAGGCCATGGGAAGGAAGACGCGTGCAGAAAGCCAGGCCTGCAGGAGGAAGGCCGCGTTCCGGGCCTGGGGGAGGGGGAAGGGCGCCCCTCAGCGGCCCCACCCTGCCCGGCAGCCCACCTAAGTCACCTGGGAACACTCAGAATTTGCATTGCAGTGAGATTCGGCTCTGGGAGTTGGTGCTGGCGATGCCCATTTGGGGTGTCCTCAGGGGTTCCTGGTGCCTCCCAAGGGCTCCCCTCGGGCACCTGAGGGCGGCAGGAAGGCAGGAGGCTGTCAGCTTTGCAATGTCCCAGGCGTCACCTGGAAACTCCTCTCAGGGAACCAAATGTCCACTCAAGTGCCAATGTCCTCTGAGTGCGGGGAGTCCTGGCTCTGAAACCTCCCAGCCCCCCACGGACTGGGCCCCCGGTCCCCCACCGACTCCCCCCAGCCCCCAATGAATTGGCTCTTCCTGAGCTCCCCATGGACTGGCGCCCCAGCCCCCCAGGGACTCCCCCCGCCCCCCATGGACTGGGCCTGGGCCCCCACGGACTCCCCCAGCCCCCCACAGACTAATGCCTCCCCCTGAGCCCCCCATGAACTCCCTCAGCCAGCCCCCCACGGACTCCCCCAGCCCCCCACGGACTACTGCCTCCCCCTGAGCCCCCCATGGACTCCCCCAGCCAGCCCCCCACGGACTCCCCAGCCAACCCCCCACGGACTCCCCCAGCCAGCCCCCCACGGACTCCCCAGCCAACCCCCCACGGACTCCCCCAGCCCCCCCACGCACTGGCACTGCAGCTGCGGCATTGTTTCCCACTGAGCTCCGTGTGGCAGCCCCAGGGACGGATCCAGGGGCAACTAATTGCAACAGCAGCTTTGAAAAACTGCCAAAGAACACTCCGCCCCCAACAGCCTCTGGGGGGGGCCCCCCAGCCCCCTGGATTGGGGCTTAGCAATAGTACTAGCTAAGAGCTTCCCAGACTGCTCAACTGCCTTTGTGAGGGAAAGACTTCCCACATACCCGTTTTACAGGAGGGGAGACTGAGGCTGAGTTAGGGAAGTCACTCAAGGACATTGCGGAGCATACTGTAAGTGGCCTGGGTGAGACTGGGACTGGGCGGGTGCATGTCACACACACGGAGGAGGCTCTGCCCCAGGGGCACCAAATTCCACCCTTGGGCTTTGTCTCCACTGTCCCCCTTCCAGTCATTCAGCCCGTCCTTCCTAAACGCTGGCCAGCCCGCCAGGCTTCTCCCTGCCGCAGGACCTTGGCACTTGCTCCGCCCGCTGCCTGAGCCGGCAACCTTCTATCTTCCGGTCCCAGCTCCGTGTCTCCTCCTTAGGGACACTCTCCCTGGTCCCCTGCCTGAAGAAACCCCCAAGGCACTCGCCAGCTCAACACCCTACTCAGTTTCCTCACCACTGATCACCACCTGGAATGATCTGGGGCGTTTGTCACTTACGTACTGTATTTTTGTCACCAGAATGTCAGCTCCGTGAGAGCAGAGACTCATCTGTCTAGCTCACAGCCGCACCCTCAGCGCACAGTAGGTGCTCGGCTCAGTGTGCCCGGAGTGAACGCACAAACGGACGAGCGGCGGGCGGGGGAGGGGGCCGCTGGTGGTCCCTGCGTCTGCGCTGAAAAATCTAGAAACCAGGCCGGGTGCGGTGGCTCACGCCTGTAATCCTAGCTCTCTGGGAGGCCGAGGCGGGCGGATTGCTCGAGGTCAGGAGTTCAAAACCAGCCTGAGCAAGAGCGAGATCCCGTCTCTACTATAAATAGAAAGAAATCAATTGGCCAACTGATATATATATAAAAAATTAGCCGGGCATGGTGGTGCATGCCTGTAGTCCCAGCTACTCGGGAGGCTGAGGCAGAAGGATCGCTCGAGCCCAGGAGTCTGAGGTTGCTGTGAGCGAGGCTGACGCCATGGCACTCACTCTAGCCTGGACAACAAAGCGAGACTCTGTCTCAAAAAAAAAAAAAAAAAAAAAAAAAAAATCTAGAAACCAGCGGGATGGCCGATCCGCCTCCGGTCTGGCAGCACCTGCTCCGCTGGCACTTCTCAGGGTCAGGCCTCCACCTGTCCCAACGTCGGGGTGGGTGGGGGCTCCCGAGACCCCAGCCTGACGCCTAACGGGGTTCTAACGGGCACCCATGACATCAGATCGGACGTCCAGCCGCTCCAGGGGGCCGCCCCCCAAAAATGCCCCGCTGGGCAGGCCTGGAGAAGCCGGGCATTTCGGGGCTCAGAACTCACGCCCAGGGACGTGGTGCCCGGAGAAACCTCGAACCTTGCCACCCCGAGAGCCCCGGCCCTGGGGACGGGCGCAGGGGCCTGTGTCCCCACCCACTGACGCCCCACAAGACACCGAGTGGGCTTCCCTGGGGCCAAGCCTGGCGTGCGCCGCGTCAGCGCAGAAAACTGTGCCGTGGGACTTTCATACTTTCCGCGACGTGCTTGGGAACAGAAGCTGCAAACGCTAGCGGCGCGGGGCCTGGCGGGACCGGCCGCCCAGCCGGGGAGAGATGAGAGACAGAGCACGCCTGTCCCGGGGCGCGCCCGTCACCCCTCTCTAAAACCCGGGAGCATCCAAATGCAATAGCAGATGCCCCCAGGCGAGGACGGTGGGCAGTCAGCCGGGGCCACCCGTTTGTGACCCGAGTCCCCAAGGCCAGCTGTGGCCGGGGCGGGAAGTCAGAATCTTCCTCGGTGGAAAGGGGCCTCTTCCCAAAGTGCAGGCCGGGGGAGGTGTGGCTGCCGTGCACGCTTCGCGGCTGCGTCGCTCCACGTGCAGGTGTGAAGCACCTACTGTGCGCCGCGCACCGTGGGACCAAGCAGCGACGGAAGCACCCTTAGTAGCAGAGAGGACGTGGCACTTGGCGTGGGAAGTCGTCATGGACTCCACGTGCTGAGCAAGGACACTCCCCGGACTGAAGGAAGCAGGCCCCAGGCCAGGCCCGCAAAGGGCAAGGAAACCAGCCTGGCATTCAAAGCAAGTTCAGTTTCAGGACGGGGGGATTTGCAGGGGGCAGAATCCCCCCAGGCCCCGTTCTCTCTGCCACTGAGGAGTGCCGGGCCCCTCCGATCTCACGGTCCTGCCAAAGCGCCACCCAGAATGTCACTCAGAGCCCCAGCCCGCCCCAGCCCTTGCTGCAAGAAACTGCAGCGTCACTGGCTAACGTCTGAGCCTTTGCCGAGACAGAAGCCGTTTGCATTTCAGAAAGAGCCAAGCACAAAAAGCACAGAACGGTCAGGCCTCTCTGCTGATCTCTGAAGATCAACAACTCACTTTCTTCCCGGGCAGCGCCTTTCTGGGGTGCTGTCCCGCCGGGCTGGTGGGGCGGGGGCACAGAAGTGCACCCTCGAGGGGGGACCCCCAGCCAGGACGGTCCCCGCAGCCCGGCTCTGCTGAGTGGTGACAGTGGGGCCAGCCAGGGGGGTCCCGCCGGCCTCCAGTGGGGCCGTCTGCAGCTGTGAGCAGGTGGCCCCCGGCTGTGCCCTCCTAGGGGGCAGCTGAACCAGGTGCACTGCTTAGCTCGGAAGCAGGTACAGGGCCAGGTGTGCCGTGAGGCGCTTGCTGTGGCGAAAACACGGCAGGGAGGAGGAACTGTGCTTATTCGTGCTTGTCTACGCTGGGAGACTTCTGGAAGGAGGTCCCTTCCGGAGTGCCCACTGCAGAGAGGCTCTGCCCAGGCGGAGGGGACGCGGCAGTGGCAGAGACGGGCGACGTCTCCGCCCTCGTGCAGCGACGTTCTAGAGACGCGTAATTAAAACGAAATAGATATTAAGATACCATTCGCCGGACTAGAAGGGTTAGTTAGGTAAGGGCTCTGAGAAAAACAAATCAGGAAAGGCAGGCAGTGGTCACGGGGGCGGGAAGGGAGCGCGTCACTCAGGATCGGGGCAAAGGCAGGACAGACAGAGGGACCGGGCCGTGCAAAGGCCCTGGGGCGGGGACGTGCCTGGCTTACTGCGCAGAGGCCAGTGTGAGGCGAGAGGGTGGGGTGGCCGGGCTGGAGAGGGCACATGGCAGACTGGCACCAGAGGCTGCCGGGTGGGGGAGGGGTGTGAGAAGGGGGATGAGGCAGAGGCCGACTTGTTTTGACCGTGTCCCGTGTGAAACGTTTAAAGATGGAAAATTCTTTCTTTCTTTCTTTCTTTCTCAAGCGTGGACATCTGGTTTGGACGCCCTGCCTGCGTCTGGAGTCTTCCGAGACTCTCGGAGGTCTCCTTTCCGGCATCTTTGCGCCACATTTGCGTTTCTCAGCCTCCCCGAGAATGTCAGGAATTAGCCCCTGGGCCTGACCTCCGGCCGGGGCCTGGGAAGCCAGCGAGAGCCCCCGCCTCCCAGGGCCGCCGCAGATGGCGGAGCGTCTACACTGTGTCCTCGCTGCTCCGGTTCCCAGAGCGGCCCCGGCCCGGACCGCCCTGCGTGCGCGGCCAGGGCTCAGGCCCCGGTGGAGGTGACAGCAGAGGCCAGAGCCTGTCCTCACGCACGAGAGCTGCCGACTGGGAGCGAGACTGCCTGTCCCTCCCGGGTCCCCTCTGGCTTCTGCCCGGCAGACCAGTAACCCCGCAACTGTCATTTTCAAAGTATCAATGCAGGCCGGGCGGGGTGGCTCGTGCCTCTGATCCCAGCACTCTGGGAGGCCGAGGTCGGAGGATCCCTTGAGGCCAGGAGTTCGAGACCAGCCTGAGCAAGACGAGACCCCATCTCTACTAAAAATAGAAAGATTAGCCGGGCCTCGTGGCGCATGCCTATAGTCCCAGCTACTCGGGAGGCTGAGGCAGGAGGATCGCTTGAGGCCAGGAGTTGGAGTTTGCAGTGAGTGCGATGACACCACGGCGCTCTAGCCCAGGGACAGACCGAGACTCTGTCTCCAAAAGTAAAATAAAACATTCGTGCAGTGCCCCTCCCCAGACTCAGAGGGGCCGTCCCTCGGTGCCCCCGGGAACCGTGGAAAGCCCAGCACAGCAGGTGAGATGTGTACACGGTCTGAAGTCCCGGGCAGGGGGTGGCCACCAGCAGGTTAGAGCCCACAGGTTTGAGCCACACAGATCTGGGCTCGACTCCAACTCGGACGTCCCATCCCGTCACTCGGCCAGCACGCCGTAGGCCGGCCCGGGCCCAGCAGCGGATGAGGCGCAGGGAGGTCGTCTTCTGGCGGGGCAGAGGAGGGACACCACGGCCGGGCTTGCTCAGCGCCTCCCGGTCTGCCTTCCCTGCAGCAGACGCCGACGGGCGTGTCTTCCGGGCTCCCTTGCAGCTAGGGTTCCGCGTGGACCCTGGTCCCGGCCAACCCTTCGTGGCTCCGATTCAGAACCGGGCCTGTGGGGTGGACAGAGGGTCCGAGCAGCTGTTGGGCCGGGCGGCCTGAGCGGTGGGGCCGGGTCCTGCAAGTGGCACCACCAGGGACAGTGTCTCCTGCAGAGGGTGGCTTCCCGCCCAGGGCCGGGGCCGCAGCTCCCCGGCAGCCCAGTCCCACGGTGCGTCTCTGAGCACCGTGCCAGGAAGTGCCACCTTGGGTGCGCGGGCCACTGAACCCCCTGGCGGGACCCTGCGACCCCCCAGGACGGATTGTCACCCGGTGAGACTGGAGGAGCCGGAAGGCCAGAGAAAGAAGGGGTACGGCGACAAGAGGTGGTCGTTCCCTGAAAGGAAGCCGCTTCTTAGGGACAGAGAGAGCTGGACGGAGGAGAGGGAGGACAGGCTTGACACTGGGTGACCAGGAAGGGCCTCCCTGGGGAGGTGACATTTAAGGTGGAGGCAGCCGGCATTCTCGGGGAAGGAGTAGCAGACGCAAAGGCCACCCAGTGGGACGCGGCTCGGCGTGTTGGCAGAAGGGCTAGGACACCAGGGCGGCTGGGCTGTGAGGATGGGCAAGTCATTTCACTTCCCCGAGCCTCAGTTTTCCTCATCTGTAAAATGGGGCCGGGCTCCCTGCCTGGCCAACCTCACTGGCGGTTCACCGGGTGAACGCAGAAGCAAAAACTAACATATAACGGCATGGTGTTGTTTCGGCTCTTGTTGAGAGAAGAAGAATAAAGCAGAGCGTGACAGAGGGTGGTCAGGGAAGGCCTCCTTGGGGAGGTGACAGTGGGGCCCGAATGGAGAGAGCCAGCCATGAGGACACCCACGGGAAAGGTACTGCCGGCAAGGGGCGTGGCAAGTGCAAAGGCCCTGCGGTGGGATGGGTGGACTTGGCAAACACAAACGTTCCTGCAGTGCCACAGTAAGCGGCCCCGACTTCCCTGTGAGCACCAGGCCGAGCCTGAAGGTTTTCCGAGGGGCGGTGGGCAGCGGGGCACGTTTCAGAGTCGTTACCCCTTGAGCGGCGTGGGGGGGCGGCAGGGAGGCCGGGAGGCAGCCACTGCAGGCAGAAGTGACCGTGTCAGGGCAGGGCGGGCGCAGCAGGTGGCAGGCGCGGGCACTGAGGGCTCCTAAGGTGAGGTGTGGGGGACGCACTGCCCAGGCGGGCAGGGCCGGGCACAGAGACAAGCCCGGGCCGGAGCGGAGCCGCCGGCGCCTGCAGAGTAGTTTGCCCCAGCCGCGGCCCAGCGTGGGAGAAAAGTCCAGTGTGCGTGTCCCGCGGGCGCCGCAGCGCTCCTTGCGGACAGGGAAGGCGACCCGGAGCGGCCCAGCCAGGCCGGGGCGGTGCAGGGCGCAGGCCAGAGCGCCCCTGTCGTCTTCCTTAGCCTCCCGCCCCTGGTTCCCTGCTCTGTGTGATAGTCCTCTCGGCCCGTGCTCGCGGGTGGCCCTGAGATGTAAACGACACACACAGAGACCCCGGCCGCAGCGGGAGGCCTGCGCGTGGGCAGGAGCAGTCAGGGCGGGCTTCCCGGCAGAGGCAGGGCAGGCGCCCACACTGGCCGGCTGGGCTCTGACCACCCGCCGGGCCCGAGCTGAACCTCCGGATCCCCGCAGGAGCGCGAGTGAGGCAGACGCGGCTACTGGCCCGAGGGATCCTTCCCGCAGCCTCGGAGAGGAGGCACCGCAAACGCAGTGACTGCACACGGCACGGACGGGTTGTGGAGGTCTGAGTCCGGACGGCGTGCAGGGCTGCGGCCACGCTGCGCTCCTCCCGCAGGCCCCTGCCTCCCCGGCTGCTGGAGCCTGGTGGCCTTGCGTCACCCAGTCTCCACTGCCATCGTCACCTCTCCGCTCTGACTCCGACCTTCTGGCCCCTCTTGCAAGGGTGCCTGTGATGGCCTCGGGCGCGCCTGGATAATCCGGGGTCACCCCCGTCTCGAGAGCCTTAACTTAATCAGGTCCGAGGAGCCCCTTCGCCGGGGAAGGTCACAGATCCACAGATCCCAGGGACCGGGACGTGGACGTTTCGGGGGGCTGCGTTCAGCCTACCTGACTCATCTTATACGTGAGAAAACTGAGATGAGGCCGGGCGCGGGGGCTCACGCCTATACTCCTACACCCTGGGAGGCTGAGGCGGGAGGATCGCTTGAGCTCAGGAGTTCGAGACCAGCCTGCCCAAGAGCGAGACCCCGTCTCTACTAAAAATGGAAGAGTGAGACGGGCGTGGTGGCGCATGCCTGTGGTCCCAGCTACTCGGGAGGCTGAGGCAGGAGGATCGCTTGAGCCCAGGAGTTTGAGGCTGCTGTGAGCTATGATGAAGCCCCTGCACTCTGCCCAGGATGACAGAGTGAGACAGGAAGGAAGGGAGGGAGGGACGGAGGGAAGAAGGACCGCAGGAGACTCCTCTCGGAGACATTGGGATCTGGCCACCCGGGGCCTTGAGAAGGATCACAGAACTGTGGCCCCAACCCCCTTCCGAGTTGGCCGTCCCTGCGCGGTGCTGTCCTGGAACCCACAGTGCGGGCGGAGTGGCCTGGCCTGAGGCCACTGGGGTTCCCGAGGGTGGAGACCGCGGGCAGGGCCAGAGCAGGAGGAAGGCTGCTCCCTGCCGCTGCCGCAGTGGCCTGGCCCTGCCCCCCACGGTGAGGGCGAGCCCCCTCCCCCACACACGCTGCCCCCCAGCCCCGGCCTCAGGGACTGAGCCGTCTCCCTTCCTCTCTCTGCAGGGCCCGGTTTCCTCCTTTTGTCCTTTCGGGACGCAGCAGGAGGCAGAAGATGGCGCGTAGAAGGTGCCGGAGGACAGACGGAGCCACGCGGGTTTCCCTGGGGGACCGGGGAAAGAGACTGCCTTGGGGGGGCATGTCTGGAACCTGCAAGGGCCCCGCCCTGGGGAGCAGCTGCAGGGCCCAGGAGGGCTGCCTGGAGGAAGCGGCCTGCACGGGCCACCCCGGGCCTGTAGGATGTCATGGGCCTCCTGTCCCTAAGAGGAGGTTCTGGACAAAGGAAAAGGGACCCAGGGAGGGAGACAATGTCACGTGGGACAGACCCACTCCAGTGCATGGCCTTTAGCCCGGGTGACCTCCCCCCGGGCTGGGGGGCTGCCTGTGTGGGGGAGGGGGCTCTCCCTCACCGTGGGGGGCAGGGCCAGGCCACTGCGGCAGCAGCAGGGAGCAGCCTTCCTCCTGCTCTGGCTCTGCCCCACTCTCCACCCTCGGAAACCCCAGCGCCCTCAGGCCAGGCCACTCCGCCCGCACTGTGGGTTCCAGGACAGCACCGCGCAGGGACGGCCAACTTGGACAGACCCACTCCAGTGCGTGGCCTTTAGCCCGGGTGACCTCCGCCTGCTGCCAGGCTCACCCCCGACCCGGTTCCCTTGGCCAGCGGCTGGGCGCCGCCTCCTGCTGGGATCCCTCGAGATTCCCGCCTGTGCTGCCAGATGGGCATCACGGGAACGGCGGCCCCGGGGTCCAGGCGCCCTCCCGCCTCCTCTCTGCGCTCTCCTCTCCCTCGCGGCCTCAACCGCCCCGAGGCTTCTGTCTCGTGGTCGCCGTGGCAGACGCCTTTCCGCTCCGGCCGGGACCCTCCTGGGAACTCCAGACTCCAACAGCTGAAAGGGCCACTCCGCTTGGACCTCCAACAAGTGACGTGAACTCGCCACGACCAAACAACCTCCGTCCCCACCCACAGCCTCCCCGACCCAGGCCAGGGCAGCTCCTGCTCCCGACACTCAGGCCCAAGCCCTGGCGTTGCCGGGGCTGGGGGAGGCCCGCAGGTCACTGCAGGGTGACAGGGCCACAGATGTCCGGGCCACTGTCCCATCACCAGGACGCAGGGAGAAGCCAGGGTGGTGTGTCCTGGGCCCCGGCCCCCTGCAGAAATTGTCTTTTCACTTTCTTGGTTATGGTCTTCGATGCACAAAAGTTTTTACATTTTGATGAAGTTCAATTTCTCTATTTTTTTCTGTAGGGCTATCGCCATACGGCTGATGCTATTGATCCCGTTTCAGAAATGAGGAAACTGAGGCTGAGAGAGGCCCAGGGCCTGGTGGGGTTAGAACCCACAGTTGTCTCCCAAACCCAAGGCACCCAAGGTGCATGAGCGGAAGGTGTTCGGGGCTGTAGGTGACAGGAAAACCCCAACTCGCGTGGCCCTGGCAGTAAGACACAGGGCTTCCCGCACCAGGAAGGGCAGGGGGAGGGGCGTGCTTCCGGCGGGTTGATTCAGCAGCTCCGCGATGTCACCAAGATCACCCAGGCTCTTTCCACCTCTTTGATCTGCCATCCTCGGTGCTGACTGTGCAGGTGCCCACGCCACGGGCAGGCGGGGGACCAGAGGGAGGAGCAGGTCCAGGCGCCGCCTCCAAACACTGAATCCAGCCGAGACACCTGCCCTGCCGAGGATCTCCCAGGAGAAGGGCTTATTCAGAAGTCCCGCCCCGTGCCCAGTCCTGAACCAATCCCAGGCCAAGGTGCGCCACTCTCAGACCAATCAGGGCCTTCCCTGGAGCAGGGGGCGGGCTCAGCCGAGGTTCCCCACTGGGTGGGGGAGGGTGGAACCCCCACAAAAATTGGGGCCTCTCTTCCCAGGTAAGAGCCAGCAGCCCCCACTCCACCGCCTTTCCGGAAGCATGGCGTCCACACTGCTGGTGGCCCTGAGCTGGCTTTCAGTGGCGAACTTTCCAACAGGCTTCAGATGGCTCTTTTTTAAGTTATTGGTGTTCATCGTGGTTATTATAACCTTTTATTTGGGGCAAGTGGAACACATTTCTCCTTTATGATAGCTATATGATTTCCTTTAAAAAGTAAGTTTAGGCCAAAGTAAGATGAATTCTCGTTCACTCACTCACTCGGGAGTGTAAAACGGTCCAACCACTTTGGAAAACTGTATGTGCGCCACACCCGAACCTACAGCCACCCTGTGACCCGGCAATTCCCCCCAGCTATGTGTCCTTCAGACACCTGTCTGTGTGTTCACAAAAACACGGGGACAAGGACGACCACAGGTTTATTCGTTATGCTCCAGAATAAAACCTCCCCGCATGCCTGTCAACGTATGAATAGATGGAAGAATACATCGGGGCATATTTACACCCTGGGATCCTATTCAGCGACGAAAACCCACAATTGCACAAACAACATGGATGAAACCAGCCTCAAAAGAATCCAAACTGTAAGAGTCTACTGATTTAAAGTTCCAAATCAGGCCGGGCGCGGTGGCCCACGCCTGTAACCCCAGCACTCTGGGAGGCCGAGGCAAGAGGATCGCTTGAGGTCAGGAGTTTGAAACCAGCCTGAGCAAGAGCGAGACCCCATCTCTATTATAAATAGAAAGAAATTAATTGGCCAACTAATATATATAGAAAAAATTAGCCGGGCATGGTGGCTCATGCCTGTAGTCCCAGCTACTCGGGAGGCTGAGGCAGGAGGCTCGCTTGAGCCCAGGAGTTGGAGGTTGCTGTGAGCTAGGCTGATGCCACGGCACTCTAGCCCAGGAGACAGACGGAGACTCCATCTCAAATAATGATAACAATAACAATAAAATAAAGTGCCAAAATCAGGCAAAACTAATCTGCAGCTGTTAGTCTGACCCTTAGCGCTGACCCTTAGTGCTGATAAAAGGTCTGGTTGGGGGATTCTTCGGGGCCGGGGCTGGGGTGGGCATGTTGTGTTTCTTGAACTGAGTGCTGGTCTGTTTTATGAAAATTCTTTGAGCTGCACACGTAAAACCTGCGTGCTCCTCTGTGCGCGTGATGTAGCTGGACGAGAAGTCTTGAGGGCAGGTACCAGCTAAACAACAGGCGCGGCGAGCTGGTGTGTGGCTCTGGGGAGCTGTTCCAGGAAGTCTGGGAATCTGCCCCATCCTGCCATTGTCACCGTGCCTATTTCTGGCGGCTGGGGTGGCGTGAACAGCAAACACCTGTTGTTGATAACGCGGACTAGGCAGAGGCTGCAGCAGAGAGCGCGCTATTTGCTGAGAGATGATTTCACTTTGCGCCCAGTGGAAATAAATCTGTCTTCAGTTGCTGGGTGGCCTCCCGGGGTGTGTTCTGGGGAACAGCCTGGGGGAGGCCCCACCCAGCCTCCGCAAACAGGAGGCCTGTGTCTGTCCTTCCAACCTCCGCTCCCAGGGCAGGCATCGCCAATCGATCCCCGCACTCTTGTCCATTGATTTCAGATAAAGCCCTTAATTCTTCGCCACACAGTGTCAAAGGCAGTGGCTGGCAACAGTTGCAGCTGACGCCTAGATGACACTTGCCTGAGGTTCCAGACCTAGATGTCTGCCCCTGCCCCCAACTGGGAGGGTACGAGGCCGTGGGTCTCCCCTCTGCCAAGGGAACCCCGTGCCCGGCGGGGGCGAGGCGGCCAGTTTCCACCTGGGACCGCAGCTTTGCACGGTGCGCTTCCTGGACACCCTCTCTCTGATCTTGGTCGCCCCTGCCCAGCCCCCAGCTGCCTTCTCTGAACCCCGCCTTTCCTCGGCTCCCCCACCCAGAACTCCCAGCAGTACAAAGTCTCAGGAACACAACTCCCACCTCCAGACAGACGGGCCGGCCAGGATCCGCCTGTGTGACTTAGGTGTGACACGGTGCGCAAACACACCCCCATTAAGCGCCATTCGGTTCTCAGGGGTCAGAGCACTGTTCCTCTGCCCACGAGTCAACGCACTTGTTCTCTGTACCAGGGAGGCGCGAGGCGTGGGGCGAGCACTGTGGACGCACTTTGGCTTTGGGGTGCCATTTGAGCGCTCTTGCTCGTACCCAGCACAGCTGCATAGCCGGTCATAATCTGATCAGACCGTGTTTTTGCCTAGCCAAGAGCCATTCCTCCTTTTCCCAACAATAGCATCTCGATTTTGCTTTAGGGAAATTTTTCTCTCTCTCACTCACTAAATGAAATAATCTCTAATGTGATTTGTGAGGAAGCTACAGCCCGACCGAGCAGAGTCATGGTAACTGGTCCAAGAGTGGGCGTGAGACCCAGTGGAGCCAATCAGAGCTGGCCCAGATAACTGGAGCTGTCAGTCAAAAGGTGACTTTCTGCTCAGATTACCAAGGCGATAGGAGGTAATCTGAGAGCTGCTGGCCCCATCTTTCCTCACTTAGGAAACCCAGCCCTAGAATGAAACCAACACAAGGGGAAGCAGACCCAACATCCAGGGGGCTGCAGATTCCAAGTGATATCATTTAAGCACCTGGATCCAGCCATACCTGAAACCGTAAGTCTCCAGACACTTCTCTACTTAAGACTTGGGACTGGATCTCTTTCCCTTGCAACAGAGGCTCAAAACTAGTACAAATCGTTAAGTCTGAGCAGCTTACAAATGGACTATCATTAGGAAAAATCACCTAAAACATGTGGGATGGGAATAACATTGCCAGATAATGCAGATGCGAAAATCACAAGACAAATGGTCCAGGGATGGATAACGATCCCCACTGTAAAGACAACGGGACCACTACTCTGCACACCCTTCGGGAGGGCAGGGCCCCGAGTGGCCATCTGGCCCACGGGGTGGTCTCCCCACGAAAGCAGGAAATTGACACTGGCCGACAGGCGGCGGCTTAGTGAACCTGCGTTCGCTTCTCGCGGTTATCATATATTCTTCTGAACCCACGAGCCATCTGTGCGGTGTTCTGTCCCAGAGCTCTGCTGGAGCCCTTGCTGTCAGACATGCCCCATCTGGGCTTCCCAGAATCCATAGTATTTTCCCTTTTGGAAAACTGGAACCCTCACCCATCTTCTGGCTTTACTTACTTTCCAGAAATCTCTCCTGGGTCCCCTTTTACTGTCTCCCGGCCAACCGTGAATTCAATTCTGTCTTCAGAACAAACCTGCCTCCCCTGGGATTTGAAAGGGGTCTGTCCTGGGTAGGAGGGCCGAGATAAGCGGTTCTGCGTCTTTCCTGTTCTCTGGCCCCGTGACCCGCCTGCCCACCAAGGGATCTGGCGTTGACGTCTCATTATCTCCCCTGAATTTCTTACATTATCCTTTTAAAATTCACCTGGGGAGCTGATTGCTTTTTAAAAGTAGCACACGCACAGGATGAAAGAAGCTCCAACAGACCCACGCGACATACAAGAAACGGAACCCTCCCGTCTGCCCCCAGTGCCTGGTCTCCATCCCCGGGGACAGCCACAGTTATCAACTCTTCCTTCCAGAGATCTGCCCCGCACATAACAGGGTACACGGAGACCTAATCGTACATGTATGTGCGTGTGCCCCCCCCCGCCTTTCGTATGAGTTTGTGTGATTTAAGAATAACACGCATAAGATTTGGCATTAGCGACATTTAGTACATGTGCAACCATCACCACTCGCCAGTTCCAGAACATTCTCGTCACCCCAAAAAGAAACCTGTACCCATCTAGCGTCATTCCACCCCTCCCCCTTCCCCCTGCCGGCCCCCGCAACCGCCAGTCCACTTTCTGTCCCTATGCGTTTGTCTCCGCTGCACATGTCGTATGAATGGAACCACGCAGTGTCTGTCCTGTGCTGCTGGCCGCATTCCCGGGGCGGGCTGCTTTCAGGATCCAACCACGCTGTGGCACGCCTCGGCACTTCGTTTGTTTTTATGGCCAAAAAATACTCCATGGTACGGACGGACCACATTTTGTTGACTTACCCCTCACGGATGGACATTTGGGTTGTCTCCACCTTTTGCCCGTTGCGAACAGTGTTGCTGCGGCCACTTGTGTACAACTGTTGGTTGGAGTACTTGTTTCCAGTTCTTTCGGGTGCACACCCAGGAGCGGGGTGGTGAGGTCGCGGGGTCATTCTGCCGCTAACACTCCGAGGAAGCGCCCCGCTGTTTCCCACGGTGACTGCGCCGTTTGCATTCCCAGCTGCCACGCACGAGGGGCCCGGTTTCTCCACGTCCTCGCCAACCCTAGTTATTTTCTGTGTTTTTATTTTTTTTATTTTTTTAAGGCAGAGTCTCACTCTGTTGCCCAGGCTAGAGTGAGTGCTGTGGCGTCAGCCTCGCTCACAGCAACCTCAGACTCCTGGGCTCAAGCAATCCTCCTGCCTCAGCCTCCCGAGTAGCTGGGACTACAGGCATGCACCACCATGCCCGGCTAATTTTTTTCTATATATATTAGTTGGCCAATTAATTTCTTTCTATTTATAGTAGAGACGGGGTCTCGCTCTTGTTCAGGCTGGTTTTGAACTCCTGATCTTAAGCGATCCGCCCGCCTCGCCTCCCAGAGTGCTAGGGTTACAGGCGTGAGCCACCGCGCCCGGCCTTCTGTGTTTTTAAACTAGCGTTATAATATAACCATCGTAACGAGTGTGAAGTGGCATCGCATTGTGGTTTGACTGCACGCTCCTGATAACTAAAGACACCCACCTTTTGACACAGACGTAGTCTACAGCACACACGTGGTATAATATTGCAAGAATTATTTTGCAATTAGTGTTTCCTATCTGTTATTAACGTTTTTGCAGCAAGCCACGGTGATAAGCGTGGATTGAGTCCATTCACTTCAACTGCCGTATCGTGTTCTGTGAGCCGGACAAGCCGCAATTCATTTACTCAGCCACCTATCGACGGGCGTGTGGACTGTGCTCAATTTTTCCTGATTATAAACAAGGCTACGATGAAAATCCCTGTGCATGCCTCTTTAGGCGCTCACCGGAGAATTCTCTTGAACTCAGTGTCCCCTTTCATAGCAAGTATTTTAAAGGTCTCCTCTGCTGTTCTGAAATCTGATTCATGACTGATAGCAGCTACCTATACGTGGCACTACCAAAAAATAAACACACACGCACACACACAGAAATCTGAAACGTTAAGGAAAGTAATTCATAACAAAATAATATGTATTTCTGTAAGTATGTGCTCAAATGCAACATTCTGGACAACGCAAATCACGGATGTTTGCAGCTCTGAGCAGATTCACAGGGAAACGCCACAGGCCGGTAACTGCACGCCAGCTCAGGTTACTGTTTGGGGAACTCAACGCCCCGAGTGGGAGCTGATCGGCAACACTATTTGCCAAAACGGTGCCCCGCTCTTGGCACGGCTCTGAAGGAAACTGAGTGCTCCCCTCCCCTGATTTACACGTGCCTTCCGCTCCTGGGAAACGGAGGGCCTGTCAAACACCTTGTCAAAAAATACTCTCAGTTTATTTACACAACGGAGCCGGATTCCAGATCCGACGTGCTCCAAACAGGGTCTTCCCCGCGACGAGCGGAGATCTGGAAAACTGTGTGCGGGGCTGGACCCTTCCTTCTTTCTCTTAGGGGCAGTTTAGCAGCCCAGCCCCACCCACTGGGAGCCCTCGGCCCCGCAGCTGTTGCAAAACCCAGAAACACCCCACGGATTCGCAGACGCCCCTGCGGGGGTCTCGCACGGCTCGGCCTGTGGTCGCCGAGTGGTGGCTCCCGTGGTCCTTAAATAATCCTGAATCCGGGATCCCAGGGCAGAGTTGAAGAGCTGCTCCCGGGGGCTGCAAATTCAGGGTCTGGGGCTGCTTCCCCGGAGCCCAGTGGACAGGACGGCGCGGACGACCGTGGCCAGAAAGGCCGGCGCTTCCTTCCTCCGGAGAAACCAGCGACCTGTGCCAATCCCAGCCAGAGCCTGGGGCTGGGGAGCGGGACCCGCCTTATAGCACGGGGACATTGTTCAAGGCACTTTGGATCGAGGACTGTCCCATAGAGCATTTTTTTTTTTAAGAATTGGGGTCTAGCTTATGTATCAAAATTAGCCTTGTGGGTCACAGCCTGGTTAGATATTAGAATCACCTGGGAGATTTTACTTTTTACTTTTTTATTGATTGATTGAAACAGAGTCTCCCTCTGTTGCCTGGGCTAGAGTGCTGTGGCATCAGCCTAGCTCACAGCAACCTCCAACTCCTGGGCTCAAGTGATCCTCCTGCCTCAGCCTCCCGAGTAGCTGGGACTACAGGTGCACACCACCATGCCCCGCTAATATTTTCTATTTTTAGTACAGACGGGGGTCTCACTCTTGCTCAGGCTGGTTTTGAACTCCTGACCCCAAGTGATCCTCCCTCCTCGGCCTCCCAGAGTGCTGGGACTACAAGGCACGAGCCACTGCGTCGGGCCAACCTGGGAGTTTTTGAGAACTACAAATACCTGCCTCCCCCACCTCAGGATTTGATCCCGTGGGTTCAGGGGTGGAAGGCAGAAACATCCACGATGTCACAAACCTTGCCCGGGTGAGTCTTAACATTAATGGGGCCAGCCGAGAACCGCAGCTTCATCCTGAGTCCACCTCGTGCCGCCCGGGGTCCCCGTGAGTCACGGCCGCTTGTTCCGAGCGCACATGCCAAGAAACGTAATCAGATTTCGCCCTTACCCCGCGGGCAGGGCTGGGCGCCGGCGGGCATCGGGTGTCAGTCTGAGCAGCCCTGTGAAAGATCATGGTGACAAGGAAGGCGGCCGTGGTCCTTGCCGGAGCGCATCAATAATACACACCGAGAAACAAACGGAACGGCTCAGCTCCTGATTTATGCAAGAGGATATCTGTGGCCCGGGATAACATTTCCAGCGGCCTGGTGTCACAGGCAGGCTGACAAAACGCCGAGTCCCGAGCATTCCCGGCACGAGGGAGCAGATGGCATGGGCCGCCGCCGCCGCCGTTTGATGACTCAGAGACGCCTGTCGGGGACGCGGGCGGAGGGTTTGGAGAACGGGATTTTATGAATGCAAGCGTGGAACAAAAAGAAACGCATCTTTCTGTACCGTGTTAGATGGCGTGCGGCTTTAAAAAGGCATCCGGAGGCACACGTGACTCTACGATCTAGACGCGCGCGGGTACTCGGCTCCTCACGTCGCCGGAGTCTCACACCCGTGTCTGCCGGGGCCCGGAGGAAGCTGCCTTCCCGCCGGCAGGATGGGGTGGCCTGACACTCGGGCACGCTTTACGTTCTTCTCGCAGCAGGGCAGTAAACAAGACAGATGAGGTCTCCGCCTCCAGGAAGCTGCCTCAGAGGGAGGCAGACGATAAACAAACAAACACAGTGTGGCGATGAGGGCCGCCAGGAAGGACGACGTGTGAGGAAGAGGAGGGAGGAGTGCCAGGGAGCGTGCCGAGGCATGTGGATGGAGACCAGGATGAGGAGGGGAGTCGACCTTGTGAGCGACTTTGGGGAGAGAAGTCCCGGCAGCAGGAGCTGCACGTGCAAAGGCCCTGAGGCAGGAACACGTTTGCAATGCCCGGGGAAGCGCACGGAGGCCCGGGGGGCCAGAGCTCAGCGGGAGACGGGAAACGGGGACCCGGCAGACCATGGAGGGCGGTGGGTTTCATTTATTCGCGTGGATGTGGAGTGACTCCTTTGGGGCTGGGTAGGAAGTAACTGCTCACCATTCTACATCTAGGACCTCTGTGCGCAGCTGGGCCCACCGTGCCCCGCCGGCACGCCCAGGGCCTCGGGATGGAAGCATTAACGCTCCCTGCTTCCCATCCGCCTCCTGCCCTCCCATCGATGCAGGGAGGGGCCGCAGAAGCCCCCGAGAGTGAGCGAGGACGCGCCGGCCCAGAGCCCTCTGCACCGTGCAGCTCCGTCCTGGGAATGGGCGCTTACTCAGCACCTCCTGGACGAAGGCCCTGACCTCAGCTCGGCACCGCACTCAGCCAGGCACCCAACAACTCTGCGTGTTGAGGCCAAAGCGGAGGAACCGCCCCCCCATGTGGGGGGCCACACTCAGAGCTGTGCTTGGGGTAATGCTCTCCCGTTGTCATCTTGAAATTCTTTACCATTTTTGAAAACGGGAACTCTGTGTTCCCATTTTGCACTGAGCACTGCAGAGCATGGAGGGGCCTGGAAGGGGACCCCATTCTAGAAGCATGCGGAGGCCCTGGCTCAAGCCCCAGGTGCTGCAGCCTGCAGATGCCCCATCTCTTGGCCAGACCCCCCTCCCCCCCCGCAGTCTGCGTTAGAACCTCTGCAGACAGCAGGGCCCGGCGCAGACGGCGTGAGCAGATGTCTGGCTTTGATTAAGCGTCCAGAGTCACTCATTAACTTGCCCCACAGCCAGCCTCAGAAGCCGCCCGCCCGCCTGCTGCAAAGCCCTCCCGCGGCGGCCCGCCCTCCCTGCCACCTGCAGCTCTTGCTGGGAGCCAGAGCCCCTGGTTGGGAGCCAGAGGCAGGGGGACGGCAGGGCCACCCAGCCCGGGGCACCGGGTCCTCCACGGCGTGCACCTCCCCTCCCCCAGCGAGTGAGGCTTTCCCTCCTGGCCGCTCCTCTCCCGAGGGACACCTGGCTGGACTGAAAAGGCTCTAAGAGGGCTCCTGCCCTCGGCCGCTCCCTGCCTTGGCCTGCGCGGGACAGCCCGCCATCGCAGCCCGTCCTGTCGCTCTCCAAGGCGAAATCCACACCTTGAGCCGTGCAGCGTCCGCCATGATTTATTTACGAGTCAGTGTCCTTTCCGGGCCAGAGCTCTCGGGGGCGATGCCCACGCCCCGCCCGCTCGTTCTGCAAGAAATCCGCTCCTGGTGCCCCGGGCGCCTGGCATCGGCTCGTCGGCTGGTGTGGGGACGCCAGCAGTCTCCGCAACTCTAACACCGGGCAGAGGGCCGCCCCTGGCCGGGGCCTTCTAAGTATTCACTGAATGAATAAATGAATGGATAAAGATTATAGCTGACAATGAATGGTGCACTTACTTGGTACCGGGCTTCATTTTAATTGATTTACGTGTATTTCCTTATTTAACTCTCACAACCACCTTGAGTTGGGTGTTGCTTTTACCCCCATTCTACAGAGGAGGAGACTGAGGCATTCAGTGAAGACACACCTGCGGAGAGACACGCGCACACATACGCAGGCGTCTCTGCAAGCCAGACACCAGTAGATTCACAGGCAGGCAGCGTTCAGAGCCAAATTAGTAGAATATCTCGAAATGTTGTTTATTTCCCCTCGAGTTCTAATGACTGTTTATTCTCATAAACATCTAATTTGTGGGCTCAGCCTCCCAGCTAGAGCGCGGTGCCAAGTGGCTCGGATGTTTGCTCTTGGTGGGATCCCCCCCCTGCTTTTCGGTAAAACAAGACTCCTCGGGGCTGCACATCTTGACGGCATCGCACAGGTGGGGCGGGCTGTCCGACGCGGCCGCCTCCGAGGCCTGGCAGAGCCGGCCAGAGCACACCGGAGGGGAGAGAGGGTTGCCTGCAAAGATGGCCACCAGCAGCCCTCCCCTCCCCGCATGAGCCACAACCCCTCCCACCAGGGGCGGGGCCTGAAGTCCCTCCCGCCAGAGGCAGTGCCTGAAGTCCCTCCCACCAGGGGTGAGGCCTAAAGTCCCTCCCACCAGGGGTGAGGCCTGAAGTCCCTCCCACCAGGGGTGAGGCCTGAAGTCCCTCCCACCAGGGGTGAGGCCTGAAGTCCCTCCCACCAGGGGTGGGGCCTGAAGTCCCTCCCACCAGGGGTGAGGCCTGAAGTCCCTTGCACCAGAGGCAGTGCCTGAACTCCCTCCCACCAGGGGTGAGGCCTGAAGTCCCTCCCACCAGGGGTGAGGACTGAAGTCCCTCCCACCAGGGGTGGGGCCTGAAGTCCCTCCCACCAGAGGCGGTGCCTGAAGTCCCTCCCACCAGGGGCGAGGCCTGAAGTCCCCCCCACCAGGGGCGGGGCCTGAAGTCCCTCCCACCAGGGATAGAACCTTGTCCCCGCCCCTTGAAAGTAGGTGGGCTCTGTGGATGCTTTGGCCAATAGGATGCTGCAGAGGCGATTCCCGGCCAGTTGCAGGCTGAGTCTTAAGAGGCCTGGCATCTTCCCCTTTCTCTCTCTTGGGATCCAGCTGCCCCACAAAGCAGCTCAGGCCAGATTCCCAAAGAGCGAGGGACCACAGGGACAGAGTGACGCCTGGGGAGAGGGGAGACTGCAAGGGGAGAGAGGGGCCCAGCCAGCCCCAGCCCCTCCAGCCGGCCCAGCTGGGTGCTAGAGGATGTGAGCGGAGCCATGGGGAGCGGAGCCACACCGGTCAAGCGGCCCCACCTAACACACGTGGTGTGAGACAACCACCCCGCACCTCCTGCCCAGACTGCAGGATCCAGAGCAAATAGACAGCGGCTGTTGTTTTAAGGGGCTGAGTGTGGGAACGGCTTGTTAACTGCGACAGACAGCTGGACTTAGAGGTGTGGCCCTGTGGCCCAGATGTCAGGAAACGGGGGAGGGGCTGTCTGTTCCCTGCTTCTGCCGGCCTTGACTTTAGGGGCAGGGGTGGGTGTGCCCCACACAGCATCTCCCCACCCCTGCGCCTGCTTGTTCTCCCAACAGGTGCTCAAATAACGACTCTGGGCCGAGGAGGAAGCTGCCGGCTGTGATAAGGGATCTGGTGCCTGAAGGGGAAGCAGGGAGGAGGTGGGGACAGAGGTGGGGCGGCTTCAACTGGGCTGGGCAGGCGCAGGCTCCTCTTTCTCCCCGTCCTGCAGATTCAGCTCTGCCCTTTTCTTCCCGAGCAAGCTTTGCAGGAATAAAGGGCCCGAATCCTGCAGCCCCTGCGCCTGGCCTCTGATATTTTGCCTTTGCACCTGCCCTGCTCTCTGCCTGGGCTGCCGTTTCCCCCGTTCTGGGTCGAACTGTGCCCCCCACCCCAAGACACGTTGACGTCTCAACTCCCAAAACCTCAGACGTGACCTTCTTTGGAAACAGGGTCACTGCAGATGTGATTCGTGAAGATGAGGCAATGCCGGAGCCGGGCAGGCCCTGAATCAGCCAACGGTGCCCCTATGAAAAGGTGGCGGACACACGGGGAGAGCGTCCGTGAAGACAGGCAGGGACTGGAGTGACACGGCTGCAAACCAGGGGACACCGGCCGCCACGAGAGGACGGAGGGAGTGAGGACAGATGCCACCCAGCGTTTCGGGGGAGCGTGGCCCAGCCCACGCCTTGATCTTGGGCTCCTGCCCTCCAGAACGGAGAGGGGACACCACGCCTGTCGTTTTCAGACACGCGGTTCCTGGTGCTTTGCTGTGCAGCCCGAGGTCACTCACAAACCGCCATCTGCCCTGGCCTAGTCACCTTGACCTCGCTGAGCGCCCTTAACGCTGCCTTCAAAACGCCCCAAACCCGCCCCTCCCCCCAGCCCCGCGAGCTCCCTGCACCCCCTCCTGCCCGGCCAGGGCAGCGGCTCCCCACCTCACCTGCCCCTCCCGCCGGCAGCCACAGGGGCCCTCTCCAAGCCCACGCCAGGCCTGCCCACGCCCCCCAGAGGCACCCCATCCTGCTCGCCCTAAAACCCCGATTCTGCGAGCGGCTGGATACGGCCCCGTTACCTCTCCCCTCACCTGCTTTGCTCCAACTCTTGTTTCTCAAACACACGGGGACCGTGTCACCCGAGACCTTCACACGTGCCGCTCCCGCTGGCCGGAATGCCCTTCCCCGCCGCCATCCACGGCTCCGACTCTCCGTGTTCACGGCTCAAGCGTCCCCTCCTCAGAGAGGCCCTCCCTGACCACCCTCAGCAAGACAGCTGAGCCCTCCCCACACACGCCTTCCCACTCCCCCCGCAGGAGGGGCTGTCCGGAACTGCCCCGAGGAGGCGCTGGCTGGGTCACAGGAGCACCGGCGGGTGAGGACGGGCTGGCAGGGCCGCCTGCCGCAGCAGGAGCGGGAACGCCAAGGCCGTCTCGAGGGGACGGGGGACGGGGGACGGGGGACAGGGAACGGCAGGGCGCAGCCGGCCACGCGCAGGCCCGGGCCGCGGCTCCGTCGTTTCTGTCGCGTTTAGAGCTGAGGGTAACGCACACGGCAAACGACACGAGGTGCCTCATGCTCCGTGCATAGCTCGACAGATTTCTAAAAAAATAATGTATCTTTTTCAAAGTAAACTTTATTTTTTAGGACAGCCTTAGGTGGCCAGAAACACCGTGCAGACAGTCCCCGCACACCCCACCCCGCGTCCCCGTCGTCGTGGCTACATCAGGACGATACACTTGTCCCCGCACACCCCTCCCCGCGTCCCCGTCGTCGTGGTCACATCAGGACGATACACTTGTCCCCGCACACCCCACCCCGCGTCCCCGTCGTCGTGGTTACATCAGGACGATACACTTGTCCCCGCACACCCCACCCCGCGTCCCCGTCGTCGTGGTTACATCAGGACGATACACTTGTTGCCACTGACAACTGACGCGGACACATTGGTATCAGCCAACGTCCCGCCTCGCTCCGCGCCTCAGTTTCCCGCACCAGGACCCACATCGCAACTGGTCCCCGTGCCTCCCTCGCGCCGCTGGGCCGTGGCGGTGTCCGAGACCGCCCTGTTTGCGATGGCCCTGCGAGTCCAAGGAGCGCCGGCCAGGGACGCCGCAGGCCGCGCCCGCGGGCTGTTCCAGGCTGGACCGGGCGGCGCCACGGACGCTTCATGCCGGCGGGCAGGAGACGGGTATCCGGGGAATGCGTCCGAGCTCCTGTCTGCGCGTGCGGCCTCGGCCGGCCTGCTGGGGCTCACGGGCCGGGCGCGGGCTCGCCCTGGGCGGGACACACGGGGCACCTGGGGGCAGGACGGGAACAGCCGAAACGACTGCTCAGCGGCGCGGCGTGCGCAGACCAGGCAGACAGCGTGTGCGGAGCTGAGCGAGGCGGCCTGTGCTCCCGGCCTGGCAGCCAGGGAGGCTCGGCAGGCGGAGGGCAAGAGGGGGACAGGTCGGCCAGTCACAACCTGGGACTCGAAGGATGGCTGAGCCCTCCCCGGGGGAGGGAGGAAGTGACAGCCTCCGGCAGCCGCAGAACCTGCAGGGACAGGGATGTGCCAGGCTGCCCGGGCAGGCGCTTTGCCTCCCTGTGCCTCAGTTTGCTCATCTGTGAATTGGGCACCCGGGAAGGAACACGACTGTGACGCCCAAGGGCTGAGCTCGAGGCTGGGCTTGTGACGGGCACTCTTCACGCCCCTCCCCACAGCCCACGGGGCCCTGCGTGAGCCCGTGCCCGCTTATCAGACCCCGGCCCCTCCCCCTGCGCTGGCTCACCCAGCGCCAGCCACACCAGCCTCCGGGCCGAGCTGTCCCCCGCAGGGCCTGGCACTGGCTGGGCCACGGCCGCCCGGACACTCCCCCAGATGGCCACGCGGCTCCCTCGCAGCTGCCTGCAGCCGGGCCGGGGCCAGTCCCCGCTGGACAGGACACTCTGCCACCCGCCACCCACCGCCTGGGCGAGGGTCAAGGCAGACGGGCGTGGGCGTGGGCGGTTGAGGGGCCGGGGCGTGGGGGTGGCACGTGGCCTGCCTGGGACTGCAGCCTCGCAGCTCCGGGGAGAACAATTCTCCCTCCTAGAGGCGGCCCCTGGGCGGGAGGGCGCAGCCTGGCTAGGAGCGTGGGTACAGGGGTGAGAGCGCCGAGGGGGCAGAGGGCCGGGCAGGGCGTGGAGGCCGGAGGCGAGGCCCCGGGCAGGGGGCCGGACCCTGACGGCGCAGGGTGGGGGCCGCCCGGGACCACAAGGAGTCCCTGCTCCCCTCTCCCCAGCCCAACTCTGTACGAGCCTCGGTTTCCCTCATCTGTGCCTGGAACAGCTGCTGCGGGAGCCCTGAGGCAGGGAACGGGGCGGGGTGCTGCGGAGGGGTCCCCTGAGGCCGGGAGGTTGAGGTTGGCCCCGAGACAGCTGGGCCGGGGGCGGGGGGGGGGGGAGCGCTCCGCGAGCAGGCGGCTTCGGGAAAACAGCCGGAGGGGCCATTTGCAGGGAGCCCCAGTCTTTCCAAGTGACAGGTGTGGCCCAGGAAGAGCCGCCTCCGTCCCAGAGGCTGAGCTCTGCGGGCCGCGGCGGCCGCCCGGCACTGCACAAGCCCAGGCACCCGAGCCCCCAAGGGGCTTCCCGGGGGGCCTCAGGACGGGCCACGCAGTGTCCCTTTGTCCCCCTTCTGCTGGAAAGCTCAGTCACAACAACGCTGACCGCCCAGGCTCACTGGCCGCCGCAGAGAGATGCTGAGCTAGCATTGCCCTCGCTGCAGCCCGCGGCAGAGTGGAAAAAGACAAGGCCAGACGGAGAGAGAACAAAGCAGCCTTGAAGAAAGAACAGCCACCAGCAGCACGGAGCCGGCCGGCCCTGCGCCCACGGCCTGGGAGTGGCTGGGACGGCTGCCCGCCTCCAGGGCTCAAACCCCAGCTCTGCCACCTCGCTGGGTGTGGCCCCAGCCAAGTTACATAACCACCACTTTGGTCTCAGCTTGTCTTCGCATAAAATGGGATTAACAGCAGAGCTTGCCTCTAAAGGGTCAATGCTGGCACTTCCTGCTCGTGCCCAGGCGTGGCTGCGAACGCGCGTGTGAGCGTGGGCGTGCAGGGGCCGCCCAGCCCCCTCCTCTCCGCTGGGCAGGCTGGAGGGCTGCCTGGAGGCGGTGACTGCAGTAGCCAGTTTTCCTTGATTGTCAGGAATGTGTTTTGTTGGAACTGGGCTATTTCAGACCAAGCCAGATGGTAGGAACCAAGTAGATCTGGCACACGGAAGGTCCCTAATCTCTCCCACAGGTGACAGGGCCTCAGCCTCGGCCTGAAACAGCCCAGCTCCGAGGGAGCAGGGTACCGAGAGCCATGGACGATGGCTGCTGCCACCTCCTCCAGGCAGGCCACCAGCTTCCCTGACAAAGGGAAGGGCGGTGCGGCCGGGCTACGCGTGCACTCACACGCATGTCACCCTCACCCCACAGACACGCCGAGACACGCCCTCCCACTCACACCGCCGAGCTCAGGGTCACTCGAACACCCTTATCGACACACAACAGCGACACGTGCCCCGTGCAGAGACGCACGCTCACACGCGTGCACACACAACCTTCCGACAGACGGACACGGACAGATGGATCCCCACGTGCGGACATGCCGCCCCACGCACGCCAGAGACACGCACCCGTGCAGAGATGCACACACTCACACACGCGTGCACACACAACCTTCCGACAGACGGACACAGGCAGGCAGACCCCCGCCTGCACACACGTCTCCCCACGCCAGAGACACGCGCCCCGTGCAGAGACACGCACACTCACACACGCACACACAACTTTCCAACAGACAAACACAGACAGACGGATCCCTGCATGTGCACACACTGCCCCACGCACGCCAGAGACACACACACGTGCAGAGACGCGCGCACTCACAAATGCACACACAAACTTCCGACAAATGGACAGACAGACCCCTTCGTGCACACGTGCCACCCCACACACGCCAGAGACACGCAACCCGTGCAGAGACACAGGCTCACACACGCACACACACACACAACCTTCCGACAGACAGGCACAGGCAGACAGACACCTGCGTGCACACACGCAGCCCCACACACGCCGAAGCGCAGTCACGGAGATGGGCTGTCCCGCTGGCGCAGAGCGGGCTGCGGGCCCGCCTTCACCACGGCAGCCCGCAGGCGCGGGGTCACGCAGGGACTGCGCCCATGAGCCAACCCCGGCCGCCAGGGCTGCAGCCCACCCGGCCCCCACACCCCTCGCCCACGCTCACGGCAGACACCACTGATCAATCCACACCCCTCGCCCTCGCTCACGGCAGACACCACTGATCAATCCACACCCCTCGCCTGTGCTCACGGCAGACACCACTGATCAATCCACACCCCTCGCCTGTGCTCACGGCAGACACCACTGATCAATCCACACCCCTCGCCCACGCTCACGGCAGACACCACTGATCAATCCACACCCCTCGCCTGTGCTCACGGCAGACACCACTGATCAATCCACACCCCTCGCCCACGCTCACGGCAGACACCACTGATCAATCCACACCCCTCGCCTGTGCTCACGGCAGACACCACTGATCAATCCACACCCCTCGCCCTCGCTCACGGCAGACACCACTGATCAATCCACACCCCTCGCCTGTGATCACGGCAGACACCACTGATCAATCCACACCCCTCGCCCACGCTCACGGCAGACACCACTGATCAATCCACACCCCTCGCCTGTGCTCACGGCAGACACCACTGATCAATCCACACCCCTCCCCCACGCTCACGGCAGACACCACTGATCAATCCACACCCCTCGCCCACGCTCACGGCAGACATCACTGATCAATCCACACCCCTCGCCCACACTCACGGCAGACACCACTGATCAATCCACACCCCTCGCCTGTGCTCACGGCAGACACCACTGATCAATCCACACCCTTCGCCTGTGCTCACGGCAGACACCACTGATCAATCCACACCCCTCGCCCACGCTGACGGCAGACACCACTGATCAATCCACAACCCTCGCCTGTGCTCACGGCAGACACCACTGATCAATCCACACCCCTCGCCTGTGCTCACAGCAGACACCACTGATCAATCCACACCCCTCGCCCACGCTCACGGCAGACACCACTGATCAATCCACACCCCTCGCCCTCGCTCACGGCAGACACCACTGATCAATCCACACCCCTCGCCTGTGCTCACGGCAGACACCACTGATCAATCCACACCCCTCGCCTGTGCTCACGGCAGACACCACTGATCAATCCACACCCCTCCCCCACGCTCACGGCAGACACCACTGATCAATCCACACCCCTCGCCTGTGCTCACGGCAGACACCACTGATCAATCCACACCCCTCCCCCACGCTCACGGCAGACACCACTGATCAATCCACACCCCTCGCCCACGCTCACGGCAGACACCACTGATCAATCCACACCCCTCGCCCTCGCTCACGGCAGACACCACTGATCAATCCACACCCCTCGCCTGTACTCACGGCAGACACCACTGATCAATCCACACCCCTCGCCTGTGCTCACGGCAGACACCACTGATCAATCCACACCCCTCCCCCACGCTCACGGCAGACACCACTGATCAATCCACACCCCTCGCCTGTGCTCACGGCAGACACCACTGATCAATCCACACCCCTCGCCCACGCTCACGGCAGACACCACTGATCAATCCACACCCCTCGCCCACGCTCACGGCAGACACCACTGATCAATCCACACCCCTCGCCCACGCTCACGGCAGACACCACTGATCAATCCACACCCCTCGCCCACGCTCACGGCAGACACCACTGATCAATCCACACCCCTCGCCTGTGCTCACGGCAGACACCACTGATCAATCCACACCCCTCGCCTGTGCTCACGGCAGACACCACTGATCAATCCACACCCCTCGCCTGTGCTCACGGCAGACACCACTGATCAATCCACACCCCTCGCCCACGCTCACGGCAGACATCACTGATCAATCCACACCCCTCGCCTGTGCTCACGGCAGACACCACTGATCAATCCACGCCCCTCGCCTGTGCTCACGGCAGACACCACTGATCAATCCACGCCCCTCGCCCACGCTCACGGCAGACACCACTGATCAATCCACAACCCTCCCCCACGCTCACGGCAGACACCACTGATCAATCCACACCCCTCGCCTGTGCTCACGGCAGACACCACTGATCAATCCACACCCCTCGCCCTCGCTCACGGCAGACACCACTGATCAATCCACACCCCTCCCCCACGCTCACGGCAGACACTACTGATCAATCCACACCCCTCGCCTGTACTCACGGCAGACACCACTGATCAATCCACACCCCTCGCCTGTGCTCACAGCAGACACCACTGATCAATCCACACCCCTCGCCTGTACTCACGGCAGACACCACTGATCAATCCACACCCCTCGCCTGTGCTCACGGCAGACACCACTGATCAATCCACACCCCTCGCCCACGCTCACGGCAGACACCATGATCAATCCACACCCCTCGCCTGTGCTCACGGCAGACATCACTGATCAATCCACACCCCTCGCCCACGCTCACGGCAGACACCACTGATCAATCCACACCCCTCGCCCACGCTCACGGCAGACACCATGATCAATCCACACCCCTCGCCTGTGCTCACGGCAGACACCACTGATCAATCCACACCCCTCGCCTGTGCTCACGGCAGACACCACTGATCAATCCACACCCCTCGCCTGTGCTCACGGCAGACACCACTGATCAATCCACACCCCTCCCCCACGCTCACGGCAGACACCACTGATCAATCCACACCCCTCGCCTGTGCTCCCGGCAGACACCACTGATCAATCCACACCCCTCGCCCGTGCTCAAGCAGACATCACTGATCAATCCACACCCCTCGCCTGTGCTCACGGCAGACACCACTGATCAATCCACACCCCTCGCCCGTGCTCACGCAGACACCACTGATCAATCCACACCCCTCGCCTGTGCTCACGCAGACACCACTGATCAATCCACACCCCTCCCCCATGCTCACGGCAGACACCACTGATCAATCCACACCCCTCGCCCACGCTCACGGCAGACACCACTGATCAATCCACACCCCTCGCCTGTGCTCACAGCAGACACCACTGATCAATCCACACCCCTCGCCCACACTCACGGCAGACACCACTGATCAATCCACACCCCTCGCCTGTGCTCACGGCAGACACCACTGATCAATCCACACCCCTCGCCTGTGCTCACGGCAGACACCACTGATCAATCCACACCCCTCGCCCACGCTCACGGCAGACACCACTGATCAATCCACACCCCTCGCCTGTGCTCACGGCAGACACCACTGATCAATCCACACCCCTCGCCTGTGCTCACGGCAGACACCACTGATCAATCCACACCCCTCGCCCACGCTCACGGCAGACACCACTGATCAATCCACACCCCTCGCCCACGCTCACGGCAGACACCACTGATCAATCCACACCCCTCGCCCACGCTCACGGCAGACACCACTGATCAATCCACACCCCTCGCCCACGCTCACGGCAGACACCACTGATCAATCCACACCCCTCGCCTGTGCTCACAGCAGACACCACTGATCAATCCACACCCCTCGCCCACGCTCACGGCAGACACCACTGATCAATCCACACCCCTCGCCTGTGCTCACAGCAGACACCACTGATCAATCCACACCCCTCGCCCACGCTCACGGCAGACACCACTGATCAATCCACGCCCCTCGCCCACGCTCACGGCAGACACCACTGATCAATCCACACCCCTCGCCTGTGCTCACGGCAGACACCACTGATCAATCCACACCCCTCCCCCACGCTCACGGCAGACACCACTGATCAATCCACACCCCTCGCCTGTGCTCTCGGCAGACACCACTGATCAATCCACACCCCTCGCCTGTGCTCACAGCAGACACCACTGATCAATCCACACCCCTCGCCTGTGCTCACGGCAGACACCACTGATCAATCCACACCCCTCCCCCACGCTCACGGCAGACACCACTGATCAATCCACACCCCTCGCCTGTGCTCACGGCAGACACCACTGATCAATCCACACCCCTCGCCTGTGCTCACGGCAGACACCACTGATCAATCCACACCCCTCGCCCACGCTCACGGCAGACACCACTGATCAATCCACACCACTCGCCTGTGCTCACGGCAGACACCACTGATCAATCCACACCCCTCGCCTGTGCTCACGGCAGACACCACTGATCAATCCACACCCCTCCCCCACGCTCACGGCAGACACCACTGATCAATCCACACCACTCGCCTGTGCTCACGGCAGACACCACTGATCAATCCACACCCCTCCCCCTCGCTCACGGCAGACACCACTGATCAATCCACACCCCTCCCCCACGCTCACGGCAGACACCACTGATCAATCCACACCCCTCGCCCACGCTCACGGCAGACACCACTGATCAATCCACACCCCTCGCCTGTGCTCACGGCAGACACCACTGATCAATCCACACCCCTCGCCTGTGCTCACGGCAGACACCACTGATCAATCCACGCCCCTCGCCTGTGCTCACGGCAGACACCACTGATCAATCCACACCCCTCGCCTGTGCTCACGGCAGACACCACTGATCAATCCACAACCCTCCCCCACGCTCACGGCAGACACCATGATCAATCCACACCCCTCGCCTGTGCTCACGGCAGACACCACTGATCAATCCACGCCCCTCGCCTGTGCTCACAGCAGACACCACTGATCAATCCACACCCCTCGCCCACGCTCACGGCAGACACCACTGATCAATCCACACCCCTCGCCTGTGCTCACAGCAGACACCACTGATCAATCCACACCCCTCGCCTGTGCTCACGGCAGACACCACTGATCAATCCACACCCCTCGCCCTCGCTCACAGCAGACACCACTGATCAATCCACACCCCTCCCCCTCGCTCACGGCAGACACCACTGATCAATCCACACCCCTCGCCCACGCTCACGGCAGACACCACTGATCAATCCACACCCCTCGCCTGTGCTCACGGCAGACATCACTGATCAATCCCTCCCCCTCACGCCTCGCCCTCCCTGCGTCTCCCGGCAGGCACTGCCCCAGATGAAATTCCTGGCTGACAAGGAGGACGAGGACTCCCGCCCGCGCCCTCGCCCCAGGCCTGGCCTTTAGGCTGAGCTCAGTGGATGCTGGTTGAATGAACAAGCGATTCCCTAAAACCAGGTTGCCAGGGAGAGACTGAGATCTGGATTTTTCAGATGAAGAAAACGAGGCTGGAGGTCACAGGGCCTGTCCCCAGAGGCGCAGAGAGCCGCCGGCCGGCCTCCCCTCCGAGCTCTGGGTGTTGGGGCACGGCGCCCCCTGCCCCCCCTTGGAGCGCCGGGCTGCCCCTCCCAGGTCTCGGCCCGAGGGGCGGCTTCCTGGGGCTCCCGTCTGCCCTTGGGCCGCGCTGGCTCCCAGCCCAGCGAGGTGGTGACTGTCCCTCTCCATAGGGGAGGGCGCCTGTCTCCATGGCAACGGGGGGACGTGTCTGCCCGAGCTAGGGGGGCTGTCGGGAACACCCACGTGCTGGCGGCAGGACCGGGTGCCGGCCTGGCTCCCACGGGGCAGCGCGCGGGAGGTGACGGCCCCGGGCCCATGCTCGCCCCGAGACCACGGCTGTGCCCTCCTCGCTCCCGCAGCGGAGAAAGAAGAGCCGCGCTCCGCCCAGGCCCAGCGCCGCCACCGGCACGCCCACTCGGCACGCGCCCGCGCAGAGACCCAGCGGGGAGGCCGGAGACCCGCCCAGGCCCGGGAGCCCTGCTGTGCGGGTCCCGCGTGTGGCCGCGGGGCGGAGTGGGCGGAGTGGCCGAAGAGGGAATGCCGCCTCTCGCGCCCCAGCTCCGTGCCCTGGGCAAGTCTCTTAAGTCCCTGGGCCTCAGTGTCCCCATCTGTAAAATGGGGACGACAGCGGTTTCGAGGGCAGTCACCCGCTTTTTTTCTTTTTTATAAGTGTGCGATTCAGCGTAGCACGCGTGTGCCCTTCCAAGCCGGCCGTTCACCCAGCGTCACGCTTCCAAGGCGCATGCGGAGGGCAGCCCGCGCTGCGTTTCCCGCCTTTCCTGGGCCAACAGCGCACGGCCGCGCCGTCCGTGCCTCCCTCTGCGCGGGGCACGGGCCACTCCCGCCTCTGGCCCGAGCGCCGCGTTGCGAGCACGCACGACCGGCTGCTGCGCGTGCAGGCGTGGCCGTCTCCCTGGCGTGCACGCCGGGCCGCGGGTGGGGACCTTCGGAGGAGCCGCCAACCGCCTCCCAAGGCGGCCGCACATGTCACGCTAGCGGCCGGGTGTGCGCACCTGGCTGTGCGCGTTTGCTCGGGACGGCGCCGCCGCCTTGCCAGAACGACGCCCGTGAGGACGGGGAGGACAGGGAGCCGCGGCCGGGAGGGGCCCAGCGTCCCCCGACGGGAGGGCCAGGAGAGCGTGGCCTGTCCTGTCACGGAACGCCGCTCGGCCTCAACAGCGGGGGATCCGTGCGGCAAAGGACTCCCGGGGACGCCGCGCCGGTGAGACGGCCGGCCACGGCAGGGCAGAGGTCGGCCGCGGCAGGGCAGAGGTCGGCCGCGGCAGGGCAGAGGTCGGCCACGGCAGGGCAGAGGTCGGCGACGCCCGTGTGCGCCCCCAGCAGGTGGACGTGGGGGGAGGTGGCGGCTGCGGGGCCAGGAGGTGGAGTTGGCGGTCACGGAGCGGGGTTTGGTCTGGGACCCCGTCACCTGGAGACCGGCGGTGGCGGTGGCTGGCGACAACGGGGCATCCTTAATGTGGCGAACTGCGCACCGAAACCCATCGGGCTGCAGATCTTGCGGCGTATGCGTATCTCACCGCAATGAAGACCCGCAGCATCCTTTGTTTCCCACGCCAGCGGCTGCGCTTTAGCTCGGGTCCCCAGCCGCCCACGTGGCGGGAAGCAGAGTCTGCGCCCTCGGGCTCGGGTGAGTGGAGAAGGCCCGAGGTCCCTTTCTGGACAGAGAAACACGAAGGGAAATCTGCCGGCAGCTCCTGGGAAAGCGAGGTCTCGCGACAAAATGATACAGGAAGAGGGAATCGGTCGCTTTTGCCTCCTCCCCACCCCATCTTCCTTCCTGCCTCTGGATGTCACTGTGTGATGAGGTGATGTCTGGTGCTGTGGCAGCCCTCTTGCCACCGTGAGACGGAAACAAGAATTGCGGACGTGTCACCCCTGCGTCATGACACCGAGGAACCAGCGAACTCCCGTGGGCACGGCCTACCTCCCAATGTCCTCTCACATAAACAACAAATGGCCTTATGATTTCAGCCCCTTGTGAGCCCAGCTCTTTGCTACTTGCAGACAAGTGGATTCCTAACGGATGTGATGCAATCCTGCCTCCACAGACCTGGTGGCGCGGGCTTTGGGACAAGCAGCTCTGACTCCGCCACACCTGCACTTGCGTCCCCGCTCTGCCTGCACAGCTGTGACCGAGTACACTGCTGCACCCCTCTGGGCCCCAGGTCTGCCAACGGCCAGATGAAGACAAGACTGCCACGTTGACGAGAGCCTGGTACACAGTAGGAGGCTAATCAGCGCCGCCGCATGGGAAGCAGGACAAGCCTTTTGCTGGGTATACAACGCCCAGCCGCAGGACTCTGGGCAGAGCTGGGTGTCCCTGGCCACGTACTCGGTGACCGTGGTGTCTCTGGCCGCGGGGGACGCGGTGGCCTGGGGCGCGGTGGGGGGAGGGGCATGCACCCGGCGTTGATCTGGGGCCTGACTCCCCTCCCCCTCAGACGGCGCCGAGCGTTCCTGGGGCAGGCCCGCAAGTTCCCGCCAGCCGTGGCGCAGGCTTCCAGCTGGAACGGAGGCCGCCTGCCTCTCCGCTGAGTTCAAGGCTGGCCGCTCCGAGCTGCCGGCGCTCGGGGCCCCTGGAAGGAGCTCGTCACGCAGCCCTGCGGGAGGCTGAATTTGGCAGGAGCGCGGAGGGACGGGGAGGCGGGGGCTGGGGCGAGAGCAGCTCGCGAGGCCTCCACGACCCTCGGGATCTCAGAGCGACCCCGCAAGCGACCCCTCCCTGGCTGAGCCGCTCCAGAGTCCGCGATCCAGGACGTGGTGGCGACTCCGATCCCATCTGCCAGGCTGCTCGCGTCTCCCAGCTGTCAGGAAGCCGGGCTGTGATCTCGCGGCCGGCCCCCAGATGCCGTGCCGAGACCCGGAGAGACCTGGGGGATCGTGGGGGCCATGGTGACAGCCCCCCGCAAGCGGAAGGTCCCAGGCACCAGCTCTGTCCCGTGCCAGCCCGGATCCCCTCCCCAGGCCGGCCGCCCCCCCACCTGCGGCCTCCAGGGCGGGGGCCAGCACAGGGGCCCTCAGGGGTCCCACTAAGAGGAGGATGAAGGTGAAAACAAGGGAGACGACGGCAACAGAGGTCGCGGTGCCGTGGCCAGGAGCCCAGCAACGTGGCCGCCTCCAGAGGTCCCGGGGGAGGGACCACGTCCCCCCCACGCCCCCCAGCAGGAACCGGCGCCGCCCACACCCGATCCCGGCAGGGACGCTCCGCTTCCACCCCCGCCCTCCGCAGCCGTGGGAGGACAGCCCTGCGGTCACTCGTCACAGCAGTGGCAGGAAGCTGGTGCACGGTCCAGAGGCCTGTCTCTGCAGACACGCTCGCTCGCGGACCGGCCCTCGCCGCGCCAGCAGACCTCTGCCCCGCACGCCCCTCCCTGGGGACTGGCTGCGTGACGCGGCCACGGGGCCAGGCCGCTCGGCCTTCTCCCTGCAGCGCCAGCACACAAAGGGCCCGGGCAGGCCGACCCAACGCCTGCAGGGCGGTGCCAGATACCAATGGTCTGTGATCACAAACCCGCCACCTTCTCCGCCCGGGGCCCTGCCCCGATGGCCTCAACACCCGGCTACACCCAGCCGCTTCCTCAAACTCCCCGGCCCGGCCCAGCGCCCAGCCTCTGCACAGCCTCCGCCCACACACCCTTCTAGTTCAACTCGAGCGTCTCCCTGGGGCAGCTGTCCCCGCCCGCCCCCACCTGTCCCCGCCCGCCTCCACCTGTCCCCGCCCGCCCCCGCCTGCCCCCACCTGTCCCCGCCTGCCCCCACCTGTCCCCGCCCGCCCCCACCTATTCCCACCCGCCCCCACCTGGCCCCGCCCGCCTTCACCTGTCCCCGCCCGCTCCCACCTGCACTCACCTGTCCCCGCCTGCCCCCACCTGTCCCCACCTGCCCTCACCTGTCCCCGCCTGCCCCCACCTGTCCCCGCCTGCCCCTACCTGTCCCCGCCTGCTCCCACCTGTCCCTACCTGCCCCGGAGGTGGCGTCTCATCTCACGCACTTGCTGACTCCGCCCAGCAGCCCCCGTCTTCAGAATGGGGCGGGCGCAGCCTGACCGCAGGGGACAGGCTGGGGACCAGGGCGTGTGTCAACACAGCACAGCACTTGGGGCGCACGGTTCAACGTGTGACCTCCGCCCCGGTCGGCACAGGACTCTGCACCGCCCCAGAGCGCCTGTGTCCTTTACGGCCGCTGGCTGCTACCCCCACAGCCACCTGGGTTTGCTGTCACCACAATCACACCTGTGACCCTTTAGGCCTGGCCCGTCACTTTGCAGGGGACTCAGCCAAGCACAGGCCCCGGGCCGGACTGGCTGGCAGCCTGCGTGTTTAAGGCCTACGAGTGAAGAATGGTTTTTATTTTTCTTTCTGTATTTAAAAAAATAATTAATAGGCCTTTTGTCCAGTACAGTCTTACATTCACAGAAACACTGAGCGGACAGTGTAGAGAATTCCATCTGCCCGCTCACCCCGCCCCCGCCCCGTACAGTCGCCCTGGCCGGCCAGTGACGGGAAGCCGGCACCCTGTTATGAACTACGGTCCGCAGTTGGCGTGGGGTCACTCCTGGCATCGTGGGGTTCTTGGGTTTTGAGAAACGCGGAGTGACGTGCACTCACCGTCACAGTGCCACGCAGGATACAGTCACTGCCTGAGCATTCCCTGCGCTTGGCCGAGTCACCCCTCCCTGCCTCCAACCCCCCGGCAGTCACTGACCTCCTCTTGCCTCTGTAGTTTTGCCTGTTCCGGAACATCGTAGACTTGGCATCCTGCTGTGTGGCTTCTACTCACTGGCTTCTGTCACTTGATAATATGCATTTAAGTTCCTTCCATGTCTTTTCGTGGCTCCATAGCTCATTTTCAGGGCTGAATAATATTCCACTGCTTGGATGGACCATGGTTTGTTTATCCGTCCACCTACTCAAGGACATCTTGGTTGCTTCCAGTTAGGGGCGATTATGAACGTCCCTCCACAAGTGTTTGCATGGACGTAAATATTCAAATCGCTTGGGTAAACACCTAGAAATGTGATTACGAGATCGCATGCTAAGACCATGTCTGGCTTGGTGAGGAATCACCCAACCGTCTTCCAAACCGGCTGTGCTATCATTCTGCCTCCCCACGGACGATGAATGAGTGCTCCTGGGTTTGTACATTTATTTAATGGTTGGAAAAAAAACCCAAAATAGTTCATGACACACGAGGATTATATCGGATATAAATTGCAGCGTCTGTAAATAAAGTTTTATTGGCACACGGCCGTGCCCGCTTGTTTCCCTACTGGCTATCGGTGCTTTCACTCGACGGTGGCGGAGCCGAGCAGCTGAGAGAGGCGCCAGGCCACGGAGGCAGGGAGTCCCCCCGACCTCCACAGAGAGGTCTCGCCGGCCCCACTCAGCACGACGACTCTGAGACGTCCCACCTTGTTCGACAAGCGGGATTCCGCGGTGTGGACGCACAGCCACGTGTTTATCTCTGTTCACAGCCGGTGGGCTTTGGGGCTGCTACCCGTTAGCTATTGTGCATGAAACTGCCACGGACATTCGTGTGCTAGAATGCGTGGGCACACGCCTTCGTGTGTCGTGGGTAAATGCCCAGGTGTGGAGCAGCCGGGTCGTGGCGTGCTACGCTTTGTTGCCCAGGCTAGAGTGAGTGCCGTGGCGTCAGCCTAGCTCACAGCAACCTCAAACTCCTGGGATCAAGCGATCCTCCTGCCTCAGCCTCCCGAGTAGCTGGGACTACAGGCATGTGCCACCATGCCCGGCTAATTTTATATATATATATATATATATTAGTGGGCCAATTAATTTTTTCTACTTAGAGACGGGGTCTCGCTCTTGCTCAGGCTGGTTTCGAACTCCTGACCTCGAGCGATCCTCCCGCCTCGCCTCCCAGAGAGCTAGGATGACAGGCGTGAGCCGCCGCGCCCGGGAGGAGCGTGAGAGCAGCAGAGGCAAAGCCGCGCCGTGAGCGAGGAGAGCCTGGGCTTCCGTGCAGGGAAACCCCGGCGAGAGGCGCCCAGGTACCGACTTCACGGCAAGGACAGGAGACCGGGGATACGTGCGCCTGACGGGGCAGCCGGCCTCCCAGCCCGGGAGGCTCAGAGGGAAGCGGGGCCGCAGGGCGGCTGGCTGCCGTGGGAATCCACCCTGCTTGTCTTGGGGAGAAGCGGGGTGGGATTTCCCAGCCTCCTCTGCGGGCAGCCGCGGGACCGGACCCCGGCCAGCGGAAGGCGAGTCGAGTGGCCGCGCTCCCCGTGTGCTCCCGCAGGGAAGCTCTGGGGCACGCGGGACCAACATGGCAGCGGCCCGCGCGGCCGTGAGGAGGGACGGCCGTCCCCCACCTGGGCGGGGCACCCACCCTGCGCCCAGCTGCTGCCCTCTGGGGAGGGGAAGCTGCCGGGGGACTCCCCAAACCAACAATACCCAAGTGCTCGCGGGGCCAGGGGTAGCGTGAGCGGCGCGGTTGGGTGTGGGCCGATAGGGAGTGGTGGGGATTGCGGCCAAGTGGCGTCCACGCCCATCTACGGGGCACAGCCACGTGTCTCCTCTCACAGCCGCAGCCCCGTGGGAACGTGGCCCGAGGCGGCCAGAAACCCCGGCTCTCCTGAGAAGCTGGCAGTGCGGATGCGTGTAGACAGACCGTCCTCACCGAGCGCCGGCCGCCTCACGCCGCACAGAATCTACCGTGCTGGCTCAGTTCAACCCCGCCAGGCGGGTTGAGCCCGCGGGCCGCCTGTGTGCGGCCTCCTTCCATTCACCCATCACTAAGCGTTTACTGGGCGGGCCGTGTGCCCGCGCGCATCTAGGCCCTGAACAGAACGGGGGAGGCAGGGAAAGCGCGGGGCGACGGTGATCCCCCGGCGGGGCCTCAGGGGCGGCGCATGATGGGGGTCTGGGCCGTCGGGAGCCCCCTGGGCTGGCGGACAGGCCGGGCTCCCCGCCTGTCCTCACCCGCCCGTCTCTCCGTGAAACCCCCTCGCGGAGCCGGTGGGGCCGCCGGTTCCTCCCAAAGATTTCCGGGGGAAACTTTCCCTCCCTGTTGCTTGGAATCATTAAACTCGCAGCTAATCACTGTGCCCTTGAGCAGAAATGTTCATCTCACACACATAAAATGATAATGACTTACTGACATAATTGGAACAGGCAAGATGCGCAGACAGGCAGCCACTGCAGGGTTGCCCGCGCCGGACCCGCCAGCCCCCACTAGCCCCCACCAGACCCCACTGGCCCCCACCAGCCCCCACTGGCCCCCACCAGACCCCACTGGCCCCCACCAGACCCCACTGGCCCCCACCAGCCCCCACTGGCCCCCACCAGACCCCACTGGCCCCCACCAGACCCCACTGGCCCCCACCAGACCCCACTGGCCCCCACCAGACCCCACTGGCCCCCACCAGCCCCCACAGGCCCCCGCCAGCCCCCCGCAGGCCCCCGCAGGCCCCCACCAGCCCCCACCGGGCTACGGCCAGTGGGACCCGGGCGGGAGGCGGGTGGGGGCCCGGGGGCTGGAGATCTGTGGGCCCCTCGCCTTGAGACATGGCTGAGCACGCTCGGCGTCCTGGGGGCTGCCAGGACGACTCTGCGTGAAGTGCTCCTGCCACGCCCGGCCTACGGTGTGTGCGCAGTGAAGGGTGGTCGACGTTGCTATTGTTATCGTGTTATTATTAATACACACTTTCTTCTTTCTTTTTTTTTCTTACGAGACAGAGTCTCTGTTGCCCAGGCTAGAGTGAGTGCCGTGGCGTCAGCCTAGCTCACAGCAACCTCAATCTCCTGGGCTCCAGCGATCCTCCTGCATCAGCCTCCCGAGTAGCTGGGACTACAGGCATGTGCCACCATGCCCGGCTAATTTTTTCTATATATTTTTAGTTGTCCAGCTAATTTCTATTTTTAGTAGAGACGGGGTTTCGCTCTTGCTCAGGCTGGTCTCGAACTCCTGACCTCGAGCGATCCTCCCGCCTCGGCCTCCCAGAGTGCTGGGATTACAGGCGTGAGCCACCGCGCCCGGCCAATAGGCACTTTCCGTACGCCAACAGAGAGCCCCATACTGGTGTGAATCTGATCGCCCGGAGCTCAGAATCCGCCTGGGAAGACTAAGATGCACACTTCAATACCTCTGTGTAAGGGGAGCCAGTCCTGAGCCCCAGAGAAGGCTCTGGAACCTCAGAGAAAGGAGTGGTCAGCTGGGAACATCCTCTGCTAACCTCTCTCCCCACACCTCGGAACGCACCCCAGCCCGGAAGGGCCAGCTGAGTCAGTCTCCCCCGTTCACCCGCGTCGCCTCCCGGCGCCCTGGGAAAGCCACCCGTCCGCGCGCCGAAACCTCAGCGTGCCCCGGCCAGGCTCTGAACCCGCTCACCAACAGGTGACTGCAAAGCGCCCTCGGCCCCCAGTGCCACTGCCTCGGAACTCCCACGCATCTTGGCTGCAACTGCCACCTACGTGTCGTCTAGGAGTTGACATTCCACGTGGGCCATCGACTTCCCCCAAGTCAGAGACTGTCACAGCTCGCAGGGAACTCCGAGATGGCCAAGCTCAGGGCTGGCAAAAACAGAGCCCTTTCCTCGCCCACACCCGGGCAGACATCACTAGTGGACCCCAGCTGTCCCACTAGACATCACTAGTGGATCCCTGGAGCCGGAGCACTGCCTGGGAATCCTCAGCATAGACCAGGCGTCCTCAAACCGCGGCCCGCCGAGGACATGCATCCGGCCCGCCGGGTGTTTCTGCCACCGCTGCCTGTCCTGCTTAGCCGCCGACTCGTCCCGGGCCCGCAGTGCGCATGTGTGGAATGTGCGCCGCACTCTCCAGCGGTCTGAGGGACGGTGAGCTGGTCCCGTTTAAAAAGTTTGAGGACCCCTGGCCTCGACCTTCAGGCAATCTAGGAATTGGCACTTGATTCAAGCTCCTTGCTGCGCCCAGTCTAGCACAAGGCCCTCCTTTGATAAGTAGACAAACTGACACCCAGTAGCAAGAAGGGACTAAAATCCAGGCCCCCTGACTTCTAATCTGCAGCCTGTCTCCTCAAGGGCACAGTGCCACCTGTGACTTCTCCCTACAGCACTTGGCTAGGAAGCAGCGAGCAACACACGTTTGTTCAGTGACTAAGAGGAACAAAACAAGCAAACACCAAAGAAAGGAGAGAGTTTGAGCTGCAATAGGTAAAAACTGGCTTGGGTGTGAGAAAAAAAAAAAATGCATGACATCAAGTGTTGCTAGACGTTTGGAAAAGTTGCTAAGGGAAATTTTTAGAGTGTCTTTCCTTGCAGAACTTTAAAAATAGTCCTGGAGGAGGGAAAAAAAAAAAAAAAGCCCTGATTAAGTGCCCATCTGCCTGGGAGCTCCCGCAGGCTGCCGGCTGCACTCTGCGCACGTCGCCAGCAAGTGTTTGTTGAGCATCAGCTACATGCCGAGCATGAATCCGTCGTTGAATTAAAAAGCAAAAAATAACAGCATCTGTATCTCTCGACGAGTTGGAGATCTTTGGCTGCAAGCAACGGGAACCAAGGCCAAACTCGAGCACAAAGAGGGTTGGGGGAGGATGGCGGGCGGCCCGGGAGAACGGCAGAAGGGCCGCGGGGCTCGCCGGGCACGCGAGTGGCCCGCAGCCGCTTCTTCCTGCTCCTCCAGAGTGAGAGCCCGGGCCGGGGAGGCTGCCGTCCTCGCCGGGTCACCCGCCGGGCAGGGGCAGGTGTGGCCCGTGACCGGCAGCTGGTGGCTCTAGCTCGGATTCCCCGAAGGCGGGTGGAGGCCAGGCGTCCTCCCGATGCCGTTCCGACGGGGCTGGGAAACCGCCTCCACTGCGCCTGAACGCCCCAGGCTGCCCCTGTGGCAGCCTGGACGGACTGAGACACTGGCTTTACGGTTGGAGGAACTGAGGCACAGAGAGGGCAAGTAACCTGCTCCAGGTCACAGTGCCCGGAAATGGCAGAGCCGGGGCTCCCACCGGGCACTGGGCTCCCGGCCCGGGCGAGCCGGTGCAGGGGATCTGCCGCGGCCACTCCTGGCGAGCAGGGACGCCGCGACGGGGGAAGACTCCGCCTGAGACTGCTTGGCCAAAGTTAAACAGTCCGACAACACCAAGTGCTGGCGAGAACACCGGCCAACGACGGGGAGCGGCGGGGGTCCCCGCGCACGCAGGCCTGGGCAGGCGGCACCCCGCTTTGCACGCCAGCAGAGGTCCAGGCACCCACTGCGGGCCACACACACAGCCTGCGCCCCGCGGTGCGGCGCCCGGGTGGCCGGCTGGAGAGAAGCGAATCTGACGCCCACGCGGGACGAGCGCTCACAGCAGCTCCGCCGCCCCGAGAGAGGCTGGAGAAACCAAAGCCGACACCCACGGCCGCCCGCCCACGGGGGACCCTCCCAAGGGGCCGACCCGCGCAACAGGGGAGATGCTTGCCCGCAGGAGAGAGCCAGACACCGGGGAGAACAGAACCCCTGGTTCCATTTTTTCCTAGAAAAGGTAGGACTAGGCCACGGTGTTAGGCAAGCACACCCGGGCGGGAACCCCTAGCAGAAGGCGAGGACAGCGACGCGGGAGGCGCAAGTCTGGGGCTAGCCCCGGGGTGGGGGGCCACTGTGCGGGAGGGGCAGGTCTGGGGCTAGCCCCGGGGTGGGGGGCCACTGGGCGGGAGGCGCAGGTCTGGGGCTAGCCCCGGGGTGGGGGGCCACTGTGCGGGAGGGGCAGGTCTGGGGCTAGCCCTGGGGTGGGGGGGCCACTGGGCGGGAGGCGCAGGTCTGGGGCTAGGGTGGGGGGCCCACTGGGCGGGAGGGGCAGGTCTGGGGCTAGCCCCGGGGAGGGGCAGGTCTGGGGCTAGCCCCAGGGTGGGGGGCCACACGGGCAGGAGGCGCGTTCTGCATCTTGCACCTGGGCCGTGGCGCCTGGCATTCGGCAAGTGCTACCGAATTGAGCACCTACCACGTGCAGGTTCTGGTGCTAAAGTATTAGGGCTACAGAGAGAATGAGACGGCCGTGAGTTGCACCCCAAGAGGCGCACGGACTCCTGGGAGGGACAGACGGAAGACAGGTCGCGACACGCATGACTGCAGCTTGTCACAGCTGAGCAGGGTCAACAGAGGAGCTTATCTGTTTGCACGAGAAAGAGCGGCCAACGCGTCTCTCCCCTCCCCGCTGCCTTGTCCTCCACGCACTTTTCCTGATTCCACTCTTTCAGCAGCCCTGAGGCAGGTACAACGCTACTCCCATTTCACAGATGGCAACCCCGAGGCACAGAAAGGTCAAATCACTTGCCCAAGGTCACCCTGTTCATGCGGCAGCGCTGGGCCTGGAACCGCGTGGTCTAACTGCACGGGCCCTGAGCCCGCCCCCCAGAGTGACGGCACAGGGGGGAGGCCCTTGGGAGGTGGAGGTTAGGATGAGGCCATGAGGGTGCAGCCCCCAGGATGGGGTCAGTGCCTTTATAAGAAGAGGAAGAGACGCCAGGCCCCCTCTCCCGGCTCGCGTGGAGGACAGGCCACCCGAGGGCCCAGGCGAGGCACCGTCCGCCAGCCGGGAAGGGACCCTCCTCCCCGGAACGCCCACTGGCACCTGATCTCAGGCTTCCAGCTCCAGCACCGTGAGAGGTAAACTTGTGTCGTTCGAGCCGCCCGTCCGGGCTGTGCTGTCACAGCAGCCGCAGCCGCCTGGCAGCCAGGCAAGCGAGGGAACAGCATTTTCACTAGAGGAACCAGCAGGTGCTAACCCAGGCTGCAAAGCGGCGGGGCGTGGGAGGGTGGAGCACATTAGTGGGGGACCCAGTGGCAGACGGGGTCCCCGCCCAACCCCCAGGACCGAGCGCAGAGCTCTGGAGCTGCCCTTCCAGGCCTGGGTGTGGCGAGAGCCCCGGCTGCCGCGAGGAGTCACGTGCGGCCCGTTCCCGCCCTCCCACTCCAAGTCCGGGGAACAGCGCCCACACCACAGCGCTGCGGGGAACCCCCTGCGAACCCCGACCTCCAGGCCCCCGGGCCCCACTGTGCGTCAGACCATCCGTGCACCTTCCTGCCACTCGCCCGGTGCCAGCCACGCCCCGCTCCGCGAGGGAGCAGCCATGGTGCTGGCACCGCGCACCCCTAGTTAGACTCCGCGCGGCGGGGTGGGGTGAGGGTCCTGTTCCCTGACAGTGTCACCTCTCCGCTCTCGCTCTGCTTCTGAACTCGCTGGCGGCAACACGGCCCGGAAAAAAGAGAACGCCCACAGCTGGCGTGGGGGCCGGGCGGGGCCAGGAAGCGCGTACACACACGCGCGCACACGCACACACACGCACACACACGTGCATGCAAACACACGTGCACACGCACGCACACATGTGCACACATATGCACAGGTGCACACACATACACACACAGAAACACACGCACACACGGGCACATGTGCACATATGCACACACACACGCATGTGTGCCCACATGGCGGCTCCCGCACCGCCTGCCGGGGCTTGGACGTGCAGCCAGACGCCCAGATTCCAATCCCGGCTCCGCCACAGCTCGTCAGCCGAGTGTCCCCACACAGGGGACTCGCCACTCCCAGCCTCCAGCTCCCCGGCCGCGAAAGGAGCGGGGTTGTTTGGGATGACGCCCCCAGTCTGCCTGGCTCGTGTCCCCAGGGCTGAGAGCGTGGGCTGCACCAACACCCCCTACCCGCTGGCCTCTGTCCAAGGAGGCACCTGCCGCGGGTGGGAGGGCAGACGACAGGACGGGGGGCAGGCACCCGGGCCCTGCCCTGCGGGGCTGAGGTTGGGCAGGGCTGTGTCACCCCACGCGAGCTCATGGCCCCAGGGGCAGCCCTATCCCTGCACGGTGCCCCCGGCCGCAGTGACAGATGGCCACAGCGCAGGGGCGCAAGACAGCACAGATGTGTCCCCTACAGCCTGCAGGCCGGCGGTGCCCAAAGGGGCCTCACTGGGCTGAAATCGAGGTGGCAGCAGGACTGCGTTCCTTCCGGAAGCTTAGGGGAGGCCGGGCGCCCTGCCTTTCCCGGCTTCCAGCGACACCTGCATGCGCCCTCCGCTCCCAGCTCCCCCCAGCCGGCTGGGGGAGCCGCGTCCGCAAACTCTCTGACTCCGCCTCCCCCTTCCTCCTTTAGAGGGCTCTGTGGGGACACGGGGCCCCCAGCTAGTCCAGGATCACCTCCTCGTGTCAGGGCCAGCTGACCAGCAACCTTAATGCCGTCTGCCACGGGCAGACCTGGATTCCCCGACCCCCGCCGTGGAACCCAGCGTGGCCAAAAGTTCCAGGAGTCGGGACGTGGACGTCTGCACCAGTGTTCATTCTGCCTCTTGGGGGCCTTCTCTGGTTCCTGGCTCTGCTCCCCCCTCCCCCCTCAGGTCTAGAAGCACTAATGGGTGCCGCAGCTGCCCACTGCTCCCCTAAACCTCGCCACCCTGCTGTCATCACCCCTCACCTCCCCACCCCTTGGAGCTGTCCCCTGCAGGGGCCCGGCCCGTGCGGACCATGTGATACCTGTGCCTTCCAGCCGAGCGAGGAGTGAGTGACAGCCACCCACCCTGCCAGCCCCGCAGCCTGGTGCCCGCACGTGGTCACTGCACGTGGTCACTGCTCGGAGCAACTTTACGATCCTCACTATCAATTTCCCTCGCTGGCAGTAGGCCCCCTGCAGGGAGATAAATCTCACCTTCGCCCGCCCCGAGCCCAGCTGCTGGCAAAGAACCGCCTGCCACGCATGCACTCGGCAAATGCTTATCCGGCCCCAGCCAGACACACGCCGGGGACAGGAGTGAGAAGACCTGACGCCAATGACAAACAGACTCGCCCTCGGGACGCGTCTGGTCTGGCAGGGGACAGCGGTTATGCTGGTCATCACGCGGACACGTGGCGCCGGGTCCCGTCCCCTCCCGGGTGCCGCTGACACAGACCCTAGCAGACCCCTATTTTGCAAACAAGGAAAGCAAAGCCAAAGCGGTGGAACGGAGGCCATAGGTAGGGCTACACCGCAGGCAGCAAAGCTGGGATCTGAACCCAGGCAGCAGGGCTTCCGTCCTGGCCTTGAAGGTCCACCTGGTGCTAACAGGTCGTGGCCGGGACCGGAGCGCCCAGCCTGCCTGAGGCATGAGGGGCCACATTAGGAAGGTAGGGATTTGAAGAAAACCTTTAAAAATACCTAATTATTCCTCCTTTTCCTTATTATAGATGAGATAAATGTTCTTTATTGAAAAAAAAAATCAAGCAGTAAAGAAGTTGTGTTTGGCACAAAATGCCTCCCCATTTTAACCCAGCTTCCAAAGACAGCTGCCACCGACAGTCTGGAGTGTGTCCTTTGGTACCTTTCTCTACACACAAACACCGCCCCGAGCTGAGGCCTGTATGAGCTTCCTATTGCTCCTGTGAACGATGACCCTAACGTGCTGACACAACACAAATGTCTCCTCTCGTAGTCTGGGGGTCGGAAGTCCAAGATCCGCTTCCCTGGGCTAAGGGGAGACGCTGGCGGGGCCGGCTCCTCCCGCGGGTGCCAGGGGAGTCCTTTCCTCGCCTTCTCTGGCTCCCAAGGCACCTGCGTTCCTGGTCTCCTGGGCCCCCCTGCCACCCCTCGCTTGTGGTCACATCTCCTGGGAAGTCACCTGTGACCACACCAGGACCCGCCCAGACAATCGGGCTCATCTCCTGTCATCTCCAGATCCCAAACCCAATCCCAGCGGCAAAGTCCCCGTGCCCCATGAGGATCGGGGGTCCGGACGTGGACGGCTCTGGGGGCACGATTCTGCCCACCCCCACGATGCCTGCGGCCCCGGCCCTGGCCTGCCCCGACGCCCACCCCGTCCGTCTGTCTGTCCGTCCGTCCGTCTGCCTGCACTCGCGTGTTCGGGTCGGTCTCGTCTTCGCCGCCCGTGGGCCCTCACACGGCAGCTGTGCGCAACGGCCAAGGCCAGCTGCGTCCACAGGGAACCGGGGCAGGGTCCTGGCTGCCCAGGGAGCCGGGGGAGAGGGGCCAGCCGGTCCCTGCGGCCCGGGGGACGCTGAGAAACGGCCTCTGGAAAGGACCGAGCCTTCCGTGGCCAAAACCTCCCCTGGAGGCACTTGCAGGGCCCCGAGCCCCAGGCCGGACACGGCTGGCGGAACGGGCGAATTCACAGCCAAGCCGGGATCAGGGACAAGGTGGCAGAGTGGGGACCATGTGCGCCGCGGAAAAGACAGCTTATTGCCCACTCATTGCCCCACACGGGCCCGAGGGACCCGCTCACATCTTGATGGTTTCCTTAAAGTTTGCATTCGTGCCACGGGGCAGGCCGCCCGCTCTGCGCACGGGCCACTCGCTGATAATCCTGTTACTCGGTCCCTTCCCGCGCCTTTGACCTCTGGGTCCCGTCTGACAGATGGGGTACCCTACTCCACACACGTTAAAACGGAGGTTCGCCTAGCACTCTGGGAGGCCGAGGCGGGCGGATTGCTCAAGGTCAGGAGTTCAAAACCAGCCTGAGCGAGAGCGAGACCCCGTCTCTACTATAAATAGAAAGAAATTAATTGGCCAACTAATATATATAGAAAAAATTAGCCGGGCATGGTGGCGCATGCCTGTAGTCCCAGCTACTCGGGAGGCTGAGGCAGGAGGATTGCTTGAGCCCAGGAGATTGAGGTTGCTGTGAGCTAGGCTGACGCCACGGCACTCACTCTAGCCTGGGCAACAAAGCGAGACTGTGTCTCCAAAAAAAAAAAAAATCAAAACAAAAAAACACGGAGGTTCGGAGACGCAAAGAAAGAGGCTGAGAGAAGCCAGGCAACCTGCCCGAGGGCACACGGCCAGGGAGGAGCAGGTCTGGTTTCAGAGGCACTGCCTCAGTTTCCCCATCGGAGGGTTAGGGCATCTCAGGGAATTCCAGGCAGGAACTGGCGCCGACTGTCACCCTCCTGCTGTCAGCAGGGGGTCGTGGGCTCGGGCTTTGACGCCGTCTGGGGGCCTAAGGGTCCATGGTCTCCTGCAGGGAGGCCGAGTCGCCAGGGTCAATCTGTCAGCCCCGGCGGGACGAGGCGTGCAGTGCCCCCTTCCTCCCGGCCCCGCGTGTGCCCGTGGTCTGGGCCGCCTCCCCCATCTGCCGGTGACATCAGCTCATTAGCATCCCGGGATGAGCAAATGAGGTCACTCCGGCAGGCTCGCGCCAGCCCGTGCCATCCGCACCCCGAGGGGATGGGGGGACCCGTCTGACCTCCCCGGGAGGCTGAGCGGCCCCAGCAGCCTTGGGGGGCTTTGTTCCGACCCCCCCATCCTCCCCCACCCCAGACCTGGGGAGTGAGCGGGTGCCACGGCGGCAGGTCCACCAACCCCTCCCCCCACGCCGAGGGTGTCCCCATTTCCCACGGGGAATCCGCGTCCCTCCAGCCTCGGTCCAGAGCAGACGGGCGGCTGGAGCCCTGCGGGGAGGGGTTCGGGCTCTTTCCAACCCTGCTCAGACACAGCCAGCCACCGGCCTCGCTCTCGTGACACGCCACCGTGTCTGTGCGCGGGGTGGGCTGCTCGTGTGTCCCCGTGCAGCGCGGCCTCAGCAGCGCCGTCCCCGAGGGATGGGGGTGGAGACGCCGCCCCCGGGGGCTGTCGAGAGGCTCAGAGAAAAGGGCTCACGCCTGTCATCCCAGCACTCTGGGAGGCCGAGGCGGGTGGATTGCTCGAGGTCAGGAGTTCGAAACCAGCCTGAGCAAGAGCGAGACCCCGTCTCTACTAGAAATAGAAAGAAATTAATTGGCTAACTGATATATATAGAAAAAACTAGCCGGGCATGATGGCGCATGCCTGTAGTCCCAGCTACTCGGGAGGCTGAGGCAGGAGGATCGCTTGAGCCCAGGAGTTTGAGGTTGCTGTGAGCTAGGCTGACGCCACGGCACTCACTCTAGCCTGGACAACAAAGTGAGACTCTGTCTCAAAAAAAAAAAAAAAAGAAGAAGCTGAACATCCAGATTTTTATGTAAAATCTCCTGGATGTTTTTATGCACTAGCAACTTATTCAAATTAACAAAAAGAAAAAAAAAACGGCTCAGGGAGCCAAACCTTACACAGATAAACGAAGTTTGGCGAGGTGGGCTCCCCGTCCCACGAAGGGGGCTGACATCGGAACAAGGCGGGACAGGCTTCTCGGTGGCATGCCAGGCACGGGCCGGGGGTGGGGGGTGGCGCAGGGTCGTGTCCCTCGGCAGGGCTGGGGGGAGGGGAGGGACCTCGAGATGTCCTCGCCCCGGACAGGCCTGTCCCCACCCCCACACCTCCGGGAGCACCCCTCCCCCGCCCGGCCGGCTGGCTTCGAGCCACCCGCTTGGAGCATATGCGTGGCGTGTTTTGAGACACGGGACACATGACACATAGCAAATAAGGCTGCTGCTCCGTCTGGCTGGGCGCGTCCCCGCTGCGCCAGATGGTCCCGCCTCCCGGCCGAGGCGCGGCCCAGTGAGGCCGAGCTCTGCGCCAGGGCCGCCTCCCGGCCGGCCTGCGGGAAGCTCTCTCCCCGGTGGCTGGGAGGGCTTTCTTGGCCCTGAGACAGCAAGGCTGATGCAGCTGGGAACCTTCTGGATTTATGACCCCCTCCGCGTCCCCCCCCACCGTGACCCCGAGCCCCAGTGTGCTGGCGTTTATTGCTAATTGTTTTCAGACAGATGGTGTGGCCCGGAGTCTAATTCCCCAGGCTGGGGGGCGGGGACGCCAGGGGAGGAGGCCGTGACCTTGACCGCTTGCATTCTTGAAGAACATGCTCAGCGTGGGCTGGGGGCCTGGTGGTGCGCAGTGACAATGACAATGGCCAGGGCTTGCAGAGGGCACGCTTCAGGGCTTGGGGAAGGGAGCAGGGGAGCAGGAGGAGGCTTTGAAATGAGGGAGCCAAGCTGGAGCCCCAGGGGCTGACAAAGCTGGGTGGGGAGTGCTCCATCCTCCAGGAAGCCCTCTGGGATTGAAGTCTGTGAGACAGGGAGAACCCCCCCCCCCCCGCCCCCTGGTGACACTTACGGATTGGACTGGGGAGGCAGGGGATTTTCAAGGCGGGTAGAAGACCCGTGAACAACCTAACAAGGGAGCCCTTGCTTTTTAATATAATGTCAACGTGACTTGAGGGCTCACAGGGCTGCCCTCACTGTCCTGGGTCCCATGAGTCTGCCCAGCGAGAACGAGTACCCCCCATTACAGATGAGCCTCTGAGGGGGTAAATGACCAGCCGCGGGTCACACGGCCCACGGATACCGTGAGCGCCGACTGCATGCTGGGGGCACACGCCACGCAGAGCACAGAGTCCGTAGGTTTGAGCGGGCACAGACGTGAGCGCACAAATGTGCACGTGCAGGTAGGGTAAGGGCTGGGGAGAGCATCAGAGAGGAAGAAGGGGCAGGCGGGGACCTCAGGGGAGGCCGGGGGAGGCTCTCAGAGGAGGCAGGCTGATGCTGAGCCCTGAAGGCAGAGTAGGAACCAGCCTGCCTAGATCCCAGTGGGGAGAGGCCGGACAGAGAGAGTAGCAAGTGCAAAGGCCCTGAGGCAGGGAGCCAATTGTCGCACCTAAGGAGGTGGTGGGGAGGTGTGGTCACAATCTCCGCAGATTTTTTTTTTAACTGTCGTAAGATACACGTAACATAAAATTTGCCATCTTGACCATCTGTGAGTGGACACTTGAGTGGCCTTAAGGACATTCGTCCTGTTGTGCCGCCATGTCACCCTCCATCTCCGGAACTGTTTCACCGCCTCAAGCTGAAACTCCGTCCCCAGGAAACCCTCGCTCCCCCCGCCCCGCCCCGGGCACCCCCATTCTATTAGCCTTTCTGTCTCTAGGGACCATCTGACAGCTCCAGGGACCGCCGGTAAGTAGAGTCACACAGCGGCTTATGTCACTCAGCGCACCGTCCTCGGGGCCGCCCCTGCCGCGGCCTGTGGCAGACGTTCCCTCCTTGTTGGGGCCGAGCGAGATCCCGCCGTGGGGCTGGGCCGTGCGTGGACCCGCCGCCAGTCGCCGGACGCGGGCGTTTCCGCCTCTGGCCGCGACAGAGCAGGGCTGCTGGGGCCGTGGCTGCACACGCACCCCTCCGGCCCTCGCGGACTGCGTCGGGGCACAGCCAGTGGGGTCGAGGGGCCAGGGCACGGGCCAAGACCACCGCAGGTCCTGCCCTGCCCCGCCCCGACGGGCGACAGGCCCGGCTCTGGCGTTCGGGGCTCCGAGACGTGTCACGGCCCCGCCGCTGCCAGCCCAGCCTCGCGGGGACTTTGGCGTCCCCTCCGCGTTGGCCACGACTCCCAGGCCACCGCCCGTCCGCCCTCCTTGCAACCACCCTGGTCACCGTCCGCCCTCCTTGCAACCACCCTGGTCACCGTCCGCCCTCCTTGCAACCACCCTGGTCACCGTCCGCCCTCCTTGCAACCACCCTGGTCACCGTCCGCCCTCCTTGCAACCACCCTGGTCACCGTCCGCCCTCCTTGCAACCACCCTGGTCACCGTCCGCCCTCCTTGCAACCACCCTGGTCACCGTCCGCCCTCCTTGCAACCACCCTGGTCACCGTCCGCCCTCCTTGCAACCACCCTGGTCACCGTCCGCCCTCCTTGCAACCACCCTGGTCACTGTCCACCCTCCTAGCAACCACCCTGGTCACCGTCCTCCCTCCTTGCAACCACCCTGGTCACCGTCCGCCCTCCTAGCCACTGCTGCTCCTGCTGCCTCGGGGAGACGTGGAATGTTCCAGAGTCTTCTAGAATGCAGTGGACTTTCTGTTTTGAGACAGCACCTTGGTGAGTCTGGGGTTCTCCCACTCTTCTCCCAGCCTGCCGGGGGATGGAGTCTAGCGGGTCACTCCTGGGCAGTGAGTCCCTGCACCTCCTTGGGCCACGGGTCCCCACAGATGCCCCCACGGCTCCATCCGTCCTTAGGTCCCGGTAGAGATCCAGCCGCACTGAGCCCTCTTCTGCCCTCCAGACGTGCAGAGTGGCTGCTGACCTCAGGGCCTTTGCACTGGCCGTTCTCGCCTTTGCCACCGACTGCTCGCTCCGCCTTGCCCACCCTACTCACCCAGCAGGCCCAGGGCGGACGCCCGGCCCCGGAAGCCTCCTCCGTGCCCCTGGAGGCGCCGGCCCCAGTTAGGCTCCCGACCCACCTCCCGGAACCTTCCCCCCTGGACACTTGCGACATGCAGAGGGGGAGGCAGGGAGGCGCGGTGGTCAGAGCGCGGAACCGGGTCCAAACGCCGGCTCTCTCTGCCCGGGGCCGGTGGGCCCTCCCAGCCTGGCTCCCCCGGAGGCCACGCCCAAGCGCAGTCAGCCCGCGCTTGCGACTGAGGGTGTGTGACGGTGCGGGAACGGCCTCCAATGCCAGCCCATATATTTTTAATCTGCCGTTAGAGTGATTTAGGTCGCGGCGCGGCGGGCGGCGTGACGAAAATTAAAAGTCTCCATCACCTTGAGTCCAGCCGGGCGCCAAGGACGCGGGCGCCCCCAACCCGGCACTCACTCGGGACCTGCAGCCTCCCGCCCTCCGCCAGGGCCGGGCCGGGGCAGCGTGGTCGCGTCACGAGGAGACAGGGCAGCGGCCGAGGGAGGGGCCACGATGGCGCCTAAGCAATGGTGGCCTCTGTGGGCCCTGTCGTGGCCGGGCCCCACGGCGTGGCAGCACAGGGCCACGGCTCTGCACCTGCAGGGGAGGACGGGGAGAGGAACGCAGAGCAGGGGGGAGCCCCGAGTCTGCAGGGCGACGCGCTCCCGCCTCCCTCCGGCGGGCGGTGGCCGCGGCTGCGGTGGCCCTGCCTCTCCGCAAGGCCATTTCCCGGGACTCAGAGCGAGGCACGTTCGCCAGGTGCCCGGTGGCGGATGAGCCTCACCCCGCGGTTCCACGCAACCCCCCTCCCCCCCCCGGCCCTGCGCACGCCCCAGTCTGAGACGAGCGGAGCTGGGGGGCAAATGTCACAGCCCCCGTCACAAACCCCGTCTTCAAACCTCCCGTCACAAATCCGCTCGAGCATAAACGCACGCTGGCCCCCGCCACGCCACCGGTGACGGCACGCTGCCACCGCTTCCTCCGTAGGCAAATAAATCGATTGGAAGGGAAAGCTTAGATCACCCGGAATTGGAAAGCCGGTGTCACCGCGGCAAACAGAAGGTGACCGTGACAGCAAACGCTAGAGACAAAGGGCGTCCCCAGAGTGGCGCTGGTCTCGGCCCTGCTGTCTGACGGGGGCTGGGGACGGGAACTGTCCCCAGCTCTGTGGCAAAGGAGCCGCGGCAGCCCCACTTAGAGAGGCGCCAGAGACACGTCAGCACCGGGGAGAACGGAAAGAGAAAAGGGACCGTGACTTTCTTGCCCTTTCGTGTCATGTAAGGCCGAGCCTGCAACCCGAGCGGGTCTCCCCGGCCCCTCGGGGGAACCGTGCGAACCAGGAGGGCAGCCGCTCGTCAATCCTCGAGACAGCCTACGCGGTGGGCGCCGCTGATGCCATGGACGGGGCCCAGAGAGGTTAAGTTCCGCACCTGAGGCCACACAGCCAGGGAGTGGCGAATCGGGACTGGAACCCAGACCCCGGCTCGAGTCTGCGTGTCTAACCGCCCAGCACGCGGCCGCCCGGGAAGCGCGGATCTACACCCGCCGGGTCGCCGGATAATCGCCCTGGGTCTCTGTGCTGGAGTGAGTAGCCCCCTCCCATCCAGGGCTCTGTGGTCCCGAGACGGTGACCTTACGTGGAACAGGGTCTGGCAGGCGTGAGCAGGTTAGGACGAGGACACACTGGACGGCCCGGCCTCATTCGCGACGGCCGCCCTCACAAGGGCAGGGAAGTCGGGTTGCAAAGGCCCACGGCGGGCGGCAGAGACCTGGGGAAGGCGGCGGCGGGGACCGCAGGGAGGCAGCCACGAGCCGAGGATCATGGAGGGAGCCGGTGTCGCCAGAGCCGGGGGCCGCGGGGGCGGCTCCTTCCCCGGAGCCTTCAGAGAAGGGCGGTCCCGCCGGCACCCTCGCACTGCGGCCTGGCAGCTGCCGCGGAGAGTGCCTGCTGTCCAAGCCGCCACGCGTGCGGTGGCCTGTTCCCGTGGCCACAGAGAGCGAGCACATCCCCGTGGCCCGTGTCCCCAAAGAACAAGCGCCCCCGGGAAGGGCGAGGACTCAGCTGCAGGAAGCCTCTTGCTTTCTCTTCCAAGACCTCCAACCCAGCTTTCCTGCCTGCTCAGGGGCCGCCTCGCCTTCCTGTTGGCTTTCGTTGCTGTGTGACTTTGGGCAAGTGACTGAACCTCTCTGCGCCCGATTCCTGCAGTGGGTTTCACCAGCACCTGGCCCAGGAGGCGGCCGTTCTAGCGCAGAAGAACGTTTACTGAGCCGCGAACACGAGCGCGGAGAGATCAAGTGACTCCTAAAGCTTCTCCCTTTTGTTCTATCTTGCCGCCACCTGAAATCCTCTCACTCGTTGTTTTGCTTGTCTGCAGTCTCAGACCCGCGCTGGCCGACGGAACTTTGTGCGAAGAAGGACACGTGGCTGCTGAGCCCGTGCAGCGTGGCGGGTGCCACGCGGACGGGATTCTTACATTTTATTTAATTTACATGTAAACAGACCCGTGCGTCAGCTTTCTGCTGTTTCTGTGACAAACCGTCGCAAACTCAGTGGCTTAAGGCGACACAGCGTATCGTCGTCCAGCGCCGGGGGTCAGAGGTCAGCGGTGCGAGAAGGCCGGGGCCGGGCGCCCTCCCTCCCGAGGCCCCAGGGGAGGGTCGTGTCCTCGGCTTTTGCAGCTTCCAGAAATCTCCGCTTTCCCTGGCTTGCGGCCTCACGCCGGCCCGGCCTCCGCGTCCGTGGCCACGTCTCCTCTGACTCTGACCCCCCTGCGTCCCTCTTCTAAGGACGCTGTGATGACCCTGGTCCCCACCGCCCCTGGAGGACCCAGGATCACCTCCCGTCGCAAGGTTCCTGATTTAATCACGCCTGCGCCGCCGGGTCAGGTGGTCGCAGGTTCCAGGGACTGGGACGCGGGCAGCTCCGGCGCCGTGGCGCTGTGTCCCGCCGCACGGGGCCAGCGGCTACCCTGGCAGACACAGACCCGCACCGTCGTCTCCTACACGACCCACTTCTACTCTGGTCCAGGGCGCCTCGGGGATGGGGAAAACGGCAGGCGGCGGGCGCTGGGGGAGGGCGGAGCCCCGCCCGTCAGCCAGACGCCCTGATCACACTCCTCCTGATGCCTGCCCCCCACGCAGGGCCCTCCGGCCAGATGCAGACGCAACACACGCCAGGGTACCCAGAGGAGACCCAGAAGTCGGGCAAGGGTGCAGGAACCCTCGCTTCACCCCGAAGGCCCCCGCCTGGCCCGCCCAGCAGACAGGAAGATGACGGTGCAGCGTGGGCTGGCGCGGGGACGCCTGCCCGTCCAGCCTCCTCTGCAGCCAGATGGCCGGCCATCTGCAGGCCCTCCTCCCCTCCCTCCTCCCCTCCCCCTCCCTCCTCTCCTCCCCCTCCCTCCTCCCCTCCCCCTTCCCCTCCCTCCTCCCCTCCCTCCTCCCCTCCCTCCTCCCCTCCCTCTCTCCTCCCCCTCCCTCCCCCTCGCCTCTCCCTTCCTCCTCCCCTCCCCTTCCCCTCCCTCCTCCCCCTCCCTCCCCCTCGCCTCCCTCCCTCCCCCTTCCTCCTCCCCCTCCCTCCCCCTCCCTCCTCCCCCTCCCTCCTCCCCCTCCCTCCTCCCCTCCCTCCTCTCCTCCCCCTCGCCTCTCCCTCCCTCCCCCTTCCTCCTCCCCTCCCCCTTCCCCTCCCTCCTCCCCCTCCCTCCTCTCCTCCCCCTCCCTCCCTCCCCCTCCCTCCTCACCCTCCCCTCTCCCCCTTCCTCCTCCCCTCCCCCCTCCTCCCTGCCCTCCCCCCTCCTCCCCGCCCTCCCCCTCCCTCCCCCTCCCTCCTCCCTGCGCACAGGCCCGCCCGAGGCTGGCAAGGCGTGCTGGAGCCCTGTGTGGCCTGGCAGGCCGGGCTGCTCCGCGGAGACCGGCGTCCCGATGCGCAGGCGTGCGCGGGCCTCTGCTCTGCCCACCCCTCGCCCCACGCCGCAGGCATCTCTGTTCCGGAAGGTTCTCTAGGAACAGAACGGTTCTGCATCCTACTAAGTGCTGGGCCCGGGGACACAATCACGAACCAAACAAGCGTGCCGAGCACCCCACGGCGACACGTTTCCAGGCGCGGGCTAAAACAGCGAGCACAGTCACTGCGTTGAGCACCTACTGTGTGCCAGGCACTAGGGTTACCGAGGCGACCAGGTGACCGTGCCCGCCTCACGGGGCTCCGCCTACCGCGCAAGCAGCAGGACGCCAGGGCCAGGCTGCCTCGGGTGAGGGACGGGTGGTGGCGGCGTCTCCGCTGGACTGGCTCGGACGGCAATCAGGGAGGGCCTCTCTGAGGAGGTGTCTTGGAGCAGAGACCCGGGTGAAGCAGGCGCCCGCCCTGAGACGGGGAGAAGAGTGCTCGGGGCAGACGGACCAGCCAGGGCCGGGTTCCACGGAGAGACAGCGCTCGTGTGCCGGACAGCCCAGAGGCCCCGCTGGGGGGGGGACTAAGGGAGGGGAGGCCACTGGTGAGGAGTCTGGGGAGACCGAGGCCCGGGAGGAGCAGTGGGCACGCCATGACGACGACTGTGGCGCAGGAAGGGCCCCGACAGGGGATGTGTTTGGAGTCGCCCCGACGGCCGATCCCCATTTCCCCAACGGGAAGACTGAGGCGCGGGCGGGGCAGCCCGGGCGGGGCAGCAAGGCCTGGGGCTGCTCCCGGGGCCCCGAGCTGGCGGAGCCCGGGCCAGGGAGACGGGCCCAGGGTCCCCTGGGTGTGGGGCCCCTGGGCTCCCGCCCCGTGGGCTCTGGCTTCCCGGGGGCCCCTGAAGGTGACGTCCCCGGCCAACCTGTGCTGGCGCCGGAGCTGTCGGCCTTGGCTCCGGCGGGCTGTCGCCCCACACGAGTGACATTTATTTGTTCCCGCACACGGAGCGTGGAGAGAATTAATTATTTAGCGCCGAGGAAGCACTCTGAACACGAAAGCGCCCAGGAGGCCCTGGCCTGACAGGGAAGGACGCCCCTCCTCGGCCGCCCGCCCGCGGCTCAGGGTGGCTGAGCCGTCAGCAGAGGGGTCCTGGTGATGGGGCGGGACCCCCATGCCGGTGCGGGAGTCACTCTGACCTGGGAATGTCTCTTCTGTACGGGGGAGGGGGAGGGTGGAGATGGGGTGGGGGAAGGTGGAGATGGGGAGGGGTGGAGAGGGGGGAGGAGTGAAGGGGGGAAGGGGTGGAGAGGGGGAGGGGTGGAGAGGGGGAGGGGGAAGTGGGGGGAGGGGTGGAGAGGGGGAGGGTGGAGAGGGGGAGTGGAGGGGGGAGGGGTGAAAAGGGGGAAGGGGGAGTGGAGGGGGGAGGGGTGAAAAGGGGGAAGGGGGAGTGGAGGGTGGAGGGGTGAAAAGGGGGAAGGGGGAGTGGAGGGGGGAGGGGTGGAGAGGGGGAGGGAAGTGTCACTCCCGAGTGTCTCTCAGCCAGGGCGGGCAGGCGGGGCAGGACGGCAGGACCAGAGTGAGTCAGGAGGACGCAGCCACAGCTTATAAAGCATTTTCTCTTTGTTGTTCCCCAAAGTCCTCAAACGGGGGGAGGGGCTGTCAGAGCAGCCCCATTTTTCAGATGAGGAAGCTGAGGCTCAAAGAGGCACAGCACCTGGCCCAGGGTCCCACAGCCTGGCCGCAGTGGCCAGGGCTGAAACCTGTGCACGTGTGTGTATATGCATGTGCGTGCGTGCACGCCATGTGTGTGCATGTGCATATGTGGATGCCCGTGGGTGGGCGCATGTGTGTGTGTGTGTGTGTGCATGCCCGTGGGTGGGCACACGTGTGCATGCCCGTGTGTGTGTGCATGCCTGTGTGTGCATGCCCACGTGTGTATGTTCATGTGTGTGTGTGTGCATGCGCGTGTGTGCGTGCAGGCCTGTGTCCGTGTGCATGCGCGTGTGTGCATGCCTGTGTGTGTGTGTGTGCCCGTGTGTGTGTGTGCATGCCCGTGTGCGCGTGTGGGTGTGTGTTGGGGGGGACCCTGGCCGAGCGCAGCCCGGGGTCTCGCCCCCGGCAGGACAAGGCCCAGCTCCTCGGGTGCAGGATCGCCCGGCCCCACACTGGCCAGGCCACGGCAGGGGCCCTCGGGGTCCCGAGCCTCCGCCACCCCAGGAGCCCTGCACGGGGCTCCCCACCCCCATATGCTGTCTCAGGAGGGGGCGGGGAGGGGAGACGCTGGCAGGAAGGGACCGGGCGGGGGACAAACAGCCTGGCAGGGAGTTTGCAGTTGAAGTGACTCAGCGTTTGCCCAGAGGGACGTCGCGGGCTGCGGAGACAGCTGGAGCCGGAAGCCCGTGTCTGCTGCCAAGCGCAGCATCTCTGTTCCCGTCCTCAGAGAGAAAGGGCTGGAGCACACTCAGCCCCCGAGCCAGAGCCCGCAGACCCCAGGGGAGGCGGAGACCTGGTGGTCCCTGGGGTGTCTCCTGGCTGGGACCCCAATGCGCCGCCCGGTGGGCCCAGCCAGGCGCAGCCACCTCCCCCCGCCCCCAGGGCCAGGACCAGACCTGCATTCAGTGGGTGCCCAATACATGCATGCTCACAGGACCCGAATGTTATCTCAGGGCCCTTACAAAATGAAATGCAAAAGAACTGGGGCAGACAGAGGGCTTGCTCAGGCAGAGCCTCAACCTCCTGCGCCTCAGTTTCCTTATCTGTAAGAGAAGCAAAAACGATGGAACAGCAGCAGACAAGTGAGGCCCGTGGCCTGTGACACATGCTGGTTCAGTCTGAGGGAGGAGTCCTGGGCAGACCCGAGGGACACTTGGTCCTCAGGTCCTCACACGGCCCTGGAGCAGTTCGGTTTACTGCTCAGATAAGGACAGAGATAAAGCCACTAGCCCAAGGCCACCGGCGGGGTGACGGAGCTGGATTCAAGCCTGTCACTCGGCTCCTGCCTCCTGGACAGACAAGTGGCACAGGCGAGGGGGCGGGGCTCCCCTGCGGGCGGGGGCCGGCCTCGGGGACCCCCGGCTCAGGCTGCGGGAGCCCCTTCCTGCGAACCGGGCCCGGGGGTGGCCGGCAGTTTCCTTGCGTGCGCCCTCACAGAGGGGAAGGGAACTCGTGCTCGGCTGTGAGTCGGGGCCGCCTGGGCACGGGCCCGCAGCCGCCTTGGCCGCCCTCGGCCCGGAGGCCCCTCAGCTCCCTGGACAGCTGGGACGCCTGCCGGGGACTGCTGCCATGGCGACGGTGCGGCTGCCCTCTCGCTGCGTGGGCCTCATCCTGCCTCTCCCGGGCACCGGGCGGGCCGGGCTCAGCCAGCGCCTCGCCCCCTCCTCCCCCAGGGTCACGGGGGTCTCGAGAGCTCCCTGCCCGTCCGCAAGCCAGGGGGCAAAGCCAGCTCACGGAGTCCCTCTCCTCGCAGTGACCGATGGACACCGGGGGCGGGGACAGAGCACAGGGCCCTTCCCAAGCACCGGCCACTCACCTCCCGCGCTAACCCATTTGACAGAGGGAAAGACTGAGGCCCAGGGTGGCAACGCTGCTTGCCCAGGGTCACAGGACTGGCAAAGAGCAAAGCCGGGGGTTCGACCCCGAGACCCGCTGCAGAGTATAGCGCGGCGGTCAAGGCACGCCCGCCGGAGCGAGACGAGTTGTGTGACCCTGGGCATGTGGCGCAGCCTCTCTGGGCAGTGTCGTCCCCTTTGCAAAGTGGAGTGACAGTAGCTGCTTCCCAGAGCCCTGGGGGGGGGGGCTCGGGTCCGTCACTACGTGTAAAGTTCGAGCGGCAGGGACAGGGACCGGCACGGAGCCAGCTCTGGCCTCCTCGGGGGCCGGGCCCGAGACGAGGTCTGCGGACAAGGCTCGGGGGAGGACGGCACGGGGGGGCGGGGGGGACAGGACAAGGGAGAAGGAAGCCAAGCCGAGGTGCCACGTGAGGTGACGGCCAGCCTCAGCCAGATCCGTGGCGGCCCCGGGGAGCGGCCTACGCCCCGGTGCGTCCTGCCGCACGGCAACGGGCGGGCGCACCTGTCAGCGGTCACCGGAGCGCCACCCCAGAGGGTGACAGCCCTGCAGGGCAGACTCACCATGTGGGGCCACAGTGCCACCACCAGTGGCCCGGGAGTCTGCGGGGAGACAGGGGGCAGCTGGGGCAGGTGGGAGCACAGGGGAGGGCGGAGGCCGTCCGGAGAGGCGCAGGCGCAGACCTGCCGAGTCCTCTCACCGCCTGCGTCGCCGGCTGTTTCCCGGCCCACCTGCCCATGAACTCCAACTTGGCGGCAGACCCGTCTGAGGGCGGGGACGCCCCGTTCCCCACGCGGAAGGGGGCCGGTGGCCTGGCCAAGGTCACACGGATTTAGGGAGCCCCAGACGGCCGGGGCGGCGTCGGGGTCGGCTGCAGGGCGCACAGAGGGGGCGCTGCCCTGGCGGGAGGGACAGCTCCCAGGGCCGGCTCCCGGGGCGGGTCGCGCCCACGGGCACCTTCGGCGGCAGCGGAGAGACGGACCCCAGCGAAGGCTGCTGTGCACCACGGGCGGACTCGCCGGCCAGGCGGGGGACCCGGGGGCTCAGCCGGCCGCTCCCCGGCCCTCTGCGGGAGGGTCTTTCCGGGCCTCTGCCGGCTGCGGCGGCCCCGCCACCCTCGGGGCTCCCGGATGGGCAGGTGCGTCACTCGACCCCCGTCCCGCCTCCCCGCGCCGCCTCCCCTCGCCCTGCTCCTCCTGTGCCCGCGCTGGTCCTGCTAGACTAGGGTCCACCCTGCTGGCCGCGTCTGAGCTCGGTCACGTCTGCAAAGACCCTGTTTCCAAAGAAAGCCACGCTCACACGTGCACCAGCGCTAGGGCTCTGAACGTGTGGGTGGCCCCTCGCCCCCCACGCCTCACACACATGATCTGGGACACGCTTGCGTTTCAGGCAGGACCGGGCTGGGGGCGGGGGCAGCTCCACCTTGGCTGCCTTGTTGGGCCCCCTGAGCCACCCTGCTGGGAAGCAACATGCCGGAAGCTTCTAGAATCCAGCTGGCCCAAGGTCTCAGCCCCCCTCCCATCTGCAATCCCTCTCTGGGCCTCAGTTTCCCAGCTGCGGTTGGGTGGCAGGTGGGCCCAGCCCCAGCGCTTTCTGCGTGTGTCTTCTGGGTTCAATCGAGCACTCCCGGGGAAGTGCGGCCGGCGCCGCCTCCTTTGCTCTGCACACGGCACGCCGAATGCATGGGACCCAGTTCCCGGACCCAGATTCCTCACTGCGCCCAGCAAGGCCCAGCCTCGGCCCTGCCAGCCACCTCGTTCCCACCACTGTCCTCCTAAACCACTAGGTCCCAACCCCACCGGCCTCTTTGATCGTTCCAGAACATGCCGAGCCCGCTGCAGCCCCAGGGCCTTTGCACTGGCTGTGCCGGCTGCCGCAGGCTCATCCCCTAGACTCACCCATGGCGGCTCCCTCGTTCTGCTCAGATTTCTGCGCCTTCCTGGAACGCGCGACCGGCTCCAGTCCTCACGTTCATTCATTCATCGGCCACCATGTCCTCGGGGCCTGGAACGGCACCCGCACACAGTAGGTGCTCAATACGCAGTAGGTGCGCCTGACTGAATGAGCGCCCTCCTCACCCCCACCCTGCTGAGCCCCCGGGAGCACCGGCGTCCCCAGGCCTGGCAAGCCTCGGCCTGCTGTGGACCTTCCCAGGTGAAGGTGCCCCTCTGAGCGGCAGCCGCGACCTTCCCAGGTGAAGGCGCCCCTCTGAGCGGCAGCCGCGACCTTCCCAGGTGAAGGCGCCCCTCTGAGCGGCAGCCGCGACCTTCCCAGGTGAAGGTGCCCCTCTGAGCGGCAGCCGCCACCTTCCCAGGTGAAGGCGCCCCTCTGAGCGGCAGCCGCGACCTTCCCAGGTGAAGGTGCCCCTCTGAGCGGCAGCTGCGACCTTCCCAGGGGAAGACGCCCCTCTGAGCGGCAGCCGCGACCTTCCCAGGTGAAGGCGCCCCTCTGAGCGGCAGCCGCGACCTTCCCAGGTGAAGGCGCCCCTCTGAGCGGCAGCCGCGACCTTCCCAGGTGAAGGCGCCCCTCTGAGCGGCAGCCGCCACCTTCCCAGGTGAAGGCGCCCCTCTGAGCGGCAGCCGCGACCTTCCCAGGTGAAGGTGCCCCTCTGAGCGGCAGCCGCGACCTTCCCAGGGGAAGACGCCCCTCTGAGCGGCAGCCGCGACCTTCCCAGGTGAAGGTGCCCCTCTGAGCGGCAGCCGCCACCTTCCCAGGTGAAGGTGCCCCTCTGAGCGGCAGCCGCGACCTTCCCAGGTGAAGGCGCCCCTCTGAGCGGCAGCCACCACCTTCCCAGGTGAAGGCGCCCCTCTGAGCGGCAGCCGCCACCTTCCCAGGTGAAGGCGCCCCTCTGAGCGACAGCCGCCACCTTCCCAGGTGAAGGCGCCCCTCTGAGCGGCATCCGAGCTTCCGTGTCTGCCTGTGGCGCCGGGCAGGAAGGAGCCGCTCTGTGAGGAGCCGCGGGCCTGTCGCTCCGGGCGGCAGGACAGGGGCTCTCCAGGGAAGACAGGGCCGCTGCCCGGCCCCCAAACGTCTGGGCCCTCCCCGCGGTCCCTGCTCGCGGCCCCCAGCCCGCGCCACCCGACAGCCCGCGGCCGTGCCAGCCCTCCAAACCCGGCAACAGGCGCTCGCTTTCTCTATGGCAAACGCACACCTGGAACCCACACCCGCCAGCTCTGAGCGAGTGCAAAGAGACGCTTGCCCGCTGCCGCCAGGCCCCGCGGACAGGAGACGCCGCGGTCCGCACGCGCCGGCGCTCCCAGAGTCCCGCGCGTCCCCAGCAAAGCCCTAACAGGTTGCCATTATCAGCCCATTCCACGGACAGAGAAACTGAGGCTCAGAGCAGCACAGAGCTGGCGAACGCTGGGGTGGGGTCGAAGCCAGTCTGACGTTGCTCAGAGACTGCCTCGCGGCAGAAAAGTTCTTGCTTTCATTTTTAGCGGTTTCATTTATCTTGTTGCTTTCTCTTTTTTTGTTTCTTAGCCATTTTCTGTGTCACAATTGTTCGGTGACTTGCTTTTCTCACCTGACACTCCTCCAGGGCTGGGAGGTCGTTTATCCAGGACCCTGTGGGGGGATGGCTCTTCCCAACCCTCAGGACATGGTTAGCACGTGGGCTGCGGTTTCTGTGGGATGCCGGGACAGGGGACGCTTTGGGAAAGCCAGTCACACCCGGGCTGGTCGGGCGGGAGGAGGCTGGAGAGCCCCGCGAGACCCCAGGCCAAGCCCGAGACGGGTTGGTGGAGGCGGTGAATACAGCCCCCAGCACAGCGGTCCGGGCTGCTCCCAGCTCCTGTGCGGCCACGAGGGCACGACATTCTTTCGTCGGTCACCCGCACACCCAAGGACTCCGGAGCACCAAACCCTCAAAGCACTGTGACTCATTCCCTGAACGATGGTGCCCGGTAATTCACAAGGCCGCCCACAGCACCCCACAGTTTGCTCGCATCTCCAAAGCAAGTTCGACGCGGTCTCCCCCGAGCACATCAAGAGAAACCAGGCCTCCCCCCGCTCCAGGCAGCAGATGCTTTTTTCGGTTTGGCGCAAAGGGGTAAGGAGGGCATGAATTGTCACAGAGTCAAAATGAAACTGCTAACAACACAGCTCTGTGTCTCCCAAGAGTGACTCACCCGGTGGAAGCCGGAATATTGTTCCGAGTGTCAGAATCCGCCCGGCAGCCTCCAGGACTTGGGTCTGATCCAGCTCACGTGAGCCGAAACGTTCCGGCGTCTCCCCGAGGCCCCTGTGAACGGCGTGTTGCGGCCCCTCGGCCAGTGCGGCTGACAGCCGGATTTCGGAGCACTCAGACGGCTTCCCAACGCCCCGGCGCTCGCCTCCAGCGGGGGACCAAACCTGCGCCGCTGGCACCTGGCTGCCGCAGAGCGTGCAGAGACGCGGCCGCGGCGGGAGGCAGAGACACCCTCCTTTCGAGAGCCATCCGCCCACCCCACCCCGCGCGGCAGGGCCGGGCGGCGGAGTTGACCCTCATCGGGAGCAGGTCAAGCTCGGGCAGGGGAGCAGAGCTTTAGAGTGCTGTCATTAGCACTGGATTCTCGGATGCCTTTCACGTTCTTTTAGGGCAGCCTTCCGAGCAGCCCCGCGCCCTCCACAGAGGACGGGAAATTGACTGGTTTGTAGATGGGGAAACAAAAAGGTTGAGCTGCCCCCATCTCCTGGCTTTCTGTACGCAGGGGAACTTGCCAGGTAACCCCGGAACGCCACAGTTTGTCTTGCGGGGTTTGCCAGATCACCCCACCGGGACTACTGCTGGCGTGTGCGCGAACACGCAGCGAGTCACATAACCACCCGCACAGCGTGGCCTGTGTCAGTCCCCGGCCATGAAGGACACGGGGAGGGGAGGGAGGGGGAGTCGGAGCAGCTGACACTTATCTAGAGCTTTCTGTGGGCTGAGCGAGGTCCCGCGCACTTGGCATGTATTGACATTTAACTCGGATGATGACCCAGCAAGGGAAGGTCCAAAGTGCTTGTCATTTTACACACAGGGCAACCGAGGCACAGAGTGGTTAAGTAACTGGCCCAAGGTCACACAGCTAGAAAACGGCCGAGCTGGGATTGGAACCCAGGCGACCTGGCCCTACCGCGCTGGGCTAACTGCGGTTATGACAGCGAACGGTTAGATCGCCCCCAGTCTGCTCTGCGGGATCCCGAGGGAGGTCTTGGAAGGCGTGGCGCAGGGGCGGAGACAGGCCGCGAGGTGAGGTTTCCTGGAAGGCAGCGTGCCATCGCAGCTGGCGGCCGGAGGAGAAACGGGGTTACGGCACAACCGGCGCCCCCAAAGGCTGGGAGTGGGGACAGTGGCAGGTGGTGAGAAAATTGATGCCCCAGAGCATCAGTTTTGGTGGGGTGAAACCCCAGGTAGACAGCACGTGCTTAATAAACAATAGCTGTGGACATTACAGAGCGCCTGTGGGGTCAAACCCTGGGGGCCTTGGACGGTCAGGAGGAAGTGTCTGTGCCAACCCGTCCTGGCCTGGGTTCAGAAGAGCCACACCCACTCTCACTCCTGATTGGTCCAAGATGACCACTCCCCTAAGCAGAGATTGGTCTGGTCACGGTCATGTGACACAATCTGGCCAACCACTGGCAAGTTTCCAGGAAGGCTTTTTCTCACCCTTAAAAAGCAGCTCCCTGGCCGGGCTCTGCAGCTCATGCCTGTAATCCTAGCACTCTGGGAGGCCGAGGCGGGCGGATCGCTCGAGGTCAGGAGTTCGAAACCAGCCTGAGCAAGAGCGAGACCTCGTCTCTACTATAAATAGAAAGAAATTAATTGGCCAACTAAAAATATATAGAGAAAAAATGAGCCGGGCATGGTGGCGCATGCCTGTAGTCCCAGCTACTCGGGAGGCTGAGGCAGGAGGATCGCTTGAGCCCAGGAGTTTGAGGTTGCTGTGAGCTAGGCTGACGCCACGGCACTCACTCCAGCCTGGGCAACAAAGCGAGACTCTGTCTCAAAAAAAAAAGCAGCTCCCCGTCCAAGAAAGCCTTTGTATTAGTCATTCAACACTGCGTGACAAAGTGGCCGGAAACTTAGCTGCTTTAAACAACGATGGAATTTCTCAGTTGCTGCAGCTCAGGAGTCTGGGGGCGGCTTAGCGGGTGGTTCTGGCGCAAGGTCTCTCAGGAAGTCTCCAGCGGTGGAGACGTGGCTGGAGGGGCCGTCCTGGGGGGGCTCTGTCCAGCCTGTCCCCCTCCACCTGGAGGGCTTCAGAGGTCGGCTCACCCAGCCCCAGCCTGCAGGCACCCAGCCCGTGGCTTCTTCCTGACATACACGGGTCCCAGCGCAAACATCACCTCCTCCAAGAAGCCCTCCAAGATCACCTTACATAGAGCGCCCCTTCCCCTCACAAAGTCTCACTTTCGAAGCCCCCGGCCTCAGCCTCCTGCTTTGTCCCTAAATCGGCTCTTCCACCCCTACCTACCCCACCTCCTCCACCCGGCGCCTGCCAGCTCTGCGAAGCCACCGGCGGAACAGAAGTGACGCAGGACCTGGAGTCAGGTCTGGCCCGTATTTAGGACTTCCCAGCTGTGTGACTCTGGGTGAGTCACCTCTCCGTGCTGAGCCTCAGTTTCCTCATGTGTCACACGGGGCTGAGAGAGAGAGGCGCATACCAAGCGCATGTCAGCTCTGGGGGCAGGAGCGTGGGTCACCCTGGGACGGGGTGGGGGTGCGGCTTGCCCGCGGTGACCCAGCCCGTGGGCTGCAGCACTCCAGCTCTCCCCAGCCCTGCCCGGCAGCTGCTCCGGGGAGGGGACGCGTAGGTGCCGCGCTTGCCGCCTCAGCACCCGCGGCGGCCGGGGAAGGGCTGCCAGCTGGAGTGGGCTCTTTCCACCCAGCTCCCGCGGGGACCTGCTCCTTGACTGCCGCCCCCACACAGGCACAGCGCAGCCCTTAAGTCGCAGCAAGAATGTGGCCCCACTGCATACCCCCCCAGACAGAGTCTCACTTTGTTGCCCAGGCTAGAGTGAGTGCCGTGGCGTTAGCCTAGCTCACAGCAACCTCAATCTCCTGGACTCAAGCAATCCTCCTGCCTCAGCCTCCCGAGTAGCTGGGACTACAGGCATGTGCCACCACGCCCGGCTGATTTTTTCTATATATGTTAGTTGGCCAATTAATTTCTTTCCATTTTTAGTAGAGACGGGGTCTCGCTCTTGCTCAGGCTGGTCTCGAACTCCTGACCTGGAGCAATCCACCCACCTCGGCCTCCCAGAGTGCTGGGATGACAGGCGTGAGCCACCGCGCCCGGCTGACAGCAAACTCTTGAGCCACCTCCTCTTCCCGCTCAAGAGCCAGGAAATGACCCTCACTCCCCCAGCAGGAATCAAGCCCAAAGCGCCCCTCCCCCACAGGCTGCGGGTCCCCCCAGCGCTCCGCCCCCACCCCGTTTCCTCCCAGAGCTCCCCTTGCTGCTTGGCAGGAGGAATTTCCCCCAAAGTCCTCCAGATGTGCTGGAGGCAGGGGTGGCTGCTGCCAAGCACGCTGGCGCCTGCGCCCGCCTTCCAGGGGGCGTGGTGCGGCTCACTTCGGCGGGAACACGATTGTTACGGTGTCCCCCTCTCTGTTAGGCAAACAAACATAACTAGACAGCCACGGTTCCCAGTGCTTCCTGCAAATTCCCTCAGTCAATCCCCACGGCAGCCCTAAGAAAAAGGCATTATCTGCCTTCCCGTTTTACAAGACCAGGCTGCAGAGGCACAGAGAGGGTGAGCAACCTGCCCGAGGCCACACAGCTCTGGAAGAGAGGGGCCACGAAGGGCTCAGGATGGTTCGCACAGGAAAGACGCGGTGGACGTCGGAACTGCGGCTAGCCCGGCACCTGGGACCCGCCCGGTCCCTGGGCCACCTTCTCGGCCACCTCCCGTCCTCCCCCGTGAAGTCTTCCCGGAACTCCCAGCGTGCCGTGCGCCCCCGGAGCTCCGTGAACCTGCGTCTGAGCCCCGGCTCCGCTCCCCGCCCCGGGAAAGCGGCTCCCTCTCCGAGACAGGTTTCTCTTCGGGAAACTGTGGGCCAAGAGCAGCAGCCGGTGCGCCCTGGCGGGTTCTGAGCCGTGCTGAGCGGCTGGGCCTCCCTGGGGTGGGGGCCCCTCCCTGGGGTGGGGGCCCCTCCCTGGGGTGGGGGTCCCTCCCTGGTGCTGCTCAGGCTGAAAGGCTCAGATTGGAGCTCTCCAGAGTCAGGGTTGAGCCCAAGATCTGCCCCTACATCTGCGTGACACTGAGCAAGTCACTTTGTCTCTCTGAGCCTCAGTTTCCCCATAGTAATCTCTTTGTCACACAGCAGTTTTGAAGCCTGCAGGAGCCTCTGACACTGTGCCGGGACAGGCAGATATTCAGGCAGCGGGCGCTGTCTCTCCCTCCGGCTGCCAGCACAAGCACCACCTCCTCCGAGCAGCCTTCCCTGACTGCCCAGCTCCGATGACCTCTTGGTCTGTCCTCTGGGCTGCACGGTGAGCCCCTCCGAAGTTCCAGGTCAGTCCCCAGTGCCCAGCACGTGGCCCCGTAAATAGTGAGCGTTCTGGAGATTTTGAAATGGATGATGACGATGATGATGATGATTTTTTCCTTTCTTTTATTTTCCCAGTACTTGCAGCATGGGAAGATAACCACGATTTTTAAATGTCATTTGAGACCCCCTAGGTTTCCTTAATCCCTCTCCTGATCTAATTTCGGTTCAGCCTGACTCAAAGCTTTCTCCCAATCCTCTCTGGCAAGGACGCGAGTACAAACGGACACGTAAACTCCGGCCTCTGCCCCACAGCCAGCTGTCTGCCGGGCTAGCCTCCTTCCGCCGGCCTCAGGGGCATCCTGCCTTCCACCACGAGCTTGGCTTCCAGCAGGGCTTCCTGGCCCGCAGGGCGGTCTGCGAGGGCACGCCCAGACGACCGCGTCTTGCAACAGCCCTGTGTTTACTTCGACCAGGAACTGCATTCGGCCACCTACACCGGGAAGCCCAAATAACAGCGGCGCACCCAGAGTAGTTTCTGTCTCTCTCCTAACAAGACAGCTGGGGACGGCCTGCCCAAGGCTGGGTGGCAGCGCCGCCAGCCCAGGGAAACTATGGCCCCTTGAGTCATCTATGGTCACAAAGTGGCTGCCTCCCTCCAGCACCGCATCTAGGTTCCAGGCAGGAAGAGGGACCTGCACGAGCTTCCTCTGTGCCCCCCCACCCCCTTCTAAGGAGCTTTCCGAGAAGCCCAACCCCGTGACACGCACTTGTGTCCTGCAGGCCAGAGCCGCCGTGGCTGGGGCAAGCCCTGCTTGCAGAGGACGCTGGGGAAGCTGGGATTTGAACCAGGTACCTTACTGTCCTGGACGAGATTAGGGTTTAGCAGTGAGGAAGGAGGGGAGAACGGCTGTTGAAGCCAGCCAGCAGCATGGACCACCGTCCCACGTACACGGGCTTCTGAAAACACAGGTATCGGGGCCGCCCTAGGAGTGCCTCACTCAGCCGGTCCGGGGTGGGGCCCGAGACTCTGCATTTCCAACAAGCTCCCCAGGGACGCTGGGACCCCCGGCGAGGCACCGCACTGTGAGAACCGCTGGCTTCCGGTGAGGTTGAAGCTGGTAGTCGAGGAAAAATATGTGAATTGATTTTAAAAAATGAAGAAGGCGGCCAGGCAAGGTGGCTCACGCCTGTAATCCCAGCACTCTGGGAGGCCAAGGTGGGAGGATCACTTGAGGCCAGGAGTTCGAGACCAGCCTGAGCAAGAGCGAGACCCCGTCTCTACCAAAGACAGGAAAACTAGCCGGGCATGGTGGCGCATGCCTGTAGTCCCAGCTACTCGGAGGCTGAGGCGGGAGGATCGCTGGAGCCCAGGAGCTTGAGGTTGCTGTGAGCTATGACGACACCGCTGTACCCCGGCCTGGGTGACAGAGAGAGACTTTGTTTCCAAAAAATAGGAAGAGGAGGAGGAGACTACGGTTTGCGTGTGTTGTCAGTTAGGGCCCCAACCGAAGACAGACAGGACACGGAGAAGCACCGACCACTCAGCGGGCTGCACAGGTGCGGGCGGGGCAGCAACCCCCTCCCCAGGTAGCCGCGGTGGGGACGGCTGGGAGAAGTTACTGGGACCGGAAGAGGGCAGCTATAAGAAAGGACCCCCCCCCAGTAGGAGCCTGGGGGACGCAGCGCGGCAGGCCGTCCCGTACGGAGCGCAGAGTGGGCACGGGCCTGGGGCGGCGAGCTGAAGCTGCCCAGCGCGGACGGAGAGGACACCACGACGCCGTGATATCCGGAGCAACCGTTGGGCAGACAGCAACTTAAAGTCGGGGAACCACCCAGCCCTGGGTTCGTCCGCTCAGTTATCCGTGGGCACCTGCGTGTGCCAGGCCCTGCAGCAGCGCCGGGGTTCGGGGCTGAGTCAGCCGTGACCCTGCCCAGAGAGGCGCCACCAGCCGGGGGCCAACGCCGTGAGCGGCAGCAGGTGGGGTCGCCCCCGCCCCAGCCCAGCGGCAGCCCACCCACCAAGCCACCGCGCCCTCCCCAGCCCTCGTCTGCTTGTCGCCCGCTCGGAGAATTCCGCTGAGGCTTAAGCTTTCATTAAAGTTTAACTACGGGGGAAAGACTGCAAAAAAAAATCACCTGCTCAGCCACAAATCACAGTGTCATTAGGAGCTCAAACGGGGGCTGCGGGAACAGGCTGCGGGGATTTGGCTGGGATCAGGGACAAGATGAATCTAAACCACTGGGTGCCCGCACATCCCGGCAACACCCCGTAACCCTTTACGCATATAGGTTTACTCGGGCCAACTGCTGATTGTGGTTTCCCCGGCTGCAAACAAAGCCTCGGCCCTCCCCGGGCCTCGCTGCTCGGCAGCCTTCCGCCCGGCGGCCGCCCGGCCCTGAGCCCACAGCACCCGCGACAGGGACTGTCGGCCTCCCGCCCGGCAGCCACCTGGCCCTGAGCCCACAGCACCCGCGACGGGGATTGTCAGTCTTCCGCCCGGCGGCCGCCCGGCCCTGAGCCCACGGCACCCGCGACGGGGATTGTCGGCCTCCCGCCCGGCGGCCACCCCGCCCTGAGCCCACGGCACCCGCGACGGGGACGGTCAGCCTCCCGCCCGGCAGCCACCCGGCCCTGAGCCCACGGCACCCGCGACGGGGACTGTCGGCCTTCCGCCCGGCGGCCGCCCGGCCCTGAGCCCACGGCACCCGCGACGGGGACTGTCGGCCTTCCGCCTGGCAGCCAGCCCGGCCCTGAGCCGTGACAAGATCGATAAAACCGAACCGCAGCTGTGTCAGGCCTCTGGGCAAATGTGCAGGGACCCCGGCTCCCAGCGCCGACAGCTGCCACCCCCAGAGTTAATTAAGCCAAACTTGCCTGTCCAAGGCCCCTTCCCTCTGCTTGCTTGCTTGCTTTTTTTTTTGAGACAGAGTCTCGCTCTGTCACCCTGGCTAGAGTGCCGTGGCGTCAGCCTAGCTCACAGCAACCTCCGACTCCCAGAGTGCGGGGCTTACAGGTGTGAGCCGCCGCACGCCCGTTCCTTCCACTTTCTAAAGCGACGACAGGCGAGGAGAGAGCCCAGTCCGTCCGCACTCGGCTATCAGAGGGGGACGCTCTCACCCCCCCCCCGACCCCCGGGACAACGTCTGCAGACTAACCGGGGCCTCCTGGACACGGGGCAGCGGCTCCCACCAGGGGAAGGACCCTGTGGCATGCACAACGCCTCGGCCCAGCGGCTGACGCCGGCGGCGGCGACTTTCGACAAAGCAAAGACGTCAATACGGGAAGCTGCCTTCTAGGAGAAATTCATGAGACACAGAATGAACCGCTTCAGAGCGAACAACTCGGTGACACTTAGGACACGCGTGACGCTGTGCGGCCGCCCTGGTCAGTTCTAGGCCACTGTCCGCTGCCCCCGGCTGGGTGACGCCGAGTGTTGGGCACTGACCTCGGTCTTCTCCCCTGTGCAGTGGGGACTGGCTGCACCCGCCCCCCAGGTCGCTATGGCGATGACACGGGGAAACGCGGGGGACGTGTCCGGCCCGGCGCAGGGGCATTCTCCAAATTCGTGTCCCCCGGAACGTGTGCACGGGACCTTACGTGGAAACAAGGCTTTGCAGATGGATCGAGTGAAGACGAGGTCACGCTGGGTCAGGCGACCCCTGAACCTCGACTGGTGTCATGAGAGGAGACGACACACAGAGGGAAGACAGCCAAGGGACGGCCACCGCGGCCACCACCAGAGCTGGACAAGGCATTGTGCCGAGCCCTGGGGCGCGGCTCTCCCGACTCCTGGTTTCAGGCTCCGGCCTGCAGGACAGCGGAACCCACTGCCGTTGTTTTGAGCCGCCCAGTTGTGGCTTCACTAGTTCCGCCAGCCCTGGGGCACACGCGGGGCTGGGGGAGGTGCCCTTAGGCGTCCTGGAGTCATTCGCCACCCGCCATTCATCCTAGATGGCGGGGCACCAGGGAGGCTGCGTGGGCAGGAGAGCGCCCACAGGTGGCTCCGGCTGCCCAAGCGGCAGCTCTGCAGGGTGGGGGCCGTCACGGTCCCCAGCAGTCGCCACTGTCGGGTGTACGACCCTTCCCCTTCTTTCCTCTCATCCTCAGCCCGGCCTCCCACCTCCTGGCCTTTGCCTCCTCCTGTCCTCTCCGGGCGCCATGGACGGCTGTCCCCTGCCCGGCCACCTTTCCTCCTCCTACAGTCCCCTCTAGGAAGCAGCCCCTCCCCCATCCCAAATAATGTCACCCCTCCCCCCTTCCTCAAGCCTGGGATGGGCACGTGACCCAGGCCAGGCCAATAGGGGCGTTTCATCACCCTGGATGCTTGTGATTGGTTCGTAGATGGACATGGGACTCAAACGGCCAATAACCATGAGGCCCAGGACTTCTGCTGGAAGGTCACATAGACAGCTGGATCGAACTGTACCTGAAGCTGGTGGTCTCTGGAATATTCAGTTCCATGAGTCAGTAAGTTCCACCCCCACCTGCCCCCTCAACAAACCGGCCTGAGTTGGACTTTTGTCTTTAGCAATGACAACAGTCCTGATTAGTAAAATATAACATAACCACTGCCTCCCCTTCCCTTTGCCCTGGTCTCAGCTTCCTTCCTTCGTTCTCTCTCTCTCTGTCTTTTTGTTAACAGCTTCACGGAGACACAACTCACGCACCGCACGATCCACTCATTTGAAATGCACGATGCGTCGGCTTCTAGCACGTTCACAGTTACGCACGTGTCGCCACCGTCCACTGCAGGACGGTCACATACCCTGAACAGAAACCCTGTACCCTTCAGCTGCTGACCCCAACCCCTCTGCGCCCGCCGCCCCACTGCCCTGCAACTAGGAATCCGCTTTCTGTCTCTACGCGCCTGCCTGTCCCGGACGCCCCCACACACACGGAATCCCACGACCTGGATCCTGTGTCCCCGGCTCCTCGCACCCGGCACCCCACTGCCATGTCCACGCGGTGGCACGTGCCAGTGCTGCGCCCCCTGCCATGGCCGGGCGACACCGCGGTGTGGACGGACCACGTCGCGTCTGTCCCGATCCACTCTGCACATCGGGCCCTTCCCGCCTTCTGGCTCTCACGAACGGCACCGCTGCGAACCGCGAGTGTAGACGCCTGCTTCCATCTCTCTCCCGTGTCTACACCCGGGAGTGGGGTGCCGCCGCGTGGTCACTCTGTGACTTCCCTTCTGAGGAGCCCCCAGCCCTTCTCCCCGCCCCAGCCGGGCGCCCTCTCCCATGGAGCGTCCTGCTCCCGGCCCCCAACGCGGCCACGGCCTGCCCTCCCCGGCCTCCCTTCGTGACTCGGTTTCCTTCCCGCCTGGGAGAGCGTAACAGTCCCCGGCCAGGTTCTCCGGGTGTTTGTGGGCGCAGCCGTCCCTGCCCGCGGCAGTGGGGACTTCGGTTGGGGACTTGCGCTCACTGGTGGCTCAGACTCGGGGCTTTAACATCCCGTAGGAATGACAAGTAGGAAGAGCAACCTTTTCTCTCTTTTTTGAATCTTGGAGGCGTGGCGGCACGACGGCCTGGCGAGGCGGACTTGGGGGAGATGCATGTGGGGGTTCAGCAGATGGGACCCCGAAGCCTGGGAGCGGACCCCTGGGAGTGGCTCCAGGCGTGAGGGTGGGTGGCAGGCGCCTGGCTGCCCAGGGGGCGCTGGGGGGGTCGCAGGTGCACCGTGGCGGCCAAACCCTGCGCCAGCTGCCCAGGCTCGCGGCTCAGCACAGTCTGGTGGGTTTGGGCCGAGTTCGAGGCGGGCACACAGCGAGGGCCAGCCCAGGCTGAGGCGGGCATGGGAACTCACGCTCAGAGAGACCCTCTGGGGGTCTTCAGACTTCCGGGCTCAACAGCAGGGGCAGAGGCCAGGGGCCGACTGAGCACAGGGGTCACCCGCCCCTCCCGGACCCCATCAGCCGCGCCCTGGGTGGAGGCTCAGGACGTTGACAAACCAAGAAGGGTGTGGGTCCGCTGGAATGGAGACTGCCCTGGGACCGATTCCTCTCCACGCCCCTCCCAGCCCCACCCCCATGAATCAGAGGTCCCCCCTAAAACCTCCCGCCTGCTCTCCGCTAGCCCTGACCGTGGGCTCTGGGGATCCCGTTTGCATCAGAAACACCCATTTCCCGAGAGCGCCCGAAGCAGGAGGAAAGTGGCAAAGCCAGGGAGGAAAGCCAGCCCCGGCCTTTGCAGTGTGCTTGGCTCCTGACCACCCAATGAAGGCCACGCGGGACACGCCCGGGGGAGCGGGTGGGGGGCTGCACTGCTGGGAGGAGCAGCTCCGGCCTCCCCTGCGGTGGCTGGCAGACGCGGCAGAGAACCACGCACCCCAACGTGTGGGGACCCGTCAGAAGATGCCGTCAGGAGGCCGGCGCGGCGGCTCACGCCTGTCATCCTAGCACTCTGGGAGGCCGAGGCGGGAAGATTGCTTGAGGTCAGGAGTTCGAAACCAGCCTGAGCAAGAGCGAGACCCCATCTCTACTAGAAATAGAAATTAATTGGCCAACTTAAAATATGTAGAAAAAAAATGAGCCGGGCATGGTGGCACATGCCTGTGGTCCCAGCTACTCGGGAGGCTGAGGCAGGAGGATCGCTTGAGCCCAGGAGTTTGAGGTTGCTGTGAGCGAGGCTGACGCCACGGCACTCACTCTAGCCTGGGCAACAAAGCGAGACGCTGTCTCAAAAAAAAAAAAAGACGACGCCGTCACGCCCGGGGGCCTGTTGTGGCGCATCTCCCGTGACCGCCAAGGGTGCGGCCCGGGGACCAGGTGAGCGGCCAGGGTAGATAAGCGCGACCTTGGACCCGGCCCTGCTCCCCGCGTCCCCTGGGAAGCCTCGGACCGCGCAGTCGCCGGAACCGGCCTCGGGCTCGGGAGGTGCCTCCCGGCGCGCTCAGGGGAGGCCGGCCTGGGCTTCGAGGCCAACGCAAACACCGGCTGGGAAACGTTTTCTGATTATCTCATCCCCGCTCTGGAACAGTCGCCCGTTGAGAAGCCACGAGCCCGCCCTCGTTCTAAATCAAGCCTCCGGGTCTGCCCTGGGAGAGCAGATCACACCCTCCCAGCTCACGTCCACAGGAAGGAATTCGGGGCGTGCGCGCGAGCGTGTCTCCCCGACACGCGCTTTCCCCTGCTGGGTGCCTTGAGGCTCTGCCGAGATCTCTCACCAAGGGCCCTCCCAGAAGCGGCTCCTCCGTGGCCACCTGGATGTATTTTATTTTTTTATTTTTTTTGAGGCAGAGTCTCGCTTTGTTGCCCAGGCTAGAGTGAGTGCCGTGGCGTCAGCCTAGCTCACAGCAACCTCAGACTCCTGGGCTCAAGCAATCCTCCTGCCTCAGCCTCCCGAGTAGCTGGGACTACACGCATGTGCCACCATGCCCGGCTCATTTTTTTTCTACATATTTTAAGTTGGCCAATTAATTTATTTGTATTTATAGTAGAGACGGGGTCTCGCTCTTGCTCTGGCTGGTTTCGAACTCCTGACCTCGAGCAATCCGCCTGCCTCGGCCTCCCAGAGTGCTGGGATTACAGGCGTGAGCCACAGCGCCCGGCCTACCTGGATATTAGAATGACGTCCTTTTGGAAGGGAAGAGGCGAGTCCCCTTCCTAAGTGAGCCTCCCAGATGGCCCAGATGGCAGGGGACGGAGAAGACAGCGAGGGTCCTGCTCATGGGAGACCCAAGTTCTGCTCCTGGCCCCACCCCGAGTGGCCGGGCTGACGCTGGCCAGTCCCGCCACCTCTCAACGCCCCGATGCCTTATCCCGAAAGCAGGAATGGCAGTAGGGACAAGAATGGGAATAACAGGAATTCTCACTGGTGAGTTCACAGGAAGCTGCTACCGCTGTTGTCGTGCAGTCATTCAACAAACCTGCCATGTGCCGGATTCTGCTCCAGACACGTGGGAGACAGCAGGGAAGCAGACAGGCAGTGCCCCTGCCCTCATGGAGCTAGACATTCTAGAAGGTGGGAGAACTCGTCTCTTGCAGACCCTGAGAGTAATTTCTGGTTTAGTTTTGGGAGCGACACAGGGCTTTTCATGGCGCCTGGTCCACGCTACGGTGTCAATCGCTTTCTTTTTATCATGCCAGGTCAATGACCAACACCAGGAGGGAAGGGCCCAGAGTGGGGGTGTGTCGGGGGAGAGCCGGCAGGGACCCGGGTGCGGGAGGCAGGTCGCACGCACCGGAGTCTGTGGGCAAGGCTTACGGACGGGGACATCGCACACACAAACCCAGATGTCTGCCTTCTCTTGGAACATCACAAATCCCGCCACACCGGGCGGCGTTCCTGCCTGGCAGTGCAGGCACGGGGCCGGGTGGACGCGGCCCAGATCCGGGAGCCAGAGAGTCGGTGGTTCGAATCCCGGCTCTGCCACTCGCTGGCTGTGTGATCTCGGAAGCGTGCTTAAAGCTTCTCAGAACCTCAGTTTTCTCATCCTGAAAATGGGGAGATGCATCCTGCAAGGTCGTTGCAAGACTGCCCGTAAAGGGCCTACTGTGCGCCAGGCACGGTCTGGGGTGAGGGACACGGAGGAGGACTAGACGAGGGGCTGGAAGCACAAAACCTGCAGCGGTCGGACGGGCAATGAAACAAGCGGCGCCGCACAGGGGCCTGGCGACAGGGGCTGGCGGGGAGCGGGGGCCCATGAAGGAGGGTGTGCCAGTCCCCGTTTAAAGGCCAGTCTCAGCCAGCTGTTGTCACTTAAGAATGTAGGTCCAAGGTCACTGGATCTTTTGATATTTTTTTTTGACAGAGGCCACACATCCAGATTTTTAATGTGAAATCTCTTTTTGCTTTGTTTCAACAATAAAACTCTATGCAACTACACGCGTGTGCAGGCCACTAGCATGCAGCCTCTGTGTCACACCCGGGCAGTTCCTGCTGGCGGGGCGGGCAGGGGCGGGGGCTGCGGGAGTCCCTCACAGCTCCGGAGCCAGCGACTGACCGTGTGGGGGCGGGGCGGGCAGGAGGCAGAGGCCAGGGCTGGGGGGCGACTTCGCCGGGGCCATCTGCGCCGCTGACAGGCGTCCAGCACGCAAGGACACTCTGCCAGCACGAGGGACAGTTGCTCTGTCACTCACTCGAGCGGAAAATAAGCGCAGCCCCTGCTCACCACAGCTCCGCGCCAAGCGGGCGCGGGCTCACCCAGGCCGCCCGAGACCCCGGCCCGCGGAGCGGCTGGGAGCCGGGCTGGGACCCTCCTGCGCGCCCCCGTGCCTGGCGCCTCCAGCCCTGGTCTCAGCCCCCAGGCCCGGCCCGGCCCCCTGCCCTGGAGGAGGGACCTGGAAGCCACCGCAGATTCCTCTGTGGTTAAGCTGTTTGGGCGAGGCCCCGCATTCCGGAACAAATGGAATCCGCAGGCAGGGGGAGGCAGTGACCTCAGCGGGAGGAGGAAGAGGAGGGAGCAGATGGGCCCCCCACAGCCTGGGTTTCACGCCTCCCCGCTGGGTCTGCATGGGGGCCTTGGACCCTCCCCCTCCCCTCCTGCCTCAACCCGTCCCAGACCCCCAGGGGTCAGCAGGGAATCCTTCAGGGTCAAGCCCAAGGTTAAGCTGACTCGCACCCGCTCCCTGCCAGGCGCTGGGCCTACCACGGCAGACGCCACCGCGGGGGAGCCTGTTTGGAGGCGGAGTTGGAGGTGACCCTCGGTGGCCTGAATGTCCCCTGAGCGTCCCCTGGCGAGGACTGCCCTGGAGGCGCCTGGAACCTCCTCTTCCTGCAGACTCTCCACGGAGAACGTCAATTAACATCCAGGGATGTGCATACAGTCGGTGCTCAATAAATGCACATCAAAGTAAAGGGTCGTCTGAAGACGAACGATGAAGGGAACGAGTCTGCTTCCCGAGAGGGCCCTCCCGGCCCGCGGAACCCGCACACCCTCGGCCCATCCCTCTCCAAAGACGAGCAGGGAGGAGAAATATTAACATGCTCAACCCTAATCAAATCTGGGTGATTCCGCTAAAAACCTTTCCATAATTTCATCAGCGCTAAAGGACTACAACAGCAACAGATTGAGCCGACAGGCACGAACCTAGTTGCTCAAGAGGAAAACGCAGCTTGATGTAGAAACGGATGTTACAGTTTATTAACCAATCTGAGCTAATTCGATTGCGAGCCACCGCTGCACATGCATCAGCATGCAGGGCCGACAGCACGCACGGCAGGGGGGGGGCAGCAAGGCCAGCGCGCTGCCACAAGCACGGTGCCGACACACGCGAGACGGCTTGGTAACTCTGGGGTATTGGGCTGGGCGCACCAGGCGAGACTCCTGGTGACAAGAACTACAAATTCAACTGAAGCTGGCTTAGGGGATTGAATATCTCAGTATCTCAGGAAATCTCAGGGCATACCAGCTTCAGGCATGGCTGGATCCAGGTGCTCAAGATTAAGAGGAACGGGCCGTTTTCTATTTCTTAGTCTATTGTCTTCTACGTAGACTTTATTCTTGAGCAGTGTCTTCCTCCCTGGGGGTAGGATGACCACCCGCAGCCCCAGGTCTTCACTCTCCACCAGGCTTAAGCCACCTGGCAGAAAGAGAAACCCCCTGAAACCACTGCCCACACCCTAAGTTCCAGGTACGGCTCTCCTTGGCCTGGCCAAGCTCACGAACCTTCTGTTGGGCCAGACGGGCCCCTGGCTCATCCTGGAGCCGCCGAGGCGGGGAGGGGACGGTCACCAGTGAGAGGGGACGGCGCTGTGCACAGGGACGCAGACCCAGCGGCCACCGACAGCCTGCCCGCCTCGTCCCCTCCCTCCTAGACGCGCGCCAGGCCTGCTTTCCGCCGAGAGCCGCAGGAAGCGTCGCGGGCCTGAACACGCACAGTCAGACGGTCAGCGAGCACCCACTGCGCGCCGGCGCCGGGGATTCAGAGCGGGCTGGCACCGCGGCGGGGAGGCGCGGGACGGGAGGTGCCGCGGGCCAGACGTGGGTGAGCCGCGGATGGAACGCAGAGCAGGGCGGGGCGCAGGACGCCGGCTGCGATTTTAGGCGCGCGGCAGGGAGGCCTCCCCAGGGTCATTCCGGGGAGGAGGGACCCGCCAGCGCCGGCCAGAGGCGGCCACGGCCGGCGACTCGGAGGCCCCGCGAGGGAGCCGGCGCAGCGGACGCTGGCCAGCGAAGGCGCAGGGCTGGGGCGAGGACGGGCAGGGTGAGGGCCAGAGCAGGCGGGCTTTGGGGCCACAGGGAGGACTCGGCCTCCATCCCGAGAGAGGCGCGAGCCACAGCGGGCTTCGGCGCGGAGCGGCCTCTGACACGGGGCTGAACGGGACCCCTGTCTGCCGCGTGGGGCAGACTCAGTGGCACCAGGGGCACAGCCGTGACACCAGGGGGCGAGACTGCCGCAAAGCCCAGGTGCGCGGCGCAGAGCACGTCGCCTGGTCCCGGGCGCGCAGTCGGGGTTCGGAGGAGCCCGCCTTGCGGGGCGCACCACCCGCGCGGGGAGCCGTCAGGGAGCAGCAGGGCAAGCTCCGCGGGGCGCCGAGCGCACGAGGGACAGCGTCCGGGGTCCTCAGCGCCACACGCCTAACGCCCCTGCTGTGCCGTGGGGGGGGGGGTGCGTTTGCACACGTGTGTCCCGGAACACAGCATGATGTAGACCCCGAGTGCGTGAGCAAGGCGAAGGGTTTCTTGAGAGCGCTGGAAGGTTTCTTGGCTTCGCTGCTTAAAGGCTGTGTGTCCCTGAGCAAGTGACCTGACCTTTCTGGGCCTTGCTTTTCTCATCTGGAAAATGGGGATCACAATAGCGCCTACTTCACAGCACAGCGGGTGTGGACAGCGGTTCGTGACGCCCCCAAACCGTTTGCTCGCAGGCGGGTTCTGTTCCCCGGCACACACAGGGCCGCGTTTCCCGGCCTTGGATTTGGGTACAGTCACGTGACTGGCTCTGGACCGAAGTGACATGCATTATGCAATCACCGTGACAACACTGCCTTCACTTCCCCTCCGACGGTGACAGTCCTGTTGACCGAAGCGCAGCTGTCTGCGCCGCCCACAACGAACAGGACAGCCACTGTCAGGCCGGGCGCGGCGGCTCACGCCTGTCACCCCAGCACTGCGGGAGGCCGAGGCGGGCGGATTGCTCGAGGTCAGGAGTTCGAAACTAGCCGGAGCAAGAGCGAGACCCGTCTCTACTATAAATACAAAGAAATTAATTGGCCAACAAATATATATATATAAAATTAGCCGGGCATGGTGGCACATGCCTGTAGTCCCAGCTACTCGGGAGGCTGAGGCAGGAGGATCGCTTGAGCCCAGGAGTTTGAGGTTGCTGTGAGCTAGGCTGACGCCGCAGCACTCACTCTAGCCTGGGCAACAAAGCGAGACTCTGTCTCAAAAAAAAGAAAAAGTTCTGGAACGGATGGTGGTGACGGCCGCACGGCAATGCAGGCGTTCTTCATGCTGCCGGACTGTAAACCTAAAAAGAGTGGAGAGGGAGAATTTTCTGATATGTACATATTGTGGTAAACCACAGTTTTTTAATTTTTTTTTTTAAAGCCGACAAGCACAAATCCTCATCCAACCAGTGCCCGGCCTCGGTCCCCGCCCGGTCGGCAGGGAGGTTCCCGCTCGGGGCGTTTGGAGAGGAAGCCGGTCGAGGCTGGATCAATGCGGCATTGATCCGGGTTTCCTGAGCAAGGACGCGGCTGCGTCCTCTTCCCTTCCCGCGGATCTGAACTCCGCGTGCCCCGGGCCTCGGGGGCGGCGGTGACGAAACCGTCCCCGCGGCCAGCAGGAAGGCGGCCCAGCGACCAGCCCGGGGCAGGCCGGCAGGGAAGACAGGCGCTTGGCAGCCACCAGCTGGCAAGGGCCGCCCGGGGCAGGGACGACAAAGCCTGGAGCGGACGCCAGGTTCCTCTCTGCGACACAGGAACTGAGTCATCCTGCCCGCGTCCTCCCACTCGAGGGCTGGGGTGCCCTGGTGGCGGGCCCCATGCCCACGGTCAGCAGATCAAGGACGGTCCCTTCCGCTGGGAGAAACCGGGCCAGGGCACACAGTAGGCCAGATTCTAGACGCTGGCAGGGACGCAGGCGGGGACCCCGGCAGCTCACTCCTGGGGCGCGCCCAGCGCCCGCCCCAAAGCAGCCCGCCCGGGAGAACCCTGACGCCAGCCCCGGGCAGAACCCAGTATATTTCCTAGTAGTCACATTAAAAAAAAAAAATAGAAAACGAAAAAAGAAACAGATGCAATTAATTTTTATATTTTATTTAACCTAATCGATCCAAAATACGACGTCAGCACTTACTCCACGTAAAAACGAGCCCGTGCGATGTTTCCGGGCATGTTTTCGTGCCGGTACTTTGAAGCCCGCTGTGCAGGCTGCACTTAGAGCCCGCCTGGGCGAGGACACGGAATTCTCCCTGGGAACACGCCGCCCGAGCCTCGCTTTCGGAAAACCGGCAGTTGAAAAGGCAGATTCGTTGTTTGGCAGAGACTTTTAAGTCTTCGGAGCACGTGTACAGCACGCAGCGTGCCCGGCAGGCTGTCTCGCCTCCTGCAGATCTAAGCAGCTTACTTCATCTTCACCGAAAGGCTAAGAGGTGGGGAAACCAAGGCACAGCTGGTAAGTGACAGGCCCAGGGTTTTGACGCAGACAAGAGCTGTCCCCAGATGCCAGAACTTCAGAATCCTGGTGGCTCTCTCGTCCCTGCTCCCGACAGTTCCCTAATCCCAAAGAAGATGAATACGGCCACTGTGACCAGTTCTCAAACAGGGCAGGGGCGGTGGGCTTCAGGGAGGGAGGAAAGACCTGCCTTCAGCAGCGGGAGTCACATCTGCGAGCTGGCCCTAGTGAGCAGCCGGCTTCTGTTTACATGCCTCCAGGGACAGGGGGCTCACTCCTTCCTGCGTGCATGAGTCGGGGCACGGCCTGAGCCTGCCTGTGCAGAGGGAATTCCCGAGGCCGCCGGCCCCACCCAGCTCTGCCCGCGCGGCTCAAAGTCCAGCGTGTCCGCTCTCCGCCAAGGTCACCGCGGAAACCCGCCCCAAACCGCCAGCAAACCCAAACCCCGCCCCTGCCCTGGGGCTTTCCTTCTTCGTGCACCTTACACCCAGAGTGGGGAGACGGACACCCCAAAATAATCGAAGACATAAATCTGCAATTCCACGCTGTCCTCAGGACACGCCAAGCCCGGGAGCCAGGGGCTGCTCTTCAGCACGAGCTGTGATGCCGAGTATTTCCTGGGCTTGGGAGAACAAGGGCTCGTCCCAGGAAGGAAGGAAAAAAGAAAGAAGGGTGGCAGGGAGGAGAGCGAGAGAGAAACAGGAGGGAGAGAGGACGAGACGGGAACCCAGCCACGGCCTGCTTCTGTGGGCCTTCGAACTAAGAATCATTTTTACGTTTGTAAAGGGTTGTGCAGAACAAACAAGAAAAACAAAGAATGCACAACAGAGACCTCCGACACACACAGCCTGAAACCTCCCCCGCCCGGCCCTCTGCAGAGAAGCTGCCCCGGGTCCACCGAGCAAGGTCACCGCCTCCTTTCCTGCCCGGGACAGACCAGACGGCCCAGAAGTTTCCATCTCTGCCCTCGAGGCCGCGAGCCATCCATCATAAACCTTCCCACGCCGAGGCCCGGAAGGTTGAGCGATTCCCGCCCCGGCTCGCTGGGGCGGCTCGGGCCAGCAGGGGATGGATGTCCTCGCCCCCCTCTCCATTGCTCAGCGGCTTTTTAGAAGCAGGGGGGTTAATTCTGCCTGTTCCGCGGGCGGTGTGGCGGGATTTCTGCTTCACGGAATGAGGGGGGAGGAAGGTCTATTTGTCAGTCAGGGCTCCTGGCTGCAAGGGATAAAAATCCCAGCTCGAAGTGGCCAAAGCATCAGAGAGAACTCATCTGGCTCGTGTTACTGAAAAGTCCGGAAGTTGGATGAGCTTCAGGCGTAGCTAGATCAAGGGGCTCAAAATGGCACCACTGGGGGCTCATTCTCTCCATTTCTTCTGCGTTGGATTTATCCTCACGAGGCGAGACAGCGCCAGCAGCTCACACCACTGCCAACCCCGGGAGACAGAGGTTCCCGCCTTCCATGTCCCAGAACTGAATCGCCCTGAACCCCGCCCGGATCATGTGACACTCCTCTGAACCAACGACTGTGGTCAGAGGATGGGACGACCTGATTGGCCACGCCCGGTCATGTGCTCCGCCAGGTGGGGTGGCGGGGCCCGCCCCACCCAAACTGCAGGTGCTGAGATGGAGGAAGAGACCGAGGCCCCCCAGCAAGGTCAGGCCGTCACCAGGAGGAACCGAAGCCGAGCCTCCAAAAGCAACAGCCCTCCCCGATGGGGCCATCTGACATCTCTCGGTCCCCCCTTGCTAGGTCTCACCGCCACCCTTTTTACAGGTGGGTAAACTGAGGTGGGTAAACTCCACTCCACTGTCCCGGTGATGGGTTCCACGCAGCCCCTCCTGGCTGGGGGCGGGGCAAAGGGAAACACGATCTGTTTTCTATTTGTCACGGCTGCCACTCGCGTCCCCACCGTCCCTGAGCCACCACCAGCGACACGCCTGGCCTGGGCTGGTGACACGCGTGGCCTGGGCGGAGCGTGCCCTCCTGGTTCCAGGCCGTGTGGCAGAGCTGGGAGTCTGTCCCAGAACGCTCCGCGGTGGGGACGAAGGCAAAGGGGCCGCCGCGTTTGCTGCGCCCACTCACCCAGGGCCTGCTGGTGCTCCCAGCTTGCGGGGCGGCAGGCAGAAGTGGAAGGCTCGGGTCGCCCGCCCGCTGCGCTGGGCCAGAAGACAAACGGGCTCTGGCGACGTGTCCTGTGGGGGTTGGGGGCGCAGCAGACACGGAGGGCTTCCTGGAGGAGGTGAGGCCGGTTTGAGTCCTGCCTCCGCTGTGGATCCCGGGCAATGTCTTCGCCTCCCTGGGCCTCGTGACCTCGCCTTTTGGGAATTCCTTCCAGAAAAGCAGCAGCCCCCACAGGCCAGGCCTCCGACGGGCAGCGCTAGCGTCAGTTCAGAGGAAGCCAAGACATCCTGCGCCCGGCCTCTGTCGGGTAAATCCCCGGGGAGCCCCGGCCCGGATGAGGACCGGCACTTGGGGCTCCGTCCCCGACCCCCGAACGCCTAGGCGAGGCCCCGAGTCTCCCTCAGACTCAGTTTCCCCACCTGTAAAATGGGACTGCAGAGGCACCGATGCGAGCGCCTGGGCTCACGGACGTGGCCCTCGGGAAGGCTCGGCGGATCCTGCCACGAGGACGCGTGGCTCCGAGCGCGGGGCGCCTGGGAACACGGGCAGCGCGGCGGCCGGGCTTAGTGCCACGAAGCCTGGACCGGCCGGCGGGCGCGACGAGGCCGCAGACTGGCCGAAGCGCCGCCCGTGACTGCCCCCTGCTGGCGGGGACCGACCTGTTTCTATTTTGTAGGCTTATTTTATTTTTATTTATTTTGGTGCTTCTCCATCCGTTTCACAAGATGACGGGCACCCCGGGCGAGCGAATGCGACTCCCGCAGGGACGCAGCTGTCCTTCCCCTCTGCCGAGGGGCGCCCATCTCCGAGTTACTAGCGAGCGCTCACCTTGTCCTCCGAGGGCCGGACACGCGCCAAGCCTGTGTGTGTGTGTCCCCCCGTGTGTGTGTGTCCCCCGTGTGTGTGTGTGTGTATGTCCCCCGCGTGTGTGTGTCCCCCGCGCGTGTGTGTCCCCCGCGTGGCCACGTGGAGGCTCCGGTGTGAGCGTCCGTGTGCCCCGAGCATGGCGGGTCCCGCGCGCGCCCAGAGTCCCACGGCGGCTGCAGGGAGGGACGAGGCCCCCGGAGTGTCTGGAGGCGTCCGTCCCTGGCGGTCACGGCGGGCGGCGGGGCTCCTGGCACCCGTGTGCGGCTCCCGGCCTGCTGCCAAGCACGCGGCACCGGCTCGGACGAGGCCCCACAAGGAACGACGCCCGAACGCCAGTAAAGTGCAGGACGTGCGCACGAGCGCCCAGGGCGCCGCACTCCTGACGGCCAAGGGTGGGACGGCCCACGTGTCTGCCAGTGGACGGCATGTGTGTGGCGTGTTCACACGGGGGAAGTCACTTGGAGCGACAGCTACGACGACGTGCTCGGGCCTCGGGAACGCTGCGCTGTGAGTCGCGGCGGACACAGAACCACGCGTGGCTCCGCGGATTTGTGGCGCCCATGACAGGCCACGCCTCGGGGCACACAGCGGCTGGTGGCTGCCAGGGGCGGGGGGGAAGGGCAGGGACAGGGAGTGGCCAAGGGAAGGGGACGGGGCTTCCTTCTGAGGCACGAGACAGCGCAGGTGTGCACAGGCGCCCGTCCGAGCGCTGTTCAGGCGCCCACTCGAGAAAGGGAAACTGAGGCACAAACACAGCGCTGATATGCACGGGCGCCCGTCTGAGCGCTGTCCAGGCGCACACCCGAGAGAGGGAAACTGAGCTTCGAGGCACAGGAAAGCTCGATTTTACCAGGAAATGCTGGCACTGTTCGTGCCAGGCGCTGGGCTAAATACCTACCTATCTGCTCGCCGAATCATCCCTGCAATCGTATTGTCGGGCCCATTTTTGAGATGAGGAAACTGAGGCTCAGAGACGTGAATTAACTGGCCTGGCCCAGAAGCGGCAGAACAGGCTTAAGCTCTCGGCCGCCCACCCTGCCGCAAACTCCCCCTCGAGCCCGAGACACGGGCGTCCCTGGGCAGAAGCCACGGCCTCCCCCCGGAGTGGCCTTTGAGTGACTCGCCGACCACTTCCAGCCCAGCCCAGCGGGCGACCACTTGCTTAGAAAGCAGCCAAGCCTCCAAGGCTTCCCAGCGCGTGGCCTGCTGAACTTTCTAGAACTGCTGGCCGGCCCACAGCGCACACAGCCGTCCATCTCCTGGGGCCCACGGGACCCCCCACACCCCAACCGCCCCCGCCTGCCCAAGTGAGACCGTCTTAAAAGAAAGATGAGTCAAAAAGAAAAATTAGCCGGGCGTGGTGGCACGCAACCGTAGTCCCAGCTACTGGGGAGGCTGAGGCCGGAGGATGGCCTGAGCCCAGGGGTTGGAGGTTGCTGTGAGCCACGGTGACGCCACCGCTCTCCAGCCCGGGCAGCAAAACAAGACTGCGTCTCCAGAGAAGAAAAGGAGTCCTGCCGCCGTAACTCCTGCCGTGGGGGCTGCGTGGGGGGGTGCGGGCCAATGCATGCATGGCCGGCTGGCGAGGCCTGGTGCCCCTCGAGCGCCCAGCCAACGGCCGAGCCGGGGCGGCCGCCCTGAGCCTGAGAGCAGTGAGCACTTTGCTGCGAGCCCCGCCTGGCTGGGAACCCTGCCTTCGATGCTCCCCGGGCAGGTGGCTCGGGCGAGGCCCGCAAGCTGCGAGCACTGCCGCCTGAGCGCCTGCTGGACGCCGGGCACTGCTCCAGGCGCCGGCAAGGCCGCGCGGAGGGCGCTGCGGCTGGCGAAGGCGGCCGGCTCGGAGCCAGGTGACCGGCTCGGAGCCAGGTGACCGGCTCAGAGCCAGGTGATGGGCGTCCGGGAGCGAGGAGGCAAGAACCCCGGCTCGCTGGTGACTCAGCAGCGCGGCTCCCGCCAACAGATCACGGCGCTGTCCTGCTGGCCGCCGCCAGGGGGCTCTCTCCCCTCCCCGCCCCCCCAAGGCAGGCACGCCCACGTGGCTCCCCTGGACCAATGAGACGCGAGCACAGGTGACGTCAGCTGCATCTGAGGAGGCGCTCGAAGAGCCCGCGCGGGATTCCCGCCCTGCCGAAGCTCCGCCCGTCCGCGTCCCCGGGCGGGGGGACGCAGCGCCCGCAAGCCCCAGACCACACCGCCCGCACAGCCGGGCGAGAGAGGAGCCCGAGTTGTTCCGGACTCGGGCTGTTTGTTACACGCCGCGGCGCAGCCTTCGCTGACCGACGCCCGGCCGCGCTCCCGCGGGCGCCGGGCCGGAGCGGCCCTGGGGGCTCCCCGAGGAGCGCAGAGCGGCGGGGCGGGCGGCAGGCCCGAGCTCTGGAGCACAGACCGTCCGGCTGTGCCGCTCAGTCTGCCCAGCAGGACCCCCCGTTTGGGGCTCAAGCACCCCTGTTGCTTTGGGAAAGCCATCCCTCCCCCACTCTCGGTCCCTCTGGTCCGGATGGAGCCACGAGTCCCCGGCCACCGGGGTGCGGTGGACACATGACGCGGTCTGCCCAATCAGCCCCGTGTCCTCTCTGCCGTCACGGGCCGCGGGTGGGAGTGTGACCCCCTCCCGGGCAGGTGGCCCGCAGGTCTGGACGTCTGTCGAGACTCCGGGAAAGGGAATTCCTCCTCTGGCAGAGGCTGCTCGCAGAGGCACGTGCATCTCACTGAGCCGCCTCCGGTTCCCAGCACCGTTACAGGCGCACAGTAGGTGCTCGGCAAAAATGCGCTGAATCAATGAATGAGTGAATGATCTGGAGTCCACACAGCTCGGGTCTTGTCTGGGCTCAACCACATTAACTCTGTAACTTTGAGATGGCTTCTTCGCCTCTTTGGGCCTCAGTGTTGTTCTTCTCTATAGAATGGGGTTAACGATGGCACTTACCACCCGCGACTGTGTCCCTTAGCTATGGCCACCACCACGCTGCATAACAAAAGACCTGTCCCACGCTCAGTCATTCCCACAGCTGCTGGGCGGCTGGGGGCCGCCTGATTCCAGCTGGGCCGGGCTGAGCTGCTCCACCCGCCTCTGATCTCCCTAGACAACCCACCCCCACCCCCCCCACCCCCGGCAAAATCCAGGGCGTGCTTGTCTCGCACGGTGACAGCAGCGCAGCACTGCACAAGGTCCCTAAGGGGGAGGTCAGGACAGGTGCAGCATCACTTCTGCTTCCTTTGGGCAAAGCAGGTCACACGGCCAGACGTCAGATCGAGGGGTGGGGACGTGCTCTTCCCCTCTGGGGAGAAGTGCCAAATCCCATGCAAAGGGCACGGGTGGGGGAGGAGTGGGGGTCAAGGCACACTGTGCACCCCAACGGCACCGGTGCCTTTATCGGGACGTGGACGCGTCAGTGTACCCGCAGGCTTGAACTCCGAGCACACGGCTTATGCGCTCATTGCCGCAGCCCAGCACGGAGTGGAGGCCCTGCAAAGCCCCGAGGAGAGACAGCAAAGCCACCCGCCCGCCCTGTGCTGCCCCACATGAGCCAGTCGGGGGCACGAACGTCACGCCCTAAGTCACAACGTCCCCCAGGAGTCACGGAGCCAACCCCCTCCAGCCCTCGAATCCCCAGGTGGGTGAGTCCCCTCGTCCCCTGATGGACAGCAGAGCCAGCCAGGCCGCCGGGCAGGTGTCAGCACACCCGGGACCCACCTCAGCCCCTCGCCACGGGGGCTGCGTCCCCGCTCGCGGCCAGCTGGGCTTGGGCGGAGGTCCCCGTGGCGGCTCCAGCACACACCCTGGATCAATAAGGTGCGGGTTAGACTCCTTGCCACGGCCACAGATGTCTCCGGGATGGGGGGGAAGTGGCCCCGAGGGCCCCGGCGGAGGAACCACCTCTGTAGGCCGAGGCTCGGCCCCAGCCCTGCCTGCGGCGCCTGTCCCTGCCCTGCGTGGTTTCCCTGGCGCCCTCCTCCCCTCTCTGGAAAACAGCAAAGTCACCCTCCCAGCGGCCCTTCCCTGGGGAGCTCCCCCCCCCCCCCCCCCCCGCCATCTGGACCTCTCCGGACGAGGCCCCCCCGGCCCCCACACAGGACCCTCTCCAGCACGCCCCCGCCTGCACACTGCAGCACAAAAGCTTCCCTCGCGCCCAGCCTGAAAGAACCGAGTGTTCCCCTATTATGCAAGCGCGCTCCTCCCTCCCCTCCTCCCTCCCCTGCGCGGCCAGCCTGCAGTCTGCGGGGGAGGAGTGGGCCGGGGCACCCTTGACAGCCTCCCGCCCGTGAATGCCAACTCATCACCAGCCCCAGCCCCTCGGGGCCCGGCCGGACACCCCGGGCGAGGGGACGCGGTGTCAGCACTTGTCACCAGACCTAGCCCAGCTGTCTCTGCCATGTGCTGGGCAAGATAAGCAAGATAAGTGTTTTGAAGAGGAAGAAAACCAGTCCTCCCGGCCGCCCGCGGCTGCAACGGTCCCAGCCTGGGAGGGGCCGGGCAGTGTCAGGGCGCAGCTCGCCGTGAAGCCACACGTGGGGTGACCCTGGGCGCTGCTCTGCGGCGGGCGCCGTTCCAAGCCCCTCACTTCCGCCATCCTCACAGTCGGCGTAGATGCGAGTGAGACCCCCATTGCACGGAGGGGGAAACTGAGGCTCAGAGCAGGCGGCCCGGCTGAGAAAACACAACAAGGAAAGGGCAGAGCTGGGGGGTCCAAACCCAGAGCCTGTCCGACTGACCGCGGCTCTGTCAAGTGCAGGGACCGGCGTGGATGCCCCAGAGGGGTTTCCAGCCACCCTGAGAGCCACCCTGCCTGGGACCCAGCAACGCGGCTTCTGGGCACGCACCTAACAGAACAGAAAGGAGGGTCTCAAAGCAGAATCTGTGCACCGGCCAATCAGCAAAGTGCCCGCCGGAGGAGGGAGGGAGCCCTGCCCTGTGCTGCAACCGCAGCCAAGCCTTGAGGACTTCCCGCCGAGCGGACTGCAGCGGGCGCACAAGGACCAGCATTGCATGACCCCACGTACAGGCGGTGGCTGGAGGAGGCAAATTCACAGACAGAGACGGGAGGAAGGGGGGTTGTGCCGGGGCTGGGGGAGGGGGCTGGGAGGTGTCTGGTGGGGATGGGGGAGGGGGCTGGGAGGTGTCTGGTGGGGACGGGGGAGGGGGCTGGGGAGGATGGGGGAAGGGGCTGGGAGGTGTCTGGTGGGGCTGGGGGGAGGGGGCTGGGAGGTGTCTGGTGGGGACGGGGAGGGGGCTGGTGGGGACAGTTTCGGTTCTGCAAGATGAGAATGTTCTGGAGACCCATTGTGCAACCTTGTGCGTGCACTTGATGCCACTGGGTTAAGATGGTACATTTTAGGCTTTGCATATTTCGCCACAATTAAAAAAGCAAAACCCCACTGTCACCGTCACCACCGGAAGAATCGCTGCACCTTTACAGCCCTTCTTGGACACCCGCTGCGCTGCCTTAGGAACGTGACTCGAACTCCCTGGTAGATGGCGCAGATGGCCCGATTCCACACCCCACCCCGAGTGCACGCCCTTTGCCGGGTGGCTCTCCAATCCCTCTCACCAAAGAGGCAGAGTCTACTTCCCCACTCCATGAACCCGAGCTGGCCTTGCGGCTGGCGTTCGCTGATGAAAACAACAAGGTGCCATGCACAGCCAGGCCTAGGGAAGCCCAGTGCGGCTGCTTGTTCTCCGACCGCCGCCCTCCCTGCAGATTGCGCCGGGCTAGCCTGCCAGGGCAGTTGTGTGGAGTGAAGCCCGGCTCGCCCGGCAATCCCGCTGGAGCAGAAGAACCACCCGGCCAAGCCCAGCCTCAGTCGCTGACCTGCAGAGAGATACGCCAAATGCACGCTTGTGGTCTGAGGTCACCGATACTTGGGGTGATTGGGTACGCAGCATGATTTTGCCAACGGACGACTGATACAAACCCACAGGAAAGGCCCATCTGTTTATTCACCGATTCGGCTGTTCCAGCACATACTCGTGAAGCAGCTGCTCTGCATCCGGGGATACACCTTCCAGCAAAGCTGAGCCCACGGCTCGAAGCGGGAGAAGGAAAGGACCCAAGCGCTTACACGGTGTGACTAGGTGAAAGAGCCCGGGCGTGGCACATGCGAGGGGCTCACAGCCAAGGCCTGAGAGGGCAGGGAAGGCTTCCTGGAGGAGGAGCTGTCAAGGCAGAGGCCTGAGAGGGGTGGAGGGCAGTCAGACTGAGGGGCGGGTGCGGGCCAGAGCAGAAGGTGGGGTCCAGGAGGAAGGAACGAGGGTGAAGGTCGTTCCCGGTGGGAGGGGTAGGAACGGGGACCCAGCCCGGCTGCCTGGAGGAATCGCAACGCCGCTGGAGCCGGTCGGCAGGGGCCGTGCCCCCCACGGTGGAGCGGGCCTGCACCCTGAGGGCACCGGGGCTCCAGCCGGGGGCTGCGTGCGCAGACTCGCACTGGGGCGGGTGGCTGCCCAGCGGTGCAGGAGGGAAGCCGGCCGGCCGGCCGGGCGCGCCGTGAAGCCGGGCGGCGTGGGGCTGCCGCGGAGCAGAGGGCCCTTTCCGGCACCAGCGCGCGGGCGCCCCCAGATTGGCTGCTGTCACCGCCGCTCTCCCCGCTGCGGCCGGCCCTCTCGGGTGGCGATGCGCAAACCGAGGCTGTGCGCGGGTACGCGCCCGTCCTTACCCGCTTCCCCGTGGCCGGCGTGGGGGCAGAACGAGAACTTCTGCCAACTGCGGCTCCCGCCCAGCCTGCTGGGCTGCCGCCAGCCACGGAAAACGCCGGAAAACGCCCGGCCCAACGGGAGCCGGCACGCCGGGCCACCTCGGACGCATCAGAGCAGAGCGGCACTGGCTGGGGGCAGCAGCGGGCGGGGGGGGGGGGGGGGGGGGGGGGGGGGGGCTCGCGGCGGCCGCCCCGGAGGAGAGACACGAAGACGCTGCCGTGTTGCTGTCCCGGAGATGACGTCCCTGCTGCGAAGACAAACGCCGCGTCTTCCCGCCAACGTTGATTTGTGACAGATGCTGTGACTTTGCCGTGACATTTCTGCAGCGGCAGCAGGAGACCATTACCCGGTGACAATGCTCTCTTCCACTGACATTATCTCTTAATTATAGTAGCGAGCAACGCTGGAAAAGATGGCCCATAAATAGCTCACGTGGGGTCGCCGCGGTCTGTCCCGTCAGGAGGGCCCAAGCCCTGTCATTCCGCGCTTGCAAATGAGCGGGGACAAATGGGCGTCTGGGGGCCCCCTGTGTCCTGCCCCTCAATGAGAGAGCGTGCTCGGTGGCAGGGAGGTGGCGAGGAGGTGAGGGTGTCAGGGCACCGGCCAGGCCTCCACCAGCCCCCCGGGTCCTCTCCGCCTCCCCCCAAATCCGAGGCCACCTCACCCCGTCACGGGTGAGCGGCCTGCCAAGCTCAGTCCTGCAAACAGTTTAACAGCTGGTGCGGAGGGACACGCATCGATTTTTTTTTAATCAGGAAATGAATTCTGTTACGAGGCAGGGAGGTCGGGGGAAGGGCCACCTGCAGGAAATCCCGTTTCCAGCTCCTCAGGGTCCCTCGGGGCGGGAGAAACACGCGCCAAGTTCAGAGGGAACAGGCTTCCGGGAGGGGCTCCTCGGGGACAAGACAAACGGAGCCCTCGGGGTGATGCCAGAGGGGACCAGGACAGAGACGCTGGCGCTGAACGGAGCCCGATGCTTTGGGGGCAAGCAGGGCCCGGTGCATTCACGCTTCCACTTTCACTCTTTTGGAGACAGAGTCTCGCTCTGTCACCCAGGCTGGAGTGCGGTGGCGTCAGCGCAGCTCACTGCAGCCTCTGACTCCTGGGCTCAAGCGATCCTCCTGCCTCGGCCTCCCAAAGAGGCAGGATTCGAGGCGTGAGCCACCACGTCAGGCTGAATTCTTGCTGTGAAAAGCTCCACTGCCCCAAACACATGCCGGGGAGAGTGAAAACGCTAAGGCAGGCTTCTCCACCAGGTGACTGTGCCCTCAGGTGGCAACATCTGCGGACATTTGGGGTTGTCGCAGCCGGAGGAAGCTCCCGGCATCTAGTGGGTTGAGACCAGAGACACTGCTCATCACCCTACAATGCACAGCAGTAAAGAATAACCCAGCCCCAATGTCAGCCGAGCCCGGGCCAGAAACCGCCGTCTACACAGTCACAGACGGGAGGTCTGACGGTCAGCTGGAGGATGCTGGGGGCTCGGCGCCGGTGAGAAGGGTCTAGAAATGCAGGGTAGTTGTCGACCTGGAGAAGAAAATGCGTGAATGTGTAGCTGACACAGCTGAGGGCCGCCGCCGACAGGACGGGACACAGCGGCTCCGCAGGCACTTGAACTTGCCTCCACGGACCTGCAGTAATCCTCCATGTGAAGAAACCGGTTTTACACGGTCTACAGGAACCCACACGGTGACTCACACACAAGAAGGCCCTTGACGTGAGACAGCGGCACCTCCTGGTGGTGTGCGGTATTACAGCTCAGCTCCACTAGACCTGGTGAACACTCAGACACACACTGGGTCACAGGGCTTGTTCCAAGAGTACTCGTCACAGTTTCGAAACTATTTCCAGCCTAAATGCGTAAAATATCCTTCTTTATGGCCCTCACGAAATAGGTGGGGCAGGAATTAAAATTCCTGTTGCACAGGCACGGAAGGGGCAAAGAGACTCGCCTGAGGGACGTGGCACATGGCTCCAGCTCCCAAACCCGCCCCCTGCCTAGTCCCCGAGGCCGACGTCAGGAAGGAAGCCGTGCCCGTCCCTCCAACAGCTGCTGCTGCCGCTGGCAGACAGACCACACGGCCGGGCACAGCGCGCAGCAGGCCGAGAGATGCTAGGGTCCCCGTCCCCTGCAATGGCTGAAATTCCTGCGGTGCAGGAAGAACAGATGGGGCAGGTCACTAAAGCAGAGGGACTGCGCAGCTCTGAGACACCACCCAGGCCCGGCCACCGGCTTAAGGCTGAGCGTCTTCCGTGGAGCTGTTCCAATCCATCTGCTGGATGTTTTCCCGGGGGAGTGGAAGGCCCGTTTCGTAATGGAAGCTGAGGCGGCAAATGAGACCGAGTTTGCAGAAATGTGCATCGTGGCCAATGTTGCTCAAACATCTGTTCCTGAAAGTGGGAGGGAAAAAAAAAAGAAACAAGAAAACAGCTCCATCTTAAAGGCCTCCTGACTCCTGAACGCCGCCAGGTTTCCCGTGGCTGAGGCTTCCTGGCAAGCGTGCCGGGACATCTGGAAATGCTCTTGACTCCGGGGACGTTTGGCCTTCACCCTGAGGACCTCAGCCAGCCCTGCTCCCAGCAAGGACAGGCAGAGAAACCCCACCGAGGGGGGTGCGCCTCACTCTCCGGCTTCCCAAGCTCCGGGGCATCTCCCCTCCGGCTCCCGCCCTCCCTTCCCTGTTTGTCGTGGGCTTGCAGAGCGGGGCGCTATTTTTAGGCATGTTTATTCTTTCTCCTTCTCCTCTCCTCCTCCACCTCTCTGGAATGAGCCTGCAGGCCGCTCCCCGCTGGGGGCTTTTCCGGGTGGGCAGACGGGCACATGCCTGGCGCGGGGGCCTCTTTCCAGAAGCCGTCGGGATTGGATCTGGGGAAACGAAGCTTGCAAACCTCCTTTCCCGTCCCGGGCGGCTCAGTATGTCCCTCGCTGGGCCTGTGAGCACTCGCTGCCTTGGCCTGGGAATGGGGCTCCCTGAAGCTGGGCTCTGAGTGCGATTTCAGAAGGGACACCGAAAGCAGCGGGTGTGGGTGGCAGCCACAGCAGCGGCTCTGGGCACTGCACGCTGGGGCGTGTCAGGTCGCCGTGAAGCACCCGTGCCCTGGGCCCGGCTGGCACCATACAAATCCAGACTCCACCCCTTACCAGCGCTGTGACCTTGGACAGCGACCTCTCTGTGCCTCGGTCTCATCTGTGAGATGAGGATGATGACGCAGTCACGTACCCGGGTTATGATGACAACTAAACGACCACAGCAAGGGCATAAGACCGCGCCCGGCGCACAGAAAACGCTCGTGAACGGCAGCGGCGATGTGCTGCAGGAGAGGCCGGGGCAGGTCCCGCTCCGGGCAGCCTGCGAGACACCGAGACACCGTCCCTCCTCCGTGCCTGAGGTTTCCATCGACTGCCCGGCCTGGGGCCACAGACGGCGTCTGGCAGGCCGGCCTTCCCTGGAGCCCCACAGCATGGCTGCCCCGTTCTGAAGCCCCGACGCCCGGACTGGAAAATCATGACCACCTCTCGGGACCAGGTCCTGCCCCCCTGGACGCTGCCCGCCGGGAACGCCGCAACCCGGGAGCCCACACAAGTGCGGCGCACGGCCGTCGGTGGGAGAGGCTGGTAGCCTCCTCAGCGTGAACCCCCAGGGGCGCAGAGCTCCCGCAGCCCTGGGGCGTCGGCTTTCCAGTTTTCACCTTACCACATCCAAGCCCTCAAAGAGCAGACATTGCAAAGCCCTGCACCGGCCTGGGCGCTGGGGGCGGGGCAAGCCTGAGCACCCTGACCCACCGCCCGCTGGCTGGACCTGCAGCGCCCCCTGGCGGCCACCTCCCCAACCTGCGCCCGTCGTTATCTGTCCATTTATGCAACAAAGACTCATGGCAGGCACAGAGCGCCACGCACCGGCAGGCCCGGGTCTGCCCTCAGGAGCTTGGAGTGGAGATGGGGAGGCAGACCAGCTGCTCACCTCGCAAACACAGATCAAAGGCCACGGCAGGTGCCCCAGGCCTGCAGAGCGACAGCCCAGGACGCCACCCCGCTGGTGGCAGGGAACGCGCCTCGGTCTCCTGCACTGTGCAGTGGGCCTGGCCCTCCGGCTCCGGACATCTCGGGGCTGCTCAGGGGTCCCCTGGCGAGAGCGGGGCGCAGGAGTGGTTTGCTAAACTGTAGGGTGCTGTGCTCACCTCCACGTGGAGAGAGGAGGCCGGGGAGCCCCCAGAGCCCTCACAGGGCCCCACCCTGGGTCCCCCCAAGACCCCCGCAGTGCGGGACCGTCCCAGGGCTCCACAGGACAGGTGCTGCCACCAAGCATTCACCGTGGCCCTGGCATGGCCGCTGTGGCTGTTTCGGGGACGCCTGGCCCGGCGCCTTCTGCTCAGAAGCCGCCAGCCCCGGGGTCGGGTGCCTGGGTGGGGGACGAGCCGGTGGGGTGACGAGAACCCCAGGGTCCCCACTTCTTCCTCTGCAGCCCCACGGGAAGCTCGCAGCCACTCAACAAGCGCCCGCTGAGCCCTGCGCTGGGGACAGGACGGGACTGGCTTCCCGCCCTGGTCAGAGGCACCGCCCTCTCCTCCCTGCTGTCACCCAGACACCTGCGACCTGCTGGCTGTCTCTGCCCGTCGCCCCGCCTCCCACTTCACCCATGTTCTGGTCACTGCAGCCCCGAATATACCCAGGTATACAGACAGTGTCAGAATTGAACTGACCTACGGGACACCCAGCTCGTCCGCTGCAGAACTGATTGCTTCTCTGGTCCCTGCTGGCGATGTGGGTGAGAGCAGAGGACAATCCGAGTTTTTTCCACTCAGACCCACCTTCCCGGCTTGCTACACTCCGGCCACCCCCCCCCCACTGCCCTCAGTTCCGTTCCGCAGTTTGCTGCCTCGGGGCCTTTGCACATGCCCGCCCCAGTTCCTGCAGCTCTCTTTCCGGGTTCCTTCCGACCCTTCAGGTGCCAGCATACCTGGCACTTCCCAGAGGAAACCTCTGGGACACACTCTCTCATCTAGGTAGTCCCCTCTCCCTCAGCACCCCCTCTCCGCTTTGTCACCTGGCTTTTCTTCCCTTCCTGGCTGCCGTCACCCTCTGGAGTTACCATACTTGTTCACCTACCGTTGCCGCCAGGACGGAAGCCCGGAAGGCAGAGCCTTGTTGCTCTGTCGACAGTATTTCCAAAGCAGAGGGTGGCGCTGCCCTAACCGGATCCAAATCCCCCTTTTCCGGTTCTGTACCTTCTGGCTTAGGGCACTTTCTGATCCCAAACCCAGCACCCGCGGGTCCCCCTTGGAGAACTGCCCCTGGTCCCGGAGTCCCAGGTGTCCTCCTGGGCCACCCCTATGCCAGGAATCTCTGTCACAGCGTCTCCTTCCCGGGAACCCAAGACAACACCCCACACGTACCTGGGTGCCTGACACCGTGGGTGCCCGAACTACATGTGCTGAATGAAGAAATGAATGAATGAATGAATCTGCATCAGTGCCCAGCAAGTGCTCTGTACACAGGTGGTGTCTAATAAATGCTTGCTGGAGGCTCGGCATCCGAAGGCTTCCATCACAGTCCCGGGCTCCGTAGAAAACGCCCCACGTCCATTTCTCTCCCACCCTCACGGGGGTCCCTAGAGACCCCCCTTTCCCGGGGGTGACACCTGGCCCGGAGGAGTGAGCAACTGCAGGCGCCCCGCAGCCTGAGCAGAGCGGACAGGCACCCAGGCAGCCTGTTTCCCAGGCCAGAGTCCCTTCTGCTACCTGCTAAGGACAAACCTCACGTGACCCTGGCTTTTATTTCAGGGGTGTCACTCTTGCTCCCAAGACCCCTGGAGAGAGAGGGTTAAGACTCCTTTGAAAATCAGAGACTACTGAGGAAATGCCTCCCAGAATAAAGTCCAGACACACACACGCAACACAATTTCTAGGGGTTACAGGTCCCGGAGCCAGGCTGAGGACCGCAAATAACGACTCCCCAATTTAAAATCACTTCACTCAACTCAAGGAGCCAGGGGTGACCCGAGGCACCCCTTTGACGACAGCCTCTGAGCTACCTGTGTGCACAGCTCGCCCCCCAGTGGCCGAGCCCGGGATTGCGCAGAAGCCCAGCACAGCAGTCAGACGAGGGTGGGGGTCAAGGGCTTCACCCCCGGGGCGGAGATCTGAGCAGGGATGAACCTTGTGGCAGATACGCATTTCAGAAAGACCCCTCCGGCCACTGCACGGAGAGCGGACGGCCCGGGACACGCATGGGGGCCGGGGACCCGAGGACCAGACCGACAGAGCCTCCAGGGGGAGACACGACAGTGGCCGCAGCAGGACGGCCCCCGGGCAACGGGCTTGCACGGGCGAGCACGCGCTGCTCTCACAAGGGGACACCACCCTGGCCGACTCCATTCACCGTGCACCTCCCCCGTCTCAGCCGAGCCCCAGGCACTGGCGGCAAAGCAGGTCGGGGTCCGCCTGTTCCAGAGGCTGGAACGCTGGGGGTCCAGAGAGGTTGTGTGACTTGCCCAGGGTCCCACAGCTAGCCAGCGGCGGGGGGGGGGGCCTATCTGATCCACACTGTGGCCGTGCCCAGCACACAGGGAGCAGTGGTATTTGCTGACACAGCGGACATCCGGGTGAGCCGAGGACCGCCAGGGAGTGTCAGTGACCACCTTGGTTAAGCACGTTCCAGTTTCCATCAGAACCCCAGGTACCAGGGCCTCGGGTCTTTGGGCTACAGCAACCAGAACTTGCAACACTCTAGAACATTCTAGCATCCCCTGGGGTACAAACAAGGTGTCCTGGGAATCCCTAAGACAAGGGGAAGCTGAATGAGGAGTGATCTGGGGGCCTTCCTGGAGGAGGGGGCGTGGCAGGAACTGAGCCTTTGCTGGTGGCCAGGACCGAGCCAGGCAGAGAGGAGGGAACCACCCGCTCAGGGGTGACACTCGTCCCAGAGGCAGGTGGGAGGAAGGCAGGCAGGACAGACACGGTCACAGGATGGTGCAGAGAACCCCAGGTACTGGGGCAGTTGCGTGGTGCCGGGAGGAACTTCTTCAAACTTTGCCATGTACTTACTTTAAAGGACCCATAATTTGCCCATTGGCCCAATAAGGTTTAAAAACTGAGTCAAATTAAAGAAAAATATTAAGCAGTGGAGTCGCCCTGAAGCTGGTCTGGGGTCAGAGGTGAGGGCGAGAAAAGGACTGTCCCCGACAGGAGCATCCCTGGCGAGGGGTGGCGGGGGGTCCCAAAAGGTGTCCCCAAAGCCCGTCCTTCCGCCTCTGGGGCAGATGCTCTCTCCTCCCTGAGCCCCACATGGAGCGGTCGGCTGAGCTGAGGGACCGAGGATGAACCAAAACACACATCCACTTAAACCTTAGAAACCGCTCAGAAGAAAGATATTCACACAATGAGATGTGTGGACGCACACACACACACACACACACACACACACACACACACGACTGCCTTTTGCTTCTTTTTTATGAGCAGGTAGAGCCGAACGCACAAGTCCAGAGCGTCCGTGCCGGGGCTCGTAGCCAAGCATGTCGAACGTCCTCGGTGGGTATCAAGTTTCTGCAGCCCGGGAGGCTGGGTGCGCTTTCCAGAAGACCGGAATCGGGGAATTTTAAGGGAACCGTCTTCTAGGCCTGGACTCACCCCTGAGCTTGTCCGTCACCCGCGGGTCCCCAAGTCCAGGCCACAGGGACACCCCCCATCCCCTTCCCGAAGCCCCTGCCCAGCCCGCCGCGGACAGGCAGAACCCTCCGACCCGCAGCCCCCGCCGGAGGGCCGCTCCCAAGCACTGGTTTCGAGCAACCCCAAAAGTTGGGTAATAAATGCTTTTGCAAGCTGGTGGTTTCCACTTTGCTGCTTTCTACAAATTTGAAGAAAGGTCAAACAGACTCGTCAGCTGACAGATGAGTAACAATGGTTTCCCATGACAGATCCCGTGTGGTTTGGGCACATTTCCCAGGAGCACGAGAATTCCACTCCCGGCTACTTATTTGCGAAAACAGAGCTTCTCTGCACCTGCATCCACAAGGAACTGACGGCGAAGCTGGTCTCGTTCGGGCAGCAGCAACAGTCACCCGTGGATACGGGAGCGAGCCGGGCTGCAGAGGAGTCCCACGCCATCTCCGTACGAGACGTATTTTCTAAGCAAATAGAAGCCACAGCGAGAAACCACCACGAACGGCTAAAGTCGGTGACTCAGCAGTCCCACTCCTGGTATGTGCCCGAGAGAAACGGAAATACGTGTTCGCACAAAAATCTGTACCTGAATATTCATAGCAGCTTTATTTATAATTGTCAAAAACTAGAAACACTCTGAACGCCCTTCAACTAGTGAATGGCTAAAAATCTGCCGTTCGTGCACACGCTGGAATTCTGCTCAGCAATAAAAAAAACCAACTACTGCTACATGCAGCAGCACGCATGGACCTCAGACAGCTGACACAAGCGTGTCTCAGAGGGATGCACGCCGGGAGATTCCACGTATGGCAGCCTGGAAGAGGCATAGCTGGCTGCTTGCCAGAGGCCGGGCAAGGGGGGAGGGCTTCACTGCAAAGGGGGAGCACGAGCAAGATTTGGGGGAACCGTGAAATGACTCCGTATCTTGATTGCAGTGGTAGTTTCTCAAATCCATGCATGTGTTAAAACTCATGGAACCGTAAACACACATACACCCCCCCATTGTTCTCTGCAGATTTGAAAATACATAAAATTCATACAATAAGGACACGAACTCCAATAAAATCTTACTTCTTTGATATGCAACATGAAGCACAGTGATATTGCCCTGATTAGCTGCATACCTACAGCTGAACGGCAATCCAGATGTTGTGGGCTCAATGTTGGTGTTCACCCAAAATTCGTATGTTGAAGCCCTAGCCCTTTTAGTGTGCTCATATTTGGAGATGGGGCCTCTAAGGCAGTATTATAAAGAAGGTGGAATGAGGTCATAAGTGTGGGGCCCTGATCCGATAGGATTAGTGTCCCCATAAGAAGAGACACTAGAGAGCGTTCTCTCCCCCACCCCCCTACCTTGTACGGAAGAAAGGCCACGCAAGGACACGGGAGAAGGCGCCCGTCTGCAAGCCAGGAAGAGAGCCCCCTCCCCAGAACCCCCTGCCGGCACCCTGGTCTCAGGCTTCCAGCCTCCAGAACCGCAAGACATCAACACCTGCTGTTCCAGCCGCCCAGCGATGGGATTTTGTTACATCACCCCAGATCAAAACAAACATAACCTTTACTAAGGTCACAAGAAATAAAAAAAAAAAGTTCACTTCAACTTGTGTAGATATTTCTGTTGCGGACAAGTGATTGCTAAGAGGCTTAAAAGCATCAAATATATAACACTGAGATAAAATTCTGGAAAGAAAAAGAAAGGAAATGCAAGTCAAAGGGGGAAAGGGGCACGCGATTTCTAACCATAAAAGAGCTTGTCCGTGTGCTTCTAAGACTGTTTGGTGGCGCACAGCACGTCGCCATGGTATTCAGGGCCCAGGGGGCACATCCAAGCAGTGATGAAATGCCTCGTATGAGAACGTCACAGTAATTGTCGTGGGAAACGTCATCTTTCGCAGCTGTCGAGACGTAAGAGCAGCACTTTTAGGCCGCTCCAGTCCAGTCTCTTAACCACTCCTCTCTGCCACTTACATAACGAGCGAAAGCACAGGCCAGGTGGCTACCGGCAGCAGGGGACTCCTGAGTCTCAGCACCCAGGGAGGGCAGGGCCCCACCTGAGGCAGCGAGGGGCCCTGGGGCGAGGTGCAAAGGGACTTGGACCCTCCTAAACGAGGACCACACTCACACAGTACTTACACAAAACCGTAAACCTCGAAGGTTGGGAAGAAACGGCGACGGGAAGGCGAGTGGGCAGCTCAGCCCGCAAGGGCGCTCTGGGCCACGGGAAGAGCCCAGGGCAAGCCGCGCCCCGCCCCAGCAAACAGGCCGTCACAGACTCGCTTCGATTTTTTTAAAGGTTTATTATTTCAATAGTGAATCATTTTGAAAAGATGATCAAGTTCATTTCTCTTCCAGTAGAGAAGGGACGACAGGAGCTTGCCCCAGGACCCAGGAGTGGGGGGCAGAGGGGCCGCCCCCACCCCAGGGGAGACACCCTGCTGACGCGCCCCCAAGGCCTCCCACCTCCACGCTGGCACCTAAAATCTGAGGGACCCTGGGCAGGGGCAGCTTGGGACACAGCTTGCTGCCACCCAGCCAGGGCGTGGCTGGCTCAGAGTACAGGACCGCGGCGGTTTAGGCTGGAGGAACAGGCGTCTGACACCCAACCCAGGGCCTGCGGGGACCCCAGGGCGCCCAGGTCCCGGCAGGGGTGGAGACAGGGAGCAGCTGCCTGGGCACCCCGGGCCCAGGTGGGGAAACTGCGGCCGGAGCTGGCTGAGCGCCGGCCTACCGCCCGGCTGTGGCACAGCGAGGCCGCCCGCCCGCCCGAGCGAGAGGCCCGGCCAGGCAGGTGAGCCACCCGGCCAGGGCTGCAGGGTTTTGTCCCGATGGGAAGTGAGACCCGAGAGGTGGCAGGAGTCGTGGAGAGCCCAGGCCCGGTGGCTAACGGGCCAGGCTCACCCAGGGTAGGGGACACAACACCCACAGCACGCGTGGGCAGGCCGGGTCACATGGAAAGAAGGTTCCAGTACAGTGCCTGTTGACGAGGGCCTCTCCCCGGGGCCCTTCAGCAGCAGCTCCGTCCCTGAGTGTGTCCGCGCACACGAGCGCGTGCGCGAGGCTGCAGCCACCGGGCCGGGCTCAGGGGCTGGCGGGCGGCCCGCGGAGAGAGTCCTGCAGGAGCGGGGTGTGGGGGCCGGGGGGCTGCTCCGGCCCGGTGGCCAGGCTCGGCCGGCTCCCGCCGTCCTTGGGACCCTGCGGAGGAAGGCGAAGCTGCGTTACCGGCCGGCCCCAGGCCCACCCGGCCCCCACAGCCCCCACGAGACCCCTCCATCCAGCAAGTCGCAGAGAGGAGAGGCGGCTGGAGTGACCACAGACTTCCGGAATGGTGCTGCAGAGGGCAGGGCCTCCTCGCCCCACTAACCGCCACCTGGCCCTGCCCCCACCCCACCCTCTTTGCAGATGGGGAAACCGAGGCACAAATGCAGTGAGGGCACAGCGTGAGGAGGGGCCCGCGTGCAGTCACACTGCGAGCACAGAGAAGCTGGACGCAGCCTGCGTGTCCGGGACAGAGGGACGCGTCTTCACACTGCGGTCACAGCAGGGTTCTCAGCCTGGACAGTGCGCGACAGAGCGGGAGGCAGCCACACCGCGCTGCGCACGGCACGGCGGACGCCGCCCGGCAACACTCCCAAAGGCTGCCTACTGCTGTGGATGCACAGCACAGATTCGGGGGAACCACACCCCGAATTCCTGGCGACGGTTGCCCGGGCCGGGGGTGTTAGGGGAAGGGACAGGGACGCACGGGGAGAAGCTGGTGCGAGACGTCAACAGTCTATGACAATTCATGACAATAATCGTTGCTAACATCTGCTGAGTCTGGGTGAGGGAGAACTCACGTGACATTGTAAGTTATCTAGTTTTACATTTTTAAAACTTTCTCAACTCAAAACAATTAAAAATAAAGGTAGCAATGATGGCAAGAGTGGGGGGACAACTCTCTGCCCCCCAGCCCCCGCCTCCCTCCCCTGAAGAACAGAGGCCTTCACTGCGGGGTGGGGTGGGGGGATCGAGCCCCGACTCCGCACAGACAGCAGGTGGGGGGTGTCGCCCGGCTCCTCTCGCTTTGGGACAGATCTAGGGCTTCCCGCATCGAGCCAGGCCGCGTGAGACCAGCTCCTGCCCCCGCAAACAGGCAGCATGGGACACCAGGGGCAGCCAGAAACTCAGCAATGTGGGGCACAGAGCCACGACTTGAGAAAGTCTCACTCAAAAGCCAAAAGCGGAAACGACCCCCAGGTGTAAAAGGAGCCCCAGTCGTTCCCAAGAAAGACACATGTAACCACCCCCAAAGGACCAAGAACACGAAGCAGATTCTTCCTCCTGCTCCCTTCCACTCTTGTTTGATTGAGGACAAAGGACTTGGAGTGGGAAAAAGATGGATGAGAAGCTAGGAAAGGTCCAGGAACATTCCCCGAAGGGCTGCCCTGCACAGCTGCCCGGGCTGCCCACTGCACGAGGGCGTCCAGCTGAGGGGCTGCAAGCCAGTCACCGCACTGCTTTCTAAGTCCCCTGCCCTAGGCAGGCCGTGCCTGCCCAGAGGAGCTCTGTTCCTGATCCATATAAAAGCACCCCTGCACGCTAGCACCCCTTGTCCCAAGCAAGGCAGCCCCTCAGGGCCACCCCAAACCCAGGTGCGGGGCAAGTGTGGGGCCTCCCCCGGCCTGAGACTCAGGCCAGGACTCGAGTGGGGCAGGGGCCGCCACTGGCCACTTTCCAGGTGCAGGTCCCCAGGCAGCGCTCCAGAGGACACTGCATTTCCCAAACACACGTGAGCAGGGGCGCGGGGGTGCCATCTGGGCTGGGCTCGGGCCGCCCTCCGGAAAGCAGCAGTAGGCTCTCTTTAAGTCTAGCACTTGTCTCATAACCTGACTATTGGATTTTAATGGCAAAATAAAGAGAAGACCCCAGTTTTGTTTCGTGGGACGGCAGAACACCCTGGTGACATCGAGGATGTGCAGCTGTGGGGCTGTGACCATAGTTCTAGCTGAGTTAAAACTGAACACCCCCTTCTAGACAACGGAGGACCCCCGCCCCGTGCCGAGAATACCAAGCAAGTGCGCGCAGACGGGAGTCGCGGCTGGAAGGAGGCAGGGACACCAATGGGGCCAAACTGTGCGCAACAGAAAGCTGACCTGGGGGAATCCTGGGCGGAGGGAGGGAAGGGCTCCAGCTAGCCCCCCAGCCCCCAACCTGGGGACCCTGTCCTAGGAGGACACTCTCTTAAGGCTCTGCCCCAGCGTGGTCAGACCCTGCCCCCTGCTCTAGAGCCTGGCGGGGCTGCAGGGCTGGCAGCGAACCGCCCCCACACGCCACTTCGCATCTCTGTCCCATTTCCTCCTCCAGCCCTGGCAGCTGAAGCGGACTGGAGACAGCCGCTGGCCCCAAAGAGCGGGGCCGCCGTGTCACACCCTTGCAATGTGGCGCTCGAGAAAGCTCCTTAAACCCCGGCAGGCCCAGCCCCTGAAGCTCCCGAGGGCAGAAACTAAAGTAACAGCTATTTTCAGAGGCACAACTACAGAGTGACTCACCCCTGCCCAACCCCAAATTGTAGGGCCTGCAGCCCTGCCTGCCACCTCCCCTGGCAGAGGGACACCACCCCTGGCCACAGTTCTCGCAAGACCCTAGCCCTCCAGGAACCTGGCCAAGGAGCCGGAGAACGGACGAAGGCACCAGCCTCCTCCTCCCACAGGCAGGAGAAAATCAGGGCGCCCAGCTAAATGTGAGTTTCAGTAAACAACAAACAGGTGCTCAGTGTGAGCATGCCCCATAATTGCATGGCAAACATTTATACTAAAAATTATTCACTGCTTACCTGAAATCCGTATTTAACTGGGCATCTTCCTGTTGCTTCTTGTTTGTGCTCAATTTAGCAACCCTACCCTCAGGTCTCGTCCTGGATATACAGCTGGTGCTCAACTGATGCCTAAAGTCTTTGTTCTCGGTCCATCATCCCAGATTTAGACCGACATTTCTCAAACATGTTTCTGCACCAGAATCCCCTTAGGGGCCCGTTAAAACACACCCCCTTGGGCCCCAGCACCCTTCCTGGGGCCAGCGGCTGCCCAGGAATCTGCCTTCCTGGGAGACTTCCCTGGGGAGTCTACTGCACGGGAGGTTTGACAGGCAGGTGGCCTAAACCTTGCTCCTGCCAGTCTAACGTGACCTTGCAAGCAGGACCCCGGCCCACAGCACACGAGCCGCCCTGTGGGATCAAAGATAGTGCCTGCTCTTCACTCGGGACACAGGAAGGTGGTTTTTCCAGAAGCAAAACCCCCACAAATGCACACTCTCAGTCTGTGGACACTCCAGGGAGGTGAGGCTGAAAGAGCGTGCGGCCCCAAGTGTGCGGAGCGGCGGGCTATGGCTACGGGCGGGGCAGAGCGGGGCGGCGCGCGTTACCTGGTACCCACCTACAGCCTTGCCTCCTGCAGCACAGCGCCCTTGGGAGCTGGTGTCATCAGGGATTCAGAATAGGCCTGAATGGCCTCCTTATCCTTTGAGCCCTTTTTACTACTACTCCAAAATAAATAGCACTTCTCCTAGAAGATAACCAGGCTAATTTATAGTTCACGTTGAAGCCACACAGCAAAGATTTCACACCCGTCTTCGATTTTCAGAAAGCAAAGAGGAAACCGGCAAGGTGCAGAATCTGAGAGGTCAGCGACCTGAAGGAGCGGAGCGGGCTGAGGTCTGGGGGAGCTGGCGCCCCGGACAGACGCACGGGCGTCTGCGGGAAGCACACGCGGCAGGACGGGCAGGCCACGCTTACGGGGCTCGTCCACGTGAAGACTCGGGCCACAGAGAAGCAGCGAGCGGGGCCACGGGCCCTGGCGGCCAGAGTCGGTGGGTGGAACGTTGTAAATCAACCGGGAACAAACGGATTTTTCTATTAAAACACGTCTGTTTTTTTTTCTTTAAAGAATGACTTGAGAAGAAAAATTTCTCTGAAGAGAAGTTAGAATCCGCTGAGTTTGCCAAGAGGAGACTTTTTTAAAAAAAAATATGAGGATAAATATATATATAAAAAAAAACCAAACAGGTAAAGTCTAACCTTGCGAAGCAAAAAAATACATAGTGGCATCAATTTTAGCCACTTGGCCTCCAAGGACACCTGCAGGGAGGAGCCCCCACACACTGTCCACAGGAGTAACAGTGCTCCTACTGGATTCGGGTGGGACACTGACCTGGGGTGACAGGGGAGGGGACCCTCGCCCCCACCTTCGCATTCTGCGCTTCCGGATCCGCTTCTCCGTCCCCTTGTGGTGGACAGTGAGGAGAGAGACAGAGGGGGACAGAGGGCCCAGGCTGTCTTGGCCTCCTACGGCCCAGCCCCTCACAGCCGGTCCCCAGGGACCCCTCCTGCAGCTGTGTGCGCCTCACTAGCAGCCACCGTGTGACTCCGGGACCCGGGGATGATCTCGGGCTGGGAGCGTGGCTTCAAGCTCCTTTCTGTCAAGAAACTGTAGCAAGTTCCCTTTTGCTGGCTGGGCTCTCAGCAATAGGGAAGAGGGCGCCCCAAAGGCGCCCCAGTGTTCATCTGGGGCTCAAAGATGAAAGGCAGTGACGTGACAAGAGCTGGTGGCCCCTGGCCACCTCGCTCAGTGGCAGCATTCTCCCCCAGAGGATAAGGAATTGGGACGTTCCAGGTCCGAAAGCCCAGAGCCTAGAATCGCCACCCAGCAAGCAAGCAAGCAAGCAAGCAAGCAAGCGCGCGAGCGGCCGCCAAGAGCGCGAGGAGAGAGACAAAGCAAGACAGAGGGGGCTGACGGCGACCCAAAGGCCAGCAGCGCAGCTGGGCAGCCTAAGGTCCCGTGGAAGGCCTCGGCCTGTGGCCCCAGGACGACTCAGGTAGGGGCCACCTCCTGAGTAGGTGGCTTTCCGGTTCATGCATTCAAACTGGCCTTTCCTCCTTTCCCGGCCGCCATCCCCTCCCCTGCCGCCGCAGCTGCCGACCACGTGCACTGCGCCCGAGCTCTGTGATCTCAGCTTTCCTGTCATCCTGCCACTACGATATCAGTAATTCCCTTAAAGGTCCTAAAGGTCTGTCTTGCTCCTGGTCAGACTGCATGGTCTGGTCATTCCCGTACCCCCTGGCCTGTGCGCCGTGCCTCACGAAGCGTGAGTCACTTGGCAAATGTATGCCAGTGAATGCCATGAATGAATGAACGGCCCCAGCCCCAGAGGGCTACATGTTGTCGGCTCTCTCATTCCTGCTCCTGAAGGCTGGATGCCCAGGGCTGGAGCTGCCCGTTTTAGCTCCCCTCCTGCCATCAGCTGCCCACTTTGAGCTCACCTGGGCCTCCTGACTTGTCACCTGCTCCTCCCCTCCAACGGAGGGCCTATTCACCACGCGGCAGCTCCTCTCTTTAAAAGCCTCCAACAGCTTCCCAGAATCAGTTCCAAGCTGCTCATCCTGTGTCACAGGGCCTGGTGTGACCTGCCCTGACTCCTCTCAGACACCACCTCCTACCTCTGTCTCCCCCTACTCCTCTCCAGGCACCTTGGCCCTGTCTGACCCTCCAACGGGCCTCACCTGTCCCTGCCACAGGGCCTTTGCACTGGCTGTTTTGTGGGACATTCTTTTTGTGGCTCTTTGCTGAGTGTCACCCTAGCCTTTCCACTCCAGCTTACACTCCACCTCTTCGGAGAGGCCTTTCCCCACACTGTACCTATACCTGTTTCCAGCCCCCGCCCCAGACATGCGCTGTCCAGTCAGGGAGACAAGCTCGGCTGCTGAGCCCCTGAAATGGGGCCGGTCCAGATTGAGACCCACTGTAAGTGTACAACACACGCTGGCTCGCCAAGACTTAATTTGAAGAAAAAAAAAAAAAAAGCAAAAATATTCATATCTTTTATATTGACTACATGTCAAAATGACAATCTTTTGGATATATTTGGTTTAAATAAAATTTAGGATCAAAATTAACTTCGCCTGTTTCTCTTGACTGTGGCCATTAGAAAATTCAAACTTGAAATCTCAGGTGTTTCCGATTGTGTTTCCATTTGACACCACAGCCCCAGCCCCTCACGTTTCCATTGTGTTCATCATCAGGGAAATTATCTTTTCTGATGTTTACTTGGTTTTCGCCTGTCTCCCCGACAGGAAAGCCGGCCCCCTCGCTCCCCTGAGCAGGATCTCGCCTGTCGTGTCGCCTGCTGTATGCTGGCACCTGACGGAGCCTGGCACCTCCGGCATCGCCGAACAAAGGGTCCAAGTGCCAGGCTTCATGACTCAAAACCCACCTGCACCCCTCCGAGGGAGGGCCCCAGGCCTTCCAGGACAGGCAGAGCAGCGGCAAGCGGGGTGCAGAGATGCGGGGGTGCAGGGCCGGCCCCCCGCAGAGACGCGGGCTCCGGGCGGACGGCGCAGGGGGTCCGACCCGAGGCCCCCGCCCCCAGCCACCCGGCCCGCCTGGCCCGCACCTACCTGGCTCCGGACGTGGTAGACGACAGGGATGAGCAGCAGCGCGCAGCCCAGGCCGAGGAGCACGTACTGCGCGTAGTGCAGCACCTTGGGCATCAGCACCAGCTGCGTGTAGAAGGTGCGCAGCGTCTCGCCCTCCATGGCCCCGCTCTGGGGAGGCAGAACGACGCGCACGTGAGCCGGGGCCGCGGGCCCAGAGCACAGCTGCCCCCAAGAACTCCGTCCTCCCGACCCTTCTCGCCCCTTCCGCTCCCATCCCGGGACACACGGCGAGACTACATTTCCCAGACTCCCTTGCGGGCGGGCGGGGCCATGTGATCGCGCCCTGGCCAATGGGAGGCAAGCCGGGCCCATGAAACCCTCCCATATGATGCTCCGTCCCTTTTCCCACCAATGAACGGAGCCGAAGCCTGAGCGTCTCCGGGAGGGCGGGGCCCCAGACAGGAAGCGCCCTGGAGCCCTGAGTGGCCACGTGGAGCGGAGCTCCGCCTCCCGCAGGCCAGCCTCCGCCGGGCGCGGAGCGGGTGGGAAGTTGGGGTTCCCAGGCTGTCCCGGCCTTAGCCCTCTGATTCAAAACGAGGCAGGCCAGGAAACACAAATGCAGTCGATAAAGTAAAACGAGCTATGCCAGAAGAAATTCTGAGAAGCCGGCAGAGGAGGAAGTTCAAGGGAAAGCGGCACCGTGAAACCAACTTCCCTCTCCCAGGAGAGGTGGCCACACCGTGAACAAGACAGTTCACACCCGAGCCGCTTCACACTGCGGCTGTCTCCCCGTCCGAAGGGCTCCTCTGACTCACCTGGACAACTCACACAGGGGCCTGGGCAGGGCGAAATTTCCCACACGTTGTTCACCATCACCCGGGCCCAGCCCCCGCCCCAAATGCCCACCTGGGCTCCCCACGAGGGCCCCGAGACACCGCGAACGGACGCGGCCCTACCTCTCCAAACCACAGCAGCGGCAGGACCACCGGCTCGATGCTCCCTGTTTGCCTGGAAGTAAGCAAGACATGGCAGGTGAGAGGATTTGCCAGTGTTTACGTCACGCAGCGTGGGACACTCCGGGGTCAGGAGGGGTTTGATGTTGCAACTATGGTAGTCCCTGCCCCACTTTTCCACGGTTTCAGTTACCCCTGCGCAGTTCAGTAAGATACGGTGAGAGACAGAGACCACATTCACAGCTTTCACGACAGTATATTATTATAAATGTTCTATTATTTATTATTCTTAATTGCTTACCATGCCAAATTTATAAATTAAACTATCATGGATATAGATGTATAGGATCAAACAATATACACCATATAGGGATTGGTAATATTCTCAGTTTCAGGCATCTACTGGGGGTCTTGGAACGTACCCCTTGCAGATAAGGGGGTCTACTGTACTTGATTGGTCAAGGGTGTTTTGATGCTGCTGGAAGGAATCTCCCCTGGCAAGGAGCAACTAGACAATTTGACCATAATCTATTTAAATTAAAAACTCACATCCCCCTATATGGCAGAGACTACCAGTGACCTAGCCAAGATCCATTCGTTCCTCTCAGACACCCTCCCGGCTCGGCGAGTGGGAATCAGAGACCCTGCTCCAGCACCCAGAGCCCCTCAGACCCCAGCCACAATCCGCCCAGCCCCCTGCCTGCTTGGCGCTCCAGCCAAACTGAATACACGGAGCTGGTGCCCATGCGCCCTTGGTGAGGCAGATCTAGCCCGAACCCTCACTCTGCCACTGCTCCCGAGGACACCCACGTCTGGTCTTGCCCAGGGGAACCACAGGTGTAACCAAGCTTGGTCACAACCTCCCACCCCCAACAGGACCCCCCACACAGCAGGTGCGTGGCAGTGAAGGCAGTGTAGGGCGGACGTTAACAGCACACACTCTGCTGCCCAGGCGCCCGGGTTCCAACCCCACCCGGTCCCACCAGGAGGGGAAGAGTTCACAGCCCAGGTCTCCTTAGGCAGGCTGCGGGCGACAGCAGCCCCTGGCTGATGTCTGGGAACCTGGGTTTTGGAAGGAGAATGGCTCGCTGTGTCTAAACTATTTGTACAAATAACGAGGTTTACGTTGAACACCAGCTTTCCTTCTAAGAGTCTGGAATGTGGGTGCCCGCCAGGCAGAGGTGGCTACACAAACCAGCCCCCAATAAAAACCCTGGGTGTTGAGTCTCTAACTGGCTTCTCTGGTAGACGACACTTCACGTGGCTTGTCACAACTCGTTGCTAGCAGAGGTAAGCACATCCTGTGACTCCCCTGGGAGGAGACTCTGGAAGCTTGAGCCTAGTTTCCTCTGGACTTGGCCCATGTCCCTTTCCCCTTTGCTGACTTCGCTGTAATAAACCATAGCTGTGAGCATGACCACATGCTGAGTCCTGTGAATCTTCCTAGCGAAACTTCGAGCCTGGGTGGGCTTGGGGGCCCCAACACAGCCCCTTACTAGCTGTGTGCCCAAGCACATGCTACTTAGCCTCTCTGAGCATCTTCTGTAAAACAGGGATTATAACATAGCTCCTCCTAGGGCTCCAGTGAGGACAAAGTGCAATGATATGAGTACAGTGCTTAAAAACTACCCAACATAGGCCGGGCGCGGTGGCTCACGCCTGTAATCCTAGCACTCTGGGAGGCCAAGACAGGCAGATCATTTGAACTCAGGAGTTCAAGACCAGCCTGAGCAAGAGAGAGACCCTGTCTCTACTAAAATAGAAAGAAATTAATTGGCCAACTAAAAATATATAGAAAAAGTTAGCCGGGCATGGTGGCCCATGCCTGGAGTCCCAGCTACTTGGGAGGCTGAGGCAGGAGGATTGCTTGAGCCCAGGAGTTTGAGGTTGCCGTGAGCTAGGCTGATGCCACAGCACTCACTCTAGCCTGGGCAACAAAGTGAGACTCTGTCTAAAAAAAAAAAACTACCCAACATAGAAAAGCACTTATTATTGGTGTTATACCAGTGGACAAATGGACACCCAAATATTCTATAACTTCACCATCTGGATTAAAGGAAGGCAGAATGGTACCAAGGGGAGATGGAACTCCCTCCGGGCCAGAGTTAACACCAAAAACCAAAATCCTCCAGTCACAATTACCCTCAAACATCTCTTGGGCCCACCAGGCATGGTGGCTCACGCCTGTAATCCCAGGACTCTGAGAGGCCAAGGCGGAAAGATCGCTTGAGATCAGGAGTTCAAGACCAGCCTGAGCAAGAGTGAGACCCCATCTCTACCAAAAAGATAAAGAAAAGAAAAAGTCTCTTGGGCCACTCATTAAGTAGAGTATTTTGCAGTGAAATGGGTTTGTGCGTATCACTTACAAACGGTGGAAAACAGTATAGAAATACAACGGAAGGAGCCATTCACTTTGGCTGCTGTGCTCTGAATGACTTTGTGAGAACCGGTGTAAATTACATGCAGGTTTCACGCCACTCCATTGCCTTTATGTAGTGAGCAAAGAGCACTGAGTTCCTCCCACACATCACAGCCAAACAGAAACAGCCAGAAATAGCTCTGCTTCCCCTCCAGACCCTTCCTGGCCCGGGGAGGGGTGGAGAATGAACATCTGATGTCACCACCACTTCCCTCTATCCTCTGCTACCAGCCTGCCAAGGAGGTCAGGTTAATGGCCCACAGGTCACCAACAGGCAGAATCCTGCTGAATCCTGCAGAATCCCCATGTACCGTTGGTCAAGAATGCGAATTACCTGCCAACGGGTGAAAATTGAGAGGGCTTCTGTTAAAATCCAAATTTGGGGGTCCTTTTAGAAAAATGCGGAGGATGTGGCCACACTGGGCCTGCACTCCGATGGGGTCACAGTCAGCGGGGGCTGGGCAGGGGCGGCACCCTTGGCTCCAGCCCCAACCTGCCTGCGGGGCTCCTCCGCCTGGGTCACCTGCCCGGCCTGGCAGCATCTAGCATCTGAGGTCACAGCGCAGGTGCCACGTGGCAAACCCAGAGCGAGAGCTTGGGCGGCAAACACCTCGCCGTGCCTGGCGCCGTCTCCCCACCCTCCCACCCGTCAGGAGCAGACCCCCTGGCAGCTTCAAATACAAAAATGAAACAGGAGGGTGGGAGTGAAGGCAACGAGCTGACAGCTGTTACTCCCTGCCAGTCTCCGACAAAGTGATATTCTTCCCAGCTGAGAGGCATTTTACAAGCGGAATGGATGCTCACATTCCGGCAACTCAGGAATCAAAGAATTATTTATTTATTTTGTTTTGAGACAGGTCTTGCTTGCTGGGACTACAGGCGCTAAGAGAATCTTTTAAAAAGTGAAATTGAAATTAGGGCTGAGCAAGGTGGCTCACGCCTGTAATCCCAGCACTCTGGGAGGCTGAGGCAAGAGGATCACTTGAGGTCAGGAGTTCCAGACCAGCCTGAGCAAGAGCAAGACCCTGTCTCTATAAAAAAGAAAAAAATAGAAAAATTTGCCTGCGTGGTTGTGTCCCAGCTACTCCAGAGGCTGAGGCAGGAGGATTGCTTGAGCCCAGGAGTTTGAGGTTGCTGTGAGCTAGGCTGATGCCACAGCAGTCTAACCCAGGCAAGAGAGTGCAACTGTCTCAAAAAAAAAAAAAAGGAAAAGAAAAGAAAAAAATTATTTCAGGCATGCTAAGAAGTACAGACGCTGACATAGCGACAAATCAGCATACCCCCTCACCCAGTTCTATCAACACGTTGTTCTGGTGAGGATGTGGAGAGACTGGAACCCTCCCACACTGCTGGTGAGAATGTAAAATGGTGCAGTGGCCGTGGAAAAGTCTGGTAGCTCCTCAAAGGTTAGACACAGAGTTACCCTGTGACCCAGCAATTCCACCCCTAGGTACACGCCCAAGAAAAATGAGGACGTATGTCCTTCCAGAAACTTATACATGAACATTCATGGCAGCATTATTCATTAGGGCCAAAAAGTGCAAACCCAGATACCCATCAACTAATCAATAAAATGCAGTCTATCTCTACAACAGAATATTATCCAGCCATAAAACGCATCGATCCATGCCACACCCGGATGAACCTTGAAAACGTTATCGTAAGTGACAGAAGCCAGTCACCGAAGACCACACAGCACGTGATCCTGTGTGTGTGAAATGTGCAGGTCGGGCGGACTCGCAGAGACAGAATGCAGACGCGTGGCCTGGCCGGGGGCTGAGGAGAAGCATGGTGATTGCTAATGGGTGACGAACACCTTCCAGAGTTGATCGTGGTGACAGACACACAGCTCTGTGACCAGCCTACAGATCGCTGAATTGTATCGTACATTCTAAAGGGATGAGTTTTATGATATGTGAATTACATCTCCATAAAGTTGTTATCTTACAAATCAAAAAGAGAAAAATCAGTGCTTAAAAAATTCGGGTAACACCAATGGTGAAACTTAAGGACGCTGTCTGGAAAGTTTCCGCTTGGAAGCACTGGGTCTTGCCAGGGTTTCCACTGTGCCGCTCCGCTGAGCGGGAAGCAGCCTGGACCCCAGCCCCTGGCCGGTGTTGGAGGGGAACGTTTGTTAAGGTTCGGGGAGAGCGGTGTGATCATGCAAGTCAGGCCTTGGCCGGAAGCTGAGACTCTCCCGGGGGAAGACCGAGAGGGACCGGATTCCATATCCAGTCGGGCCATCCCCTTCCCCAGGCCCTGGCTCCTGGCATTCGTCGCCAGGGTCTGGGACCACTGGAGTCCTGAGCCCCTGTCCTCGACCTGAGCAACTCAGCCCCAGCGCCCAGCCCCCACTCACCCGATGCCCTTGACGGCCTTGATGTAGAGGTTCAGCTGCAGCTTCACGGAGCAGTTCATGGGGATCCCGGTGACCTGCAGCGACAAACACTGTGAGGACACTGGCTGCCCTGGAGCTCCCCGGGCGCCTTCCACCCCTCCTCTCCCTGGTCCCGCTCCAGAGGGTGGGCGTCCCTGCTCGACTGCCCAGCAGTGGCGGTTGCTCCTATCCGACCTAACACAAGCGGCAGGTGGGGGAGTCCGCCCGCGTGGGGCTCGCCCCTGCCGGCCCTCAGGCCTCGAGGGGAGCACCTGCTCCCCGACAGTCCTTACAGCCACAGGCTCTAGGGGCCCTCCAGAAAGCAGGCCCCTCTCAGAACGGGAAAAAAAATAATAATCCCTTTCCTCTGTCCTCTTAAGACAGTGTTTCCCAAGGTACAGAATGACATTTTTCAGATGCCTCCTTCCAACCTCTACATGAAAAAATAGCTGTTCTCAATTCACTCCCAACTTCTCCGGATCATTTCAAAGAGAAAGTTCCTGCCAGGAGTTTGCATGGTCTTTAGTGCTGCTCTCCTATACTTTAAAACCTCCATTTTCTAAACGATGGCACTGAGAGCCGACCGCCGGCTCAGTGCCCCTGGCGGGCACCGTCTTCTACATGGAGCCTGATGGTATAATGTCCTTGTTCATTCTTATGGCTGTCTTCTTTCTTTGGAGAACTTTTACAATTTCCTACTTGAGGTAGTAACGGAAAGCTCCGTTTGTGCAGAATTTTTTTTTTAACGAGATGATTTTTTTAAAAAAGTACATAACAGAAGTGACACACATGCATCACCAAAACCAGGAAGGTGGTTCCAGAATGAAGTCAGGAAATTGTAGTGGAAAGAAACCTAGATTTGAGGTCAGAGGGACACAACTGGTTCTTCTTAGCTGAGAGTTGTTTCCCTATCTGCAAAATAGAGATAACTCTGCCCACCTCAGGGCATTTTTATAAGGATAAAGTATGCAAGATAGCCACACTCCATAAATGCGTGTGCTGTTATCACATACAGTATCAGGAAAAGGGCCTTCCCACACCCTACAGCAAACAGGAGCTAGTCAAAGGCCTTACACTTAGGACTGCGGAGAGTTTGAACTTGAGAACCTGGCGGGATGGGAGTGAGATCACCATGCGTAGGAAAGAGCCCATGCGGCAGGCCCGGGCTGCCCACCTTAGGCTGTGGGCAAGACTGGCTGGGTCGGGGAGCTCCGATTTCAGGAGGGTTCCCACCGTCTCCTAGACCATCTATGCAAGCCACACGGTCTATGCGGGACACCTGCTTTCCTTCTGGGAGTCTGCCGTGTTGGTACACGCCAGGCAGAGATGCCCACTCCATCAGCCCAGACAAAAACCCTGGCTGCTGGATTCTAGTGGGCTTTCCTGCTAGGCGACACTTCGTACATGTCACACCTCACTGCAGGGGGGATTAGATGCGTCTTATGTAACCCACTGGGAGAGGACTCTGGAAGCTCGAGCCTGGTCTCTCCCCGGACTCCTCCCCTGTGCTGGTTTTGCTTTGCGCCCTCGCCGTGGTAACGTCAGCTGTGAGCACCCCGAGGCCGAGGTCTGAGTCCTCCTCTGGAATCATCGAGCCTGGGGGTGCCTGGGGGCCCCGACATGACCTGCCATCCTCTTCTCCTCCCTGGAACACACTCCACGTTCTGGGGTCTCCACTTCCTTCTCCAAGAAATTTGTCCCATGCCCTCCCTGGCTCACGCCCTCAGCTACCTCTTAGGTCAGGCCACCTCTTAGCGGGCAAAGCCCTCCCCCCCATTCCATGCACCACTGAGAACAGAAACCTGGGCCCAGGAGGCCACCCCTGTCGCCACCTCTCCCCGAGTTCCAGGAGCAGAACAGGAGCCGCACAGAAGCAGCTTCCATGCGGTTTTCAAGGCTAATGGCCACCAGGCAGCAGACTGATTCCTGGTCCTCCTCCCAACGAGCCCAGACCAGAACCAAATGCAGAGGCCACCTCCCCTCCCGTCCGCCCCAGCCCAGCGGGTCTGAAAGTGGACGGCGGGAGGGGCCAGCGAGGCGGCTGTGGCAACGCAGCGGTCTGCCTCTCTCCGGCCTCCCAAGCCCGACTCCCTTTTCCTTGATGTGGAGGAGAAAAGGAAATCCGCGCACAGAAATGAAAGCTACCAGTGAGAGCACAGAAGAGACTATGTGCGTGGTGGAATTCTCCAGAAGCCAGCTCAGCAACAGAGGCAATAAAGTGAATTAACTCAGAGAAGGGAGGACATGGGGACCAGGGTGGGGGCCCGGGTGTCCAGTCAGCGGCTAAGAAGGTCCAGGGAGGGCAGAGGGAAACGGCGTGGAACAGCGTGTCAGGGAGCTTCGGAAAGGCCCGTGGGGAGTGGGGACCGCATGGGGTTGCTCAGACAGTTAAAGGTAGAACCGCCTCCACCCAGCAACCCCACGGCCGGGTGGAGATCCAAAGGGAACGAAATCAGTAAGTCGAAAAGCATCTGCTCCCCCACGTTCATTGCAGCGTCATTCACAGTAGCCAAGATACGGAACCAGCCGAAGTGTCCGTCAGTGGATGAGCGGGCAAGGAGAACGTGGTGTGCGTGGACACACTCGCACGCACACGCACACGGGAATATCACTCAGCCTTAAAAAGGAAGGAAATCCTATCGTTTGTGACAAAATGGGTGAACACACAGGACGCTCTGCTACGTGAAATGAGGCAGACACAGAAAGATAAATACTCCACGATTTCACTTACAAGTGGAATGTAAAAAAGTCAAACTCATAGAAACGGCGAGTAGAGTGCTGGCTGCCAGAGGAGGTGGGGAGTGAGGGGCTGGGGAGATGTTGGTGTCAAAAGGTACAAAGTTCCAGCTATAGCAGAGGAATGCATTGGGAGACCTAGTTTACAACCCGGAAGACAGTTAGTAACAATGTCACTCGGTATATTTGAAATTTACTAAGAGGTAGGTAGGTCTTAAGTATTTTTACCACTACAGGAAAAAAGTAACCAAGTGAGGCGATGGATACATTAGTTAACTCCACTTAGCCATGCTACAATGTATATATACATGATGCTATCACTGTTGTAAACCACCAATATATACAATGTTTATTTTTCAACTTAAAAAATTAATTTTTTAAAAAAGGCCTATCTATAGGCGAGAACCCGTGTCCACTTGGGAAACAGAGACCCACGGCATTTCTGTGGGGCGGTGGGAGCCACCGAGTCTAACGGCGCACCTCACAGAGAGCAGCTCTGCAGGGAGACGAGGCCACAGGCACGGGCTTGTCCCCGAGGCGGGCCGCACGTATGGCTCTGACACCCTCCTGGTCCTGAAGCTCGTAGACAGAGCTTCACAGGGGACAAGTTCCCCACAAGCTGACTTATCAGCAAGATGTTCCAGGCTCTGCTGATACCGAAAGATCTTTATGGCATCTTGGCACAGCCGGAGGGCCGTCTCTGGCTAATCTGCCGGAGACGCACCGGCTGATAATTGCTAATTAATTTACTGCCTTGTGGCCCGTTTATAGAACCAAGCCCCTTATAAAGGGATAATAAAATCCTTGAACTATGGAGTCAGGGTAAAGTAGGGACCTTTGATGGCTCGATATTCTAGAAGCTACCAGTTCCAAGGCAGACCAGACTTCCCATCACCCCGCCCTGGCGCAGCGCTGTGCCGGGAGGGGGGAGGGGGCCGTATGTGCAGCAGCCGCCCCGCCCCCACAGCAGACAGCAGGGCTCACCGGGTGGATGTCCAGGAACAAGGAATGCTCCTCCGGGTTGGGGTGCAGGCCCGTCACCGCTTCTGCCAGGACCGGGTCGGCATTGTAGAAGTGAGGATGGGAGAGAAACAAGGGGGCACCTAGAAGGCAGGGGCAGAGAAGGGGCGTCAGATTCGGGGAGCAGGTCAGCACACCCAGGGGCCCGCTTCGGGCCAGGCCTGAGCGGGGTGTGATGGACACGCAGCCGATGAGACAGGGCTGTGGTCCGCAGGGCCCCGTGATGACGACGACATGTGGATGCCAATGACCGGGCAGGGAGGGTCCCTTCCTTCCTGTGTAAAGAGGCCCCGGGTACTGGGACACAGTAGGGGACAAGCTCTGCCCTGGAGGAGGCTGAGGGACGAAAGGCAGGCGGAGGAAAGGGTCTCTGACAGGCGCCGGGCGAAGGGACCGCGAGCAGTGGCAGGGAGGTGGGAACTGCAGGGCGCACAAAGGGGCATCGCGGAGGTGAGGACAGAAAGGTAAGTCGAGGCCGGGTTTGAACTCTGGTGTGGGGAGGGTGTCTCCAGCGGCAAGCCAAGCAGCCCGGACTGTCCTCTGCAGGTAGCGCAGCGACCGTCAGAGCACTCAGGCGTGCACAGCCGTGGCCGGGCCACCGTGTCCACAGGAGGGAGGAGACACACCCGCTTCGCTCCTCTCCCGGCAGCCAGCACGTGTCCGTGGGGACAGACTTGTCCCCGAGTGAGAAACCCACGCATAGAGACGTGAGGCCAAACCCCGCCATCGACCGGCCCAACACAGCAGACGCCGCCTCATCCTCCAGACAGTGGGTGATGGGCCTGGGGACAACGGGCACAGGCACAGCGAGGCCGCCTCATCCTCCGGACAGCGGGTGACGGGCCTAGTGACAACGGGCCACAGGCACAGCGAGGCTGTCTTTTTAATAGAAAGAGATTAATTGGCCAACTAATATATATAGAAAAAATTAGCCGGGCATGGTGGTGCATGCCTGTAGTCCCAGCTACTTGGGAGGCTGAGGCAGGAGGATTGCTTGAGCCCAGGAGTTTGAGGTTGCTGTGAGCTAGGCTGACGCCACGGCACTCTAACCCGGGCAACAGAGCAAGACTGTGTCTCAAAAAAACACAAACAAACAAACAAACAAAAACCCAGATAGACTGGCGAGGGTGGACAGGTCTTCCAGCCCTATGAGCACCAGCAGAGACTTTTCCCTGGAAGCGACGGAAGGACGGAAAGGACTGGGAGACAGGAAGTCGCTGAGCACCTGCAGGGATGATGTTCTCCATAATTTGGAAAACCTGCTCCTGTTCTCCAGCCCCAACTGAGAAAGCAAGCCCACAGAGCAAACAGGGGGACCCCATCTTTACAGGTGGCGACGCTCTGGGGACCGTCGGTAAAGGAGGCGGCCGCCAAGCCAGGCCCTTGGGGAATCTCAGACGAGCCCCGACCCGCCTCGGAGCCCAGGCGGCACCCACAGGAGGTGGAGCCACCTGCCAGTGCCTGCCCACGCTCCGGCGGGAGCCCGCGTGCACCTGGGCACGTGTTTCTTCCGATTTTATTTCCAAACACGCCGAGCGAGACGTGCCCGGGCAATAAGCGGTAATTGATTTATTGCTTTACGGCGCATCTAACTGGGCATAATTGCCTGGGATTGCCACGGATGATAATTAATCGGCGCGGTTGGGCAAGTCGGAGGCTCTCACGCAGCAAGGAGGTTTGACTCGAGGGAGTTGTCTGGGTTCACGAAATTTTCAAGGCCCAGAAAGGCAAATGCGTGGGCACCTTTCTGCTCAGATAACACGCCACAGAGATGCAGACAAGATGCACCGAAGGGCACATGCAAACACCAGGATAAAGGTCAAGAAACAGGGACTTGGATGCCCGTGGACAATGGAAGGGGCGGCTCCCATTATAGAGTATTACGCAGCAATGAGGACGATGAGTGACAAGCACCCAGGACGTCAGGGACGGACTGTGCCACGTGCTAATGGGTGGAAGAGGCCAGGAAAGGAGAAAAAAGGAGTCGACACTTTATCATTCCATTCATACGAAGACCCCAAATAGGCAGAGCTCTGGTGCGGAAGTTGGGACAGGGAGGGCTGGGGCGAGGACAGCTTCATGGTCTGTTTTCTGATCTGGGAGCTGGCTATGTGCGTGTGTTCACTTAGTGGAGTTTCAAACTATGCGTGTCATTTGGACACTTCTCTGTATATATGTGTATTTCTATTTAAAAGAAAATACTTTGTGTAAGTGAATATTTTTAAATTCCCTTGCACTTTTGAAATTCTTTTGGCAGGTGTGCTAATAGGAAGCAGTGCACACCCTGCCCTAGCCCTTTGGAGGAGGCAGGTGTATTGTTTCTCCCCCATCTTCTGGTACTTACACCCCAATTTAGTCTACACTGGATTTCCACATGGATCAGCACATACTCCCAGCCATGTGTGTTGAGTGGGGCCGGCCCCACCCATGGAGCCCGGCTGAGCATGTGACACAAGTCTGGCCAATCAGCACAGGCCACCCTTGGCGGCAGTGACTGGCCCACAGCTGGGCATAGGATGCCAAGCAGACCAATCAGAGAGAACCCTGGGACTTTTGCTGGAGTGAAGAGGACCCAGGCAGCCCCTTTCTGCTGGGTTCAGAGCTGGGAGGAGGTGAGCCCAGAAACTCCACGTGGGAGAGCCTGCCTGGCAGCAAAGCCAGCCTGCCAGAACTCCGAGCCAAGACTTGGAGAAAGGCAGCTTCCGGACACCGTCCAAGCTCTGGATCTGTGCCTGATACAGGGATCTGCCCTAGAATTTTTGGTTAAACAAACCAAGAAGTGCCCTTTTGGCCCAAATCAAGTGGAGTCTAGTCTAGCATCTGCCACTTGCCACACGCTTGTTATAGCACACCCCCATCACGTGACACAACAGCCTCCTCCTTACAGGCGGAAGTTCCCACAGATACCGATGCAGAAGGAGTGGCACGAATAGGGGACGATGCCCGGCTGGCCACAGCGAGGAGACAGAGCCGGGCATTCCAGGCCCCAGTCCCAAACCTTTGCCCACCACGTGCCCTGTTCTGCCTGAAACTGCAGACAGCATCCAAACCGTTGGCAGTCCTCCCCCACCCCATCCCCAGCCCCAGAGGAATCCTCCAGGATCACCGTCTGCAAGACGCGGCTTCAACCAGACACCCCAAAAGGCAAGACACGGTCAGACAGAGGGTCAGACCAAAAGACAGTGAGGGAATGACCCACATGGAAATGCAGAGAAGGAGCTCTCCAAGCAGGGGGAACAGCCCGTGCAAAGGCCCTGGGGTGGGACTGCATTTGATATATTCTAGAAACAGGGAGAGGACAATGGAGCTGAAGAATGATGAGTGGGAGCAGCGTGGGAAGAAATGACATCAGAGAGACCAGCCGGGACCAGACCCTGCAGAGCCCCTGGCCACGGCGCGAGTTTGGACTTTTCTATAAACACAGAGGGAGCTGCTGGATATCTTAAGCAAAGAGTGGGTGACAATCTGCATTGTTGAAAGACAGACCCCCCCTCCCCGGGCTGCTGCTGGGAGCAGCGCTCCCCCCAGAACTTCCTGCGGTGATGGAAACGCTCCCCACCCGCCGCCCAAGTCGGCAGCACTGGACACACACAGCTGTCCAGCGTTTGAAACGCGGCCAGTGTGACGAAGGAACTGCCTTCTTAATTTGACTTTGTTGAAACCAATCTCAACGGAAACAGCCACACAAGGCCAGTGGTGACCACACTGCTCGGTCTGGGGCATGGTCCCTGGGGCAGGGAACAACCGGAGGGGCCTGGACACCAAGTGAGACCCTTTGATGGCCTGGGCCACGAGGCAGGGCGTAGGGGGAGGCGGGTAGGAGAGAGGAAGGGGCTCAGGACTCAATGGGGCCTAAAGCCACCTGTGCTTGCTGATGGGCTGAACGGTGCAGGGCAGGGTGGGGGAGGCCACCTGAGGGTCCAAATGGAGCAACTGAGGCAGGGGAGTTTCAGGGACTGGCACCAAAGATGCCAGGGGATGTCACACAGCAATCACAGCCCGCAGCCACACCCCGCCGGATGAGAGGGCTGCACTAACACACGCTGTCACCAGCTTCTTCACACTCCAGGATGGGGTGAGGGCCCTTCCCACGAGCCTCACTGGTGAGTGACAAATCTCAGTGTGGGAGGACAGATGGACGCCCCAATGCAAAGACGTCCACACCCTAATCCCCGGAGCCTCCGGCTAAGTTAGGAAACAGGACAAAGGGGGATAAAGGTGGCTCTTCAGCCACCTTTAAGATGGGTCGTTTGGGATCATCTGGGGGGCCCTTAAAACAGTAGGGGGGACGGGAGGAGGGATGCGAGGACAGAGTGGGCGGAGGGCGCTGCACTGCCTGCCTTGAAGGTGGAGGAAGGGCCCGGGAGGGAGGAGCGCAGGAAGAGGCAGGGACCCCGACTCTCCCCGAGAGCCCCCAGAGGGAAGCGGCTTCCTTGGTCTCAGCCCAGGGGCACCCGTGCAGCTGAGCTGCGGGACTGCCAGGCGATAAACAAGCCTGCGTTGTTCTAACACACACGGCGTCTCCTCTTTTCCATGTCACCTTTCTGCCACCCAAAGGGCAGCATCTCCAACCCAATGGGATGACCAAGGGCGCAGAGGCCATAGGTCGCAGGTGTGGGGCAGACGAACCCCCCCCCCGCCCCCTCGCCCCCCCCCCGCCCCGGGGCGACACGTACTGAACCTGCAGGTGCTCACGTTCTGGATGCCAGACTCCATGCACGGGCAGAAGCCTTCGTTGGGCGGGTAGTCAGACCCGTTGGCAAACAGGGTTTTGGGGGCCACAAAGCGGTAGGTGGGGATGCCCTGAAATATCCCCGGCTCCTTGTAGATGAGCCTCATGGACCTGTGGGGACAGACGAGGTGAGGGGGGACACCCGGACCACGCGGCTGCGCCAGGCCCTGCTGAAGGCTGCCCCAGTCCAGCCATGTCCCCCACCCTCGCTGCCACCTCCGGGGTCTCGGGAACTGCAGCAGCCTCCTGACTGGCCTCCCTGCCCCACGGCTGCCTCCCCCCTCCCAGTGCCAGTTTATTCCCTACGGTCAGGGGCAGCTTTAAAACAAGCACAGGACACATCCCACCCTCGCTGAAACCTGACAGGCCTTTTCCGTCTAACCTGCAGTTAGCATCCGCCAGTCCTCAGCACTCCCCACCGCTCCTTCCTGCCCCAGGGCCTTTGCATCTGCTGCTCCCTCTGCTGAAAATGTCCTTCCCTCAATCTCCACCCACCAGATTTCGGTGCTTCGATCAGATCTGAGCTCAGCTGTCAACTTCTGCGGTGGCAGCACCGCCCCACGCCCACCCTCTCCACCCTCTGTCCGTTCATCCTGCGGGTCTTTCTTGAAGGCACTTCTCCACTGCACCACCCATGCTGTCCCCAGCTGTCACTCATCACCCGAGGCTGCTGTCCCCGGCCCTCAGTCATCACCCACGGCTGCCCCACCCTTGAAATGGGGAAACCCCAATTGGGATGTTCCGTAAGTGTGACACACCTTCCAGGTTGCTAAGACTTGCTGCCCACACTTTTTAAAATCTTTTCAATATCATTTGAAATAACATTTTAGAAATACTAGATCAAATAAAATATACTGTTAAAAATAATTTCACCAATTTCTTGTTACTTTTTATATCATGCGGCTACTGGAAAATTTCAAGCTGCATATGTGACTTGCATTAATATTTTTATTGGGGAGTGCCAGCTTAGACAATGGCATCATGTCAATGTCAAGTTTCCTTGTTTTGAAAACAGTATTGTGGTTCTGTAAGAAAATGTCCTTGTTTTTACAAAACACCCCCTGAAGCATTTAGGCACAAAGGGCACATTGTCTCCACAGGCGGGTAGGTCAGGGGTCACGTTAATGACTTTTCCAGAGTGGCCAGAGTAGAGCAGAGGACAGGACTCGGCAATGGCACAGGAGGGCTCTGGGAGCCAGTGTCTTCTCCCGCCCCCAGCCAGGGCCCAACCGAGCCCCCAGGCTACACCGCTGAGCCCCAGGGGGCCAAGCAGGGTCAGCTGAGCTCTCAGCACCCAAACGGTAACTTTGGGGCTTTTCTTCTTTTTCAGATCATCTTCCTGCCAGAGGAAATCCCCTCTCTTGCCTGTGTTTCGCAGCCCCCTGCAACCCCAACCGTGTCCCGCTCCCCCCCCCCTCGTCCCTGACCAGCACCACCGGGCCGGGCCCGCCAGCAGCCACTCCCTGGGCCTGGCCCTCGAGGTACAGCCAGAGAGAATTCGAGACAGCGCCAGGGGCAGAGGAGTTAAAGACACAAGGAGTCAAAAACGCCCCCAAGTGCACGCCAAAAGCCACTTGATTCGGCCATGGCCATGAGCCTCCCGGGAAGCGGCCTGCCCGGAGGCCCGGAGGCCCGGAGGTCCGGAGGCCGGGAGCGTTACCGGCAGGCCTCGGGGCTGTAGAACTCCAGCGGCGACTCGGGAGTCATGAACGGCGCCCACATCTGCCCGGAGGTTCCGTTGATCATGTTGCACTGGTCGGAATGCCAGAAGTTCACCTGAGGAAGCGTTCGGACCCGGTCACTCAGGACGGCCGAGGCCCCTTCATGAGCGCTCTCGGGCGCTGCATGCCTAACTTGCCCTGGTGTAGACATGGCCACTCAATTCCCAAAGCTGGCACAGTAGGCTGTGTAGACAGACAGAGAGACAGACAGACAGAGCACCCACTGCAGCCTCCCGTTCCCTGACTGTGGACCCTGCACGTGTGACTCTGCGAGGGACTCGGTTCCTTCATCTGTAAAATGGGCCTGTCGCTCACATCCCCAGGTTGCATCAAGCAAGAAGCAGAGTGACCAGGAGAGAGGGAGGCGGGTGTCTGCCATCCTCACTCCTCAGAGTGGGAGCCAAGAGACACGTCCTCGGTCTGAGCCAGGGCGAGACCCGTCTCTACAAAAAGTAGAAATATCAGCCGGGCCTGGAGGTACGTCTCCGCAGCGATGACCGTTACTCGATCACGTTCACAAATGTTGGGAAGAGGCCACGAAGGTGAAAAAAGCAAGTTGCAAAACAATGCACGTAACCTGATTTCGTTATGTCAAGGAAGGAAAGAGCGCCGTAGCTGTGCGTGTGCACGCGGGCACGCAGACGGGTAAGGACGGGCAGGGAGAGCACACACACCCCACCTGGTAACTGCGGGCTTCCCAGAAAGCAGGGGGGCTGCAGAGGTGCAGAAGGGGCCCTTTGTGGATCTCTCTATTGTTTTGCTTTTTAATGTGCATGTCTTCCTGTGTTTCCAGAGCAGTATTTGGAAAACATTTTTGCGCAAAAGAAGAATCAAAGGAATTAAAGAGCTCAGTTCCTGGCAGACACCAGGCGCTCGGGAAGGAGTCGCCGGTTGCCGCCCGGCCCCCCAGCGGGCGGAGCCTTAACCACAGGTGACACCACAACTCCCAGAGGCCCTCCCAACGCCCTCCTCATGGCAGACACCCTCCCGCCCTCCCATCCCGCCGGCGGCAGGGGGCCTGCCTCTCGCCCCCACCTTGCTGAGCCCGTTCCACTTGTCCACGAGGTGGATCCTGCTGAAGTTTTTGACGCCCGTGAACACGGTGAAGAGCCCGGAGTCGGAGTTGTTGAGCTGCAGGCATGGCAGGGAACAGCGTCTGTGATAAGCCTCAGGACGGGGTGAAGGACCCAGGCAGGCCACCAAGCCACCCGTTCAGTTCTGGACTGTGCCCCCTCCCCCTCCCAGGAGGACGAGGCCGTTGTGTGAGTCGCTGCCACACCCCTGGCATGGGGGAGGTCGCAATGAGGAGAGCCGGGACTCTATAGGACGGACACCCCCCTGGATACCGTGGGCTGCGGCCTCCCCTCCCTTCCTGACTCCGGCACGGTCGGGCAGGATCACCCCTCCCCGCCCCCACCCAAAGCATGGCCACAGCTCAAGCAATCTTCTCTCTTTGGCCTCCCACAGTGCTGGGTGGTGTGAGCCACCACGCCTGGCCTATTGTTGGTATTATTAATAAATGCTCACCCAGTAGGATCCTTAAATCACAATTACAATAGCCAAAGTATAGCAGACACTGCTATTAACAGTTACCACCGAAAGTCCGCTCTCTCCTTTCTCTTTCGTCGCTAAACCCAAAGCTCTCTGGGGCATCAGCACACCCACCTAAAAGGCCACACTCCAGCTTTCCCTGCAGCCCGGGCAGCTGTGTGACTCAGTTCTGGCCAATGCAAAGTGAGTGGAAATTGGTTTTCTCCCTTCCTGAGAGGGAGGCAGCTGGGACGTGCTGTTTTATCCTTAACTCCTCCGCTTGCCCCCAATCTCCCACCACTTCTTCCTTCCTGGTCTGCTGCCTAGGAAGTGAACGTGATAGCAGACGCTCTAGCAGCTGTCCTGAGCCACGAGGTTATCTTGGGCATGGAAAACACACCCTAAGGAGGGCAGAGCAAGAGAGCAGAAGGCTCCTATTAATAGATCAATTAAGGCCTCACAGCTACCACACCAACCATGAACAGCCGACTGCTAGACTGTTGTTTTCAGGTTTTCATTATATGTGGTCAAACATAGATTATAACCATGCTAGTGGCTCTATAAGAAGTTTCATTTGCACTTCAGAATTTACAGGATGCTTTTACAGAATCATGCCGTTTGCCCCAAACTTGCCAATCTACCCACACAACCAGAACCTGTCATCCTGGACAAAGATGTATTAAGTGTCTATCGCGTGCAGGTATAGAATCACGATTCCACGCCACCAACACTCCACGCCAGGTCAACAGAGCCCAGAGAGAAGAGTGAGGCTAGACAATCCAGAGGGCTCATTGAAACCTGCACTGAGCCAAGGGCAGGAGATCAAGAGGTCGGGGGTCAGATGCTACATGGACCAGATCTTGGCTCACGACCCTACCAGCGGTGAAGATTAAGAAAAAGTAGGCAGCTCAGGGCAGTGCCATTGTCCATGTTTGTCATCTGACCCCCAGCAGCCACTGCCCTTCTTGGAGCAAAGCGTCCGGTTTTCTGAGCTAAGCCCCAAGCACATCATTTGATCCTGGATCAAGCCGCACCTGAATCCAACCCTAGAGTTTTCAGTTCCATGAGCTCCCAAATTCCCTACTTTGCTTAAGCCAGTTTGAGGGGAGCTCTCTGCCACCTACACCCCACAGCCCCGGGGTGCCCAGCCATCTCCCCAGGAGCTGGCGTCTGGTTCCCGAGCTGTGTCAGTGCAGGATGGGGCACAGCCCCAAATGCGTGGCTTCTCGCTGGGCCACACTTACCTCAGCAAATAACCCGAACTTGCCCTTGAAGGGGAACATGCCTGGGAAGTACTTATTGATGAGGTTCACCAGGGGGTCGTCGTACCCCCACATGATCTCGGCGACGGTGCGGTTCATGAAGGCACGCTGGCCGAGGGTGCTGAAGGCCATGGTCATGATCAGCTTCAGGCTCATGGGCCTGTTCTCCACCATCATGGCAGCGCCCTGCAGGGCAGAAGGACACCACAGGTCGGGGGCGGCATGGCTGGCCCTTCCTCCCCTGACTTCAGCCAAGCCTCAAGGCAGAGTCCATATGGGTAAATGCTCAGGCCCAGGAGGGCCCCTGGAGTGGCATCCAGGACATTCTCTGATCCTTTGGTACCAAGACCACATGTGCTCTTTAGAGCACCCCCACCCTTGGAGCCCACACACACTTCTGGACAACCCAGCTTGCACCTGGATCAAGCCACACCTGAAACCTACACTTTCAGCAACACGGGCCCATACATTCCCTTTTTGCCTAAGGCAGTTTGGAGCACATCTGACTTCACTTGTAACCAAAGAGAGTCTTAATGGGGGACCGTACTCTACTTCCTTATTACCAGCGTCCTACCTGAACACCAAGAGCCACACGTCTGCTCTACCCAACATCCAGGGGCTTGGGATATGTGTGAATGGATTCAGTTTTGACTTTTTCTGGAGATACTGTCTTGACTCTTGGTTTATTTTTCTAAAGGCTCCTCATACAGAAGTCAATCTTCACATTGAGAAAAGTGAATAGCTAGTATTTCCTAAAACGAACCGTAGCAGTCTGGTTCTGTGGAAATTCACTATAATCTCCTTCACTTTCTAATAATTGTTTAAAGATAATAAACATATGGTTTTTTTAAAAAATCACAAAAGGACATAAAATACAAGTCCCTTCCCAGCCCCTGTCCCTCCTCTACCATATTCCTCCCCGGAGGCAGCCACTCGGCAGGGTCTGGGGTATTCCTGCAAAGATCGTCTATACCCCGGTCAGCAAACTCTGGTCCAAGGGCCAAAGCCAGGCAGCCCCACCACCTGTTTCAGTACAGTACATGACCTAAGAATATTTTTTATAGTTTCAAATGGTTAGAAAACATGCAAAGAATATGCCATGAAACATGAACATTATATGCAATTCCCACTTCAGCGTCCATTGCAGCATAGCCACGCCCACCGCCGCCGTCACCCTCTGGGACCCACTGAGGCCTCGAGCCTGGGCTAGTCACCACCGGCCCTGGGAAAGCTGCTTGCACACCTGGCCCTGCGCTGGGGTCTGGAAACTTGGATTTCGGGAGGGTTCTCTCCATTTCCTGGTGACAGGTGCCGGGCTATTGGTGCAAGTGGTATGGGTTTATGCCGGACACCGGCTTTCCTACTGGCCATCTGGGATTTTGTTTGGCAAGTGCCAAGCAGAGGTTGCTTACGTGAGCAGTCCCCAGGGACAGCCCTCAGTGCTGAGTCTCTAAGGGGCTTCCCTGGCTTCCCTTCACGTGGGTTGTCACAACTCGTCGTCGGGGGAATTAAGTGTGTCCTGTGGGACCCCACTGGGCGGGTACTCTGGAAGCCTGAGCCTGGTATCGCCCAGACCACCCCGGCACCTGTCCCTTTGCCAATGGTGCTTTGGGCCCTTCTGCTGTGACAAGTCTCAGCCATGAGTGTAATTATCCTGCGAGTCCTCCAGCGAATCAGCGGCCCGGGGTGGGTGGGGACCCAGCACCCGCAGTAAGCAGTCAGTGAACGCAGAACGGAGGCCTCGCCCACCCCTCCCCGCGCAGCCCGCAGCCCGGGCACCTGCGTCTGCAGATGCCAGAGTGGTGGGTTGGAAGGGAAAGGAAATCACTCTGGCCAGTGTGTCCTGACGGGGACAGGTGGCCGTGCCCCGGAGACTCGGCCGTCAGCTGGGGTGGCAGGGCCAGTAGCTGCCACACTCTCCCCCGGGGACTGCCCTGCACCCAGGGGCCAGGCAGGGAGAGAGAGGGAACCCCCTCGGGGAGTGAGGCAGGGCGGGAGGCGGTGCGGGCCCCGGGCAGCCTCACCAAGACCATGATGTTGGGAATGACGACGTAGTCGCTCTCAGAGCCTCGGGACTTGGCGGGCTGGAACTGGTAGGAGCGGTACTCGAGGAAGGACACCGTGTCGTTGTTATTGAAAGTGATGTTGCTCTTGTGCCTGAACTCCCTGTGGGGGGAAGCCACTGGGTCAGCTTTGCGGGGACGGACCCCGCAACCGGCCTGCAGCACCTGCCCGGGAGCCAGGGGCCTGGGGTGTCCACCACGTCTCCGGGTCAGCAGGCCCCTCGCGTGAGCGTATCCAAGGCCAGAATCAGGGTACGGCTGTGGCACTCAGCCAGCACGTTCCACAAACAGCTGTCCCTGCACGCGAGCCCTCCCAGCCTTCCACCCCAACAGGGTTTGGAGGTGGGTCCCTGCTCCTGGTGGGGTGTGCGTGTCTCCCCCCCACCCCCCTCACAGACACAGACACACACACACACACACACACACACCCTCCACCCACACCCATGTGCCTGGTGCTGCACGGCTCCAGGAAGAATTTCCCTGGCTCTGTCACTTCCCCTTCTGTGCCCCGCCCATTTCTGGAACAATCTCTGGGGCTTAGCATAGCAGACCCCCATCCCGTCCACTCCCAGGGCCCGCCCCCGCCCGGCCCCGCCTGCATGGCCTCACCTGTACACGTAGGGCCCCCGCTCCTCCACCTGCGGCTTCTGCCCCCTAAGGACCCCGTCGGGGTTGAGCACGTTGAAGAAGTAGACGGACAGGTAGAAGGGCACGGGGATCTCCTTCCACATGTTGAAGGACAGGCTGCTGGGGTCGATGCGCACGTTCTGCAGGGACAGGACGGCCGCGCGGTGAGGAGGTTGAGCACCTGCACCCCTACACAGCCCGGGACAGCCGCCCGAGCCCGGCTGGGCGGGGGCGCCGCGGGAGGGGGCCCTGGGGACGGGAGGTGGTGGGAAGGCCCTTCGTGCACAGGGCTGTAGCACCTCAGTACACGGAGCTAAACAGGTAACACACGAGTGCTGTCATTTCGCAGATGTGTCTTACTGGTAACAGTCAGCACCCGCCAGGGGACTGCGGCCCGCAGCGTCTAAAGGGGACACTGTAGCTCAGCAGCGGCACACGGCACCCTGCAGAGCACGGGCTCCGCGTAGTCACGTGGATCATTCGTTCACTCAACAAGCACGTGCTGGGCACCTGCCACGTGCCTGGCCCTGATCTAAGAGCTGGGGAGAGGAGAGGGAAGGATCCCATCCCAACTGTGCGGAGCTTTGCCGCACTGCGGGAAGGCAGTGCTGAAGGATTAGGGGAAAACACACACCGCGCGGAGAACACGAAGGGGTGGAGGGGGCAGGAGGAAGAGGAGGAGGAGGAGACGATGACTGAGTATGAGGCAGTTGCCAGGTGAGGGAAGTGTAAACAACACGAACCGGAACCCAGACCTAAGCCGGTGAGGGAGGCCAACACATGAACCTGGGGGAGAGGGCAGTTCCGCAGAGAGGCAGCCGCAGTGCAAAGGCCCTGAGGCAGCGAGGTGCTTAAAGGGAGTTTGTGGCTGGCAAGGAGGCCGGCGTGGCTGGAGCTGAGCGTGTCAGGAGAGGAGAACAGAGACATTTGCCATGAAAACCAGAAATACAGAAATTGATAGGAAATCTCTGGATTTATAAAGCTTAGCAAAGAATTAGTTTTCTTTTTTTTTTTTGAGACAGAGTCTCACTTTGTTGCCCAGGCTAGAGTGAGTGCCGTGGCGTCAGCCTGGCTCACAGCAACCTCAATCTCCGGGGCTCAGCGATCCTACTGCCTCAGCCTCCCGAGTAGCTGGGACTACAGGCATGCGCCACCATGCCCGGCTAATTTTTTGTATATATATTTTTAGTTGGTCAATTAATTTATTTCTATTTTTGGTAGAGACGGGGTCTCGCTCAGGCTGGTTTTGAACTCCTGACCTTGAGCAATCCGCCCGCCTCGGCCTCCCAAAGTGCTAGGATTACAGGCGTGAGCCACCATAGTTTTCTTAAAAGGCTGAAACAAACAGGTCTGAAGTCCACCTGGCCTCTAACCCCAGCTCTGCTCATCTGGGTCTGCGGTTCCCTGCCCCAGCGTGGCAGGGAGGTCCCCCAACCCACCTGGTCCCCCCCCACCCCGGCCCAGCCACACCTCTGGCCCCTCAATTCCCACACCCCTCAGAGCCCGGGTGGGCTGGGGCGACCCAGCCCATCAGAGGCCCCATGTCGCAAAGCCAGGTGGCCAGGCAGTTGCATCACCTCCCACCTTCTTTCGAACACAGCCTTCCAGGACAAGGGCAGCCACCCCCCACTGTCCCTGAACAGCCAGAACCGACAGGCAGAAAACCTGGGTGTCGCTCCACTGGGCCACTGGGGCAAGTCGGTCCCTCTGAACCTCAGTTTCCCCATCTGTACAATGGGGCTAGTGACACCGTAGGCACAGCTGTGTCTAGTTTGACCTCGGTGGCATTTGAGTAAAGAAAGTTGAATTCATTGCCAAGGATTAAAAACTGGGAGACTTCACATAAAAGCTAGATGTCAGAGTTTTCTCAGAAAAACCAGATCATCAGAGACTTGCCTTCACTTGTCACGACTATTTATTGCCAGACATGTCCTCCCACAGCCGTGAGCACCACAGGATGACCTCATAACCTGGGCGGCCACAGGTGCAAACCCAGGTGACAAATAAGTATGATGCCAACAGCAGCAGCAGCCTCCCCGGCTGTGCCCAGCGCTGCCGTCCTCACTGTGCTCGCCCCCACCGGCACCATGGCCTTGGAGGCACCACTGTCGCTGTTGTTATCCACAGTTACAGATTAGGAAACTGAGGCTGAAGGATTCTAAGAGTAGTTTGGGGTCCGGGAAGGCTTCCTGGAGAAGGTGGCAGGTGAGCTGGATCCAGAGCGGCCCCGCCCCCTCGGCGAGCCCCCCAGTGGCTCTGACCGCAGCCCACAGGTGCCAGCTCCACCTCCCTCCAGCTCACAGCCCGGGTCGGTCCCGCCTCCACCCGGCCTCCAGGCCTCTGCCTGGACAGCCCCGCACCCCTGGGGACCCTGCTAACCGTAGGTCGGCCCCTTCCCCTATCTGGGGGGTACATCCCTCCCCATGCCACCTCCGAGAGGCCCCCCTGGCTTCCCCGTCTGCGGCACCCAGCACCTCCCGACACACTGTGCCCTTTGCCACACTAACCAGGCCCGAGAGGATCTGCGATTGGAACGGCCTCCCCCACGCAGAACGTGCGAGGGCTGCCGGCGGATCGCTGAGAAATCCTGGCGCCTGGACGCCAGTGCGTGGGGGAGACTTTGAATGAATGAATGATGAGTGAATGAATGAAGGGAGACTTTGAATGAATGAATGATGAGTGAATGAATGAAGGAGCCTCCCCCTTCGCTCCTAAGCTCCCTCCCCAGAGCTCAGACCCAACACGGCTCCAGGGAAGGGGACTTCGGAGTCACCGGGACGCTGAGCTCCATCCCTTCCCTTCCACTCGTGCTGGGTAGCCCCGGCCCAGGCCCCTACCTGAGCACGGGGCACGGCCACGTGTACCCCCGAGGGGCTCTCAGGAAGGACGGACGCACCTGTCTCCCAGGACGGGCCCAGGCCCCCACCTGAACACAGGGCACGGCCACGTGTACCCCCGAGGGGCTCTCGGGAAGGACGGACGCACCTGTCTCCCAGGACGGGCCCAGGCCCCCACCTGAACACAGGGCACGGCCACGTGTACCGCCAAGGGGCTCTCGGGAAGGATGGACACACCTGTCTCCCAGGACGGGCCCAGCCCAGCCTCGCTCTGTCCACAGTCTGTCCACGCGGCCCGGCCCAGAGCAGGCGGGTAGGAGGGAAACCCACACGCCCCCTTCCCTCCCTCCCTCAGGTCCCAGGACTCAGCCCTCCTAGGTAAACTGAGTCTGAGACATGCTTGGTAACAGGAGGCCCAGCACCGAGTGGGGTGAATCCAATCTAAGGCCCTGGCCTCCCAGAAATGACCTGACCCGGCTGGTAAAAACGGGCCGCGCCACAGCCCCGGGAGCGGCCCAGGTGAGGACACCAAGCCCCGCTGCCGGGTCAAGTCCCACCCTGCTTCTACGAGCCAGGTGACCGGGCACTTCCTCACCCCCAGGCCTGACCTGACCCGGCGGCCGCCACCCTCCAGTAGAAAACACAGCGTCGGGACTTGGCCCCCGAAGAACGCACCGGGAGCATCAGCACGAGCCATGCGGTCTCACCTCCACCACAGGGGGCGAGGGACTTCCACAGTGACAGGTACAAGCAACGCCTGGGTTCAGGTGGCAGGTTCCCAGGTGTGTGCACATGTCCAGCCCATCAAATTGTCACATTAAATGCATGTGGGGTTTTGCATAGCAAGTACGCCTCCGTGAAGCCGGTCTTACAAACCAGACAGACCAGTCCCCGCCACTGCTCCCTGCCCGGCCGCGTCGCTCAGCACACGCAGCGGGTCGAGGGAAGCCTGGGGACCGCAGAGCCCCTGCGCCTTCCTCACGGCCCGGCTGCTCACCCGGGCTCCGGGACTCGCCCAGGCCAAACCCATGAGTCACAGGACCCGGCCTCACGCTCGCTCTCTCTCTCTCTCTCTCTCTCTCTCACACACACACACACACACACACACACAGAAGAGGCTTCGGGGCCCCGGGGTCCAGCCCGTTCACCCAGCACTGCCCACGGGGACTCCTCAGTGACCACATCTGCCCCTTCCGACCAGTGACCGTGAGCTGAGTCACTGAACCCCCGAGCCTCGGTTTCCTCATCTGTGCAATGGGCACAAGCACAGCGCCCACCTCCTGGGCCGTTGTGCCTAGAACAGCATCCGGCAGGTCCCGGGGCGTCTGGAGGGTCAGCCGTGAGGTCGCCTGGCATAAAGTGACCCTTCCTCCTCTGCCCCGCCCCCACCACGGGTCAGGGACAGACTTTGCCCGCTGTGATCGGCGGGACAGCTCCCCTAGCCACACCAGACCAGAGGCGACCGGACCGGCAGCTGATTAGATAACAGTGCTGGCGACTCAGCTCGCGGCCTTTCGCCCAGCATGGCGGATTCTGTGATTCTGTCCCCGAGCCCCCCACCCAAGGTCAAAGATCACAGCCCTGGGACACAAAGTTGGGAGAGAGTGCCAGGATGAGCCCTTGCTGAACGCCACCCCCTCCCATCCAAGCAGACCTTTCAAGCCCATTCCTGGGCAGCCGGGAGGAAGGCTGCCTGGAGGAGGCGACAGGTGAGCTGGCTATTTGAAAAAACGAGCTGGGCTTTGCCAGGAAAAGAAACTGGGCAGGGAGCGGCTGGCGGAGGCCGCAGCCTGTGCAAAGGCCGAGGAGCCTCTAGGAGGTCGACCTGCCTGAATGTCCACTGATAACGAGCATGATTTTAAAGCGATGAAGTACGGAAATCACCTGGACACCCATCAACAGATAGTGCCACTCGGCAACAGCAGGGCACCAGGGACCAGTAAGTGCCGCCGCATGGACGGACTTCACAAGCCATGCCCTAAGTGAAAAGCAAAAAAACAAAAACAAAAACACCAGACAGAAAAAGCTACACAGTATGCGATTCCATTTCTATGACATCTGGAAAACTCCGGAGCCGGAAGGCAGATTGGTGGCTGCCAGGGACCGGGCAGAGGGAGGGGCCGGTGTTAGCTGGGGCAGAGGGGACAGTCCAGGCTGGTGAGAACGTCCCGTGCCTGGATTTTGGCTGTCACACAGGTGAGGCGTATATATGCGAAAAATCTCATGAAATTATACACTTAAAAAGGGTGAATGGCATGGAGGTACCTTGAAAAGATCATGCTAACATTTGTAACAGTTTCACTGAGACATGACCGGCATGCCCTACAATTCACACACTTAACGGGCACAAGTCAATGATTCCAGTACAATTCACCCATTGAAAGTGCACGATCCAACAACCGTCAGTGCACTCACAGAGCTGTGCAACCTTCACCACCGTCTAGTTCCAGAACACTTTCATCACCCAAAACAAAGCCTCATGCCCATGGCAGTCACTCCCCAGTCCCCAGCCCCTGGTAATCATTAGTCTACTTTCTGTCCCTATCGATTTGCTTACTCTGGACTTTTTATAAAAACAGAATCATACAAGCCTCCGCTTATATGATTAAACACGAGCAGAGACATAAAAGGCCCCACCCACACACGGCTCCTCTCAACCCATTCTGTTTTGTGCCTGGCTTCTTTTGCTCAACTTAATGTTTTTGAGAGTCACCCTTTTTTTGGATGACTGGCCTTCCACTAGTCAGTGCAGTGGATTCCGGGACTCCGGCCAATCCGTCCACCTGCTGCCGGTGGATATTTGCGTGGCTTCCGGCAGGGACTATTCTGAACCAAGCTGTGATGAAATCAAATTGCGCATTTCAAATTGCACAAATGACTCAGTAGAGGTGGTTTTTAAGAATAAATAAATGAAACACTTATGACGTGCTATATTTACTACTATGAAACAATCTCCAGAATATTTTGGGTAAAAAAAAAAAAAAGCATGGCCGGGTGCGGTGGCTCACGCCTGTAATCCTAGCTCTCTGGGAGGCCGAGGCGGGCGGATTGCTCGAGGTCAGGAGTTCAAAACCAGCCTGAGCAAGAGCGAGACCCCGTCTCTACTATAAATAGAAAGAAATTAATTGGCCAACTAATATATACAAAAAATTAGCCGGGCATGGTGGCGAATGCCTATAGTCCCAGCTACTTGGGAGGCTGAGGCAGGAGGATTGCTTGAGCCAGGAGTTTGAGGTTGCTGTGAGCTAGGCTGACGCCATGGCACTCACTCTAGCCTGGACAACAAAGCGAGACTCTGTCTCAAAAAAAAAAAAAAAAGCAAAGGATAAATATTATCACTACTTTTAAAATATAATATAATCGTATTGAGCCAAAGGCGGCAGACAAAAGCACACTGCCGCACGATTCCACATATGTGATGTTCCAGAACAGGTAAGAGTAACGTATTTCCATAGGTAAGTGTCACCCTGGGGTGTGGGGAAGACCGCGAAGGGGTGTCTTGGGGAGAAAAGTGTTTCCTGATCTGGACGCTGCTACCTCGAAGCTACATTCACTCTGAAAAAATTCCTAGTGTTGTTCCCTTCTAAGTGAGCTTTGCTATCTACATGGCCCCACATCCAGCTACTGTCCCTGCTTCTTAGCTCAGCCACGCGGCCTCCTTGCTGCCCCTTGTCTGTGCGGCCATGCTCCTGCCCCAGGGCCTTTGCACTGGCTGTTCCCTCTGCCTGCAGTGTTCTTCCCGGGGTAGCCGCATGGTCAAATCCCTCAGCCCCTGGAATCTTTGCCCACGTGCCCCTTCTCAGGAAGGCCCACCCTATCCACCCCTAAAATTCCCAAACCCCCTGCCTGCTATTTTTTCCATGCTACTTGTGGCCTTTCAGCATATGTTATAATCAACGTATTAAGTCTTTCGTTCTTCATCTGCCTCCCCTGTTAGATCCTGAACCCCCGAGGGCAAGATCCCCACCTGCTTTCCTCACCAGTGTGTTCCCAGGACCTGAGGCGGCGCTCAGCACCTCGCGGGAGCCCAGCAAATGCCTGCTGAGTGAATGAGCAAAAGGGAGACCCGAACCCCGTAATCAACAAGAAAATACCCACGGATGGCAATGCTGCACTCGCCTTTGCGTATGTTTTAAACAGCTCATACCTAAGAACGAACTTGCTCACACGCACAGAGAGTATGGCTTATTTGAGGCCCACCTTGGGCTGGGGCAACAGCCTGGTAAGCGTGTGTGGATAAGATGGAGATTTCACATACATGGATCTTCAGCTCTCCACTCCTGCCACCCACGGCACCTGTCCTGCTCCCAGGAGGCCCCTGGCGGCCGACCCCCAAGCCCCACTCATCTGAGCACCTCCTCCTCCGCGACCCTGCTCTGATCTGACCAGGATAGAGGTTCATTCCCTGCACTTGCCTCACACCCGGTGCTGCACTAGGGGTTTAAAGACATGAACATGAACAAGGTAAAGCCCCTGCCCCTGGGATGGTAGGGGCAAAGAGGGACCATCTATATCACGCCATTCAGGTAGTAAAACACTTCCACCCACTTCACCTCATTAAACTCTCAATGGCCCATTTCACAGATGCTGACGCTGAGGCTCTGAGGCCAAATGCCTCACCAAGGTCAGAGGTGCAGGAAGAGACAGAGCCCCAGGCTCTGGGGGACTGTAGCGGTCCCCCAGACCTGGGGACTGGCCTGGGGACTGTAGCGGTTCCAGGCCTGTGTCCTCACACTCCTCCCCTAGGCTGTCCCCGCTGGGCTGCCCACACAGGAGCTTCACCAAGCATTCACACGAGGGCCAGGCGGGGCCCCACCCTGTCTCCACTAAAAATGAAAACATTAGCCAGGCGTGGTGGCCCATGCCTGTAGTCCCAGCTACTTGGGAGGCTGAGGCAGGAGGATCGCTTGAGCCCAGGAGTTGGAGGTTGCTGTGAACCATGATGACGCCACTGCTGTCTAGTCTGGGAGATAGACAGAGACTTTGTCTCGAAAAAAAATCATTAACTTGACCTGGCCACTGAATCGCAACACCTGGTTCTTCCTCCAGTGGCAAGAGGAAACAGGCTCCCGAAAGCAGCACACCTCTGACCACAAGAGCCAAGAAGCCGATGTGCCCATGCGAGACCCTGCCCGCTCCAGACAGGCCAGCCTGTCACTTACTACATCCTAAATCCTAGGGACCCAGGCGTCCCCAGCCCTGCGGGGCCCACCCAGGCAGGAAGGACTCCAACACGGGCTGATCCAGTCTGGGACTCGGAACACCACACGCTTGGCTAATGTTCCAACTTCTTTTGATTTTTAAAGGACTAAGGTAAGAAGAATCAAAGAAAAGGTTTTTTTTGTTTGTTTGTTTTTGTAAGAAACCCACACATGTTGCTAAGTCAGAGAGGTGAATTGCTTAAGCTAAGAAGTTGAGTCATTCTTGACACTTCCATTCCCTCCCACCCGGCTCCCACCCGTCAGCAAGGCGTGGCGGCCCTCCCTCCAGAACATCCTTCAAATCCACCCCTGCCCCCACCGCCAGCCAGCCCCGCCGGTGCCTGCTTGGACTGGTGCAGCAGTCTCTCTGCTGTTTCCCAGCTTCTGCTCTTGCCCCAAGCCTTTTCCTCCCACAGAATCAGAGTTATCCTTTTAAGATTCAAGTCAGACCATGCCACTTTTCTGCTCGCACCCCTCCCGTGGCCCTCTATTTATCTCAGAAGATAATCCAGATTCCCAGCGGTGACCTCTGAGGTCTTGCACGATCTAGTCCCCCGCAGTCACTCCACTCGCATCTTTCCTTACTGTCCGTCTTTACCATCCGTCCCGCTCACTCTGCTCCCGTCCCGCTGGCCTTGCTGCATTCCTGAGCTGCCAGGCAAGTTTCTGCCACAGGGCCTTTGCACTGGCCTGTTTCCCCTGATGCCCACATAGGTGACCCACTCACCTCTCAAGTCTGAAGTCACCTTCCCCTGAACATTCTTCATCCACTCAGCAGTATTTACGGAGCTCTCACTACATGTCGGGCTCTGTTCCAGGCCTGGGGACTGTAGCAGTGAACAAACTAGACAAAAAGAGCACCCTTCCCCGTCACACTGCACCCATCACCCTGTCTTATCTTCCTGACATTATCAATATCAGAAATTCCTATGTCTCTGTTGACAAGTCCCCCTTCCGGCTGCCCAGAATTCAGTCATGATGGATGGGCCACAGCAGCCACCCTGGCTCGTGAGGCATGCCTGGGAATGGAAGCCACACGCAAAGAATGGTGGAGCAGAAAGATCCCCGGAGACTGGATCCCCGTGACTTCCTGGAGCCACCCCACCAGGCTTGGGTGGCCTAGTCATCGGAGAACTGTCCCTTAAAAATCACAATGAGATTCCGCACCATACCCCCAGAATGGCTAAAATGAAAAAGACCGACAATAACAAGTGTTGACGAGGAAGCAGAGCAACCATGATGCTCTCACACTGCTGGTGGAAGTGGGTGTTGGTGCAATCGCTATGGAATATCGTTTTTCCACTAAAGCTGGCAATCTCACTCCTAGTGTTTACCCCAGAGAAATGAAAACATACGTCCACACAGATTATTCACAAATGTTTACATCAAATTGAAAACAACAAAATGCCAAAAACAAGGGAATGGATGACAAATGGGGGCACATTCATACAAGGAAATGCTACCCAACAGCGAAAGGGACTGACCAGCTGATGTACACGATGACACAAGCATAATGTTGAACAATACAACCACATGGCACTCTAGCCTGGTCAACAGAGCGAGACCCTGTCTCAAAAAAATAAAAGAAAATGTTGGCTCACTCATGGCAACAGTGTAAGATGCTAACAACAGGGGACACTGGGCGTGGCTATGTGGGAACTCCGCACTGTCGTCCCAATTTGTCTGGAAACCTCAGATTGCTCAAAAATGGAAAGTTATTTAAAAACAAATAGGCTCTATCTCATGGGGCTATGGTGAATCTAAAACGTACTGGCTTAAAATAATCCGAAGTAATTTCCTTGTGGTTCTGGAGGGCAAGTCCAAAATGGGTCTCACCCTGTGCTGGGGTCAAAGTCAAGGTGTCGGCAGGTGGGAACTTCTAGAGGCTGGAGGGGAGAATCCAGTCCTGAGCTTCTCCACCTTCTAGAAGCCACCTGCCTCCCCCAGCTCCTGTCCCCTCCTCACTCCGACCTGTGCTTCTATTATCACGTCTCCTTCTCTGACCCTCCTGCCTCCCTCGCACGGGCCCTGTAAGGACATCGGTCCCGGACAATCCAGGATCATCTCCCATCTCCTTCACTTAATCGCACCTGCAAAGGGCCTTGTGCCACGGAAGGTCACATGTTCACAGGGCCCAGGAGTGAGGACGGGGCCACTGTTCAGCCAGCCACACCCACTCACAGAGCCTGGGGCTTCCTTCCCTACAGCCCCCTCCCCACCAGGAAGCTCCCCAGCGCCAGGGCAGGGGGACTTTGCCCCTGTGTGCCCCTCCCTGTCCCAAGCAGCCCCGTCCTCCCCGCAGGCAGCCCCCGCCAGGGACAAGGTGGCCCCGGGTCCCGCCCATGGGAAGCCCCACACCAAGGATGCTCGGTCTGCCCCACCCCTTTTCGGGACCCTGTTATAGTTCAGCCTGTGCTGTCCTAGGAAGACCCCAGGGCAGGACGATGGCTGGCAGTGGTACACTCTCCAGGCGGCTGCTTTAAGGCCCCTTTGTTCTTACCGCTGGGGCCTGGAGGGCAAGCCCTTCCGGGCTGCAGACGTGCCCTGTCGCCTCCTGACTTCAGAGACCGCATGCCGGCGACACAGGGGTGTCCGGAAACACAAACTGAGCCTCGCCCTGGCAAGGGCTCGGCCGGCTTCGTCCTCAGCCACACGGAGGAAAAACACCAGGAACCCCCTGCTGAGCCACATGCAGGGCCGGAGGGGTCTGGCCAAGAGCAGGCCCCGAAGCTAGCCCATCCCCGAGGGACAGGTGGCAAGAGAGTGCAGGCGGCCAGAGCCGAGAGCAAACTCCAGGGTTCTCGGGTTCCCAGTAACTTCTAGGCTGGGCTGGGACCAGGAGACAGATGTCACCAGTACCTGTCCTTTGTGCTAACCCAACAGGCGCCCGACCGCAGAGGGCTGAGGGCACAGGCACGGCGGCTCCAGGGAACTGCTGCACGCGGAGTGGCCGCCACTTCCAACCTCATCGCCAACTACGGCGTTATTTTCGGTGTGACAGTAGTGTGGCGGTGGCGCTTTGGCGGCTGTACTTGGCTTGGTGGCGGTGGTGTTTGCCACGGACCTGCCCGAGCAGCGGTTCTCAGAGTGTGGTCGCTGGGCCGGCAGCACCGGTGTCACCTGGGAAACGCCATCCTCAGGCCCAGCCAGACCTGCCGACACGGGGTGCTGATGCCGGGACAGCTAGAGGAGGACCGTGGTGGAGACAGACCACACTGGAGAGCCCGCCCTGAGGTCTGCTGAGCAGGTGAGGGTGCCCGGCAGACATACTGCTCTATTTTTTTTTTTTTTTTTTTTTGAGACAGAGTCTCACTCTGTTGCCCGGGCTGGAGTGAGTGCCGTGGCATCAGCCTCGCTCACAGCAACCTCAAACTCTGGGCTCAAGCAATCCTCCTGCCTCAGCCTCCCGAGTAGCTGGGACTACAGGCATGCGCCACCATGCCTGGCTAATTTTTTCTATATATATCAGTTGGCCAATTAATTTCTTTCTATTTATAGTAGAGATGGGGTCTTGCTCAGGCTGGTTTCAAACTCCTGACCTCAGGCGATCCGCCTGCCTTGGCCTCCCAGAGTGCTAGGATCACAGGTGTGAGCCACTGCGCCCAGCCTGCTCTATTTTTATGTTTGAAATTTTTCATACGTTTTTAAAAATCGGCTGAATGCGGTGGCTCACGCCTATGATCCCAGCACTCCAGCAGGTGTGAGGACTGCTTGAGGTCAGGAGTTCAGGACCAGCCTGAGCAAGAGCGAGACCCCATTTCTACCAAAAATAGAAAAATTAGCTGGGCATGGTGGTGCATGCCTGTAGTCCCAGCTACTCGGGAGGCTGAGGCAGGAGGATCGCTTGAGACCAGGAGTCTGAGGTTACTGTGAGCTAGGCTGACGCCACGGCACTCTACTCAGAGCAACAGAGACTTTGTCTCAAAAAAAAACAAAAAAAAACACAAAAATCACCTAAAATTTCTTACTACCATCCTTCCTCCCACCCCAAAAAACCCCAGACTGCGTCTCCCTGAGGCAGACTCCACAAACCGGGCCATGGACGGGATTTGGCCAACAGATGCAGTCTGGACCACGTGGTATCTCAAGAAATTTGAATTTGTTGATAACATCTTAAAGCCAGCAGACAAATTCCTGGTTTCTGGCTTGTTCTGAGAGCCAGGGGTACGCGCTGGTGCTTGACCTGCCTGTCCCCTCCTCCCCGCCCCATGGCCCCGCCGGGCTGCTGGCGCCGAGCTGCGGCCACTCATCAGACAGGGCCTGTGTTCCCGCTGGCCACAGGCCCCAGCGCTCCGACGTCCCACACAAACCTGCTTCCCACGTTCATGTCCCTGCACGGACCTCACAGGTATCTGAGTTTGGGATCCCTGTCCTGCAGTGACGTGGGATAAGAGCTCAGCATTCATTCAGGCATTCGTTCATTCCAACCCTGCCTGAGCATCCAACATGCCCAAAGCTGGTGCTCAGAGTTAAAGGGGAGAAGTTCATCAAGCAGGATCCTGCCCTTGGGGGGCCGAGCAGGGAGTGGGCAGAAGACACCTAACACACAAATGACTCCGGGACCCGAGAGGGAGAGCTCGGGACGGCAGTCGTACTTACTGGCACGCCGTGGCAGGCGTTAGGACACTCATGCGTGCCCAGAGGCAGGAGTGGCAGTGGGTACGGCCACTGTGGAGCTCTGCGGAACAACACCTGCTAACCGGAACATGCACGAACCCTGCTCCCCAGCAGCCCGTTCCCGGGCATTGCTCAGGAGCCACAAGAACGCGCATCCACACGAAGACCTGCCCGTGACCCTTCCCAGCAGCTTCGCTGGATGCGGCCCCAAACGGGCGAGAGTGACCAGCACACACGCTGTGGGGAGTTCACGAGACAGGACGCCACGCGGCGAGCTGGGTGTTTCTAGTTACCTGGGTATGTTCATTTGTGAAAATTCCACATGCCTGCTATGCGGCAGGCTAATGACAATGATGCTCATATTCACCAACTGCCAGGCCACATGCTAAATAAGCGTTTGACACGCACGTGGCCAGTGGCCAGTGTTGCTGCCCACCCGAGGGCCATCTCTCCCCGCTCCGTCCACTAACAGAACCCCCACTTGGTTCAAGTACTGGCAAGAAAGCCCCAAATCTCAGGAAAGGTGGGCCCAGGCTCTAGTCAGAGTAGGCCTGTGACCCTGTTCTAGCCAATGAGAAGGAAAGGGAAGTCTGTTGGAAGCCTCTGGAAAAAATTCCTCTCCCAGTGAAAGACAAAGACGTCAGTAGAGCCCTCCTATTGCACTATTCCTCCCTTCTGGCTTTGAATGATGTCATGTGATGGCATGATGTCCAGCACTGTGGCAACCATGATGAGACCATGAGGACAAGGTGAAGAGAGTTACTCGGATACCAAGCCAGTGCCCCAATGTTGCTGAACTCCTGAACAAAAATCTGGAAACACCTACCACCTTTCATCTCTTATTAAGCATAATAATAAAACATCTATATTACATAAGCCCCTTGGAGGCAGATTTTATGGTGCTTATAGCTCAAAACATCCCATCTGAAACAATGCTTTCTTTCATTTAAACCTAATAATTATTCTGTGAGGCAGGTACTATTAATATTATCCATTCCACTACGTAGTGGAGGACAGGGAGAGTAAACCACTCACTGGCCCAAGGGCACAACCCCAACAGTGGCAGAGCGTCTTGAACTTGGGTCCAACCCAAAGCCTACGCAACAACCACTGTGCCCACTGCCTCAGCAGCAGCTCAGCACAGGCACAGGTGAGGGGATGGCTGGCAGACACACAGCTCTGATCCCAGCCTCCACGGCGAAGGCCCCTCTGACCCCCCCAGTTCCGCCTCCGTGATGGGGTCTCCAGGCAGCCCACCTGCACTGCTGCCCCTGGCAAGCGCAGTCTCGCCAGGGCTGATTTCAGCTCCACCTCTCCACACACGTCAGGCAGAAGATGACCCTTCTAAACACCTTCACTTCAGTAAAGCTGCCCGTTTGCAAGCAAGAACGTCATTGCTCCCCACTCTTAGAAAGGGCTCAGCGAACTGTGCCCGTGGGCCAAACCCAGCCCAAAGCCTGTCTCTGCTCATCCCAAAAGCTGACTAGGTTTTACATTTTTAAAGGGTTAAAAAGATGCAGAGAGGCCAGGCGCAGTGGCTCATGCCTGTACTCCTAGCACTCTGGGAGGCTGAGGTGGGGAGGGACAGGTAGAGATCGCTCAAGGTCAGGAGTTGGAAACCAGCCTGAGCAAGAGCAAGACCACGTCTCTATTAAAAATAGAAAGAAATTAATTGGCCAACTAAAAATATATAGAAACAATTAACCGGGCATGGTGGCGCATGCCTGTAGTCCCAGCTACCTGGGAGGCTGAGGCAGGAGGATCGCTTGAGCCCAGGAGTTTGAGGTTGCTGTGAGCTAAGCTGACCCCACAGCACTCTAGTCCAGGCAACAAAGTGAGACTCTATCTTAAAAAAAAAAAAAAAGATAGAGAGAAATACACCATTTCGTGACATGTGAAAACGGCATGAAATTCACACGGGTATATCTACGAATACAGCTACCCGGTGCGGTGCACTCCCTCACTGTCCGCGACAGGCTCAGCACCACGACAACACAGCAGCGGAGTCGCTCAGACACAACCCGTTTGGCCTGTGGAGCTGAAAATACTATCTGTCCCTTGACAGACAGAGCTTGCCAACCCCTTGACCTTGGCCATTCAGAGATCCAGGAAGGGCGGTCCCCTGCCAGGCCAGCTCCCAGCATGAGGCCAGAGACTCACCCAGCCCTTCCCACCTCGGTGCCCTGCTCTGCCCCACACAGATGCGAGCCTGTTCCCCGGGCTAGAGTGCCGTGGCATCAACCTAGCTCACAGCAACCTCAGACTCCTGGGCTCAAGCAATCCTCCTGCCTCAGCCTCCCGAGTAGCTGGGACTACAGGCATGCGCCACCATGCCTGGCTAATTTTTTCTATATATTTTTAGTTGACCAATGAATTTCTGTCTATTTTTAGTAGAGACGGGGCCTCACCTCCTCCCCGGAGCAAATGAAATGACCCGGTCTGTTCTGGAGAGGGCGGCAGGCTCTAACATGCCTCGCAAGACTGCTGCTAAGTGAGCCTCCCCCAGCCCACCCCGGGCACCAGTCCGAGAACACGTCGAGAAGCCAGCCAAGGCCTTACAACACAGGGCAACAGTGGTGCAGGCCTGGAGGAATCAGAAGCTCAGGTCTGCCTCCTTCGAAAGCTAGGTCTCCCACAAGACACTTGGCACGCTGGGATCTGACTGTGGCCAACAGGCTGGGCCAACTGGTCTACCGAGTGCAAATCAACAGCCCATGCAACGAGGAGGGACCGGTGCCAATTCCCTCTTCAAGTGAAACCCCACCACCACTGTCTTTTACTTTTAATTGTGGCAGAACACACATAACATAAAACTTGCCGACGTAACCATTTTTAAGTGTAGTTCAGTGGCATTAAGTACACGCGCAATGTCGTGCAACCATCACCGCCACCCATCCCCAGAATGTTCTTCATCCTGCCAAGCTAAAGCCGTGCACCCGCTAAACAATAGCTCCCCGTACCCCCTCTGCCAGCCCTGTGCCCGCCGAGCTGCTGCCCGTCTTGGGGAGTTTGCCCGCTCCGGGCGGCTCCTGTGAGTGGAATCTCGCGGTGTCTGTCCTTTTGTGCCTGACTCATTTCACTTTGTGTGACGTCCCAAGGTCCGTCCACGCTGTGGCCTGTGTCGGACTCTCCTTCCTTGTTAAGGCTGCATGATGTCCCCTGATGTGCACGTGCCCATGTGTGAGGCCACCCGCCAGGCCATGAGCACCCGGGTCGCCCCCGCCCCGCCCGCGGGGAGCCGCGCTGCTACGGGGACGCAGGCGCGTGCATCTCTCTTCCAGCGCCTGCGCTCACGGCCCGCGGGTTCACTCCCACACGTGGGTCGCTGCGTCCTACGGCAACTCTACGCAACTTTTCTGAGGAGTCCGCACTGTTTTCCGAGGAGGCCGCAGTTTTACACTCCCACCGCCAGCGCACGCGGGGTGCCCGGGCTCCACGTCCTGGCCGACACCCGCCACTCTCTGGTTCTGTGGCAGTGGCCACCCGAGCGGGTGTGACTTCATTGCCCCAGTGATTAATTAGTGAATCACGAGGGGCAGCTTTCCACGTCCTGTCGGCCATTTGCGGGTCTTCTTTGGAGAGATGTCTCTTAGAGTCCTTGGCCCGTTTTTTAATGGGGTTCTTTGGTTTCCGTTGCTGGGTCGTCCCGCCGCACTTTTAAGACCAGATTTAAGGCCCACAGTCTCCATCTGTTCTGGACCCATCAAGTTCCCCAAACCAGGGAAACCCCCCGACACTTCCTTCCCTCACAGCCCAGCCCACTTGGTACAAAAGAAATCTCAAATCTGTTCCCTTCCTTCCTCATTCACCGCCTCGCCACCTCCCCAGCGCCCCCAGCCCCAATGCGCTGTCTCCCCGAAGCAGCCTGACGGCTCTTTGAGACTGAGGTGGCTCAATAGAAACCAAACTCACACTCCCCCAGGGCTCTGCAAGGCCCCTGCTGGCTTCTTCCGGGCCCTTCTTCCCCCATCCCTCCACCCTAAGCCCCGCCTCAACACAGCGGGCTCCTTCCCAGCCCTGGCCTCTGCCCCTGGGTGTGATGCTGGGAGAAGCCCTCCTGGCCACCCCATCCCAAGGGGTCCCCTCCCCAGCAATCTCTCCACGTCAGCTCGCCTGCCTTGTTCCCTCCCCAGCTCTTGCCACTACCCACGCTCCGCTGTGCAAGTGTTTATCTGCCTGTCCACAGTCCGTGCCTCCCGCAGGGACGTGTGTAGCAAACATGTGCTCATGGGGTGAGCAACCTGCCCGCCACTTGGGCCCTGGGGTCCCGCCTCCTCCCAGCACCCAGCCCCGTCCTGTCTGCCCCACTCGGGTGGTTCACAGACAGCTGCCAGAGCCTCCCACCGGGGCTGGCCCCTGTGCGGAACGAGGACTGTAAATACACCTAAAGAGCTGGTGACAGATGCAAAGCGCCCAGTGTCACTCTTGGCCGGGGTGGGGGGCACCCTGCCAGCTCACCACTGTCCCCCACGCAGGCACCTACCCCAACTGGGAGAGCCCAGGAACGCTGGAGACACAAGGCTGCCTGTTATCATGTTTCCTCCCCCAGACCCCCGTGAAGGACAGCTCCCGTCTCCCCAAGGCTCCGTCCCTGACCCCAGCACCCCAGTCCGGGTCCCTCCTCCCTTCCCCGACCAAGGACGCGATGGCCTGACTGCTGAGCGTCGCCACACTTATCTGCGCTGCCGGGCCACGCACACAGCTGTCGGAGCCGCAGGAAGAGAGGAGCTCCCACGTCAAGCCCGGCCCTGGCATCCTGCGGGAGCGGACGGCGAGGCCAGGCTGCCGACCCAAGGACGGCCTCCCACCCCCGACCACGGCCACGGCCATGGCCACGGCTCCTGCCAGCACCGCTGTCACCCACCTCCTGCTCCCCAACTGCCGGGCAGCACGGGCTTGTCCCCCACCCCGTCCGGGGTCCCCTGCACAAGCCTTTCCTCGCCACCCCACTGTCCTCACTGCAGCAAACCCCCACACGGCTGTCGCCACGACCAGGCGCCACTCCGAGGCCTCGCGACACCGGCGCCACCCCACGCTGCAGACAGGGAAGCCACGGCTGCGAGATTAAGCCATTGCCCAGGGCCACGACAGTCTGTGGACACTACCATCACCCCACCTTACAGATGGGGAGACTGAGGCTCAATGAGGTTAGGGCCCTGCCTGGGACAATGGCTCAAATGTGGGCCTGTTTTCCTAGTCCCCTCTCTCAATCGCCACATATAGTGAGATAATGATTAAGTAATAAATGGTATTTGCCCATTCTTTTCATTATTACCTCACTTGACAAGGTGGAAAGTGCACGTACTATACCCGATGGGGAAACTGAGGCAGGAGGTTTGCAGAGCTGTTTGCAGAGCTGGGGTGAGGATGGATCGTGTGCCGGAACGGGAGACGCACAGACCCGTCTAGGTGCCCCCCCACGAGAGGCAGAAAGGCGTGGGGACGTGTGAACATGTGGGCCGAGTACCAGGGACGAGGTGCGTGGGAGTGGATCCCCCTCTGCGGACACAAACGTGTTTTTTCCAGGAACGGGCTACAAGGAACTATTAACCCGAGTGACAACTAGAGCAGGGACCGGCTGGGGACAGGGGGCAGTGTCATGCTGTGCCTTTCCAGAGATTGGACCCTTTTCCGGAAGGTGGCAGTCCCCACCTCCGTCCCATGGGGAGGTGTGGGTTTAGGCCAGTTTCAGGCGTCCTACCACCACGGGCCGAATTGCGTCCCCCCAAATCCACATGTTGGAGCCCTAACACCCGGGGCCTCAGGCTGGGACTGTATCTGGAGACGGGGCCTTTAAAGAGGTGATTAATGAGGCCACTGGGGTGGGCCCTAATGCAGGCTGGCTGGTGGCCCTGTGAGAAGAGATTAGGACGCTCAGGGACACCGGGGTGCATGCCCGCAGGAGGGGTGGTTGTCTGTGAGTCCGGGACGGAGGCCTCCACAGGAGCCAACTCGCCGACACCCTGATCCGGGACCTCTGGCCTCCAGAACCGTGAGGAAATTAATGTCTGTCGTGGACGCGCCCCGGTGTGTGGCCTTCGGTGACGGCAGCCCGAACAGACGCTCGCCCACCAAAGCCCAGGGCGGTGAGGAAGCTGCCCGAGGAGGCCACACGGCCGGCAGGAGGCAGAGGCGGGACCTGTGCACCCACCTGCCGTGCGGTGTACAGACCCAGCCCCGCAGGGAGCTCGGGGACACGTGCGGATTTAAAGACACAGCCGCACAGAGGACGGGGACGGGGCAAGCAGGGGCTCGAGCACACGTACACGCGTGTCCACGGCGGCTCTGCTCCCAAGAGCCGATGTCCGCGATGCCCCTCGACAGGTGACCTGATAAACCAAATAGGGGCCACCCAGACAGGTGGGCCTCGCAGGCCGGGCACAGGAGTGTTCGTAACCTAGAACCAGAGACGCCACAGCCATCAGGAACGAGACGGGCGAACTGTGACATCCTGGTGGAATATCACACAGCCATGAAAATGGGCGGCTTGTTGCAATAAGACGAGTAAATCTCACAAACACGATGGGAAGCAAAAACAGCAGACCAAAGCGCAAATGCAGAGGCAGGCTTCCACACAAGTTCAAAGTGAGGCCACACTAAGCCCGGTGCTTGGGGACAGCTACAGGGGTGATGCCATAGAAAGTCAAACAAGCTGGAAAAGGCCTGGTTTCCTCCGCAGGGGTGACGGGGGCAACATTTCACAATGAAAAGAAACAAAGACTCTGAGTTTGAGAAAGGGCAAAGCCAGAGGTTGCGGCAGGTGGAGTCCGGGGCGCCTGGGAACAGGCAGGGGAAGGAAATCCCAGGGATGGGGGAGACTTTGCAAAGCCCGGAGCTGCCAAGGGATCCCGGCTGCAATAGGCTCTCAGCCGAGTAAAGCCGGCGTGACCTCCGCCCCACTGCCAGGAGGCCACATGGGGCCAGGGTGATCTGGCACACGGATTTCTGCGGGGCTCAGGGGCCAGGTTGGAGGGGTGAAATGAGAGAAGCCCTTCCCCACTCCTCCAACCGCCTCCCCTCTGCGCCCGAGTGGCCCTGGCACCCCAGGGCTCCGCAAGCTTTCTGGCCCGGGGACCAGGTGGGCATCAGATCCACCACCTCTTCCCACGAGACGTGCTGGGGTGGACGCAGGCTGGCCCCGGCTGGAAGGATTGGCACCTCTCTACTGGAGGACAAGGACTCAGAGCCAGGAAAATGAGGAAGAGCGGGGAGGAAGGGCCAGGAGGAATCGCAGGCTTCTGCCAACCCAGGGGATTCAAACTCGCCCTGGGGTCTCGGCCCGCTGTGCGGTGGGGCTGCCGGGCTTGGGGGGTTGTCCAGCCACCACCCCGGCTTGTCCAGGAGAGCTCTGCTCCCATCCGACTCACACAAGGAGGCCTTTGTGTGGGAGTCTGTGGGAGGAACACGTGCACTCATGAGAAAGCGACCAGACAGATCCCAGCCTAGGGACACCTGCCAAAAACTGCCCTGTGCCCACTGCGGCAGCACATACACTAAAACCGTAACAACACAGAGAAGATTAGCATAGCAATTTAAAATAAGAAAAAAAGAAAAAACCAGCCTGGCCCCTCCGCAAACGCCAGTGTCGTGAAAGACCCAGCAGAGGAGAAGGGGGGGCGGTCTGGACCGGGGGGAGGAGCAGACGAGGCGACAGGACGTAGGACGTGATTCCGGATTTAAAAACTGAGAACAAAAAACTGCCATGAAGAGTGTTACCGGGACCACAAGGGACTCTGAATACAGACTGGGTGTCAGCTTACAGGGGTGGCCCACAGGGCTTTCCTGAGTGGGGCCACCGTCTGCGGTCACAGAGAAGGATGTCCTTGTCCTTAAGCCACACACAGGCTGCCGTGCTCTGGGTGGGATGTCACGATGTCTCAAAGTGACTCTCAAAGGCTCAGCAACGACAGAGAGAGAGAGAGAGATGCACATGCAGCTAACTAGACTGTTCTTGCAATTTTCCCAAAATAAAAATTTTCAAAATAAAACCCCAGGGCGGGAAAAGAACACGGCAGGCTGTGCTGCGGATTGTCTCGCGAGTTCGCAAGCTCCCCGGCAGGGACGGCTGAGCAAACACTGCACCGGCGCGGCGCGGAGCGTTGGCCGCCGTCTAGGGAATCAGAGCGCGATAATCTCCAGATGATCCCAGGCGACAACGGAGCGAGAGCTGCGAGAGGCGCAGGGACGCGTGCATAATGTCGCACGTCAGCAAAATGACGACAGCCTGATCCGTCCACACGCCTGTGTCTACAAGGGCAAGACGCTGGAAACAGCAAGCACTTGTGTGACGCTTGCCAGGCTGCTGTGCTAAGCGCTTGACACGTGCCAGCTCCTCACCCTTCATAACGGCCCCGCGAAGGAGACACTTTCATTAAGTCCACTTTACAGAAGAGGGGAAAGGGCACCGAGGTTAAGCCGCTTGTCCCAAGGGGAACCCAGCTGGGAAGTGGCGGGGCCAGGATTCGAACCCCGGCCACCTTTCTCCAAAGTCCGGACCCACCTAAGCTGCCGGACGTGGAAGCCCTGCCGAGGGCTGGAGAGAAGGCTGGGGACCGGGGAACTCGTGAATGGCCATGACAGTGACATGTCAGAACCCTCCACCGCCCAGCCCCTCGCGCTGCACTCTGCCCGTACCCCTCCCGGGGCAGGTCCCCACGTGGGCACACAGGGCTCTCTCGGCTCACAGAGAGGCCTGGCTGTCGTGGCGGGCGCCACACACACACACACACACACACACACACACGAGGCAGGAGCCACAGCCCCTATGTTGTTCTGCATGGAGGAGGGGGGACCCCACGGTTTGGGGCAGGGGCCGGCGGGCTGGCAGAGCCCGGGACGAATGCAGGGACACACTGCAGCGTGTACCTGTAGGTAGGACGTCAGATCACCTGCTCCCACTGCGGCAGAGCCTGACGCAGGCCCCTGGGTCCCGGGCTCAATCCCCCACCCCCGTCCTCCCGGCCCAGTGCACACCCCAGGGCCTCTCGCCTGCGGAGGACAAAGCCTGAACTCTGGCACACCCCGGCCCTGACATCTCTCCCACTTTATACAAACCAGGGTGTGGTTGGATTGCCATGTGGATGGGACCCTGGGGACTCTGCCCACGGAATAGTCTGCCCCCTCCCCCCAGCACTTGCTGCAAACCATCTCTGCGGCCTCGAGCAAACCCCTGCTTCCTCTAGGTTTGGCTCCCCAAGGGAAAAACTCAAAGCTGGAACTGGGTGAAACGCAAGTCGTTCCAGATCTACCAAGCTGATAATTTATGACTTTCCCTGATAAAAAACAATTCGCTGATTAACTAGCACCTCCTGAAGAGGTCTTGGATACACAGCCAAACAAAATAATCTCTATTACTATAACGGCAGAGAGGCCACATGGGGAGGAAATGGGGAAACCGCTCAGGGGCCCGTTACTGTCTTTGCTGCCTGTCACCCTTTCCTCCTTTCACTGTCAGCGCCTCGTTTTTCCTCAAACACACACCCCCAATTCCTACCTGAGTGGTTTGGGGAAGAACTACTTTCTCCTACCCAAGCCTGACCTATCAGAGCAGGCCATTTCTGAAGCCACAGTGCAGTGATTGGTCGAGGGATGCATAGGATTCCAGCCCAACCAATCACAGCCTGAGAACATTTCCTCCATAACTTTTCCCAGCCATTGGGAAAATTCTCTAGTCCCCCGACCTGCAACATCCCCCAGAAGACCCTGCCCTTCGGAGACCTCTCGGGAAGACCAAAGCAGCTGGCTTCTCCCAGACGTGGCCGTTTGTTTTCTAAGCCTCTGATGAAGCTGTCGGAAGATGACAGCGAAGTGTGCATACACAGCCATGTGAATCTTTAATTCCAGCCTTGCATTTACCCAGCCGGGGCCCCAAGGGAGGGACCCCCAGGGTCACAAGAAAACTCCCTCCCACACTCTCCTTGCAGCAGCACTAACCCAGTCTACCCGGGGCGGCACTGCTATTTTCCTTTTATTTTTTTCAATTATGTGCACATAGATGACGCTGCGTAAATGACATGCGCGTGAGCTATGCCTGCAGCATTCCCTGCGGAGTAAAGTCACCTGCAGGACGGACTCAGTCTCCCAACTCGGCTTCACACAGTCTCTGCCGGTGAGGACAAGAACGAGAAACACAAATGGTTCCACTGGAAATAATGAATTTAGGCTTCATGGCGGCAGGGAGGGAAACACTCCCAGCCCCAATCCCAATCCAAGATGCCAGGTGGGACCAAGACACCAGCCTGAGGCTCCCTGCTCCCTCCTGGAGGGAGGGGGCCCCTCGGCCAGGACAGGAGCTGTTCTCCACCCAGCATCCACAGACAGCCTCGATGACAGCTTTGCACACCTGTGTCCTCTCCTCCTGGCCACCTCGCCTTCATGCCGGGGCAGGAAGGACGTCAGTCAAAAGACAGCAACGCTCAGACCGGGGCGACACCCCGGCACTGGAACTAAAGAGAAGCCACCGAAATCCACATGCAGGGTGCTAAGACTCAGGCCCTGAATCCGTGGATGCACCCCAGGGACCCAGGCTTCTGGGTGCTCCCTTGGGCATATGACCTGCCTGGGGAAGGTAGGTAGGTAAGCCTGGGGACACCAAAGCCCAGCAAGGTTATGTCACTCACTGCCACAGACAGAAAGTGCAAGCTGCACAGATGGGACTTGTGCAAGAGCTAGGACTGAACCCAAGGAGTCTGGGTCCCAAGTCCATGCTTTTGAGATCTCCCCCAGGACCCGCTCCCTGTCTCAGCCCAGGGTCCCACCCTACCCGTCTCCCTGCCCTGACAAGGGGCTCCATCTGTGGAATGCAGCCCTAAACAAGACAGACAAGGTCCCTATCCTCACAGAACCACAAGCAAGAGAACAGGACAATTTCAGAGACTGACAAGGGCTCAGAGGGAATAACACGGATTGGTTACAGTGCAGGTGCAGCAGACAGTGGGGGTGGGGGACAGCTGTCCATGGGGAGGGGTTGGTGGTCAGGGGCTGTCTTCTTCAACAGGTTACCTTTGAGCTTAAATATGTAAAAGGAACCAAGCATAAGAGCCAGGGGAAAAGCAGTCCAGGCAGAAGGAAGAGCATGTGCAAAGGCCCTGAGGTAGGAAGAACATGACACATTAGAGGAAAAGGAAGGCCCTCGAGGTGGGAGTGCCAAGAGGTGAGGTAGGCAGGGCCCCATGAGGAAGGGACTTACAGGCCGTGGGGCCAGAGAGGTCTGATGCCAAACACAGATTTTAATCAGCTTTGTGAGATGATCCAGTTTGCATTTTTTAAAGAGTCTTCTGGCTTTGCTCGTGAGAAGGGACAACAGAGCGGCATGAACAGGCGGAACAGGCAGCCGCACCGAGAAGCTCTGGCAGTTGCTGGCAAGAGATGATGGCAGCTCGGCCTGGGGCAGGGGCCGTGGTGGGTGGAGGGGAGCAGGCCCTATGTCCCTGCCAAGGCCCACAACCTGCCTCCAGTCACGAACCATCCTGGGAAACAACCCCTGTCTTTTAAACATCCGTCCAATAAATATTTGAGAAGTTCAGATCATGTGCTAGGCGGCGTTCCAGGTGCTCGGGACACAGCTACAAACATCACGAAGGCCCCTGCCCTCCAGCCCCACGTTCTCCTGGGGAGAAACAGCCAACAAGCGATGAGCGTGGCCCGCGGGCAAGCTGGGGCTGCGGGGAGGACATGGCAGGGCGGGCAAGGTCGGGAGCGTGGGGACAGGAGGCGGCGGGATCCTGACTCTTAGCAGAGGGAGGGCATGGTGAGCACATGAGGTAGACAAAGACCTACAGGAGGGGCGAGCCCATGTCAGGGGAGAGGGTTCTGGCAGAGGGAAGAGCTAAGGCAGGGGTCCTCAAACTTTTTAAACAGAGGACCAGTTCACTGTCCCTCAGACCGTTGGAGGGCCAGACTATAGTTTTAAAAAAGCTATGGGCCGGGCGAGGTGGCTCACGCCTGTAATCCTAGCACTCTGGGAAGCCGAGGCGGGTAGATTGCTCGAGGTCAGGAGTTCAAAACCAGCCTGAGCAAGAGCGAGACCCTGTCTCTACTATAAATACAAAGAAATTAATTGGCCAACTGACATATATATAGAAAAAATTAGCCGGGCATGGTGGCGCGTGCCTGTAGTCCCAGCTACTCGGGAGGCTGAGGTCGGAGCATTGCTTGAGCCCAGAGTTGGAGGTTGCTGTGAGCGAGGCTGATGTCACGGCACTCACTCTAGCCTGGGCAACAAAGCGAGACTCTGTCTCAAAAATAAGTAAAAATTTAAAAAGCTATGAACAAATTCCTATGCACACTGCACATATCTTATTTTGAAGTAAAGAAACAAACAGGCAAAAACACCCGCATGTGGCCCGAGGGCCATAGTTTGAGGACGCCTGAGCTAAGGTGACTGTGCCCTGTGTCTGAGGACAGCCAGGGGGCCCGTGTGCAAGGGGATGGGGACAGTGACGCAGAGAGAACGGCGTTGGGGTGATGGCACAGGCCTCGTGGACCAGGGGAACGGCTTGGCTTTGACTCCCAGGGGACGGGCCAGGCTGGGCAGGGCTTGGCACAGAGGAGGACGGTGGCTACCGCAGTTCTAACAGCCCCCGTCCCCCGGCTGCTTGCTGGGAAACCCTGCTGGCAGCAAGGGCGATGCAGGAGAGCAACGAACAGGCAGATGCAGGGATCCAGGTGAGAGGTGATGGCACCTGGTCCAGAGTCGATGGTGCCATAGGCGTGGTGAACCGTGGTCAAATTCCGCATACCTTTTGAAGATGAAGCCATAACCCCCTGCCGAGTTCTAGGTGAGAAGCGGGAGTGGAGTGAAGGCGGAGGCTGGGGTGGCTGAGATGGGGCATGGCAGGAGGTCAGGAGGGGGTGAGGTGCGTGTGAGCTGCCTGCCACCCCTGAGCTGAGACGGGAGCCTGGCGTTAGATGCTCGAGGCTGGAGGGGAGGGGAGAGGTCGGGGCCCAGGGCTACCAGCTTGGGAGCGGTCAGGACAAAGACTGCATTTAGTGCACAAGCCTAGATGCGCTCGCACAGAAAGGAAGGCCAAGGCCGAGGCTGGGACACTCCACTGTCAAGAGCTCAGGGACACAAGGAGGAACAACAGCACGTGAGACCCAGAGCAGCCAGCCATTGAGGGAGCAGGAAAACCAAGAGAATGGACATTTAAAGTGGCTCAAGTGGACTTCGAGAAGCTTCCAAAAGAGGTGGAAGGAACTCCACCCAAAATGCCAGGAAGTGAACAAGAGTCAGGCCACTCCAGTTCCCCCCTCCTCCCCAGCACCAGGCGATGGGTGAACAGGAAGAAACAGTGGGAAAAGGGAAAAGAAACCAAAACATGAAGGCAGCCATGCCCTGGGCCGAGAGGGAGGGACCCTGGGCCTCTGGTATGGGGAGGTTTGGAGCAGACCGGGCAGCTTCAGACCTTACCCAAGGGCCCTGGGATGAAAACAGCCAACTCCTGGGCCCTCTGAGGCTCCCTGGCCAAGAATGAAGCTTTCTGTGTTGTTTTTGTTTCTCTTTGTGTTTCAGCTGCAGCCTGGCCACTCCTGGGGCCAGTGGAGGCCAAGGTCACGTTTGAAGGAGAGGGAGGGAGCTGGGGTGAACAAAAGGGATTCTCTTATTGTTCTTTGTGTTTTATTTTTGGCCGAGGCCTCCTGCTGAATCCTCTGCAGGGCTGATGCGTTTGCCTCTCCGGGCAAGGCTTGAGGGGAAGCCCATGGATCCCTCTAGTCCCAAGAGCACGAACCAGAAAACTCCTCTGGTGTCGGCCTTGGGGACAGTGGCTTGTGGCCCCAGGAGCCTCTCTTTTGCCCACCGAGGACATGGAATGCCGTCTGGACACTAACGACCTTTGGACAGGAGCCACAGACACCCAGAGGGCACACAGCCTGTGCCAGCTCTCCACAGGGACCCAGATGTATCCAGGAAAAAAGTCTTCAGTAGGGACCCACGTCCATGTCCCCTTCTGGAAGTTGAAGGCCCGGGTCGGAGGACTGTGGGAGCTGAGCCGCCCCAAGCTCTGGCGCCTCGGCACAGAAACGGCGGTGATTCCAGGAAGGGCCGGGGTGCGTTTCCTGGAATGGGAAGATCTGGGCAGCTCAAACATAGCCCAGTGCCAAGCCTGGCCCCAGCAAGGCCAGACAACAGTGGACACGTCAACATGCATGTGTACACACACGTCCGCGTACAATGACACACATGAACCTGTGTGTGCACATGTGTGTACGTGTGCTAACACGTGTGTCCGCATCAACACATGTGGGTGCATGCCAACACTTGGTAGCACACTGGATGCATTCGCAAACACTGCAAGACGCATGCGGTACAGCAACACGTGTGGCCACGTATCAACACGTGTTTGCACATGCACCAACATATGGCCATGCACCAAGGCACAAACACATGTTGGCGTGTCAGCACTCGTGTGTTCACCAGCAGCACACGTGGACACAGACTGACACGCGTGTGCAAAAACATATACACACGCTCCTGAAGCCAGGGAGACGCGACTCCACTAGGAGCAAAGAGGGAAACAAAAATAAACTAGACTCAGGGAAACTAAAAATAGCCTGAGTTGTCAGCTGTCACCAGGGAGTGAGTGGAAATAGCTCTCACGCGGCAGGAGGACTAGGAAGCTCGATGGCAGGAAAGAGGAAGAAAAACAAAACAACAGCCAGAGAACACCTGTGATCCCACTGTCCCCAGAGGAAGGAGCCCCTCCCCACCCGTGACCACCGGCAGTTCTACAGCGTGTCCTACTGTCCAATGTGTGGTCCCCCAACACACCCTGCTGTTCTCAACATCACAACTCGCTCCCAGACCCCACGGTGGCGGGGGACGGGAGTTGGGAGGTTAGGGGGGTTGTGGGGTGGCCCTTGGCAAAGGGGCAGATCCAGCCCAGCAGCCCCTGCAGGACAGGTGGGTGTCCGGCCCCAGGGTCACTGAAGCCCCAGGCTAGGAAGCGGCCACCCCCCCAGCCTCACTTGGCGTCTGTGATTGTAGAACAGGACGCTGGTCCCAGACGCTCCCCCCAGGAAAGGGGGAGGTGGGGGCTCTGCACCAGCAGGTTAGGGGTGGGCGGTGACTATAAGGAGAAAGGCCTGGAAGGGCCCACTGGCAATTCGGGGAGAAGGAAGGGCCTTGCTCTGCCCCCCAGTATCTGCCACTGTCGGGGGAGAGCCTACCGGGCGGGCGGTACCGGCCTCCCTGGGTGGAAACCCTGATTCTACCACTTGTAGCTGTGTGGCCCCGGGCAAGTTACTTTCCCTCTCTGTGTGCCCATGCCCTCAATAAAACAGAAGCAACAGTAGCTATTTGGATACTAAAAGAAATGCGTTAATATGTGTAAAATGCTCAGAACAGTGTCCGGCACATAAGTGCCCGTTAACTGTAATCTGTCATCAGCCCTCACCTTTTAACTGACCGACTGGCAAAGGAGACTTGCCAAAGGGCACAGACTCAGGGTCAGACCGTGGCGCCCAGGCGGCCCTCAAGCCTGGGCTCCTGAAGTCTCCCTGTGCAGCTCTGGCTGGGGGCGGGGGGAGTAAGGAGTTTGAGGCTGGGGTGGGGGTCAGGAGGGTACAGGAGCAGCCAGACCTCAACAGCATGTCCTGCCCGGTCCACTCTGCTACCCTTGTAGTGGTGAGGGGTCTACCAGGAGCCCAGGTGCTGCTCTGGCCCTCAGGGACACAGCAGTGACAGTGACAGGAAAGGCCCCACCCCTCAGACTTCTGAGTCCATGAGTGAGAACGAGAATGCACGAATAAACATACAACGTAACGGGGGTGACTTTTGGGGAAGTGGGGGCAGGCTGAGCAGCTAGCTGGGGGGTGAGCCTCCCTGGCAATGGGGAAGCTAGCCAGGGACTCTGAGGTAGGACCAGGTTGGTGGGCTCCAGGACCACCAAGGAGAGGAGCAGGGCTGAGATGAGAGAGGGAATGACAGCGGGGTCGTGGAGACCCTTCAGGCCACTGAAAGGACTTTGGGGTTCACTCAGGGTGAGATGGGGAACCCGGAAGAGTTGTGAACAGCTTGGAACATGACTTAACAGGACCCCTCTGGCTACCACAGAGACCAGGGATGAGACTACTGCCCCAGTCCAAGCAGTGGGCAGGGGAGGGCCGGGTGGGGCAGAGATGGTGACATGTTTCAAGGGGAAGTCAGGAAGATTTGCTGATGTAGGAGACACAGAGGCATCAGAAAAAGCATACAGGCAAGGGTGGCCTAAGGTTTTCACCTCTACACCTGTGGGGACAATTGGAAGTGCCACTTACTGAGATAGGGCCCACAGGTGGGGGCAGCCCCCGCAGCTGCACAAAGCACCTGAGGCTGGTCCGACGAGAAACCAACTTAAAGTCAGCAGAGGGGACTCAGCTTCCCTGCTGGCCATGGGAGAAGGCCACCACGAGGCCCGTCACCAAGACAGTGGCCTGGCAGGCGAGCCTCTCCCTACAGCCCGACCAGGCCTTTCCTGGATGACCAGAGACACACAGGGACCTGGATTGTGCCTTCGTCATTCATTCAAATGCCCAAGGGCAACTGCACGCCAGGCCTAGTTCCAGGCAGCGGGGGCAAAAGTCCCCGTCCTCACGGGGTTTGCCTCTGGGACGTCGCCTCACACACCCACGCCCCCGTAAGGTCCCTCAGGGCAAATTGCCCTCTTCAGCTTGTCTCCTTAGCTGACAATAAGTCATGTGTCACAGCACTGTGCCGGTACTGAGCGAGATGATACTTGCAAAGGTACACTGAACCCCATGTGGCACACTGCAGGCCACCTGTGAATGGGTGCCGTGAAGTTAATGCTCACGGCCCTTAGTGCGTTCCATCCAAACACCTTGTCCAATCCCTCCAGCTGAGTAAAGGAGAAGAAATGAGTCTCACTCCCCAAAGACCCGTCCAAGCCACCAACCACAGGGCCCCTCTGCCAGTGCCTCCTGTGTCTATAGACCTGATTCATTTGGCCATTCTTTGAGGAAAGTTAATGTATCTGTTCATTCGTGATTTTTATTTTTTTAGGGTCTTGCTCTGTTGCCCAGGCTGTAGTGCAGTGGCCTAGTAATAGCTCACTGTAACCTCAACTTCCTGGACTCAAGTGATCCTCCTGCCTCGGCCTCGCAAAATGCTGGGATTACACCTGCCTGCTGATATGGAATTTTTAATTAAACACATAATATATGAATACATTCTATTTATTAAAAAAATAGGATCATTACAGATAAAGTATTAGGCTTCCTTTGGCCACATGCCCAGTCCTCTCCCCTTTCCCTCTAGAGTGACTGACCACTTCTGTTAGTCTGCGTGTGCCCTTCCACACCTTTTCCAAGCTTTTACGTGCTCTAATATTAACCCATTGAACATACAGACTATTGCTTGGTGTTTAGTTTTTTTTAACATAAATAGCACCTGAGCTTTTTCCAACTAGCACTGTGTTTTCGGGGCCTGCCCATGCTGAAACATACGTATCTAGTTCCTTTTTCTAACTTGGATGTAGGACTGCATTCGACGAAGAGCTCCCCTTTCTTTCCTATTCCCCACGGAAGGGCAGACCCAGACTCAGAGTGCGGATTCCTGTCCACCACCGCCGCAGGCCATGCGCCCTGGCAAGCCAGTGACCTTCGCCATGCCTCAGCCTCCTTATCTGTAGGGAGGAAAACTTCCACTGCCTCTCTCCATTTCACAAAGCTGCTGGCAGAGGCAAAGGAGAACCGGGTAACATCTGGGGCACTTCCACACACGTAGTCCCCTTCGTAGCTCCCAGTCTCACCAGGGGAAACCAGATCTGAGCCCGGTCTTGGAGCTGAAGAAAGCAGCTCTGGCTCAGAAGTGAAGTAATCAGCCTGAGGTCCCCGCGGGCAACTGGCACCGCCGGGCCCTGCAACGCTGAGCTGCAGATACTGGCACGGGTTTCGAAACGCATCACGCTCCTACTCACCCTCACCAGTCACCTGAGAAATGAAAATCAGAGGCGCTAAAAACTGACAGTGATAAATCGGCCGTCTCCGGCGCCGACAGTCAGGAGTGAGAAGTGGAAGTGGAGGGTTGGGGGTCTCCTGCCTTGTTAGTGGAAGTAAAAATGGTAGAACTACCCAGAGAGCCAATTTGACGGGAACTGTCACAGTTTACGCTGAGCACACCTTCCTGTCCAGAGGTTCTACTTGTAGGAATCCCCCCACGGAAGGGTTTGCACGTGCACACAGAGAGGCACCCAGCGGGACACTCACTGTCGTTTGTGACGGAGAAAATTATCATGCAATGGGGAAACAGGTTAACAAGTGTGTATGTATCATACACACTATTCAGAGGAACGCCACGCGGCAGAGAGGAAAATGCATTGTGACAACATGGAACAATCTTCAAGTGATATCGCTGAATTGAAAAGCAACCTGCAGGATATTTTTAGATAGTATAGTTCAATTTATGCAAAATACATATATTAATATATACATACATGTGCTTGTGACATACAGCAAAAGGTCTAGAAAGATCCGCACTAATGATGGTGATAATAGCTGGGGAGGAGAATAAAATGGGAGGAACTTTCTCTTTTTACCAACATTTGAGTTTCTTTTACAAGCAAGTACTCGTGTCTTCTGTATACAGTTGCCCCTTAGTGTCACAGGGGAACTGGCTCCAGAACCCCCACAAATGCCAATGTTCAGAGAGGTTCAAGCCCCTGATGTAAAATGGCATAGAATTTGCACATAAACTACACACATCCTCCTGTACACCATCTCTGGATTATTTAGAGTGCCTAATACAATGTAAATGCTACATAAATAGTTGTCATATAGTATTTTTCAAATCTGTATTATTTTTATAGTTGCATTGTTATTTTTTATTATTTTTTTTCCATATATACTCATTCAGAGGCTGGGTGACTCCACGGATGCGGAACCCACGGATACAGAGGGCCAACTGTATGGACTCCTTTCATGAACCAAAAAGCATAAAATAAATAAATAAATAAAAGCACAAGGCCTCCCATTCAAGTTGTGCACAGATCCGCGCAGCCAAAGAAAACACCAGCAGCCGTCCCTGCCCATCCTAGCGTCCCCACCGCTCGGTTCTCTGAACACAGGCTTTCTTCTTCCCCGCCAAGGCACTTGGCTGCTGCTCCAGCCAGGCCATCCAAGAAGTGGCCGTCTTGGGCTGGGCGTGGCTTCTGTCTTCCTGCCTTCACGCCACTCAGCCCTGGACCAATCGCGCTTGGGATGTTCGCAGAAGGGTGCCAGAAGGCTCTCATTCAACTTCAAGCCCAGAGTTCCCAGCTCTGGGACAAGTGAGGACGATGTGGATTTCCTCTGTGGAAGCCCAGAGGAGGGAGGAGGCAGGGAAGCGGGCAGCGCACACACAGGCACGCACACCCCTAACTAGATCGACATCATGACACACAAGACACCCTGGAATAAGCCCCACAACGACTGAGCTGACAAGATTCATCTGGTGTAAAGCCCACCACCTCCACACCCGAAGCAAGAGACTAGGTGCTCTTTGCACAGGGTCCCCTGCTTGCACCACCTGAGTGACAGCCTCTCTCCAGGGCCACCATGCACACTCAGTGGAGTCTTCGGTGTTGCAGAAACCACAAGGCTGTCACGGAGCTAAAGCTAGCACAGGTACTCTGAAAAGCGCAACACAGAAACACCCCTGGCTGCCACGGGGAGGAAGCAGTTCTGTCGCTTTTCCCACCATTCCCAGAGGCAGTGTCGCCATTCACCACTTTGCAATAGGGTTGCAGAACTTCACTGGACATGGCTGGAAAGACCAAAAAATAGACACAGCGTGGCCAGGAGGACTCTAGAGACAACTGCTCCCCCAGAGACCTTGAGAAGGGCCCAACGCCGCTCCACCTTTAAAGTCAGCAGGGTCCCAAGAAGTGGCAGCCGGGTCTAAGCAGATGCAGCCTTCATTCATTCGCTCACTCACCCAGTGAACTGGCGCACAGACATGATTAGGGACAAGCCCCCATTCTTAAGAAACTCAGTCTAAAGCAGCAGGCGGGGGTTCAACCAGCATGACAATCTCCACATGGTCACCCCAGCTCTGTGTCCAGCTGAACCTTTGGGAAAGGTGAGCCTCAGTTTCCCCTCCCAGGCGCTGCAGGTGTTGGCTCAGTGGCTTCCAAGCTCTGAGAGGCTGGAGATTCTGCAATCTCCCAGCCCTTCTTCGCTCAGGTGTCAGCCGGGCTCATTTAGGCGGACCACCCAGGGCAGAGCCAGCTGACCGCCTAATTGTCTCCCCGGTTAAAAGGGCAATGCTGTGTCTGGCCAGGATCAAAGGAAAGACCTCAGGCTGCTGCTCCCAGGAGGACCTTGGGCTGGAGCCTGCGACCAGCGAGCAGGAGAAAAGCGGCTTATCGCGCTCTCGGTCTGAGTCACGAAGGCGTGCGGGGACAGCAGAGCCAGCCCTGCCACTGTGAGAAAGAGTTTTTACATAAAGGTTCCTAACGGCAGGGGATGCTCGGCTGAGCACCTACAGCGGGCTGCGCGCCCACGTGGGCCTTGCAGGAGCACATGAAGGGAAGGTTCCTCCTGGGCTCGCAGGAGACAAGCAAAGCGCGGTCCCAGTTTAACCAGACACTGCTAGAGGCCGCTGTGGAAAGAGGCGTGTGGGTGTTCCCCTGGGCAGCCCTGCAAGGGTAACATGGCCACAGTCCTGACCCGTCCCCGCCCCAGATCCCTTAGGGCAGGGTCAGGTCCCCCGGGTGGCCTCTCATTCAGGCCTCCCCCACCCTGGCCTGCGCGGGCAGCCAAGCCTCTGGGTGCCCCCTTTGCCCTCGGGCTCAGCCTGGGCCGGTGGGGTCCTGCAGCGGGGCAGCCACGCTGGTCTCCCCGTGCTCTGCGGCCGGCCCAGGGCGCCGAACCCCGTTCCTGTCGCCAACCGGCTGGCAGCACCCCTGGCCCGCCTCGGCGCCCTCCAGTGGGGTTGCCTACCGACCCGGGCGCCCCTCACCCACCTTGAGGACCTGCTGCTTGATGAGCGAGGGCAACATCACGATCATCACAGTGCCCAGCACGGCGCACAGCAGCCCCAGGACTCCCAGCGCCGCGGCCGCCCCGCGCGCTCTGGCGTGGCAGCCCATGCTTGCGCGCCCTGGTGCCCGCCCGGAGCTCGCAGGGCTCGGCGCCTGGCGGGGGACGGGGACTGCTACGGACGCGACAGAGGCCGGGACTCCAGGAATGCTGGCCGCAGCGGCACGGCGGGGCCCGGATGGTGGCTCACGAAGAAGTCCAGCAGGTGGCCTGCGGCTTTATGCGCCATCGCCTGCTCCGCCGGACCGCCCCCGGGCGGGCGGCCTCCGGAGCAGGGACTCTGGCGGGGGCGGGGGGCGGGTCCTGGGCCTGCGAAGGGGAGGGGGCGGGGCCGGGGGCGGGCGCGGATCGGCACGGCCTGGGGGCGGGGCCAGGATTGCCAAGCCCCGCCCCACCCTGCCAAGGCCGGCCGGGCGCTCTAGCTTCAGGTTTGCAGCGCCGCGCGCCCTCCCTGCCCCCGTCACCCCCCTTCTTCTCGCTATCCCCTCCTCTCTCCTCCCCTCCCTCGTCCTCCTCCCCCCAACTTCCTCTGTCACTGGCACCACCAAGGCGCACATTGGTAGCAAGTTCTTGCTTGGGAACGCTGCGCCCTAAGGTGGGCTGCACTCTCGACCACCACACTCGTGCTCCGTCCCCGCGTCCCCCGCACACGCTCTAACCCGGCCTCCCTCGCCTGGAACCAGCCTCTGCACTCCCTCGGCCCCCAATTCTGTTCCCGCTGCCTTATTGGAAGGCTTCCCCCGCCGCCCTGTTTGAGGTGGCCCCTAGCCGCCCCCGAGCTCCTCCTTATCGCCGGCACCACCTGGCAATAATGCTCGCGCTTTGCGCTTTGCGCTTTGCGCTCACCGTTTGCTTTGCGCTCACCGTTCGGGCCAGCTGCGACAGAGCCAGCCCGGCTGCCCACTCAACAGGCATTCCGGAATGAATGAAGGAACGAATGAATGAGGGCCTTCTAGGTGGCACGGGATGGTTCTGTTTTGCAGATCAGAGAACTGAGGGACAGAGAAGTCAGTAAGCAAAACTGAGTCCCTGCTTTCTAAGGAAGGCCGAGACTGCTCAGGGGGCACAGCCAGGAGCTGGCACAGAGGCAGGGGACTGCCCTCGGGAATGTGCTTCCCTGCTATGCTCCTCATCCCCTGCCTCCTGGTGCCTGACTGTCCACCCCACATTGAGTTTGGGCCCCTGGTGTGGGCCAGTCCTCTCGTTTTTGTGAAAGATGTCACTGAGAGACTCCTCCTGGGTTACATGGGGACAGGAGGGCTGAGTCACCAACACCTCGGCAAGGCAGCCCTGTCCTCCAGGGCTCAGAATGAGCTCTTCTGAAGCTCTATTCAACCCTAGAAGAAAGCAGCCTTCTCCTAGGCCCAACCTTAAGCGACATGCCCTGGCCTGAAACATTTATTGATCACCTTCTGTGTCCTGGCCAGAGGGCCTTGCCTGGCACCGTCTTCTCAAAGGAGACCCGATACTGTCCAGTGCCCCAAGGAGGGGCCCCACCCTGACCTAGAGGAACAGGTTCAGAGAAATCCAGACTCGGGGGCAAGTGGTTTGGGCCTCTCTGTGCCTCAGTTTCCTTGTCTGTAAAATGGGGATAATAAGAGCCTCTCTTTCCAAGGGCTGTGGTGAGGATTAAAGAAGTTGGAAAAATATGGGACAGTGCTCAGAACAGTGCCTAGAATGTGTAAGTGCAACAAAGCTACTTATTGTTGTTGGTCCAAGCCCTCCACAGCCTGGCTCCTGCCACACTCTGCCCCGTCTGCCGCCTGCGCCCCCGTTGCTCGCTGTACTCCCAGCCTCCTTTCTGCTCCTGGAACATCCTGGCTTCTTCTTGCCACAGGGCCTTTGCACTTGCTGTTCCCTCTATCTAGAATACTCTCCTCCTAGATCTTACCATGGCGACTCCTTCTCCTCCTCCAGGTCTCAGCCCAAAGCCCACTTCTGGGAAGCTGTTGAAAATGGGAGTCCCAACCCACCCTCTGTCAAATCACCCCAGTCTTACCTGAAATCGTCTTGTGTGTCTGCTCACTTATTCCTCTCCCCCAGCTCCCGAGAGACAGAAGCTGGTCTTTGTCCACTAAGGGGTTTATCCTCAGCACCTGGAACAATGCCTAGCACATATCAGGCACTCAATAAATACTTTAATCAATTCACTAATTAGCTTGTTCATTAATCAAAGTACTGATTGATTAATGAATTAATATAATTTCATTAAATTCCTTAAGGCCTTCGACAGCCTTCACTATGGGGATTGTCTTATTTTTAATGCTGGTTGGAGTTCTTGGAAATTAGCCAATTTAGTAAAACGTGCGCTTGGCCCGGCCCTGACGCACGGCCCCACATCCCCCCATCCCGACTCTCCTTGGCCACGCTGTCCAAACCAACTTTTATTTATGGCCAAGTCTTCAAGGTCCAAATGTGCGTGGTGCTTACCCAAGAGAGCCCCAAGGCCGTGGCTGGAGTGCGTCGTGGCACGCCATGCTGTCACTCGACAATGAGAAGGGCAGAGATGAAAGAGTGGTGGACACACATGACCCACCTCCACCTCGCGGAGGGGAGTCACTTCCGGAGGCAGGGACAGCAGCTTAAGAAGGAAGAAAAAAGACATCACATTTTAGAGAGAGGCCTTGCCTTTAGGAAAGACAAAAATGCCAAAGTAAAGAAAGATTAACAATAATAAAATATTACCCATGGGTGTATGGGGAGGGGTCCTGCAAAACCCGAGTCAGATGGTGACTCCTCCGTGGCTCAAAAGCCTCCTGTGATCAGAAAGCCAGATAATGAATGCTGGCAAAGATGAGAAGTTGCAACCTCGCACAGTGTGTGTGGGATTGCAGGATGGTGCCCCTTCTAAGGTAACCAGAGAGCCACCAGAGACCCAGCAGCCTCCTCCTTAGGTATGTGCCCCAGAGGGAGGAAAGCGCGTCCGTGCAGAAACCTGCACGCAAGTGTGCATGGCAGCACTGACCGCCAAAGTGGGGAAACGACCCCGCGCCCATCAGTCCTCACGGGATAAAGAGAATGTGACCTACCCACACGCTGGGATGTTGCTCCACATAAAAAGGAATGAAGTTCTGGTCCACGCGACCACGTGGATGAGCCCTGGAAACACGCGAGTGAAAGAAGCCAGACACGGAAGTCCACGTGTGTGATGCCGTTTATATGAAATGTCCATAGCGGGCAAATCTGTAGAGACAAAAATCAGATTGGTGGTTGCCAGGGTCTGGGACAGTGGGGTGACTGCTGGTATGGGGCTTCTTTTTGGAGCAATGAAAATGCTCTAAAATCGGTTGTGGTGATGGTTGCACAACTCTGTGAATAGAATAAAAGCGATTAAATTGTTGATTTTAAATGGGTGAATTTATGATATGCAAATTATATCTCAATAAAAACTGTTATTAAAAAATACTTTTGGCCGGGCGTGGTGGCTCACGCCTGTAATCCTAGCACTCTGGGAGGCCGAGGCGGGCAGATTGCTCGAGGTCAGGAGTTCGAAACCAGCCTGAGCAAGAGCAAGACCCTGTCTCTGCTATAAATACAAAGAAATTAATTGGCCAACTAATATATATAGAAAAAATTAGCCGGGCATGGTGGTGCATGCCTGTAGTCCCAGCTAACCGGGAGGCTGAGGTAGGAGGATCGCTTGAGCCCAGGAGTTTGAGGTTGCTGTGAGCTAGGCTGACGCCATGGCACTCACTCTAGCCTGGGCAACAAAGTGAGACTCTGTCTCAAAAAAAAAAAACAAAAAAAAAAAAAAAAAAAAAAAAACACTTTCCCATGGCTCCCACCTCACTCAGCGTAAGAGCTACAGCCCTCACCATGGCCCATGAGGACACCATCATCTCCCTGACTTCATGGTTCCTCTCCCCCCTTCCCCACTCTGCTCCAGCCATGCCTGCCTCCTGGGAGCTCCTAGACCTGCTGCCTTGCCCCTGCCCCAGGGCCTTTGCACTTACTGCTCTCACTGCTGGAACGCTGCTCTCCCTAACACCCAGGAGGCTCACCCTCCCTTCAAGTCCTAGCTCAAATGTCATCCTGGCAAGGACTTCCTTCCTATCCACCGTTTTAAATGACAAACCACCCCACAGTATTCCTACCTCCCTTCCCTCCTTTTTCTCCATAGCATTTATCAGCATCCGGCATACCACACAACACACGTGTTTATCTTTTTGACTGGCTTCCTTCCTCCTCTAGAATGAATAAAAAGCTCCGCAGGAGCAGGAATCTGTCTCCTTTGTCCATCACTGTGCCCCCAGCTCCTAGAACAGAGCCTGGCACACAGTCGGTCCTTAACGGTATATGTTGATGAACCACTGCGTCCAGGGCCTGCCTCTGCAGCCAGGCTGCCCAGCTGCCAGCTCTGTGGCCTTGGGCAAGTCGCTTGGCCTCTCTGTGCCCCAACTCCCTTATCTGTGCCGTGCAGGTGGTCTGAGTCGTGCCTGCTTCCTGGGGGAGTCGCAAGTGTTACATGGGTTCATCCTGGCCACACATGTAGCAGGGCGCCTCTATGAGCCGTGGCCGTCACACCTGTGCCCTATACCCCACCCCAGACCAGGAAGAATTATTATTATCCCCAAGGCCACCAGAAACATTGCACAGAAGCTAAGGGACTTGATTAAAAAGAGGCACAGCTAGTTAGTGGCAGAGCAGAGCGAGCAAGGACTTAAACCAAAGTCCCTTGGCTCCGGAGCCCAAATGCGATCACTACTCTCTTAGCTGGGGGAGGAAAAAGGGGAAGAAAGTGGAGGAAAAGGAAACAACGGGGGAGAGAAAGCACAAAGAACAAAGAAAAAAGCAAAGCAGGAAGAGGAAACAGTTTCGGTCGCATCTGCCACCCAGATTGCTGCTGGCTGAGCCTGAAGGGAGCCCACGCTGCCAGCTGGATGCGTTCAGCCAACACGGAGTGGGCCCTGCTCTGTGCTGGGTGCTGGGTTCCCAGCAGGGACCGTAACCAAGGCCCCGGCCTCGCGGCTCCCACGCGCTGGCAGACGAGCAATGACAACACATGATAAGCACAGTCACCAGTAGTTTCATAAGAGGTTAGAGCTGTCTGTCCAGTGCAGTAGCCACGGGCTGTCCTGCAGCGAGTGCCAGGGACTCCGCGTGGGGCTGGTCCGATGTGAGATATGGCGTGTCATATACACACCGGATTTCAAGGCCTTGGTGTGAAAAGAACACAAAACAGCTCAGCATTCTTGTATTGCTTACACGGTGAAATGGCATCATGCGGTTAGATAGGGTTAAATAAAATATACAATTTAAATTAATTCCACCTGTTTCCTTTTACTATTTAAAATGTGGCTACTGAAAATTTTTTCATTGTGCACGTGGTTTCCCGTTGCATTTCTGTTGGCCGGCGTGGCACGAGGATGATGTGTGTTTCGGGGGGAAAAGTACAACAGTGGAACAGGGTAAATGCTGTAGTGGGGGGCGGGTTGCAATTTATCAATAAATGGGTATGTCAATGCACATGACTCAGGAGGAGTTGTTTTTCTTCAGTAAGTTAAAATGCCCCCCGCAATGTTGTGAATATCAATAGAGGTCTTCAGAGGTCTCTACAGCCTCCAAAATTTCCTTGGGAGACCAGGCCTCCACTCCTGGACTCTAGTCCCATGCCGGAGACTGAACGTTTGTGTCCACCCAAAAACTCTCATGGTGAAACCTAATTGTGGAAGTGAGGCTTTGGGGGTGATTAGGTCATGAGGGTGGAGGCCTCATCGGTGGGGTTAGCGCCCTTCTAAAAAAGAGCCCCAGGGTGCCACCTGGCCCTTTCCACCAGGTGAGGACATCATTCCAAGGTGCCATCCTTGAACTAGGAAGCAGGCCCTCACCGGTCACCAAATCTGCTGGCCTCCTGACCTTGGACTATTCAGCCTCCAGAACTGTGAGAAGTAGATGTCTGTTGCTTACAAGCCGCCCAGTCTGTGTTGTTCTGCCTCGGCAGCCCCAGCCGACTGAGACACCCACCCCCTCAGTCCAGGCCCCTGTGAGTCCCCAACCACCGACCTTCACCAGCAGCCTGTCCGCTGTGACTCAGGGCTGGAGAGCCAGCCTCACCTTTCCCCTGGCCCTCGGATCCATGATGCGGCCTGGCTGGCCAGCGCTAACCCGCCGACACAGACAACAGTCCAGGACAAAGGTGCCAGTGTGTGGGAAGGACTCACCGGCAGCTGTGAGCTGATAACTCCACTCCGTGGGCAGGACACAGGAGCAGAGAAACTTCTACCAGCTCCCACGGCCAACAACGGCTGGAGACAACAGGAGGGTGGGTCCTGGGACAGGAGCCAGAAGATTCCTCTGAGGTCACCTGGCCCTGACCTATCTGCACAGGGAAAGAGATGGATACATTCATTCATTTGTTCATCCAGGTAGCGAACATTCGCCGAGCACCCACTGTGTGCCAGGCCTACTGTGCGTGAGGGGCTGAGCACACACAGATGGTGAGCAAGACAGATAGGCCGCCTCTGTCCTGGCCTTACTTTTAGCGGGGGAGAGAGATTTAAAAAACAAAAACAGGCCCAGCGAGGTGGCTCACACCTGTAATCCCAGCACTCTGGGAGGCCAAGGCAGGCAGATCATTTGAGCTCAAGAGTTCAAGACCAGCCTGAGCAAGAGCGAAATCTCATCTCTACTAAAAAAAAAATGGAAAAAAATTAGCTGGACAACAAAAATATATACATATAAAAAATTAGCCGGGCATGGTGGCGCATGCCTGTAGTCCCAGCTACTTGGGAGGCTGAGGCAGGAGGATTGCTTGAACCCAGTAGTTTGAGGTTGCTGTGAGCTAGGCTGATGCCACAGCACTCTAGCCTGGGCAACAGTGAGACCCTGTCTCAAAAAAATACATACATAAAATAAATAAATAAATAAAATAAAACAAAACACAAACACATAAGCAAAGAGACCCTTGTAGCTCAGAGATGTCTTGTAGCTCAGTCTTGAAGAATAACCACAGAAGTCTATAATTACAAATGGCACAATAAAGGGAAAATGGGGAGTTCCAGAAGAGCTTGGAGTGGGGTACTATGCGAGAATATCCTCATCTCCCCCCAAGAACCAGCCTCTGCTTCTCCGCCTGACCTTCTTCTCCAGAAAGGTGACCCTCAGGAACTGTGTCCGCAGCCTCCCTGGCCCTCTGGCTCCTCACTGGACTTGGCACATGGGTGGTGGGAGATCTAAAGAGGGTAAGAGAGGGAAAATGAGATGTGACTCCCCGACTTCCTCCCTGTGGTATTTCTTAGTGTTAAAAACAGCCATGAATCCTTTGCTACTCCTCCTGCTGGGAGTCTATGTCCCCTCCCCTGGCATCTGGGCTGACACTGTGACCAGTTTCAACCAACAGAATGTGGCAGAAGTGACACTGGATAGCCTCCAAGAGATCAACAGCTTCATCCCTGTATGAATTGGTGACGCCAAGTGAAAAAAGAAATATAGCAACAAAAGAAAACAAGAGATCAATAGCTTCAGCTGTCACCTCTTAGAACATGCCTTCTTGAACTCAGCGGCCATGTTGTGAGGAAGCCCAAGCAGCTATGTGGAGGAGCCCTGGGAAGGAGAACCATGCTCTCAGCCAACAGCCAGGCTGGGCTCCCGCCAGCACCGTGAGAGTCCACTTAGGACCTTCCAGCCATCTCAGCAGCACAGCCATCACCACACGAGACAGCTGTTCAACCCATAAAATCATGAGAAATACTAAATCAATGTTTGAAATCACTATATGTTGGGGTGGTCTGTTGTGAACAACACATAAATGAAACACTCAGGCTGGCTGCAACCCTTGAGCAGAGGGCAGGGTCCCCGGAAGGCAGCCCTGTCTAGACACCCCTCTCCTCCCAGGTTCCAAGTGTCACTGTCTCCTCTCCTCCCTTCTGCCCTTGGGGTGGGAACGGCTTCACTGTGCCTTTTGTTTTCCTTACACCCTTGTAAACAGCCCCTCCATTAAACCCTCTTCTACTGAAAGTCTCTTCTATGACGTCTCCAATATTGAGTGTTCTGTCCGCTTCCTGCTCAGATCCTGAAGAACACAGAGACTGACTCTGGTGGAAGAGGAGTTCGCCAGGAGCTCACCAGAGAAGACGGGAGGCTCAGGGGCAGCTTTCTGGGCACAGGAAACAACTGGGATAAGAGCCTTGCCGTAAGCAAGCCTAGAAGCTAAAACTGCAGGTGTGGAGCCAGACGACCCAGGTTCAAAACTCAGGTCTCCTGTGGGCACATCTCTTAACTTCTCTGGGCCTCAACTGCCCCATCTGCAAAATGGGGCTAGTAATACCTATCTCAGAGGGTCACGCTGTGGATTAAGAGTCCATGCCTGCAAAGCCCTTAGGACCATGCGTTTGCTAAATCAAATAAACAAACTGAAAGATACAGGCTGTTGGGGACAGGGCAGAAGGGAAGAGAGGAGGGCGTGACCATGAGATACAGGCTGAAAGGGAAGCAGGAGCTGGCCCTGGAAGACTTGTGGACTGGAAAATTCCCTGAGCAGATGGGGGCTTGCAGGATCTGCAGGGAGGTCCAGAGATCAACTTTAATCACCCCATCCGTGACCCAGAGCCCTTCTCCTGAACACATCACTGCGGTTTCACAGAACTCCCCGGGTTTCACCCATCCCTGGACTGTACTGGTATTTATTGAGCACGTACTATGTGCCAGGCACCATTCTGAGGGCTCCCCTGTGAGCTGTGTGCTGCTGCCCTCGTTCCCATTTCACAGATGGGAAAGCTGATGCCCACAGAGACTGGGCCCTCCCCTGCCAGTCTGGCCTCAGCTGAGCTGATAGGAGGTAGGGGAGGGGTGTGTAAGGGGCCTGCAAAGGCAGAGTTAGGCTGAGCCTCAATCTCACTAATCGGAAGGAAACAGAAATCGAAGCCACCATGAGATGCCACCTCGTACCCATTACGATGGCTTCTATCAAAAAAACCAGAAAATAACGAGTATTGGTGAGGAAGTGGAGAGATCGGCCCCTGTGATTGCTGAGGGGAAGGCCACTGCTGGGGAAAATAGTATGGAGGGTCTTCAAGCAATTAAACAGAGAATTACCACTAGATACACGAATTTCGCTTCGGGGTATATACGCAAAAGGAACGGAAGCAGGGACTTGGAGAGCTACAGCAGTGCCACTCACAGCAGCCAAGAGGTGGGAGGACCCACGCGCCTGGCGACCGGTGATGGACAAACAAGGTGTGGGCAGCCCACACAATGGAATATTACTCGGCCTGAAAAAGGAAGGCAATTCTGACACAGACTATGACATGGAGGACCCTAAGCCAGACATAAAGGACAAGTACTGTACAATTCCACTTGTAGGAGGTCCCCAGAGTCCTCAGACTCACAGAGCAGAAAGTAGAATGGGGGGTGCCGGGGCTGGGGAGAAGGGGGAGTGGGAAGTTCGCTGGGTGTGGGTTTCAGTTTTGCGAGGTGAGGAAGTTCTGGGATGGGGTGGCGATGGTTGCACAGCAGTATGGGGGTACTCAATGTCACTGACCTGCACACTTGCAAATGGTTAAAAGGGTAAAAACAAACAAACTACACAGCAACAAAAGGCTGAGGCAGACAGGATAGGAGTCTCCCACAAAGGGTGGGTTTTAGGGTCAAAGCTTCCAGAAACCTCTGTGGAGACAAGAGGGAAACTGAGCAATGAGGAAGCAACTTGAGAGTCGGTCTTTGATCCAGAACCAGGGAGGCAACAGATAAGAAGTGGGCGGGGAAGGCTCGGGGAGGGCAAGCCAGTCCAGGTACCAACATGCCTTCTGGAATGTTCTCTGCAGCCTCCAGACGGGAAGTGAGAGGCTTGGGGGCCCCCAAACTGTCACCAAGCCCATTCCTAGGGACTTCCTCGCTCCCTGGCCCTGTCCTTGGCCAGAAAGAAAAGTTCTGGCAAGTGGGACAGGAGCCCTGTCAGCTTCCCCGAGCCACATGGACTCAGACCCGAGTCTGTCCCCAGAGAAGTTCCCGCCGTACAGGGGGTAAGAGGGTGGGCAGAGGGGCAGCTGGAAGGGGTGCCCAGGAGGTCAAGCTCTGGGCAACGGAGCCTGGATTTCTGAACAGTTGCTTAACTCCCCTGAGGCCCTCTGAGCCTGCTGCTCCCCGTGAAGGGGAAGGAGAGGGGTACCAAGGGTGGGACGGTGGCTGCAGCCCCCCAGTGCCCGATCTGTAAAGAATTTAACAGTCATAAAACCCACGTGAAGTCAGTCTGCTTTCCATTATCACCATGTGCCAATAACTCTGAAATATGTCAGTGATAAACATTCCCCCTGAAACAATCTTGTGTTGGTCTAAGTTCCTCTAAACCAGGAGTTGGCAGACTATAGCCCACAGGCCGAACCCGGCCCCCAGCCTGTGTCTGTGGATAAAGTCCTACTGGCACACAGCCCTGCCGTTCATCACGCATAGTTTATGGCTGCGTTCATGCTGCAACGGCAGAGTTGAGTAGTTTGGACAGAGACCCTACGGCCCAAAAAGCCTAAAATATTTACTACCTGGCACTTTACAGGAAAAGTTTGCCAATCTTTGTGCTAAGAAATTCCTGTGGTTAGGGGATGGGTGAAATCATACCTAAGGGGTACAATGTACACTATTATCTGGGTGATGGGCACACTTACAATTTTGTCTCAAGCAGTACAAAAGCAATCCAGGTAACCAAAACATTTGCACCCCCGTAACGCTCTGAAATTAAAAAAAAAAAAAAAAGAATTGCTCTGGTTGGTTGTGTTTTAATAATATATGCATAAGCTTCAAATTAGCACAATTGTATTAGTTACCTTTTAATAAATATTATATTCTACATGGAGTTTAGTTCAGAAAACTCCAAATGGCCCCCCACACACACAATTTTAGTAAATTTGAATAAGTATCTATCATCTGTTTGTTTGTTTTATAACTAAAGAAGGTATCAACAAAATAGTGATTTCCGATTATCACAAATTATCACGATTATTTTATTATTGAAAATGGTTGTCGCTTAAGGGGCAGCGGTAAAAGATGAGCCACTCAGGGGTCCAATGCGTGCTGAAGGGAACAAATGACACCTTAGAGGGCTTCTGTGAGGGTGAAATTGAGCACATGCAATGATGGACACCACTGGTTGCCTTTCTAAGATGCATTCTCACCCATCCCCTCCTTTGCTGAAGGCAGCGGAGCGGGTCTAGCCACCTCCCAGCAGCCACAGGTGCTCAGAAAAGGGTCCCCTGACTCCCTGTCGGGAGGGACCCTGATTATTCTAAGCCAATGTGGTCACGCCAATACTGACTGGCTTAGGGGGTGGACACATGACCCAGCTCTGGCCAGTAAGATGTGGGGGTGTGTGCTTGGGGAACTCTGGGACAGGTCTCCTCGGCTGATAAAAAAGGGCCCAAGGAGGGACGCTTCCTGCAGCTCTGTTGGACGTCGTCCCGCCTGGAGAGTTGCCGCCTTGTGCTGCAGCCCACAGATGGAAGGAGAAACCGGCTTCTCGGTGACGCCGTGATCGCCAGAGCTGGGGGCCCTGGAGCTGCTCCACCTCAGGCCCCCCGCGTGTGGAAATAAGTAATAAATGTCCTCACTGTTGCACCTCACAGCTCAACGCTTTCTAGTACTTTCAGCCAAAGCATCTCGATGGCTGCAGATCTGAAACGCTCTGGCGTGTGGCCAGCAGCACAGTCAACAGTGTCATTGATTTCTCCAGCCGGGTGTGTTTGCTGAGCGCCTGCTGTGTGCAGGGCCAGCCGGGTGCCACAGATCCCAAGCGAGGGCCTTCTTCACTAGGGGCGCGCTGGGGGGCCGCAGACAGACACAGAGGTCAGTCCAGGAAAAAGCAAACACAGTAATTTCAGGTCATGTTAAATGCTGAGAAAGAAACAAAACAGAGCGGTCCGATGGAGAGTGAGTCAGGTGGGGCTTCTCCTCTGGGACGGGAACACTGAGTGGAGAACTGAACAGAGAAGAGTCAACCATGTGAGGAGCCAGGCAGCGGGCGCACGTGCAAAGGCCCTGAGGTAGGAGCCAACTGTGTGTTCGAAGAGCTGCAGTGTGGAATGTGAGAGTGGCGTGGTTGTGGCAGCCGCTTTCAAGAAAGTATCTAAAAGTCCACAAAGGGCCCACAGTGTGAGTCTCTCTCCTCCCTCCCTCTTTCTTTGGGCTTTTGTTCCCAGGCCCAGCGTTTGTGAGCTCTAGTCTATTGGAATTTGAGCTGAGTTTTCAGGCTTCGCTTCCTAACTCAAGAGAACCACTTCACCTCTCACGGCGTGTGGGCCTGACAGGCACCGGCGCTTCAGATGCGAGCCAAGTCCTCCTGCTTCGGGCCAACCGAGCGGCTCCACTTGCAGCAAGGCCCGTCTGTTTTGCCAATTCTCCTCCCAGAGCAACATTTTCCTTCCCACCAAGAAAACCGCCCTTTCCAACACCAACCTCCTCTGCCTAGGGCCCCCCAAGGCCCAGGGACACCCCCCAACAATATCAGAGCAAGAATTCAGCCACTGTGTGGCCAGGCAGAAGCAGCAATCTTGATGCCAACCAGGTACAAAGGACCCTTTAGAGTAGGACATGCTCTTGCCCTTTTAAAAACGTTTCATTCAACGCAAAACAGCAGAGCGGCCGCCGATTTCCTTCCTGAGGGGTTAGCTCTGAGGTGAGTGGCAGGGGCAGCTGGAACCTCAGAAAGGCAGGTTCCAAAATGATTCCCTGGAACACAAAGGACACTGGCACCTTTCTGGGCACAGCTGAGGCCACCAAGGCTCCTGTTAGAGCACGGACCGGACACGCAATGACAGGGGCATTTGTCGGGCTACGTTGACTGAACGTTTCCTACAGCCCAAGGAGGACACAGGTGTGCATTAGCCATGGCCTCACACAGGTGACAGATCGGCGGGGACAAACATAATACTTTCATGCCAAAGAGTCTGCAGTGACACCTGAGAAAAAGGCTCTCAGGGAAAGGAATCCGCTCTAAGGAGGGTACATTACGGAGGTCACACCGTGGACCTTAATTCGACGCAAGTGGGATCGTATTACTTCCCGCTTAAACTCCAGTGTTGGCTTCCCCTGCACAGGCATAAACTCCACATCCTTCCCAGGGGCCCACAAGTCCCCCTCCGCACCCCCTCCCCCTCCCTCCAAGAGGCAGCCACCCTGGCTTCTTGCAAATCTTCCAGCGCATTCCGCTTGTGCCCACCACAGGACCTTTGCACATGCTGTGCCCCTGCTTTAAATACTCTTCATGTTTAAAAGGCCTCCATGGAGGCTCCTTCGAGGCACAGCTCCAGTGTCATCTCCTGGGAGAGGCCTGCCCTGACCAAGCCATCTAAAGTGATGCTCTTTGTGACGCCGTCCTGTTTGATGTTGGTCACACCCTGACAGTATCCAGCCCGGTTTTTTGCTGTTTCCTCCCTGCTTCTATAAAGAAGCATCACGACAGCAAAGACCCTGGCTGTCCTCACAGCTGCATCCCTGGCACTGGTGCAGGGTGTGATGGTTTGTGGAATCAATGGATGAATGGGGCCAGGCGCAGTGGCTCACGCCTGTAATCCCAGCACTCTGGGAGGTTGAGGAGGGAGGATTGCTTGAGCTCAGGAGTTCGAGACCAGCCTGAGCAAGAGCGAGACTCCATCTGTACAAAAAATAGACAAATTAGCTGGGTGTTGTGGTGCATGCCTGTAGTCCCAGCTACTCCAGAGGCTGAGGCAGAAGGATCACTTAAGCCCAGGAGTTGGAGGCTACAGTGAGCTATGATGACCCCACTGCATTCTACCTGGGGCAATAGAGTGACACCCTGTCTCAAAAAAAAAAAAAAAAAAAAAAACAACAAGAAGAAGAAGAAACTGAATCTACTCCTCACTCTCTCTTCTTCATATTAAAAAATAATAATAAAAAATAAAGTGCTGCCCACAGCTGGGGTCAGCACAACCCATAGCAAGGCTCCGTGCCTGCAAGGGAAAGAGGGGCCTCCCTCGCCTGCCTCCCAGCCCCGCCCCACAGGATAGCGACAAAGGTCTTCAGGTAAGAAGCTCCTTTCAGCAATGTGTTTACCAAGATCTTAGAATAAAGTTCCTGAAATATTATCCTAAGGGAGCTCATTCAGACAGAAAAAAGACACCAACATTTTATTCCCCATTTTGTGATTTGTGTAACAATAGCGGGTGCTTGAATTCTTTTCCTCTTCATTCTGCTTCCACTGCCCACACCCACCCGGGCCCTCGGCTAATCATGAACAGGAGATTTCTCTTGTTCTGATATTTCCTGAATGGCTCCTTGCCTCCCTGTCGGCAGTGGGCAGGGCAGGGGCTCCAACCCCGTACCTGTGAATGTGCCTTGTCTGGGAATTGGGTCTCCACAGATGTAATTAAGAGGAGGGCAGACTGGATCAGGTGGGTGTCCTTATACCCCAGTCGGTGGTGCTTTCTTATGGCAGCCCCAGGGGACCGATGTGCCCACTATACTACCTCATTGTAGCTTAGCCCAGCAGTTCTCACACTTAGCCAACACCGGAGTCACCGGGAGGGCTTGCGAAACCCAGACTGCCAGGCCAGCCCCCCTCCTTCTGCGGGTGTGGATGGGCCTGAGAATTCTGCATTTCTAGCAAGCACTCTGGGATGCTGCTGCTGCTGGTCCAGGGACCACACTTCTAGAACTGCTGATCCAGGTCACCACTGTCTTTTGTTTTCTTTAAGAGACAGGGTCTCGCTCTGTTGCCTGGGCTGGAGTGCAGTGACGCCATCACAGCTCACTGCAAGCTTGAACTCCTGGGCTCAAGCAATCCTCCTGCCTCAGCCTCCCAAGTAGCTGGTACTACAGGCATGTGCCACCATGCCTGGCTACTTTATATATATATATATATATATATATATATATATATATTTTTTTTTTTTTTTTTTTTTTTTAGTTGTCCATCTAATTTCTTTCTATTTTTTCAATAGAGATGGGGGTCTCCCTCTTGCTCAGGCTGGTCTCGAACTCTGGAGCTCAAACAATCCTCCCGCCTTGGCCTCCCAAGTACTAGGGTTACAGTGTGAGCCAGCACGCCCAATCTATAACAGCAGAATTTTGAAGCTTTTTACATTTGTATCCACCTCTCCTGGGAAGTTTGCAGCTAAATACTTTGTCATTGAGGTTGCTATTGTAAATGGAATCTTTTCTTTCACTGTAAATAAAGGTATCAATGTATAGCAGTTCCAAAGATTGACTCAGCAGACTTGGGCTAAGACCCTGAAAAACCTGCATTTTTAATTAATCCACAACCCAGCTAATCATAAGGCACATTACCAGCTGCAAACCATTTTTATTCAGCTACTACCACCTGGCAGTGGTAGGGGCTGGGATATAACAGTGAACAAGAAGGCACAGTTCCTGTTCTAATGGAACTTCTATTTCCGTAAAAGCCACTAAACAGAAAGTAAAAATTAAAGTTGTTTGAAAGGAGAAAGCCGTCTATGTTAGGGTGTAAGTTAAGCTGCTCAAAGACCCCAGGCGGGGTGAGGTGGCTCATGCCTGTAATCCTAGCACTCTGGGAGGCTGAGGCAGGCGGATTGCTCGAGGTCAGGAGTTCAAAACCAGCCTGAGCAAGAGCAAGACCCCATCTCTACTATAAATACAAAGAAATTAATTGGCCAACTAATATATATAGAAAAAATTAGCCAGGCATGGTGGCGCATGCCTGTGGTCCCAGCTACTCGGAAGGCTGAGGCAGCAGGATTGCTTGAGCTCAGGAGTTTGAGGTTGCTGTGAGCTAGGCTGACGCGATGGCACTTACTCTAGCCTGGGCAACAAAGTGAGACTCTTTCTCAAAAAAAAAAAAAAAAAAGACCTGAAATTACAGCGGTTCTGACAAACTAGAAATGTATTCCTCGCTCCCTTAATGGCATAGAGTGGCTCTTGGTCCAGGAAGGTAGGAGGAAATTCTGCTCCACATGGCCTCTCAGGGACCCAGCCGCCTACTGTCTCCCTGTCCTGCCTTACTCCAGGGTCAGCGCTGGCTTCCTCAACCCTGGCCACATCCCAGCTCAGAGGGAGTGGGAAACAGACGAGGACAATAAGCTTCCTTTCCAACAATGTGCCCTAGAAGTGTCCCCCGTCACACCTGCTTGTATCTTACAGGCCAGAACATAACCTCCAGGTCACACCTAACTTCAGCGGAAGCTAAAATCATCACCTCTAGCCAGGCAGCCATATGCCCCTCTGAAACTTTAGGGACTCTAAAACTAAGAGCAAAAGGGGAATAGTCACTGAGAACAGTTAAAAATCTCCCCAACGCCATTCCACCTTAGGCCTCCCCGCCCATCCACACCTGTACCCTGTGGGCATGAATTTCAGATGGAAGAATCTTACCAGGGTGGCAGTTTGGGGCTCTTCCTATCACCTCATTTCTCATTCTTTGGAATTTCTGAAAAATAAAGAACTGAAATTAGAATTTTGCCCAGCATAGTGCTGATAAGAGGAACTGAGCCCTTCATTAAGTGGAACAAAACAAGAACTCTCTCCTTCCCACACAATAGGGACTCTCTGGCACTGATGGGAGTAAACAGCCTCCTTTAAGAAATAATCTTTCATGTCAAGACAGAACCTTCGGAAATCCGGGTGAAAGGAGGCTCAGGGAGTGCATGGCCCATGTTCCCCCACGACAGAGCTGGAAAGTGGGGTCTTCAGGAATTAGCCACTCAACTCCCTGTGTCATCAACATGGATGTGGAGGGCCGCAGAGATCAGTCACAGCACAGGTTCATTTCCAAGTTCATTTTGCACAAAAACAAACTTTGCACAATTTTCTATGGGAACTTTACATCAGAAATCTCTGGAAGGCACACAGAAACTAGTAACAGAGGCTGCCTCTGGGGAGGGCCGTCAGGGCAGGGAAAGACTTACTTTTTGCCAAAACCCCTTTTATGCTGTGATAGCTTCAAAACGTCCATGAATTCTTTGACATTTCTCCATAAAAAGATAGAGCCTATTCCACATCAAGGGACACAATCAAGAGAGTGAAAAGACAACCTGTAGAATGGGAGAAATATTTGCAAATTATATATCTGATAAGGGGTTCATGTCCAGAATATATAAAAAGTTCTCACAATTCAACAACAACAAATAGCTCAACTTAACACAATTGACTAAAGTAAAAAAAAAAAAAAAAAAAAAAAAGTGACCTGACAAATTGCTTAGAGGCTATGTAAAAAAACAAAAACAAAAAAAAAAAAAACCTGGCGGGGCACGGTGGCTCACGCCTGTAATCCTAGCTCTCTGGGAGGCCGAGGCGGGTGGATTGCTCGAGGTCAGGAGTTCGAAACCAGCCTGAGCAAGAGTGAGACCCCGTCTCTACTATAAATACAAAGAAATTAATTGGCCAACTAATATATAGAGAAAAAAATTAGCCGGGCATAGTGGCCCATGCCTGTAGTCTCAGCTACTAGGGAGGCTAAGGCAGTAGGATTGCTTGAGTCCAGGAGTTTGAGGTTGCTGTGACCTAGGCTGACGCCACGGCACTCCCTCTAGCCTGGGCGACCAAGCAAGACTCTGTCTCAAAAAAAAAAAAAAAAACCCTGACTGCCACACTAGAAAAAAAATTCCCTGGGGCCACGGTGTTTTAGAGAAAACAAAACAATCCTTTCTAATTTGTTATTTTTTGTTTTCTGTGTGTGAGTTATATGCTTCACGAGTTATTTTGCTTCACGAGGCCCCAGGCTCAAAACTAATGTGAGTTAAATACAACTCAATGGCAGTCAATGTGTTAAAAATGGGCAAGATACTTGCATAGACATTTCTCCAAAGATGCTATAGAAATGGCCAAGAAGCTAATGGAAAGATGCACAATGTCACTCATCATCAGAAAACTGCAAACAGAAACCACAGTGAGACATCACCTCATGCCCATCAGGATGGCTGCAGTCAGAAACACAAAAAATAACCAGTGTTGGTGGGTATATGGGGAACAGGGACCCTTGGCCACAGTTGATGGGAATGTAAAATGGTACAGCCATTGTGGAAAAGAGTGTGGAGTCTCATCCACAAACTAAGGAGAATTACCGTATGGCCAGCAGCCCACTTCTAAGTCTGTATCCAAAAGAAATGAAAGCAGGGTCTCCAAGAGGTATTTGCTCACTCATGTTCATAGCATTATTCACAACAGCCGGAAGGTGGAAACCACCCAAATGTCCACTGATGCATAAATGGACAAACAAAATGTGGTATGTACACACAACGGAATATTATTAAGCCTTCAAAAAGGAATGAAATCCTGTCACAAGCTACAATATGAATGAACCTTGAGCACATTATGCTAAGCAAAATAAGCCAGTCATAAAGAATAGTGTATGATTTATGAGACATCTAAAACAGTTGAATTTTTAATGATATCTTTTTCTTTTTTTTTTGGAGACAGAGTCTCACTTTGTTGCCCAGTCTAGATTGAGTGCCGTGGTGTCAGCCTAGCTCACAGCAACCTCAAACTCCTGGGCTCAAGCGATCCTCCTGCCTCAGCCTCCCGAGTAGCTGGGACTACAGGCATACGCCACCATGCTCAGCTAATTTTTTCTATATATGTTAGTTGGCCAATTAATTTCTTTCTATTTATAGTAGAGACGGGGTCTCGCTCTTGCTCAGGCTGGTTTTGAACTCCTGACCTTGAGCAATCCACCCACCTCGGCCTCCCAAAGTGTTAGGATTACAGGCGTGAGCCACCACGCCCGGTCCGAATTCGTAATGATAAAAAGTAGAATGGTGGTTACCAGGGAGGTGAGGGGAAGGGGAGAAATGGGGGGATGAGGTTGTTTAATGGGGACTTTCAGTTTTGCAAGATGAAAAGGTTTTGATCTGTTTCACAACAGTGTGAACACACTCAACACTCCTGAACTTACACTTAAAAGCGGTGCCGATGGTAAATTTTGTTATGTGTTTTTTACTATGGGGGTGGGGGGGTACCTCAAAACCAAAAAATAAACAAATAAAAGGTGGATAATTCTCTTCCCCTTCAATGTGGCTGCTGTCCTTCTGTCCCAAGGAAAGAGGGGGAAACAGTGAGGGACAACTGTGTTCCTTGCTCCTTTTTAACAACATGACGTTGAAGTTGTACCTTCCAGCTGTCCTAACTTCTAATGCGTGGAATGTGGGGGCCCACGCTGCTGAAGCTGGGTCACGAAAGGTGACGGAGTTCCACCTCGCTCCCGTGGGGTGCCCGATCCCACCCAGTTACCGTGGGGTGCTCACCAGCTGAACGGAGCTGCCATGTTGGGAGGAAGCCCCAACCACACGAAGATGAAATGGAGACAAGAAGCGGAGATTAGACCATGCCTGGGGCAGAGGTGGGGTGATCCAGGGAAGCCTATCGGCTTTCTCAGGGCTGCTGTAACCAGTCACCAGCACGTGGTGATGTACAACAACTCTAGTTTACTCTCTTACAGTCTGGAGTCAGAACTTCCAAACGGTTGCACTGGGCTAACGTTGGGGTGTCGGCAGCCTGTGTCCCTTCTGGAGGCTCTGGGGACAATCTGTTTCCTTGCCTTTTCCAGCTTCTAGAGGCTGCCTCAGCCCTCAGCTAGGGGCCCTTCCTCCATCTTCAGAGCGCATCACTGCAGTTGCCGCCTCCGTCTCCACATCACCCTCTCTTCTGGCACCGACTGTGTCTCTCTCGAAAGGACCCTTGTGAGTGCATTGACCCACCCGATAACCTGGGACGGTCTCCCCGTCTCAACACCTTTAACCTGATCTCATCTGCAAAGTCCCTTTGCCACATAGGGTAACACACTCTCAGGTTCCAGGGAATCAGGATGTGGCTATCTTTGGGTGGGGGGTGCCGTTATTCAGCCTACCACAGAGGACCTCTTTGATGGGGTAAAATCTGAGCCAAAACTGAATGACTGAGAAGTCACAGTGAGAGCAGAGCATTCTGGGCAGGGGAGCAGCAAGTGGAAAGGGCCTGTGGCAGGTCAGTGAGAGGTAGAGCGGCACCGGAGGTGGGCAGAGAGGTGGGCGGGCCCAGGGCAGCTAGGCCTCCCAGGCTGTGGTGAGCTGTCATCCTTCCACCTGCTCAGACTGCAATGAGTGCGACAGCAAATCAGGGTCATGTAGAAGACTCTGTGAGAGAAATAGCAGATACAACAACCTCAGGGTCTCACTGAGGAAATGACTTTGACATAAGACCTGAAAAGTGGGTTGGGGGAGGATCTGCAGGGCCTCAGGGGCTGTGAGAGGAAGTTGTGTTAATGTTTTCTCTGTGTGCATTGGGAAGAGCCATTGGAGAGGGTTAAGCCGGCAGGGGCAGGAATCAGGTGTGCGTTTTAAGGCAATCCCGGCTGCTTTGGGGATACAAATCTGGGCTGAAAGTGCTTAAATTGAGTAGTTCTGCTCAACAAAATCAAAAAGGAAAGAGAACAAAGCATTTCAGCGATTGCTCAACAAGTTAAACATAGACTCACCACACGATCCAGCAGTTCCACCCCTTGGTGTAGACCCAAGAGAGCTGAAAACAGGTGTTCGAGCCAACACCTGTCCGTGCACATTCGATGCAGCACCATCACAGCGCGCCCACGTCCACGCGGCACTGTCACAACAGCAACAGGCAAAAATATGCATCACATGAAATTCACCGCTTTAGGCCAGGCGCGGTGGCTCACGCCTGTAATCCTAGCACTCTGGGAGGCCGAGGCAGGCGGATTGCTCAAGGTCAGGAGTTCGAAACCGCTTGAGCAAGAGCAAGACCCCGTCTCTACTATAAAAATAGAAAGCAATTAATTGGCCAACTAATATATATAGAAAAAATGAGCCGGGCATGGTGGCACATGCCTGTAGTCCCAGCTACTTGGGAGGCTGAGGCAGGAGGATCACTTGAGCCCGGGAGTTTGAGGTTGCTGTGAGCTAGGCTGACGCCACGGCACTCACTCTAGCCTGGGCAACAAAGCGAGACTGTGTCTCAAAAAAAAAGAAAAAAAAGAAAAGAAATTCACTGCTTTAACCATTTAAAAAACTATGTGGGGCTGGACACAGTGGTTCGAGCCTGTAATCCTAGCACTCTGGGAGGCCGAGGTGGGCGGATCACTCAAGGTCAGGAGTTTGAAACCAACCTGAGCAAGAGCCAGACCTCGTCTCTACTAAAAATAGAAAGAAATTAATTGGCCAACTAATATATATAGAAAAAATTAGCTGGGCATGGTGGCACATGCCTGTAGTCCCAGCTACTCGGGAGGCTGAGGCAGGAGGATCGCTTGAGCCCAGGAGTTTGAGGTTGCTGTGAGCTAGGCTGATGCCACGGCACTCACTCTAGCCTGGGCAATAAAGTGAGACTCTGTCTGAAAAAAAAAACCATAAAAAACTATGTGGGAAACTACTCAAATATCCAGCAACAGATGAATGGCTAAACAACACGTGGTCTGTCCATCCAGTGGAACATGATGCAGCCACAGAAAGCAACGAAGCACTGGCACGTTCTGCAAGTATGAGCCCTGAGTACCTCACGCTGAGTGAAAGACGCCAGACACAGCAGGCTGCAGAGTGTGATTCTGCGTATACGAAACATCCGGAATAGGCAAATCCATAGCGACAGAAACCCAGTTGGTGGGTGCCAGGGGCTGGCAGCAGGGAGGAATGGGGAGTGACTACTACTGGGTACAGGGTTTCCTTTGAGGTGGTGGAAATGTTCTGGGACTAGACAGGGGCATGGTCGCACAACATTGTGAATGTCCTAAACGCTGCTGAATTGTACACTTTGAAATGGTGAAAATGGTGAATTTTATGTCATGTGTATTTTACCACAGTTTTTAAAAGGAAGGAGGAAATGGAGGAAGGAAGGCAGGGGGGAGGGGAGGACAGGTGGTGCCACCTGGAAGTGCCACTTGCTGACATCCTGTGGGTGATGTTCCGAGACCGGCTGGGAGTGAGTCACCGCCTCACTCCCCCTTGTGGCCGCCAAAGGTTTTGCAGTGACCTTGGAGAGAACTGAGGTGCCCACAGGCCCCTGTAGGGCTAAGAGATCATCTGGGCTGGCAACTTCGGCTTTGTAACCTTTCACAGGGCCCTCTGCAGCCCCCAGACCCACCGTGGCGCCCGAGAGCATGTGCACAGGAACCTTCCGTGTACCCGAAGCCCCCAGCGGCTCACCTTCTAGGCAACATATCAGACTCTCCTCACATGGAAGACTCAGCAACTATTTCTGTTTCCCCACTTATTTTCTAAACATTTTCCATGTCTTGCCATCATGTACATGTTTTAACCATGTCGCCCGTTTTTCAGTGTACCGTTTGGCGGTGCTAAGCACATGCTCACTCTTGTCTGACCATCACCTCCATCCACAGAACGTTTCCATCTTGCAGAATTGAGACAGCACCCAATGCATACCAACTCCCACCCCTCCCCCAGCCCTGGCACCCACCACTCTACGTTCTGTCTCTAGGAATGCTGACTACTGTAGGGACGTCCTATAACAAGAATCATACATTTGTTCTTTTGTGACTGGCTTATTTCACTTAGCGTGATGTCCTCAAGGTCCATCCGTGTCACAAGCCTGTGTGAGGACCTCCTTCCTTTTTAAGGCTGAATGATACCCCATTGTGTGGATGGACCACACTGTGTCTATTTGTCCATCCCGCAATGGGCATTTGGGTTCTTCCCACCTTTTGGCTATTGGAACAGTGCTGCCATGAACATGGGCACACCATGGTTATTCTAGATGTCACACAGCTCAGCTAAGTCACCAGTGTTGTTTCTCTGCTGCTGCATAAATCATAGATTCCAAGAGCAAATCAGTCCACCAATCACTGAGGATAAGAGGCAGTTGGATGACCAAGCTGCACGGTGACTTTAGAACTAAGCTACCAAAGAGAAACACTATATATATTTTTTTTAAGTGACAGCTACTCTTACAGTTTGTCATCGCTTTCGGCATTCCATAACCAATTCCATCTCTCTCTCTCTGCATCCACCATGGCTAATAATTAGCAACTCCCAGTTCAACACAAATGACAGATGAAGCAACCGAACAAACATGAAACGCCCTCCTGCAGGGCAAAGTCCCCAGCTGAGATACGAAGGGCTTCAGGAAATGTTTTCACGAAGTGACTCTGTCAAGTGGAATAACTAATGAGGTCCTTATTGTGTTAGGGGACACTTAAAATGATTGTTAAAGTAAACCTATCACAGGATACTGTTATTCACCTGGCAGATAAGCAAAGATCAACCTTTGAGAAGTGCCTTGTGCTGGCTAGGGGACAGGGAAACAGCAATTGTTGAGTGCTGTTGGCGGAAGTGTAAATTTGTATAACCTCTTCCGAGGGGCATTGGACAAAGCCTGTCTAAATGTAAAATGCATATGGCCTTTGACCCAGCAAGCTAACTTGGAGAAGTTTATCTTTCAGATATATTAATATAGGCACACAGGGTCAAAGATCTGTGTATGAGAATAGTCTTTGTTGCACTGATTATAGTAGCAAAATAAGCAACCTGAATATCCAACAGTAGGGACTGCTCAGCTAAATTACAGTCCATCAACACGAGCACTGCCCAACAGAACTTTCTACAACGATGAAAGTGGTCTGTATCTGCACCACCCGGTACGATGGTTCCAGTCCCTTGTTCCTACTAAGCATGAGAAATGTGGCTAGTACAACTGAAGAAGTAACTTTATTTAATTTTAATTAATTTAAATTTAGCCCAGAGACATGGTACGTACCTGCAGTCCCAGCTACTTGGGAGGCTGAGGCAGGAGGATCACCTGAGCCCAGGCGTTCCCGGCTACAGTGAGCTATGATCACACCTGTGAATAGCCACTGCACTCCAGCCTGGGCAACATAGCAAGACCTTGGCTCTAAAAAATAAACTATTAGGCCGGGCACAGTGGCTCACGCCTGTAATCCTAGCACTCTGGGAGGCCGAGGTGGTCAGATTGCTCGAGGTCAGAAGTTCGAAACCAGCCTGAGCAAGAGCGAGACCCCGTCTCTACTATAAATAGCAAGAAATTAATTGGCCAACTAATATATATAGAAAAAATTAGCCGGGCATGGTGGTGCAGGCCTGTAGTTCCAGCTACTCGGGAGGCTGAGGCAGTAGGATCGCCTGAGTCCAGGAGTTTGAGGTTGCTGTGAGCTAGACTAACGCCACGGCACTCAATCTAGACTGGGCAACAAAGTGAGACTCTGTCTCAAAAAATACAAAATAAAATATTAAAAAAAAATTAAATAGCCATGTGTGATTGGTGGCTACCATGTTAGTGCAGCTCTACACAATAGAAGATGTTGCAGCTGGGAACAAGAATAAGACACATATATAAGGAATTTTTTTTTTCTTTCTGAGACAGAGTCTCACTCTGTTGTCTGGGCTAGAGTGCTGTGGCATCAGCCTAGCTCACAGCAACCTCAAACTCCTGGGCTCAAGCAATCCTCCTGCCTCAGCCTCCCAAGTAGCTGGGACTACAGACATGCACCCCCATGCCCACCATGCCCGGCTAATTATTTTTTTCTATATATTTTTAGTTGTTCAGCTAATTTCTTTCTATTTTTAGTAGAGACGGGGTCTCGTTCTTGCTCAGGCTGGTCTCAAATTCTTGAGCTCAAACGATCCACTCGCCTCGGCCTCCCAGAGTGCTAGGATTGCAGGCATGAGCCACCGCACCTGGCCAATGGAATTTTTAAAATTTTCAAACTACATTCTTAAGCAAAAAAGGCAAGGTAGGAAGAGTGTCTACCAGATGCTTCTATTTATGCAGGAAAAAAGGGCTTGTAAATAGTATCCCAAGTGCACAAACTATGAAATATACATGAAACTGGGAACAGTGGAGAAGGAAACTGAGGGCCAAGGAGAGAAATAAGAGAAAAACTTTCTTTTTACTCTATTCCATTTTTAATTCTTCACATGCACATGCATTATTTTCTAAAAACAGTTGTCTTGATTCTAGCAAGAAGGATGCTTTTAGTTTAGTTCAGCAAAGCAGTGACAGGCTTTGGAAATAATGCCTGCTTAATAAGCATTGTGAACTTGCTTCCTAGGCTCAACCCCTGGCCAAAACGATTTCTCTGACTTCTCACTAGATATACAGGTCTAGGGCAGAACTCCCCTTTACAGCTCAGCAATGAACAAGCCAGGAAAAAGTTACAGGAAGTGCTACTCAGCCGCCTGTGCCATTCACGATAATGACCCACCACTAGGGGCAAATTAGCTGTGTTAAAAAGACAAGGTGTCAGCTTGCAGGGTAGCTGGCAGCCCCCAAAAGTCTCAGGGGAGCCTAAGTCTGAGTCATCTAAAAGCTGAGCTAACACGCTCTCCAATCTCTGCTTCTTTCAGGTGTCACTGGCTGCAGCCACATGTCACAGCAGAGGTTCACAGATGATTCTTGCTGAATCAGACTCTCCAGGGAGGAGGCCGAGGTATTTGCATGTTTAACAAGTACCATGGTGGCCCCTTGCACACTCCACTTTAAGAGCCACTGGTCCAAATATATGAGCATTGAATTTTATTCAGGTGGCAGACCAAAAATAAGTGTCACCTGTAGTCCCAGCTACTCGGAGGCTGAGGCAGGAGGATCGCTTGAGCCCAGGAGTTGGAGGCTGCAGTGAGCTGTGATGATGCCACTGCACTCTAGCCTGGGCAACAGACTAAGACCCCATCTCAAAATAAAAAAAGGGTCCTTAGGTTTCATCACTGCTGCTTCCCCTGCCCGCCCTCATACCCACGGCCCTCTTCCTCCTTTGCTAATAGAATTCTGATTTTTTTTCAAGGTAGCAACATATCCAGCTTCCAGTAATGGATATGATTGGCCTAAATCAGTGATTTTCAAAGAGGGAAAATTTTGGCTTCCCAGGGACTTAGAAATATGCCTGGAGACATTTTCAGCTGTTGAAGTTAAGAGCTTCTGGCATTTAGAGGTAAGGGATGCTGTTAAACATTCCCAATGCACGGACAGCCCCTTAACAAACAGTCATCGAGGCCACTATGTCAATTTCAACAAGTCTGTGAAACCTTGGTCTAAAGCCAATCACAGGAACCCCGCTTCCCGCTGTGCAGCCTCCACTGCAGCTACTGAAGGCCACTTGGCCCAGGTCTGACCGGAGAGACCTGAGGCAAGTCAATGAACGTTTTTATTTATTCATAAAAGAAACCGATGTGGTTGACCCCACTCCTTCGTCCTTCTGCCTGCTTTGAATACGGATGTGATCTATGGAGCTGTGGCAACAATCTTGTGACTATGAGGGAAAGAACAAGCAAATCACACCCTGACAACAGAGTCTGGAGTGCTGACATCCAGACTTATGTGAGAAAGTTAACACCCACTTTTTTTTTCTTTTTTTTTGTGTGTGTGAGTCAGAGTCTCACTCTCTTGCCTGGACTAGAGTGCCATGGCACTAGCTCACAGCAACCTCAAACTCCCGGGCTCAAGCAATCCTCCTGCCTCAGCCTCCCAAGTAGCTGGGACTAGAGGCATGTGCCACCATGCCCGGCTAAGTTTTTCTATATATTTTTAGCTGTCCAATTAATTTCTTTCTATTTTTAGTGGAGACGGGGTCTCGCTCTTGCTCAGGCTGGTTTCGAACTCCTAACCTTGAGCTATCCTCCCACCTCTGCCTCCCAGAGTGCTAGGATTACAGGCGTGAGCCACCAAGCATAGCCCACCCCTTTGTTTAAACCTCTAGGGGTTTTCTGTGGAGGTTAAAAACAGGAAAAAAAAATTTAAAAATAATATAAAAAATATATATACATAAAAAAAAACCTCTAGGGTTTGATATTTCTGTTTCCTATAGCCAAACACATTTCTAATCCACATACTATGATTTAGTCTAATTCTAGTTGGTGGACCAATGTGGAGATTTCAACTACTTCAGTTCTGCTTATAGGTCCAATGCTTCTCTTTTGCATAGTGAAAATTTCACAGAAGCCAGTCAAAGAGCCACATGGCTTAAATGAGGAAACGAAGACACTCATATCACAGATCTCTCTGCAAGACAGAAACCAACTTTTTCCGGTGTTGTGGGTGAGGCTTGACACAAATAATTTATTGCTGTTATTTATTAGTACTGCATTCATTTACAACTTACTTAAAAGCGTCCTTTATTACTCACTGAAAGCCTTTGATCATAAAAACCTGTCAGTCTACTGATTTTTCAGATCTATGCAATATACCTGTCTCAAGGTAGGAAACAATATTAGGCTCCTGTCTCTATTAGTAGCTCCATGCTTAACACTGGAACATGGCTCTTAATTCAGTTGTGGTTTTTTTGTTTTGAGACAGAATCTCACTTTGTTGCCCAGGCTAGAGTGAGTGCAGTGGTTAATCCAGTTTTCTTTTCAAGCAGATTAGGAGCTAGTAGAAATAATTTAAGGATGTCTATAGCCATATTACTTGGGGAAGTACTTACGAATAAGAAGCCCGTGAAAGATGACATCCCATAGCTGGCAAAAAGGAAAAACAGCAGGGTCCAAAGTGATCTGTCTGGTAATTACTATATTTTTCATCCTTTTGGCCCAGAATTAACATGTGGATGTCATGTATGATTTATTCCAGAAAACTTCCAATCTGTTTTCAAATACAATTCCTTTAACATAAAAGAAAAGAAAATTAAGAGCAGGACCATCTTAGGACCTTTGTAGGCCCTAGACATTTTTACTTTGGATACCACAGCAAAATACTAAACATTTCATATCCTATCATACATTACAATGTACTAACATTAAATACAATTCCCTACATAGAGTTGAGATGGGTAGCAGTTTATGTGTTACTTTTTGTAGTTATCAAAATATTTAAATTCAATTTTGTAATTTTCATATGTTGGGTACAATTTGTTTTTATGTTTTCAAGCATTTTTGTTGTTCTTGTTGTTGAGACAAAATCTCGCTCTATTGCCTGGGCTAGAATGCCTTAGCGTTGGCCTAGCTCACGGCAGCCTCCAACTCCTGGGCTCAAGCAATCCTCCTGCCTCAGCCTCCCAAGTATCTGGAACTTCAGGTGCACCGCCACACCCGGCTAATTTTTCTATTTTTAGTAGAGATGGGGTCTCGTTCTTTTTTTTTTTTTTTTTTTGAGACAGAGTCTCACTTTGTTGCCCAGGCTAGAGTGAGTGCCATGGCATCAGCCTAGCTCACAGCAACCTCAAACTCCTGGGCTCAAGCAATCCTACTGCCTCAGCCTCCCAAGTAGCTGGGACTACAGGCATGCGCCACCATGCCTGGCTAATTTTTTTCTATATATATTAGTTGGCCAAGTAATTTCTTTCTATTTATAGTAGAAATGGGGTCTTGCTCTTGCTCAGGCTGGTTTCAAACTCCTGACCTCGAGTAATCTGCCCACCTTGACCTTCCAGAATGCTAGGATTATAGGCGTGAGCCTCTGGCGGCTGGCCGGGGTCTCATTTCTTGCTGAGGCTAAAACAGCTGACCTCAAGCAATCCTCCCTCCTCGGCCTCCAAGGGTGCTAGGATTACAGGTGTGAGCCACCATGCCCAGCCTTTCAAGCATTTTGGTATGCCTTTAACCCTTTGCACTTGGATGTCAAGTGTGACTCGACATGGTTAGCATCAGTAGCAGCTCATATGTTGAGCCACACTCAACACATAGTTTCACCTCAAGGGGAAGGGGAATTTTTATCTATTTTTCCAGTATCTTTTCTTGTTTTCATTAGCATGAAAGGAGAAGTAAAATATAAATGCAGAGGTAGTACACTAACTTCCAGGGGTAGATTATTATCCAGTAACTTAGAGCAATGTTTAGATGGAAAGCTCTATATAATCACACCTCACCCTAACAAAAAACACAAAAGATTGTGTTTGTTCTAACAGAAAAATCAGAGGAGGAAAAAGAGAGACGATTTATGTTTGCGAAATGTGAATGCAGACCAGGTCTTCATGTGGGTGAATGTTTCTAAAACTATCACACCATGAAAAATTATAGAGATTAAAATTACTCTTTGAATGTATCAATAATTTGAAATATTAAAAAATCCAAATAAATTTGTATGAAAAGAAACTCCAGTTTTTTATTCTACTGCCTCGCTTTGCAAAATCTGGGGCATTTAAAAAATTTAAATCCCGAGTAGAATAAAGGGATGAGAAAAAAGCAAGCGAGTACAAAGGGTTAAAAAGCTTTATAAACCTTACCAACTGGTCCTACAGAATCTCATTGATAATAATGGCCCTAGAAAAAAAGAAAAATGAATTCTGATTAAATCCTATTCAGAGGGTAATATGCATCAGAAGCTGTTTTTACTTTATTTTTTTTAAACTACATAAGTTTACTACATACAAAAACTTATCATTAGTATTTTTGTTCAATTTCCTCAACCTTTATCTGAATAAAAATGTAATTTATTCCTAATTGTTCATTTTATATATCATTGCTTCATTGCATATTTTACAGTATTAATATTATTTAGAAATGTAAGGCTTTTCTTTGCTTCTAAAGGCTGGATTTCAGCCTTTCCATTCTGTGTAAGAGCAGCAGTATATTAAAAACATAATGAAGTTTCTCTAATATAAAAAAAGGCATACAATATATAAAGTAAAAATGCATTATGTGTCAAACAAAACTTTTTTAAATAGAAGCAATTGTTGCTGGAAGTTTGTAATGTCTCTCTGAAAGAATGTGCTAAAAGACCAAAACGGGCAGGGTGCGGTGGCTCACGCCTGTAATCCTAGCACTCTGGGAGGCCAAGGCGGGAGGATCGCTCAAGGTCAGGAGTTCAAAACCAGCCTGAGCAAGAGTGACACCCCGTCTCTACTAAAAATAGAAAAAAAATTAATTGGCCAACTAAAATACATAGAAAAAATTAGCTCCCAGCTACTCGGGAGGCGGAGGCAGGATTGTTTAAGCCCAGGAGTTTGAGGTTGCTGTGAGCTAGGCTGATGCCACGGCACTCTAGCCCAGGCAACAGAGTGAGACTCTGTCTCAATAAATAAATAAAAATAGAAGAACAGGCCGGGCGCTGTGGCTCACGCCTGTAATCCTAGCTCTTGGGAGGCCGAGGCGGGCGGATTGCTCAAGGTCAGGAGTTCAAAACCAGCCTGAGCAAGAGCGAGACCCCGTCTCTACTATAAATAGAAAGAAATTAATTGGCCAACTGATATATATATAAAAAATTAGCCGGGCATGGTGGCACATGCCTGTAGTCCCAGCTACTCGGGAGGCTGAGGCAGTAGGATCGCTGAGCCCAGGAGATATAGGTTGCTGTGAGCCAGGCTGACGCCACGGCACTCACTCTAGCCTGGGCAACAAAGCGAGACTCTGTCTCAAAAAAAAAAAAAAAAATAGAAGAACAAAACGATATGAAATTGACTTCACTGATTTTGAACAAGGGCAGATAATAATCACCAGTCAGGAGCTCCGTGCAGGTATGGCGTCTGCCGCCAAAGTAACTCCAGGGATCTCCACCTCTTGTTCCTGCCCTGTGTGGTCCTCCTACAATGAACAGAGGTGGCCTGTGTGACCAACTGGATATTGTAGAAACGTAGGTGCGTGACCTCCAAAGCTAGATCATAAAACTCATGGCGCCTTCCACCTTGCACCTGCTTGAATCGCTCCCTCTGGGGGACGCCAGCTGCCCTGTTGTGAGGTCGTTCAAGCAGCCCTTAGGAGAGGTACCCACAGCCAGCATCATCCTGTCAGTCAGGCGAAGGAGTCCCCACGCCAGCCGAACCTCCAGCCCAGTCAGGCCTTCAGAGGAGACCCAAGCCAGAACCACCTGGCTAAGCCGTGCTCCAATTCCTAACCCACAGAAGCTGTGTGACTAAGCTGCTAAGTTTGAGGATAATTTGTTACGCAGCGTTAGATAACTATTAGTAACAGCAGACACTCATAAGTGATCACTGAACACGGGGCATGTAGGAAGTACAGACGCTAACTGACTCAGCGACCATGCCACCCGTCTTCTGGCCTCAGGGACTCTCCCTGGTCTTTAAGAACTCCCCCATGTCCCCTTGGTTCAGGAAGGGCAAACCCAACCCCAGGAGAAGATCCTGGTAGCCCAGGTCAGTCACTGGCCATCCCATTGTCTTTGCTGGCAAATGGTTTAAGAACAAGTGTTTGCTTGCTGTGTAGAAGTGTGGGAATGCTGTTGCTTTCAAGCTTTTGATATTTTTCTAAGTCATCATTTGGGGAAAGGCAACTCTTGTTCTGAGAAAAAAACTTCAGTGTTTTGGCCCAAAGGAAAAGCCAAAATTCTATTCTGAGATGATGTTTCAAGAATAAGAAGTGGCGGTAGTGATGGCTCACACCTGTAATTCTAGCACTCTGGGAGGCTGGCGCAGGTGGATGGTTTGAGCTCAGGAGTTTGAGACCAGCCTGAGCAAGAACGAGACCCTGTTTCTACTAACAATAGAAAGAAAAATTAGCTGGGTGACTAAAAATATATAGAAAAAATTAGCCGGATGTGGTGACACATGTCTACAGTCCCAGCTACTCGGGAGGCTGAGACAGGAGGATCACTTGAGCCCGGGAGTCTGAGGTTGCTGTGAGCTAGCCCGGCACTCTAGCCCGGGAACCAGAGTGAGACTCTGTCTCAAAAGAAAAAAAAAAAAAAAAAAGACAAAAGCTAAAATTCCTGCAAACTAATGTAAACTTTGTCTTTATTGTAGGCAGAACTGCATCTGTAGTGGTTGTGATGGCATCATCTGGGTGTGACTTAAATATTTTTTTTTCTCCTTGCACGTGGCTCCAGGTTTGGGGGATGCAGCTCAAAGTACCCGTTAGCTTCCATTCAGGGCCAAGCAAGGATGGCAGGTCTGGGCCTGTCACAGAGTCCCCCAGGGAAAGGGAGGAGTGTGACCCTGGAGCATAAATGCCTGCAGCATGCAGTCGCGATTTTTCTGAGTTGCACTTTCCTTTCATCACCCTCAAGTCTGCTTGTCCTAAGAAAAGAGCGGGGGCCCTGAAGCAGCATGGAGCTTAAGGGCAGCTGAGAAGCCAGCACAGCTCGGCAACACGTCAGGGCAGACACTCCCGAAGCAGGCCGCTGGCTGGGTGACAAGTGACTACAAGCACAGATTTGTGGAAATAGTCAAGCATTCTTCAGAAACTCCCAAAAATACTGGCAAGGGGAAACTGGTAAGTGAACTTCCTCAAGACAGTCACACATAACGCACAACAGACTATTGTTACAGGGCTTGAAAGGAAAGGCTGTCCCTTCCAGACTGGCTCTCACACTCCAGAGAGTCACACCCTCCTGCCCACTCCTGCCTACATTAAAACTGCTGCAGTCACTCATCTTAATGGGCTTCACCCTTGACTTCCAGGAGGTTGGGGTTTCTGTACATTTGAAGATTCCCTTCAGAGTATGTAAGTATGTCCTGTTTTTCTATGACCATCTCTGAGGAAGAGTAAATGCATCCTAATCTTTGTTTCCTGTCAAAACTTGTGTTCTAACCTCAAGAGAAAAAAAAGTGATTAGAACAACTAAAAATTTTACATTCTCTTTCAGGAAATCAATGGGGAGAAAAAAGTGGAGAAAATTTTTAAATTTTACATAGTTTCAATAATAACAAAAAGAATGAGGTCAGGTATGCTAGCTCACCCCTATAATCCTAGTACTTTGAGAGGTCAAGGCGGGAGGATCGCTTGAGGTCAGGAGTTGGAGGCCAGCCTAAGGAAGAGTGAGACCTCATTTACACACTTACACACACACAGATTAACCAGGCATAATGGTGCCCGCCTGTTGGCCCAGCTACAGGTTGAGGCAGAAGGATCACCTGAGCCCAGGACTTGGAGGCTGCAGTGAGCCATGATGTCACTGCACTCTACCCCAGGTGACAGACCAAGACTCTGTCTTAAAAAAAATGGGGGTAGCATTTAGCCCAATTCTGGCCAGTGAGGGCAAATCTTCTGAGAAAGGTTTTCTTGCTCCCAGTGAGGGTCATAAAAAAGAGATGTCACTTTCCCTTCCCTGGTCAGGTCTATACTTGATGTCTAAAACTGTTCAGCCATCTTGCTGACAACCTGGGAGAAAGTCCACACGCACAAGAGGCCAGAGTTCTGAACATCTTGCTGTAAAGACAATATATTTCCCTACTGTTTACCCAGTCAGGTTGAGTTTGCAGTAGGGGCCCAGTAAAGCTTTGATTAGTGAATAACTACATTTGCTAAAAATGAGATCCCAAGGAGTAACCAGCAGTGATGATACTTAATATTTTTTCACGTATTGAAGCTCACTCTTCCTCAATGCAATTACCTGGTACTAGTTAAAAAGTAGTTCACACACTTAATGACAGTAACTCGACTAGTGGTTCCGCCCTTGCTGTACTAAGAGGGCCTTACTCCACACCAAGCGTTTGGTATTTGTTGAAAACCCTCCAGCCCCACCTTCCCACTTGCTGGTTGCACATCAGCTATGCCGGTCTGCTTTCTGTTCCTCAAATATGCAAAACTCTTTTCTAGCATTTTCCATCCCAAACCTCTCCTACTCAACCTGAGAGACTCCCATAGCTCCCGTTATGCAATGCATGCATATTACCAAATAAAGGAACAGAGCTAGGCTATTTGAATAAAGACAAAAGCCTCAGTACAAAACAGAAAGAGCGATCAGATTTCAGGGAAGACAGGTAATTCCAGTTGGGACAGGGGAGGAAGGCTTTGTGGAATCTTTGAATGAGGATTTCATTTGTTGACGTGGCAGTGGTGGCATTTTATCAAGAGGGAACAGCTTTGAAGGGAGCTTTGAAGGGAGGTGGGGAATGACAGTGTGTATGTGGAGAAAAAGAAAGTGGTCAGCAGATAAGGGAAGCAGCAGTTAGAGGTCTTTGGGGGTTAATTAGACCTCACTAGACACAGCAGGAAATAGAGGGTCTTCCTTGAAGCTATACTCGCTACAGTTGTTATGGAATAATTCCAGCTTAGGTCAAAACGGATACAGCTGCAGAACTGAAGAGCAGGTTATTCTATGCAGACAAAGAAGAAAGGAAAAGGCCTTTGGGGAGGACAGTAAATTAATTTCTACTGATGAGTAAACAAGCCTCTGGAAGTAGAAAGGTAAAAGCATGAATTGCTTGGCCAACCACAACCACTTGGGGGCGCTGCAGGCTTCATGACTAAACCAAAGTCTGTCCCAGTAGCTCCCCCTTCCTTCAGAAATAAGCACTGCACACTAAGATAACGGACCCCTTTAATTAAAAGGCCCTTGGCCATCTCCAAGAGGATATACCTGCATGGAAGCCATACTGGTAGTATCTTGGTGAGGATTTTGCTGTGCTTTCAGGCAAAGCGCAACTGTAACACTGCTTTAAATAAATACAAATCATATATTTTTTCCTATTTTATTCAAGACTCACACAACTGCATGTGAGTGAATCCTTACATAGCATTCATTCAAGTGCGAAACCAAACTTTGGTGTGCTTTAAGATTTAACAATCATACAGTTAACTATACAAGTCTAGGCCGGAGTGGTGGCTCACACCTGTAATCCTAGCACTTTAGGAGGCCTAGGCGGAAGGATTGCTCAAGGTTAGAAGTTTGAGACCGGCCTGAGCAAGAGTGAGACCCCGTCTCTACTAAAAATAGAAAGAAATTAATTGGCAACTAAAAATATATAGAAAAAATTAGCCGGGCATGGGGGTGCATGTCTGTAGTCCCAGCTACCCGGGAGGCTGAGGCAGGAGGATCGCTTGAGCCCAGGAGTTTGAGGTTGCTGTGAGCTAGGCTGACGCCATGGCACTCTATCTGGGGCAACAAGAGACACTGTCTCAAGAAAAAAATAAACTATATAAGTCTAGCATCTCTGTCCTTTCATTAGACCGAGGACCCTTTGGTAGCAGAAACATTTCTCATTCATCACTGTGTCACTGTAATTCCTCACATGCTTGTATTTGTTAGGTGGAGCTTCTTCTAAATGTTCACTACGGGTTGTGTTACCCTCCTAGTTTTATTCTTGAGAAAATTACACAAAAGGTCATTTTCCTCTATACAAAATGAAAGAATGTTAGAACTCTGTCAAAACGATAAAGTGAAAAGAGCAAGGTGCAAGACAGACCGTACAGGTTAGTATGCTACCTTTTGGGTGAAGGGGAATATATATTAGTAGAGTAGTTCCTTATATATTCATAAAGTCTGAAAGTACATGCTAAGGACAAGGGGTGAGGAGACAGGGTGGATGGGAGATGAGGATGGAAGATTTTTCATTATAGTTTGAAGCTTTTAAATTTGAAATACATAAATATGACCTAAAGTTACATTAAAAATAGAATAGGCCAGGTCCAGTAGTGTACACCCATAGTCCAGCTATGCTGAGGTGGGAGGATCACTTGAACCCAGACAAGTGAGGTTGCAGTAAGCTATGATGGGCCAACTGCACTGTAGCCCAGGTGACAGAGGAAGACAATGTCTCAAAAAGAAAAGAAAAATATCCCCAGGACATTAACAAATACACTAGTCATGAATTATAAAATTAAGTGCTGATTAATTATCTCCAAGAAATTTATTAAAACAAATCATTCTATTTATGCTATCCTTTCAAAATCTTTAAGTTTTTGTATTTTTTTTTAATTGAGACAGAGTCTTGCTTTGTTGCCCAGGCTAGAGTGAGTGCCGTGGCGTCAGCCTAGCTCACAGCAACCTCAAACTCCTGAGCTCAAGCAATCCTGCTGCCTCAGCCTCCCAAGTAGCTGGGACTACAGGCATGTGCGCCACCATGCCCAGCTAATTTTTTCTATATGTATTAGTTGGCCAATTAATTTTCTTGTATTTATAGTAGAGACGGGGTCTTGCTCTTGCTCAGGCTGGTCTCGAACTCCTGACCTCAAGCAATCCGCCCGATTCGGCCTTCCAGAGTGCTAGGATTACAGACGTGAGCCACCGCGCCCAGCCTATGTAAAGCTCTTTTAATGGGATGTCTTTTTTTTTTATTATTATTACTCAATGTCAGTCTGCATTTGGGATGTCTTAAAAGTAGATTTTTCTCATTGCCCTCACGTTCCCTTCTTGAAATCCCACATTTCACATTTTTTAACTTATTTATTAGAGACAGTCTCACTCTTGTTGCCCTGGCTAGAGTGCCATGGCGTCAGCCTAGCTCACAGCAAACTCCTGGGCTCGTGATCCTCCTGCCTCAGCCTCCCGAGTAGCTGGGACCACAGGCATGTGCCACCATGCCCAGCTAATTTTTTCTATATATTTTTAGGTGGCCAATTAATTTCTTTTTATTTTAAGTACAGACAGGGTCTCACTCTTGCTCAGGCAGTTCTCGAACTCCTGAGCTTAAACAGATCCACCGGCCTCAGCCTCCCAGAGTGCTAGAATTACAGGTGTGAGCCACCATGCCTGGCCATTTTAAAAAAATAAAACTTAAAAAACGATATGGCCAGGCATGGTGGCTCATGCCTGTAATCCTAGCACTCCGGGAGGCAGAGGCAGGTGGATGGTTTAAGCTCAGGAGTTCAAGACCAGCCTGAGTAAGAGCAAGATCCCGTCTCTACTAAAAAAATAGAAATTATCTGGACAACTACAAATATATATATATATGTAAAATTAGCCAGGCATGGTGGCGCATGCCTGTAGTCCTAGCTACTCGGGAGGCTGAGGCAGAGGGATCGCTTGAGCCCAGGAGTCTGAGGTTGTTGTGAGCTAGGCTGACGCCATGGCACTGTAGTAGTCCAGGCAACAAAGTGAGACTTCATCTCAAAAAAAGAAAAAAATAGTATGATCCCTTTGTCAGTCCCAATTAGTAACCTATCCTACAGAAACATTACTATACCAAAGATATATGTTTAAGGATGTACTTTGCAACAGCAATGCAATAGCAAACCTGGAAACAAATGCTGGTGAACACGTTAAATCATAGGGCAGCAATACAACAGAATACTAGCAAAACTAATTAAAAAGAATGAGGTAGCACAGAAAGATGTCCCTAATTATGTAGTCCAAAACCAAAAAAAAAAAAAAAAACCCTGAGAAACATACTGAGAATGGTTGAATGTGTGTACACATACATATGTACATAATAAAGTATGGCATATTTATTACACAAGTAAAAGTCCAAAAGAATATCAAACTGTTCAAAGTAGTTATCCCTGGGAAGTGAAATTCCAGATGATTAGGAATTTAGGTGGATTCCTATCACCTGACTTTATAAACCATGCATACACAAATGCACCATGCACAGTGTGTATGTAAGCATGATTTATAATTAAAAACAAAAGGCAAACATTTTCCTAGCTTTTTTTTCCCTGGGGATGAGCATGTAAGTAAATCTCATTTTCTATATCACTAATTTTATTAATGTGCTTATATTACTCTGCTTTTCAAAACCTTTCTTGTACTTACACCTGTAAAGAGCAATTCCTCTCGTTGAACTTGATAAGAAGCACTTTAAAGGAACCAAGTGTTCTTCAGTGAGGTTTCAAGTGAGCATCTTCACTCCTACAACACTGTGCATGTTTCTAAAGTCACTGATGAGAATTCTTTTTGAGGCCAAGGACCTCTCTGTTGCTCAGGCTGGTCTCAAACTCCTGGGCTCAAATCCTCCTTCAGCCTCCCAAGTAGCTGGAATTACAAGCACATGTCACTGCACCTAGCCTTGCCTCTTTATTAAATAGACTAATGTTCCCTTGACACCAAGATCCTTCTGGCTCTTGGTAATGCACTCAGGGTGTGTCTTAAGGCGCGCTGATCTGTTAAAACTGAGATGACCTACCCCCACATCTTCAAGAACATTATTAGCCAGACTTCCTTGTACTTGATTTCTGGGCAACTTGGAAGCCCATTTTCAAAAAGCACTCCATGCTAATTTAGGAAGGAGCCTTATGATGCCAGTCATCAAATTAAGGTCTTCAGACACTACTCAAGGGTTTTCTTTCCTTACACCAAGGCCACTCTGGCCTCATTGAGCGTTAGTCACGCAAAAACTAGCAAACCAACAGGAAGTGACTAGCAGCCTGGTGGTTGGGTTTCTTGGGGTAATGTTCTTGACCTATGTGCTCACTTGCCTGCGTGAGTCACAGAAATTGTTTATCATACATTAGAAGCATTTATGTGAACATGAAGTAAAAACTCAACAGACTTGCAAATTATTTCTCAGACTTACTGATCCCTAAAGCTATGACTGGTTTGAACCTGTTCACTTTTACCTGCTTTACATCACAGAATTATTCTAGAGCACAGGTTATTCATGGATCTCCTAAATCTTAAGGGATCTGGGTAGGGAGTGGTTTCACTCTTTGGGAAAAACAATTCCTACTTTCAAGTCCTTTACAGGACTGGATTTGAGGTGTTCACCACCTGGCTCAAACCAGCTTCCCTGCAACTCCCACCTTTGGTTCCAGTTAATAGCATTTAATTCCTTACCAGTACCATCTGATTCGGCAGACGCCACTGAACACTTGTGCACATTAAGACCAGATACCAAATGTTTTACTCACCAATTAAGTTATGTAAGAACCCTTTATCTATGGCCACCACTTAAAATTGGAAGTGTCAAATTCATTTTGACAGGTTAATTTCAACATTAACATTTCCAGAAACAGTTTTCATCCCTTAATTACTATACTACATGCTTGGCTACTACACTTTTAATACGTTACCTGCCACATCCTTTTTAACACACTGCTGTGCTAGGAGAAAAAAAAATTTAGGGCCACAGTGTTTCATTATGAAAAAACAAAAACTTTGAAAACAAAATGACTCTAATGAAGTTAATGTATACTAAAATCTGACCAAATGACTTTCTACACAGCTCAGTGTATATTTATATAGAGCTATGTATTAAAGCCAATTCTTCTGTAGACCCATTCCCATCACTCCCACCTTTTTAATACCTTTCTGCTATTGCAGAAACTTTCCCATTCTCAGTTACCTGACACCACCCCCAAACCATTTTTAAAATCGATAGCTTACAGGTATATATCCACATATGAAAAATGCTTTCACCTCTGAATAACCTGGTTTTTATTTGCACCCACCTGCTACAGTTCTATATAAAGGCCACCTTTCCCCAACATCTCTCCCTCAATAGTCACCATGAATATTTAGAAAACCCAAAAACTCTGATCCCTCCCACACACCCCAATGTAATTCAAAAGAACCTAAACTTTAAGAAAAACAAAAATCACACTATTTGGGAATGCAACAACTTTATTGAAAGAAAAGTGCAATGAAATTTGTTGAAAGCTTAAACTTAGACACCTCCCCTCAAGCGCAGGACCAAGTGCAGGGTGGACTCTTTCTGGATGTTGTAGTCAGAGAGGGTGCGTCCATCTTCCAGCTGCTTCCCCGCAAAGATCAGCCTCTGCTGATCAGGAGGGATGCCTTCCTTGTCTTGGATCTTTGCCTTGACATTCTCAATGGTGTCGCTGGGCTCGACCTCGAGGGTGATGGTCTTGCCGGTCAGGGTCTTCACAAAGATCTGCATCCCACCTCTCAGACGGAGCACCAGGTGCAGGGTGGACTCCTTCTGGATGTTGTAGTCAGACAGGGTGCGCCCATCTTCCAGCTGCTTCCCGGCAAAGATCAGCCTCTGCTGATCAGGGGGAATGCCTTCCTTGTCTTGGATCTTTGCCTTGACATTCTCAATGGTGTCGCTGGGTTCGACCTCGAGGGTGATGGTCTTGCCAGTCAGGGTCTTCACAAAGATCTGCATCCCACCTCTCAGACGGAGCACCAAGTGCAGGGTGGACTCCTTCTGGATGTTGTAGTCGGACAGGGTGCGCCCATCTTCCAGCTGCTTCCCAGCAAAGATCAGCCTCTGCTGATCAGGAGGGATGCCTTCCTTGTCTTGGATCTTTGCCTTGACATTCTCAATGGTATCACTGGGCTCAACCTCAAGGGTGATGGTCTTGCCAGTGAGGGTCTTCACAAAGATCTGCATCCCACCTCTCAGACGGAGCACCAGGTGCAGGGTGGACTCCTTCTGGATGTTGTAGTCGGACAGGGTGCGCCCATCTTCCAGCTGCTTCCCGGCAAAGATCAGCCTCTGCTGATCAGGAGGGATGCCTTCCTTGTCTTGGATCTTTGCCTTGACATTCTCAATGGTGTCGCTGGGCTCGACCTCGAGGGTGATGGTCTTGCCGGTCAGGGTCTTCACAAAGATCTGCATCCCACCTCTCAGACGGAGCACCAGGTGCAGGGTGGACTCCTTCTGGATGTTGTAGTCAGACAGGGTGCGCCCATCTTCCAGCTGCTTCCCGGCAAAGATCAGCCTCTGCTGATCAGGGGGAATGCCTTCCTTGTCTTGGATCTTTGCCTTGACATTCTCAATGGTGTCGCTGGGCTCAACCTCGAGGGTGATGGTCTTGCCAGTGAGGGTCTTCACAAAGATCTGCATCCCACCTCTCAGACGGAGCACCAGGTGCAGGGTGGACTCCTTCTGGATGTTGTAGTCGGACAGGGTGCGCCCATCTTCCAGCTGCTTCCCGGCAAAGATCAGCCTCTGCTGATCAGGAGGGATGCCTTCCTTGTCTTGGATCTTTGCCTTGACATTCTCAATGGTGTCGCTGGGCTCCACCTCAAGGGTGATGGTCTTGCCAGTCAGGGTCTTCACAAAGATCTGCATCCCACCTCTCAGACGGAGCACCAGGTGCAGGGTGGACTCCTTCTGGATGTTGTAGTCGGACAGGGTGCGCCCATCTTCCAGCTGCTTCCCGGCAAAGATCAGCCTCTGCTGATCAGGAGGGATGCCTTCCTTGTCTTGGATCTTTGCCTTGACATTCTCAATGGTATCACTGGGCTCAACCTCAAGGGTGATGGTCTTGCCAGTGAGGGTCTTCACAAAGATCTGCATCCCACCTCTCAGACGGAGCACCAGGTGCAGGGTGGACTCCTTCTGGATGTTGTAGTCGGACAGGGTGCGCCCATCTTCCAGCTGCTTCCCGGCAAAGATCAGCCTCTGCTGATCAGGAGGGATGCCTTCCTTGTCTTGGATCTTTGCCTTGACATTCTCAATGGTGTCGCTGGGCTCGACCTCGAGGGTGATGGTCTTGCCGGTCAGGGTCTTCACAAAGATCTGCATCCCACCTCTCAGACGGAGCACCAGGTGCAGGGTGGACTCCTTCTGGATGTTGTAGTCGGACAGGGTGCGCCCATCTTCCAGCTGCTTCCCGGCAAAGATCAGCCTCTGCTGATCAGGGGGAATGCCTTCCTTGTCTTGGATCTTTGCCTTGACATTCTCAATGGTGTCGCTGGGCTCCACCTCGAGGGTGATGGTCTTGCCGGTCAGGGTCTTCACAAAGATCTGCATTGTCTGTTAGAACAAAAAGAAGAAACACCAAGGGAGTTTAGCAATTCACTACCATTCCTAATGTTGACAGTTAAATGTCATTTTATACTGGCCCAAGCATAGAAAATAAAAAACTTGCCTAAGAAATTTCACTGAACACACAGGTCACACCTGTCCACTTAGTTGGCAAAGCTCAGGAACCTGCCCAAAGCAAACCCAGGGGCCCCACTTATCCCCGCCTCACCAGCTGTCTGGCCCCTGTCCACTAAGGTCTACTCCAGGCACACACCCTGTGTCCTGCGACTGAGAAAAATCTACTACAAGCCAACCGGCAGGTGGCCCCACCCTGCATTATGAGCCAACACAGGAGCTGACGTCACGTGAGTGTCATGGCGAGCTGCGCCGCCCCCCCCCAGCGGGTGCCGAGCAGCACCGCCATAGCTACCGCCTCATCAACAGAAAGAAAAAAAAAAAACGAGTTTTCCAGTCAAGCGGCAGAAACGAGCGCTTCGCGTCAGAGTCCCCAACAGTTCCCGACCCCCGTAAAACAAAACTCCGTCACCTCCCGCCTTCGTTAAGGCCTCAGGGCCTCCCCGGGTCGTCCTCCCACCCACCATTCCCGTCTCTCTGACCGCACAGGCCTCCTCACAGCCAGGCGTCTTCCAAGTCCGGCTCGGAAACAGCTGCCATTTTCCTGCCTCCCTCCCCCTCAGGGCCACCCTGGTCGCGGCCCGGCAGACTAAGAGCCCCGGCGGCCGTTCCGCCCGCGGCGGGCCGACGAGCCGCCCACCTCCCGCGCGGCCGGAGAACCGCTGGGCCCCGGGCCGGCCGGCAGCGCTCCACTCACCACGGCGCGACAGCAGCAGCTAACACCACAGGACACTAACTCCGCTCCCGGCCTCGACGGAACTAGCTGCGCCACACCCGGCGCTTCCTTATATAGGTCATCGGCGACCGCCGCCCCGGAAAGATCCCTCCGCAGAAACGCCGAGAACGGACTACTTTTTTCCTCACCTTCCGGTCTCTGTAAAGAAAATTAGTGCCCGGAGTCATCCAGTTCCCCTCCTAACGTGTTCTCCTGTGGAGACTGTGGGTTCGGGGCTGAGTACGGTGGGATCTGGGCCGCCGCCCTGAGAGGCCTGGCGGAGGGATCAGCGCGCTCGATGCGCGCGGCGACTCCTGACGTGGCCGGCGCTCGCCCTGGGGGAGGGGAGCCGGCTGCGGGGAGGCGGGAAAACCCGGCGCGGATTCTTGCGGCGCCCGGAGCGGGCGGGTGGCCCGCGTCCCTCAGCCCCGGCGCCCCGGCCCCCTCGGCCCCAACGGTCACCGCACGACGCGAGGCCCGCCCTTGACGGACGAGGGGCTCGGGCCGAGCGCCGCCCGCGGGGTCGGGGTCCCGCGCCCTCGCGCGCTCCCTGCCCGGCCCAGCCCGCGCGGCTGACGGGGCTTTATTAGGGTCTCGCTGGGGATAATGACGGTGTTTTTGTTTCGCCAGGGTCCCCTCCCGCCGCCCCGGCCCGTGACGGGGGCTCCCCGTGTCCCCAGCGCCCGCTCACTCGGGGCGGCCCGGCCCATCCCCCGCCGAGCGGGCGCCGGGACAGGGGCCGTGACTCGGCAGATCTGGGCCAGGGACGCAGGCCCAGGCCTGGGGCCCCGGGGACAAGCCGGTGGGCCCCAAACCTGTGACCTGAAGATCAGTTTCCCGCGGGGAAGCGGCTCTGGTGTGTTCAGGTGGGATTTGGGACAGAAAGGTGAAAAAAAACATACGTTTTAAAACTGTTGCAGCTGCGAGATGGAGGCTGCCCGAGCTAGATTTTTCTAGGCTGTTCTCTATCCTTCCTGGGTATTCCGGAAGGCCTTGGGCGCGAGGAGGTCCCCCCAGGTGTCAACAAGGAGGCATCATCGGAATCTCAGTTGTGTTCGTGTTTAATTCACTCAGAAATTGAACCCACTGAAGCCTGAGATTTTAAAAGACGTGAATGTCAGCCCTGAGTATTTCTGAGGAGAAAAACATGTAAATATGTCAAACATGAAATGTAGCGCTACAGGCACATTCCATTCTGATAAAAGAGGGAGGAGGAAAAGCCTCACCAGCCAGATTTTTTTACTTTTACCACAACCCATTTTGTGATCCCTGTGTGTCATTTCTAAGTGTTTTAAAATATAGGAATACGGTGAAATTTTGAAGCAGGTTTTTTAAAGTTTACAGTGAAATGTCTCCCCCGTGCCCTCAATTTCCCAGCCAACATTCCTTCTGGACTCTTCTAGAACGACTGTTTCTACAAATGTGGGGGTGGGGGAGATTACTTTGATTTCTATCCTTAAAGCCTTAAAAAAAAAAAAAAAAAGGCTACTAACTGAAAAATGTGCCATGAGGTAAAGGCTACATTCTTTTAAATTATGAACAGTATATTATTTAAACAGTATGCTTAAAATATGAATCAAACGTGCTACTTATTTTCTTTGGTAACCTATCTTTGTATGTATTATGAAAATACAAGTTCTGAGCCTTTTTCAAAATAGACTTTAACCTCTGTAATTGTTAACATTTTGCAAAGAGAATGAAGTCATGTGTTACTGGGAAATGAGTAATAAAAGACACGAATTGAATCTCAGCCCTGTATATTTCTGGGGAAAAAAAAAATTTAAATGTCAAATATGAAATGTATTTCTACAGGCAAATTCCATTTTGATAAAAGAGGGAGGGAGAGGCCGGGCGGCCGGGTGGCTCATGCCTGTAATCCTAGCACTCTGGGAGGCAGAGGCGGGCTCGAGGTCAGGAGTTCAAAACCAGCCTGAGCAAGAACAAGACCCCCTATCTCTACTATAAATAGAAATTAATTGGCCAACTAATATATATAGAAAAAACTAGCCGGGCATGGTGGCACATGCCTGTAGTCCCAGCTACTCGGGAGGCTGAGGCAAGCAGGATTGCTTGAGCCCAGGAGTTTGAGGTTGCTGTGAGCTAGGCTGATGCCACGGCACTCACTCTAGCCTGGGCAACAGAGTGAGACTCTGTCTCAAAAAAAAAAAAGAGGGAGAGGAAAAAGGCTCACCAGCCAATGTGTTTATTTTTACCCCAACCTAATTATATAAAATGTCATTTTCCAGGATTAGCAGGAGACCCGAGTGATTCCCAAAACAGATTTCTGCAAAGGTTATTTCTACAATTTCTACATTTCAGGAAGGAGTTTTTAAAGGAACAAAAAGCCAAGGTTCTTTCTAAGGTGACCAGGCCTGGCTTCAAACCACATCGTGTTTTTGCTGCTTTGCTGCAAGCCTTGTGATTCATGTTGTTTAAAGGCTGAGTCACCAGCTTTGTGACATGGCTTTTTTCAAAGTCTAAAAAGGTACAGAGAAAAACAGCCCTGTGATTACAGGGGCGGGTTGGGAAGCCAGGAGAAGAGGAGGAAGGAGGAAGATGAAGGGCTGGGGAGTGGGGTGGGGGAATGGGCCAAGGTTTAGCTCAAAAGGGAAACTGATGTCTCTAGCAGAAAAAATTCTCAGAAACCCCCCAAGCATTCCCTAACTTAAGTCCACCAGTGGGTTGTTGTTGAAGGAAACATTTCCCCCCCAGAGCAATGAGATCAGAGGGAGGGGAGGAAAAAATGGCCTCCTAAAAGAGAGGTGGCATATGTCTCTAGAAGGGTGTAATTTGCCCTTCAGGGGACATTTGGCATTTTTGGTTGTCACATCTGCGAGGGGGCGGCAGGTATGGGTGCTACTGCTAGCACCCAGGGGTAGATGCCAGGGTGCTGGGCTAAACATTCTGTGGGTGTCCCCACTACAAAGACTCATGCAGCCCAAAATGTCAGCGATGCAAGTTGAGAAACCCTGCCCTACAGAAGACGTCTGTTGCTGTTACAGCTGCTGTTCTATTCTCTCAAGAGGGCTCCCAAGGCCTCGGTGTCCCTTAGTGCCCCACTTGGACTCATGAGTCAGGTATCAAGTCACGCTCCTGGAACCTAAACCCTCCTGACCTGGAACAGGTTGTGCTAGAATGTGCGAGAAGCGGGATGAGTCATTGGATCCATTTTCAGTTCGTTCCACCCACAGATCCGTCCTTTGCAGGCGCCCCAGAGAAGATTGCTTCAGAGCTGGCACCAATGGCAAAGGGACAGAGGCCCAGCAACAGGGCGGGATTGGCAGGCAGGCGGGAGCACGTGACGGGCTGAGCTCACAAAGGGCCTGGGTGTGGGGCTGCGGGTGGGGGTGGGTCGTGCCGGCCTGTCTGCCTGCTTTTCTTGCTTCCCTCAAAGAATTCCATTCCCCAAGGTCACAACCTTGTATGGGACTTAATCCTACACTGACAAGCTGTCTGAGTGCACAAGGGTCAGCAAACTTGTTCCACCCAAGAGAAAGCGTGAAATCAGAGGGCTGGGTGGGAAAGCTCTGCCTTGCTTTGTCATGGCTTATATAACCATAAAAGGTGGTCAAGGGTATCTGCAGGTTAGAGGCCTCGCAAACAGGAAAAAAAATAAACCCAAGGGATTTTGTTCTTTTTCCTGTTTACCTATGTGCTTCTGAATTGTGTGGCAGAACACAAACTGCTCCATCTTAAAAATAACCCATTCACCCACACCTGTCAAAATCAGACTTAAGGTCTAGTCTCCAAATTTGCCTGCTTTAGGAATATTAGAAAGTTATTTAAGGTATTTGGGCTTTGTTTTTGTCATTGTTTGTTTGGCTTTGTTTTTAAATTGTAGTAAAATGCACATAACATAAAACTTGCCATTTTTAAGTGTACAGTTCAGTAGTGTTAAGTACATTCACACTATGCGACTGTCACTACCATCCATCTCCAGAACTGTGCTCATCCTGTGCAAAGGGAACTCTGTCCCCAGTGATCAACTCCCCGTTCTTCTTCCCCAAGGCCCTGGCACCCACCATCCTTCTCCCTGTCTCTGTGAATGTGACTACTCCAGCAACCTCATATAATGGCTTTGATTGATTATTATTTTTATCTTTTAAATTTTCTTTTGGAGCTAGAGTCTTGCTCTGTTGCCCGGGGTAGAGTGCCGTGGCGTCAGCCTAGCTCACAGCAACCTCAAACTCCTGGGCTCAAGCGATCCTCCTGCCTCAGCCTCCTGAGTAGCTGGGACTACAGGCATGTGCTACTGTGCCCAGCTAATTTTTTCTATATATTTTTAGTTGGCCAATTAATGTCTTTCTATTTTTAGTAGAGACGGGGGTCTCGTTCTTGCTCATGCTGGTCTCAAACTCCTGACCTTGAGTGATCCACTCGCCTTGGCCTCCCAGAGTGCTAGGATTACAGGCATGAGCCACCATGCCCAGCCCATGACCCTGTTTTACACATTTCAGGGAGCCAGGAATTATAGGTAAATCATAAGTCAATACATAGAAGACATATTAGTTTGGCCTGAAAAAGTGGGATATCTCTCAAAGTAGGGATTTGGGGGGGGCAGGTTTGGTGGCTCACACCTGTAATCCTACCCCTCTCAGAGGCCGAGGTAGGAGGATAGCTCAAGCTCAGGAGTTTGAGACCAGCCTGAGGAAGAGCAAAACACCAACTCTACAAAAAAAAAAAAAAAAAGCGGGGTTGGGGGGTTATAGGTTGCAGGTTGCGCTTGCAGGTTATAGGTGGGTTTAAATTTAAAGACACTTTGACTTGTAATTGGTTAAAGACCTGAAGCTTTGGTCGGGCGCGGTGGCTCACGCCTGTCATCCTAGCACTCTGGGAGGCCGACGCGGGCGGATTGCTCAAGGTCAGGAGTTCGAAACCAGCCTGAGCAAGAGCGAGACCTCGTCTCTACTAGAAATAGAAAGAAATTAATTGGCCAACTAACATATATATATAAAAAAAAAATGAGCCGGGCATGGTGGCGCATGCCTGTAGTCCCAGCTACTCGGGAGGCTGAGGCAGCAGGATCAGCAGGATTGCTTGAGCCCAGGAGTTTGAGGTTGCTGTGAGCTAGGCTGATGCCATGGCACTCACTCTAGCCTGGGCAACAAAGTGAGACTCAAATAAATAAATAAATAAATAAAGGCTTGGGACCTTTTAAGATAGGGAAGTCAGTTAATCAGAGACCAGCAGGGGACATATATGTGTAAATTGAGGACCTGCAGGTGTGTCTTGCATAGCCTTAGGCCCATCAATGCGTTACAGAGGATATCTGTAAGAAGGGAGGGGGGCATCATGAGGCCTGTCTGACCTCCACCTTCTTGGCAGTCAATTCAGTTTTAGGGTATCCCCTTGGCCAGGAGGGGCTCCATTCAGTCAGCCGGTTGGGGGGGAAGCCTTAAGATTTTATTTTGTTTACAGCAGTATTAGAAATAGTTAATTGTAACATACAAAGTAAAACGGAAGTATATAATTAGTTCCTTGTTAGGCCTGATCACTTTAGAAATCATCTTCAACATTCAAGAAAAAACCTTGTTGACATTTAGGGAGAAATAACCTTCACCAAAGCTCACTAGAACAGGAACTGTCACCACTGTGTGTCACCATGTCACTGGTGAGTCACTTCACAAATTTTAGTTCCCTCATCTCAGATATGAAAACTTTGCGAAGACCTCCCTTTGACCATTACAGCGGTCCCCAACCTTCCTGGCACCAGGGATTGTTTCCATGGAAGACAAATTTTCCAGGGACGGGGATGGGGTGGGGGTGGGGTTTCAGGATGATTCAAGCGCATTGCATTTATTGTGGTGCACTTTGTTTCTATGATTACCTTGTAACATATGATGAAGTAATTATACAACTCGCCATAGGTCGGGACTCCTGCTCTGACACACGAAGTCGAGTGAATGGGACAGGAGCTGGCAGCGAGGGATGCATCGTGGCTACAGACAAGGAGCCCTAACCACGGAATGCAGGAATGCAGCCGGGTCCCTGCTGTCTATAAGAGCTCGTCTTTTATTTGCAATGACAAAATACAGAAACAGGGCACGAATATAAATGCAAACAGAATGTGCATTAAAGCCACTGACTTCATTCTGTGCCTTTGTGACATGTTACTGATGAAGCAGAGGCCAAGCCCGGTGTGGGGAGGCCAGTTTGCTTTTGGGGTGCTCCCTCTGCAGGCGGCGTGTTGCCCGCAGCACAGAGGAAGGGAGCCGACAAGCAGAGGGGCCCAGCCCTGCGGGTGACTCACACGCTTGCACGCTGATGGCCAGGAATGAATCAACAGTCCTCCAGACCGGTTTATCATGTCACAACAAAACGCCAGCAAACATGTAGTAGTAAACTCCCGAAAGGATCATTCTGTTCACTTTTGCTGTGGTTTCCATGGAGTCAGGTTTTGCCTTTTACATTTGTTCTTCTGTTACTATTACTGGCGATTTAATACTAGAGAACCATGAACAAAAAGAGTAAAATGGAAGTGGAGATGCCGGGGATCGAACCCGGGGCCTCATACATGCAAAGCATGCGCTCTACCACTGAGCTACATCCCCCTCCCCTTTTGGTAGCTTTCTTGAAAATCTCTGTTATAATGTATTCTTAAAGATTGTTTTTTTTCTTTTTGTGTTTACATGTGCTTTATTTATGTTTTTGGGTTTTATTTTTTTTCAATTGAGTAGTTGTACATAATTTATGGGGTATAATGTAATTTTTTGATACATACAATGTGTAATGTTCAAATCAGGGTAATTGGCATATTCTTCACTCAAACATTGATCATTTTCTTGTGGTGAGAATGTTCAAAATCTGCTTTTCTGGCTGTTTGAAAATAGACAATAAGTTGTTGAGTATAGTTGCCTTATAGTGCTATAGAACACTAGAACTTATTCCTCCTGTTTAGCCAACTTCACCAGCCCGTGGCTATACTGCCCCCACTATTCTACACTCTGCGTCTATGAGGTCAACCTTTTTAGCTTCCATATATGACTGAGGCCATGCAGTATTTATCTTTTTTTGCTTAGCCTATTTCACTTAACATGTCCTCCAAACTCCTCCATGTTGCCTGGAATGGCAGGATTTCATCCTTTCTTCGTGGCCGAATTGTATTCCATTGTGTACACAGACCACTTTTTCTTTATCCCTTCATTTGTTGGTGGACATGTAGCTGGATTCTATATCTCCCCCACTGTGAATAGCGCTGCAATGAACACTGGGACATTGGGTGCAAAAAGGGTTTTTCTTTTCTAATTTAAAATTTTGTTGCACATGTCCTGAACATTGAAAAAAAAAAGAAAGTAAAAACATTAAACTTTTCTCTTGTGACAATCCCTTCTAAAAAAAAATAAATAAAAAATAAAAAAATAAAAAAATAAAATTTTCTGTGTTTAAACAGGTTTTTGATTTTAGCAAAAGCAAATCAAAATAAAATGTTTTGGCCGGGCACAGTGGCTCACGCCTGTAATCCTAGCACTCTGGGAGGCTGAGGTAGGCGGATGGCTCTAGGTCAGGAGTTCGAGACCAGCCTGAGCAAGAGCGAGTCCTGGTCTCTACTAGAAATAGAAATTAATTGGCCAACTAAAAATATATAGAAAAAAAAATTAGCCAGGCATGGTGGCGAGTGCCTGTAGTCCCAGCTACTCGGGAGGCTGAGGCAGGAGGATCGCTTGAGCCCAGGAGTCTGAGGTTGCTGTGAGCTAGACTGATGCCACCACACTCTAGCCCGGGCAACAGAGTGAGACTCTGTCTCAAAAAAAACAAAAAACAAAAAAACGTTTATGTTCCCCAGATAGGCCCACTCTTCCTAGCCTGGCAGCTAAAATTCACACTGGCACCAGAACCAAGGGACAAACGAAAGAGTCATTTTTGAGCATTGCTCCTCAGAGACGAGAGACGGAAGGGAAAATCAGGAGTTTCTTTGCCTTAAATAAGGGCACCGGCTCAGTTGTGCCCGCGCCCAGAAACCTCTGCGTTCTCACCCTTAAACACCATCCCTGCCTTCAGTGACTTTGAGGTTTGCACACCAGCTTGAAGACTTTTTTTTTTTTTTTCTCCCCAAATAACTCTTCTGAAAATAAAAATGAGCAAACTAAACAGAAACAGATGCAGGCCCGGAATCAGGGCTTCACCTCAGAGGAATGTGCTTACGATGGCGCCCGGCCAAGAGCCCGCCTGGAACTGTGAGTTAGCACCCCCCGCCCGCCCAGCGTGCTCCTTAAGCACACCTGGGGACACAAGCCACAGGGTTTAGTGCCCTTCGGTCATCGAGGGGCCATTCGGTGGGCAGGGAGTGGGTGAGAGGGCAGGAAACTGAAGGCGACACCTCTGCCCTCCAGCCTTGGCTGTCTCCCCTGTGGTGGGGGGACGCTGCCTCAGAAAACGTCCGGCTCCTGGCTCCCATCCGCCCCTACAGCCCGCGGGCGCTGAGACCTGCGCAGCAGAAGGCCAGGCGTTGTCGGAGTCGGTACCCGGCACAGGAAGCTCTGGACACCGCGCCGCGGGGGGCATTATTTTGGGTGTGGTTCGGGAGCAAGCCAGGAGATGGCCCCAGGTCAGCAAGTGCCCCAGCTTTGTCCAGTGCCCAGCTGCAGGGCAGCCAGAGTGCTCGACTCAGAACAAACTTGCTTTGTTTCTTCTCTGCACGAAACTCTTTTTTTTTTTTTTTTTTTTTTGAGACAGAGTCTTGCTTTCTTGCCCAGGCTAGAGTGAGTGCTGTGGCGTCAGCCTGGCTCACAGCAACCTCAAACTCCTGGGCTCAAGCGATCCTCCTGCCTCAGCCTCCCGAGTAGCTGGGACTACAGACAGGAGCCACCATGCCCAGCTGATTTATATATATATATATATATATATATATATATATATATATATATATATTAGTTGGCCAATTAATTTCTTTCTATTTTTTTTATGGTAGAGAAGGGGTCTCGCTCAGGCTGGCTTTGAACTCCTGACCTTGAGCAATCCGCCCACCTCGGCCTCCCAGAGTGCTAGGATTACAGGCGTGAGCGCCCGGCTCTGCACAAAACTCTTAAAATCGAACCCATACTCCCTACCCTGCATACCCCTTCAAGGCACCACGTGATCTGGCCTCTGATGACAGCTCTGACTTCATTTCCTTCTCCTCCTCCTCCTTTCCCTCTCTCTTGGGACACCCAAGACACACCACCTGCTGCCCACCCCAGGGCCTTTGCACTTGCTGCTCCCTCTGCCTGCAGTGCTGCACCCGGCTCTTCTCATTGTCCAGGTCCTGGCTCAAATGTCCCCTCCTCAGAGAGGCCTTCCCGACCAAACTCTCTCTTTAGAGGGCCTGTGAATCCCACCCATTCCCTACCACATGCCCCTGGATTGGTTTGTTTTTCTTCGAGACATTGACCTGTTTTATACTCTTTCTTCATTGTCTGTGTCCCTAACTGGGTCGTCATCTAAACCCCACCGCAGGACCTGGTCTATCCTGTGTCCTGCTGCACCCAGTGCCTGGAACAGTGCCTGGCACAGAATAGGTGCTCAGTAAGCGTGTAAAGTGAATGCGAAAAGAGATACACGAATAGGTGGATAAAAGAATAGGAGTCTGGGAAGGGTGGTGGCTGTCTTCTGGAAGGTGAGTCTGCAAGCAAATCAGGACAAGGAAAGGTCTCCAGTCCATTAATGTTTTCTGTAGGGCCAAGCTCAGGGCTGGGGCCAGACAGGTGACATATTGGAGGAAGAATGAGCAGTCGGCACTCTGATTCTGAGAAAGCATTCTGTAAACTAAACAATTTGTAGCAAAGATGCAAGAGACGTTTTAACACTTCAGGGTAAGAACAGAGCCTTTCTTCTCTTCTTACCCTATGGCTAACCCTTGGGGACCCAGACAGTGACAGGGACCACATCCACAGAAAAGCCACCGGAAATGGAATCTCTCCTGCCTGCAGGGTTTATTTTTCCAGGGAAGAGTAAGGACTGGCTATGAAAGCTGAAGAATTTAATTTGTTGGGAAGACAAATGGAAAAAAATGCGGGAACATGGTAAAAAGCCATCAGCCTCCCCGTCGGGGAATCGAACCCCGGTCTCCCGCGTGACAGGCGGGGATACTCACCACTATACTAACGAGGACTGGCGCTGGCACCGCACCTTCAGGTGACTTCCTTAAAGTGTATGTAGCTCCCCCCAAGCAACAATGCTCCAAAAGAATTTAGTATTTTCCCACAAAACACCAAGTCCCATTTGACTTAACACCATTTTAAAGTGTCTGCTTCCAGCTCGGTCCTTGAGGGGCCGGAGAACAGAAATTAATACGCGGAAGGCAAACATGAACGAACAGACATCAGCAAACACGCCGCGGAGATGAATGAGCATTTAAGAAACTGGAAACGGTGTAGCCAGGAAAACCTTGACCTTGTCTGTTTCACCCACCCGGGGATTTGCGGGGAAGGTTCCCTCCCCTTCTGGGCCCCGGCGGATACTGCTCGGGGCTCCTTTAAATTTACAAAGTGAAACAAAACCTTTGCTAAGTGGAAAGAATCAGCTTCTCCTGTTCTCTGAGAGGGAAAAGGGGAGCTGCCGAAACCCGGGATCGAACCAGGGACCTTTAGATCTTCAGTCTAACGCTCTCCCAACTGAGCTATTTCGGCGGCCGCTGCCCACAAGCCGCGCTTCTGTCCTCCTAGTCGTTTCAATGGTCCCAGGTCTTCTCCCAGCTTGAAGCTGACGCCGGAAATGCGGACCCAGGAGAAACCCTGCTCTGCTCGCCCAGCGCCTGTGTGCTACGGCCCCTGCTCATCCTTCAAGCCCACCACCCCCGCCAAGAAGCCTTCCCTGACTGCGCCTCCCCACGGGACCCGGCCCCTCTCGCACACTGCTTGCTTATTGATCGCTTTCCGTGCCCGCGATCTGTCCCCCAGACGGCATGACGGACCCAAGAGGGGCATGTAGGCAACCTGCCTGGGTAACCGCGGGGTCCCTCAGTGCCTGCAACACCGCCTGGTATATAGTAGGTGCTTAATAAATATTGTGGACCGAATGAACGAATGAATGAATGAATGAATCCTACCTGGCCCGGAGCTCGGCTTTCCCAAGCTCCCTTCTCTGTGCAAAGGAATCGGGTCCCCCCGAGTGCAGCTCCCCAGGCGGTGTGAGGTGTGGCGACGGTGCTGCCCACGCCCAGGCCTGTGGGAGGACGCAGGGGCCCAAGTGTGGCCTTCCTCGGGGCAGGGAGTGACTCGGATCCGGCCTCCGAGGGCGGCCTCCAGTCCTGCGTGCACCTGCTCAGCTTCAAGGCACGCAGAAACCAACAGGTCGGCATGCAGCTGGGCCCTGGCGCCTCCCTGCCCTTGGGAAGTGGGTGGGCGGGTGAGTGGGGTGTTGTCTGGGGACACCGAGGACGCGGGGAGGGGCTTCCTTGCGCGAAATCGTCCCGTGAGCGTTTGCTGACCAGCTGATGACCACCTGGCCCGTGGACGAATCTGCATGCAAGACGATTCAGGGCGACAGCGAATGCTAAGAAGAAATACAGACCCGAGTGATGGGATGGGATGGCTGTGGTGGGGGGCAGTGTGAGAAGGGCAGATCTGAACAGACCCGAGGAATGAAGGGTCAAGACCTGTGTTAAGACCTGGAGGAAGAGCATCCCAGACAGAGGGAACAGCAGATGCAAAGGTCCTGCCCGAGCTTGCAGCGGCATTCACGTGAGCTCGGCTTGTTGGGGGTGCACAGACGGAGGCAAGAGGGTAGAGGACAGGGCCTGAGAGGTGGGCAGAGGTCAGATCTTGCCGTCCTTGAAGGCCTCAGAGGAGGGCTTGGGTTTTCCTGTGCGCGTTGGGAAGCCACTGCGGAGTGACATGATTGACGTCTTCAGTCTCCCCTCGCTGCTGTCCGGACGAGTGGACGGCGCAGTGGGGGGGCAGCAGGGAGGCCAGGCAGGAGGCTGCTGCGAGCGGCCCGGCCAGGCTGAAGGTGTCCCGGGCCAGGCAGGCCGTGGAGGCGTAGCTGAAGGGTTGGATCTGAGATAGGGTTTGGAAGGAGGCGAGCATGCCCTGTTGATGGATTTCACATGGGGACCAGGAAAAAGGAAGTGAGGGATGTTGACACCCATGACACCCAAGGGTTGGTCTGGGCTCCTGGGTGGATGGTGGATGCTTTTGACCAAGGGCAGGAGCCTCAAGGTGAAGAAGGAAATCAGGACTTATCCCTCGGAGCGTGACTGCATTTGGAGACAGGACCTTTAACGAGGTGATTACAAATCAGCCGGGCGTGGTGGCGCACACCTGTAGTCCAGACTGCTCAGGAGGCTGAGGCGGGAGGATGGCTTGAGCCCAGGAGTTTGAGGCTGCAGTGAGCTATGATGACGCCACCGCACTCTAGCCTGGGTGACAGAGGGAAACCATGTCTCAAACAAACAAACAAACAAAAAACATTGGAAAGCAAAAACACTCCCTCAGTCTCATGGTCCTGGTGAATACTTGTTACTTATTCACTCTGTTATGTTCCCCTATGGTTTTCTTTCCCAAATCATTCAGTTCCTACAACCCATCTCCTACTTTTCTCATTAGATAATACATTGGCTCAATGCTTAGCATATAGAAGGCTGTCAATAAATATTTTTTTAATAAATGAGCTACAAGATCTTACTCTATGGGACTCCCAGGGCTGCTGTGACAGATCACCACCAGCTGCGGGGCTTGACACTACAGGAATTGATTCTCTCCAGGTCTGGAGGCCGGAAGTCCAAAGCAATGGTGTCAGCAGGGTTGGGTCCTTCTGGAGGCGGTGGAGGAGATGCTGTCCCACCCCTCACTCCTGGCTCCTGGCGGTGGGTGACATCACGGTGTTCTGTGGCTTGTGGACACATCACTCCACTCTCTGCCTTCATCATGCGGGATTCCATTTATTGAAATACTTGTAAGAGAACACTTTTTCCATGAGTTCTATTAACAAATCATTTTTTCCTCTTCTATAAATCCATTACCAGTTGATTGTAATCTATTTGTATTTTAGGATTTTCCTTAGTGATTTGAATACATTATTTCTATAATAAAGATATCAATCTTTTGGTAGAGTTTTTAAAGAGATTTTCTACCTATACCAAAGTAGTACATGGAAATATTGTTACTTATTCACTTTGTTATGTTCCTCTATGGGAACATAACGTATTATTTAACAAACATATTATTTAACAAAAATAATACTTAAAGGCTCGTAATGAAGGAAACACCTTTTCTGTTTCTGTGCATGGAAGTCAGGCAAGGCCTTGGAATTCCCTTTATCCTTGTAGACTGGACTGTTTGATATGCTACTGTACTTTCTTCACGTTTAGCCGGTTTTGATTTTGATTTTTCACTCTGTCGCCAGGGCTAGAGTGCAGTGGCATCATCATAGCTCACAGGAACCTCTAATTCCTGAGCTCAAGCAATCTTCCCGCCTCGGCCTCCCAGAATGCTGGGATCACAGGCCTGAATTGATGATATATTTAGGGTAAAAGGAAAAAAATGTTCCCTGACCCAAGATGTTGATTGGATGTCTCCTTGGTTTCAGGATTTCAACTAAATACGGAGGAGTATAAAGAAGAGACAGAAAAAAGGGCAATAAAATCCCAGCCTATATAAACTATGTTGGAATAAAGAGGAAGAAAAGAAGACCTAAAAAAAAAAAAAAAAGGAAATGAGAAAAGAAATGAAAAGAACAGAACACCTATAATGTTAAAAAATTGTGATAGACGAGGAGCGAGGGGCTACCGCAGGGCACTCCTGGTTTTCGTTAAAGGATGATAGTTTTACTTGACTGATAAAACCCAGGCCTATCACTTTGATAAAATTCGAAAGGAGATAGAAGCTTTGGTTATGGTTTAAATAGAAAAAAAAATATCGAAAGGAGGGAGAGAAACAAAACGCAAACGGCCCAGAGAGGTGCACAACTGGAGAGCCAGGGTCACTCCCACCTGCCCTCCCGGCCCTGCTCCCGCCACGTCCCCTGTGCCGGGAGTGGACTGTGCTGGGGTGACCCAGGACGCGCTGTGCAGCCGGCTCTGCGCGGCGCCCCTCGCCTGCGGGACGTGCATACAGCAGGCTCTGGGGACGTGCATACAGCAGGCTCCGTGGGACGTGCATACAGCAGGCTCCGTGGGACGTGCATACAGCAGGCTCCGTGGGACGTGCATACAGTAGGCTCTGGGGACATGCATACAGCAGGCTCCGTGGGACGTGCATACAGCAGGCTCCGTGGGACGTGCATACAGCAGGCTCCGTGGGACGTGCATACAGCAGGCTCTGGGGACGTGCATACAGCAGGCTCCGTGGGACGTGCATACAGCAGGCTCCGTGGGACGTGCATTCAGCAGGCTCCGTGGGACGTGCATACAGCAGGCTCCGTGGGACGTGCATACAGCAGGCTCCGTGGGACGTGCATACAGCGGGCTCCGTGGGACGTGCATACAGCAGGCTCTGGGGACGTGCATACAGCAGGCTCCGTGGGACGTGCATTCAGCAGGCTCCGTGGGACGTGCATACAGCAGGCCCACCGCGTGGGCCGTGGCGAGCACTGGGTAGGTGAGGGTGCTGCGGCGCTGACGCACACTGCCCGCGCATGACTGCGGCGCATGGTTAGGCTGCGGCTGTCCCTTTGCAGACCACAAACATAAACATGAACAGTCACAGCTTTGCGGGTCTACACACCAATTTTTTGGCATAAAATGGAAGCTACAGTGTACACATCGCTGAGCGCCACACCACCTTTGTTCAATGCGTCCTTGCGGACCAGGAAGTCGCTGGGAAGGGCCCTTACACGGCCGCAGGTGCCACCCGTGCGCGGGGACAGGCACAGACTGTCAGGTGACAGATGTGCACACCATGGTTCAAAATGCTCACAGCCTCCCCGTCGGGGAATCGAACCCCGGTCTCCCGCGTGACAGGCGGGGATACTCACCACTATACTAACGAGGATGTGCCGCAGCCAGGCCCTTGCACATCAGCTCCTATAGACACGGCATTCTCCGGCTGCGGTTCCCGCTGACTCCGGATCTGAGCGCCGCGGACCAGGGGCTTCCCTCGGGCACGGAGGGTCTCCGGCAGCCGAGGGAAGCGTGGGGCATTCAGGGTGGGGAGCCCGGCAGCAGCAGAGCCGGGACCACTTCCCATATCCATGCTAACGGGAAGTACTAGTCCAGCCAGGGGATGTAGCTCAGTGGTAGAGCGCATGCTTTGCATGTATGAGGCCCCGGGTTCAATCCCCGGCATCTCCACTCTTTTCCTGATTTTCCTTGTAAATCGCAGTTTCAAGGTTATGATAGAAAGAAAAACCAGGAAAGACACGGGAGTTGTGGCGCTGAGGAAGGATCATTGGAGGCAGCAGTGAGCTGTGGTTGCACCACGGCATTCTGGCCCTGGTGGACAGAGTCCCTCAGAGGGTTCCAGGGACAGAGCAAGACCCTCCCACCGAAAAACATTCCTAGTTGTGCATCTCCTCAAACAGGTTTCTACACTGTGATTCCTAAAGAGGGTTCTGCACCTGGACGTTCATTCAGTGACTCCTTTTTTTTTCTTATATTCAACAGGCTGGTTCATTCAGTGACTCCTGAGCGCCCCAATGTCAGGTAATGCACACGCATTGAGCACCTGCTGTGTGCTCAGGTAGGGTGTACATAGCCTGGTATCCCCCGGAGAAGACAGGTGAGGCAAGGTTTCTTTGCCTTCCTGGGCTTTGTATTTGAGACCAGGAGACTAACAGCAAGCAAGCAGTGATACACTTTATGAAGACAGTAATAGTGATGAGAGGGAAAGTTTAGGGGTGTATGTGCAGGGGTTGCTTTAGATAAACTGTAGGCGGACACCTGTCTGCAGAAAGGGCGGCACACAGAGCGGGGGTGGGGGGAGACCGGCAAGTGCAAAGGCCCTGAGGGTGAAGGGGCCCGCTGTGCAGGTCCTGGGCTCAAGCGATCCTCCTGTCTCAGGTTCCTGAGTGGCTGGGACTACAGGCATTTGCCACCACACCCAGCTAATTGTAAAATTTTTTGTAGAGACAGGGTCTTGCTATGTTGCTCTGGCTGGTCTCAAACTCATGGCCTCCAGTGATCCTCCCACCTCGGCCTCCCAGAGTACTAAGATGACTGGCCCGGCCAGCATTGACTTTCAATGTTATGTTGCTATTTGTTTTTCATTCATAGATGGCTATACAGAGAAACCAGGTCTTAAAAAATTTGTTTTTACTCCTACATATGTACGCAAGAGAATGGAAACACATCCGCACAGAAGGTTGTACATAAACGTTCACAGCAGCTCTCTATTCACAATAGCCAAAGTTCAGCAACAACTACAAACGTGGTTTTATCCACACAATAGAACATTATTCAGCCATAAAAAGGAACGAAGTACTAATACGTGTGACCGAAGGCACGGAACTGGGAAATGTTACACTAAACGAAAGCAGCCAGTCACAAAAGGCCACGTGGTAATATTAACATTTCGCAATTCTTTGTAAGGCAGGGGTGGAGAGCACGGCTTCCTCCTTCATCTCAGAAATGCCAGTGCTCGTGCAGGGGCGGCTTCTGGGTCAGGATCTTTGAGTGGGAAACGTCCCAGTTCAAGCTTGGACAGCAGGTATCCAAGCTTTCCTCAAGGACCGACCGGCAGGTCAAGCAGGACACGTCTGTCTCAGGCTGCCCAGGCCCCGGGCCACCTCTGCAGCCGCAGGGGTGCTGAGCTCCCCCGAGGGCTTGGAGGGAGGGCCAGGGCCGTGGGCCCCTCCCCTACGGGACAGATGGGGAAGAGAGAAGAGGGAGCCTGCGCAGGTGTGGCCTCCTTCGGGAGCCCGAGAACGGTGTTGAAAAGCCAAGTCAGGCCACCAGGCCAAGCCCTGGTTCACGGGACACTGTTCACCTGGGGTATCCTTCCCTGAGTCGATCCCACGAAACAACGGGACTCTGTCCCCACAGAAGCTGCAGGTGCGGAATCCAGCCTAACTGGAGCTTGGCCCGGAGGGGCAGGGGCCTCTTGTCCCTCTTTCTCACCCGGGCACCTACCTCTGCCCTTGTCCCCTCCACCTCTGCCACGGAGGAGAGAGGGAAGTGAGGGGTCTGGGGTCCCCATTTAAGGCCAATGGAATAGCCGCGAGGCCCCAGCTCAGTGACCAGGGACGACGGACAAGGTCAGCTCCCCTCCCTAGTGTCCGAGAGACCATCCAGGAATGACACCCACTCCCCGCGGCCACAACCCAGGAAAGGTGCTGACGGGCAACCTTCCAGGAGGGCGTGGGGCCCGGGGGTGGGCCGGGGCAGAACTCGGAGGTTGCCGACGTCTAGGACGGCCCTGCCGCACGGCCAGGTGCTGGGCACCCCGGGGCCTCCCTGCTGAGGGAGGAGCAACCCCAGGGGGACAGTCCTGCCTTCCGGAAGCAGAGCGGGACGGGGCCTGCAGACGCTCGGCTGTTGCTTTGTCCAAAGGGCACGTGTGAGACACGGACCAGCACGTGAGATGAAATCATCGCCCACCGTGTAATTAAGTTACAGAAAAGCCCCCCAGGGGCTGCACGGCGCAGGGCCAGCTCTGCGCAGTCAGGGTGGGATGAACCAGGGCCCACGCGGGGGATGGCCTGACCAGTCCTGGGCCCGCAGCCCGGTGTGGGTCAGGGGTCGCAGGTGGGCGGCCAGGCTCTCTCTACGTCGGGGTGCATGGCCTGCGGAAGCCACTCGCAGTACTCGGCCAGCAGGTCTGCGGGTGGGAGGAGGACGGCGTCAGGCCTGGAGCCCAGGGACTCCAGCGGCAGGAGGAGGCCGGCTCTCCGCTGCGCACACAGCCCGAAGCCCTGCCTCGGTGGGCCCACCCCCACACTCCCCGCCCTGCCCGCTCACATCTGGGGTTTCTCGTCCACGCGTCCAGCAGGGCGTCGCGGCAGTCCGCCCGCTCCGCGGCCAGGGCTTTCAGGAGGCTCTCGGTCCGCGGCTGCAGCCTGCGGGCGGGACTCGGGTTGCCAGGAGGGCGAAGGGTCCCCTCGCCCTGCCATGCCGGGCGGGAGGATCTGAATCCCATCTCCTCCTCCCACTGCCATCCTCGCCCTCTCATCCAGTTCCGCCCGCCTCCCCCACCTCTGCGCAGTCAGCCGGCTGCCCCGGCCAACCTTGTCGCTGCACCCCGCCCGCCCCACTCCAGGCCCCGCCCTGTCCCTGTGGAGCCAATCATTGCCATCTGCACTCGTGTTTTGTTTGGTGTCAACCTCCCTGCACTGCAGTGTCACTGCAGTGACAGGGGACATGGATGGGGACGGGGATTGTGTCTGTGTCCCGGCACCTCGAGGATACTGCTGGGAGAATGACATGGCTCGTGACAGCCCGGCCACCGGGGACACTCTGCCCCACACCTGTCTCTGGTCCCCTGGGGGGAGAGTGCAGGGGTGCGTGTGCTGCTGCCTGCCGCACCTTCAGGACTGTGCCCTAAGCCCCTGCGCCATCTAGGATATCAGCCGTCGGCTCTGCCAGTCTCAGGAGGGGTGGGGGGCACGTGCTTGGAGCCCGAGCCACAGGCAGGAGGGCGAACCCTGGAGCGTCTGGACTGTGCGTGGCCCGGCCGACACCCCACGTCCGCTTTGGACTGCGCGTGGCCCCGCCGACACCCCATGCCGACTCTGGCCTCCGGCAGGGAGGAAGAACACATTTCTCATGTTTGTAGCCCAGCGTGTGGCCCTTTGTCACAGGGGCCCGGCCCCCGCCTGCCCACCGTGCCGCCCCCGGGAGCTGTACCTGGCCCAGGTCTTGAGCATGGTGCTGGGGCCGGACAGCAGGCAGCCCCGGTACGCGGCCAGCCGGCGGCAGACCTGCAGAGAGAGAGCGTGGCCGTGGTGAGACACCGGGCTTGGTCCCCACGGCAGCCGGGACGGGGCAGGAGCCACCCTAGCGCCTACCTGCCCTTCCAGCAGAAAACGGGCAAAGTGCTTGTAGCGGTCAATTCCCTGCGGAAAATCCACCTGGACGGCGGGGAGGGGCCAGCCGACGCGATCTGGGGGCAGGAGCCGGTGAGCCCGAGATGTCCCTGTGGCCGCCCTCCCGAGTCCCCTCCCTGCCCACCCAGCAGAGGGGCAGGAGGCCTGGGGTGGCCCCGTCCGAGACGCACGTGTGCGAGGAGCCCACGGCCGCAGGAGGGCCGGGCCGCCCAGGCCGCTGCCCTGACTCACAGAACGTGCTGGCCCGGTGACACAGCACTCGGCCTGTCTCGGCACAGTAGGCAGGCGCCGGCTCCTCCAGGGGCTTGTCGAACTGGCAGTAGGAGGGCAGCAGGGTGGGGATCCACTGCATCTCCACAGCGCAGACACCTGCGGGCAGGTCACGGTGCTGCTGCTGCTGGGGGTCCCGTGTGCCCACCCCCAGGGTCCCCCTGCCAGCCTTTCATGTACCTTTCATGTACATCTTGGTGGTCTCCACGATTTCCTGGTAGACCACAAACTCCGGGAGCTCTTTGAAAAGGACGGAACTGGGGTGGATGAAGACAGGGTCGTCGAGGAGAGGGGTCTGGGGAGACGGGGGATGTGACTCGGTCAGGGAGGAACATGGCCCCGTGTTGTGTGACCCCGTCCACAGAAAACACGCAGAACAGGCAAACCCACAAGGACAGCAGACTCATGGGGACGGTGGGGCTACAGGAACCCATGACTAAGGGGACAATCCTACCCCCCATGACTCAAGGGTCTAGCCACCTGCCCGGTGCCCTGACTGCGCCCCACCTTGTACGCATTCCTCCATTTGGCGTCCAGCAGCTCCTCGCTCTGGACCCTACGGGCCAGGTGGTCGCCCAGGCCGGCTGTCACGATCTGCCGTAGGTAGGTCACCTGGCTCTCGGTGGGCGGCTGCATCTTGGGATCCATGAAGAGTGAGGCCTCAGGGCACACGGCGTTGACTGGGGGAGAGCCGGGGATGAGGGTGGCAGTGGTGACAGTGAGGCTGGGGGCGCCGGCTCTACCCAGACCTTCCAGAAGGTTCCAACTACACACCTGGGCGCTCCAGCCTCAGCCACCTGCTTGCCCCAGCCACTGCCCCTGGGGCCACCAGCAGGAGCCAAAGCCCTCAGCAGCAGGACTGCGGCCGCTCTCCCATCCCCCCTCCTGCCCTGGGACAAAGCCCCAGTTCCCAGGTGGGCGGCAGAGTGTTTGGCTAGGGGATGGCCAGCCCCCAACAAGCAGGGCGCCACAGCTCGGGTCTGGTCCACGACCTGGGAGGGAAGCTGGAGATGCTGGGACCACGTAGCGCCGGAGCAGGATGGCTGCAGGCGCCCTCTGGCTCCGTCCTTCCCTTCTGCCTGGAGGGCAGAGGTGACGGGACCTCCCACTGCCTTCTCGGCCCACGAGGTGACTTTAGGGGACAATAAATGCCTAATGCATCGGGGGAGGAAGCCATTCGGGAAAGCCACAGCCAGCGGGACACAGAGTACAGTGACAGGGCCACTGTGACGCACCTGGCGCCGGGGAAAGTATCGACTGGGAAAAAGCGTCAGTTCTGGCAGCAAACCCTGCAAACTGCTCGGACTGAACGCAAGTCCCCGTCAGCCTCAGGGAAAGGCACACAGCCCGCCCGGGAGAAACTACGTGGACACGTCATCCTACACATGTGTTGGAAGGCGGAGAATGTTTCTCTGCTCCCGGGCGTCCCGGAGCCCAGGTGGAGTTGGGGCAAGACCTCATCCTTCTGCACAGAAGGGTCTGAGGGCCTGGGGCATGTCCAGGGGGTGGGGGGTGGGGGGGGAAGAGAGGTCCAGGCCACAGCGGGGACAGAGGACTCGCCAGGGACACGGCGTGACCAAGGGACAACCTGATGGGAAACCTCCTGTGTCAGGCAGCTCAAATTTGTCGCCGCCCTGCTCATGCGAGTGCGCTCGTGACGGCGAAACCACCCAAGTACTGAGTATAGGTTGTAAATGAATTTTAGCGAGGGGGCGAGTTTGCAAACACGGACTCTAAGAGTCACTTTGCTCAAGACAAGCCTAAGCGTTGAAGGCGCAGGTCAAGCTGTCCGCGGAGCAGGCTGGCGGGGCCGTACCTGCGGTGGTCAGCTGGCCCCGCAGGCGCCGCGTCTCCAGGATGGCCTTGTACCGCAGCCCGTTGGCCTCGCAGAACTGGGGCGTGCAGCCCGCGTACTCGCACGCTCCCACGGCACCTGTGGGCGAGCCGGGGCGCGTTCGCTCGCTGGCCGCCCCAGGCCTGGGCGACCCTCCCTGCACCCTGCGCCCGGCGGGGCACTCACCCAGCAGCACCATGAGGTCGCCGAGCTTCAGAGACGCCCCCTGCCCTGCCCAGGTCCTCTTCATCTGGGCCACCCGCGCCCGCCTGCCCTTCAGCCTGGCGAGCTCCTCCTCGCTGGCGGCCGGTCTGCGAACACACACGTGGCCCGCGCTGTTTCCCCGGCCACCCTCGGGGCCGGGACACGTCTATTAATCAGCCCAGGCTTAGGGGCCTGTGGGGTCGCTGGTGAACATAATCAAGGCACCAAACTCCAGCTAAAAATTCAGCGCCGGCGGCCAGCAAGATTAAAAACACGCGTGCCCACTGACCCAGCAATTTCCCGTCTAAACGCTGATATAAACAATCCAACAAATGATATCGCACAGTGCCGCACTGTTCATAAATAACGAGGAATGCCGTGAACTTGGAAGAACGAAAGAGTCCTTGAGAAACTGAAGGCACCTTCAGAAATTTCTGCAGAAACGACCCTTTTTCTCCCCAAGCTGCAGAAGGCAGCCGTGCGGTGAAGGACGCCTGGAGGTCATTAAAGGGCTGCTCGTCCCAGGAAGGACACGTAGTCATGACTATATTCTGGATTTTCTTAACATGCAATAGGCTACACACACTTTCATAGTCCTGGTGCCACTTTCCCACGGCACTGCCGCTCCCTGCTTTGGTTTCTGTTTTAGGGGGCGGACCGGAAGGGGCTCTTTTCCGGAATCAGTGACGCCCATTATCAGGGACACTCCCACATCCATGGCCCATGGCCTCGTCAGATCTCTAGGGGCGGCAGGTGAAGACCACCACGGCCGCCGGAGAGACCGGAACACGGAAGGGCTCGGCGAGAGTGGGGCCCTTGCACGCCCCGAGTGCCCAGCCCCGAGCTCGCACCTGTCCAGCTCCTCGAACAGCTCGCGCACCGTCATGGCGGCCACGATGGTGATGGCGAAGGGCAGGCAGCCATGCTGCCGGCTCAGGGCCAGCATCTTGGCGTAGCGGGGTGCCACGGGGAAGGCGGCCATGGTCCTGCCCAGCGCGGTGATGGGGCAGCTCAGCCGGGAGCTCTGCAGCTGCTTCACCCTGTGGTGGAGGGGCTGCGGTGGCGGTGGCTCCGAGGGGACCTTCTGAAGCCAGACCTGGAGGCAGCACTGGACCCGCCCCTGCCCCTGCCCTCCCCTGCCCTACCTTTCTGTTTTCTGGGGCGCCTGCAGGGCGCCCAGCGCGATCAGCAGCTCCTCGGCGGCGATGAGGGCGTCCACGGAGGGCGGCGTCGGGAAGGGGAAGTTGATGACCTGGGGCACAGGGACGCGTGGCAGGGACTGACCAGAGCCCAGAAGCAAGTGGGGCGCCCATTCCGGACGCGGGGTCCTCCCCCCACTCCTTCTGCAGGCTAGCACCGCTCATGCCAGCTGGGACAGGGGGGCCCAGGGCACCCTCAAAACCCAGAGCCCCGTCACTGACTCACACGGCGCGCTCGCTCGAAGGCGCGTCCTGAGCGCCACCGGGCGGGCACCAGGGGCTGTGCTGGGCGGCAGGAGAGGGAGGAGCCCAAAGGACAGACCTCCGCCCTCACTCAGCCCCCACCCGGCCCGGAGGGGCCAAAGCAGCCAGCGAGGAGTCACGTAAACAGTGTCGCACCAGCAGACCAGCCCAGACAGGGAAATGGCGACAGGACAGAGGGTGACCGGGCTCAGGGGTGGTGGCACCTCAGAGACAGTAACCAACCGAAGCCGTGTTCAGATACAGGCCCGCACACCCGTGTCCACAGCGGCACTGCTCACGGGACCAAGACACGGGATTTCTTTCTGGGGTGAGGAAAGCGGGCACCGACCGTGAGGAAGACCGCACGCTCTTGAATGCGCCCACACTACGGAGGGGGCTGTCTGCCTGTGAACTGTCTCGGTCACGCTGTTCTGGGTGCGGGCAGGGAGGGAGGGCTGGGGGGAGGCAGCCAGGGCCAAACCAGGCAGAGCCTTGGGGACTGAAGGCACGTCTCAGTGTCTCAGTTTCCTCATCTGTAACATGGGGTGATGAAGGCAGTAATTCCTTGCTAGGGTCATGGTGAAGATAAACCGAGGCCACGCGTGCAGAGCGCCCAGCACCCACTGCATCGGGGATGACAACCACAGTGATAACGACACAGGATGTTACGTGTCTGGAAAACACAGCTGGGGACGGGGGCCACAAATGGTGGCCAGCGGGATGGATGTCACTTTCTCTACGACTATCTTAAATATCTTATTTATTAGAGGCAGGTCTTGCTCTGTCGCCCAGGCTGGAATGCCGTGGTACAATCGCAGCTCACTGCAGCCCCCAGCTCCTCGGCTCGAGTGATCTTCCTGTCTCGGCCTCACCAGTGCCTAAGACTATAGGCACGCACCACGTCTGGTTAGGTTTTAAAAAATTTCTTGTAGAGACAGGGTCTTGCTATATTGCCCAGGCTGGTCTCAAACTTCTGGCCTCAAGTGATCCTGGCCGGGCACTGTGGCTCACGCCTGTAATCCGAGTACTCTGGGAGGCCGAGGCAGGCGGATTGCTCGAGGTCAGGAGTTCAAGACCAGCCTGAGCAAGAGCAAGACCCCATCTCTACTATAAATAGAAAGAAATTAATTGGCCAACTAACATATACAGAAAAAGTTGGCTGGGCATGATGGCGCATGCCTGTAGTCCCAGCTACTGGGGAGGCTGAAGCAGAAGGATTGCTTGGGCCCAGGAGTTTGAGGTGCTGTGAGCTAGGCTGACGCCACGGCACTCACTCTAGCCTGGGCAACAAAGCGAGACTCTGTCTCAAAAAAAAAAAAATGATCCTCCTGCCTCAGCCTCCCAAAGTGCTGGCATTATGGGTATGAGCCACCATGCCCAACCTATGTGAATTCTTAAAATTTTGAACATAATTATATTTACAACCAGAAAAATCAATGAAGATATACTTTTTTTTTTTTTGAGACTGAGTCTCACTTTGTTGCCCAGGCTAGAGTGAGTGCTGTGGCGTCAGCCTCGCTCACAGCAACCTCAAACTCCTGGGCTCAAGCGATCCTCCTGCCTCGGCCTCCCGAGTAGCTGGGACTACAGGCATGCGCCACCATGCCCGGCTTATTTTTTGTATATACATTTTTAGTTGGTCAATTAATTTATTTCTATTTTTAGTAGAGACGGGGTCTCGCTCAGGCTGGTTTTAAAGTCCCGACCTTGAGCAATCAGCCCGCCTCGGCCTCCCAGAGTGCTAGGATGAAATGCTAGGATGACAGGCGTGAGCCACCGCACCTGGCCAAGATATACATTTAAAAAGCGCAGGAAGACTGAGTTCTGTCACTTATTAGGTGTGTGTCCCTGGACCAGGACCTTTGCTTCCCTGCCTCAGTTTCCTCATCTGTTGTTAGGCTATTGGACACCCCCAGGACAGGGTGGGGCAGGTCACAGCACGCACCATGGTGCAGGGCACCCTGGACAGGACAGCTCGCCCTGCGCTGGAGGACGGGGCCAGGGAAGGCTTCCGCCGGGCAGAGTCAGCAGAAGGTCCTGCCAACGCCAAGGACTGACAGCTGACAAGCAGTGCGTGGCGCCAGGCAGCCGTCTTCTGGGTGCCCCAGGGGGACAAGAGTTAGGGAGGCGGTGGTCACAGGAGACCCGAGGTCCCAAGGCACCTGCTGAGGTAACATCTTGTAAGCGGCTGCCGCAGGCTGGGCAGGCACCTGCGGTCTCAGCTCCTGGGCGCCCTGGGCCTCGGAGGAGGGGAGGTGGCCCCTGGGGACTCAGTGGGTGACGCAGGGCTGGGGCAGCGACTGACCTTCTCAATGTTGAGAGCTTTCATCTGAAGGATTAAGTCTTCGACCGGCCGCCGGGTGATTTCTGGCGGAGGGAACTGCTCAAAGTCACCGAACACCGCAGATGAGTACAGCCTGCACAGGGAGCACGGACAGTAAAGCCAAACTCCAAGCATCCGGGATGAGTCTTTGTTTTTTTTTAGACAGAGTCTCACTCTGTTGCCCGGGTTAGAGTGCCGTGGCGTCAGCCTAACTCACAGCAACCTCAAACTCCTGGGCTCAAGCGATCCTCCTGCCTCAGCCTCCCAAGTAGCTGGCACTACATGCATGCACCACCATGCCTGGCTAATTTTTTCTATATGTTTTTAGTTGGCCAATTAATTTTTTTCTATTTTTAGTAGAGACGGGGTCTTGCTCTTGCTCAGGCTGGTCTCGAACTCTTGACCTCGAGCGATCCGCCCGCCTCGGCCTCCTAGAGTGTTAGGAGTACAGGCGTGAGCCACTGCACTCAGTCCCGGGGTTGAGTCTCGGTTCCCCACACTCAATAGGCAAGGTCCTTAGCCTCTCCCTGCCGCAGTTTCCTCACCTGGGAAATGGGGCTTGAACTGTAGCTGCCAGGTGGGGAATTGGTGACGATTAATTGATTGTCACTTGCAGAGGGCTGGCACATAGCACTCGTTAAATTTCAACTATAGCTACTTCCAACTGGTTTTCTTTGTATATTTTCTATCTTTATAATTAAAAATTCTGTTGAAAACAATAGCAATAAATCTATTAAAAATAATAGCAATAAAGCTATCAAAAGCAACAGCGCACAGACTGGGAGGAAACATTTACCAATGATACATCCAATAAGGATCAAATATCCAGATTACGTAGAGAACTCTTACAAAGCAACAAAAGACAAATGAACTAATTAAAAAATGGGCAAAAGATGTGAATAGACACGTCTCCAAGAAGATACAGAAATTGCCAATAAGACATCATCACTGATCATAGGGAAATGTGAACAAAAGCATGCGATACCCCTTCACGCTCGCTAGATGGCTACACCCAAAAAGACTGACAACAGCTAGTGTTGCCAGGGACGCCAAGAAATTAAACCCTCATTCATCGCTGGTGAGTGTTAAATGGTGTAGCTGCTGTGGGAAATAGCTTGGCAATTCCTCAACAAGTTAAATCTAGAGTTATTTTACTTGTTTTTTTATTTTTCACTTTGTTTTTTGAGACAGAGTCTCATTCTGTTGTCTGGGCTACAGTGCTGTGGCATCAGCCTCGCTCACGTCAACCTCAAACTCCTGGGCTCAAGCCATCCTCCTGCCTCAGCCTCTGGAGTAGCTGGGACTATGGGCGTGTGCCATCATGCTTTGCTAATTTTTTCTATCTTTAGTTGCCTGGCTGATTTCTTTCTATGTTTTTTTTTAGTAGAGACGGGGTTCTTGCTGTTGCTCAGGCTGGTCTTGAACTCCGAACTTCAAGCGATCCTCCCAGAGTGCTAGGATTACAGGTTTGGCCACCACGCCTGGCCAAACCTACAGTTATTATACGGCCCAGCAATTCCCCTCCTAAGTACGCACCTATGCAAAATGTAAATGAATACTGAAGCAAATCCTGGCACAGGAATGTGCAGGGCAGCGCCACGCACAACAGCAAACAACCGAAATGACCTGCACGCCCACTGACCGGCACGCAGACAAACGCAACCGGGCGGAACAGTGCTCAGCCACAAGGACGGATGAAGGACTGACACACACTACGGCACGGTGAGCCTGTCATGCTGAGTGACAGAGAGCAGACACGACAGGCCATGTGGGGAACGACTCATGCATTTGTATGAAATGTTCAGCACACGGCAGCCGTGGCGACGGGCCGTGGATTGGTGGCTGCTGGGGGCTGCAGGGAGGGAGGATGGGGAGCGACTGCCAGTGGGCACACACAACCCTCCGGAACTGTACACATTAAAAGGGTCAATTTTAGGGTCTGTGATTTAAATTTCAATTAAGCTGTTATCAACATAAGAAAACAGCAGCCCCAAACACAAGGCCCGACTCCAGCAGTGGAACAAAAAGAAAGTGCGAGCACCTGAGACCAGCAAGGGACTCGGGACCAAAGACGCCGTGGCGCCCCTTCCCGCCCCGGGGAACCCACCTGTAGCAGTGGCCGGGCTCTGTCCGGCCTGCCCGCCCTGCCCGCTGGTCGGCCGACGCCTGGGACACCCAGGTGACGCGAAAGGAGGACACGCCGGTGACGCGGTCGTAGTAGCGCTTCTTGACCTTCCCGCAGTCCACCACGTACTTGATGCCAGGGATGGTCAGGGACGTCTCGGCCACGTTGGTGGCCACGACGCACAGCCGCGTCCCCTCCGGGGGAGGCTTAAAGACCTAGGATTGAGAGGGGTGTGGCAAGAACACCCGAGAATCAAGACAGAAATCGTGGGATGGAGGCACGGGGGACGGGCACAGCTGGCCAGGCGGGGGACGTCCGGGAGGTGGCGAGGTCAAGCCATCCCCTGCCTGGGCCATGGTGCTCCTGGGCGGACACACTAGGAGGTGTTCTGTTCTTTAAGAAGACTCCAAAAACCCAGGGGTGGAGAAACTGGATGGAGAGGACGACCCAAGGCTTCGCTGGGCCCATCACCATGTCCCTAGGAGGTGCCCAAGAGCCAACTCGGGCACCCGAGCCAGGCGCCCGCCCAGGCCCAGCACGGTTACCTGCGCTTGCTTCTCGGGGGCCAGCAGGGAGTAGAGCGGGAGCACGTGCAGGGGGAGGGAGGCGTCCGGCTGCTCACCTGGAAGGAAAGCAGGAGCCGCTGGCACCCCCAGTGGGACAGATGCCACGGCAGGAGCCCCTGCTGCCCAGAACCCGGCTCTGCCACAGGTGTCCCTAGACCACCTGCTGCCAGGGGCGCCACCCTCGGGCAGCCAGCAGGTGGGCCAGGCCTGGGGGCCCACCGAGAGGCTCCTAAAGGCTCTCCTGTCTCCACTGCCCTGATCCAGATCCGAACCTTGCCACTACAGACTCCTCCCCTGAAGACCCTGGCCACGGGTCCCTGGGCCGCAGCCCCGCCTGTGTCCTGGCAGCCCTGCAGTTGGGGGAGGCTGAGCCTGCACGGGGCACCCTGGGGACCCGTACGGCCCCGGCTGGACGCAGTAGGGCACTGGGCAACACCCCAAGGCCCGCATCCACCTGGCAAAGGTGAGCAGGGGGTGGCGCCCCCATCACGCTCAATGCGGCAAGTGGCTGCGCCAGGCCACCCGGGAGCTCAGGAATCCCAAAGCCGCAGAAAGCCCAGCTCTCGGGGCGCTCACGCCCTAGCGAGGGGCGGAGGGGGTCTTGGCACATCCTGCGGGGCAGAACGTTTGTTTCCTCTACGCTGCCTCCCGGGGCCTGTGTGGTGGGCGTGAGGGCGGACGCTCTGCCAGGGCCACACCTTCGTCCGCCCCGTCGTCCCCCAGGTCCAGCTCGAGGTCGGAGCCCACGGCGCCCTCTTCGTCGTCCATTTCCGCCTCCCTGTCCTCATCGCCTTCGCCCGCCGGCAACACCGAGTAGTGGTCCAGGTTGATCTGGGGCAACGCCTGTGGCCAGCAAGACACCGGCACCATGGCCGCGGTGACCCGGGAGTGAGGCCACGCCACGTGCAGGAAACAGACCCAGCTGTGCAGAAGCGCTGCTCCGCCGCCCACCGGCCACGTGCCCTTGGGCACTTGGCCTCCTTCTGCCTCAGTTTCCTCGCCTACAAACTGGGGACTGTCACAGGACTCAGCTCGTGGGCTGCTGGGAAGATTGTTAGCCAACGCAGGGAGAGAGCCTGGACGTGCCCGTGTGCTGTTAGTGCAACACAGGCTCGGAGAGCAGCTCCCCGTCTGCGCCTCCAACACGTGTGTGCTCCGGGCGAGCCCTCTGAGCGTGTCTCAGGCCATCGCCCACCCTGCGGCTTCCGGAGCCGCGCCATCCTGAGACCCTCCTCCGTGGGGGTGCCTTGGAATCTCACTGTCCAGTACGGCCACCAGCAGCCCTCCTGGGTCTGGAGCGACGGAGGAACTACACCTTTATTTTTATTTTTTTGGAGACAGAGTCTTGCTCTGTTGCCCAGGCTCGAGTGCCATGGTGTCATCACAGCTCACTGCAGCCTCCACTCCTGAGCTCAAGTGATCCTCCTGCCTCAGCCTCCTTGGGTGCTAGGGTGACAGGCATGAGCCACTGGGCCCAGCCTAGGTTTCTAATTGAATTTCATTCCAATTACAATCAAACCTAAGCAGCTGCGTGGGCCAGCAGCCACCGTCCTGGACAGCCCTCGCCGCCCCCGCGAGTCCCCTGCGTACCTCAGCCCTCGCCTTCTTGGCCCTCGCCCGAGACTTCTTGAACTTCCGCGTCTCTTCTACGGAGTCTTCCTGATCTTGCCTTTCTGGGAGAGGTGAAGAGACGGGGGGAAAGACGCCTGTGGCCGGTGCCCGCTGCCAGCGCCTTGCTCTCTGCCGCCATCGACTCTAGGGTGGGAGGTGCGGGCAGGCGAAGGTGCCAACTCTGCCAGCGGGAGACTCGGAGGCGGAACCCGTCGCCCCAGCCAGGGGCGCAGGGCCACGCCTGGCTGCCCAGGGGTGTCCTCGAGCTGGTTACCTTGCGGCCGGGCCCTGGCGGGTGGGAAGGCCTTCCTGAGCCTGCGGCACAGAGCGTGCACCTCTGCCTGCCCCGTCAGGAACACCAGGATGCCACCTGCGGAAAGACCCGGCACCTTGGTTATCTGCCAGGCACTCGGAGAATGTTCCACGTTCTTTAGCGACGAGCACCTGCCAAGCCCTGCTCTGAGGCCGGGATGGCGCAGACATGGACAAGTGACAGTGAGTCCTAGACTGACGGTGCTGTGTGGAGGGGACACTCAGTGGCCCCACGACCTGGCACGACCTCCCCAAAAGCACTAAGAACAGACGCCAAGACACCTGCACGCACACAACAGCCCACCCGCCCCTAGACACGAAGTCATGGGAGGCTTGCTGCCCAAGCTCCCTCCTTGCCTCCCACCAGCTCAGAGTCTCCCAGAGTGGCCGAGAGGCCCGGGACACCCAGATGCCGCAAGCAGAGCGAGGCCCGGGACACCCAGATGCCGCAAGCAGAGCGAGGCCCGGGACACCCAGATGCCGCAAGCAGAGCGAGGCCCGGGACACCCAGATGCCGCAAGCAGAGCGAGGCCCGGGACACCCAGATGCCGCAAGCAGAGTGAGGCCCGGGACACCCAGATGCCGCAAGCAGAGTGAGGCCCGGGACACCCAGATGCCGCAAGCAGAGTGAGGCCCGGGACACCCAGATGCCGCAAGCAGAGCGAGGCCCGGGCATCCTGGAGCCGAGACTCACAGCCTCCCCACGCAAAGCCAGGCTGGGCGGGGGATCTCTAATGTCCTCTCCCTTTCTAGCCCGGACAAAGCTGAGTCAATTTACATAACAGCAGGTGAGTAACTGAGCAAGTACCATGGGGACATGGGGACCTCAGGTGAAAGCACCTGTTCACCTGCACTGCTCCTGGGACACCCGTGCCCAGCGGCTCCCGCCCGGGCCCTGTGACACATGGGAGCTCCGTCCTCCAGGTAGTCACAGAAGCCTCAAAGAGTTGTGGGCAGGACGGGGCAGGGCAGGTGCTGTGAACACTCTGGAACCAGTGAGGAAACCGAGGCACAGCGAAGACAAGGGCCTATCATGAGCTACTAGGAGACAGGCCAAGAGCCTGGGCACCCCTGCCCACACAGCCATCACCATGTGGGTTTGGAGCAGGACAGTCCCCTCTGCCCTCACCCCTCGGGGCCTCACCTGCAGGCAACATCCGGTGGATCTTGCAGACCTTCCGGAAGCACTCGCCACTGTAGTCCTCCAGCGGCGTCCTCTTGTTAAAATGCACCGTCACCGGGAACTGCCTGGATTCCACCTACGAGACGCAGGCAGGGTGGGCCGGGCTTTGGCCCAGGGTCGTCCCTCCCCTTTCCAGATCTTTCCAAGTCAAGGTTTTAAGGCCTCTCAACAGGCTGTCAATCCCCACAGGACAAAGCGAGCTCCCACGGAGGGACCGGCGCCCGGGCGTTACCTTGATGACGGGCGGCGGCTGGGCGAAGAGCCGCTGGTTCTGGGTGAAGTCCTCCACCCGCAGCGTGGCCGACATGATGAGCAGCTTCAGCGGCAGGTGCCTCTGTGGAGACAGGCGCAGGGACCACGGCCACGGTGACCACAGAGGCAGGCCACACTCGCGTCAGAGCCCAGGAAGGTGGGGGGGGCTCCGCTTCACTCCAGGCCCCGCCCTTGGCCCCCTTTCCGGCTGCTGAGACCCCTTGGCAAGTGAGCCCGCACAGGATCTGTCCTCCCAGGGCATCGGCTTGTTCCAGCGGCCTTTCGAGCCCCCAAAGTCAGGCTCTGATGGTGGAACGTGAGGCTGGACGGCGGAGATGAGGCCCCCGACCCCGTCGAGCCTGTCTGTCCCTGGGGCCCAGGAGGAGCTGGCTGATTCCCCAGGTGTGGGTGGGGTTTCCTAGCCGGGCTCACTCGGTGCCGAGGGGCCTCCTGCCGGGCTCTGCCCCCCAAGCCCTCGCTGCCTCTTGCTGCTAGCGAACCCCACACCCCAAAGCTGAGGACTAGCCGGAGCACCTCTGGTGTATGAAAGGGAAGGTCAGAGGCACAGCCCTGGCCCAGGGGACCCTGACCTCAGGGACCCCTCTCACAGCAGTGGCCGGGGTACAGGTGGGCCTGGGCCAAGGGCAGCCAAGCTCCTGACGGGACTTTGGGGCCTCCCCCGCATCTCCTGCCCCCTGTGCTACCTTTGCCCGGAGGGACACGATGCGGGACAGCAGGCCGATGAGGATGTCCGTGTACACGCTCCTCTCGTGGGCCTCGTCGATGATCACCACCTTGTACCGCAGCAGCAGGAAGTCCTGGGGGGGTTGTGAGCGGGTGAGAACCACAGTCTCCTCATGTCCCCACTCTCCCACTCGAGGGGCCCCTCATAGCAGCAGGGACCCTGAGCTCTTGGCTTTGGGGGAATCCTGGCTCTGTGACCTGGGGCAAGGTACACACTGCCCTGTGCCTCAGTTTCTTCATCTATACAATGGGGACCACAACAGGACCTACGGCAGTTAATACCTGTGAAGTGCACAGCACAGGGCCTGGGAGAGAAAGTGCGAGAGAAAGGGCAGAGGCTCTGTGTCAGAGCCGAGCCGCCACTGTGGGTGGGAGGGCAGGCAGGGACACGAGACGTGGGCGGGGCCGTGGCACGTGCCACATGGAAAGGGGCTGCCCAGACAGAACCACACCTGCAGCCACCCAGGTGCCCCAGTGGCCTCAGAGCTGAGAAGGCTGGAGTCACCTCTGCCCCCACTGGAGACGGCCCTGCCCGGGGCACGTCACACAGCCAGAGCAGACACAGCGCAGAGCTGCCGTCACCAGACAGTGGTTCTCCATGCGGGCCTGCACGCCACCCCACTGACCGAACGGCCGAGTTCCCAGAATGTTCCGATCCCTGGGAAGCTCCCCGAGGCCTGAGCGGGTCAGTGAGGGAGGCAGCAGCCAGGTGTCCTGACTTACAAACCGAACGCGCCTGGACACAGCGCCAAGGCTGGGGACTACAGAACGCACCACTGCTCGGGGCAAGGCCCAGTGGCCTCGGCCGGGCTCCCTGGCTCCCTGCTCAGGGTGTGGCGCTGCCCCTCCCAGCACGCAAGTGGACCGGGACGTTCGTGAGAGGGGACCGTGTCTGGGTCCACCTTCCAGTCTCCGACACACAGGGCGGTGCCGGCACGTCACAGGTGCTCATGCCACGTTTGGGGAACGCCCAAACTCGGTGACGCCAATCACAGCAGCAAACACGAGTTCGCATTTCAGGAGCTCCGACTGAGCACCAGCATTGTGCAAAGCTGCTCACGGGAACTGTCCGACTTCCCATGGAGATGATCCTGTGAGGAAGGCACCAGTGTGCCTTGACAGAAACTGAGCTCGGAGAGGTTAAGTAACTCACCCAAAGTCACAGAGCGGCACACTGGCTGCTCACGCCTCAGGGGACACCCTACCACCCTGTCCCCGTGCTCACTGGCCTTGCGTCACGAGACGAGACCAGCAACCAACCTTCTGGATTTCTTTGAGCAGCACGCCATCCGTCATGAACTTGATTCTGGTGTCTTCGGTCACATTTCCCTCGTACCGGATCTGGTAGGAGACGACCCTGTGAGGACAGACGTCGGCTCAGGCGGGCCAGTCTCAGACCTCGGCTGGAGCCCGCGGTTTAAACGCGACTGTAAAAAGCTCGCTGGACACACCGGGGAAACCGAACACCGGCTGTGGGTCATTCGGGAGTCCCCACGTGCTCCTCAGCTACAGAGGGGCACTGCTGCTGGGTTTTAGAGAGCCCTTTTCTTTTAAAAAAAAATCCCCATGTTTCAGACGTGCACAGAGGAACCCGAGGACAAATGAGACACCCGATACTTGCTCCTAAACAGCCGGGGTGGGAGGGCGCAATGCGACAGGCTGGTCACAAGTTATGGCTCCTGGGGCTGGGCGCGTGGGGCTCGCCGTGCTGTCCTTGCTACTTACCTATGCACGTGCCAGATGCATTTATAACAAAAAGTTAAAGGAGGACGAAGCTGCTTTTTGTGCCTTGTTATTTTCAAGATACTAAACGAAACAGGCAAGGCACAGACCAGCGTGCCCAGCGTGCGGCCGCTGATGTAAAAGGCAAACGAGAGACGTGCAGTTGCTGTCTGCACGGAATCCTCCAGAAGGATGCACAGAACTGGGTGGCCCTGGCTGCCCAGAGCGGGAGGCGGGGGCTGGGTGGAAAGGGGCTCCCCCTACTGGCCTGTCCCTGCTGCGGCGTCCTCCCCAGCACCTCGCCCACCCGACCCACGGCTCGGGCCTCCCCTGCGTGCACGCTGGCCCCACGGGGACAGGCGGCTCCGTCTGGTCCACCGCCGTGTCCCGAGAGCCCAGTGTGGGCCTGGCACCCGGAGGTGCCGCCCAGTCAGCATCGGATGCGACTCCCACAAGGTGCCCTTTTGTGCCTCTGCGATTCTAGACCACACTGAGCGTGTTACCTCTTCCAGCCCAATTCAAGAGTCGGGACTGAGGCCCAGGCATCGGCATCATAAACCCGCGCTCCCAAGCCAAGCCATTCCGAGGCGAACACTACACTCGCCCGAGCAAATCGCTTTCCAAAGCAAGTCCTGCAGAGTCGCTGCCAGGAGAGGACTGTGCATTTGGCACCTGAGTTTCGCCTAACCTGGGGATGCTCGGCGCTTGTTACACAACTGCCCGCAGTCAGCCCCCGCTCTGTCCTCCAGTCCCCACACAGGCCATTCCTCGGAGCACAGCGCGTGATGTGAGCCGAGAGCCTGGCTGGCCTCACCCCTGCCCCACAGCCCCCTGCCTGGGCGGGCCCCACCGTGCTCAGACGGGGAGGTGACACTTTCACCCAGCCCGATCACCGATGCCGCTGCCTCCCTCCGGAGCAGCTGACACCTGGGGTCAAGGACACAGGACCACCCCAAGACCCCAGAGACCAGAGTTCTCACCGCTGCGACAGATTCATCTCCTTGGCCACTCGCTGGGACATGGCTATGGCAGCCACTCGGCGGGGCTCCGTGACGCCGATGATGCTGTTGTCACTGGGGGAAGAACACAACGCGTCACAGTGCTTGGCCCCACCTGCCCGTCCCCGCAGTCTTAGGGCAGGATCTGCTGTGGGGACTCGGGGCCCGGGAAGGGGACAGTGCTAAGCAGCAAAGGGCACAGCCCACAGGTCAACACACAGGAAATGGGGCGACAGCCACAGGGCAGCTGTGACAGGAAAGAGGCAGCTCTTGATGTGCTGATGGGAAACACGCTGACACGCTTCCCTGGTGGGCGACGTCTCACATGTGCTGTGACAACTGGTCCCCAGGGGAATCGAGAGTGCCCTCTGCGAATCCACTGGGAGAGGATTCCAGAAACTTGAGCCTGGTCCCCTCCCCGGGCCACCCACGTGCCTTTTCCCTCTGTTGACTGTGCCTGTATCATTCCCTGCAGAGGATCACAGCCGTGAGCACTACTCCGACACTCTCGGGTCAAAAGTGCCCAGAGGAGGCTACGCAGTGACAACAGCAAACACGCCACCCTCCGTCCCAAGGACCGATCTGCGAGTTCTGTGCAAACCCGCTTGTTAACCTGCAGAACCCTGTGAAGCAGGTGCTGATAGCATTCCCATCTTACAGATGAGGAAACTGAGGCCAAGGGGGGTCAGGCAGCCTGTCACACGGTGCACACAGGACCAGGTCCCTGGGAGCCTAGGCTATTAGTGACTCTTGGGGACCACACCTTGGCTGTCACCGAGGGACCCGCAGAGGGCCCCGTGTGCGGCCCCTACCTGCTGTAGCCTGCCTCGTAGAGAAACTGGGGCACCTGCGTGGTCTTCCCGCTGCCGGTCTCGCCACACACGATGACGATGGGGTGCTCGGCCACGGCCTCCATGATCACTTGCTCTTCGGAGAGAATCGGGAGCTTCAGCCGCTCCTCCTGGCAGGAGAGGGGACGTCAGCCCCGGGGCACTGGGGCGTGTGGGCCCCCGGACGGCAGTGGGGAGAGAGGACTCCGCGAGCAGACATTGCAAGAGTATGTGGGGTGACGTGGTCTCCATAAGGGCGGCAGCTGGCACCTGGGGACGGGGACAAGGAGCCATGGCCCACAGGAGACAGAGAAGGGGACTGTGTCCTTTGGAACACTCTCGGCTACTGCCTGGAGTGAGTCTCACTTGATGGCATGACAACCTTGGTAAATAATCTGGTGCTGATTTTATCAGAGTCGAGCATGTGTGACCCGGCAGCTCCTCTCCTAGGTAGGCACCGTAGAGCCGTGGCTTTCACACGTTTTGTTCCTAGGACCCGTGAAAAGCAACACATCTTACAGCAGGACTCAAGTGCACACACACACACGCACTACACACAGAAGGAAAAGTTCCGTGAAACACCCTTATGGGTAAAACATGTCGACAAGCTAGTATTTTTTGTTTTGTTCTATTTCTATTTTAGTCCATCCCATTTGTTCAAAAAGAAAAATGCTGGTCATTTTATGACCCAGAGACGGCTGGGACCTCCAGTTTGCAAACAGTGCCCATGAGAAACTTCTGCTCAAGTGCTCATAAGAGGAGAACAAGAGTGTTTAAAGCAGCAGTGGAGATAACAGCAAAATCCTGAAGCAACGCACGTGCCCGCACCTGAAGGCTCCCGCCTCGGCGCACACGGCGGAGCATGTGGCTGTGCACGCGGCTGCGCGGGCAAACAAGGAGTGCAGCTGGGCTACCTGCGTCAGCAGGGACAAACCCCAGGACACGATGTTGAGTAACAAAAAAGCAAACTGGGGAAAAACGGAGCTGACACGATGCCACTTATACAGACAGGCAAACCTACGCAGTGTGTGGCTTCACACTACGGATAGGGAAAATCACAAAGAAAAGCCCAGGCTGAAGTCCCAGCGGATGGCAGGGACAGGAGGAGGGGCAGGCTGAGCCCTCGAATGACCATGTGGAGCAGACGCCCACACCAGCCCCCGCCACCAGGCGGCGCCAGCCACGACAGCACCTAGACATAAACCTTTGTGGTGTGACAACACTGGCAGGCCGGGGCACCTGTGACAGCAACCAGCTTATCCTGATTAAGACTTTTTATGTAAGCACACATACAACCGGAATTACAGTTTCATTATAAATAGTACTGGTATTTTCCATTCTCTTTTTTTTCATTTTTAAAAGAGGAGCTGGTCAGACCGCACCTGTGTCCACACTCCACTCTGACTTGGTTGGAACAGGCGCTCTAGGACCCAGCAGCCCTCCTGCCCCGGGGCCTTTGCTCCTGCAGTTCTCGGTGTGGGACAGGCCCACCCTCTCCTCACCTGGTGCTGGCCCTTCAGCTCTTGCCCCCAGACTCCGGCCCTGACGAGACCGGGACCTGTTAGGCTCCCCCCTTACTGGACCCATCTTCTCCTCCCTGGCTCTTGTCCCTACTTCTTTCTTTCAAAAAGTTTTCTGCAGAGACAGGGGTCTCACTATGCTGCCCAGGCTGGTCTTGAACTCCTGGCCTCAAGCGATCCTCCAACCTGGGCCTCCCAAAGTGCTGGGATTACAGGTGTGAGCCACTGCACCTCCTGTCCCCGTTAACGACAGCGTGTGGTCGAGTCGGCCTCCTCCACTGCACTGAAAGCCGCAGAGGGCACAGGCCATTCCATGCCGGGCCCGCTCAGGGTCTGGCCCACAGCACAGGCTCACTGGAAACGTGCCGATGGATGGACAGAGGAAATGGCTGCCACCGTGCTGGGCCAGACCCCGGGCTAAGTGACCGCTTGGTGCCCATGACGTCACCAAAGCCTCACACCCACTGCGACGAGACAGCTGACCAGACCGCTGAGGTTCCAGAGTCCCTACCCTGTGCCACGGGCTTTCTATACCCTGGATCCTTTTACTGTCATGACAACCCTCCCTGTGCCAGGCGTGGAAACTGAGGCACAGAGAGGGGGATCACCTTAAACAGATGGAGTACCCCCATTTTCAGATAAAGAAAACGGGCCCAGAAAGTGAGCTAGGGAGTGGAAGATCCAGCACGTGATTTTGGATCAATTGATCCCACGGCCCCAACTCTCACCTGGATTGGCGGCTAGCTAGGCGGGGACCGAGGTCAGAGAAGGATGGTGACATGGCCAGCGGACGCCACCCGCAACCACTCGACTGTGGCCCAGCCCCGCCTGCATCGTGGTCAGGGCTCCTCCGTCTCTACCATGGCCCCAGGAGGCAGGCACAGGGGACGCAACCTGCCCCACCAGGACGCCCCTCTCTTCGCGCCCAGCCCCGTCTCACTAACCTACATCTGAAATGACAAACACTGGGGTGGCAAACCTGCATTTCTGGCGAGCGGTTCACGGGGACAAACACGGCAGGCTTCGACGGGGGCCTGGGCAGGGCGGGGGCTGCTGCGGGGGGAGCAGGAGTCGCGGCCGGCGGGGGCTGAGTGCCCGGCTCGGGGCTCTGGTCCCCGGCCTGCAGGGGAGCTGGCGGCAGGTGCGCTGCTGCTGGCCCCGCGCCAGCGCCCGTCTGCTCCACCGCTGGGGCGTCATCAGGCTCAGACACCTCCGAGGATTCGGACTCCTCTGCTGAGGGCAGGCGCCGGCGCTTCCGGTGGGCCCCGCTGAGGCTGCTGAACTTTTCCGGGCCCTGGGCTGGGAGCTCCTCGGCCTTCCTGCTGGGAGAGTGGAGATGTCAGGCACGCAGGCCCCGGACATCTGAGGCTGGCCAGGGCTGCTGAACACTCACCAGGGGTCAGGAATCTAAGGCCGTGTCCCTTTCTGCCCCAGGGCCTTTGCACTCCTGTTCCTACTCCCAGAAACATCCTTCCTGCAGATAACCCTCCCCCACTTTGGTCCGGATTCAAGCGTCTGCTCCAGTGTCACCTCGCAGGGAGGCTGTCCCTGACCACACAGCCCCAGACACCTGTCTCTTCTCTCTCCACCCACTTCCCCCGCTGTGTTTTCTGCTCAGTACGTCCCACCTTCCCTCCACCAGACTCTAAGCTCCTTAAGGGGAAGGACTTTCTTTTTATGCACTGTCCCATCTGCAGGGCCTAGAGGGGCTCCTGGGACAGAGCTCGCTCTCGGTAAACAGTCATTAAATGAACAACAGGGCTCGCAGGGACGGGCCTGTCCTAGCTGGACAGAGCGGGCTGAGTGAGGCCGCGGAGCGTGAGGGGACGGGGGAGGCACACAGGCTCAGCGAAGGGTCAGCTGCCTGGGGGGACGCCAACCTGGTGTGGCCGATTGTCCCACTGGTCAAGACCAGGTGGGAACCTGGATTTTAATGTGACATCTCCTACTTCTTAAACGTTGGCCGTACTGGGTTAAATAACGTGGCCCCAAAATTCATGTTTACCCAGAACCTCAAAACGAGTACTGGGTTAAATATTGTGGCCCCAAAATTCACGTTTACCCAGAACTTCAAAACGAGACCTGATTTGGAATGAGGGTCTTCACAGATGTAATTAAATTAAGATGAGGTCACACTGGATCAGGATGGGCCTAATCCCACCACTGACTTGTGTTCTTAGAAGAAGAGAAAAGAGAGACCCAGACTCAGGGCCTAGACCCGGGTCTAGGAGAATGCGTAAGACACAGATACACGCTGGAAGGACGCTATGTGACAGGGGAACAGAGAGGGGAGTAGGCAGCTGCAAGCCAAGGAACGCCAAGGAACGCCAAGGACTGCGGGCCACCACCGGAAGCCAGGACAAGTCCGGGGACAGATTCTGCCCACAGCTTCCAGACGGAGCCACCTGTGCTCACACCTTGATGTCGGACTTCTCGCCTCCAGAACAACGACGGAATACATTCCTGTTTTTTTTTTTTTTTTTTTTTTTGAGACAGAGTCTCACTTTGTTGCCCAGGCTAGAGTGAGTGCCGTGGCATCAGCCTGGCTCACAGCAACCTCAATCTCCGGGGCTCAGCGATCCTACTGCCTCAGCCTCCCGAGTAGCTGGGACTACAGGCATGCGCCACCATGCCCGGCTAATTTTTTGTATATATATTTTTAGTTGGTCAATTAATTTCTTTCTATTTTTGGTAGAGACAGGGTCTCGCTCAGGCTGGTTTCGAACTCCTGACCTTGAGCAATCCGCCCGCCTCGGCCTCCCAAAGTGCTAGGATTATAGGCGTGAGCCACAGCGCCCGGCCGTTCCTGTTGTTTTAAAGCGCTAAATTTGTGGTGGTTTGATACAGCAGCCCTGGGGAGCTTTTTTTTTTTTGAGACAGAGTCTCGCTTTGTTGTCCAGGCTAGAGTGAGTGCCGTGGCGTCAGCCTAGCTCACAGCAACCTCAAACTCCTGGGCTCGAGTGATCCTTCTGCCTCAGCCTCCCGAGTAGCTGGGACTACAGGCATGCGCCACCATGCCCGGCTAATTTTTTTATATATATATCAGTTGGCCAATTAATTTCTTTCTATTTTTGGTAGAGACAGGGTCTCGCTCAGGCTGGTTTCGAACTCCTGACCTTGAGCAATCCGCCCGCCTCGGCCTCCCAAGAGCTAGGATTACAGGCGTGAGCCACAGCGCCCGGCCTGGGGAGCTTTTAATAACACACTGGCAAACAATCCTACTGCTTTAGTAATACCACACAAACCAAACCAAGCCCAACACTGGGCCAACTTGAGCTCTTGATCACCTAATGGCAATTTCTGGCCTCATTATCTGTACAAACGCTGGAAGAACCTACGATGGGCGACTCCAAACGGCAAGGAACACTGGCATTGCCAGGGCGAGACATGTACGGCCTTTACCGACCAGAGGCACTCAGCACGGACAGCGATCGCCAGCTACTCAGGCCACCACAAACTTAGTTTCCCAAACACCGCACCCCAGGAAGACTCCAAACCTGTAAGCCCTCCCCGGCAGGCCCTGGTGGCGAGCAGGGGCTGGCCGACTCACTCTTTGGTGTGGTACATGCGGTCCCCGGTGCCCAGCTTGGATGTGGTATAAAAGAGTCTCATCTCCGTGTCCGAAACCTGGACTTCGCTCAATTTCTGTAGCATCTCTGCTCGCTGGGAAAGGAAACGCAGGTGTCATACATTTGGCATCACGACCCTCTTCTCAGAGGGGACACTGTGAATAAAATTTTAGCATCGCTAACAGCTAGAGTCTTTTTAAATGCAGTCTAGGGTTGTACAAACGAGGCTCTCTTTGCAGCACTGAGTGTCATGATAGAAGACTACTGGCCACCCGCTGTCCACCAACAGGAGACTGAACAGATGAAGCAGGGCCAGTCGTACAGAGCCACACGCCCCAGCTGTTACGAGGGAGGAGGCGGCTTCAAGCGTGTTGATGTGAACTGGTCCCCAAGCCCCCGTAACATAGCCTCAGTCACCTAGGTGAGGATTTCATGAGTTTTTCCATTGTTGTTTTTGAAATTGTACATATACTTTTTTTTTTCTTTAGAGATGAGGTCTCTCTCTGTCACCCAGGCTGTAGTACAGTAGCATCATCATAGCTCACTGTAACCTCAATCTCCAGGGCTCAAGTGATCCTCCTGCCTCAGCCTCCCAGCCTGACCAGGGGCTGATCACTGTTGGAGCTGGTGACAGGGACACAGGAGTTCATTACTCTATTCTCTCTACTTTTCTAGATGTTTGAATTTCCCATGACAGATCTTTTTCCTTAAGCATAACTAAGGGAAAGAAAGTTTGAAATTCTCTAGGATAAAGTAAAAAAATAAGTAACACGAATGATTAGGAAAAGATGGGAGCACAAAAATTTAGTTCCTCAGCCACAGTAGCCACATTTCAAGGGCTCCACAGCAACATGCAGCTAAGTGGCTACTGCATCGGACCGTGCAGACATAGAACACTTCCCCCATTCCAGAAGGTTCCACGGGATAGTCCTGCTGCAGAGACCATGCTGGGAGGACAGAGAGACTCCCCACTCTGGAGAGCTGTGTGCAGACCCTTCAGAGCGGGCTGTACCTGGCTCTTCTTCTCCTTCTGTTCTAAGATTTTCTGCAACGCTTTCCTCTCTTTTTTGGTCAGAGGCTTCTTCTCCTTCTTCGACAGGGGAGGGGCTTTGGTCTTCTTTTTCTTCTTCCCCGGCAGAACGAGCGCGTTGCTTGCGTCGACTCCTTTCAACGTGCCCTTGTCTGAAAAGACACACGTGCCTCACCCGCAGCCCGGCCTGTGCCACGCGCCCGGCCTGTGCCACGTTCTTTCAAGATCCCCCTGCCCCTGAGAAAGGTGAGATACATGAAGATGACTTATTGTGATGTAAATAAGAACTTTTCGGAGGTCTCTGAGACCTCAGCCCCTGTGCTCAGATGGCTCAGTCCCAAGTGTCGGCCAGTGTCTTCGGCTCTCTTTGAGGTGCTGTCCTGAGCTGTCCCTGCTACTACAATGGCTGACACCTGTCCCGGGACACATCCTGCTTCTGCAGGCGTTCTCTACCTTTCAAAGCATTCTCGTGCCAGTCACCAACACATTTTCCCAAAACATCACTTCCAAAACTCTAATAGCAAGTAGGATGCTTACTAAGGTTGAGCATCCCTTATCCAAAATGCTTGGGACCAAAAGGGTTTCAGATTTTAGATTTCTTTTTGGATTTTGGAGTGTCTGCATTATACTTACCAGCTGAGCCCTTTAATCCAAAAACCTGAAATCTGAAGTGCTCCTATGAGCATTTCCTTTCTGTGTCACATTGGCAAAGTTTAAAATTTTGAAGCATTTTGTATTTTGGGTTAGGGATGCTCAACCTGTACCACCTGCACCATTTTGCAAATTTGAAAATGGAGGCGCAGAGATGTTAGGCGATTTGCCTCGACTCCTGCCTATCTGTGCAACTCTTAAGGAGGGAGTTCAGACTTCCAGATTCCTACCCAATGTTCTTCACTATAACATGCCTTCCACGTCCAACAGGAGGGCAGGAGAGCATGCTGACTGGTGGGTGGAGGCAGCAGCTACTCCAGATGGCCCCAGATCCCATCTCCATTTCTGCAATCTTCCCTACAGCCACACGGGCCTGGCCCTTGGGGCTCACATGGCAGCTGGACAAGTTCAGTTTGGGAACACGTTTAGTTTGGACACCTGGTGGATAGCCTCGAACCCACTCAGTTGCTTCCCCCAGCTCTTCTGCACAACTGGCGCAGTAGAGGTGACCCATGACTTCCTGATGTTAAACTCAGTAGGGCTTCTCTCTCCCTGACTCTGAAACAGCACCTGAAGCCGACGGTGAGTGTCCTCCCTGGTCCCAGGACAACCACACTCTCCCAGCTCTCTCCCACCTCACGGGCTACTCCGCCCCCCTGGCACGGTCCTCTTCACTCCCCTCCCCAGGGCTGGACTCATTCCTTCAGTCTTCTGGCTTCAAGTGAGTATCATCTATACACAGATGATTCCAGAATTAATCTCGCCACCAAGACCTGCCTCTCTTGAACATCCAGGTAGCTGCCTGCCTACCCTCTACTTGGATACCTAACAGGTCCCCCAAGCCACTCATATCCAAAGCCCAGCTCCAAGCTGCCTGCTGCACACCCGGGAGTCATCCTTGTCACCTCCTTTGCTCTTGTGCACATTCTCTGACTTCAAAACACACCCCGAATCCACTCACACCCACTTCTCACCTCCCCTACTGCTGTCTCCTGGTCCAAGCATCCGCTCCACCTCCCGCCCCACCACCCTGATTCTCCCTTTGCCTTCTACTGCCCCTCCTCTGCGTAAACCCCCCTGCGCTCTCTTCTCACTCAGAGAAACGCGCCAGTCCTCACCTAGCCCGGTGAGGTCCGACGTGCCCTGGGCCCCGTTTTCTCTCTCCTCTCACCGGGCCACCCCGGTCCTGACTCCCGCACAGGGAGGCCCGCCCCGCATCCCTGCGGAACCCTGCGGAACCCTGCAACCACGCGAGCGCCGCCCCTGCTGCGCAGCCACACGACGTTCTACACCTCGCGCGTTTCCCCTGCCTGTCTCCGCCCGCGAGCATGTAAACTCCGGGTGGCGGGGATCTTTAAGACCTCCTTTTCTGCTACGTCTCCAGGGCCTAGTCTAGCGCTGGCCTACAGGAGGGCGAGAGCAGCCCCGAGCACTGCCCCCCCAACTCCCCTCCTCTGGATCATCCGGAATGGGGGCGCCTCTGCGCCCCCCGCCCCAGAGCTGGGGAGGCCGCAAGCGCACAGGCCGGAGGACGCCCGCCCTCACTGCCGGCCCTGGCGGCGAGGCTCGGGGCGGCCCTCCCGCCAAGCCCGACCGCGGTCCCGGGACGCCTTACCCTCTAGCTCCAGCCGCACCGGGGGCGGCTCCGGGGGGCCCTTGGACGGGCCGGGGCCCGCCTGCTGGCGCCCCCTGACGTTGTACCGCCGGCGCAGCTTCCCCATGGCGGCGCCTCCGCCCAGCTCTACTCCGCCGGCGGCGGCACCCAGTCTACCTGAGGCCCAGCCCACGTGGGTGCCCAGACCACCAACCCAGCCGCGAGACTTCCGGATTAAGCTATCGCGAGAGTCGGAACTGACTGGGACGCTGAGGTGCCGGGCTGAAGGCGGGACCAGGCCGGAGGCGGGGCGTGTGTGTTGGGTCGGGGGCGGGCCAGGGGCAGGGCTATGCAGATAAGGGGGCGGGGCCCCAGGTCCCTTGCCCAGCCCTGCCTAGGGCTGTTCCCGCGCGGTGTGCTTGGTGTCTAAATCTGAACTAGCTACTAATGCTCATTTGGCTAGACCCTGAATGAACAGTGTAAAAAATATATATATATTAAATATAAAAAAATTACTCATTTGGCTACGTGAGAGTGGGAGTCTTTTGTCACCTTTTATTTATTTATTTTTTTTATGGTTTTATTTATTTTTTTGAGACAGAGTCTCACTCTGTTGCCCAGGCTAGAGTGAGTGCTGTGGCATCAGCCTAGCTCACAGCAACCTCAGACTCCTGGGCTCAAGCGATCCTCCTGCCTCAGCCTCCCGAGTAGCTGGGACTACAGGCATGCGCCACCATGCCCGGCTAATTTTTTTTGTATATATATTTTTAGTTAGTCAATTAATTTCTTTCTATATTTTGGTAGAGACGGGGTCTTGCTCAGGCTGGTTTTGAACTCCTGACCTCGAGCAATCCGCCCGCCTCGGCCTCCCAGAGTGCTAGGATTACAGGCGTGAGCCACAGCGCCTAGCCTTGTCGCCTTTTAAAATACAACCTGGGACCCTAATACTACAAACGTATTCTCCCACTCTATTTTGTTCATCTGCACTTCCTAATATTCCTACAAGAAACATGTATTAGCTGTGTAGTAAAAAGCCACCAAATAGTTCCATCATCACAAGGACAGACAGAAGATCTAAAAGAAGCCGGCATCTATTAGCCAACTTTAAACTCTCATTACCGCATCACATTGTCTGAATTGCACTCGGAAATAATGCATTTTCTGAATCCTGTAATTATCTTGTGACTAGAACAGTTATATTGTACCACAATTTTTTTCTGTTAAAAGCATTAATTCGGGCTGGGAATCAGGTCTGGCTGCAGACTTGGTAAGCTATAGGTATTTTTTATTTTTATTTTTTTTGAGACAGAGTCTTGCTTGTTGCCCAGGCTATAGTGAGTGCCGTGGTGTCAGCCTAGCTCACAGCAACCTCAAACTCCTGGGCTCAAGTAATCCTTCTGCCTCAGCCTCCTGAGTAGCTGGGACTACAGGCATGTGCCACCATGCCTGGCTAATTATATATATATATATTAGTTGGTCAATTAATTTCTTTCTATTTATAGTAGAGACGGGTCTCGCTCTTGCTCAGGCTGGTTTCGAACTCCTGACCTTGAGCAATCCACCCGCCTCAGCCTCCCAGAGTGCTAGGATTACAGGCGTGAGCCACCGCGCCTGGCCTATAGGTATTTTTTAAATGAATGAATGAATGAGTGAGTGAATAAATGAAGAGTGTGATTGAATTTGGATAAGCTCCTCTCCTCTGCAAAGAAAAAAACAAAGACAAAAAAACAAAACACAAACTTAGGTGATACAGGACAGGATTTAGGTATCATACAAGTAAACATTTTTTTTTTTTTTTTTTGAGACATAGTCTCACTGTGTTGCCTGGGCTAGAGTGCCATGGCGTCAGCCTAGCTCACAGCAACCTCAGACTCCTGGGATCAAGCAATCCTCCTGCCTCAGCCTCCCGAGTAGCTGGGACTACAGGCATGGGCCACCATGCCCGTTTAATTTTTTCTATATATTTTTAGTTGGCCAATTAATTTCTTTCTATTTTTTGTAGAGCCGAGTCTCACTCTTACTCAGGCTGGTTTCAAATTCCTGGCTGAGCAATCCTCCGGCCTTGGCCTCCCAGAGTGCTAGGATTACAGGCATGAGCCACCACACCTGGCCTATTTTTTTTAAAGTTGTATATTATTTTCAGTGAATTTTTTAAAAGTATAGTTAGCATATTAAACCTGTGTTTTCATAGATTTTGCTGCTTAGGATGATAGTGATCTAAAGTTTCCTCTTAAATATGTTTATTTAAGTACATTAAAAGTGTGTCCATTTGGGTGTGGTGGCACAGGCCTATAATCCCAGTACTTTCGGAGGCCCAGACTGGAGGGTCCCTTGAGCCCAGGAGTTAGAGGTTACAGTGAGCTACGATCTCTCCACTGCACTCCAGCCCAGGCAACAGAGCGAGACCCTGTTTCATAAAAACCATGTTCCCTTAAAACATATTAAGTAGGTAGTCATATATTCTTTTTTTTGAGACAGAGCCTTGCTGTGTTACCCAGGCTAGAGTGCTATGGCGTCAGCCTAGCTTACAGAAACCTCAAACTCCTGGGCTCGCTCGAGCAATCCTACTGCCTCAGCCTCCCAACCACGCTCCTAATTTTTTCTATTTTTAGTTGCCCAGCTAATTTTATTTTTCTATTTTTAGTAGAGATGGGGGGGGGAGATTTTGGTCTTGCTCAGGCTGGTCTCGAACTCCTGAACTCAAGCAATCCTCCCACCCCCGCCTCCCAGAGTGGTAGAATTAGAGGTGTGCGCCACCACACCCAGCCATCTTCTATATTTTCTTCTAAAATATTATATACCAAAGGATTAGCTCCTAGAAGATATAAAGAAAAAAACGCATTTACTCAAGAAGGTCGGTGGATCTCAAATAAAAAGTTTAACAAAAGAAGCCGACCACAAAAGAGTCCTACTGTGTGATTCCCTTTACATAAGATTTAAACACAGGCAAAATGAATCCTAAATTTTGGAAGGGACATAGTGAATAGGAGGGGACACAGGGAGCCTTTTGGGGGAGCTGAAAATGTTCCATTTCTTGATCTGGTTGCTGGTTACCTTGTGTGTTCTGTTTGTGAAAGTTCATAAAGAGGCACCTACAATATGTGTATTTTCCTATGTTTTGTTCACGTCAATAAAAAAGTTTACTCTTAAAAAAAGATAAACATTCAGTCCAATTAGCTGTGTAAAAAGAAAAAAAAAAGATAAACAGCACAAGAAAAAAAAATGTTCAAAAGATATGAACAGGCAATCCACAGTGGAGTAAATCAAATGGCCCATAAAATATATGAAAACCTCAACCAGGAATCTGGAAGATGTGAGTTCAAAAATAAGAAACAATTTTTCACTCTAGGATTGGCAAAAAATAAATCCGGTTAGACTTGTTTTGTTTGATTCCGGATGCAAACAGAGGTCCTGCACTGCATTTGGTTGTTCTGGCTCTTCAGTCTTTAAAACCAATAGTCCCCCCCTTTCACCTTTCCCACCGTTTATTTCCTGAAGAAACCGGGCCGTTTGTCTTGCAGAATGCCCTACACTCTGGCGTGGGCTCCTTGCTTTTGCCTGCTTCTGACTTTTCCCTCCGTACCCCCTATTTCCTGTAAACTGTTGTTTGGATGTGGAGGCCAGAGGAGGTTCGAGCTCGGCGCGCCTCGGCGACACCGGTCGCAGGCGGCGCTGGCACTTCCTGACACCCGGCCCGATTGGCGGGACCAGTGTTCCCCACGTGGCCCTGCAGTTCCCCCTCCTGGGGTTGGTCTCCTCCGATGATCGCCGCCGGGGTCCATCATCTCATTAAAGAGTGCAAAGGACGTTCTAGTCACCTTGGCACGTATGAGAGAGACTTTTCCAAAAGGAACGAACCTTCCCTCCCCAAGTCTTCCGTGGCTCTGAAATACAGTTCCTTCGGGACGGGCAGGAGGGATGCTTGATGCCTCTGTTTATTTAAAAATTTGAGAATGAATGAGCTGATGCCCACGGTGGCCAATTTTGGGGTCCCATTATAATAAATTTGGGAAGATTTTATATATATATATATATATATATATATATATATATATATATATATATATATGTAGGCATATATATGCATGCATATCCCACACGCACATTTAATGTTTTCCAATCAGTTGCAGTCACTACCCATGTCGAGGTTGCTGCAAGTTTTGCAGACATGGGCTGCTTTGCATGGTACAGTTAAGAATGAAAATTATTTTTTAAAAAACGGTGAAAAGCCCCACCAGGTTAGGGCAGGCTTCCGGGAGGCCGGCCCCGCGCTGGCCCGGGTGGGCGGCGGGTCGGGGCGCGGGGGCGGGGCGCGGCGCGGCGCGGGCAGGGCCGTCGCGCCTTTGCGCGCGGGGCGGGGCAGGTGGCGCAGCGGCGGCGGCGGCGGCGGCGGGCAGAGGCGCGGCGCGCGGCCCTCGAGCGCGCCAACGCTGCCCTCGCCGGAGCCCGCGGTGGCCCTGCGCGCGGCCCGCTCCCTGCACCGCGACCCCGCACCCCGCCGGCCGAGCATGGGCGCACGCTTCTCGCCGGGGCCCCGGGCCCGGGCCGGGCTCCTGCCGCCGCTGCTGCTGCTGCTGCTGCTCGGGCTGCTGGCCCCCGGCGCGCAGGGGGCGCGGGGCCGCGGCGGCGGCGAGAAGAACAGCTACCGCCGCACCGTCAACACCTTCTCGCAGAGCGTCAGCAGCCTGTTCGGCGAGGACAACGTGCGCGCCGCGCAGAAGGTGGGCGGCGGGCCCGCGGTCACCTTGCCCCGGCCGCCGCGCACCTGGCGCCGGGGACGGCCTGGGCTGCGCGCGGCCTCGGGGCTGCCGGCCGCGGCCGGGCGCGGGAGGCGGGGGCCGGCCGGGCCGGGGAGGGGCCCCCTGCGCGCCGCGCTCCTCCTGGGCCCCTGGCCCCGCGGGCGGCGCGGCCCGAGCCGCTCCAGGCTGCGCTGACGCCCGCCGCGCCTCTCATTCATTCATTCACCACGTCTGAATGGGCACGGACTGTGAGCCAGGCACCCTGCCCGCTGCCCGGGGGCGCCCTGCCCTGCGACGCGGCCCCTGTGCCACGCTGCTGCGCTGCCCCCGGCACCCCGGATTTGTCCTGGCCGCGCTCGCGACCCGCTCCCCCAGCCCCTTAGGCCCTCCTCCTGCCGCCTGGAAGATATGCAGGCTTGCTTCGCTTACGGAAGAAAGGGCGCCATGCGGTCGCGCTACTGCTTTGGCAGCGCGAGCGCCTACTGTGTGCGGGGGCTGCGGGGTCACTGGGAGCCTTTTGTTTGGGGGGCAGTCCAGCAGCCTGCAGCCCCCAGGGAATGGTGTTGAGCCCTAGGAGGAGCACAGGCAGTTTTCCCCATTCCCGCTTCTTCTCTGGAGCTGGGTGAGATAGGTGCGCCATTCTGGGCCAAAGTCCCCGACCAGCACCCGAGAAAGCGGAAGTTAATTAATGGGGGCAGTTGCACGTGGTAATGCGGTTCCCTTGCTGTTCCTCCTGTTAATTTCTTCGCTCGCTGCTAGCCCTGGGGTTTTGGAGTGGAGGGAAGCTTGGATTCAACCTGGGGCTCTACCATTTACAAGCTGGATGGCGTTAGGCAAGTGGCATCACTTCTTTGGGCCTCAGTTTCTTTATCTGTTAAATGGGGATAGTAATAATACTCCCTTCATTATGAGGTTGTAATTATGAATAGTTGGTACCTTCCTGGCCCAGAAGCATAGCTAAAAATTAGTGTCTGCTGCTGTTGTTATTTTCTGGCCAGGGTACAAACCAACTCTGCTAAGCCATGCTACAGGACCTATAGGATTAAAAAAATAAAAAGTTTTCGGGTCCTTGAGATGGAGAAAAAAAGAACATTAAAACCCAAATTAGGGCCTGGTTCGGTGGCTCACACCTGTAATCCTAGCACTCTCTGAGGCCGAGGCGGGAGAATCACTTGAGCTTAGGATCAGGAGTTCAGGACCAGCCTGTGCAAGAGCCAGACTCTATCTCTAGTAAAAATTTAAAAATTAGCCAGGCATGGTGGCGTGTGCTTGTAGTCCCAGCTACTTGGGAGGCTGAAGCAGGAGGATCGCTTGAGTCCAGAAGTTTGAGGCTTCAGTAAGCTATGATGATGCTACTACACTGTTGCCCAGGCAACAGCGTGAGACTCTAGCTCAAAGAAAAAAAAAAAACAAATTACATTGGCTGGATGTTCTTATTGCATAAAATGAAAGCCAGGTTAATTTGTTAGAAAAAGTGTTAACTTCTGACCATCTTTCCTACGCGTGTGTGGATGCCTTTTGCCACGGTGTGGGTGCGTGTCTTTATCCTGTGGGGAAAATACAGTCTGGGAGACAGGACTCTGTGTAGGTGGCCAGAGCGGGAGAAGGGGGCAGGCTGAGCACCGGGGTGCTAAAAGGTTGCCCTGGAGTCCGCCCGGGCATGGGTGTGTGTGTAAAGGGCCTCTGCGAGCACTTTCCTCTTGCTGCCCTGCCTGAGCCGTTTGAAGGCAGAAATCAATCATGTGTTTTAGAGCAAAAAGAAGTCTGCCTTTTTTATGCAGGGTAAGCACAAGGAACCCCATGTCTCAGTTGACAGTGGTTCCCTGGGACAATGTAAGGTCAACAGAGGTGAAATACGAAATGGATATTTAAGAGTTTTTACCTCTGGGTTGGTGTCTGGAAGAAAGAGTCTGAGAATCTGGGGGTCAGAGCTCTTTCTGGGGTAAACCAGAGTTTGTGCCTTCAACAGGGATGATGATAAAACTGCTAACTTCTGTTATTTGCTTGACATGTGCTCAGTGCTCTTATAGGTAAAACTAATTTGATCCTTAGAATACCCCTATGAGGTAGGCACTGTTCAATGTACAGAGTGGTGCGATGGTCGGCTTCAGTTCAGACTGAGTGGCAGAGCCGGGATCTGAACCCGAGCAGAGTGGGCTTTGGATCCCACATTCGTACTTCTCATGGGTCTCCCAGCCCCACAGCCCTGTCCGTGTTGCCGCAGCCGAGCAGCATCTGGAATGAGGTTGACCTGACTTATTTTACTTCCTGTCGGTGCAGCTCAGACCAGCCAGGCTTGAGGATATTGTTTTATTAATTTTAATTGAAGGAAAAGTGGGTCTGCTAGCAAGTGTAGTTTTCAGCATGCCTGAATTTACTAATTTGAGCCATACCTGCTTTGTGGGTTATGAAGCTTGATGGTATTTAAAAAAAAAAAAAAATCCCTTATTCTAATCTGGGACTTGTCTGAAATAAACCCATGACCTTCCTATTTGGAGCATGGGGCCTGCTGTCCTAACAGACATGGGTTCGAATCCCAGCCCAGCTTCCTGCTCGCCCTGTGACCTCGGGCCAGTTGCTTTACCTCTCTGTGTCTCATCTGTGCAGAGGAGACAAATGGGGGCGTTGAAGGGGTCAGGTTGGGTTGTACAATACCAGGCACAGAATAAGCATTTAGTAAATAGGAGAAGACTTATATAGGAAAGGGATTTGTCTGCTAGGAGAATGATAGACTCTTTCACTCTTTTAAAAATTATTAAGCAACTTATACGTGAATGTTCATAGCAACTCTTTTTATAATAGCCAAAGAGTGGAATTATCCCAGGTGTCTATCAGCTGATGAAGGGGTGAACACAGTGTGTTCTGTCTGTTTAGTGGAATATGACTCAGCCATGAAAAGGAATGAAGGACTGAAACATGCTGCAGCACGGATGGACCTTGGAAAACATGAAAACAGCCAGACACGAAAGGCTGCATGTTATAGGATCCCATTTACAGGGTATGAAATGTCCAGAACAGGAACATCACAGAACAGACAGCAGACCGGGCTGTCTGCCAGGGGCTGGGGGAGGGGCAGTGGGGACTTACTGCTTAGCTGATGTGGGGTTTCCTTTTGGAGTGATGAAAAAGTTGGGAACTAGATAGTGATGGTGGATGTACAACCCTGTGAACGTCCTTACTGCCCCTGGATTGTACCCTGTAAAGCAGTCAATGTTATGTGATGTGTATTTGACCACAATTAAAAAAAAAAATTAAGCGCCTGCTGTATGTACAAGGCACAGCAAACGACCCCTCTCCGGGAGCTTTCGTGGTGGGGTGGCAGTGAGGGGTGGGTCATAAATAAATGGAAAGTAGGTGGAACAAGATTATTGTGGAACATAGTGCCATCAAGGAAGTAATAACATTGGCGGGCAATTCTTCTATCAGCGCAGTATGTGGCTGTCGCTGTTCTGAGAGTGGCTCTGTCGTCATCACCGTATTTTGCAGACAAGGGATTGGGGACATAGGAAGGTGGCACCTGTTGCCCACAGTTCAGCTGATTAGTGGTGGAGAGTGGGCAGCGTCCACGCTCGACCTCTGCAGAATTGACAGTAATGGAATAGAGTGGAACAGAGTGGCCAGTGGAGTGGGCTGGCCCTGCCTGAGAAGGAGCCAGCCGCGGAAGGGCATTCCAGGCAGAGGGAACTGCCAGCGCCAAGGCCCCGCAGTGGGAACGGGCCTGCTGTGTTCCAGGGCTAGGGAGAGGGTCGCTGTGCGGCTGCGGCAGGGGAAGCCAGGGAGAGGGACAGACAGCCCAACACGCAGGACCTGGGCTTTCACTGAACGCGCTGGACTGTGATGCCAGAAAGACATGGGAAAATGCCAGAAGGAAGAAGACTGAGGAGGAAGAGGCAGGGGTCTCCGTGTCTTGCCTGGAGGAGGGCAAGGGTTGGATCTGGGAAGATGAGTTGCAGGGCTGGGAGGTTGGGGCGAGTTCCACAGCTGGCTACATTTGCAGTCTGCCTGGTTCTTGGGAGCTTGGACTGACCCGGTGGGAACACCCTGAACACCAAGCTGAGAAAGTGGTGCGTTTTTTCCCTCGCCCCTTGGTCATAGTTGTGTGAAATACAATTTTAAATATTTCAGAAGCTTAAAAAGTAAATCTGCTTCCACCCCAGCCTCCTCTCCCAGCCCCCTTCCCAGAAGCAGCCACATATTCTAAACATATATAAACATACGGACATATAGATCCTGCTCCCCTGTTGTTGGTTTTTTTGTTTATTTTGCACTATGAACTACATTTTGCACTTTCTTTTTTTTTCTTTTTTCTTTTTATGAATACATTTTGGAGAGCAGACCTTATCAGAACCTAAAACTTTGCTTCCTTTTTTGCGAAGGGCTGCAAAGGGGAAATTGTTGCAAGGTTGTACCATCATGATGCAACCCGCCCCTAATGCTGGACAGTCGCTCCTGTCTTGTGCCTCTCCAAACGTGACTACGGGGAAGGTCTTTCTGGACGTATTATTTCGTGTGCACACAGATAAATTCATCTGTACGTTGTTAGAAGTGCAATGGCTGAGTCAAAGGGTCTGTGCATTTCTAAAATTTTTAGTTGAAATGTCACTGGTGTACTTTTGCATGTCTCAGTCTACAGCATAATGGGTTGTCACACACCGAGCACACACACCCAAATGCAGACCTAGAAATGGACTGTTCTAGTCCCCTGAAGTCCCTTTGTGGCCCCACATGGTCACTAAGCCCCAAGGTCACCACTCTGCTGATGTCTAAGTACATAAACTCACTTTGCTTGTGCCCTTTACGCATCGTGCCGGCTCCCCGGATGTCGTTAATACTGAGAGACGTGGCTAAACACCCTCCAGTGTTCATGCCTCCAGAGGGTGATGCTAGTTTGCACGCCCACTGAACACGCACGAGGGCTGGTGCCCAAACTCTCTCCAATGTGGCGGGCCATTGAACTTTTTGGTTTTATTGTATATGAGATGGATGGTCTTTTCATTTATTCAGAATCCATTGGTATTATCTGGGAACTGCCTTTTGTTGTTTCTGTTTTTTTTCCCATTCTGTTGAGCTTTTGGGTTTTTTTGTTTTTTATTTAAAGACACTTGCAGTTTTTGCTGTTTGCAAGAAAAGTATTTTGAGCAAAGTAACTTTGACACCTTCTAGTCCTTTTTTTCCCACCAACATTTTAACAGCTTTATTGAGGTGTAATATCAATATATTACATTACACCTCGACAGACCTCGCATATTAAAAGTGTACGAGTTGATGCATTTCGACATGTGCGTACACCTGTGAGAACATCACCACAATCAAGATGTTTTTTCTTTTTATTTTGAAGATTTTCAAACTGCCAAAAAGTTGGAAGAATAAAACAAAGTACAGCTATGAACTCCTCACCTAGAGTTCCAGTTGTTCACTTTGTCCCCCAAACTTGATGCACACTTTTTTTTTTGGCCAAACCATTTGAAAATTCGTTGTAGACATCTTATTTTTTTTTCTTTTTTTCTTTTTGAGACAGAGTCTCGCTTTGTTGCCCAGGCTAGAGTGAGTGCTGTGGCGTCAGCCTAGCTCACAGCAACCTCAAACTCCTGGGCTCAAGCAATCCTCCTGCCTCAGCCTCCCGAGTAGCTGGGACTACAGGCATGCGCCACCATGCCCGGCTAATTTTTTCTATATATATTAGTTGGCCAGTTAATTTCTATTTATAGTAGAGACGGGATCTTGCTCAGGCTGGTTTCAAACTACTGACCTCGGGCAATCGCTTGCCTCGGCCTCCCAGAGTGCTAGGATGACAGGCGTGAGCCACCGCGCCCGGCAGACACATTGACATTTTTGAAGAGGAGTCAGACCTATCATTTTTTTTTTTTTTGGTAACAGCTTTATTGAGCTATAATTCAGACACCGTGCGAATCATTCATTGAAAGTTCATAGTGTTGTATAACTGTCATACGATCTACGATCAATTTTAGAATATTTTCATCACCCCAAAAAGAAACCCTGTACCCATTAGCAGCGTTCCCCGTTTTCCATCGGCCCCCACCTTCAGCCCTAGGCGAGCACTGATGTACTTTCTGTCTCTGGGGATTTGCCTCTTCAGGATGTTTCATATAAACGGAATCACACGATGTGGTCCTTAGTGACTGGCTTCATTTGCACAGCATCGTGTCTTCAAGGCTTATCTGTCCGTGTTGTAGCATGTATCACAACTTCCTTCCTTTTTGTGTCTTTTTGTTTATCCAATTATCTGTTGATGGACATTTGGGCTGTTGCCACTTTTGTCTGTTGTGAGTAACGCTGCGATGAACATCCATGCACAAATTTTGGTGTGGACGTGTTTTTAGTTTTTTGGGGTATATACCTAGGAGTGCAAATTGCTCGGTCCTATGGGGACTTTTTGTCGAACATTTCGAGGACCCACCACACCGTTTTCCAAGGCAGATGCACCATCTTACATCCCCACCAGCAACGCCGGAGGGTTCTAGTTCCTCCACATCCTCGTCAACACTCGCTGTCGTCGATTCCGCCGCCTGGCGGAGGCGAAGTGGTATCACCGCGGTTTCGAGGGACTAGTCTTTTGAAATGTCCTGCAGTGTGTATCCCTTGCATTTCTGTGTGTTCTTCGGACGCTTGGGACACCTCTGAATTGCAGAATCTCTCACCCCCTGCTCTGGCTTGCTCACCAAGACGCCTTTGCCCTTGTGGCCTGATTTTCCTCAGGGCCAGTCTGCATGTGCCTGGACGTGATGAGAGTCAAGAGAGGTTAGGACGCAGGAAGGCCGCCGCCACCCAAAACCCCGGTGTCGGGTGCCCTGGCCTCGCCGCTGCAAGAGGAGAGCTGAGGAAATCCTGGGCCTAGGTGATCTTGCTCCTCTGAAGCCACAGGCCTCCAGAGTTTGCTCACCTGACCCTCCCACCCCGTTCTAACTTTCTATTCTGAAAATCGCTCAACATACACAAAGGCAGGGAGAAGAGAGGAGCGACCCCCTGAATTCCTCCCCCAGGCATTCCATGTCTGGACTTCTGCCATTCTGGCTACTTCTGTTCCCTCACTAACATTGTTTTTAGCCTGGAGTGGTATTTTCAAGCTAATCCAAGACATACTAGTTCCCCCTTAAATATTTCATTCTGCATCTTTAACAAATACCAACTTTATAAACACCAAAACCGCAATACCATCGTCACAGCCCGTGGCAATTCCTTGAGATCTAGCCTGAGTCCATTTGCTGATTTTCCTGAGTCTTTTTACATTGAACTGATACGGCTTTTCATTCTCTTTTTTCCAAAATAAACTTACTGTTTTTCCAGAACAGTTTTAGATTTGCAGAAAAAAATATGACCTCATTTTAACTTAATCACCTCTGTAAAGACCGTGTCCCCAAATACAGTGACGTTCTGAGGTGCTGGGGGTTTGGGCTTGCACGGAAGAATTTTGGGGGGCACAGTTCAGCCTGTATGGTTCTTCGGGCCCATGTCTCCATCCCCACACGGCGGGTCGGGGTGTCACACAGCCAGGGCAGTGGCCAGAGCGAGCAGGGCCAGCCCCATAGGGAACAGCGAGAGTTGTCCAGCCGGATGGAGGGGCGGGGGTGTCCTTTGCACCGTGAGAAAGAACCTCTGGCCTGGACCTGTGCCGGTTTCTCAGGTAGGGCGGGTTTCGGAACACCTGCCCATAGACGCGTGTTCCGGGGGAGGTGACTGCTGGGTTTGCTCCGAGGGCCCAGCCTCTGTCTTTGCTGGGAGTTCCATGGGATTCCACCCTGCCCCCCATGGATGTGACCGCCTCAGCTGCATCGGGCTCCTGCCGCGTGCTGGCCGCTGTGCTGAGGTCAGGTTCTAACGCTGAATCCTCTCTTGGTCCCATTTTGCAGCTCAGAAGACAGAGGTTCAGCAGCAGGGACAGTGATGTCTGTTCCTCCCAGAATAACTGCTTCCACGCACGCTTTCTAGGGCAGTCGGTGCCATTTAAAGGCCTGCTATCCTTTTCTCACAAAGCCTTTCTTTTTTCCTCCCTTTGAACAAATTAGAGAAATCGCTACACGTTGACAGACACGCACAAGTCACCCATACTTTAGGCAGTTCTACCAGGATGGACAAAATGTGGTATATCCATAAAGCGGATGCTGCTCGGCGATAAAAGGGAAGGAAGTGCTGGTTCGTGCTATGACACGGGTGAACCGCGAAAACACTGGAGTGGAAACTGCCAGACACCAAAGGTCATGTATCGTAGGGTTCCTTTTACATGAAACGTCCAGAATGGGCAAAGCCACAGAGACGGGGAGCAGATGGGTGGGGGCCAGGGACGGGAGGGCGGAATGTCAGTGACTGCTCATAGGTGCAAGGTTCCTTTTGGGGCAATGAAAATGTTCCAGAATTAAATTGTGGTGATGATTACATGCCCTGTGAATATTCTAAAACCACCAAATTGTATAGTTTTGTAGACAGCCCCAGAGTGTCTGATGCAGTGGTCCGGGTGGGGCCCAGGAGCCTGCTTTTCTGATAGACTCCGGCTGGTCCAGAGAACACACTCTGAGAACCACTGACCCGGGATAGATACCCCGAGGTAGGATTTCTAGAAGCTCTGTCCTCTTGGGTGTGGTTCTCATTCATGCTTCTCCTTCTCCTGGATCCCCCCGCCCACCTGCCCCCACCAGAGAGAGGGGCGGTCACCCCCCCCCCTTTTCTCTGACGCATGTGCTTCCTTCTGGCATTTTCCACATGGTCTTTTTTTGGTTTTTTTTTTTTTTTTTTTTTTACAAAAATGTAAACCCCTTCCTTTTTTTAGATGACAGCTTCGTTGAGATTTATTAATAATTCACATACCATACAATGCACCCATTTAAAGTGTGCAGTGCCGGTGTTTTTAGTGTATTTGCAGTTACGTGTAAGTACGATCAGTTTTAGGACGTTTTCTTCATCTTGGGAAAGAAATCCTGTGCCCTTTAGCTATCATCCTCCTACCTCCCAAGCCCCCGGAAACCCCTAATTCTGTCTCTGAGGATTTGCTGTCCTGGACATTTCATCAATATGTGGTCTTCGGTGTGTGGCCTCTTTCATTCAGCGTGATGTCTTCAAGGTTCATCCGTGTTGTGTGAATTGGCGCTTCGTTCCTTTTTACGGCCAAATAATGTCCAGTTGCAAAAACAGGACACATCATGTTATCCATTCATCAGTTGTCCACATGGTGTTTAGATGTACAGATGCCTTGAGTGCTTGCACCTGTGCAATTTCTTAAAAGGTTGATGTCATCGTAGGACACGTTGGGGTAAATACTTCTGTTAGAATATTGGACATGGATAGGAGTTCTGAACATTTACCACGTGCTCAAAGCATGTCACTTGAATATCCCAGTGCTCCTAATAGCCACAGGTGAGGTAGGTACTGTTACCCCATTTGTCAGCTGCAGCCCCGAAGCCCCAGACAGCTTACGAATATGTATCGGATGCCCGTGGCCACCCGGCTAGTAAGAGGCAGAGCTGGGATTCGAACCCAGGTGATGTGATCAGCCATGTGGCTTGTGCTTTCTTAGCCACGGGACTAGCTCAGAGGTGATTGGCGTCCTCCACTCTCCTGGTTGCTGATTCAGCCCTGCTCTTCCCGTCTCATCTGTCCTGGAGGAACATCCAGCTAGGACGTCCAATTAAAATGCTGTAGCCAATTTACCTTGAGACATTTACCCTCCACATGTGAGCCCATGGCAGGTGTACTTGGTTCATTGCAGCACTGTCTCTGATAGCAAAGGTTGGAAGCAACCTACGTGTCCATCAGTAGGGGACTAGCTGCAGGTGTACCATCTTTTAAAAAGAATTTTGCACCGCTGTATGGTCTGAGTTTGAGTGATTGCCAAGATAGAGTGTTGTATGAGAAAAACTGTAGAACTGTACACATACACTGCCATTTGTGGGGGGAAAAAATCTATGCTGTTGTTGACCCGGCGTATCTGAGGAAGGACACACAGGTGAGTGGTAATGGTGGCGCCTCCAGGTTGCTGGGCAATGAGGTAGAATGCTTACTTTTCTCCGAACATCTGTTTGTAGTTTTTAGTTTTGTGTTAGATACAGAAAATATCACTTATTTAAAAAAATAAGATAAAATGAGGCTGCACCTCCTATTTCTCTAGCCCCGTGGTTCTGCAGGATCACCTGGAGAAAGACCTCAGAGCCCAGGGTCCCAGAGTTGGACAGAGCACGGGGCTCTGTCATTACCAGCTTCCTAGGAGACCCTGGCCCGCTTGAGTTTGGGAATCGGGTTCTCACGTTTCACAGCTGGTGTGGGTGGCCCAGCCTCTGGGGGGCTAGGTGGGTGGCAGAAACCACCACTCTTGAAAACTGAGAAATCGGGCAGAGGAGAGGAGAGCGCCTGAGCAAAGAAGAAACAGAAAGACAACAGGAGAAATGGCAGGTGGAGTGAAGCAGCCTTGCAGAGTCCTGGCTCCCGTGCACAGGGTGCCCGGCCTGTCTGCGGGAGGGCTGCGATTCACCCACTTCCACCAAGCTGTCGGCCGGCCATCAGTGCCGAGCTCGGGCTGGTCCCCCGGCTAGTGGACCACTTGCGGTCAGCTTGATATCTTTTCTCTGTTCTGGTATAAACTTGGCTCCACTCGTTGAGGAGGGCGGTGGCGTGCTGGGTGATCCGGTGGTGAGTGACTGTTTTCTTATTTCTGCAGTTCTTGACCCGGCTGACCGAGCGGTTCGTGTTGGGAGTGGATATGTTCGTGGAGACGTTGTGGAAAGTTTGGACAGAGCTCTTGGATGTTCTTGGACTTGACGGTAGGTGTGGGGGTGGCATTCGTGTAAGGTGCCATTTTATTCCATTGGTTCTCAAAGTGTGGAACTGGCACCCACGGTGGGAGGTAGATGAGAAGGTGTTGGGGGCAGGGTAGTGAGGATGTGAATGAACATTATTTATTTTAATAGTTGCACGTATAAGTGGCTCTTCAAAGCGGAGATTTCCCAGATGCTGTCTGTCTGTCCATCTATTTATGTATTTACTTTAAATCCTGTTAGCTTCTGACCAGATGCTATTTAGGATATGGTGCACGTGGGCAGCTCCAGCTTCTCTGCCCCTAGGCAGACCACACCGACCGGAGGTTAGCGCTCTGGTTTATTGGGATCCGTGAAAGAAACTACTCTAGTTCTGTAGGCAGAACGGGACTTGGTGGAGAACGAGGCACTCGCAGAATCATCCGAAGGGCTAGAGGAGAGATGTGTGGCCCCAGACACCGCCAAACCGGCCTGCCAGGGTTGCTGCTGTTGGCACTGTTGAGTTCAAGGTCACACAACTGTAGCAGTTACTTGAGGACCAGGAAGCTTCCACCACTGCCTCAGTGACGAGGCTTTGCACGCTGCTGCAGGGACGCCCACCATTTCTGGAACCATGCGTGTCAGCCGTGGCCAGAAGGCAGCCCCATCTCTCTTACTTTTCACAGTTCCTGGGTCAGGAGAACCGCTACTGGGCAGAACCTAATTTCTGTCCAGTCTCTAGCTGCAGGGGAGTCAGGGTGACGTAGGTCTTAGCCCTCCGGCGTCTGCAATCCCAGAATCACACAGCGGATGCTGCATGAGCCAGCCGGCCTACCACACCCACCGCACTGGGTGCGGATTGCCAGGGGAGCGGCCCCTGAGTTTTGTTGGCCGGGGGAGAAGCGTAGCGTGATTTGATGGTGCAGTGCTGGTCACACATTTCCAGCCAGGAAGACAGCAGCGGTGGGGCACAGTCCTGCCCCTTCCACACGTCTGGGAGGCGCAGTATATTGGCCTCGGCGGGGGTCGAGGCGAAGGCAGTGAGGCTGAGCGGCGAGGTGGCAGCAGCCCCGGGAACTGAGCGGAGCGCCCTGGTCCAGGCCTGCAGCTCGCACCGCCCACACCTCTGTACCCTCCTTCCCAGGCGGCTCCGCCCTGCCCCTACCTGTCCACGTGTGGGGCAGTGACGAGTCCTTCAGTGTCCCATCTGGGGGTGGCAGGAGCTAACCTGGGCAGAGCGCCTGTGCTGTGCCAGCGCTTACGTCCAGAGGTGATCTTGTCCCTGACCCCGTGCGCCCGGTAAGCAGGAGTCTCCCAGCAGCCCGGCCCGCTGCTCCCTTTGCGTCCTCGGCGTCGAGGCCGCTCTCTCCACTTGCGCCTGTCCAGAGTAAATCCCCAGGCAGGGCGCCGTCCGGGTCCAGGCTGCCACCTCTCCCGCCAGGAAGTCTGCAGTAGCCGCCTGCATTGAGGTCCCTGAGGCCACCCCCAGGTGCACTGAGTCACTAGGTGGACCTCGGGACGCAGCACGGGGTCCTGCTCACAGCTGTGACTTACGATAGGGAGAGGACGCGAAGCCGCATCAGCAAAGGGAAAAGGCACGTGGGGCCAAGTCCAGGGGAGTCCAGGCCCGAGCGTCCGGAGTCCTCTTCCCCTGGAGTCACGCAGGACGCCCTTCATTCCTCCAGCAACAAGTCGTGACAACCCACGTGAAGTGTTGTGTGCCGGGGAAGCCCGTTCGAGACTCAGGGTTCAGGATTTTTCTTGGGGGCTGGTCACACGGGCACCCTCTGCCTGATAACGTGCAAAATCCCAGACTTGCAGCAGGAAAGCAGGTGTCTGTCACAAGCCACATTGTCTGTTTTCTCCAGGCTGCACGCTCGCCCTGGCCCTGCGCCGGGCACAAAGGAGCCCTTTGTTGCTGAGAGTGGGAGGGCTGGGGTCCCGCTGCTCAGCCAGTTGCGTGGGTTGAACTGGGTCCCCAGTAAGACGAATTCAGGCCCTAGCCCCGGGACCTGTGAATGAGCCCTTGTTTGGGAATAGGGTCTGTGCCGATGTGATATGCCAAGTTAAATGAGATCATCCCTGATTAGGGTGGGCCCTAAATCCAGACTGAGGTCCTTGTAAGAGGTGGAAAATCTGGACACAGAGACACTAAGAAACATGGGAGGAAGACAGCCACGTGAAGACGAGATCGGAGTGACGCGGCCCCCAGGAGCTGGAAGAGGCGGGGAGGACCCTCCCTGGAACTGTTGGAGGAGCGCAGCCCTGCTCACGCCTGGAGTTTAGACTTCTGGCCTCCAGAACTCCAGAAGAGGACGGATTTCTGCTGAAAGCCGCCCACTTTGTGGTAGTTTGTTTTGGCAGCCAAGGACACTGATGGAACCCTGTTCCGTGAGGACTCTCTCAGTGGTCCTTGACACCCCCATTTTCCAGATGGGAGATGGGGGCTTGAGGCTGAGCCGTTGGCCACCATGGGGCACACTGGTTGGTGCCTGTTGTCACTTCCCCCAGCCACTTGGAACCGTCTCCAGCCTTGAGTCATTGAGTTCAACCTTTAGGGGGCCTCAGACCCGCCCAGGGCACCTCGATGCTCGGGCACAAAGAGCCCCAGGCAGCAGCAGAGCCGCTGCAGAGGATGCTGTGCAGCCCGCAGTCCCCCGGGGCCACTGACGGCCCCTCCGGGGACCTGGCTGAGTCAAGCATCACCCAGATACGGCAATCGTGTGCAATCCTGCCTGGCGTCCACACCCAGCCCTGCGTGGATTGTTTCTGTCCCTGCCCAGCGAACCCTGGAGGAGCAGGCCTGATTGCGGGAAGTTGCGTGCAGCCTGGAGTGAAACGCTGCAGCGTGGGAACGGCCTCCCAGTCACTGGGAGACCAGAACAGTCATTGCGCTGCGGAGCCGCTCGCGTTCCCGATGAGAGCAGCTGGCACATTCCGGAGGTGTGCTGAAACTCACTCGCTTCCGAGTCGTGGTTCTCCCCGTTTTATTTGGTGCATAAGCGTCAAAGCATCCGAAGGCCTTTGGAATTGGAGTCTTTTTTTTTTTTTAATTTTTGATTTTGGAATTGGAGTCTTATGCCTAAAAGTTTGAGTGTGCGAAGTGCTTTATAGGAAACCATATGCCAAAGTGGGACATTCTGGTGCAAAAGATTTCTGTGGGTACAATCCTCTTAATTTCCTTTTTCAGAATTGTTTACAGTGCTGGTTAAAATGGAGACGCTAAGCTTGGCACAGAGCGATCGAGTGGAAATAGAACACATAGGTAATATTAAATTTGCTAATATCCGCATTAAAAACGTAAAAAAGAAACTGGTGAAATTAATTTTACTAAGATATTTTAGTTAACCTAATATATCCAAAAATATTATCATCTCTAGTGGCAATCAATATAAAAATTGTCATTGAAGTGTCTCATGCTTTCCGGGCACTGGGGCCTTTGCAGTCCCGTCTGCATTTGACTCTGAGCACGCTCGGTGCGGACCTGTCCCATTTCAAGTGCTCAGTGCACAGTCTCCGTCCCTGCCCTACGGCTGCCGGCACAGAACCCTTTTCTGGGAAATCGAGCACTTGCCCAGGAGTCAGGAGGCTGGGCCGAAGTCTCCCGTCAAGGTGCTCACTTCCTCTGACGCCTCTGAGGCCACTTCCAGCAAAACGCGGAAAGGAGTCCCCCTCGGTGACGCGTCCGTACGGGGACCGGACGGCTCTGGAAACCAGACGCCCTGCGTGCGACTCTCAGCCCTGCCCTGCCCCACCGGGGGACCCTGGGCAAGCAGCCTGTGTGGGGACTGCCATCCGCCTCACTGGCACGTCGGGACTGGGTAACAGCATGTGCAGGGGGCTCGGGGAGCACCTGGCCCACAGTCAGTCCTCCATCAACACATGGTGGTGCGTGAAGGGGCCCTGCTCCCACATGCGTGTCACTGTGCAGTTCCCGGACCCACGGGATCTGGATTTTCCGTGCTGAGGGCCGTCTGTCCGGCTGTACTCAGAGCTGGCCTCTCCGTCTGCACCCTTGGGGACTTTACAGGTCTGTAGCGACCTAGACCCGGCCCGAGCTGAGAAATGGGGCTGCCACCAAAACATACGAGTTGAATTGGGTCTCCCCAGCATTCCTGTGTTGAAGTCTAATACCTCTTCTAATACCTTAGAATGTGACCTTATTTGGAGACAGGGTCATTAGAGATTTGGTTAATTAAGAGGAGGTCATGCTGGAGCAGGCGGGTCTCAAATCCAATGACTGGTGCTCTTGTAAGAAGGGGACATTTTCACACACACATGCGCACACACACACACACGCACGCACGGGGAGAAGGCCGTGTGAAGACAGGCAGAGTTCGGAGTGATGATTCTACAAGCGGGGGGACACCAAGGATTCCAGCAACCACCAGAAGCCAAGAGAGGCCTGGAACAGATGCCCCCTTCCCAGCCTCAGAAGGAACCAGCCCTGTGGACACGCTGGTCCCAGACACGCAGTACATGGACCCTCACGAGGCCTTGGTTGAGCTGAGAAGGAAATAGCTATACTCAGCCGGGTGCGGTGGCTCGCGCCTGTAATCCTGGCATTCTGGGAGGCCAAGGCAGGAGGATTGCTTGAGGTCAGGAGTTTGAGACCAGCCTGAGCAAGAGCAAGAGCCTGTCTCTACTATAAATAGAAAGAAATTAGCCAAACAACTAAAAATAGAAAAAAAAAATTAGCTGGGCATGGTGGCATGTGTCTGTAGTCCCAGCTAGCTACTCGGGAGGCTGAGGCAGGAGGATCGCTTGAGCCCAGGAGTTTGAGGTTGCTGTGAGCTAGGCTGACGCCACGGCACTCACACTAGCCTGGGCAACACAGTGAGACTCTGTCTCAAAAAAAAAAAAAAAATTAAAAAAAAATAGCTATATTCCTAGATAGTTGGGAAATTGAAATGGTAGCCTGGAACTGTTGATACTCTTAGGTGTGATGATGGTCACATGGTTTTGAGGTGAATAATGTCTTTATTCTTGCAAGGTGCATGACGAAATATGATATGTGTCTTTCCAATGGTTCAAACCAAAAAAATTATGTAAATAAGAGATAAAGCAAAATATGGCAGATTTAATCATTGTTAAACCTGGGTGGCTTTGACAGGAATAGTCACTGTTCTTTCAGCTTTTTTGTTTGAAATTTCCTTAAGCTAGGCACACAGAAGATGCTACTCCTCCATTTCCCTCCCTTGTTTCGATAGCACACCATGTGCCAGCAGTTAGGGTTAGGTTTGGCTGTGACAGGGATCCAGTAACAATGGCTTAAACCAGATGAGTGCTTATTATTTCCATCTTATATGAAAGTCCACAGGGAGGTAGGTGGGTAGTATGATGATTCTGATGGATGTTGTATTCTGAGCTGAAGCACCTTCCATTTAATGCTGTCCCATGAGACACTTCCATGTCCTCATGGCCCACTATGGCTGCTCCAGCTTCGGTCATTGCATCCACATTCCAGCAGGCAGAAGAGGAGGTAAAGGGCACATTCCTACTGCTTTTAAGGATAACCCCCTGAAGTTACTGCAAATTACCTCTTCTTGGCCAGAGCTTAATTATGTAGCTGCAGGGGAGGCAGTGAAATACCTTTACCCTAGGTAGTTGTGTACGCAGCCTGAAATGGAGCATTTATTACTATGGAAATTGAAGGACAATTTGCAGGCTCTGCTCTACCGTGAGAGGTGCTTTAAGCTCACAATACGGCAGGTCGTCTTACAGGGGTGCCCTGCATCTTCTCTTGGAGCTTCGCGTGCATGTTAAGGGAGTAACTTACTTGAGTTCCTTGGGTTGTTGCAAAGGCCTTGTGAGCCCAGCAAGGGAGGTGAGCGCCCCCACTCCCCCTTGTTGAGAGCCCCACACCCACACACTCCCGCGTAACCGGCGCTGTTCCTCTTTTCTGTTCCGCAGTCTCCAACCTGTCCCAGTATTTCAGCCCGGCCTCGGTGGCCAGCAGCCCGGCCCGTGCGCTCCTGCTGGTCGGCGTCGTCCTCCTGGCCTACTGGTTCCTGTCTCTGACTCTGGGCTTCACCTTCAGCGCCCTGCACCTGGTGTTCGGCCGCTTCTTCTGGATCGTGCGGGTCGTCCTGTTTTCCATGTCCTGCGTGTACATCCTGCACAAGTACGAGGGTGAGCCGGAGAACGCCGTGCTGCCCCTGTGCTTCGTGGTGGCCGTCTACTTCATGACGGGGCCCATGGGCTTCTACTGGCGCAGCAGCCCCAGCAGCCCCGGCGTGGAGGAGAAGCTGGAGCACCTGGAGAACCAGGTCAGACTGCTCAACATCCGCCTCAACAGGGTGCTCGAGACCCTCGACCGCTCCAAGGACAAGTGACTGGCGGCCAGCCGGCGGGCGCCGCCTCCACCAGCGAGCTCTCTTGGAGGACAGAAGAGGAGGAGGAAACACAAAAACAAACCACCGAACCCCAAGCGATCTTAAATAAACATGACTGGGCAAGAAAGTGGCGCTTTGTCAGGGTGTTTCCAGCCGCCCGCCAGCTCTTAGGACTGACGTTCCAAGAAGGATGAAAAAGATCGTGCGTGCAGAACGATGCGCGGAGTGTCATTAGTGGAAAAAATATTTTTTAAACAAAGGATATAATCATATTTAGCTGTACAGTGAGAGAAAATTTATCTGTGCATAGAGCATAAAGTTAATTTTTTCAAGCATTGAAATACATCTTTTGTAAGGTTTTTTAATAAAGGCAGATTGAGTCGAGTTTATTAAAACTTTACATGGAGGGGGAGAATATGCTAATTTGACATTTTAGAAAAGTTTAAATGCAAGCGTTTGTTTTTGCAGCTTAGGAATTGGTGGATGACGTCTGTGTGCGTTAGTTATTTTCATGTCCCAAAACTGTGAGCTTTATTTTATGTTATTTTTGGTTGATGTTGACTTAATGAATGTTGTCACTTCTCAAGGTGGGCAGTTGGGCCAGAGATGACACCTGACCTCTTCTGTATCCGAGTGACCCCCACCAAGCCCCATCAGCCGTATTTCTAAATGGAGAAATCATTATTTCTAGAAGACCTGAGGTTTTCTTCCTCCCTCTGTACCTTGATGTATTTTAACCTCAATTTTTCGAAAAGGAAAATGCAGGAAAGGGCAAAGAAATGTCTACGTGAGTAAAGCACTGAAGATACTCAAGAATCTATTTCATGTCCCAATGTCGCTGTCTGCCAGGTAGGCCCAGATACAAAAGCCTTGGTGGGTTTTTTTTCTTTGTTTCATTTTGTTTCTGGTGGACTCAGGACCTTTGAAGGAAAACAAACAGCGGCTAACAACATTTTCAAGTCTGTTGCTGCTTATGATGCATTCTCAGCAACAAGCCGCAGCAATACAATATACAAGCCTTGGAAAAGATCTGAATTGTTTTCCCTGAAGTCTTTACAACATATTTGTTGGGTGCTTGTCTGAAATCCATTGCATCCTCATTTTCAGTGGTTTCTAGGGGCAGAGGGTGGTGCACACAGAGAGGGCTCTGGCCGGGGCTGGTGGAAATGCCCCTTTGCTAGGAGCCCGTTAGGAAGGGAAGCCCACCGCTTGCAGGACGTAGCCTTGAAGGCCGCTGGGGACTGAGGCTGTCTCTAGCGACCCCAGTCAGACTTGCTGGAACCAGACCTTATGGGCTGGGTCTCAGTTTGGGGAAGACTTAGCTGTTTACCGAGTCTCGTGCGGAGTTTCTGTGAAGTTTCTTTTGGTTGCAAGTGTCTGGACAACAGATACAGATGTTTCTGAGGATACTTCTGAAACTTCTTAAGGTGCACATAATGGGACCCAAACCCTCCTGGATTCGGTTCACTTCCTAAAACACACACCTGTTCCCTAGGATTTAACTTGAGCAGATCTTTATCCATGGGCATTTGGGATGCATGATTTCTGGATCGAAACCAGTCCAGTTTTGTCATTTTGATGCTTGCAGATGAACCTATTTTAGTGCAGCGTATAAATACCTTGGGGAGGTCATCATCATCCTCTTTCCTTTTGTGTATTTCACTGTCCCGTGTTCAGGTACGAAAATAGAGCTTTGCTTTTGTTGGCCAGGGGGAGAGTGGCATCCTGTGCACAGAGTCCGTGACTGCGGCCCTTGCCTTGGCTGCCCCGTTGTTTGTGGTCATTGCAGGCTGCCCGAGTGTTGTCTTAGACTGTCAGCGGGCATGGCCGAGTGTCCACTCCATTCCTCCTTGCGCCTTCATCCCTGAAACACGGAGGGAACTGTGTTCTCTTGAGATCTACATAGGACAATCCTTTTAACTTGCAGTAAACGGAGGGAGGGACGTGTAGCCTGGGTGCTGGTGGATTTGGACCTTAGACATCCATTGAAGATCGCTGTCAAAGGAATGTGCACCTTTTTGCTAAGTGTAGGCTCTGAAGCCAGTTTTGTAGTTAGATCACACTCAAGTGGAAGATGTCTTCATTTTTAATGAAAGAAGCTACAGTTAAGTTACTGAGTGTCACTTCAGGGCAGAACATTATTTGAAATTCTGATAGAAATCCTAGATGCCAGGTTTGAAGAAGTCTTGTTTTTTTAATGCATACATCTCACTTTGGTTTTGGGCGTATTCTTAACTCCAAATAGCTGGGATTTTTCTTTCTCCTTTCCATGGAAGCTTGTAGGGTATTCAGCCCTCCCATATCTTTCTTTTTTCTCTTTTGTATGTGGAAAAATGTATTTTTGTACCATATCTCATACCTTGAAGAGAAAACTTTTTTATATCTTCAGGGCTGTAGAGTATATTAATGCAGCACTTCACAGAATGCGATATAAAAACATTCTGATGAAAACTGTGGATCTGTTGTAATGAAGACTCAGTTTTTAATATCTTAAATTTGATCAGTGTTAACTTCCCAATGCTTCAGTATCACAATAAACACTGGCTTTACTGAGAACAGAAAATCATCTAGAAAATAAAAAGGACCAACCACGCCCCAGTGCTGGGTTTGTGTGGATGTGTTAGGGTTGATGTTCCGGGACCTCTTCCTCGACAAAGATGCTTTCGTGGCACGTGAGCCTTGCCTGAGCAGGCTCTCCGGTACCAGTCAGCTCTCCTTGCCTTTTGGTTCCTTTTGCTTCAGAGTTTAGCCCCCACGCCATTTCCGGTAACAGAGCACAGCAGCAGAATTCCTTGACAGCAGGCCCTTGCGCCTGGGTCGTGATTCATAAAGGGGAGGTGAATGCAATGGAAAGGCCACACAAAGCCGGTCTCACACAGGGCTCAGGAAGCAGAAACATCAGGGAACTGGGACAATGTCGTTAGGGCCATGGCGGCGGGAAGTGACCAAGAGGGGCCACCCCCTATCGGGTACTCAGTAAGAACATGCAGGTTGGGGTCTGTAGTTGGGAAGATTATAATGTGACTGTCGCACGCCTAAAGGGCTGCCTTGCAGGGAAGATAGAAACACCTCTGGTTGCCCGTCTGGCCCTGGGACTCGGCAGAGGTGCAGAGTGGTCAAGAATCACAGGTGTCTGATGGCTGACACAGAACCTAGACATTGTTAATACAACTTGTCACTAGTGGGAATCCTGACTTGCTTCATTTCTGTAATCCCTGCTACTTTCTAAGATGTCCTTGATAAATGACATCTGCCTTACTGGTTGACACCTGCTAACTTCTCCCTGATGGGTTTCGAATTAGCTGACTTACCCAAAATGCCAGCCCTTGCCATCCAACTGGTGTTTTTCTTTCTTTCCTTTCCTAAAGAAACCAGTGGGTAGTTTTAGACCAACTGGTATTAAAAGGAATTCCTAAGGCTGCTAAGGTGTCAACCACCCCACTCCAGCTTTTTTTTTTTAATGCTATGTCACCTGCAAAAATTTTATTTATGGCCATGTGAATAGCTGGACTTTTGCTCCTCACTTGTGAATAATAGAATTATATATATTTTGCAGGATCTAATGTAGTACCCTTAAATGCATATTGGATGACCATCAATGTCATGTATAGTATCTGGTGTGAACAGACTTTATTCAGCATATGGGATTCTTCTGTGTTTTGTTCTTCCTTGATATGTAGGAGATAACAGCAGTACCAGTTTTTTTCTTGTGGTGGCATAAAAAAGTCGATTGTCATCTGCATCATCTGCTGAAAACCCGTGGCAGCTAATGGTATTATGACCATATGTCCTAATGTCTCTTTGCAGATTTAAAGGTTTTATTGTAGTGTCAACATAATATCCGCATGTGTGTTAAATCTCTGAATACCGTGTAATTCAATTGATCTCTTGTGATGGTGATGGTGATTATTAGCGCACACTTAAAATCCAGCAAAGCAATTGTTTCCCTCTTCTTACCTGGAAATCATATTTGTGAGGTATGGTACCCATTCTCAACTGCGTATTCATGGTTCAATTCATACTTTGTGTATCTGGTTATAAATTTTGTATAGCATTTGCTTTGATACTTAATATAAATTCATTTGATTTGAATATAATGGTGTGTGTGTGTGTGTATTTCAGTTCCATGAGCCTTGGGAAGCTGATTCTACAAATATCTTATATAGACATAAATGTATCAGGCTTATTTTCTTTTTCTTTTTTTTCTTTTTGCAAAGCAATATATACATTCCTCTTATTTATTAAATCACTGGCTTTGGTGTTATGTAGAGATATTTGTAGATCTCAGAACAGAATTACAATATTGTGCAAATTACAACTTAATAAATGTTTATTGTAATTTTGTTGTACAGACTTTTAAAATATATTTCATCACTTCTAGCCAAACATTTATGGAGTTTCCTCAATTTTTTTTATCCCTACCTTTCTCCCTTTCTGTTTTGACATGTAACAGTAATTCTATGATGAGAAGAGTCACAAAACCTTGAATTTAAATGTTCAGGTGGTGGTAGGGTTGTCAGATAAAATACACAATGCCCGGTTAAATTTTAATTTCAGATTAAAAAAAAATCCCCAGCCCTCCTTTAGTATATTCCACATGAGTTATCTGAAACTGAAATTTAACCATGTGTCCTATATTTTTACTTGCTAAATGGGATGACACTAACAGAGTAATGCAATTGATGTACACCCCTCCACCCAACCCTGAACCAGCACTAGCACTTTCTTGGGTGCTAAAAATCCTTTCCTTAGCAAGCACTTAGGAATAAATGCAACAGGAGTACAGTCAAGTTAAATACACTTATGACCCAGGAGTACTCCTGGGCATGTGTCCACATATCATATATTGCAGAGAGCAAAGTCTCACATGGGTTCCACAAGGGGACGTTTGAGGCCAGCCATGGTGGTGGTATTTGGAGGTCACCCATCCCTGGGAGAGGGGTGAGGTGGCAGGACGATGCAGCCATTAGTAGCGATAACAGAGCAGTGTGAGAAAATAGACACCAGAATAAGAAACCATCCACTTGAGTAAATTCAATACTTGGGATTAAAATAATCATTTTGTAAGAACGCATTTAAAAAGAAAACCTGGTGTGGTGGCATGTGCCTGTCTGTAGTCCCAGCTACTCTGGAGGCCAAGGCAGGAGGATCGCTTGAGTCCAGGAGTTTGAGTCCAGCCTCAGCAGCATAGTGAGACCCCCTCACCCATCTCTAAAAAAATAGTTTTTAAATAAATACAAAATAAAAGTAAAAGATTCAAAGGAAACACTTAGGTTGGGAGGAGGATGGGAATAAGTAGCAGGGATCAAGAAGAAAGCAAAATAAAACAGGAGCAAGACCTCGCCGGGACATGGAAGCCACCAAGGGAAGCTGACTCGCACTTGTATTGTGCTTGTGGGAAATGAGACAGAAACATACACACTCCGGTACACACACAGACACATGGCAGTTAAACCGTTCCCAAAAGAGTGCCCACATCAAATCTATGCTTTCTCTAGGTCCTGCTGAATTATCGGAGTCAACCTTACAGGCGGGCAGTAGGACAGGGACGGGGGCAGGCAGGGGACACGGGGGTCCTGCCTGTCCACCAGTGCACCAGGCTCTGCTGTGAGCCTGCTGCGCCGTGAGGGAGGGTGTGTGGGCTGCGGCTACACCAGCTGCCCTGCTGTCACTGCCTAATAGTTCACCAGGCCCCGACATCTCAGCAGCGTGCCACGCTGGGCCATCAGGGTGGCTCCTTGGACTTGAATTTAAACCGTCTAGCCTGTCCAGTCTCTGGTCATGCTATTCTTTCAGCGGCAGTCAGTGCTGCGGCCCCATCCCTTCCTGGTTCTGTTCGTCCTTCCTTTGTGGAGGTCCATGTTTCCACTTTGGGTGGGCGGCAAAGCTAGGAACTATTAACATTTAAAACCTGAGCACCCGATGGCCCAGCAAATGCCCCTGCTTTTGCACCTCAGCCCCAGGACAAACAAAATGGTGTATAAAGGAACTTATAATAGTTCAATGGCAAAAGAAATAAATAAAATTTTTTTACTTGAGGGACTGAAGCACCCACAACAAAATATGTATTAAGGAACACCCAGGAGAGCTGTTCTTTTTTCTTCTCTTGTGCTTTCAAAAGTCTGGGCCCATCATTTTTGGACAACTTCACAATGTGCCTGAGTGGCCTCTCTGGACCAGAGTTAGAGAGCTGGCAGCAGAAGATGGGAGAGAAATGGCTCAGCAGAAGTTCCTCCCGATGCCCAGTGCACACAGGGATTCCTGTTTCTCCTATTTTGTGTTTAGAATTCCAAACAGTGGCTTATAGCAGCCATTATTTAGGAGTAGGCAAACTATAGCCAGTTGCTTGTTTCTGTAAATCAAGTTTAACGGACCACAGCCACACTCGTTCCTTTATGTACTGCCTGTGACTGCATTCATGCTACAAGGCAGCAGGGCCACAAAGCCTAAAATATCTACTGTGTGACCTTTTCTACAAATTCTACAAATTTTTCGGACCTATGCTGGGCAATACAGCAGCCACGAGCCACGTGTGGTTACTGAGCACTGGAAATGTGGCTAGCCTGGATGTGCTGTAAGCTAAAATAAAATATACATCAAATTTCAAAGACATTGTGCCAAAAATAAATATTAAATGTCTCATTAATAATTTTTAGGCTGGGCGCGGTGGCTCACGCCTGTAATCCTAACACTCTGGGAGGCCGAGGCAGGCAGATTGTTTGAGCTCAGGAATTTGAGACCAGCCTGAGCAAGAGCGAGAGCCCGTCTCTACTATAAATAGAAAGAAATTAATTGCCCAACTAAAAATATATAGAAAAAATTAGCCGGGCATGGTGGCGCATGCCTGTAGTCCCAGCTACTCAGGAGGCTGAGGCAGAAGGATTGCTTGAGCCCAGGAGTCTGAGGTTGCTGTGAGCTAGGCTGATGCCACCACACTCTAGCCTGGGCAAAAGAGTGAGACTCTGTCTCCAAAAAAATAATAATAATAATAATTTTTAATATTGATCACATGGTTGAAATAATATTTTGAATATAATGGGCTAAATAAAGTTTATTATCAAATTTTATTTTATCTGTTTATCTTTTATTGTTTAGAATGTGGCCACTGGAACATTTTAATGTACACATGTGGCTTGCATTGTATTTCTATCAGACTGCACTGGACCACAGTACAAGACAGGGCCACATGTCACAGCTCCAACTTCAATCACTCAGGTGTTTATTAACTGAAGACAGTAATAGTAACTTCTTACTCTGCTGTCTTAATGGTTCTTGGGACAGGAGGGAGCACAGCTCAGTAGCTGTGTGTCTGACACAGGTAGCTAGTGCCTATGTGTTGGAAAACAAATGACCCTCAATGGCTTGAGTCCCCAAACTTTGGACACTCATTCATTTGCACAGTACAAACTACTTGCATCTGTGCCTAGAAATGGTCTCCTCCTGGGATGACCTACCCATAACAGGAGAGTCAAACTCACCCCTCGGGTTAGTCAATTCTGGCTGGACATTGGCTGCTGTCTTGCAAACCCTTGTCAGGTGAGATGGAGAACTTCCAGTTTTCCAACTGGAATTAGAGAAATGCAGGTAGGTGAAGGGGGAAGGCTCTATAGAGTGTTGTGTTTTCAGGACCACAGGTTGACATACAAGGTAACAGGAAAGAGATGGTGACTACATGCCCCCGTAAGTGACAGCAGTCATTCTCATAAACTAAGGACCTCTGTGTGCCTAACTCTGCCGTACCTGCCCCGGCTTGCTGAAATTGCACAATCGCTCTGCTAAGAAGGGATTATCTCTGTAATACAAAAGAAAAAACCCAGGCTCAGAGAGGTTGGGGAACACTGCTCAAGGTCAAATGGCTGGTCCCCGGGGAACCTGGGCTTGAGCCTACTTTTTCACGTCACCTCCCTAAGTGCAGAACAAAACTGCACCCTTTGGTAGCTCCCTTCTGAAGAAGTTGTGGCTTTTGAGAGTTTTTTGAATTTGCGTCAATTGGTGGCCCTGATGAAATGATGGGTATAGATCATGACAATCAAAAAGCTCAAATAACCACAATCTTTTTATGCCACAGATTGGCCACTATAGAGTAATGATAAATGGTATTTGTTGTTTTACAGTTTACCAAAATTGTTTTTTCATTTAAGCCTTACTACACATTGCTGTTTTGCACGGGGCTCGGAGAGGTCAATGACCTGCACAAAATGGCACAGCTAATAATGAAATGTGTGGGGCCAGGCCTGAGATCCAGCAGCTCTGACTGCACAGAGAGTGCAAAGTCCACCGGTTCTCTTGCTGTTGTCAAAATTTACACACAGCTGTCTTTTCTCTTAACGGTTTGATGCGTTTAAATGGATGCATTCAGTCATTCTCACTTCAACCAACCTCCGATGGTGCCGGGGAAACAAGAGCTTAATGTACATTTATAATATATCAGACACCCAGGAGAACCTTAGCTTGAAATGATCTTTTCTGGACATTTTTTGACCTTCAGGGGTCTTGATCCTGTTGCCCTATTCAAAGAGGCCATGTTTTTATTTATTTATTTATTATATTTTTAAGAGACAAGTTATTGCTATGTTGCCCAGGCTGGAATATAGTGGTGCTATCACAGCTCACTGCAGCCTCGAACCCCTAGGCTCAAGCATTCCTCGTGCTTCAGCCTCCTGAGTAGCTAGAACTACAGGCAGGCACCACCACGCCTGGCTAATTTAAAATTTTTTTATAGTGGGGTCTCACTGTGTTGCTCAGGCTGGTCTTGAGCTTCTGGGGCTGGGGTCAAGGGATCCTCACACCTCAGCCTCCAAACTGCTGGGATTATGAGTGCGAGCCAGCACATCTGGCCAAGGAAGCTATGTTTGACCACGATTTAGGATCTTGTGCCAGGTAGGACAAAACTGTGCTTGCTGTTCACACTGGGAATCAGATAAGACAAGGCTACAAATCAACTTAGATTTTGAAAGACTGCAAAATTGCTCCCCATAGCTTTCAGATCCTTTCTTCATACTGCACACCCTGTGTGAATTGCATAAAATCATTTGAATGTTACTCCTACAGGATTTTTTTAAGTATAGGAAAAAAGTGAAGAATTGAAGGATTAAAAATGTTCATTCATTCATCCTTTCATTCATTTGCATAGGTACTAATAACAGGTTGTCCACATTTTCCTCTCTCATTCTCGAATGGATATATGTGGAGTTGCCAGAGGCCACGAGATGCGGGCTGTCGCAGTGGAATGAGGCCAAAGCTGAGGCGGGGCTCCAGCCGCCTTCAGTTGAGCTAGACATTAGAGATTAGCAAATATGTAGAACAATGCCACTCTTCTTACTATTATTTTGCAAAGTATAATCATTTTTCATAAAAATATGTTGTTTATGGTCACATGGAATGGATTTATCGTTATTTTAAAGTAAATTAATAATGCAATATTTTTTGGTTTCTTAGTTTTATTTCTAATTTGGTAATTATTTCTAACTGTACTGTTAATTCTAATCGATAGATAAAACCCACAGGAACACACACTTCGGGGTCCTCAGGAAGTTTGAAGAGTGTAAATATGTCCTGAAACCAACATGTTTGAGACCCACCGGCAAAGGCAATTCATCACATAAGACACCATTCAAAACGACAAGTCAGCCGGGCGTGGTGGCTCACGCCTGTAATCCTAGCACTTTGGGAGGCCAAGGCGGGCGGATTGCTCAAGGTCAGGAGTTCGAAACCAGCCTGAGCAAGACCCCCATCTCTACCAAAAATAGAAATAAATTAATTGACCAACTAAAAATATATATACAAAAAATGAGCCGGGCATGGTGGCGCATGCCTGTAGTCCCAGCTACTCAGGAGGCTGAGGCAGAAGGATTACTTGAGCCCAGGAGTTTGAGGTTGCTGTGAGCTAGGCTGATGCCACGGCACTCTGGCATTGGCACTTTTTTTTGAGACTCTGTCTCAAAAAGAAAAAAAAAGAATTCAGGGGTCTATTTTCTTGTCCTACAGAACCACTGGACAGTTTCTGCCATGATGGAGGGGTTTTAAACACTTTTTAAAAATTATTTAATCACAACAGACAAGTTCACAAGTCCTGAACACAAATTGATGATGTTGTGATTATATTTTTTTTCTTTTTCTTTTTTTTTTAGTTACTTAGGAGAAAGTCATGTGATTATAGATCTTATAATTTAAAAGTTTCAACTACTCATGTTTAATATGCAAAACACTCACTTTAGCAGGTCATGGTGGCTCCAGCCTATAATCCTGGCTACTCAGGAGGCTGAGGTGGGAGGATTGCTTAAGGCCAGGAGTTCGAGACCAGCCTGGGTGATATAGTGAGACCCTGTAAACATTCACCCTCAGCCACCCACACTTATAGTCACTAAAGACACGATACAATTACTTCTAATTGCTGCTGAATTAAAATTTTCTCTTAATATACCTGACTTCAGTAGTGGAGGGCTGCTTTGAATTGGATATTGATTAAATAATTAAAAACAAGCTTAAACTTACAGCCCTTGAAATTTAAAATTAACAGAATTAGCAAAAGATAAACTGCTGCTAAGAGATTATCTTATAAAAACATAAAATTAGCATCTAAGTGTCAACCAATTTGAGTAAGAAATGGAGCCTGTGGAAAGGATGAAAGGATCAACCCTGTCTAAGCCTAGATAAAAGTCAGAAGGGCCACAATCAATGATAACATATACTTTCTCTCCCTCACTCCATTTTGTGTCCTGTCAGATTTATGGGTAAAAATGCATCTGTCAATAAATAAATATTGAGTGCCTACAATTTGCCTTACATTATGACAATAAATTCTCACCTTTCTTACGTTTTTTGTGGTATCAAAAATCTTCTTGAAGGGTTTGAGTTCAATGATTGCAGGTCTCTGTTTAAGCGCTGGCCAGAACATAATACTGTCATTAAAAAGCTGATTTTAAGGCCGGGCAAGGTGGCTCACACCTGTAATCCTAGCACTCTGGGAGGCCGAGGCGGGAGGATCACTCGAGGTCAGGAGTTCGAGACCAGCCTGAGCAAGAGCGAGACCCTGTCTCTACTAAAAAAATAGAAAGAAATTAATTGGCCAACTAAAAATATATATAGAAAAAATTAGCTGGGCATGGTGGCACATGCCTGTGGTCCCAGCTACTCGGGCGTCTGAGGCAGGAGGATTGCTTGAGCCCAGGAGTTTGAGATTGCTGTGAGCTAAGCTGACTCCACTGCACTCTAGCTGGGGCAACAGAGTGAGACTCTGTCTCAAAAAAAAAAAAAAAAAAAAAGCTGATTTTAGAAAGCTGAGAATCCATATATAAGTGATACAAATATTTTATACATATCTGCATGTTTAGAAAACATTTAAAAGAATAGCATTGGAAGGCCGGGCGCAGTGGCTCATGCCTGTAATCCTAGCACTCTGGGAGGCCGAGGCGGGCGGATTGCTCGAGGTCAGGAGTTCGAAACCAGCCTGAGCAAGAGCGAGACCCTGTCTCTACTATAAATAGAAAGAAATTAATTGGCCAACTAATATATATATATAAAAATTAGCCAGGCATGGTGGCACATGCCTGTAGTCCCAGCTACTCGGGAGGCTGAGGCAGAAGGATTACTGGAGCCCAGGAGTTTGAGGTTGCTGTGAGCTAGGCTGACACCACGGCACTCACTATAGCCTGGGCAACAAGCGAGACTCTGTCTCAAAAAAAAAAACAACAAAAAAACAAACAAACAAAAAAAAGAATAGCATTGGAGAAAACAGAAAAGGGAGTGGATCAGTATGCAGCTCTACCAGAGCAAGAAGCTAGGAACTCAGGCTAAATGATCTCTTCTGAGATGACTTCTAGAGTTATTTGATTGTGGTACCCTTTTCCTTCTTCATTCCACTTTAGTATTTTCAGTCATGTGTGTATATTTTTACACGTACTTTAACTTGGCTACGGATCTCACGAAGGTCTCAAGTTAGACTTTAGAATTTATTTCTAAAAGTGATTATTCTTACAGTCACAGATTCACCGATGGTTTTTTTGGGACCAAGACTTTCCTGTAGGTCACTGATAGTCTTGAAAGCACATGATATTCATCATACAACTTTAAACTTTAAACACACCCTCTGTCATAAGCATGCAATGAATTAAAATCTTTAATAAATCCTGAAATTCTCTTCTGAACAGCACAAAACATTGCACTGTGTATATATTCTAACGTGGTACATATTTAAATGACTAGCTTTAATTAAAAGAATTACTTTATTAAATTGAAAACATTGAAAACAGGCGTTCACTGCATAACCCAATTTCAGCATTTCTTTACTTTTCTTAATACTCAAAAAAATTTGAGTGGCCTGACCCTCTCTTTCAACTTCTGAGTTTGGGTGGGTAGTTTATTACTATTTAGAGAAGAAATGCTCTGGAAATGTTGAAAGGCTGAATTCCTACAAGGAAAAGTAGCTGTTTTTTTTTGTGTTTTTTGTCTTGGGGGAGTTGGGACACGCTGCAGGGCGGTGAAGATCTGAGCTCGCCAAGAATATGCGGCGCTGCCCAGAAATGCTTGCACGGCTCGCTCGTGCCATGGGCTCCCACCAGTCACCGTGTCTGCTCCCAAGGTCCCCTCAGCCTCATCAGACTTCACCCCAGGGCAGCACAACCTAAGCAATGAGCAAACCACAAGGGACATCCTCCGGCCCTGCCCGAGAGGCGATATCGTGTTCAGGAAGGGTAGTAAGAACTCTGGACCCATTGGGATAGGAGGAGGAAGACGGCATTTAGTCCTTGCTCTACCAGAATAACTCCCTTCTAGGCCCCAGCGTTTGCGGGGGTCCAGCCCGGGGTCCCCTGCCTCTGCTCGCCCCGCAGCCAGGTAGCGGGTCGGCGGGAGATGCCCTCAGGCCCGCGTCTCGACTCATCATTCCCAAGAGCCCAAGCGTTCACGTAGGCCGCCCCATCACAGCAGCCCTGTCCTCCCCCGCCCCGCCGCGACTCTGCGGCCCGTTGATCGCCTCCGGGCACTTGCCACTAACTTCTCTTACGCATCTGTTCGTCTTCCCCTGGACTTGTGGGGCTCCCTCTGGCGCCCCAGCGAACCGAGTCGGCTCATACTAGGAGCCCGGGGCACACATTCGAATACGCAAAAGGAAGAACGAACACTTTCCAGACACTTCCGCGCAGACCCCGCCCGCGGACCCGTAGGAGGGGTCAGGTTAGAGGTCGTGAATCAACGGAGCCTCGGTGGTTTCGGGGTTCGGGGAGGCCGGCCGGAAGGACCGCACTGACGCGCCAGGAACGGCGGGGTTGTCAAGGTGACAGCGCCCCGCCTTCACAGTCCAAGGGTGACTCCGCCCCATTGCCCAGCTCCAATTGGGCACACCTTTTTCTGAATCCCCCTTAGGATTGGCTGAGAGGCGCGGCCCGAGCGCCAGAGCGCGTGCGATTGGTTGGCGTTCGGACGCTCTTTCGTCCCCGGCACGGCGGCCTGGGCTGATGTAGGGCCAGCCCTCGGCCGGCCAATCAGCGCGCGAGCTGCAAGTGGCGCGTGCATGCAGCCCGGATCCCTCCGCCGCCGGTATCCCCGAAGGGGAAGGGAGGGGACGCAACCGGGCGGGGCTGGGCAGGGCTGGGCCGGCGAGGTTGACCTCGGGAAAGCCGAGAGGACGCTGGTTGTGGCAAATAGAGGCGAACGGAACAGAGCCGAGCAGCTTTGCCCAGAGGAGGCTTCCCCCACTGCTAAGGAACCCTCCCTTCACTCTTCCAGGACACCCTAAAGAAGAAACAAAATAGGCCCGGTGCGGCAGCGCGCGCCTGCAGTCCCCGCACTTTGGAAGACCGAGGCAGGAGGATCGCTTGACCCCAGGAGTTGGAGGCTGCAGTGAACTATGATGGCACCACCGCTCTCCAGCCTGGGCTACAGAGCCAGGCCTTGTCTCAAAAATAGATAAAATAACGTAAATAGAAATTTTAAAAGAGCACTTGCCAAACAAATCATGAAAACAGAGATATGGAGGACTGTTAATAAAAATAAAGACTTAAATTGTCCAAAATGTCCAAAAGAAATGCCCAAGATTTAATACTTCCCTCTATGCACATGTGTGCTCATCAGTTAGTTCCAATATATATATTTATTTATTTTTTTGAGACAGTCTCACTCTGTTGCCCAGGCTAAAGTGAGTGCCATGGCGTCAGCCTAGCTCACAGCAACCTCAAACTCCTGGGCCCAAGCAATCCTGCCTCAGCCTCCTGAGTAGCTGGGACAACAGGCACACGCCACCATGCCTGGCTAATTTTTTTTTTTCTATGTTTTAGTTGGCCAATTAATTTTTATATTTTTAGTAGAGACAGGTCTCGCTTTTGCTCAGGCTGGTCTCGAACTCCTGAGCTCAAACGATCTGCTCGCCTCCAGCTCCCTGAGTGAGTTAGTTCCAATTTAATAGTGAGTACATGTGGTGTTTGTTTTTCCATTCTTCAGACACTTACCTTAGGATAATGGTCTCCATTTACATCCAGATTGTTGCAAAAGGCATTAAGTTACCCTTCTTAGTGGCTGACTAGTATTCCATGGGTGAAAACCTACCTGATGGGCACAATGAACACTCTCTGGATGATGGGCACACCTACAACCCTGACTCAAGCATTACAAAAGAGATCCTTCTAACCCAAAACACTTGTACTCCTGTAATACTTTGAAATTTTAAAAAAATGCCCAATATAGATAAGTGAGACCCCCAAATTCTGCACCCGCAGCACCTTCAGTCTTTCCACAGATGTTTCTGGAGCTGCTGCTCCGTGCCCCAGCCCATGGTGGGCGCTGGGGAAGAACCCCAGGGACCACAGGGACAAGAACCCTGCTGTCATGGAGCTTTGGCTGGAGGCACAGGATGGACTTAATTTCAGATGATGAAAAGTGCAATGGGGAAAAACGAGGCGACATGATGGAATATCTGGGTGCTATTTGTAATTGTAGCCATAAGCTGTAAAATGTGGTGGGGGAGGTTTCCAAGCAAGGAGCAGCGTTCTTGAGGCCTTTTACTTCCTGCATAGGAGACAGCATAAAAAAGGAAAGGGAAATGTGTGTGTGCGTGTGTAAATACGGCCTCTTTGCATCTTGTTACACCATCTATCCAGCTTCCTTCACCATATGTGCTTGCTTAATATGCTAGAAACTTTGCATAATATTTTTCATGATCCATTTCTCTGGAAGCTTGGCTTCTGAGGCGGGAACTTAAAACTTACATAAGAGGAGAAAGAAGCCAAGTCAAGCCGGAGGGTAGAGAGTCAACTCGTCTGGTCACTTTTTCCTGTCCTGTTAGAAACAAGCAAGAGAAAAAACCACAGCAAGCTTCAGATGGCTTCCTGGCTGGTGTTAAATCTCTTTAGGATTAAATGAGGCCTGTGCTTATGGGAATACCTCTGCTTCCCTATTAGCACTTGGCTAATAAGAATTAGTACCGCCTAAAACCCTTTTATGGTATATTACCTAGTTGCTGGTGATGTTGAATCACAGGGTGTCACACAGAGAGTAGTAGAAATGTAGCCTGTGCCCTCTAAGTGTTTGCCTTGAGTCTACAGTAGCAGATTATCTGTGAGCTGTAGGGTACAAGGCATTCACGTAACACATAGTTACTGCGTGTCTGCCATGTGTCAACACGAGGAGAAATATCCCGGTTTTCATGGAATTTCATTGTAATGGGGAGGAGACTGAAGAGTACAAAAGTAAACCAATTAACCGTCAGGATGATTTTGCCTCGCACTGTGAAGGAAGCAAAGCAGGACAGTGAGTACAGTGCCGGGGGGTGTTTAACAGTTGTTGGCTGGCCAAGGAAGGCCTTTGAGGGCTGGCATTTGAACTAATGACAAATGTCTGTCAGGTGATCCCAAAAGAAGTGGGTCAATTCAACGAAAATCAATTTGTTGAAAGTCAATTTGCCAAATAATCAATCCACTGAATTGGCAGAATTGTCCAGATTGACCAATTTACTAAAAATGGTGTTTTACGGCTTAATTTTCTAGACTTAGATTTGATGAATAAAAACATGGTCTTCCAATTTTTTTTCTTGAATATAAGAAAATATAGTTTGTGGATAGATTCCTGTTCAGTATGTTGAGGAACACCCAGCCAGAGAACCTTGCACATTACTCAAATGCTTTTTATGGAGCAGCCGCTTTGTGCTGGGCTGTGCTCGGCACCAGCTGAACAAAACCAACCAGGATCCCTGCTGTCTTGAAGCTGACATTCTAGGAGGGACTTAGATCATGAACAGGTAAGCAGAGACAGCAAATTTTAACACTGCAAAGAATAACCGAGTCCATTCTCCTTATAAAAAGGGGGAACAAGGCAGACAAGATGACAGCATCTCTTGGCACCTCTCTAGTCCTGGGTCCACCCTCGCTCCCCAGAGGCCATCACTGTGGGCGGTTTAATGGCTATCTGTACTAGTTTCCTAGGGCTGCCGTAGCAAATGACCACAAACTGGGTGGGTGAAAACGACAGAAATTGTATCCTCTTACAGTTCTGGAGAGCAGAAGTTGGAAATCAAGGTGTCAGCAGGGGTCTGGGGCGGGGGTTGGGGAATCCTTCATTGCTCCTCCAGCTTCTGCTGGCTCTTGGCATTTCTTGGCTTGTGGCTGCATCACTCTCGTCTCTGCCTCTGTGTCACATGGCCTTCTCCTCTGTGTCTCTTATAACGACACTTGCCATCAGAGATGGGCTGGTCCAGGTAATCCAGGATGATCTCCTCGTGTAAAGAGCCTGAGTTACACCTGTAATGCTTTGCCCAAATAAGGTCACATTCACAGGTTGCAGGTGGATGCATCTTTTGGGAGGAGGCCACCACTCAACCCACTACAATATCCTTCCAGTTCTTTCTCTACACATGTATGTTACTATATAGAAAATATATATTATATATGCCAATGAAGACATTTTTAAACACCAGTGGTGTCTTATATGTATCTTTCTGCAACTGTACATAGTCTCTTTTTTCATTTTATTTTTTCTTTTTTTAAGTAGTGAGAAGGCGAAGTGCAGAATGAGGAGTTTGATCTGCAACTGACTGTGAGCCATCAATGGAGAAGTCAGTGTCCTGGATCAGCCTAGTCACGGCCTTCTGCAATTTGCTTTCTCTCTCTCAACAACCTCTTTGAGAACAGTCTTCTTATTTTTAGCTGATGTGTATGGTACTACACAGTATACATTATAATATACTTTTATTGGCCATTCCCCCGTTGAAGAACTTCAGTTTGTTTCTGACCTTTTACCCCAGGCTTGGTGAAGTAAAATATTTATTATGGTCAGCAGAGTTCTGGGGCCCCACTTTTATTTTATTTATTTATTTAAACTGGACCATTTTAATGTTTTATACAATTTGATAAATAGTTCTTTTGATGACTGCAGACATGTAAGGCTATTTGGTGGCACTCAGAAATATGACAGTAATGGTGGTTTTCCCAACTGGTATGTAGTCTTCCATAAGAAGTTACTTGTATGAAACTGCTATCAAACCAGTAAGACTGCATTTATACATCCATCATTTTCAGGATTGTTGGTAACCTGGGCATATTTCCCCCAGATAACCTTGCCTCCTTGTGTCACAAGACCCAACTCGCTCATGTTGACCTCAGTGATAGTTCCTTTAGTAATAACACCCAAAGTTGTATATAATGGGGATGAGGGATTCTTCTTTACACCAAGTATTGGTAGGCAAAAGGTAGCGTTCAGTTCAGGATGTGTTACATGGGCCTTCTTGAAACGTAAGCCCATTGGCCTAATGAATCTTTCATATTTAGGTGGTTTTCTTGTAAAGCCATTTCCAACAAAGCAGACTTTAGTAACCATCCTCTTCCATGCCTTTTTCTTTCTCTTTCCTGTTCGAATAACTTTTAATACTTCTGTTTCTCCTTGGGCACGGACTTTGGGCAGAGGGACTTCCCATTTTCCCGCTTTCTCTTTTCTTTTTTGTTTAATCATATTGGAAAGTACTTTGGCTCGGGACTGCTCCTCTCTGTCCAGCAGATAGGCAGGTACTGTTCCCTGTGGAGTCTTTTCATCATTCTTTTGTTTGGTGTTTCTCTTTTCATGCATCTTGATAGTCTTTTTCATTTGTATTTTCTCAGCATGGCGCTGCTTATGGTAGAGCTTAGCCTTCAGACCAATCATCTTCTTTGCCTTCTTCGATCGTTCGTGAGCCTCTTGACTTTCCTTTTTTCTCTTTTTCTCATGGTAATCCAAACGATACCCATAGCGTTTACGGTGTAATTCAATATATTCATTTTGTGGCATGGTGACGGCCGCAGAGCTGCAGGTTGAGACTTCTTGGGGACGAAGAAGCTCTCGATCTTCTATTTATTTTTTTAAATTGTGAGATGTGTGAAGCATACAAAAAGATTGAATATAGTGTATAAGCACAGTGGGCGGAATAATATGTGCAGAGCATGGATTTGCCACCCCACTTAACAGGACATGATCAGCATCCCTCTTTCAATCTCCCTCTCATTTGCCCTGGAAGAAACCAGTGCCTTGGATGCTGTTAAGCCTTGCTTTTCTTTTCTTTATGTTTTTCTAATATGTATGGATTTCTAACAACAATTTTTTTGGTTTGCCTGTTTTTGACCTTTCTATAAAAGGAAACATACAATTTGTACACTTCAGTAGCTTGTTGTTTGTTTTTTTTTGCTAAACATGCTGAGAGCCATCATGCTGATGCACCTGCAGAGCATTCATCTCCCCTGCCGCAAAGTATTCCTTGGATGACTGTATCCCTCTTTCTGTTGAGGACGCTGGCGTGTGTGGCCACATTTTCTCTGCTATGCCCTGGGAGCCAGAGAGGAGGTGGGGAAGCTGAACTCTGAGAGTCACCTCAGGCACATCTGGCGCTGGGTAACTGGCACCCACTGATTTCCACAGCCTTTCGGGTGTACCCAGAGGGTTGATGCAACCACACTGTGGCGACCAGCAAAAGAAACCACTCAACAGCCCTTTGGCCGGATAAACCGGGGACCTGGCTGAGTCTGCAGTTGCAATCACCCCTTTATCTTTCTTCTAGCCTGACCTGGTGGGGTGACTGTGTCAGCTGCCGCTGTCAATGGTGGTGTGGTGACTTCGTGCCACTCTGTGCCTCCGTCCTGGTCCCTCTTCATCACCGCTTTGGTTAAACTTGGGTAAAAGCAATTGGAGGCTAGAACTTGTTCTTGTCTAGTGCGGGCTCCAAGTACTCCTCATCCAATCCAGCAACACATCCTGCTATTTCTACCTTCCAACATATTTCTATGTATGTATATTAATAGCTATTCACAGATTAATATTTATATAAAAATAAATTGATATATTTATATGTGGGTACATAGAGCTATAGATAGATATCATCCACTTAGATATAGAAAGCGTGCCCTTTTCACCTCCACCTTTCCACCCTGGTCTGAACTGCTGTGATAGCCCATGTGAACGTCCGCAATATCTCTTAGCAGGTTTCCCCACTTGTGCGCCATCACCCCCAAATCCAACTGCACTCAATGAGCACATGGCAGCCAGAATATTCCTTTCAAAATGTAAGTCACATCATTTCCCTACTTGAAACCTTCCAAATGGCTTCTTATCACACTTTGAATGAAACCTAAAGTCCTTACCACCTGGCCCCCCAAGGCCCGTGGAAATTCCTCCAAGATAGTGGAGGGATATGGGGCCTTTGCACTTGCTATGCCCTCTCGAAGGCCCTTCCCAAAGATCAGCACTGGGCTGGATGTGTCACTTCATTTAGGTGTTAGCTCAATGTCACTTCATTAGAAAGGCCCTTCCCTGACCACATTTCTAAAACACCCTCCCCCACCCCCTTGGCACACTCTTTCCCTTTATTCTCCTTTTATAAACCTATATATACATAGTCTCCCTCTGCCACTCTAATGTCAGCTTCACATGTGCAAGGAATTTGTCTGGTTTGTTCATTGCATCTTTATTGGGGGGACAGAGTCTTGCTCTGTCACCTAGACTAGAGGGCCGTGGCGTCAGCTTAGCTTACAGCAACCTCAAACACCTGGGCTCAAGCGATCCTCCTGCCTCAGTCTCCTGAGTAGCTGAGACTACAGGAATGCACCACCACACCTGGCTAATTTTTTCTATTTTTTTTTTAAGTAGAGACAGGGTCTTGATCTTTTTCAGGCTGGTCTCAAACTCCTGACCTCATGGGATCGTCCTGCCTTGGCCTCCCAGAGTGCTAGGATTACAGGCGTGAGCCACCACACCCGGCCTGTTTATTGCATCTTACATCTCCAGCATTAGGACAGTGCCTGGTACATAGTAGGTGCTCAATAAATAAATACATGGTAAATAAATGAATGAATTTATGTTCTTTTTGGTTTGAAGCCAATTCAGAAAGTTAGGATTCTTGGGAAAACATGGCAAAGAACTTCTGCTTTACCTTCTCTGTTAAGTGTCACTGCTTAGTTCTAACACCTCTAAGAAAACGTTGGGTGATGAGTGAAGAAAAAGGAGAGGCTCCCACCTGGGCTGCAGGACTGGCCAGTGCATCCTCGCCTCTTCTCAGTCAGGTGTTTGGTAAATCGCAGGCTGTGATGGCCTGGCTCACACACGTTCGGGCTCCCAAACTGGATAATTCGGATGTAAAGAGATTGAAGTGGAAAGCCAGAAGACGTAGACAAGACACGTGGGCTTGGTGGAGGCACAGTAAGGAGAAGAGTCATCTCTAAGGAGTGGAAGCCATTGCCCAGCTCCAATCAGTTGTTGTTACTGGAGTATGATGTTGCCAGAACGTCTGAGTTTCCAAACATCTAGATTTTAATGAGACATCTCCTAATTTTTAAGCATCAAGTCAAGAATACCTTCAAAACAACTTTTAAAACGACGCGAGCATACAGAGCACATGAGGCAGAATCCACCTTGTGGAGCCACTTGCTTTCGACCTCTGATGGAAGTCGCTGAATTTTAAAATCATGGTGCCTGTTCCAATCTCTCTGTCCTAGGGAACCCTGAGACACAGGAACTGTGATGGACAGATCTTGGCACCGGGCTCTGACCCTCCCTAGTTCTTATTGGTGGTTTCATATCTTCAGACCAGCTGGCTTGGGCCATAGCACGTGGGTGATGAATGTCCCCAAGTTTCTTTCATAAGAGAAATGACCTTCGATGACTGCTTCAGTTAGAATGCTTTTGGCAGCACACTATGACATTCGACTCCCAGTTGCTTAAGCCAGGATTTATTGTTTACCCAACCAGAAGCCCAGGGCTAGGCCGGCAGGGGCTTGCTTTGGCAGCTCAGTGGGACGATTGAAGATTTTCCCCCTTCTGTTCCACCAGCGTGTTTCTTTCTTCAACCTTGTTTCTTAGGGCCACAAAATATGTGTTTTTCCCCCTTCTGTTCCACCATCCTGTTTCTTTCTTCGACGTTGTTTCCTAGAGCCACAAAATATCGGTCCCAGCTCCATGCAAAAGAGCCTTCCTCGTGAAGCAGCGGGAGGGAACTGTTTTCCTGAGACACCTATATACTCTTCTTGTGTCTCATTGGTCTGAACCTGGTCACATGCCCATCCCAGGCCAATCACCACCCAAGGAGAAAGAGGAGCGTTGTGATTGGCTTAAAACTGTGGGTCTTTAAATTAGGGCCCTTTTGCCCTAGCGGGTAGACAAAAGACTTTCCGGGGCTATGGAAGCGCAGACTCTTTTAGTGCAATTAATTTACAGACCCTCACCCTCTTATGAACTTGGTCTTTACAGATGCCAGAGAAAGCATGTGTCTTCTCAGTTGACCTCTGCAGACTTAACCATAAAAGAGGATTACTCATAACTCATCCTGATTTGTACTGTGGTGGCCGGCCCCGCAGTTGTGAACAGCAACTGGCACGAAACCCTCTTTAATGAGCAACATGCCACTCTCCTGTCATTTCTCCTAAGGGTGAAGTGTGGCTTGCGTTGAAATACTGTGATTTGAGAACAACCAAAGCAGTGAAATGGATTGAAATGATTTTTTTAAGTGTAACTGGAGTATTTTCCAGTCCTTCTATCTAAAATTTCAAGATACATTGAAGAACATCTACGGGGACATTTTACATTTTATTTTTTTAATTTAATTTAATGTTATTATTATTATTATTTTTGAGACAGAGAGTCTCACTCTGTGGCCCCGGCTAGAGAGCCATGGCGTCAGCCTAGCTCACAGCAACCTCAAACTCCTGGGCTCAAGCAATCCTCCTGCCTCAGCCTCCCGAGACGCTGGGACTACTACAGGCATGCAACCACCACCCCTGGATTATTAAAAAAATTTTTTTTTGTAGAAATGAGGTCTTGCCATGTTGCCCAGGCTGAATGCCTTTTATTATACCAATATTTTATTTGTTTTTTATTTCGGCTTAGGTACCTGAAAAATATTACACCAATGTTATACACTAAATGCATTCCTCTGCAATGTATATTTTGAGACTCACTGGCACACTGCGTGTTAATGTATGACATTATTAATATATGTATATACACGATGTGTTTATTAATATTTGTTGTCTGCCCGCCACACACCTGTTTCTCCCCCATCTGTTAACAGGAGGGCAAGAATTTTGCTGTGTTCAGGCCGTGTCCACAAAGTGCCCGGCACACCGTAGGCGCTCAATAAATATCTGCGGGAAGAGCAAAGCAATAGCTAATGAAAGAAAACATACAAAGAGGAACCAGCGTCCCCTATCGCCTGGCTGCTGCGGGCGCTGCTTTAACCCGCTTCCGCCCCAGGTTCCGCCCCAGGTGAGGGCAGGGAGCCGGGGCCCACCGCGCCTGCGCAGGCCGCCCCGCCCCGACCGCGGGTTCGAGTCCCGGCGCGGCGAGCACTCCTTTGCGAGGCGGGAGCGGCGGAGGGTTACAGGCGGCGGCGGCGGCGGGGCCGGCGGGGGCGGGGCCGGCCGGTGACTTACGGGAGGCGGTGGCGCGGGCTCCGGCTCCCTCTCCAGCTCCGGTTCCGTCGCGCGCTCCCCGCCGCCTGCGTCCCGCCGGCCCAGCCCTCGCCGCAGCCATGTCCAAGGAGGCGCGGGCCGGGCGTGAGGAGATCATGGAGTGCCAGGTGATGTGGGAGCCCGACAGCAAGAAGCGCGCGCACATGGACCGCTTCCGGGCGGCCGTCGGCGCCGCCCGCGGCCGGTCGCTGGGTGAGCGCGGGGCGCGCGGCGGGGGCCACCTGTCGGGGCGGCGTGACCTTCCTGGGGACGGGAGGGTCCCTCCTCCCGGGCGTCGCCGCCAGGCCCCTCCTGGTGGTTGGGGTGGTCTCCTGGTGCCCCGTTTCTGCTGCTGGGGTTGGGGGAGAGAGACACCTGACATGAGGGACCTTCTCACTGGGGTTTTGCACCCCACTCTGTGTGCGTGTGGGGGTGCCACCCCTCTGCAGCATCTCCTGACTGCAGCATCTCCCTTGCATGTGGGGGTCCCCGTCTCCCCGGGAGGGTCACCCCTCTGGAGGTGGCAGCCCTGCTGTTGGCTGTGAGGTCCCGAGCTGGGCGTTCCTGCTTGTGAGGGGCTCCCTGCTGCCTTGGCCTCCAGCCAGTGGGGGCTTCCTCCAGGACAGAGCGCCGTGCTGACTTGTGGGGGTCCCTTGCCAGCTCACAGTACCTTGCGCTCCCCTCCGCACGCCGCTTCTGCGAGAGGCCAGCGCCTGGAAGGATGGTCAGGGGGGAGCCCTTCTGTTGTGTGTGCTCGGCCAGCCCCTGAGCGGAACCTGGCCAAGGACCCTCCTTCCAGCCACAGCCCTCAGAAACCACCTGTCTGGGCGAGGAGCATTCCACGTGCTCTTTCCCGACTCTAGGTGGCTTGAGCAGCTTCCTGCTCCACCTGCCCCGCACCGCCTCCCCTGTGCTCCTCAGAGATTTTCAACTCATCACAGCTGCAGGGACCCCCTTGTTTCTGTTGGTGGCATCACTGTCCTTCATCATCCCCACACAAATGGAGTCCTGAGTCATCTGGCCAGCGCCAGGAACCTGCCTTGGTGACACGGCTTTCCTGCACCCACCCTTTCCAGCCCCATGCCAGGGTTCTGGGGACCTTCTTCCCTCTTCTCCCAACAGTGCTTCCTGCTTCCTGCTTTCCCGCCCTGCCACCTCCAGTGCACCCTGCTTGCTCTGCCAGAGCAATGTGGGAGCACAGGTCTGGCTTTGTCACTCCGTGGCTCAGATGTTTTCAATGGTTCCTTGTTGACCACGGAGTTGCAAACTGCCACCTGGCAGCTTCCAGGCCTCCACAGCACGGCGGAGCTTGTGCCCCCGCTCCCTGTCACTTGGGGTGTGTCTTATTACTCTAGGGGCTTCCAGGCTAGTTGATAAATCGTGTCAGATGGGGGAAGAGGAGCCTTGACCCCCAGGAAGAACCAGGGGGCTGGGTTGTGGGGTTACATTCTTCTTCTGGGTCACCTTGCCTTGATGCGATCTGTTTCCTCTTCCAAAAGCAAGAATGTAGTACGGATGATCTGGTGCTTGTCTCACCCTGACATCCCCAAAATGATTTCCCACAAGGACAGCCATGGCAGGTGGGCGAAACCTCCTTTCTCCATGGGAGGTGGCTCCACTTACTAGCTGTGTGATCAGGAGGAGGTCGTCCAATTTCCCCATGCCTCAGTTTCTTCTTCTGTACAGTGGGCATAACAAGAGGACCCATGTTGTTGGGTGCGGGTGAGGGTGACATGAGCTGGTCAGGCCCCGTGCTCAGCTCTGCACCTGCACGTGTGGCTGAGGGAACACAGTGAGCCCTGGTAGCCCCAAGCTCTGCCTGCTGAGCTCCTCTCCCTCCTTCAAGGCTCTCAAACCAGGGCCCCCGGGCCAGGCCTGATCCGCAGGCACTGTTGAGTAGCCTGCGTTTACAAGTCAGGAGGCCGCGCCTCAAAAAGGAAGCCTTCCAACTTCTGAAAACCCCAAGGCCTGTGACACTCGCTGGCTGTGTTGCCACGTGGCAGCAATCGGTGGGAGTCTGGGGCGGTGTTTAGAGCTCGCCTTTGTCCTTGCCCCACCTTACCACTCCTGATGGTGAACTTCACTTGCTCCCCCCTTTCCCGTGCCTGGTCCTGGGGGTTTTGGGCTTCGCTTTAAGATCCAACTCAAATGCTACCCTCTCTTTGATTATTCTCCTTTTTCCTCTGCTCGCCAAGTGTATGTGCTTCGGGCTTTCCTGCCTTGCCTTTTTGGGCATTTGTGAGCATTCCTGCTGCTTGGAGACAGCACCCACGGACTTGTGCCCTCTGTGCCCGGACAGTGGCTTGCTTGTAGCCGGTGCACAGCACTGACCGGATGTGCACACAGAGCAAGGCACACATCTTCCCGTGCCCCATGTGCTTTGCTCCAGCCCGGGAGGGTGCAGGGAGGGAGGGAAGGATGAAGGGGTGTCCCCCACTCTGGCCGCCCCCCCCCCAGCCCATCTTCCCAGACCAAGGTTGACGGGAGTTTTCTGTGCCTGCATTTCGGGAGGTGCAGGGCCTTGTGGCGTTGCATGTACTCTTTTCCACTCCCAGAGCTGTAGGTTGGTTTGTTTCTGCCACTGCTTCCAGCTGAACTCACCTGAGGCTTCCCTGCACACCCACGCAGGGCTCAGCGTGGTCAGGCACAGCCTTCCTCAGGCGCAGCCTGCGGCTCCAGCCCAGCGCGTGAGCAAGTGATCCCAGGTCTCTGTCTCAAGGCTTCAGGGGACACGCTGAACGTCCTAGCCCTCTGTAATTAGGGAGCAGGGAGGTAGCACCAGCTTCCAAGAACATGTTCTGTTGGAGGACTGTGCCAAGTGTCTTCCACAAGCTACAGGTCTACTCTGTGTGCACATGGCTGGATAGAGTTTGCCGACAGAAAGAGGGCTCAGTCCCTGTTCTCTGATAGCTCAGTGGAGCTGGGGGAGAAGGCTCCCTATGCAGAGATAGCGCCACAGTTAGTCCGTGCTTACTTATTTATTTATACGTACATATACTCATACATACATACTTACAGAGTCTTGCTATGTTGCCTGGGCTAGAGTGCCGTGGCGTCAGCCTAGCTCACAGCAACCTCAAACTCTTGGGCTCAAGCGATCCTCCTGCCTCAGCCTCCCGAGTAGCTGGGACTACAGGCGTGAGCCACCACGCCTGGCTAATTTTTTGTTTCTATTTTTAGTTGACTGGCTAATTTTTCTATTTTTATAGAGATGGGAGGGGGGTCTCCCTCTTTCTCAGGCTGGTCTTGAACTCATGACCTCGAGCGATCCTCCTGCCTCGGCCTCCCAGAGTGCTGGGATTACAGGTGTGAGCCACTGCGCCCAGCCCCAGTGTCCATGTTCTCGGGCACAGTGGTTAAGAGGTGAAATCACTGCCTCGGAGCTTTTGTGCCTTTTGGGGACCAGCGGTGGTGAGTTTGCGTCAGCAAAAATCAAGCTCTCCTCTCCAGCAGACCATTCCTCATCCGTGTTTCTGAACCGCTCAGGTGTCCCTGCCACTCCTTAGGTGTGTTCATCTTACGATTGAACTGCTAAGACTTCCCTTCTGACGTTTGTCTGAGCTGTGTGTGCCATTTTATTTTATTTTTAGAGAATTACAATGACTTGTACCATTGGTCAGTTGAGTCATATTCAGACTTCTGGGCAGAGTTCTGGAAATTCAGCGGAATTATCTTCTCGCGCATGTATGATGAGGTAAGGAGAGGTTTTCCTTGTGTGTCATCTTTTTCTGTGGCTGTGTTTCAGAGTGAAATGTTGATTTTGGGGAATACTGAATCGTATCTCCTTTTGCAACCTCACGTTGACAGGAAAACGTCATTGTCCTGCAGAACTGGCACTAACTATCATGGGCCCCACCGAGACGTTGCAGTCTGTGGTTGGGTCTTCTGTTGCACATAGACCCCAGGCCCTGTCCTGGGAACTCGAGTGATCCTAAGCACTGAGTAGTAGGACCCTTAGTAGTAGATTTTTTTTTTTTAAAATGTTTAATTATGGTAAAATACGCATAACATAAAATTTACCATCTTAATCCTTTTGAAGTGTACAGGTCAGCGGTATTAAATACAATTACATTGGGCCGGGCGTGGTGGCTCACGCCTGTAATCCTAGCACTCTGGGAGACCAAGGCGGGCAGATTGCTTGAGGTCAGGAGTTCGTAACCAGCCTGAGCAAGAGCGAGACCCCGTCTCTACTATAAATAGAAAGAAATTAATTGGCCAACTAATATACATAGAAAAAATTAGCCAGGCACATGCCTGTAGTCCTAGCTACTAGGAGGCTGAGGCAGAAGGATTGCTTCAGCCCAGGAGTTTGAGGTTGCTGTGAGTTAGGCTGGTGCCACGGCACTCACTCTAGCCTGGGCAACAAAGTGAGACCCTGTCTCAAAAAAAAAAAAAAAACCCTCCCCAAAAAAACAAAACAAAATAAATACAATTACAGTGATGTTTAAACTATCAGTAGTTTTGTTATTTTTTTTTAACCTTCATTTTAGAGAACTTTTTATTTTATTATTTATTATTATTTTTGAGACAGAGTCTCACTCTGTTGCTTGGGCTAGAGTGTCGTGGCATCAGCCTAGCTCACAGCAACCTCACATTCCTAGGATCAAGCAATCCTCCTGCCTCAGCCTCCCGAGTAGCTGTGACTACATGCATGCGCCACCATGCCCAGCTAATTTTTTCTATATATTTTTAGGTGTCCAGCGAATTTCTTTCTATTTTTTCTTAGTAGAGACAGGGTCTTGCTGTTGTTCAGCCTGGTCTCGAACTCCTGAGCTCCAATGATCTGCCCGGCTCTGCCTCCCAAAGTGCTAGGATTATAGGTGTGAGCCACCGCACCCAGCCTAGAGAACTTTTTAACTCCTTACACTTATGCTGTAAATCAATAAATATCTGTGGAAAGGGAGTCCTGTTATTCAAATTATAGTTTATTGTCATTTTGGGGAAAAATCGTTCAGAAAGGATGATCCATTGTCACTTTGAGAATAAAAATCAAGGTTCCAGCACCCCGAGGAAGTGAGCAGGGTCAAACTTCCAGAAAGTCGTAGAGGAGGGGCAGGTGGCGTCTGGAGCATGATCTCCTGGTTTCACCTGTCTGGTCAGAGCCTGGTACGTTGGACAAGTGTCTCCTTCGGCTTCAGTATCTCTCAGGAAGTAGGTGCTTAGTAAATATTTGTTGAAAGAGGAAATTACTGGAGCTGGTCGTTTTCCCTTGGCATTTATTAATATTTCCATGTTCAGTTTCAAGCCTTTAGGCTAGTTCAAAGTTCAGTCTGTAAAATGGTTTTTTTTTTTTTTTTTTTTTTGAGACAGTGTCTCGCTTTGTTGCCCAGGCTAGAGTGAGTGCCGTGGCGTCAGCCTAGCTCACAGCAACCTCAGACTCCTGGGCTCAAGCAATCCTTCTGCCTCAGCCTCCCAAGTAGCTGGGACTACAGGCATGCGCCACCATGCCCGGCTGATTTTTTCTATATATATTAGTTGGCCAATGAATTTCTTTCTATTTATAGTAGAGACGGGGTCTCACTCTTGCTCGGGCAGTTTTCGAACTCCTGACCTCAAGCAATCCACCTGGCTCACCTCCCAGAGTGCTAGGATTACAAATATGAGCCACCGCGCCCCGCCTGTAAAATGATTTGATAATGGTTTTGGCCGATGAGATAGCTGGCTTCCTGGGTGGCAGGCTCACGTTTATTTATTTGTGACGAAGACCTCATGTATGTGTGTATCTCGGTTTGCTGTCGTTCTCTGCAGGTAGTCGACACATCAAAAGGAATTGCAGACGTCCCCGAGTGGTTCAAAGGCAGCCGTCTCAACTACGCAGAGAACCTCCTGCGGCACAAGGAGAATGACAAAGTCGCCCTTTATGTTGCGCGTGAGTCCTGATGACACACGGACGTGGACGTTCTAGATGGTGCATACATGCGGTGCCAACTATATGGAGAGGCTCTGAGGCATGCAGAAACCACAGTATAGGATTTGCAAACAATATCCTGGCACCTTTCTGATGTAGTTAAAACTTATGTTGACTTTGTTTTTCCAGGGGAGGAATAGGGGCAGAGATCCCCAATGTTACGTAACTAGCTTGAGTCACTTGGAGAGTTAGTAGAGGAATTATGGCTAGAATCTCTTCCCATTGGCTTCTCTTTTTATTATATTTTATTTTTTTATATTTCTATTTTTTTTTAAGGCTGGTCAAGTGGAGCAGTGGGAGTGGAGAAGGAACAAAGGAATCTGTAACGGGTTGTGATCAATTAGTTGTAAACACCATTGCACTTGGACTCACCTTGGCTTCTCTTTTTAAGATATAGTTTAGGCTGGGCGAGGTGGCTCAGGCCTATAATCCTAGCACTCTGGGAGGCCCAGGCGGGCGGATTGCTTGAGGTCAGGAGTTCAGAACCAGCCCGAGCAAGAGTGAGACCCCATCTCTACTAAAAATAGAAAGAAATTAATTGGCCAACTAATATATATATAGAAAAAATAGGCAGGGCATGATGGCACATGCCTGTAGTCCCAGCTACTCGGGAGGCTGAGGCAGCAGGATTGCTTAAGCCCAGGAGTTGGAGGTTGCTGTGAACTAGGCTGACGTCACGGCACTCACTCTAGCCTGGGCAACAGAGTGAGACTCTGTCTCAAAAAAATAAAATAAAATAAAGTTTAAAGACTATTCCAATTTATGTATTAACCAATCTCTGGCAGAATTGTAATGAATGGCATATTCTAAATAAAATATAATTTTTTTAATGAGATAGTGTGGTTAGCCCCCTAATTAAATTAGTCTTTTGATAAAGTTGAGTGTTTATGAAAGGTAACATTGGATATATCTAGTATTGTTAGAATTTGGGGTATTTCATATAAGTGCATTTCCCCTTGAGTAGTAACACTTTATCCATTTTAGACACAATTTATTTTATTAAGTTGTGGGGAAATATGTTTAACTAGAGGAGATTGAACATCATGGAGCCTTTTGTTTTCATGACTTAAGACTTCCAGGCTGGGTGCAGTGGCTCACACCTATAATCCTAGCACTCTGGGAGGCCGGGGCTCGCTCAAGGTCAGGAGTTCGAAACAAGCCTGAGCAAGAGTGAGACCTCTGTCTCTACTAAAAATAGAAAAAATTAGCCGAGCATGGTGGTGCATGCCTGTAGTCCCAGCTACTCGGGAGGCTGAGGCAGGAGGATCGCTTGAGCCCAGGAGTTTGAGGTTGCTGTGAGCGAGGCTGACACTACGGCACTCTAACCCAGGCAACAGAGTGAGACTCCGTCTCAAAAAAATAAAAAAAAGATTTTCATTTTTTGGACGGTGCCAAAATCTAATGCTCTCGAGCTGTCGAGGTGCGAGGACTGCTCTGCCCTTATAGTTTCACAGAGGCCCCCGAAGGGCTGTGTGCTCTGCCCTCACGTCCAGGTTTCTGTGCTGCTCCTGTCCTGACCTTGCTGCCTGCTGCCACTCCTCGCAGGTGCCGGTGTCCTTGCCTCTAGCAACCCTTGTCTTCACTACAAGTCACTACATTTAATCAGCAGTGGTGCGGGAAGTCAGGCTGTTGTGCTTGTACGAGTACAGTGGTGCCCAAGGTAGGGGGAAACGGGCCTAAGTGCAGATTTCAGGGTTCAAGTCCCAGTTCCACACACTCAGTAGCTGTGTGACCTTGGGTAGTCACTCAGCCTCTCTGGGTCTGTTTCTGCATCGATAAAATGGGAAGGATGGTGATACCTACGTCAGGGTTATTGCAGGGATTAAGGGAGTGTGTCTGTATCTATTAATAGGTAGCTTAGCACAGAGTCCTGGGCACAGAGGGAATCTGCATAATTCTCGGTCAAAGTTACATGTCCAAAATCCCTGTGCAGCTTTCTTGTGTTTTTACTTTTGGTATTTTAAAAATCATACTAAAAATTTAATTGTACTAAAGGCAAGAGTTAATTGAACACTTATTTTTGTATAGGACATCTTGTAGGACAAGACTGAAAAATAAGCTGAAGTCATGTTCCACCTCCAGGATATTAAAATGTAGTCATGGAAATTAGGCCAACATACATTGAAACAGGTGACAGCCTAAAGTAGTCACGTAATTAAGTGCCCACCCGAGTCTCAGAGTTGGCAATGTTGATCAGAAGCCCAGAGAAAGTCTAATTCACCGTGGTGCAAAATACTCATCACAAAATGAATTTCCACTTTTGTAGATTTCCAAGGCATTTCACTGTCTCACTAGATCAGCACGAGAAGCCAAACCACTGAGACTGGCCGGAGTGGCCTGCCCAGTCTGCCCGGCTCCCCAGCCAAGGGCTCCCGAGCCGTCTCGGGAAGGACCAAGAGGCCCTGTGCAGTTTTATTGTTTGTTTGTTTGGTTTTTTTTTTTTTTGAGACAGAGTCTAGCTTTGTTGCCCAGGCTAGAGTGAGTGCCGTGGCGTCAGCCTAGCTCACAGCAACCTCAAACTCCTGGGCTCAAGCAATCCTGCCTCAGCCTCCCGAATAGCTGGGACTATAGGCATGCGCCACCATGCCCGGCTAATTTTTTCTATATATATTAGTTGGCCAATTAATTTCTTTGTATTTATAGTAGAGACGGGGTCTCACTTTTGCTCAGGCTGGTTTCCAACTCCTGACCTCAAGCAATCCGCCCGCCTCAGCCTCCCAGAGTGCTAGGATTACAGGCGTGAACTACCACGCCCGGCCCCTGTGCAGCTTTTAGAAGAACCATGGCTGCCCAGTTCCCACTGCGACCTGCTGGAATACCCAAGGGGACCGAGGCTCGCATGAATTTTTGAAGCCCACAGTTGTTACTTTCTTTCTTTTTTTCTTCCAGACAGAGTCTCCTTTTGTTGCCCAGGCTAGAGTGAGTGCCGTGGCGTCAGCCTAGCTCACAGCAACCTCAAACTCCTGGGCTCAAGCAATCCTGCTGCCTCAGCCTCCCAAGTAGCTGGGACTACAGGCGTGCGCCACCATGCCCGGCTAATTTTTTCTGTATATGTTGGCCAATTTATTTTCTGTTTATAGTAGAGACGGGGTTTTGCTCTTGCTCAGGCTGGTTTCGAACTCTTGGCCTTGAGCAATCTGCCCGCCTTGGCCTCCCAGAGTGCTAGGATTACAGGCGTGAGCCACCGCGCCCGGCCCCACAGTTGTTTCTGATGCTCATCCCTGGTTAGGAACCATGGAGCATCATCTTTACATAGTAGGTGGGCTGTTCAGGATCATCTTACTTTTTTCCTTGGTTCTTAGCTTCCATATAGTTAAGGCAGAGCGAGTAAGTGGCCTGCGGACGTCACGCCAGTGCTCTGTCTCTTGCTCTCTCAGGGGACATCCGCATTGCCATGCAGCCTCCTGCCCATTCACTTGTTCCTCCCATGGGCATTAGCCGCCGCCTCCGTGCAGTACGGATGGGCCACATTCCGTTCGTGCCTAGGAGACTCCCACGGGACTCCCCTGCCGCAGGCGCAGCTGCTGTGTGAGCCCCCGGGCACCAGCCCACGGGGTCTTTTCATGATCCTGAAGACCTACAATGCAGGGTCTCTTTTATCCTCCTTTCCTGATCCCTTTAAATGTGCACGTGCTGGTACTCGAGGTCTCGGATGCCTCGTGAGGTCCTGGTTTCTCCTGCTGGAAAGGGGGAGCAGTCAGTGTGAATCTTCTTTAAAAAACACTCAAAATGGAAACTCAGTGATGCCTGCTGGTGACGAAGCCAGTCTTCCCAGAACTTGTCACACGGGTGTGGGTGGGGACGGAACTGGGTGTTCTCTTTCCCTCCCAGAGATGTGCCCTTTATTTATCCTCTGTTGCCCAGGCTAGAGTGAGTGCCGTGGTGTCAGCCTAGCTCACAGCAGCCTCAAACTCCTGGTCTCAAGCAATCCTCCTGCCTCAGCCTCCCGAGTAGCTGGGACTACAGGCATGCGCCACCATGCCCGGCTAATTTTTTCTATATATATTAGTTGGCCAATGAATTTTTTTCTATTTATAGTAGAGACGGGTCTCGCTCTCACTCAGGCTGGTTTCGTACTCCTGACCTCGAGCAATCCGCCCGCCTCGGCCTCCCAGAGTGCTAGGATTACAGGTGTGAGCCACCGCGCCCGGCCCCTTATTTTTGAAGCCCACTTCTGTCTCGAAGTGTGGGTTATAATTCCGTGTCTCACACCCCTCCCCTTCCTGCCACCCCCAAATCCTTTTCCTTTCTTTAATGAGTTCTCTCCTTCCTCGTGTTCACAATGAGAATGAATACCCTCAAGCTAGGGGTGAAATTTAGTTTATGAATTGGATATCTCACTTAAGCAGGGTCCAGAGTGGGCCAGTCATTGGCTTGGGGACGTTAAGATCATTGTGTTTCACTTTCTGCACGTTTTCCTGACTTGTCGCTTACTCTCCAGCCGGGCGCAGGAGCTCGTGCTCGGGGAGCTCTGCGCTGTGCTTGCCCAGGCGTCCTCAGCAGAACTCGCTCTTTCTGCTAGATCCCAGGCGAGGCCCTGCGAGGCTCTCCTAAGGAAAAAAAATATGTGCACAGTTGTCTTCACGCCCCAGTGAGTAGCGCAAAACAACACGCATTAGCCCATCGGTGTTTTTACTGTTAGAATAGCTGCCTGCACGGCACATTTTGTCCTTGGAAGAGTAGATTTCAGGTTCCTGATTACTTTTACAGGATAGAAAATTACCTGGGTTGAGAATACGGAAGAGGTAGCTAAAAGGCTACCCCGGGGAGGTGAGCCAGCGTGTACAACTTTAAGCGAAGAGGAAAAAGCCAGATTTATATTAAAGGGAAATTCGGATGTTTATTCACTTTGGGAAAAAGACACTTCACGTTGTAAAATTGAAAAGCCATCAGCAATCAGGAATTAATATTTGCATCAAAGGGTTAACATCTTTCCTGTAGAAAGTGCATTCCAGTCATTTTCCCACACCTTGTGGGGTTATCTTGCCATGTGGCGAGTCACCCAAGAGCCATGGCTTAAAACAAATGTTTATTATCTCGGTTTCTGTGGTTATACACCCAGCAAGGGCTTGCTGGGTGGATACTCATCAGGTTGCCGTGACGACGTGGCCTGTGGCTGCCGTCATCTGAAGGCCACACCGAGGCTGAAGGATCCACACCCAAGACGGTGGCTGTTGGTGGCAGGCCTCTGTCCTCCAGCGGCCGGTCCTGTGACCTCACAGCGTAGCAGCTGGTGTCCCACAGAGTGACCCACATGGGAACTGCAGTGTCTTATATGACTAGGGCTCAGACGTCACTTGCCATGTCCACAATAACCCCTTGGCCACCCGGGTCAGGCGTGCAGGGCGGGGCGTCTCACCAGGCTGCCAGGTGAAAATCAGCATCTTGCTGTTTTACTGTACCTTTCTTTGATAACTAGTGAGGTTGATCATTTTCTTTTCTTTTTTATTTTGAGACAGAGTCTCACTCTGTTACCCAGGCTAGAGTGTAGCCGTGTCATCGTAGCTCACTGCAGCCTCAAACTCTTAGGCTCAAGTGAGCCTCCTGCCTCAGCCTCCTGAGTAGCTGGGACTACAGGTGCACACCATGACGCTTGGCTAATTTTTTTTTTTTTTCTGTTTTTTGTAGAGACGGGGTCTCCTTCTTGCCCAGGCTGGTCTTGAGCTCCTGACCTCAAGCGATCCTCCCGCCTGGGCCTCCCAGAGTGCTAGGATTGCAGGTGTGAGCCGCTGCGCCTGGCCTTTATTTTCTTTCTTTATACTTTTTTTCTGGAAAGTCAAACTTTTCCACAGCGAGCTTGCATTACCTTTATGATTTTTTAGAAAAATTAACGAAACCAAACCAAGGGTGGAATACTCCTCAGCGATAAAAAGGAAAGAATTATTGATGCATACTTTAGTGAATTTTAGCAGCGTTGCACCAAATGGAAAAAGCCAATCTCGAACAGCCGCCCACTGTATGATTCCATGTGAATAACATTGTTGAAATGACAGGATTGTAGAGCTAGAGGACAGGTTAGTGATTGTCTGGGGGGAGCGATGGGGGGTCAACTATAATTGGGCAGCAGGAGGGAAGCGTTTGAGTTGGTGAAAATGTTCTTAGTCTTGACTGGAAGAAATGTCCTGGGATGACACAGGAGCGTGCACACTTGTGCACACCCAGGTGGCATCCGTGGCGTTTCCTGGCTTCGCTGGTGTATCTGTGTGGGAGCCGGGTGGAGGGAACACGGGACCTCCGTGCTATCTTTGCAACTTCCTGTGAATCTGTAATTATTTCAAAATAAAAAATAAATACCCACAACCTAAATCAAAGGATTCTTCACTTAATAAAAGCATTCCCAATAGAAAATCTATTTTTTTTTTTTTTTTTTTTTGAGACAAGGTCTCACACTGTTCTCACTGCAGCCTGGAACTCCTGGGCGCAAAGGGCCCTCCTGCCTCCTCCTGCCAAAGTGCTGGGATCATAGGCATGAGCCACCGCGCCCAGCCTCAATAGGAAATCTTTAAATGGCTGATGTTGTTAGTGCATTTCCAAAGCTGATTTTCACGCAGCCTTTGTTTTCCATAAAGTTGAGTTGAGCTGCATCTTGTCTTGCGGCCCCGCATCTGTGTGGTGTTTTCCCCGGGCACAGGTTAATAACCTGCCTTGAAACAGCTGGGAGTTTCATTCGGTTATTTGGAATGAAAATCACCGTCTTTTTAGGGTGATCTGTGTACGACTTGTCGTTTTTTCTTTTCCCAGGGGAAGGCAAGGAGGAGATTGTGAAGGTGACTTTTGAAGAGTTGAGGCAGCAGGTGGCCTTATTTGCTGCAGCAATGAGGAAGATGGGTGTGAAAAAAGGGGATCGGGTGGTCGGTGAGTATTTTTGGTCCTTGAGATGGTTGGGCGAGGGGAGACCAAGGCAGAATGAATGGCTCGGAAGGTGGAGACAACTTTTGAATGAGGCGGCGTCGTGTTATATTACGTAAAACCTCGTAGGACTTCAACTGTTCCAAAGAAAATTGTTGGAAGAGTACCCTGTTGTGTAAAGGCAGGAATTTTCTTTGTTTTAGTCCCTGACCCTGCTTTGTTCTAGAGCCTGAAACAATTCCAAGAACATCAAGGGTGTGCAGTCAAGCCTAGTTGGCTGGATTAATGAAGGCATGCTTGGGAGTTAGTCCTGCAGTGAGGTGGGAGAGGGGAGGGCAGTCCAGGCAGCAGAGACAGTCGTGCAAAGGCCTGGGGGCTGGTGAGAGGGAGGTGTCTGCAGCAGTGACAGGAGCCTCGTGGGCAGGAGGTGGGGCCGGTGCCCTGGACTGATCCCAAGGGCCTTGTCCACTGTCACCTGCTCTGCCTAGAGCTTCCCGAGGCTTTGTCTGTTCTGACTACCGGTCCCCCCAACCCCAAAGTAAGGGAAGGAAGGTACATAGGACCCAAAGAAGGTAGGGAGTGGGGAGCAGGACCCGCCAGACACTTGGGCTGAGGTCCTGTTTGGGGACTGTTGTTTCAGAAGGAGCCAGGGCTGGAGTCGACGGATGGTGACTGTGAGGCCTGGGGTCCCAGTCACTCTCCCTCCCTGAGCTGGCCCTCTTTTTTTGTTCCCTCCGGTAGCGAGTAATGATTTCCTCCTGAAAACACCTTAGGGGTTTGTCTTACAGTTTTCCTCTCACTTTGACTTCTGGAAAAAATCTTAAGTCTTGGAAATGCACCTGTTCTTTGTCCCGAGGAACTCAGATGGGTGCACTGCAGGGAAGGGCAGGTGCAGACGGGGCAGGTGACTTCCCTAAGCAGCCCTGGTGCTCAGGGCACTTGACACCCTTCCCCGCCCCCAGAATAGGGCAAGGGCCACAGGACAGGGGTGTCAAGAGAAGCTGCCGGCCAGGGGCTCGGGCGTTGGAACCCCGGTGTTTGGCAAGGGTGTGCCTCTCCCAGGGGAACTTACTGCACATTGTAGCTTGTTTGCCGAGAGGGAGGAGTGGCTGAGTGGCCTTATCATATGCGAGACAGTGGATGGCTGCGCCTAGAATCCTGTGCACAGCGTCTGCTCGGATAACAGAGCTGGCCGTGACGTTAGTGCTCAATGTATTCATACTTTGGTTTACTAGAAAGGTGTCAAATAGAAAGGGACATGCCAGGTGACCTCCCCTGTCTGAGCCCTCGTTGGAATGTTCTGCATGTCCTCAGGGTTCACCTGCTTTGTCAAGGTCCCTGCGCAGACATTGCCACCTCAGAGCCCAGCCCTGGTGAGCTTCAGAAACGTCACCTCTCCCCGCACCTGCTTCACTTTGCTTTACCCTCCTTATGGCCCACCTGGAGCCACGGGGCTCTGTGTGCGTTCGTGTCACGTGTGTCCTCTACTGCTGGTGGCCCAGCCTCTGTCTTCTGCTGTCTCTGTGTGTAAAGAGTGCCTGACACGTAGTTGGCACCTCATAGATATTTATCGAGTGAATGAGTATGAGGACTGGGCTGGTGATTGGAACAGGCATTTATTTATTTATTTATTTTTTTTTTTTGAGACAGAGTCTCGCTTTGTTGCCCAGGCTAGAGTGAGTGCCGTGGCGTCAGCCTAGCTCACAGCAACCTCAAACTCCTGGGCTCGAGTGATCCTTCTGCCTCAGCCTCCCGGGTAGCTGGGACTACAGGCATGCGCCACCATGCCCGGCTAATTTTTTATATATATATCAGTTGGCCAATTAATTTCTTTCTATTTATAGTAGAGACGGGGTCTTGCTCCTGCTCAGGCTGGTTTTGAACTCCTGACCTTGAGCAATCCGCCCACCTCGGCCTCCCAAGAGCTAGGATTACAGGCGTGAGCCACAGCGCCCGGCCTTATTTTTTAATTTTTAATTTTTTTTTAGACAGAGTCTCACTGTGTTGCCTGGGCTAGAGTGCTGTGGCGTCAGCCTAGCTCACAGCAACCTCAAACTCCTGGGCTCAAGCAATCCTTGTGCCTCAGTCTCCTGAGTAGCTGGGACTACAGGCATGCGCCACCTACAGGCATGCGCCACCATGCCCGGCTAATTTTTTCTGTATATTTTTAGTTGGCTAATTAATTTCTTTCTATTTTTAGTAAAGACAGGGGTCTCGCTCTTGCTCAGGCTGGTTTTGAACTCCTGACCTTGAGTGATCCACCCACCTCGGCCTCCTAGAGTGCTAGGATTACAGGCATGAGCCACCGCGCCCGGCTGGAACAGGCATTTTTGAGGTTGAAATCTCACTTTTCTTGGGTCCTTCTTGGTCCAATTTAATCCATACTCTTTTAAGGGCTAGCAAAGAAATGCAAAAGGGTCTACTTTCTAGTTTCCATTTTTTACAATCTCTTTTTGGAGCAAATGTTTTTGAGGGAAGGAGAAACAGAACGGGGCATGCTGGGAGACTGTCAGGATGCCTTTGGGCTCTGCTTGGCTAGAGCGCTTTTTGAGGATCCCAGCTCGGATAGCAGTCTGCCTTGTCTGTAACCACAAGGGCAGGGGACTGCGTTTGCCAGGACAGGACACTAGGGAATGTGCTTGGGGAGAAGGGCTCATCAGTCAGCACGGAGTCAGCTGGGTTTCGCAGCCTGCTGGGCAGTGAGTTCCGCCCTGCCCTTGGGGGCGACACTGCTGGGACACTGTGCTGTACACTCGCAGCCACATTTAGTCTCCTTGCAGACTCAGCACAAGTCGTGGGCCTGCGTCTGCCAGATGCAGGCAGAGCCCTGGGGCCGAGTGGAGGGCGGGATTCTCCACTCCTGTGCCTGGGGCGCTTGTGGCCTAGCAGGGGAGATGCATTTGAATCCAAAGAAACGGAAGTACAAGCTGCAGGGGAGAGGGGGGAGGGCTGTCCAGGGAGCCCTGGCGATCACCTGGGAGCTGCCCCTGGCTCAGGTGAGGCCTTTGGCCATGGCCCTTCTACCCCTTAATGCCTTGTGCCCAGGTCTTTTCCTTTGGGATATTTACAGTGATCTGCTTAATTGAGTGTCATCTCTTGGCCATAAGGGTTTGTTCTCTGCTTCTGTTGTCACTAAAGGCAGTGGATGGAGGGCCTGGGCACCTCCTCTGCCCCTCCGAGCTGGTCTGTGGCTCTCGACTGCACTGCTGTGTCCTTTGTTCCCTCTTCCTCCTCCCCGTCAGTCCATCCACCCAGCTATCTGTCCATCTGTCCATCCATCCATCCATCCATCATCTGTCTACCAGCCAGCAAATATCTGAGGGACTTATAGGACACAAATGAATTAAAAGGACAAGACAGGCAAAGTCCCAACCCCCTATGTGAGAACCAGATATTAAACCCCCTATGTGAGAACCAGATATTAAACCCCTGGTGATTATTCATTTGCAGTCATGGCGAGTTTGGTGAGGGAGAAATATAGTATTAGTATGTGTTATAGGTAGGAGCGAGAGGGCCGTGGAAGTTTGGTTTGAGTTAGGAGCTGAGGGATGAGCGTGCGTGGAGTGGAGAAGGCTGGTGCATGTGGAAGAGGGTTGGGGGAGGGCCGACAACGTGTGCAAAGGCCCTGCAGCAGGAGCAGCTTAAAGCAACTGCAGAACCGAGAGGAGGCTGTTGTGACCAGGTCCCATAGCAGGAGGGGAGCAGAGGCCGGGGGTGGGGGATGGGGCTGGATTAGAACACACAGAATGGACCATGGTGGGGGCAGTGGGGAGTGGACAGGCTCGCAGCAGGCAATTCTGGTGGTGGGGCGGGTAGCTGTGATGCCTAGGCAGGTCAAGCCAGCCCCCCTGCCCCGCTCTGACCCTGGCCCTGGCTCTCAGAGGAACCTTTGGAAGTCTGCTGCCCCCAGCACACCCCGAGCCCGAGCCTTTCTCCCTGTGTCTTCCCGCAGGCTACTTGCCCAACAGCGAGCACGCTGTGGAAGCCATGCTGGCCGCGGCGAGCATTGGCGCCATCTGGAGCTCCACATCCCCGGACTTTGGTGTAAATGTGAGTGTGGGTCCCCAGCGGAGGGGGGGGCCGGGCCCCAAGAGCGTCCCAGGCAGGGGCAGCTGCGGGTGGGATTCCTGGGGAGCCTCGCAGCAGTGGCAGTGTCACGACAGCCTCCTGCCGCCCAGGCCGGTGACAGGAGTCACAGGAGAGAAAGATCTGGACGGAGGGAGCTACATCTTGTTTTCAAATTTAAAGGCAAACTGGCTCTTCTTCCTTCAGGTGGCCCTAACGTCCCCATTGTGATTATGTGGCCTTGGCGGGTGGTGTAGGCAGGGGTCAGTGTCGTTAGGCCTCTTCTTCCTCGCTTAGTGACTTAGTGACCACGTGGGGTTTCCTAAATGTTCTTCCTCTGAGGACGGTTTTCCAGGTTCTCTCTGGCGCTGTTGCTCACAGAAGTTCCCCAGGGACCTTGTACCGATGTCTGCTGTTTCCTTCCCTCCTTGGGGGCGTGCTCTGTGCTGGGTGGCTGTGTGCTCTGGGAGGGTGGGCACGGCCTCCCACGGGACAGCAGAGCTCCTGGCACTGGCCTCTGGTGGCATCTGAAGCCTGGGGAGTGTGGAGGGGACACCTCCCCTCTGCGGCAGCTGCTGGCCTCTAGCCTGTTCTCACGGCTGCGCCCAGGCTGGCAGATGCCACTCCCGGCCGGCTGCAGCCCAGCGGGTTCTGCCTGTCTTGGGAGGACCCAGTGCTGGCGTGTGGCCCTGCGGCAGGCACCGTCCTCCGGACATTGCTGTCCTGGCTTTGGGCCAGGCCAGGGCGTCTTGGGAGCTGCTCCGGAGCATGAGGTGCTGGCTGCCGATGCGTGCACTAGATGGCAGCATGGCTCTGCCGCCGCCTCCGGCTTCAGACGCTTTCGGGAAGAGAATCCTCCCAGGTGCCGGGGGCTGTGTCTCAGGGCCAGAAAACAAGGCCAAACGCCTTTCTGCTAAGACGATTAGGTCTTATTAGGTGACCCAGGTGTGGTGTCCTCTCTCCATCCTGCTGCTTGATGGCTTCATGGCGGGTGACATCCGTAGTCCTGCTGCTCCCCCGCGTGGGAGGCTGTGTGGCTGACACGTGGCACAGCGTCTGCTCGTACGGTCACCTGGTGTCTGTGAGCTGAGTAAGGACGTGGGACAGATGTCCTATGACGGGGCCAGGTGCTGTGGCTCTGAAGTTAGTGCTGGAGCCCGTGCCACCTGCCCATGGGGTTATTAAACAGGTGTTTTACAGGTCCAGGGGCCTCCTGACAGGTGGATGCACCTGCCCACGGACAGCGTAGTTACCTCTCCTCGCCTGGCCCGGCGGGGTGCCCAAGGACCCTCTCTGTTGGGGTGCCACAGACTGGTGGGCTGTGCAGGGAGGCCCAGCCTGTCTCTCCTTGGTGATCCTGGGAGACGTGTTTCTGCTCCGTCACCACCCTGTGCTTTACTCCTGCCCTGGCCCTCCTCCCTCCTCCCCTCACCCCTGCTAGTTGCCCAGGAGTCTCAGCTTGTCTTATCAAGGCATCTGGGCTCGGAGGGCAGCGCCAGGCGAGCAGGAAGTGCTCTGTCCTTGGGGTTCCCAACCTTCCAGCCTCACCATGGGTCTCCAGGCAGGGTATTTCAAGCTTGTTGGCTTTTTCTTTGTTTCCTTTGAGACTTTGGCATCTTCAAAGATGTTAGGGGCGGCCACCCTCCGACATCCGCACACCTGAGGGCCCAGCCTGCAGCCCTCGACCTCCTAAAGCATTTTCGGGGGTGGGTGGGTGGGTGTGTGTGTGTGTGTGTGTGTGTGTGTGTGTGTAAATAGGACAGCTGCTCCTCTCCCGCTGGGTGATTGTCCGCATGATTCAATACCGGCTGTGGGTGTCAACGCTTGATTGGTTGCTAAGCAGCGTATTCAGGTCAGAGCCACGATCATAGGTGTGTGTGTGTTTCGCTGCGATTTGAAAGCGGTTCTGGAGCAGCTCTGGGCCAGGCCAGGTTGACCGGCAGCTGCAGATGCCCGGAGGTCTTGCTTCCGTACCGGGAAAACTTCAGCCTTGTCCTGGGACCTCTGAGCCTTTTCATGGCATTCCAGTCCAGACCTCTGCTTCTGAAACACTTGTCTCTGCAGTCTGGTCACTGTCACTGTGACTGGGGTCACCTCTGTGCCGTTGGAGCCCTGGACCCCTGGCAGGCTGGGTCCTTTCACCCCGAGTGTGTTGCCACCGCGTGTGCTGGGATAGTGCTCCGAGATGCTTTGCTCGGTCTGTCCGGCTGTCTCAGCGCCTGTTTCCACTCTGCTGTCATGCTGGTGTCCTCTCCCACGCACAGCACTGGTCTCCCTGGAGCCAGCGCCCGAGCCAGACTGGCCCGGCTGCAGTCCCGGTCGTGCCACTGGCCAGTTTCCAGGCTTTGGGCAAATTGCCTACCCTGTTCCCGTCTCATCCGGGATACGGAGCTAATAATATTACGCCTCTCTCAGGCCCGTGTGAAGGTCAGACTGGCGAGTGCCTCTAATGAGCTGACAGTGGCGCCTGGCACATAGTAAGCACTCGGCGAATGTCAGGTATTGGTTTTTTTTGAGACAGAGTCTCACTGTTTTGCCGGGCTAGAGTGCCGTGGCGTCAGCCTAGCTCACAGTAACCTTAGACTCCTGGGCTCAAGCGATCCTCCTGCCTCAGCCTCCCAAGTAGCTGGGACTACAGGCTCGAGCCACCATGCCTGGCTAATTTTTTTCTATTTTTAGTTGTTTGGCTAATTTCTTTCTAGAAAAAAGCCTGTGCCCAGCAGAGGCCTTGCTGAGGACGAGGAGGCAGGTGTGGTGGAGGACCTGGTGTCCTGAGGTCAGAGGCCAAGTCCCCATCAGCTGCATGTCCGGTGCTGTTTTTTTTCTTTTAAACCAGTGATGAAGTTGGCCAGTGTTTTACTTAGTCTTACCACAAAAGAAAGAAAGAAAGAAAGAGGGGCTTCAGGGGTCTTCCTGTGACAATGTCGCAGCCGCCCCTTGCACGCCTGTGCTTTCCTGGGGGCAAGGGAGTGCTAGAGAGCGGGGATCCAGCTCCTCTGCGCCTCCTTCCTGGTCTTTGGCAGTCGATGGGCGTGCTCAGCTGGAGAAAGGACCCCCTTCTGTTGTTGTAGCTCTGGCGAGAGCCCTTCCGCCCCTATCTCCTCCCTTCCGGCACTGGACGGGGCGCTGGACGTTCTGCAAACTCAGAGCCCCAGATGAGCCCAGAGGTGCCCCCGCCTGTCTCAGTGGGTGCCCCCCACGGTGGAGCCCTCGCAGCACCCCTATTCCCTTCACTCCCTGCCCCACCTTGGTGCTCTCCTCTTCCCATCATCCTGCTCCAGCGCGTTTGGTTCCTTGGTGACCCCTGGTCTAGGTGCTGTCATCGCCCACTTGCAATGTCACACAGTGCGTCCTCACAGTGGTCTCCTGTCTGCCTCTCAGTACATGCCTTTTTTTTTTTTTTTTTTTTTAATTTTTTTGAGACAGAGTCTCACTCTGTTGCCGGGGCTAGAGTGCCTTGGTGTCAGCCTAGCTCACAGCAACCTCCAACTCTTGGGCTCAAGCGATCTTCCTGCCTCAGCCTCCCGAGTAGCTGGGACTACAGGCACACACCACCATGCACGACTTTTATTTTTTTTTTCCTTTTTGAATTTTCCATAAAGAGGAGGTCTCGCTGTGTTGCCCAGGCTTGCCTGGAGCTCCCTGCCTCGGCCTCCTGGAGTGTGCCTGGCCAGTGTTATCTTTTTTCTTGATTATATTGGTCAAGAAGCTTATTTGATTGTGCCAAAAAGATTTTGATTTTGCTGATCAAATCCATCATTAATTTTTCCTTATAGACTTCATTCCTTCCTTTTCTTTTCTCTGACTACCTAAATTGCAAGTATAGTTCACTGAAAACAATTGGAAATGGAAAACAATAACGATTTCATTGCTTTCCTGCCACAATTTCATTGTGTTCCTGGTAGATCGCGTGTTCCGGGGAGCAGGAACTCTGTCTGTGTGCTTCTCTGGCACCGTGCCTGGCACCTAGTAGTTGGAATAAAAAAATGTTCTCTACCCCCTGCGCTTCTGTTAATGCAGCTTCTCGTTTGGAAAATTGGGCAGCGTTGAAAGTAAACGCTCAATCCTTGAGCTTTTTAGCCCAGAGATGTTGCAGTTTGATCGTACATCAGGATCATCTGGAGGGCTGCTGCAAACAGATTGCTGCCCCCTGCTCCCCCCGCAGCGTTTCCGGTTCATTAGGCCGGGCGGGCCCAGGTGATGCTGGTGCCGCGCCTGGCACACTTGGCACACTTGGAGCCGCTGCTTAGCCTCCTGCTGTGCGGGGGCCTCCCCTCCCCAGCCGGGAGTCACCTGGGAGCGCTGAAAACAGCCACCTGGCCTGTTCCAGACCAGCTAATTAGTTACCCTAATGAGCTTCATTAACTTAATAGTCCCACCTCGGGTGGCTGTAACGCCAGCCAGGGTGGAGAACCCCTGCTCTGTCAGCTCCTTACACGGAGGTTCCGGCGTCTCCGTGTGCGCCCGTGCAGCAGCCGGGCGTCGATCTTGAACCTTTCCCGTCAGCTGGTGTGCAAGGGAAAGGCACGTTTGTGGGTAAAAATCCCTTCACGTGAGGGCGGCTGGGAGGGGAACTGGACAGAGACCCGTCTTAGAGGGCTTTCGTCTGTGACGGCTGGGACTGGCACTCGGGGAGCCTCAAAGTGTGTCATGAGGCCACACTTGTCGGCTCACATCAGTTCCAGAATCGAGCCCCACTACCTACATGGGAGGAATCTCTTTTAGAAGAAAGGCACCCGTGTGCAGTGTAGACGGGCACGTGAGTGTGCTGAACCTGGTGCTTAAAATGGGCTTAACTAGTGTGTACATGTGTAGGGCTATGCCTTTGGCAGGCAAAAATGTACGTTTGAAGGATTCAGGTTCCTCTTTAATTGAAGATTCAAAGAACCAAAATAATGGGGTTGGGCATGGTGGCTCACAGCTGTAATCCCAGCACTCTGGGAGGTCAGGAGTTCGAGACCAGCCTGAGCGAGATCGAGACCCTGTCTCTACGAAAAATAGAAAAATTAGCTGCTCGTGGTGGTGCACACCTATAGTGCCAGCTACTAGGGAGGCTGAGGCAGGAGGATCCCTTGAGCCCAGGAGTCTGAGGTTGCTGTGAGCTATGATGATGCCACGGCACTCTACTCAGGGCAATAGAGTGAGACTCTGTCTCAAGAAAACAAAAACACAACAAAATAATGGGGCCACTTTGTAGTGCTATAGTTGCCTTTTTGGAAGGGGAATATTCTTTTATATATGTTAGAGGAGTCATGTTAAAAGGCTCTTTCCCTGAACTGGGGAATCTTTTTGGTACTGCAGCCATGCATACTGCAATCTTCCCGTTTTACTGTATGTCTGCAAATCCTTTTGGTATTTTTCAGTGGTGACACCTTCGTTGGCACTGTGGTGGTTGATCAGATGCGGGTCATGCTTTGATTGGCTCTCTTTATTGGCCACGGTGCTGGGGACACAGGGCCGTGGCTCCTGCCTGGTAGTCCCATTGGCTGCTGAAGGCTTTTGCCTTTTGGATGATCAATATTGGTGTTTTCCTCCCACTTTCAGGGTGTCCTGGACCGGTTTTCTCAAATTCAGCCAAAGCTGATCTTCTCGGTGGAGGCCGTTGTCTATAATGGCAAAGAGCACAGCCACATGGAGAAGCTGCAGCAGGTGGTTAAAGGTGTGTGGCCCTTACAACCTTGGCGGGCACGGGCGTGTGTGTGCACGTCTGAGCTTGCGCCTTTGGGTGCTGCAAGCTACTAAAACCCCGTGCAGTCCCCACACCAGATCCTGTTACCTTTTGTTAAAAAAAAAAACAACAAAATCAGTGACTAAGTATCTTTGCCCTGTAACCTTGAGTTTTCTCCTGCCCCGCCTAAATTCCAGGACTACCAGATTTGAAAAAAGTGGTGGTGATTCCTTACGTCGCCTGCAGAGAGAAGATCGATATTTCCCAGATTCCAAACAGGTAAAGAGCCAGCCACCCTCTATTGCGCAGGTACTCGGGGAAGCCACGCGAAATCTCACCCGGAAGTGGGCCTCTCGGGTCTTTCCACATGGAGTCGGTCGCAGCATTTTAGGAGTGGGGTTGGTTTTAGTTAAAATGATCATTTTGCGGGTGGAGCACCTGAGGCCCTGGAGCGAATCTCCCCAGGCCACCTAGGGAACGAGCGGTGGGAGCAGAAGAGGTCCCAGGGGTTCTCACTCCTTCTGTCTCAGTGTCCCTTTGACGTGGAGGGCTTGGACAGGGCCAGTCCTCCCTGCACTGGCCACACAGTTCGGCATTGCCACTGGTGTGTATATGCATTGTGCGCATGTGGGTGCAAGTGCATACACACACAACATGCACATGCAACACGCATGCACACACGTGTACATGTATGTATATACACATGCAGGTACACACACATGTGTTTTCCCTTTTTAGAACCCATGTGTGTTCCCCATTGCTAAAGACACCTTCCTTTGCTTTTTTGACATCTGCAAACTGATAAGCCACATGGCTTGAGTACCAGATAGAATTGTGAACATGTCAGTTTTTAATAGAGAGTAAGGAAATGGCTTATGGTTTGGTCAAAGTGGTATTTGTCCCCGAAGTTCTTGGCGTTATCCTCCTTTAATCTTTCCTGAGACAGTTGAGGGGAGAGGGTTCGGGGACTGGGCGTTTACCCTCGCAGGGAAGCTCTCCCTCGAGTGTCAGGTCTGAGCCACTGAGAAGAGCCTGGTGAGTGGCCCATCGAGGCTGGTGGGAAGGGGCCGTGGCCACATGGAGGACATCCTCCTGCCCACGTGAGCAGCAGAGGTGGAGGACGGGAGGGGATTGCAGAGGCCTTTTATTCAGGCCCGCGGCAGTTGACGTGTGGCTTATTCTGACCGCATCAGGGTGCTCTGGGGGCACCGAGAGTCACCAGGCACACGTCCTGGCCTCCAGGGTGTGCAGGGTGGTTGGAGAGGTGAGACACACCTGTGGGGGGGTGAGCCATGAGCACTAGGCCCAGTGGACACAGCACAGTGCCCACTGAGTGCAGGGGAAGGGAAGAAGTGCCCATGCAGTTGAGAGCAGGGCCTGCTGGCCTCTCTGTGGGGCCTGGGGAGGTGGCTTCTGAGGTGGCCTTGCGGAATGAGCAGGGTCTAGGGACAGCTGCGCGTGCCAGGATTCCAGGGAATGAAGTGTGCTGCAAGCAAAGTGTCGGTTTCTTGGGCTCAGATGTCAGCTGTGTGACCCTGTGCAAGTGGTTAAGCTCTCTGTGCCGTGGCTTCTCCACCTATCAGGTGGGGGTGGTACCTTCCCCACGCCGGCTGTGGGGATTACAGGAGGTGGCGTTCAGCAGAGGTCACGCAGGCCGCTCTCGGCAGCACCGTCCTGTGGAGACGAGGCTGCGGTGGGCTCTGTCCCCTGGAGCGTCCGAGGCGGGCCGTGCGGAGCCCTCCCAGGCAGGCCCGGCCGCTTGTCCCCGCGGTCTGTGGGAACCCTGCTGCCTTAGCGACCACCAGGTGACGGAGCCCTGGTCCGTGTCGTGCAACCTTGGGTTTAGCGCCCCCGCTTTTACTGAGGGAGGCCGGGAGGGAAACCAGACAGTCTCTGCCAGCCCCGTGGGGGCGGCTTTTGTTACTCTGGGTTCATCGGTCATCGATGCGAAGCGGGAGCATCCGGTGGGGTAGCGTTAGCCACTCCATTTAGCTTCGTGCAGTGCAGAAGCGCCCCATCAAGCCCCGGAACCACGTCCCGCTGCTGTTCATCTTGCGATAGCCGGCGGCCACTGGTAAACCGAAAACGCGGTATGCACATCCGCAGAGGACCGGGAAGCGGGGACCACCCTTTGGGCTTTTCATTTCTCAAAGAGCAATGAAAGTCATCCTGATTTACTGTGATTTATAGATCATTTGAGAGAAAAGGTTTTTGTCTGTGTGAAGCGCCGGATGAGACCAGGCATCTTATGCAAGCGGGTTACATAGTGAGGAGGGGGTTGGCCGTGAAGTTCCACTGTGAGCATGGTGCTCTTTGTTTGTTTACCACCCGGGGTTGGATTATTCTGGATGTCCTTTTTATTTTATTTATTTATTTATTTCTTTTTTGGAGACAGAGTCTCACTTTGTTGTCCAGGCTACAGTGAGTGCTGTGGCGTCAGCCTAGCTCACAGCAACCTCAAACTCCTGGGCTCAGCCTCCTGCTGCCTCAGCCTCCCGAGTAGCTGGGACTACAGCCATGCACCACCATGCCCAGCTAATTTTTTCTATATATATTAGTTGGCCAATTAATTTCCTTATATTCATAGTAGCCACGGGGTCTCGATCTTGCTCAGGCTGGTTTCGAACTCCTGACCTTGAGCAATCTGCCTGCCTTAGCCTTCCAGAGTGCTAGGATTACAGGCGTGAGCCACCGCGCCGCGCCCGGCCTGGGTGCCCTTTTTAAACATCTCTCCGCCAGGAGAGTTCCTCACCTTCAAGGAGGCCTTCCCATGCAGGTGGCAAAATTCTTCCTCTTGGTGTGCGCACGTTTGTGTTTCAGGCTGATTGTCCTCAGCAAAGCGCTGCAGGCTCATTTTAGCTGATTCCCACCTCCTTCCTTGAAAGAGAGAAAGTTCCATTTGTCAGAAAACGGTGTGGGGCCAGTGTTTGGGGATGGGTGTTTCTGCTGGTCTCAAAATAGCCAAGCCAGCCTTCCCAAGACGGCCCTGCAGCTTCCGCTGCTGCTTCTAGCTCAGAAAACTAACCTGTTTGCGTTGCCCCTTTGCTGGTTGGTGCTTTATGTCAGCTTTGGGGTGAGGCGGGCAGATTTCTTAGGTGACAGCCAATAACTGGGATTAATTTTATTTGTTCTTGGGTAAATATTTTTGTCTTGCTATTGTAAACCTCAGGATATAGTGAATTAGTGGTAACACATGATATTTGCCTGGCAGTTCTCTGTGATTGGGCCTTGATTCACCTTGGGACAGTGGCCCCACAGGTGTAGGAAGGGCTCATTGATCCAGGAGGGGAGCGTCCTGATTCAGACCCCCTTACCCAGCGCTTCCCTTTTGGGCTGTCGTTGGAAATGAGGCTTTGCCGATCAGGTGATGAACAGCGAACACAGGAAGCAACTCAGCAGACCCAACGCCCTTTCCAAAGCCTCCTTCCAGCGTTTGCCCAAATAAAGCAACTTGAAATCTTCACTCGTTCAATGAGTTTTCCTTCAATTAGCTTGGATCCCTGAGATTTGACTTCCTCCCTCCCTCCCAGAAAGCTTCCAGATCATGCCAGGGTCCCCTAGAAATCCGGGCTTTCATTGTTGGTAGGAGCCTGGGGGGAGTGCAGGCGCCACCTCTGGTGCAGCATTCTGGAACACTCACCGCCGGTTCCCCTGTGTTCCTGCCCACAGCGTGTTCCTGGATGACTTCCTCGCCGGCGGCTCTGGCGACCAGGCCCCGCAGCTGGAGTTCGAGCAGCTGCCCTTCAGCCACCCACTGTTCATCATGTTCTCCTCGGGCACCACGGGCGCACCCAAGTGCATGGTGCACTCTGCCGGGGTAGGTCTCCCCGGGGCTCCGCCCGCCTCGCACCGCTGTGGTCTGTTTGCTGTGAGGGGCTCCCAGCTGGGGATGGGGGTGTCCGAGCCGGCCAGCGACACTCAGTGCCTGGAGATTCCAGCGCGCAGCTTCTCTCCCCAATCGGGGCGCCGCGTGGACATCTAGAGTTGGGTCTGGGTGGATGGAGAGCTGCTGTTCTGGAGACCCTGGTGGTACTGCCACCACCATGGCAGGTGTGGAGGCCACCTGCGCAGCACACCGTGTCACCAGGGCAGGGCACGTGCCGGCCGAGCCAGCGGCTTCCACCCTGCAGGTCAGGACCCTCGGGATTCTGAACTCGGGACGGCGGCCTGGCTGTGTTTTAGAAAGAATGAATCATAGAAATGTCGACAACAAAATGCAACCAAAAACAAAGTAGAGAAAAATAAAAAAGGTGAGTGAGAATAGCTGCGAACAGAGATATCAGTGCATGGGTAGTAAGAGGCGTGGGCGTTGTTTCCCGGAGCTGTCGCTACACGGGGCGAGCGTAGACGTGTGCATCTGACCACGAGAGAAAGAGTCGCTGCGCTGTGTTAGTCTGTCAGGGCTGCAGCCGTAGCAGAAGGCCACAGACTGCGTGGCTTAAACAGCAGTAGTTTATTTTGTCAGTTCTGGAGGCTGGAAGGGCAAGGTCAAGGTATTGGCAGAGTCGGTTTATCCTGAGGGCTCTCTCCTAGGCTGGTGGACAGCCGCCTGCTTGCTGTGAACTCCCACGGTCTGTCATGGGATACCCGGTGTCTATCTGTCCAAGCTCCCTCCTCTTATACGGACACCAGTCAGATTGGATCGGTGCCCTCCCTCCTGGCCTCCTTTTGACTTAATCACCCTTTTAAAGGTCCTACATTCAAATATAGTCACATTCTGAGATAATGGGGATTAGGGTTTCAACACATGAATTTTGGGGGGACACAACTGAGCCCATACATAACACTTTTCATTTTTCTTTCTTTCTTTCTTTTTTTTGAGTCAGAGTTTCACTGTGTTGCCCGGGCTAGAGTGCCGTGGCATTGGCCTAGCTCACAGCAACCTCAAACTCCTGGGCTCAAGGGATCCTCCTGCCTCAGCCTCCTGAGTAGCTGGGACTACAGGCATGCGTCACCATGCCCAGCTAATTGTTTCTATATATTTTTTTTTTATTTTATTTTTTTTATTTTTATTTTTTTAGACTGAATGGGTCTGTGGAATGTTTCTATATATTTTTAGTTGGCCAATTAATTTCTTTCTATTTTTTAGTAGAGATGGGGTCTTACTCTTGCTCAGGCTGGGTTCGAACTCCTGACCTTGAGCAATCCGCCCACCTCGGCCTCCCAGAGTGCTAGGATTACAGGCGTGAGCCACTGTGTCCGGCCACTTCATTTTTCTTATTTCATCCACAGTCTGACAAGTACCTAAAATAATACATTACTATTAAGCAGATTTTATACATACAGATCAGTGACTTTTTTTTTTTTTTTTTGAGACAGAGTCTCACTTTGTTGCCTAGGCTAGAGTGAGTGCTGTGGCGTCAGCCTGGCTCACAGCAACCTCAAACTCCTGGGCTCAAGCAATCCTCCTGCCTCAGCCTCCCAAGTAGCTGGGACTACAGGCATGCGCCACCATGCCCGGCTAATTTTTTCTATATATATTAGTTGGCCAATTAATTTCTTTCTATTTATGGTAGAGACGGGGTCTCGCTCTTGCTCAGGCTGGTTTCGAACTCCTGACCTCGAGCAATCCACCCGCCTCGGCCTCCCAGAGAGCTAGGATTACAGGCGTGAGCCACTGCGCCCGGCAGATCAGTGACTTTTAACCTTTTAGTTTTGAAAGAATAAAGTACCTACAGAACCTATAGAAAAGTTACAAGGATAGTATGATAAACTCCATAGTACCCTTCAGCTAGATTCATTCATTGTTAACATTCTCTTTTTAACACCTTCAACATCCATTTTTAACATTTCCTAAAAGCCTCTTTTGCTTTATTTTTCTCAGTGTATACAGACACATTACTATTTTGCTTTTTGCTAAACCAGTTGAGAGTAAATTACAGTCATAAGGATCCCTTAATATTTCAGCACGTGTCTCCCAGGAAGAAGAACGTTCTCTTACAAAAGTGTATGTAGCACACTCATCAAATTCAGGAAAGTGGACGTTGATGTAATACTGTCATCTAATATGCAAATGTTGCCAGTTTTCCAACAATGTTCTAGCAGTTCAGGCTACATTGCATCAGTTGTTATGTCTCTTTAATTTCTCCCTCTCTTTTTTTTTTTTTTTTGAGACAGGGTCCCCTTCTGTCACCTGGGCTATCATAGCTCACTGCAACCTCAAACTCCTGGGCTCAAGCGATCCTCCTGGCTCAGCCTCCCAAGTAGCTGGGACTACTCACACCACCATGCCTGGCTAATTTTTCTATTTTTTGTAGAGATGAGGTCTTGCTCTTGCTCAGGCTGGTCTTGAACTCCCAGCCTCAGGCAATCTTTCTGCCTCCCCTTGGCCTCCCAAAGTGTTAGGATTACAGGCGTGAGCCACCACACCCGGCCTCTCTTTTGATCTTGAGCAGTTCCTTGGCCTTTCTTTGTGTTTCAAGATACTGACGGTTTTGAAGAGTCCAGGTTCCTGGTTTTGCAGAATGGCTCTTGTTGAGTTTGTCCAGTGTTTCCTCACGGTTAGATCCAATTATGCAGTTTAGGGAAAAACACCACGGCAGTGACGCTGTGTCCTCAGCACATCTGATTGGAGGGTGCACTGTGTCGATTTATTTCATTTTTGCGGTTCCACTAGGTCACTCTTCAGAAACAAAATTCCTGGGCGAATTTGGTACTTTAATAACTGCTATCACATCTTACCTCCTCTAATCCTTGTCTGCTCCTGAACTTGACGAGAGAGTGTCTTTCTGACTCAGGTTAAATCCTTACCTTGGAGGCAGACCTCTTCGGGGCAGGAGAGAATCCTTGTTCTCAAGTCACTCTGGGCATTCCTGCCTGGCCGGCTCTCCAGCCCTCTCCGTATCCAACTGTCCAGTTTTTCCCCCAGTCGGCTTGGCCTCGAGGGAGGAGAAAAATCTGCAGTATCTTGGTCTGACCTTGTAATCGCTGCCTTTTCTCCCCCAGCTCGGAAGAAGAGAATTATCCGCGTGGAGGAACCTCGTGTTCTCAAACCACTCCCTAGCTCTTGCCCGATGAGATGGTGGTATTTAGAGATGAAATATACAGTTTCCCTTATTCTAGCTCGTTTAGCTTTTACAGATGTTCTCTGTACCTAGAAGCTATTTGAATCCCTTCTGCAAAAAAGGAAACATTTACATTGGAATCATTGTAAAGCTTCAGACTGCTGTTCACAGAGGATTTTCATCCGAATGTGCAAAGGCGTTAACGTGGCTGGGTTATTACCCGGGTTTGGAGCCACTGAAGGTCTGGTTGCAGGCGGTGAAATAGAGCCTCGGGTGCAGGTGCCTGGTGGCGCAGCGTGGGGGATTGAAAAGCCACAGGGAGGGAGGACATGGGGTGGGTGGGGGCAAAGGCTTTCTTTCTAGAAGTGACACTGGTCGGACCGAGCTGTTTTTTAGTAGGCAGTGTGCTGTCCTTGCTGTTCAGACGTCTTCTCATTTTATTAAATCAAGCCCCGGGTATGTTCATCATCTAAGGTGTTGTTGGAATCCGGTTTTCCCGGTGGAGGAGCGGCCCTGGTCACCTGGCCACGGGTCTGTTAATGGGCCCCAGGGATGAGCATTTTTAGAAGCCTTGCAGACTAGGATGGTGGGAGGGGGGAGGTGTATGTGGCCAAACAAGACATTGTAGGAGAAATTGAAATGTATAACTGTACTTTTATTTTTAGTGCCTTCTGCATAGCGAATGTCATTTTTTAAGGAGAGGAACATAAAAATGTATTAGATATAATGTAGTTTGCTCATAAAATGATCGTGCCTGGTATATTTAGAGTATGGAAAAATGAGGAAGAATTATATTTATTCTATCTCAACTGGGCTCTTGCATCTCCAGAGAAGTGACTAAGCATCTTGCTTGTTCTCAAGAGTTATCTTGACAATAAACTTAAAAACAGCAAGGTGAGCCAGGCCACAGTGGTTGGGGCTACTTGCTACGGTTCTAGGTTTACCAGGGCCGTGGTGGGGGGAGGTTGTGTCACTGGTTTGTTGGTTTGTGGTTTTTAACGCTTTGCACTCGGATGTCGAGTGTGGATAATGTCGAGTGGATAATGAGAAAAAAGCAAGTGAGTGCAAAGGGTTAAGTCCATAAAAGGTCTCAGGAAACAGCTTCCTTGTCCCTTCTCTTAAATTAAATCACTCTCTTGCCCCAGACCCAGGAAACCATGCTGTTTAAGCTTCCTAACCCTCGGGGGAGGCATTTGGACTTGGCCATGAATATGTAAGGATTAAGGGGAAAACTGTCCACGAGAATTGTCAAGATTCCTGCGAAGAAACTCTGGGGAGAGAAGCAGAGCCTGGCTTGTTTGGTGCCATCAGAGAAAACAAGGATAACTAGCGAATGTACGATGCGGGCTCGTAGGTCTGCTGTGCATACGGCAGAACATACGGGCGAAGATACGGATTTAGACTAAATACCGACTTTAAGTGGGAAAAAGAAAAAGGGAGGGGGATTTGCCGCAGGGTCACATTGAGAGCTCCTGGGCCTTTAAACGGATTGGATTCATCGTGTACAGATTCCATTCGTAGAAAGAGTTCCCGAGAAGTCGGTCACCCCCAAGCTATTGCCCACCTGATCTGCGTGAGAACAGCGTGTTACGGAACTTTCCGCGGGAGCCTGTGAGCGCCCGGGCTGGGCGAGGCTGTCACTGAGCCTCACAACAGGGACCCACAGGGAAGTCCCTCCCAGCGCAGGGGGCAGCGTCTGCTCTGCAGCCTCTGGGGACTTCAGTCGCTGCCCTTTGTGGACCTGGTGGTGGCCACCCTTCGGGAGAGACCCTGGAATAGAGGGTTGTGGCCCTGGAATTAGAGCGTCTGTCGGCTTGTTTCTGTTGAGCTCTGCAGGGGTCATCTTCTCCAGTTGGCTTTTGGACACATTTCCCTTGGGTTTGAGGAGGGTTGTAAAGGCTGGTGGTTTTTGTTTTTAGAGACAGGCTCTCACTCTGTCACCCAGGCTGGAGTTCAGTGGCCCTATCATAGCTCACTGCAGCCTCGGACTCCCAGGCTAGAGTGATGCTCCCGCCTGGGCCTCCCAAGGTGCTGGGATCACAGCCCTGAGCCACTGCGCCCAGCCAAGGCTCGCTTTTTTTTTGAGACAGAGTCTCACTTTGTTGCCCAGGCTAGAGTGAGTGCCGTGGCATCAGCCTAGCAACCTCAAACTCCTGTGCTCAAGCCATCCTCCTGCCTCAGCCCCCTGAGTAGCTGGGACTACAGGCATGTGCCACGATGCCTGGCTAATTTTTTCTATATATATTAGTTGGCCAGTTAATTTTTTTTCTATTTATAGTAGAGACGGGTCTCGCTCTTGGTCAGGCTGGTTTTGAACTCCTGACCTCGAGCAATCCGCCCGCCTCGGCCTCCCAGAGTGCTAGGGTTACAGGCGTGAGCCACCGCGCCCGGCCCCAAGGCTCACTTTTAATGCACGGGTCCTTGCTCCAGCCCCGATGGTTCCTCAACAGCCCGGGGCTCACACCTGCTGAGGGCAGTGATCTGGCCACAGACTGGCTTTCCCCTTTCTGGGCACTGGAGGGGCAGCATCCCTGCCTGTCCTCAGGGTCTTGTGTGAGCTCCATTGTAAAGATGGGGAAACTGAGGCTGACAGTGTGGAGTGGCTGGTGCAGGTGCCACAGGCTGTGCTGTCTGGACTGTGCTCAGGGACAGGAAACGCCTGTCCTCCCTGCCAGCTGCCAAGCAACACAGGTGCTTGGAACGAGTGGGCTCGGGGCAGTGGAAGACTGTACTGCTGTCAACAACCAAAACAAAACAAAACCCCACAAGGGAGCTCTTCGATAAAGATCTTCAAGGTGTGTTAGATGGAAAAGGCAAAGTGCAGTACCGTGTGTCCAAAAAAGGGCACAAATACGGTTATGCTGGTATAGACCTGGAAACATAGACAGGACACTACTAACACCGGCTGCCTCTGGGGAGAGCTGAGTGCAGGGTAGGAAGAAAGGAAGGCTTTTGTGGTATGTTTTAGAGCAGTGGTCCCCACCTGCTTCGGCACCAGGGAGCGGTTTCATGGAAGCTACTTTTCCCACGGTCCCAGGGAGTGGAGCTCAGGCGGTGCAGCGAGCGATGGGGACTGGCTGTAAAAGCTCTGTGGCCGGTTCCTGCGTTTCATGGAAGACAGTTTCTCCATGGACTGGGTTGTGGGGAGAGGGTAGCCTTGGGGGAGGGTGGGGCTCAGGCTGAGATGCCTGGCCCAGTTCCTAACAGGCTTGGGACCGGTACTGGGCCACGTCCTGGGGTTGGGGACTGCAGCTTTAGAGTTTTGGACTGTTAAATATATTGCCCATTAAACCCTAAAATTAGAAAGTAACAGAAAGTGTGAGAGTGGGGTGGGAGGGAGGGAGTCTGATTAGGCGTCTTAGCTGGGAGCGGGTAGTCGTGCTACCCCAAAGGGAGGCGTCCCTGAGCTCCGATGGAGGCTTGCAGGTGGGCGTGAGGCCTGGCGACACTCTTGCTGTGCTGTGCTGTTTGCACCGAGCCCTGTTCCTTTGCTCTTTAGTTTTGACTGTCCTCTCAGCAAGGGTCCCCGCTCTTCTGAGTGAAGCTGGCGGGTCTCCGTGGTGCCCTCGCTGGCTCGGGCATCGGGAGCTGGAGGCCGGCGGGAGCTTGCCGGGGTTCTCCTCTCCACGCCGTGAGCCTCGCAGGCGGCACAGGGGCTCGGGAGCGTCGTCACCAAGGCGGGGGCTCCAGGGTCCGCTTCCTGTGGGAAAGAGAAAGGAGACACCAGCTGGGCCTCTTCCCGGCAGAGTGCGTGGCGCCTGTGCCTTGGGGCCGCCGCTTCAGCGCGCCTCTCCCCCCAGGGCACCCTCATCCAGCATCTGAAGGAGCACCTGCTTCACGGCGACATGTCCGGCGGCGACGTGCTCCTGTACTACACCACGGTAAGGGGCAGCCTGAAGGTGCGGGGTGGGACGGGTCCCTTCCCGCTGCCAGGTGTTGCCGGGACCGCAGGGCAGGACAGGACCCGCCCCCTGCCGCCACCGCGCCTCCCTATCGCACGTCCTTAGACCAGAACCTGAGTTCGAGTGTGGAGGGACTCCTTTCCTTGTTGGACGCCGAAAGGTGAATGTTTAGGACACTTTAAGTGAAGTGTGTTTGACCCCAAAGGAGAACTCAAAATTGGCTTTTGCCAAGACTGCAGCTACCAAGAGGTTCTGGAACAATCTGGCTACGTTTCCTAGATGACGTTTTTGTGCCGTGTTTTAAAGGAAGCAGAGTGCTGGAGGCATGTTCCCAACCTGAGAGGTTGATGCCTGGGGCCCCAGCAGTGCCCCGTGGGACAGGCCCCCCGGGACAGGCCCCCCGAGACTGCACAGAGACACAGGAGGGGGGCCCTGGGTGGCTCTCGGTGTGTGACTGTGGGCAGGCAGCTTCACCTGGTGGGTCTCTGAGGGTTATTGGGTTTGAATCATTGTAGCCCATATGAGGGGAGGGAGGGACGGCAAGGAGGCGTGGGTTCCCTACGCAGGCCAAACCCTGTCACTCATGCCATAGGTGACCTGCTTGCTTGGCACTCTGTTCTGCCTGCCTGTTAGATTTTACTGTCTGTCCCGTGAGCTCTTGTCTGGGGCTTCTTATGCAGGGCTGTGTGGGGACCACTTGGGGTGCTTCCTCACATGGCCTCCGGGTCCCATCTCCCGGGATGCTGATTTCGGGGGTGTATGGGGCGCCCAGGATGCCCCAGGGATACCTCCTCAGTCTTCCCAGGTGGGGTTGCACCCCTGGGTCCTTCTTGCTTATGTGGTGGGGTTGGAGTGCTCTTTCTGTCCTCCTGGGTCAGGAATCTTGCTGGAACATGTCTGCACCTTCTTGGCTTTTATGTTTTTTTAAATTTTTTATTTTTTATAATTTTTGACATATATATGTATATCGGAAGGCCAAGAGAAGGAATCCTTCTTGGCTTTTAAAAACATTTAGTATTAAACCAACATTTTCAAGTAAAATTAAAAAAATTTAAATCTACTTGCACATGGTAAAAATTCCAAGCAGTAGCAATAGGGTGTGCGGGGACAGGTGGGGCCTGCCAGGGCCCAGGGCAGTCACGGCGGTCATCGTCATGTGCGCCTGCCTGTGGCACAGACAGGGCCTCTGTAGGTCTTAGGGGGTGTGTGTCTGCCTGTGTCCCCTCTTTTCTGCTGATGGGGTTACGCTGCACGTGCTCTGCCGTCCTTGTCTTGCACTAACAGTCCGTCTTGGAGACGGTTTCCACCCATCCAGACCTCTTTTTTTTTTTTTAAACATTTTACATTTTATAGATTATTTTTTACTTTTTTAATTTTATTATTATTTTTTTTTACTTATACTTGTTATATGAAACAGACCTCTTTGTTTTTAGTGGCTGCACAGTGTCTGACCTCTTTTTTTTTTTTTTTTTGAGACAGAGTCTCACTCTGTTGCCCGGGCTAGAGTGAGTGCTGTGGCGTTAGCCCAGCTCACAGCAACCCCAACTTCTACGCTCAAGCGATCCTCCTGCCTCAGCCTCCCGAGTAGCTGGGACTACAGGCATGTGCCATCATGCCCGGCTAATTTTTTCTATATATTTTCAGTTGGCCAATTAATTTCTTTCTATTTTTAGTAGAGATAGGATATTGCTCTTGCTCACGCTGGGTTTGAACTCCTGACCTTGAGCGATCCTCCCGCCTCGGCCTCCCACAGTACTAGGATTACAGGCATGAGCCACCGTGCACGACCTGTATCTGACTTCTGAGTGTTGCTGGTGCCACGTGTGTTAACACACACGATGTCTTATGTGGGCTAGCTAGTTGTGCAGTGTTCGGTCGTGTGTGCACCGCTCGTGTCCATTCCAGCGCCAGCAGGCGTTTCAGCCTCTCGCCATCACCGGCGAGGCCGCGGGAAACCTTCTCTGACACGTCTTTGTGCACGTGTGTGGTTGTATCTGCACGGTCAGTTCTCAGACATGCAGTTGCTGGGCCAAAGCATTGTGCCCTTGACCTCTCTGGTCTTTGGCAGTGAGTGCCAAGCTTTGGCTGGGCTCTAGGTGGTTTTGCAGGGGCGCGGGAGGCCGAGTGGCGGAGTCAGGGTGGCCGGCCCGGCGCCGCTTACGCGCTCTTTCTATCTGTCGCAGGTCGGCTGGATGATGTGGAACTGGATGGTGTCGGCCCTGGCCACAGGCGCGTCCCTGGTCTTGTACGATGGCTCCCCTCTGGTCCCTACACCCAACGTGCTCTGGGACCTGGTCGACAGGATAGGGTAGGTACCGCGGGGCCGCGCTCAGGACGAGGGCCAGGGCCAGGCTGGTGTCAGGATCCGACGCAGAGCTGCCTTCGACACTGTCCCCATGTCGGGTGCCACCGTGGGAAGGCGTCACCCCTCGGGACGTCCCCGTGAAGGGAGGGCGGGGGAGGCGCCAGAAGCTGGAGGTGAAGTTGTTGCGGGCGGATCGGGATTCTTCTTCGTGGGTGACGGGCTGCCTCTGGGGCCTAGGAGTGAGCTCTGAAAGATCATACGGGTGTCAGAAGAAGAGATAAGATCCCATTTCTTTACTTTTAAAAATTTACTTTAATATACAATTATACTGGCAATATACAATTTTATACGATATAAAATATATTGTATATATTGTATATAATTGTATAATGCTAGCAATAATTGTATATATTTAAGGCATTCAACCTGATTTGCTATACATTTGCTATACATATACACAGCAAAGTGATTGCCATGGTCAAGAAAATTAACATATCCTTGTCCTCACACCTTCATTATCAGTTTTTGTGACGAGAGCACCTGGAATCCACTCTCCTAGCACACGTCTAGCATACAGTGCAGTGTTGTGACTGTAGTCATTGTGCTGGGCACTGACCTCATCTCTGTAGTTGTGGAATCTAAGAACTGCCAGAGAAGCTCAAAATGGAGGAGAAGCTCAAAATGGAGGTGGCTCACACCTGTAACCCCAACATTTTGCGAGGCTGAGGCCAGAGGATCGCTTGAGCCCAGGAGTTGGAGGCTGCAGTGAGCTGTAATGGCATCAGTCCACTCCAGCCTGGGTAACAGAGTGAGATCCTGTCTCAAGAAAACAAAACAAAAAAACCAGAGCAGAGGAGAACTCAGGGTCAGTGTGGGGATCGTTTCACCCAGGGTTCGTCAAGCCGAAGAATAAAGTGTACTCAAGGCCGACCATACAGATTACTGTGGTCAGGAGTTCAAGACCAGTCTAAGCAAGAGCGACACCCCATCTCTACCAAAAATAGAAAAATTAGCCAAGCATGGTGGTGCATGCCTGTAGTCACTGCTACTCGGGAGGCTGAGGCAGGGGCATCGCTTGAGGCCAGGAGTCTGAGGTTGCTGTGAGCTAGGCTGACACCACGGCATCTAGCCGGAGCAATATTCTGAGAAAGCAGATTGGTTGGGCAGCAGCTTGCCAGTATCATTGCAATGCCCTGCGCACGTTGGACTGTCTACTCTGCACCCAGCACCCTGCGGGTCCGTACCACTGTGACAGGATCGAGCAGGCCCTGCCCTCACGGAGTTGCACTGGGACGGGAGGATAAGGGACAGAGGACGGGCTCGGGACTCGGAGAGTGCTTTGTAGACCTGGGTGCAGGGAGTCCTGGCATTTGCGCTGAGGCTTGAAGGTTCAGGGGCTGCTTTGGCAGGACTGGTGGGACATGTGTTCCAGCCAGAGAGTGGCAGGTGCCAAGGCCGGCAGGTGGCACTGGGATCGGCGTGCTGGGAAAGGCAGAGGGGCCCCTGTGCTCTGAGGGTGAAGGGTGGACGTGGGGCTGGTGCAGGACTCTTGGGGCAGGAAACTGGGTGGAGTTTCCCCTGCGTGACATAGATCAACACCCGACAGTTTGAGTCTGGGCAGAGACGTGCTCTGGTTCCGGCTTAAAAAGTCCGTGTTGTACCGTTCAGAGAGTGAATCTTGGGGTGAGGGAAGAAGGCACGCAGGTGCCCCTGACAGCACCGTCTGCGGGGCCAGTCCACATCCGGCTCCTCTCGCAGCTCCAAGCACTGCCCAGGACGCCGGGTCCCCACAGTTCTAGTACTTGCTAAAAATAAGACACGGCACGCAGCGGCCGCATGTAGGCTCCCGTGCCTATGTGAGCAGAATGATATTGTTGCATTTTTAAGCCGTCTTATGCAAGCCCCGAGACAGGTGGGGATGTTGCCATCTCCTCAGATAGGCAGGGTGTGCTCACCGGCCGGGGGAGCCACTGCCGAGCTCAGGGCTCGTGGTCTCACCTGTGCTCCATCGCTCTTCCGGCCATGGGGAGCCGTCGAGTGTTCGGGGGTGGGTGGGTAGAGATGAGCCGAGTAAACACACAGTAACAACCTGTGTGTTGTTTGGGGTGTTGGCGGTTGCAGAGGTCTGTAGCTGAACCTGGGGGCTGTCACCACTGTTCGGGGTAGGCGGTCACCATCGGAGCCACGAGGCCTCTGCTCAGGGTGATACTTTAATCCGCAGAGATGATGTCGAAGTTGTGGATCAGACTCCGAGTTTGTGAAATAAGCGAGGCGGGCTGTTGGGTGGGGCCGTTCCTACGCCCCCCTGCAGTGAAACCCCAGCCTGCTCCAGGCCACGGTGACCCAGGAGGTGTGCACGCATCTGTGGTGGTTTCACTGGCGGCAGGGGCTTCTGGGGAAGTGAGAAAGAAGGCACAGGAGGTAGAAGGACCACAGTCACCCAGCCCCGCGCTCCGAGGGAACCCCACCCCGCCCTGAATGTCCTGTGTGCCTTGGCCTCTCGGCGGCCCGGCGGCCTCACCTCCCACGATGCATCTCTCTACCCGAGCGTGCGGGGAACGAGTGGACCGCCCAGAGTGACACAGGAGAATCCTGATTTTAGAGCCTGCTGTGGGCCCCGAGAGAAAGTGTTCTGCAGCTGGGCTGGAAGCAGCCCCAGGGCGGAGAGAGCGCTGTCCTTGATGCTCCCTTGCAAACAGGATGGTTTGTTCTCTGCGCGGCGTGTCGCTGTCTGGGTGCAAACACGGGGACGGAGGACTGTGGGTTCACAGTCCTCGAGAAGAGAAGACTGCAGTTTTCTACGTTTCCTAAAAACGTGAACTCATTTAAGGAAAGGAGGTCGGTAGAGAATTTGAAGCATGGCACCTGTTGTTAACAAATATAGAATTCCATAACCCTCTCCTTCTCATTGGAAGATGGACGTGTGAGGTTAGGATTTGAGGGGGCTCTTGATTTTATGGCCTCCACTGAGCCCCTGAGATAAAATACTCTGCAGCTGGGCAGAGAGTGGGTTCACGGGCCGATGATGGTTTTATTAATAAATAAAGGCAAGTGTTAAAGGGGCCGGGCGCCCTGCAGGTTGGTGTCCGTGTGGAGGCTTCTCAGGTTGGGTCTTGCAGCAAACACAGGTGCTGGGATTCGCTCTCAGGCAAAAAATATTAATTATTCATTTAATCCAGAAAAATGCCCTGTCTTGGTTTTTGCAAACTCGTCAGAGAGCTTTGGTGTGGGGAATGTGCGAGAGGCTTGAAGGTTTCTGGTGTTTTCTTTCCCACCCGCACCCTTAGCATCACTATCCTCGGGACCGGGGCCAAGTGGCTGTCCGTGCTGGAAGAGAAAGACATGAAGCCAGGTGGGTGTGCCTCTTATAGCACCTGTTCCCCGCACATTAAATCCGTCGTATGGCTGTTCCTTGCATGCAAGTGTCACTTAAGCCTTTGGGTTCAATTTTTACTCTTTCTTCGATTCTTACCCCCAGTGGAAACCCACAGTCTGCAGACGCTGCGCACGATCCTGTCCACGGGCTCCCCGCTGAAAGCCCAGAGCTACGAGTACGTCTACAGCTGCGTGAAGGGCAGCGTCCTCCTCGGCTCCATCTCAGGTATGGCTCCTGCTCTGGGTCCTCCCGGCCACCCCGCCTCCCGTGAGCGAGTGTACACACCCATGACCTAGCGAGTCAGCGTGCTGGCGTCTGTCCCACGGACACAGTCAGCAGGGCGCAGCCGATTCTTGCCGTGCGACGTAGTGATGTTCTGTAAAGTTGCAGCGAACACGGAGTTAGCAAAACTGAGCCATTGCTCCCAGGGGAGGCATGCGCGCGCGCGCGCGCGCACGCGCACACACACACACACACACACACACACACACACACACACACACACACACACACACACACACACACACACACACACACCTATCGCAGTCAATTACGACCTCAAATCCCCTAAACAACTCATCCTGGTAGATTCTGTTTTCTTTTTTTTTTTCTTCTTTTTTTTGAGACAGAGTCTTGCTTTGTTGCCCAGGCTAGAGTGAGTGCCGTGGCGTCAGCCTAGCTCACAGCAACCTCAATCTCCTGGGCTCAAGCAATCCTCCTGCCTCAGCCTCCTGAGTAGCTGGGACTACAGGCACGTACCACCATGCCTGGCTAATTTTTTCTATATATATTAGGTGGCCAATTAATTTCTTTCTATTTATAGTAGAGACGGGGTCTCGCTCTTGCTCAGGCTAGTTCTGAACTCCTGACCTCGAGCAATCCGCCTGCCTTGGCCTCCCGGAGTGCTAGGATTACAGGCGTGAGCCACCGCGCCCGGCCTGTCGTTCACTATTAAAAAAAAAGAAAAAACAAGCCATTTGTCCTGGTCCTCTGAATTTTAACTCTCCTTGCAGGTGGCACCGACATCGTGTCCTGCTTCATGGGCCAGAACCCGTCTGTGCCCGTGTATAAAGGGGAGATCCAGGCGCGGAACCTGGGCATGGCGGTGGAAGCGTGGAGCGAGGAAGGTGATGGCTTTGCCGCCTCTTCCTCTCTGTGACTGGGTGTGAGTCGTGGCTTGGAAGTGCTCGGACGTGTGGCTTTGCTTGGGGGTAGTTCTTTAAAACATCCCTGCCTGAGGGGGTGGCTCCGGCCACTTGCAGCGTGGGGTCCTGTCCCCCTCAGCCTGGTTTCACAGCCGGGGGCCGCCTGTCCTCAGCTGCTGAGAAGACGGCTCGGGCGGGAGCCCGGTGCGGAGCTATGTGTTCAGGAACGGCGGGTGGGCGGGTGGCGGTGGCCCTGAATTGGAACCTTGGTGCTGGACAGGCGTGCATGGGCCGGCTCAGTGTGGGGTTGGAAGGGATGTCCTCCCGCCCTCTGTCACTGGCCCTGCGGCCTGCCCTGTGCCCGGCGGCTAGACCTCGGGCTGCCCCAGTGTAGGGGCAGGCAGGACTCGGTACAGCCGCTTTAGGAGGCAGTTTGGGAAGAGTGGGCCGAGTCTGAGACACGTAGGTGCCCTGAGGTCCAGGCATTGCGCTCCTGGGAGAAACACTCGCGAATGTTATGAACAGGGTGTCATAGGCGATAATGCTGCAGCCCCTCCCCTTCATTTGTAAACATAAACAGAATCGGGCGATACAGGTGCCCGTGTTCAGGGGCAATGAGCCCTGTGATCACCTGTGGAGAGGGAGGGACCAAGCAGCGAAAATGAATGACCGCAGTGACACGTGGTGGCCTGAACGCGTCACCTGGGGGTTTACGCCAAATGAACCGAGCGAGGTGCCGAGCACCGTCACGTGGTGCCGTTTGCGCGTTTGGAGGCGTGCAGAGTGAGGGCGCCTACCGCCAGGGATGCGTGCAGGTGCGGCGAAAACGTTAATACCACGTCACGGGAATAACACGTCACTACCCGAGAGAGGTTTTGGGGAGTGTGTCTGAACGTCGCGTAACGGGCGGTCGCCTTGGGGAGAGCGCGCGGTGCCGGGGAGCGTGGCCGGGGTGCGCGCTGGGCTCACTTTACTCTCCCACGCCAGGGAAGGCAGTCTGGGGGGAGAGCGGCGAGCTGGTGTGTACGAAGCCGATTCCTTGCCAGCCCACGCACTTCTGGAACGATGAGAACGGGAGCAAGTACAGGAAGGCGTATTTCTCCAAATTCCCAGGTGGGTCAGCTGGCTGCAGGCAGAGCTGCGCGGCCTCTGCCTTGGCTGGACCTCCAGAGTCTAATTATGTGTGTCCCCCCCTCTGCACCCCCTTCCCACCCCGGCAAAGCCCGGGGAAGCTGCTCACAGCTCATCGTGCCGGTGGGGTGGTGATGAATTTTTGATCAGTATCTTCAGCTTGATGCCGTGCTATGAGACCGTCATCTGGGTTTGGTTGAATCTCAGCCACGCTCTGTGCCCAGGGCCCCTCAGCCCGACCCCTGCGGCCGGGGGCTGACAAGAGCCGCCGTGTGCCATGGGCGGGGGACCCCCTCGCTGACGCAGGGCGCTGCCTGCCTGCGCACAGAGAGGGTGCGGAAGGGGCGTCTGGCTCGGGTCTCCTCGGTCCTCGTGGAGACGTCGGAGGAAGAGCATCCTTGCGGTGGAGCGGTGTACAGCCAGACACGCCACTCTCGCACAGACCCACACCCTCGCCTGTCATCTTTTGAGGGGCGCCTCGCCCCGAAGCAGGGAAGTCTTTTATTTAAAGCTCTGATTCCTGCCTCCCTCCTGTCTTATTTCATAAGCACCCTCGAGTTGTTGCTGCTATATAATTCATAATTTAGCAAGCCTTCTGTTGCAGAGTTATTTATACTAAGTACTTGCTTTCTGCAGTCTCTAGAAAGGTAATTTAACTTTGCATAAACCACTCGCGGAGAATCAGAGCGGCGAGAGGCCGTCGGCAGTAGAATCTGCCGCCCATCCTTCCCGTTTCTCTCCTCGGCCTTGCCCGTCTGCCCGGTGCATGTCCAGGCCTTCCACCTGGCGTGGCGCCTCCCGGGCAGCAGTGTGGGCCGCCGCCCAGGTGGGGCTCAGCCTTCATGGGATCCCTGCTGCACTTAAGCCCCACCCTGGCGCCTGCTGGCACACAGGTATCCAGACAGACTCATGCAGAAAAGCGAGAGCGTACGTAGAGAAATAAATACTCTTCGGGTGACCCTGAAGAGGGCAGGGGCTCCTGTCTTCAGAAGGGAGGCCAAAAGGATTAGAACCTCAACTTGAGGACCCATCTAAGAAATGACAGCCCTTCATCTTCCACAGCATTGCTTTTTGAAAAAGTTTTTGTCACGTGCATAAGGGTTCATGTGATAAATGTCTCTCAGGATTAATTTGAGAATAAATCTTTCTCTTCTTGAAACTCTGATATTCCCTCTTAGAGAAAACAAATTCTTTGTGACCATTTGCATTTCCATTTTTACCTTGGCTGCCAGGAAGCTCAGCTGAAATCATTGCTTTGTTTGTAGTAGTCCTTTTACCCCTAGGCAGAGTTTCAATTCTCTTTAAATAATCCTGTCATGAAGTTGGTTTTACAGGTGGCTTTGTCAAATATTTCGTGGGAGTAGGTGGGAGATATGAACAAATATGGAATGGCAAAGGCAGATAGGATAATGGATCTGAAGCTATGGGTGAAGGACAAGGCGAGCGTAGGTTGACCTTAGACTGTTTCCTCAAGCACCAGCACTGAGGGATTCTTGGACTGCACAGGGAAGGGATTGATGATGAAACCAAGCAGCAGAAGCAGAGCCCTTCTTCCCACGACAGGGACTGGATTTACAGACATCGTTGCCTTAAAAAATGATGCCAGGTGACAGCGCAAACAGGCCATGTGCTGGTACTGAGGGACAGCCAGGAAATCATTGAGTGAAACATGACAATTCGGAACAGAGGCAGAGTGCCCCTCGTGTGAAAATTCTAAACGAAGCATAGGTGCGATTGTGCGAATAAATGACGAACAAGGTGTGTGAATGAGGGGTCACACGAGAGTGGTGGAGCTATGAGCCATTTTGGTTTTCTTTCTGGCTTTTTATTATTTTTAAAAACCTATAAATATTTTAAAATAGACGAAAAGCAGGCTTAAGGAAGATTTAGGTCATTGCGGTGACAAATCCCAGTCACTCCTGGTCCGTGGTCATCCGTGGTCACCTGCGCCCCCTGTATGTCCACTTCTGCCTCAGCTTCCAGGGCGCTCGGAGCGGAAGCCGCTGCTGTGGAGAATCAGGGTGATCTGAACCTGTGGGGTCTGTCGTAGAGAGGAAGACGTGGCTTTCGTGGCTTTGTTTTGTCATTGCGTCATCTGGCACCAAAGCTGGCGGCTGCGTGTGGGTTCCTCTGTGTGGCCTGGCTTTGCGAGGGATCCAAGTGTGTCGGGAAATTGTTTTCACAAGAGAAAGTTCCTTTAGGGTCGATGTGCACCTTCCTTTTCCTCTGCACTTCTGGGGCCTTGGTCATAGGGCACGGTATGACCGACGGCCCAGAAAAACCAGAAATTTCCACCAGTTCAGGGGAGACCTGACTCCACACAAGCCAGACTGTGTGTTGATCCTGGCAGCAAAGCTCCAAAATGAGACCGGATTCCCGGGCAGGCGGGCGGGACTGCCACCAGGAACCCCGTGTGCCGGGTCACCTCACAGATGTGCGTCTGTAGAAACTCGGTGTGTCATACGCAAGCCTAGGGATGGTTTTTTTTCCTTATGTCTGTGACTCTTTTTTTAAAAGTCCAATGAGGAAGAACTGGTCTCCCAGCCTGAGCAAGATCGAGACCCCGTCTCTACTAAAAATAGAAAGAAATTAATTGGCCAACTAAAAATACATAGAAAAAGTTAGCCGGGCATGGTGGCACATGCCTGTAGTCCCAGCTACTCGGGAGGCTGAGGCAGGAGGATTGCTTGAGCCCAGGAGTTTGAGGTTGCTGTGAGCCAGGCTGACGCCAGGGCACTCACTCTAGCCCGGGCAACAGAGTGAGACTCTTGTCTCAAAAGAAAAAAGAATGGGTCTCACGCTTTAGCTCGGAGAGGAGGGAGGGAAGATGTGGCGGCCCGCAGGTCTCTTTCGCACCAGCACACGTGGCTGGTGACTGATTCCGTGTCCCTCCGCTGCCTCCCAGGGACCTCCCCGGGACCTCCCCTCCCTGCAGAAGGCTCAGGCGGGGCCTGGAGCAGTGTCTCCTTTGTGGCGTCGCAGGAATGAGTGAATAGGTGGTTACCGGGTTGTTGCCAGGGTGGTGGCGGCTCTCGGCGCGTTGTGGGCTGTCGGGGTTGGCGCCTCACTCGAGTCGGGACGTGCTGGAGAAGAGATGTCGTGAGACTGGGTGGGGGAAGAGCTGCCGTCTTGGGGAAGCCGCCCAGCAGGGAGGACACGGACGCTGGCCTGTGCCGTGTCTTCCCTTCCGGGTGGCAGGAGCTCTTTGCTGCTGAGACAAATGGCTTGCACGGCGCAGCAGAGCCGGTGAAGATGCCCTTTTGAGGACGTGCGCCAGTCCCCTCCGTTTGTGGGGGTCAGGGCTGGGTTACCTGCCGGCAGGCGGAGCCCTCGGTGGTGGTGCCCTCAGACGGCGTGGCCTCTCCTTCCTGCTTGGGGTCTGAGCGGGGCGTGCAGCAAAGGAGCCTTTGCCTGTATCTGTTACGTCCAAAGCTGGGGGGCGGATCCCCTTGGGCGATTGGCTTTGCTGCAGCCCAGGACGCCGACCTCCCTCTGCATGTGGCCGGCCCAGGCCCCAGCTGCACACGTGGTTGCTCTCGTGGCCTCATGGCCAAGTAGGGAGTGCTCAGGGCACGGTGCAGCCACCTCACTCTGGGTCTTCCCTCTTCCCCTGCCCACCACGTCCCGGGTTTCACCTGCTGGCGGGCTGGCTGTCCACGTGGCTGGCGTTGCTGGGACAGGTGCAGTAGCCTCCTGCTGGCCATGCTGTTTGTTCCACTCCGAGGTCTGGCGCCAGCCCCTGCTGCCCGCCACACTTGCTTTCCAAGCTCAGTCTCTCCACTGTCCCTCAGATTGGCCTCCTCCAGACGCTCCCAGTGACCCCCAGTGTTGTGGCTGAGGTTGGTCTTGCCTCCTGAGTTCCCACGGCCCTTGCTGGTGCCTACAGGAGGGCGTTTCTCCACGCTGGCAGGGGCGGAGCTGGGCAGGCACTGTCCCCGCTGCAGCAGGTGCTCCTTGGGGCAGAGCTGCCTGGTTCCCTTCTGCCCACAACCCCGGGCCGCCAGCCCCACACATACCCGTTTCTGGGCCTGGGTGACGGCTGTGTACCAGCCTCCTGTTGCTGTCACACCTGTCCTGGCCACCATCACAACCCCTTCTCCTGGGGTGATCTGCACTTCTGCTTCCCTCGCAGGTGTCTGGGCACACGGCGACTACTGCAGGGTCAACCCCAAGACTGGGGGCATCACCATGCTTGGCCGCAGGTGAGGGGGTCTGTGGAGTCGGCTTCTCTTGCCTGGAGCCACCATCGGGGGGCATCTGGGAGGGGGGGAGAGGGGCACTGCCTGTGAGGATTGGCACCCCACTCCTGGGCTCCTTGCCCCTCCTCACATCGGGGTGTCCCCACCATGCACGCCTCTGCTGGCGTCTGGGCCCTCCCTTCCCATCCCCACTCCCCTGGGGGCTCTGTGCTCTCCCACCTGTGGCCTTTGCACACACTGCCCCCCCCACTGAAGACCCCCTCTGAGGGAGTGTCATCCGCTCAGTCTGTGGCACGGGCCGTCCCCTCCTGGGGCCCTTCCTGTGTCGTTCTTGGAGTGGGTGTCGCCGAGCCGGCCTCCCGAGGGCTGGGGCCAGGCCTGATCCTGGCTCTGAGCCCGCAGTGGTGGGTCTCAGGTGGGGACCACAGCAAAGTGCAGCCAGTGTCTGTGCCCAGGAGGGGACGCGTGTGCAGGTGAAAGGACAGCGAGGGGAGGGGTCTCTGCACAGAGGGCCTCCCTCGATGTGTCGCTTTAAACTTGGGGGAAAAGCGGGCTGGCTGGTTGGAGGTTAGGAGGTGGGGAGCAGCCTTCAGTGGCTGGGCCTGGGGGCTGCCATGTGCAAAAGGGGTGACTGCTCTCCGCTTGGGACCCCCGGTGACCTGCCTCCCCCCCAGAGCCGCTGTGTTCCTGACCTCATCTCTCTTCCCAGTGACGGCACGCTCAACCCCAACGGCGTGCGGTTCGGCAGCTCGGAAATCTACAACATCGGTGAGCATTTTCCGACTCCCCCCCAAGTCACTCTCCGGTTACCGGGAAGGAGGGCGTGTCCTCGCAGAGCCCAGTGTCCAAAGACCCCACCTCTGGCGTGACTCTGCGGTGTGAGGAGGGACCTCTTTCAGCACACCTCCCTTTCCAGAGCACGCCTGCGCTGGCTGCAGTTTGTAGAACCTCAGAGTGGGACTGTTAAGGTCACTGGGCCCATCCCCTTCCTCACTGCATTTCCTCCTCACAGTGAGCTCGTTCAGGTTGGTAAATGGTGTCTACTCGTTACGGGTGAAGACACAGAAGCACAGAGAGGGTGCAGGATTGCTGAAGGCCACCCAGCACCGTGCAGGACACCAAGTACGGGTATCAAGCCCGTGGGTCTCATGACTGCACAGTGAGGTCACCCATCGGCCTTCAGAACTGCAGGGCCAGGGACCCAGGCCCAGCCCCAGCCATGGGGTCAGGCGGCCTCATACCTTAGTGCTTGGGTCAGAGCCCTGAAGGTGTGTTGGGGTTACCAGTGCAGCCAGGGTGGAGAAATCCTGATCTGCCTGATTCTGGCTCCTCCTCCAGGAAGTCCGCCGCGGGCACTTGCTTCCTTTGCACTTTGAATTAATTTCTCATTAGTAGGCAAGGCCCGCACACAGCCCCCTCGTAAAACCTCGTCCCGCCTGGGCAAAGCCAGAGCGCTGCCTCTGCCGTGAAGGGCTCTCTTCTGCTTGTGAAGCAGCTCCCTCGGCCACCGTCCCCTGCCGAGGCGCTCGTCCTGGGGGGCTGGGAAGGACACAGGCACCCATGTCTCCTGTCCTCCTCCCTGGCCGATGGCTGGACCCCGCTCCAGGGACAGTCTGAGTGCACGTCACCCTCTCCTGTCTCCGCAGTGGAAGCCTTCGAGGAGGTGGCGGACAGCCTGTGTGTCCCCCAGCAGAACAGGGACCGGGAGGAGAGGGTGGTCCTCTTCCTGAAGATGGCCCCCGGGCACGCGTTCCGGCCGGAGTTGGTGAGGAGGATCTGCGACGCCATCCGCGTGGGCCTGTCTGCGCGGCACGTGCCCAGCCTCATCCTGGAGACCAAGGGCATCCCGGTACGTACGGCCTGTCTCCTGCCACTCTGGGTTGGTGGCGAGGAGACCGCTGCCATCTCCCGAGAGCCCGCACGCCCGGGAGCCCTGGGCACCGCGCAGCTGGCTGGCGCTTTATATAGCGCGTGTCCGCGTCGCCTAGCAACGCCGCCCTTCCCTGCCGTCTTTGCCTGCCCTTCCTGAGGTGGCGTTTGCTGCAGCTTCTGCTCAGCGCCGCCGTGCGGGGTCGGCAGGCCCAGCCCGTAGGTCCATGGCTTTTCCCGGTGCGGTTTGCGCGTCTTCTCAAAGTCATTAATGAGAAAATTAATTTTAGCTTTTCAAAGAGCTGCTGGGTGCTCTTGCTCTCGCCTTTTAGATTTCAGTTCTGCCCGTGGAGACGAGACTCAAATCTGTTTAGAGGCCTGTCTTAGAAGCTATCCCCCGTCGTCCTCCGTTTAGCTTCCAAGCGGAGGGGGAGGTTCGCCCCGGTTGGATCACAGCTTTGACTCTCGTGGCTCGCAAAACGGTGCTCCCTCGAGCCGAGGGGAGAAGCTGCCGTGTGCGTGTGTGCGTGTGCGTGCTCATGTCCACACACAGCGAACTAGACACACAGCCACGTGGCAGTCTGTATTCGAAGCCTTCAGCAGGGCTGTTTGTTAAGGAGAAGGCGGGAGAAATGCTAACTGCGCTCGCGGGTATAATTAGAGACCGGATCTAGCAGGGAGTGCCGCTTTTTGGAAAATATGGAAAGATGCGATGCTGTTGACTTTGTACCTGCCAGAGCATACTCAGATCCTTCTCTTTGCTTCCACAAGTTCTTTCAGGATCTTCAAAACAACCCATCCAGGAACGGGGGCTGGGGAGCGCACTCACAGCACGGCACTGCATGCAAAGCCTGCCTGTCCCTGGACCGCGGTCCTCCCTCGGTTGCCTCTGGCCTTTCTTTCCTCTTCCTAGCCCTTGGGCCACCTGCTTCCCTACTCCTCCAAGCACCTGCCCACATTTGCAGTATCTGTCCCTTTTCCTTAGTGTCCGTACCCTTCCTCTTCATGTTGGTCACACGTGGAAAGGGCCTCCCAGCTTGGGGGCTTCCCTGCTGTCTGTGTCTCTCTGGCTGGTGACTCTGTTGTTCTGGGCTCTTCTCTCCCCAGTTCTGACTTCCCCTGAGTCTGATTGCTCTGCAGTGTCATTTTGTGTGTTACTTGGGATTCTCAAGGGCCCTTGTGTCTTCAGACCCCCAGGGAGTGCTTAGGGGAGGAGTCACCCTGGGTGTCTCGGAGCTGGGCAGGGTCTGGCCCGGCCTCCGCAGGGAGGGTGACACCGCGAGGCCCCAGCCTGCCTCGCTGGGACCCACCTCAGCATCAGCATGACAGAGGTCCCACCTGCAAAGTTCAGGAGGGCCCTTTGCAGGTCTGACGAGCCACACGGTGTTTGTGGGGAGCGGGCCACCCCCCCATCCACCCTGGGAGCAGACTGGGCTCAGGAGTTAGAGACCTGAACAAGAGTGAGCCTCTGTCTCTACTAAAAATAGAAAAATTAGCTGGGCATGGTGGCGCAAGCCTGTAGTCCCAGCTACTCAGGAGGCTGAAGCAGGAGGATCGCTTGACCCAGGAGTTTGAGGTTGCTGTGAGCTACGATGATGCCACGGCACCGTAGCCTGGGTGACAGAGTGAGACTCTGTCTCAAAAAATAAAACCAAAAGCAAAAAAACCAAAAACAACTGAAAGATGCCCCTAGTGTTTTGTCAAGTGAGGGAAGTAGGTCTTAGTTCCCACGAGCCGCCCTCGAGCTCTTGGGTAAAGCTTAGCAGCACAGAAAGCGTGCGAGACGTTTGCATTTCACAGAGAGGGCCGCTGACACCACACCGAAGTGACAGGCAGTCCCTCCGAAGAAGCCGCCGTGCAGCACTTAGATCCGTAATTAGTTCACACGTCAACTGGATTTTTCAACTGAATGAATTTTAATTACATCTCAGGTTAAAAAAAAAAAAAGGCACCAGTGCTTTGAGAGCTCCGGGTGCTGCAGCCTTTCTGGGCTTGGCTGCTCTAGAAGTTTCTTGGCCCATAAACACGCCAGCACTGCTAAAGGCCCCTTAGGGTTAAAGATGAAAGACATGTGCCACGGATTTCAGAGGGAGCTTTGAATGTTCTGAGTCTGACTCTACAATATAATAAAGTGATATACATATATATAATGAAATTATAAACATAAGTAAAAGTAAAACCATAATACCATTTAATAGCAGGCGTTCCTGAAGCCGTGTGTGTGTGTGTGTGTGTGTGTGTGTGTGTGTGTGTGTGTGTGTATGTGTTAAACTAATTCATTCTCGTGCCCACAGCCCTCAGGATAGGGGCTGTCATCATTTGACATTCGAGGAGACAAACTCAGGTTAAGGAATTTCCCTGGAGTCCCCAGAGGTGGTGGCCCAGGAGGTCACATCTTTGCTGAAAACTCCCTGTTGGGATCTAGGAACGAGCTATGAGTTTTCACAGTCCAGAGTCCTGGTGACAGGATCCCGAATCCTGAGAAAGAGGCTCGTTTTCCCGTCCAGAACACGCAGCGCTGGGGACAGTGGGCGTCTGCGCTCTCTCGAGGGCCAGCCTGGGTGTGACGCGTACAGCTGGGTTCTCACGGGGCCTGATCAGATGTGCAATGTTACAGCAATTTGCTCACGTGGACGTCGCGGCATCTCAGGGGTAGCCCTGCTGTCTAGACCATGCAGGGGCAGCGAGGGAAGGTTCTAGAGTGTTAGAGTTGGGTTTAAGTATTGGGCCTTGAAATTGCCTTCCAGAAGAACAGACTTTTCCCCCAAACACAGAGGGGACAGTTGCCTGTGCAGGTATTTCGGTGCATGTTTTCAGGCCTGCTCAGTGGGGGGACCTTTGGAACCTAGAGCCGATGTCTTGTTTCCCTGTGAGGTTTAATGCTCTTTTCTGTTTGTTTTCTCCGCCTGCCCCTCGCAGTACACGCTTAACGGCAAGAAGGTGGAAGTGGCCGTGAAGCAGATCCTCGCCGGGAGAGCCGTGGAGCACCGGGGGGCTTTCTCCAACCCCGAGGCCCTGGACCTGTACCGGGACATCCCCGAGCTGCGGGACTTCTGACGGTGTGTGCCGTTCAATGCACATGTGTGTGCTGTGACTTCCGTATGTTCCAGAAGTTACTGAGACGCCTACGGCTGTTTTACAGGGACGTTTGCACCAAGCACTCTGCAGGCTTGGGGAAGAATCGTTTCTCTGTTTTGTGGTTGACTCCGGGGGTGCCTCGGTCTTCTGCATGCTGGAGCGGGATTCTGGCTCTCAGAGGCCACGAGGGAACGACTGGGTCACTTGCGTGGTGCCTCGGTGACAGCGTGTGTGTCTTTGCACCCACAGGAGGGGCACAGGGCGGCCAGTGCTCTGGTGATGGACATGCTCCTGAGTGGCGACCTTGCCTTCCACCCGGTGCTCCCATTGTCCCGTTTCACCCTGGTCCGGTGGGAACCCGTTTCTTCCCTCCGCTCACCTGCCTCCCCTCAGGCTGTCCATCCCCTGCCGGGCCTTGGCTGCTACGAGGGACCCCTGCCCCCCCATGCAACGTGACACATCTTTTCCCAGCTGGCTGCTAGGCCCGCGGCTGGCCACTCACCCATTGTCTGTGTCACCTGCGGAAGGGAGGACCATGCCGTCACACTCCGACCAAAGACGCCTCCCAGCCACTGAAGCTTCCCTCGAGGGAGCGAGTGGCTGCCACTCTTTAATGGGATCTTTTTACCACACAGACTTCGAATGCTTTCAAATGTTTTTAATGTCATGTGTCTGGCGTGTGTGGGCATGCAACACAGCGGATGTCCACCTGTGCCCCAGGCTGCGTGTCCCGGCAGCGCGCTCACGCAGGCCCTGCAGAGACGGAGCTGCCTGGCCAAGGGAGGAATGGCAGCATGCACATACCTTGAGCATGGGTCGGTAATCCTGATGTTCGTTTTTGTATTTTTTTAAATTGAGCACAGTGAAATATACTTTTTGGAGTCCCTTTCCTTCTGGATTTTAAAAGTATAGCAGGAAGTGCTATGAGGAATTTTATGCAATAAATAAACATGTACGTGTACACCCATCAATGCACATGCCGTGTGCTTGCGTGTTCTCTGAGGAGGGTGACTGCCTCTGCGTGCGAGAGGCTTGGCTGTGCTGATGAGCCAGCCATGCCTCTGTCCTGGAGTTGTGCAGCCCAAATCTGGGGGGCGTTTCTTGGGCCCTGGTATTAGCCAGTCCCTTGTGACTGCTGGCCAGGGAGCGTTGCTCTGTGCAAAACCAGCACCCCGGGCTGGCCATGGCCCAGAGCCCGCTGGGTTTCTGGACGTCAGCTCCTTTCTTGGCGTCATAAGAGCTGTGTGTCGCTGGGGTTGTGTCTCGCTGCAGGCCACAGAGGGCAGGCTTGGCCCGGCAGGGCTCACGGTCCTCATGTCACTGGAAGTCAGAAGCTGTTCTCCAGGGCTGGGTAGTGACTCCACGATGCAGCTGTCCCCAGGTCCTGTCTCCTGCCGTCCTCAGTAGGTGGCTGCCCCACCTCCAGGCAGGAAGGAGGCGGCGGTGACAGGAGCGCTGAGTAAAAGGCAGAAGCCTGTACCTCACCTCTGGGGTCCCTTTTTGTCAGCAAGATGCTGACTTTTCTGGAAAACCACCAGCTCACATGTGCTGTGCCTCGCCGGCCAGCATGGGACGCATGGCCACTCTCCCTGCAAGGGGCATCTGAGGATCTGAGTATTTGGGAAAGGACCTATTAGTTTCTGGTATTCATTTCCTATGGGTGCTGTAACAAATTATTATAAACTTAGTGGCTTAAAACAGCCCAGATTTATTATGGTTCTGGAGTCAGAAGCCTGGCGTGGTCTCACCAGGCTGCAGACAGGGCGTCAGCAGGGCTGTGGACCCTGCAGGGAGAATCTGCGTCTGTCTTTGCCACTAGAATAACCCGGTGTGACCTCCCTGTCGTAAGACCTGCTACTTAGCAGCCTTAACTCCCCCTTTCTGTGTGTCTGAGTGGGTTTTGTTTGCTGTCATAACACCTGAGCCTGGGAATTACTATAAAGAAAAGAGGTTTATCTGGCTCACGACACCCGTCGGAAAAGTTCACGATTGTGCAGCTACGTCTGGTGAGGGCCTCAGGCTGCTCCCGCTCAGGGCGGAAGGCGGAGGGAGAGCTGGCGTGTGCAGAGATCACATGGCGAGAGAGGACACCAGAGTCTTCAACAGCCCCTGCACAGGGTGAGGGAGGCCGTTAATCTGTTCATGAGGGATCTGCCCCCGAGACCCAGACACCTTCCACTAGGCCCTGCCTCCCAACACCGCACTGGAGATGCAACGCCACCCTGAGTTTTGGCGGGGGACAAACCACACCTGGACCACAGCACCACGTAACCTGATGCTCGAGGGTTCCGGGATGAGGATGTGGCGTCTCTGGGGGCCGGGATCCTGCAGACCTCACCTTGCAAACACCATCAGGGGACCTGTCCCGAGCAAGAAGGGGAACAGTGATTGTTGGGGAGGGGGGAGGCATGAACCCTGAGCCGGAGGAACCGAGCAGGAGGGCGCCTGGCTGTGGGCCACCCTTGCGCTGGGCCTGTCCTCCCGTGTGGCCGGCCTGCGGGCCTCCCCACCAGGGTTCACGTCGGGCCTGGGACCTGCAAGGCCCTTGCCTGTACCGGTGCTTGGAGACTCCCGTGTTGTCGGTGTCTGAGGAGCCATTATGGCTTAATCAGCGTGCCCTTTAGTTCCAGCAAGACGGCCCAGGCTGACTAAGCCCACGCGTCCTTATTAATAAGCTGTGCCGGACAACTTCATTAATGAGAGACAGATGGTGGGGAACAACAGGGGCCCGATGCACGCGGTGCTGCGCCTGCCTTGGACGTTCCTTGGCCCGAGCGTCACTTTCAAACCCCACCACCTGCCGGCCAGCTGCCTTTTCCTCCCTGAGGTGGCCCCAGGCTGCGCTGCGCCTCTCAAGGCCTGTCCCATCAGCAGCTCCTGAAGGCACCGGGATCTGCCACGCGGCCTGGCTGGGGCTGCGGGATTCTGTCTCCATGGCCAGCAGCCCTCTGCACGCCCGTCCTCCCCTGGGCCTTCCTTCCCACTCCCAGAAGCCTCCCCCGGGCTGGAGGGCTCCCTCCTGTTTCTGGGTACTTGGCCCGCCCTCCTGCCTGGGCAGACCCTCCTCAGGGACCCTGCAGCTGAATCGATCAACTTCAGATGCAGGCACCGGCCCGCCTGTCCCTCGCACTGTGATCTGAGCCCTCGAGGACGGGCCCAGGTTGGCTCACTCATCTGCTTCCCAAGCAGATGGCCTGAAGCCCACCAAGCCTTGGGAAAGGCGTCTTCCTGACCTCGTCACTGTGGCTGTAGGTGAACGGAAGCCCCCGCCCCGCCTCGGGTCTTCAGATGCCTGAGTGGGGGTCTCCAGGGGAACAAAACTCCCTTTGAACACCCAGCTGCATCCCACCCTCAAGCCTCCAGAGGGAAAGTCACTCACAGATTTATGGGGGTGCAGGCTAGGTTGCTGGGACAGGTACCCCCAAGTCTGGCTCAATCAGGAATGTTTTCTCTCCTGTAACAGCCCCAAAGTCAGTCAGTGGGCTGGGGGTGTAGGTGGCTTTGTTTCTCAAGGTCACCTGGCTGCTTCCATCTGGTTGCTGCACCATCCCCTGGGGGGAAGGTCCACAGGGAAAGGGGCATGGGGGGTGGCCTAACCCTAACCCATGTCCCACTGGCCAGTGTCGTCACACGACTGCACTCAGCTGTGAGGCTTGGAGAAATGCCGTCTGGCGGGAGGTGGCTGTCCTCCTGAAGCCCTGGTGGTGGGTGGAGCTGGCTCTGATGAGGGGACAGCGATCTGGAGCCAGTTGTGGTTCCTCCCGCAGGGATGAGCGCACCCGGCTGCTGCTTGCGCCACGGGAGGTATGTCTTGTGGAGGGAGACAGATGGTGGACAGGAAACAGGAATGTCTGATGGGACACCAGGCTCTTTAGCCAAGGTGGTCCGGGGACCCGCAGGTGACCCTGAAGCCACAGCCTGAGAGGGGTGACACCACCATGTGAAGACTGCAGGACAGCCGGGCAGGCAGAGGTCCCGAGAAGGGAAGGAACTGACCTAGAGAAACAAAAGGGCTATTTTGAGGACGCAGGGGCCGGAGAGTGGAGAGGCAGGTGGGCCTGCAGGGCCAGGCGTGGACTGTATTGTAAGGGACCTCGGAAGCCAGGGAGGACTTTGAATCCCACAGCTACATCGTCAGATGAGCATTTGCAGGGTCGCGCTGAGGGAAGTTCCTTTTACCGGCCTCCGTCAGGGCCCCAGGGACGGGTCTTGATTGGGGGCAGGGTTGTGGGAGGCTTGACCTCGGCTCCCCAACTTCCTCTTTCACTCCTCGCTCTTCTCCCCTCTCTGCACCCCGAGCACCTTTGTGCACAAAACGTGAGAATGATTCTGGTCTTTGAGCACGTAGGTGCTGAACATTTAGCCAAGACATTGGGGAGGCTGCCCGATCACGCCCAGGAACCCTAAGCTGGCTTTGACGAGCTGCTGTTCTTTCTCTCTGAGCCATACCTGCCTTTTACGTTCGTGCAAACTATTTCTAGAAGCCTCCTGCCATTTTGTCCCCAAACTTTCAAGACCGTCGTAAACGAATAAGGAAAGGCCTGTCAGGAACATGTTTAAAATATGAGCGAGACGCCGGCACGTTGTCATGGTTTATCGTGCTGGAGAGAACGCTGGCCGTCACAGCGGTAAATGGGCGGTCTAATAATTTCATTAGATGACTTCCAGGGGAGAAGCAGTTGTTAGTCAATTCATTATGCGCTGGAACAGTTTCCAAACTTTTTCATCTCGGGGCTCCCTCCCTGTGTTTCCTCCTCCTCCTCTTTTTCCCTGGCTCAGACAGAGATCACAGTCAAGTTGGGTTTTTGGGAGGGTGAGAGGCAGTGGTTGTCACATGGATCCACCTGGCGTGGACCCAGTTTTCATTTTGCAGGCTCAGGGCTCATCTGTCGCCCCGGCCCTGCTCACCGTTCACCTGCGGGGCATGGTCTAAATGTTTTTGGCATCCACTTCCTCCTTTCAGTCCTCACTCTGTATTTTGTTGGCTGCAAGTAACAGAAAATCCAACACCAACCGGCTCAAGCAAAAAAAAAAAAAGCTATGATTAGCTCACTGTTTTGAAAACGCCACTGCTGGGCTAGCTTCCGGTGTGGCTGGAGCCAGGGGGTCCGTGACGTCATCAGTGTTCCCCCTTGGCAACTCAGCTCCGCCTTCCTCTGTGCGGACTACATTCCCCGGTGGATTCTTTCCTCCTGACGGCAAGGTGGATACCTGCAGCTCCAGCCTCGGGTCCTCACGGTGCTAAGAGGCAGAGGAAGGTTCCCCTCACACTCCCTCCATCACTCCAACACGAGTCCCCATGTCGGTGCTTATTGGACTGTTTGGATCATGTGACCAAGCCTGAGCCAATCACTGGCCAGAAGGAGGGAATATGCTGATTGGCCAGGCCTGGGTCATATGACCCCTCCAAGCATGGCACCAGCTGCGCGAGGAGCAGGCCTGAGGGGGGACAGGTGGGCTCTGGAGGAGGCAGGGGGTTCCCTGTAAGAAGTTGGGGGGCGGCACCCGAGCCCTCTGTTCCTTCTGTGGCTGACAGTCTCAGGTGGCTTTCAGGTGCTAAGTGCGTGGTAATTTATTAAGCAGCAAGAGAGAACGCACACCTGAGGTGGGGGCGGGGCCAGGCCCCAGCTCCTGTGGCCGCACTCTACCCAGCACCGCCAGAGGTGTGAGCCCCTGACGGGAATCTTCCTCTTTTATCTCTTCTCTGTGTCCCCACCCCTTGGTCCCAGCTAGAGTTGCGGTTGGCGCTGTCAGTCAGAACCCTTCAAGTGCCAGTGAGAGGAGGGCCTCGCTTCAGACACAGCAGGGTCCAGGGCGTGGGTCACTGTGCTCAGGATTCTCTCCTCCTGATGGCAAGGTGGGGACTTGCAGCACTAAGAGGCAGAGGAAGGTTCCCCTCACACTCCCGCCCTCGTTCCAACACGAGTCCCCATGTTGGTGCTTATTGGACTGTTTGGATCATGTGACCAAGCCCGAGCCAATCACTGGCCAGAAGGAGGGAATATGCTGATTGGCCAGGCCTGGGTCATATGACTTCTTCAAGCGTGGCACCAGCTGCGCGAGGAGCAAGCCTGAGGGGGGACAGGTGGGCTCTGCAGGGCCCCGGGTTTCCCTGTAAGAAGGGTGGGGGCGGCACCGGGCCCTCTCTTCCTTCTCTGGCTGACAGTCTCAGGTCGCTTTAATATAATTTATTAAGCATCAAGAGAGAACTCACACCTGAGGTGGGGGCGGGGCCAGGGCCCAGGGCGGTACTCTACTCAGCACCTGAGTCCCTGACTGGAATCTTCCTCCTTTACCTCTTCTGTGTGTCCCCACCCCTTGGTCCCAGCTGTAGAGGAAAGTGTCAATGACGAGCTTGTTCTGTCAGTCAGAACCCTTCAAATCCCAGTGAGAGGAAGGCCTCTCTCGTCACTGTCACCGGCTTCAGGCACAGCGGGGTCCGGGGCGTGGGTCACTGCGCCCAGGGTTCGGCAACTCAGGGCGTCTGTACGGGCAGGAGGGTGCGGGGGTCAAGGCCGCGGGCTCTGGAATCGGGTTGCCAGATAGAACACAGCACACCCAGTTCACTTTCGGTTTTAGAGAAACACTGACTAGCTTTTAAGTATGAGAACGCCCCAAATAACACATAGGATGTATTTATATCAAAAAGTACTCATTGTGATGGCCGGGCGCTGTGGCTCACGCCTGTAATCCTAGCTCTCTGGGAGGCCGAGGCGGGTGGATCGTTGGAGCTCAGAAGTTCAAGACCAGCCTGAGCAAGAGCCGAGACCCCGTCTCTACTAAAAAAAAAACAAAACAAAACAAAACAAAAAACGTTAATTGGCCAACTGAAAATGGAAAAAAAAAAAATAAAGGAATAAAAAGTACTCATTGTTTATCTGAAATTCAAACCTAACTGGATATTCTGTGGTTGTATCAAATCTGGCAATGCTATTCTAGAACCAAGTGCCTGGACCTGAGGGTTGGCTCTGCCTCTGTGTGACCACAGAGAAGGTACTTAACCTCTCTGAGCCTCCTTTTCTCGTCTATAAGTGGGCAGATTAAGAATACTATGCATCTCACAGGGATGTGATGAGAGTGAAGTGACCACGTTGCCTATAAGTAGTGCCAGGTACATAGCAGGTGTTCAATAAACATTATCTGTCATTTTTTTTAATAGTCTCTTATCCCTTCTTTCTCTTGCATAGGTTTTCATCTTTGACTTTTTGCCTAAATTCCAACAAAAGGCCTGGGGAGGTGTGTCCTTGGCCAGGCATGTGCCCGTGTCTGAACCAATCACAGAGACCAGGAGAATGGAACATTCTGATTGGTCACACCTGGATCATGGGCCCACCCTGCAGCTGCTCAACCTGAACCAGGTGGGCTGAGAGTAGGTGGGTGGTGGTCGGTCCTCTGGGGAGGATTGGGGGTGCTAATGCTGGAGGGTTGGGGATGGGTTCCAGGTGGGCACACCCCTCCCCCCCAACACAGCTGCTGGGTGTTTGCGAAGTGGCAGAATTCCAGGTCAGGAAGAGGTGCTGTGGCTGCATTTTGAGCTTAGGTCACTGCCTCCATTCTGGCATGGCTCTCAAGGCCTCTGGCCACCAGTCCCCGCAGGAAGGCAGAGGGATGAGAGTCTGTAAGAGGATAAGGCCTGTTTGAGGCGGGACAGAAAATTAAAGCATTGCCTGAATCTTACCTGGCAGAGTTCCTAAATAGAATTTCAAAGAAAAAATTTGTTTTTCTGGGTCTGAATGTTCACACATAATGAAGACAAATGAGACTTATTTGCACAAACACAAGAATTGAGTTCTGAGGGCCAGTCAGATTGACATGGAGGCAGACCATCTTTTGGGTAGAAACAACTTCATCTGAGATAAATCCTGTCTTATAAAATCGTAGTACCCTTGGAGCTAGCATTTCCTTTACACAGAGAGTCACCTCAAGGGTTGTGGCGGTTAAAGAAAAATGGTGGGAACATTCTTGACACTTCTCTTGGGCATGTCTATATCCCCTTCTCGAATCTGGGTGAGCTGGTGATTGGTTTGTTCTTTGGAGTCTGACACAGGTAACTTATAGGCTGGATAGGGAAACCACGGAGCTCTGCCTGGTTCTCTGGTGGGTGCTCACTGTGGAGGAGGCCCCCGCCATTTCAGACGTCTGACTCCCTCGAGGTCACCATGCTGGAAAAGTCACATGGAGGTGCTGTGGTCCCGGCAGAGCCTAGGGTTCAGCTGTGCTCGCCAAGGCACTCCCGGCATGTCAGTAGAGTTGCCTCTGATCCTCCAGGTTTGCCATCTGCCAGCTGAGCATCCTCGAGTAACCTCAGTGGACACCACAGGGAACAGAAAAATCACCCAGTGGAGTCCTGCCTGAATTCCTGACCCATGGAGTCTGTGAAATGTAATAAAATTGCCTTCATTCCGTGCACTGAGTTTGGGGGTAGTCCTGCAGCAGTAGCAGTTGGAACAGGGCTCCTTTGAAATGGGACCAAGCTGGTGATGTCAACAAAGAAGGTTGGCAGAGCCATGGGAAACTAGGGACAGCAGGAGGCTGCTCTGTTGAAAGGCAGTGGCCGTTGGTGGGAGGCACAGGTGTAAAAGGACTGGCCCTGTAGCCGACTGTCTGGGTTCAAGTCCTGGCTCTGGGTGACACTGTGCAAGTTTCACTATAAAATGGGACTAACCATGAACTGCAAACTTGGCAACAAGGAACAGACGGCTCAAAGCAACGGCCAAGGGTTCAAATCCAGATCACAGATGGATCTTGCTTGGCTCCTACAATTGCTGTTTTATTATTTGGATCTAGTGCCAATTTAGAAACTGGGAGATTTCACACTTCTCTTGGGAAAAAAGGGAAGATCAGGCAAGGTTGGGCCACATTCCTTGGGTCACCGATCGCCAGGTCACAGTGGCTAGCACTGAATGACCACCTAGCGTGGGCTGGACGTTGCTCTAAGGCTTCATGTGCGTTGATTTGTTCAACCTCAGGCAGCCCTACAAGGCTGTGTCAGAAGGGACTTTCTGGATCAATGATGAGATCCAGAGAGAAATGAGGCCACCTCAGTGGGTACCATGGTGGGGAGATGACGATGAGAAAGTGTTCTCTCCACCCCCAGCCCTGGCAAGACCAACCCCTGTCCGGATTTAGGCACAGCCCTGGGGAGAGAAGGAAGCCCCACCCATGACAGAATCACTCCACATCCCCAGGAGAGTGGGAGTTCATAAAAGAAGTTAATTTTGGTTATTGAAAAGTAAAGTCATGTTTCTGCAAACTCTAGTGTGGGCTGAGCGCCTAGTGGAGCGCCTGCTCCTCGAGCAAACCCGTGTTGAGGATTTAGGCTGTTCCGAGCATGCAAAGCATCCACTCATTCATCCCTCACGACCGTCCCACAGAGAAGATGCTTTTAGGAACCCTGTTTTTATAGGGTGGGAGCCAAGTGCAGAGAGGTTGGCTCACCCTGGGTCGTACAGCTAACAGGTGGCAGAGTTGGGGTTGGGACACAGTCAGTCTGGCCGCAGACTCAGCAGTGTGCAATGCTGCCTGTCTCCATCAATAGCCAGTTTCCCGGCAAAATTTCCTGGGAAAGACAGTGCCCTTCTGTGGCCCACCAGAGGCCCCAGGTGGGGCAAAAACGCTGAGTATCCCAGGGTAGGAGTCCCCAGCCTGTGGACAAACAGAGCTTAAGGACCACTGGTGGGGACTGGCAGCCGAGGAAAGGCATTTGGGGAGGAGGCAGGTTGGGGCTCATGCCTCACCCAGGCTGGGATGGAGGAACTGACAGGAGTACTGCTCTGCACCCAGCAGACTGTGGTCCCAGCAGTTTCAGTAATGCCAGGTCCCCTCGGTGCACTGACAGCCGAACCAGGTGCCATTGCTGAGGGCAACGAGCTTGTTTTGGTCAGTCTGGGCTGTCCTGGTGGCTGAGGGCGTGGCTCCCACTGGAAGGTCTGTTGGGCTGTCCTGCAACAAACAGGGCCTGGGACTGCTGGCTCTGGGGGCTGCAGACACAGTTGTGTGGGCCTGGGGCTGGGTTCTGTTGCCTCTTCAGGGCTTAGCCACGTAGAACCAATAATAGGTAACGTTGCTATAGCACTTACCATATGCCAGGCACTGTTCTGGGGACATCATCCAGACCATAACCCCAGGAGGCAGGTGTCATCATTATCCTCATTTTGAAGATGGGGACTAAGGCACCAAGTTCCAGGAACTTCCCAGGGTTACACGGGCTAGTGCCAATTGCTGGTCTTGACTTTCTTGCTGAGCCTTTTGGAAAGAGCTCCAAAGAAGAATGGAGAGACTCCCTCTGTTAAACCCTTTTCTGTGGTCCTTTCTTGGGGGAGTTCCTGAATGTCTAGATGGATTGAAAAAAGAAAAATCACACCCCACTGAAAAAGATCAATTGCACGTACGGCTTCCAAGTCGCTTTGACGTTGTCACAAACTCTCTCATATGCTTGAGCCTCTAATTAGATTTGGAGTGAGAATCAATTCATGTGTCATGAAATTTTAAAAGACAACGTTCTGTGAATGGTACTTCCCATTATTCCAGCTTGATTGAAATTGTGGCTTTTTCAAGGGGTGCTATTTATACTCTTAAGACAATGGAGCTTTCAAAAGGATTCCGACTCTCAAGTCTTCATATGTGATTTCTAGGGAAGTGGAAATTTTCAAATTTTCATAATGAACGTGTCTTTGTGGTCTTTCTTTCTTTCTTTCTTTCTTTCTTTCTTTCTTTCTTTCTTTCTTTCTTTCTTTCTTTCTTTCTTTCTTTCTTTCTTTCTTTCTTTCTTTTTCTCTCTTTCTCTCTTTCTCTCTTTCTCTTTTTTCTTTATTAAAACCATGTGACTCTGCAGTGTCTCTTTCCTCTCCTTGATAGGAACCTCAGGTTCTTGCCAAAGGATGTACCGCATAATTGCTTTCCTGTTCAGACCCTGTAAGAGTGTTTTGTAAATGGCCGCGACAATTCTATTAGGCCTGGGTTCTTGCGGGGTTGACCTTGCAAATTGAATTTAGGGAGGTCAGCCCTTCTGCCCAGCTGCCAGATTTCATGTTCCCGGTTTGGGGAGAGGCCTGGGGAGGCTGGGGTTTCCGGGCCCAGCTGTCACCCAGCTCGCTCTGTGCTTCGCTCCTCCCTTCCATCTTGGTGTCCCCCTCAGCCTTCCAAACAGGAGGCAGCAGCCTGTGATCGATGGGCTCCTGCCTGCTGTGGTGTTATTAGCCACTCTGTCAAGGTGACAATGTCATTTTTAGTATTCCATCTTCAGACCTGGGGTTTATTTTTAGGTTGGGAGTTGGCCCAGCCTTGCCAGAGATAGAACCACAAAAAGTTTAGGATGTGGTTCTTAACCCTGGCTGCCAGGGAGCTTTTCAACAATACCAATTCCGTGAGGATGCCTTCCGGGTGCAGGAAATGGTAGATATCTTTATCCATGCAGGGGTTACTTGAATTTATGTGTACCCCAAAATTAGGCTTAGGCAAGGATGCAGAGAGATTAGAACGTGCATTGGTGGTGGGACTATAAGGTGGTACAGCCGTCGTGGGGAACAGCGTGGCGGTTCCTCAAAACATTAAACCTCGAATTACCCTATGACCTGAAAGTTACACTCCTAGGTGTACACCCGAAAGAATTGAAAGCAGGGACAGGGACACAAACAGATGTTTGTCCATGAAAAATGTTCACAGCAGCACTGTTCATAGTAGCCAAAAATGTGGAAGCAACCCATTGTCCCTCGACAGATGATGGATAAACAAAATGTGGTCTGTCCCTACAACGGAATAGTATTAAGCCCTAAAAAAGAAATGAAGTTCTGACACATGCCACAATATGATGAACCTTGAAAACATTATGCTAAGTAACAGGTGCTGGTCACAAAAGCACAAATCCTATACGATCCCACTTACATGAAATACCTAGAATCGGCAAATCCATAGAGACAGGCAGTAGAACAGAGCTTATTCAGGGGCTGGGGAAGAAGGATTCGGAGTTAGCATTTAATGGGGACAGTGTTTCTGTTTGGGATGATGAAAAGGTTCTGGAAATGGATGGTGGTGACAGTTGTGCAACATTGTGAATGTTCTTAACGCCACTGAACTGTGCACTTAAAAAATGGGTGAAGTGTGGCTGGGCATGGTGGCTCACGCCTGTAATCCTAGCACTCTGGGAGGCCCAGGCAGGCAGATCGCTCAAGGTCAGGAGTTCAAAACCAGCCTGAGCAAGAGCGAGACCCTGTCTCTACTAAAAATAGAAATTAATCGGCTAACTAAAAACATATAGAAAAAAATTAGCCGGGCATGGTGGTGCATGCCTGTAGTCCCAGCTACTCAGGAGGCTGAGGCAGAAGGATTGCTTGAGCTCAGGACTTTGAGGTTGCTGTGAGCTAAGCTGATGCCACGGTACTCTAGCCAGGGCAACAGAGCCAGACTCTGTCACAAAAAAAAAAAAAAAAAGGATGAAGTGGCAAAGTTTATATGTCTGTTTTTTTTTTGTTTTTTTGAGACAGAGTCTTGCTTTGTTGCCCAGGCTAGAGTGAGTGCCGTGGCGTCAGCCTACCTCACAGCAACCTCAAACTCCTGGGCTCAAGCAATCCTTCTGCCTCAGCCTCCCGAGTAGCTGGGACTACAGGCATGTGCCACCATGCCCGGCTAATTTTTTCTATATATATTAGTTGGCCAATTAATTTCTTTCTATTTATAGTAGAGACGGGGTCTCGCTCTTGCTCAGGCTGGTCTCGAACTCCTGACCTTGAGCAATCCTTCCACCTCAGCCTCCCAGAGAGCTAGGATTACAGGTGTGAGCCACTGCACCCAGCCTATATGTCTGTTTTACAGTGATAAAAAGTAATTGAGTTGTAGACTTAAGATTTTTGCACTGGACTATACAGATGTTATACCTCTACTATAAAATACTGATTCGCAGGCCCCACTCTTAGCATTTCTGGTGTTAACAGCCTGGAGAAATGACTGGGCATCAATATTTTTAAAAGCTTACCCTGGGGAATTTATGGTTGGGGAAAATGGGGCGAACTTAGACATGAAAAACTTTCAAGAATAAGACAGAATTGTGGAATCAAATCTAGGCCGCATGGTCTATAAAGGCCGACGAGTCACAAGCAAAAGTGACATGTTGTTTCTAGGCAGAGCACTTAATGGCTGATGTGAGACTCTGCGAGGCTCTGTCTTCCCTTCGGTCATGCTTGACGTCGGGGCTGCCCTGTCCCTTGGTCCTGAGTGATACAGATTCTCACACTGGGCCTTGAATGATGGTTGCAATGGATAAGGAATTCAGAAATTGAGTGATCCTGTATAGCCTCATAAGCTGGGCAATCGTATCAGGCCTCTGGGTACCACCTTTGTGAGTTTCTTGGCCTTTTCCTCTTGGTCACAAAATGTCTGCAGCAGCTGCGGCATCACATCCTCACCACGTTTAAAGCAATGAGAAGATGTGGGGCAGCCGGTGCGGTAACAAGTCTCTCTGTGGTTCATTCTTTTTTTTTTTTGAGACAGAGTCTTGCTCTGTCACCCTGGCACCCTGTACAGTTGCATCATCATAGCTCACAGCAACCTCAAACTCCTGGCTAAAGTGATCCTCCTGCCTCAGCCCCCCAAGTAGCTGGGACTACAGGTGCATGCCACCACACCTGGCTAATTTTTCTATTTTTAGTAGAGATGGGGTCTCACTCTTGCTCAGGCTAGTCTCAAGCTCCTGACCTCAGGACATCCTCCTGCCCCAGCCTCCCAGAGTGCTTGGATTACAGGTGTGAGTCACCTCACCTGGGTGGTCCATTCTTACTTTACCAGGGGGAAATTTTTCCTCAGAAAGACCCTCAGCAGCCTTCCCCTCCAGTCCATTGGCAGAACTGTGTCTCATAGCTACTCCTAGAACCAGAGGAAACTGGGAAGCAGGTCTCTGGATTCTTTTCCTTTCATTTTTGTGTTTTGACATAATTTAAAATTTAAAGAAAAGTTCCAAGAATAGCACAATCAATTTCAGATATCTTTCAAACAAATTTCCCAAATGTTAGCATTATGTGATGTTTCATCCTTTTCTCTCTTCCCACATACATATATACACACACAGATGCACGCATCCACACGTATCAGCGGACACAATGTCCCTTTGTCCCTAAATACTGCATTCTGAGTTCCAAAAAACAGGGACATTCTCTGACGTTGCCACAGTACAATGATCAGGAAATTAACATGGAAACTGCTATTATCTAATCTACTGACCTTTTTCAAATCCTGCCAATTGTCCCAATAATGTCCTTTTTAGCAGAATAAAACTCCACGTCACACATTGCACTCTGTTGTCACGTCTCCTTATTCTCTGCAAATCAGAACTTCCTGGGACTTTCTTTACCTTCCGTGACATTGGTGTTTTGGAGAGGGCAGGCCGGTGATTTTGCAGCAGGCTCCTGGCGTTGGGTTGTCGGATGGTTCTTTCTGTTTGGATTCGTTTATGAACTTTGGGCAGGAACACATGGGGTAATGCTGGAGCTTTGTGGGTGCATCATATCAGGGGCCCCACAATGTCGATTAGTCCCCTGGATGGGGACCTTAACTTTGGTCACTTGGGTAAGTGGGAACTGCCGGACTTCTTCACCATAAAGTTATTATATTAATACTATTTAAGTATTGGATTTTTTGCCTTTAGTGTGAGAATGGCTATTGGGTTGCCAACCACAGAGTCCACTACACTCCTGCTCACCTGAGTGTGTGACCTGCAAGTTCTTCAGTCATCATTCATGTTGGGTGGAGGGGAAGGTCTTCAGGAAGAGGCAGATTTGATACTCTCTGTTTTAGCTACACTTTCTAAGGAACTTCTGGGGGCCAGGCCCTTGGGCAAGGCCTCACAGGCTACAGACAGTACTGGATGGCATTGCCCAACCTCACTGGACTTCCTGCCCAACAGAGAGAAGGAACTAATATTTCTTGTACACCTGCTATGTGCCAAGCCTTGGGTTAGCCATTTATGTCTATTAATACTACCTCATTCAAATTAGCGTATCAGTTCTGGGAGGCAGGTGCTGTTACCTGGATAATGGTTTACGGGCTGGGGGGGGGCTTTGTTCAGAAAACCATTCATAGCGTTCTTCAATGCCTGAGTCTGCCTCACCTCACTTGAGAACAGTTTTTTAAAAAGCATCTGAAATATTTTCCATATCAAGTGTTTCAAGGACCTAATTATAAACTTCATTATAATTGTTCATTAGTTATATTTTGTTCAATTACTTTAACAAGTTGCCAAATGGAACACAAAGCCGGCAATTAGCATTATGTAATTGTAATGAGACACTCAAATTGGGTTATAGAACATCATCTTTGCTGGCATATTTTCCCCTCGGAGTTAGACAAACCCAAGGCAGCAGCGGGGCTGACATCTGCTCCCTGGCTCCATCCAGGCCACGTGGGGTGAGAAGTCACCTCTTCTGACATACGTCTGTCAGGTTTGGAAAAACAAAAGCACTTAAGGACGGTACTAAACATGCTTTAGATGATGATTCTATCCAATTATACTGTAGTATTAATATATAAAATAATGTAAAATGTTACACGTGTATATATGCACTGCAGTTGCTGTTCTAGGCATGGCTGCATCATGTGATAAGTCATGTGACCTTCCCGCCAGGCCCCTGAGGTGGGTGCTAATCATTTCCCCCATTTTATGGATGAAGAAATCAAGGCACAAAGGTTGGGCTGTTTGCCCAAGGTCACACAGCTAGGGGATGCTGAGCTGGGCTCAAGCCCAGGTGGTTGGCTGACCGCTATTTTCTATTGATGTATTGAGTCTCAGAGAAAAAGGTATATTTAAAGAAATGCAATGACCCACGACATCCAACAGGAGAACATCAAGGGCGACTTTGCTTTTTGGCCCCTTCATTGTTAACATCTGAATGTGTATTGGAGGTAGGCATGTGAAGGTGGTTGTTTAAAATTTGTCAGGACTAGATCACAACGCTGTCTCAAGTGGTTGTCCTCGACCAGCTGTGATGGCTGTGGGCACAGAGCACCTGGACTGGACAGGCTGAGGTCCCCTGCTTGGACAGCGTATCTGTGAGGACGTTTTGACTGGATTCCACTAACTAAAATATTCATCTGTTGAACTGAAAGAAGCTGGTTTGACTGCAAATGTTGGTCAGCTTCTTTGGAGGACAATGACAGAAACCTAACTCGCCTGGGCTAAGAAAAAGAGAAGACTTCATTGGTTCATGCAGCCAAGGAGCCCAAGCATGGATTTCAAGTACGGCTGCACCCAGGACCGCAGACAACGTTCTCTTGGTCGGCTCGGGCTGCTGTAACAGAACACCACAGGCTGGGCGACTTAGACCACAGACATTTATTTCTCACAGTTCTGGAGGTTGGAAGTCCAAGATCAAGGCACCACAGATCCAGTGTCTGGTCCACAGATGGTGCCTTCTTGTTGTACCTTCACGGGGCAGACAGTGGAGACAGTGAGAAAAGCAACTTCTGTCTCTTATTACAGGGGCACTAATCCAATTCACGAGGGCTCCACCCTCATGACCTTGTCTAACCCCCTAGAGGCCCTGTCTTCAATACCAGTGCACTCAGAATTATGGCTTCAACACAGAAATTCAGTCCCTAGCAGATGTCATTGGCATGTTCCCTCCTTGCCAAGGTGCTGCTGTCCTCTGTGTTGGGCCACCACTGGGCCAGCTCTCCTCACAAGGCAGCAAGATGGTCCCCCGCAGCTGCATGTGCACTGTCATGGAGGAGGCACGGGCGGCTTGGCTCTCACTTAAGGGAAGAGTCTGCCGTTCAGCAGCCAGGAGTGCAGTCCGCTGACAGCCTCCACCTGTGGCCCCTTCAGGGTCTGCATTGGCTTTTGAGCTGAGGCCCTGATGCTCCCAGGCAGTCCCGGTCAATGACGGAGAGCAGTGGTGGCACGAGGGCCTGTCATTGTAAAGGACAGTGTTTCCTCCAGAGCTCCCACTGTGTGGGTGTGGGCAGATCTCACTCCTTTCTGCTTCCTCCACCTGTTATCTTTCCCGGGAATCACCCCCAAGGTCGGTTGCCCTCCTCACTTCCTCTCGGTGTCTACTTCCTGAATGACCCAACAAACACCCTGGGATCATTGTTTAAAAGGTTGGCCTTCCTGGAGGCAAGGAACATTGCTTCACTGAGAATTCCAGCCAATCTCCCAGGCCCGACTCTCATTGGTTGAAATCGGATTACATGTCTGTCCCTGAACCCTCCCTGTGAATCTGATTGTCCAGGTGTGGGTCATGTGACCACTTGTGGGTGGGATCATCCCTGTCCAAACAACTTGACCCTAGAGTTGTAGTTCCCCAGAGGAAATGTGGGTCCATTTCACAGAAAAGAAAGGGAATGGCTGCTGGTCAAAGACAGCCGCTCTCCTTTGGAACTTTGTGAGTTCAGAGGACCTGGCTCTTGGCCATCTTGCCACATCACCTCATTTGGGACTCAGTGTCCGTATCTATGAAATGGGCATATGGCAGAGGGATCCCTGCTCTGATTCTTCATGTAGGCCTTTGTGAGGTGAGGGAGGAGACACTGTCCTAGCCTCTTGCCACTCTGAGCTGACAGGCTGAGGGAAGGACTTCCTACCTGTCCTAGCCATGGCCTCGTAGGGGAAGAGGTCCACCGCCTTGCACTGGAAGCTTCTGCCTTCCTCCAGAGGCCCCCGATCCAGTTGGAACTCAAGGCCAGTTTTGAGTGACGGATGCAGAGGGTGTGCTTAGCAGATGCTTCTCTGACAGCCATGGTGACAGCCCCAAATATGAAACAGTGAAACCCTTCTGTCATACAAGGTCACCTGCCAGAAATGCCAGGCTGAGGATGGGGTGGGGGAGCTGTTGAAACAAATGTATGTAAATAGGCCTGTTGTCTCTTGCTGTGGTCTGAATGTGTCCCCCAAATTCTTATGTTGAAACCTACTCCCTTATGTGGAGGTATTAAGAGGTGGGGCCTTTGAGAGGTGATTGGGTCGTGAGGGTTTCACCCTCAGGAATGGGGTTAGTGTCCTTTTAAAAAAGGCCCACGGGACTTGTTCCCCCTCCCACTACGTGGAGGCGCCGCAGAAGGGGCTGTCTATGACGCGGAGACGGAGCCTTCCGGAATCCGCCGGTGCTTTAATCTTGGACTTCCTGACCTCCAGAATCATGAGCGATACATTACTGTTGCCTATAAACTACCTAGGCTGGCGTATTGTGTTTAGGGTCCTGGACTAACACATTTCCCAAGGGAGCCTTCTTTAACATTTAAATTATTATTTTTTCAGTTGATAAAAAATCTAATGTTTTAAAATTCAGTTTCTGTATAACATTCCATTGTGTGAATGTTTTGTAATTAATACCCCTCCCTTATTAATGGACATTTGGGTTGTGCCCCATCCTGTTCACCTATGACCCCTTAGTAGATGTCCACCTTCCTTTGCAGGGCTGGGCTCGGTGCGTGGGAGGGGGAGGGTGCAGCCAGCGCCTTATCTGGGAACTGCCTCCCGGGGTTTCCTGAAGCTTCTCCTCTCTCCTTGCCTCTAGGTCCCCCTGTCTGTCTGTGTCTGTCTCTGTCTCTCTGTTTCTGGTTCTCACTCTGTCTGTCTGTCTGCCTTTCCCTCACTCTCTCCCTCTCAGCTGATCTCTGCTCACAGCTCTCCTAACAGCATCCATCTGGGCGCCGTGCTGTTATCGTGAGCCTCTTCCAGATGGTGGGACGACTGCAGTTGATAGCTTGGCGTGCTAATGCCACAGGGCTAATTCTTAATAATGATGAAATGTGATGTACAAAACCACCCTCTCATCTGGACTGGTTCAGTACCTGGTCAGAACGGCGCTGTCCGTCCGCTGCAGTGCTGGCTGCTGTCGCCGGGACAGATGTGATTCTACTAGCGCTGGGGTGATCTGCAGCCTCGGTTTCCTCCCGGTGCAGTTCCAGACTCTGGAAAGTCGAGGTTATTCAAATCTGGGACTTGCGAGTTGCAAAGACCAGAGTCCCTCTCGGAGAGGCTCCAGCCACGAGGGAGCTGACGGTGAGCGCAGCGGCCACAGAGCTCAGGTCCCGCATGCAGGTGCACGTGCAAGCCAGTAGGACCACCAGTCAGGATACCTGCATGTGAGTGACAGAGACAGATCAAGCTGAGTCACGTGGAAAAGGAATTTATTGAAACAATACATGAGGAGCTCACTGCGCTGCTGAGAATCTACAAAAATATAGTCCCCAAACGGGTTGTATGGGGATGTGCAAAGAGAAGCACGCCATAGAACTAGCCTGGCGGGGCCATTGCTGCTACTGCTGCGGGCACTGGGCATCAGAGCCAAACGTCACCGCTGCCCTGCTGCCCCTGGACATTGGACACTGCTGCTTCCACCAGTACAGCTCTCTCCTGTCTCTGCCTCTTCAGCCCAAGGGCTGGCTGGCCTAGCTCTGCCTCGCGCTCACGTCCCCGTCCGAAGGGAGGCAAGGTATTAAGTGAACGGACTCTGGAGCCAGACCGGGTTTGAGTCTGGGCTCTGCAACGCATTATCTGTGTGAGCCTGGGCAACGTGTGTGCCTCAGTGTGCTCATCTGCAAAGTGGGGATAATACAGCCATGCCCACCACCACAGAGGGTTGTGTAGACTAAATGACGGAATATATGTGAAGCATGTAGCAGAGGCAGCTGAATAAGCATTTTAAGTTTTAGCCATTAGTATGATTATTATTATTTTAGAAGGATAATTTGGCATTTGTTTGTAAGGCAGTTGCTGTTTCTTAGGAAGACTCAGTGGGGGATTCTCCAAACGTACAAAGTGGGGTACGTAAGACAGGTGTCTATTGCAGTATTCCCTTTCCATTTTCTATGACTCATTTCTATTTTGAGCCCCAGTTCCTCTGTGGTTTCCTAAAATCTCAGTCAATCTGGGGCCTTCTCTACCTGTTCCCTACAATTATTTATATTTTTTATGTTTATTCTTATTTTTTGGGGGCAGGGTCTTTCTCTGTTCCCCAGGCTGGAGTGCAGTGGCATCATGATAGCTCACTGTAGCCTCAAACTCCTGGAATCAAGTGGTCCTCCTGCCTCCCAAGTAGCTGGGATTACAGGCATGCACCATCAGCCTGGCTAATTTTTCTAGTTTTTATAGAGATGGAGTCTTGCTATGTTGCCCATGCTGGCCTTGAACTCCTTGGCTCAAGCAATCCTCCTGCCTTAGCCTCCCAAAGTTCTGGGATTACAGGCATGAACCACTGCACCCGGCCCAATGTTTATTTTTTAAACATTACATCAGAATGCCTTAACGCAGAGCATGCATTCTCCAGTTTACCACATCTGCACCCCTCCCTGTGTCCCCCACAGACCCCGCTTTGCTCATTTACGTTACGTGACTTGGTTTCTGAAGATGTTTGACTTTATGATTGCAGCACCTAAGAGCTGGGGGTTTTGAGAGACACAACTGTAGGGTTTTGTGTCTACTTTCATGGACGTCCCTTCCCCATCCTGAGACGATAACCACAGGCGCATCACCTGCTCGATGGGGGGGAGGACACAAAGAGGACACAGTACCGTCCAGCCACACACATACAAGGGCCTCTTGCGGACGGGACCCATGCAGGACACGTGGCTTGACCTCTTGGGCAATGGACAGTAGTGGCACCTGCTCTCTCTGGGGCGGCTGGTTTCTCACCTCTGCCCCATCTGCGCCTCTGGTTTCCTCTTCTCCTAGAGTTCCTTCCGTGGGCCTGAGCCCATTCGTCGCAGCGCTTCCTTTGTTATGAAATGAGTTCCCAAGCAATGCGCTAGCGGCTTCCCATCTGTTTCATTCCCGGGGACGCTGGGACAGTTAGTCTCTGCCAAAGCTCCCGCAGGCCAAAGCACGCCGACCACAGGTGTGTCCCGCATCCTGGACGGTGGGGGTGCTGCATTGTCTCTGGGGGCTGAGCGCCACTGCTTGGCCTAGCTGTTGGGAGCCCACCTCCGTGGTGGCCCCCACCCCAGCTTGCACCCTTGCCACACCCGGCCAGCAAAGGAGAACAGCCATGGACATTTCTAGAGGTGCAGGTGTTGCCCCCACAAATGCATTTCTCAACACCCCAGTGAAGGAAGTGTTTTCTGGGCTCCCCTGGGGGACGCAGTTGCTGGGTAGGTGTGCAGGTTGCCATGGCAAATCCTTCCCAACATTCCAGCCCCCCTTGGCTTTTCGATCCCTCCACATCATGCCAAGACAGCTCTGGCATCTCCATTCATTACACGTGGGCCACCATGGAGTCCTCGTTCCAACCAACCAACCAAATAAGCATTTAGAGCCACCGCCAGTGACCTAAGCTAACACGTCATACCCCACCTCTCTAGTCACTGCACCCAGGTCGGCCCTATCTAGGGTTATAACCTGCCTGCCTTGGTCTGACACCTCGCTCACCCCTCGGGTTTCTGCCAGTCCATATTGGCAGAATCTTGCAATTATCTCGGTGTAAAAGCTCCTTTGCTCTGTGTGTGGCATGTGTGGGAAACACAAGATGCTAGTTATGGTTCTGGCGCCACCAGGGGGCAGTCGGGGGGGGGGGGTTCTGAAGGAGCACGGGCATCTCCCGGAGTGGCATCTGCTCAGGCGAGATGATGGCACAGGTTTCAAAAAGACAGCAGCTCGTCTTCTCGGACCCAAGAGAGCAAACAAGTTTGACCAGGAGACTCAGCATGACTTGGGGACTCGGAATCTCAATTTCATCTGAGTCTATCAAAGCCTTGAGGCCATCGTCACTGCCGTAGGGTCAGGGATGCAGCAGCCACCCGAGGTCCCAGGGCATGTGCTTCAGTCAGCACCTTGTCAGAATCAGCTACAGGTGACAACTGCACTGATGGATGTGTTGTGAGGTCCCCACATGCCTTGGGTCACTGGCGCCCTATTTCATATGGTCAAAATCCCAGGACTACACTCAAGTCCACAGGCATAACCAAGCCAGTCTCCAAATCCCACCTTGGAGGGTCTGTTTCCAGACCCTCTCTCATAACCAGTTCTGCATCAGCCAGCGTCCAATCAGGATACAGAGACCACCCCAGTAATTCGAACAGGGAAAGTTCACGATAGAGAATTATTAACTAGTAAGAGGTGCTTAACTTACCAACGGGGTCAGAGAGGACTGTGAAGGGGTCCAGAAGTATCAAGTATAAAAATGTGGCTGCTACTAGGCTGAGGGGAGGTGGGTAATGAACAGCTACACACCCGGAAGAGCTATCCTACTCCCCAGGGCTGAGAAATGACGTCTTGGAAGAGGATATAGCTCCTGCAAGAACGTGCGGGTCTCCTGGAGTGGAGAAACTTTTCAGAGGACAAAGGCTGCAGCTGGTGCATCTTTACAAACATGCAAAGAAGGGTGGGTTTGGAGCAGAGCAATGGTAAGTTGACAAGTAGAACAGGAAGAAGACATGGGCGACTGGGAGGAGAGATTTTGGGGGAATTTTGAGGAATGAGAGGAGGTATGGAGTGTGGAGGATGTGGATGAGGGAGGGAAGGAGAATTTTAGGAATATTTCTGTGGACCACGCATTGTCTTTATGGCAGTCAAGAAATGCAAATAAGGACTGTGCATTATTTTGGAATTCCTTTTGGTTGATGGTTGGAGTTACACTGACCGCGATACCATTTTGAGACTGGAACACTTGGATCCTGGGTTTCTAAATGGGTTACAACAGTTTTCTCTTTGTCTAAAGCAGTAATTTACAATGAAAATGTTTTTCTTCTTCTTTTTTTTTCACTGTCCCAGGATTCCTGTTTTATATTATGGGCTCTTGTCTTTCCATGGGTTGGACTGGGGATTTGGAAGTCCAGGCTTTAGTTCTCAGTCTCAAGTTTCATTACATACTGTGTGATGCTCGGCAAGTCACTTAATGTCTCTGAATCTGAGATTTCTCATCTGACAGATGGGGCATCTAAAGTCTTCCCGGGCAAACTCTCAGGGGTGTTGTGGTGATGAGATGAGATTGTGTTCACTTATGTGGAGCTGTCTGTACCCATCCTGGCATATCAGCAAGAAATGTTTTTACTTGCAAACACCAGCAGACCTTACTGTTGTGGATCAGTAAGAACTTATTTTTCTCATATATCAAGAATTTTAGAGGTGGTTATCTCTGAGTAATGGTAAACCTGCTTAATGATGTAAGGGCTAAAAAATCTCTGTGATTCTCTGGGGCTTCTCCTCATGGTCACAAGATGACTGCAGTGACTCCAGCCATCAAGGCTACATTTAAGCAGGAAGAAGGGCCAGGGCCTGGTAAGGCACTTTTGTTCTTTTTTTAGGTACACGAAGGTATTCCCAGATTATCTTCAGACCTCTTTGATTTCATCTCACTGGACAGAGTGGGTCTGCAAGAGACTCTGGAGAAGCTAGTGTCGAGCTTTCCCATCTTTCTAGAGTGAGGAGGCAGGGGAGAAAGAAGTTTGGGATGGGCGTGGGATTAAGCAGCTGACGGTGTCTGGAATAACTGGCAAGTTCTAGATGGCACAAACTGAGCTTGTTTGCGATAGAGGGGAAACAGCCAGTGGAAGATTTTGATTCCCACCCTGTGATTGCTGCTCCCGTTTATTTGAGCCCTTTCACGGGGCCTGGCTACATTTGAATAGCTATCGTCTCACTTCGGAGGTGGAATTATATTAAAAATCAGATGCTTGTCATTATGCAAATGGATGTCTCGCTATTGCTTAGGATTTTCATTTTTCAATGAATTATTCCTTTTTCACTGCTTTTTTTCCCCTTTCCCCATGGAAGAAAGAAAAACAACCCTTGGCTGATCAAAGGAATTTTCCAATCATTCAGTCAACGGATGGTTATGGAGTGTCTATCCAGGGCCAGGAACTGTTAATACGGATCTGGGAAGCAGCGATGAAAAGATACAGTTTCTGCAGAATGAGAGCTTATATTCCAGGGGAGGAAATAAGCCACCAGCAAGGAGATTAATAAGCCCAATAATTTATGAGAATAATACATACTCAGAAGAGAATAAGACAGGGTGGATAAATAGATTTGTGGTGGGGAGGACTTCTTTAGATGGGGGTGGTGGTCACAAAGGTCTTGGAGGAGGTGACATTTCAGGAGAAACCTTAACTATGCAAGGAGGCAAGCCATGCATGGTTTGGGGGATGGGTGTTTTAGGTAGAGGGAGTAGCATGTGCAAAGGCCCTGCAGTGGGGACAACCTTGGTATGTTTGAGAAAGAGAAGGTTGGCCAGGAGGCTGAAGCACAAGGAGCTTCAAAGGGCCAAATCTCTATGATTCTCTTGGCTTTCTCCTCATGGCCACAAAATGACTGCTGCGACTCCAGCCATCAAGACCAGTAGGGGAGGAGGTCAGAGAGGGGCAGACCAAACCACACAGGGCTTTGGAGAGGCGATTTGGCTAAAGATACTGCCTGTGGGGAGTTGGTTTGTTGGCTCACATCTCAGGGGTCTGGGAGAAGTGGGCCTTCCAAACTTAGCCCACTGTTCTGGCCCCTGGGGGCCTCATCTTTCAGGGATCAGCATTACCTCCCTCTGATATTATTATCTCACTAATTTTTTGTCCATTTCCCTAACTTGAATACAAGCTCCCCATGACAGGAACCTTATCTGTCTTGCTCCTGGCTATGTCTCCAGCACCTTCCTGGCCCGGCACAGAGTAGATACTCAGGGATATTTCGTGAATATGTATTTGTTTTCTATCGCTGCAGAACAAGTGACCCCACACGTAGAACCTTAAAACAGCACCCACTCAGTAGCTCACAGTTCTGTAGGTTGGCATTCGAGGCAGGTGTTGGCTGGGTCCCCTGCTTGGGGTCTCACGAGACTGAGGCTGAAATCAAGGCGTCGCCAGGCTGTGTCCTGACCTGGAGCTCGAGGCCCTCTGCTGAGCTCATGTGGTTGTGTCGTGTGTGTGTGTGTGTGTGTGTGTGTGTGTGTGTGCGCGGCGCCTGTGCTGTAGGACTCAGGTCCCCCTTTCCTCGCTGGCTGCCCACAACGGCTGCTCTTAGCTCCTTGAGCCCCCCTCCCCCGCCCCCGTTCCTTCTCACCGGCCTCCTCTGTCTCCAAAGCCAGCAGCGGAGAAGCTCCCTCTGGCTTCGCAAGGAGCCCAATCTCTTTTAAGGAGTCACCAGGATAATCTTCCTTTCTTAGTGTCGACTGCACCATAAAACACAACGTAATCCCAGGCGTGAGATCCGTCACATTTGTGGTTATACAACATAGGGATCTTTGGGGCCGTCTTGGAATTCTGCCTCCCAAAGAATGAGGAAGAACCAGCTCTCATGCCTTTCCTCACAGAGCCCTTTCCCGGCCTCAGCCAGCCCGGTCCCACCTGTGTGTGGACAGCGACAGATTTCGTTTTCTGCTTGCTGGGAACTATCTTCTTCCTGCCTCGGTGTCTGCAAAGACCCCCGTCCCCGCCACAGGGCTCCATCTGTGCCTTTGTCATGGTGGTCCGGTCCTACCTCAGGGCCTTTGCACTTTCTGCTTCTGCTGCCTGGAAGCCTACCCCATCAGACACCTGTGTGGCGCATCCTGTCACTCTAAGTATCTGCTCAAGTGTCACCTTTCCAGAGTCCCTCCCCTGCTTAAAACCACCCCCTTCCACTCTGAAAATACTTTCTTGTTTTACTTCTCTCTGAGCTTATTTGCATCCCGCCTGCTCCACAGTTTACATATTTATTTGGTGTGTGGCTGGCCTCCCTGCGCTGGAACGTCAGCCTCACCTGCATGGGGCACGTCCCCTCTGCGCTTCGTTGTCCCATTCCCCGTGTCCACGACAGTGCCTGGCGCGCGGCCAGGACTTAATAAATATCTGTCCAGGGAATGAATGAATGAGGTATAAGGAGGATGGTTCTAACTTTCTTTATCTGCTTTTTCTGGTTTTTGCAAAAAACCTGAACAGGCACAAGTCTCCTTTCCCCAGGCAGCCTCGTTACATAATCTGGACCTCCGTTCTGCAGGGAGCTGTCAGCGCCGCTTCAAGCGGTTATATTTAGTGTTTACAGCCTCTCCTTTTAGCTGCATGAGCTCTCCCGAAGAGCTCTGGAAATTAGGCCTCGCTTCAACAGGGAGAGAGGGCTCTTGGCACCATCTAAGGGGGCCCCAGGGGTTGGTGGGGCACTTGGTGGTGGCAGTAGCCAGCAGGTCTGATTTTGGGGTCAGCCCATGGCCGGCATCACGTTCACAGCATCCTCATCCAGGGATGGAAGGGTAGTTTGTTCTGGAAATTGCAGAGACAGAAGGAATGAAGTGTGGGAGTGGAAAGAGAGTGATTGGAGTTCGAATCTTGGCTCTGCCACTTGTTAGCTGTGTGACCTTCATTCAGTGACTTAACCTCTCTGGGACGCACTTTGTCCAATTTGCAGAAGGGTCAAGCACACCTTGATCCGGTGAAATCGTTCACTGGCTGTGCCTTGCACAGGGCAGGGACGTCATGGGTCAGTTGCGAAGTTGTGTTGTGTCCTGGACCATCCGAGATGCCCCCGGGGGCGACTGCACGACGGACCCCCGGCATTCGCTGCTCTCTGCTGCTGGGTGACACCCGGTGAGTTCTCATTGACTCACTTGGAGGTGTCGTTTTTGGGATGAGCAGAGCCATTTTTTAGGCAGGGCCCAGCACACTCCAGCCTGTGGGCCAAATCTGGCCCATCCCCTGTTTATGTACAGCCCTTGAGCTAAGAATGGTTTTTGCTTTTTTTTTTTTTTTTTTGAGAGAGGGTCTGGCTCTGTCACCCAGGCTAGGTTGAGTTTGTTGACCTCAAATGAAGATCTGAGCCAATGGGCACCACCATACACTTGTAGGATTGTATCACACAATCCTAGGAGTCACACAACTTTTCAGCACAACTTTTCAGAGAGGCACTTAACATGAATATCCCTAAACTACGTATGTTTTTATTTGGCAATTCATTTTTTAGGAATACATCCTGAAGAACTAATTGTGAACATGTATAATGGTGCAGGAAAAAGTCAATGACCTCAAATGTTCAGCAACATTGGTTAAACAAATTATGGCATTTCTGGCTGGGCGTCGTGGCTCACACCTGTAATCCTACCACTCTGGGAAGCCAAGGTGAAATGATTGCTGGAGCTCAGGAGTTTGAGACCAGCCTGAGCAAGAGTGAGACCCCATCTCTACTAAAAATAGAAAAATTAGCCAGGTGTGGTGGCGCATGCCTGTAGTCCCAGTTACTCAGGAGGCTAAGGCAGGAGGATCGCTTGAGCCCAGGAGTTTGAGGCTGCCATGAGCTATGCTGACGCCATGGCACTCTACCTGGGGCGACAGAACGAGACTATGTCTCAAAAAAATAAAAACAAAACCACAAAATATGGCATTTCCAATGATAGGATTATACAACAACATTAAAATTATCATATAGAAAATTATTGGCATGGAAAGATGTTCATCATATATAACTAAAAATGGAAAGAACAAGTGAAAACTGCATATCATGTGAACCCATTTTAATTAAAAGGTATGTAGAGTATGTACAGAGAAGGGACTGGAAAAATACATTAAAATATTAGCAGTATTTATCTCTTAGGGTTGGCAGTTTTGCTTTTTCAATATTTGTATCTTTGAGCTCCTGCCAGGAACACATAATTTGAAAAATAATCTAACTCTCACAAAATTAGTATAAAAGAAATAAACTTTTCTGTGTGTGTGTGTGTGTGTGTGTGTATATATATATATATATATATATATATTTTACCATTCGACATAAGTTCTTAGTTATTTTGTTGAGTGGTAAATACATATCACAGTCCATTTGGAGATTTTCCTGAACCCACCTATGAGGGTTGGTTTTGGGGTGTCAACTTGGCTGGATTAAGGGTACCCAGATAGCAGACGCCTATCATGGAACTGCTCTACCTCCACGACTGAGTGAGCCACTTCCTCTAATAAATCTCTTCTCATTGTGCTCTCTCTGTGTACCCTATAGGTCAGTGCTCCCCAACCTTTTTGGCACCAGGGACTAGTTTCATGGAAGATGATTTTTCCGTGGACCGGTGTGGGGTGAGGGATGGTTTCGGGATGATTCAAGCACATTACATTTATTGTGCACTTTATTATTATTACATTGTAATATGTAATGGAGTAAGTATACAACTCACCATGGTGCAGAATCAGTGGGAGCCCTGAGCTTGTTTTCAGCAACTAGATGGTCCCATCTGGGGGCAATGGGGGACAGTGACTGATCTGACAGGAGGCGGAGCGCAGGCGGTGATGTGAGTGACAGGGAGCTGCTGTAAATACAGGTGAAGCTTCGCTTGCTCACCTGCCGCTCACCTCCTGCTGTGCAGCCCAGTTCCTAACAGGCCCTGGCCCGGGGGTTGGGTGCCGCAGTTACAGGTTCTGTCCCTCTGGAGAACCCTTACTAAAATGCCACCTTTATCAACTCGGCTGCTTTTTGTGGCAAGTAGGGATATCCAAATGTCTGTGTTTAAACAACGCAGTCTGTCATCTCAGTGGACAGCAATCTGGAAGCAGCACTGCTGGGTGACACATTGGCTTAAGGATGTTGTCTACATCTCTCTGTCTTTCCACTCTGCCATCTGTAGCTAGCAGTGGTGGGCACTGTGGTGCCTCATGGTCACAAGAAGGCTGCCAGAACCCTTCCCCTCTTACCCTTACCAAGCTGCCAAGGAGGAGGGGGTGGAGGACAATGCCTCTTGCATTTGATCAAAGAGCACAGTTGTCCCCCAACTCCCCTTCCAGCTCATTGGTCAGACTGGGTCACGGGCCTCCTGCAGAAGGTGCCTGGCATGAGGGAATGTGGTTGGTGAAGACCTGTCGTTCTCTCATTCCTGTGCCCCAGGGCTGGCACGTGGCTGCTCAACCAGTGGGGAGCCTGCTGGGGAGGGAGATGGGGCAGCATCTCGTTTCAGGTGCTCCGGCTGTGCCCGGGCGCCGATGGGTAGGGAGGGGTGTGTGCCAGCCCGTCTACTCATCCGTCTCGGTGGCTGACATACCTCGAATCAGACTGCATGGGGTTCAGTCCGATTCTGCCGCCTGCTGGTTGGCAGTGTGGCCATGGAAAAATTGCTTACCCTCTCTGTGCCTCAATTTCTTTAGCTATAAAAGGAAGGGATGTTTATGGGGCTTAAACAAATAAAAACAGGTGAGCCCCAAAGAACTGAAAGTGGGATCCAGCAGGAACGTGTGCATGAATGTTTGTAGCAGCACTGTGCATAACAGCGAGTGCAGGTAGAAACAACCCAAATCTTCACCAGCGGGTGAGTGGTTCACCCACACAATGGAATATGACTCAGCCATAAAAAGGAGTGAAGAGCTGACTCATGTCACTGCGTGGATGAACCTTGAACACAGTGCCGGGTGCAAGAAGCCAGACACAAGACCATGCATATGTTGTATGATTTCATCCTAGGAAATGTCCAGAAAAGGCAAATCTAGAGGTGCAGAAAGGAGGTGAGTGGTTGGTTCCAAGGACTAGGGTGGAATGCGAGGTGACTGCTAATGGCTATGGTTTTATTATATTTCGGGGTGATGAAAATGTTGTGGAACTAGGTAACGGTGATGGCAGCATTGTGAATGTTCTAAAGGCCACTGAACTGTGCACTTTAAAGTGGTTAAAATCATGAATTTCACGTTAGGAGCATGTTACCACCGTGGAAAAACATGTGTGCACATAGCGCTTCTAGCAGTGGCTGGTGCGTCGTCAATGCTGCGTTGTTATTTGTTATTAGACGTGTTCTCTGCTCTAGCACGTTTTAAACTTGCTCCCAAGTCCCACCCAGATGGTATCTTCACCCCTGGCTGCTTCCTCACCCCGCTCCCACCCCCACCCCCACTCCCACCCCCTGCCAGTCTGGGCATGCGCGAATCTCCTTCAGCAGCGCTGTTCCAGGTGCTTTCTGCTTAAACATGCCAGGAATTTCCTCCCTGGGCTCTCTCTCCCGCAGTCGCAGTCGTGGGGTTGCCACAAGTCCCTTCTGGTCTCAATTTTCACAGGCTCACAGGGGCCTCTGTCACCTCCTCAGGGCTCAGCTCTCAGTCTGTTGTCCAATCCTGAGTTCCATTCATTCATTCATTCATTCATTCATTCATTCATTCAATCAATCATGTAACCTGTATCTGTTGGGCCTCTCTCTGTAATGGTGCCAGGCAGTAACCACTGTCACGTTATTCAGAAGAATAAAGCTGAGGAAGGGAACAGAGAGTGACACCAGCACTCGGGGCTGCCAGAAAGAGCCCCCTTCCTTCCGTCTGGGTCTGCACATCCAGGTGTGCCAGTAACTGCTTTTTTGAAATTCTTGCTTAAGGAAATTGTTGATTTCCTATATAAGTGTGCTCAGCTTCTATTTTGGGAGCCCCACCCCGTCTCTCCGCTCACCAGGTGGTGCAAACAGTCTGAGTCAATCCTGTGTCCCTCAGTGAGGATGCCAGGGACGTTTCAGCAGAACATCAGTGTCTGCATGCGACAAGGGACAGTCCCTGACTTTGCAGATCACATCTCAATTGGTGGGTCACCACGGGGGCAGCCACCTGCGTGTTGGGAATGTTGGCGTTCAAGGGTACAGGGGTCTGTTATAGGTGCTGCGAGCTGGCGGGGGGTGGGAGATCTCTTTGCCCTACCCCTACTCGCGCCCCCGCTCTGACCGCGGACTTCCTCCTGCAGCGCCGGCCAGGCTGCAGTGCAAACTACAGCCACGAGATGGCAATGTTGCTCTTCGCCCCCAGCCCGGAGGCCCGTGGGCTGAGCGGCGGCAGAGCTGGGGGCGGGGAAAGACCCGGGAGGGACCCGTGCTTGGGGCAGCCTCCAGGTGGGTGGCGGGTGGCAGGGCCTGGGGAGCCTTGCACGGCTTGGCTGGAGTCTGAGGCTGGCTCTTAGTTGGATCTGCCCCCCCATCCCCTTTCAGAACCAGGGAAAGGACCATTCCTGGCCTCAGTTTCCCCATCCGTACATGGGGGGAAGAGTGTGGGCTGTGTAATCTGTAGGATCCTGTCCCGAGATACCAGGCCAGCAGGCTAGGAGTGAGATTGTGGGTTTGCAGGGTGGGATAGGGGTGGGAAAATTCTGGCCAGCCCTGGGTTCTCCTAGTCTCTGCTGCTACCGGTCCCTCCGGCCTACCCCAAGCCCTTTAGAATCCAGGAAGGCCTTTGTGCTGCTCAGAGTGACTCCAGAAATACCCCCGTTAGACATACAGGCTCAGGGCCTGGGTGATATGCAGACATCCTCATCCAAACCCAAGACAGGCTGAGACCGGGCTGCAATTCTCATCCCTATTCCACATAGGAGCTAGGAGAGGGTTAGGGGCTCCTCTAAAGTCACACAGCTGGGCCGTGGAAAAGGCACCTTCAAAAACAGATCTCTCTCCTTGCCCATCATCAGCGCCTTTTGGTGCGGGAGGGCACGCCTTTAGCCCCAGTCCGGCCCTGGGGAGGCATGGGAGTTCTGAAGTGGGGGGTTCGCAGTGGGGAGGGGGCAAGCAATTGCTGCCTGCCATCACACCTGGGCCTGTATGACCCCTGGCTTGGGCACTCACTGGACCGAGTCATGACCTTCCAGGTGCACCTGCACTAAGCCACAGAATGGCCCCTTACCCCTGCCAGAAAATGTCTTTTTAATCTTTGGTCACAGACTCCCAGCCTCACCCACCTGCTTCCTGGTCAAATGTGGGGTTCACCTTGGCATGAACACCTGGGGTCTCTCCCCTGCTGCCACATGGCCTCATGATTAGCTGTGTCCCCTTCCCCCCACCCTGGCCTGTTTTGAGACAGAGAATTCACTGGAGGGGCAGGCACTGGCGTTCTGTTCATTTCCTGTCTCGCCATCGCCCACACAAGCTGGCACACAGTAGGTGCTCTCTGCAGCGAGTGCTATGGATGAATGAATGGGAAAGAGAAGGGGCATCTGGGGGTAGCCGGGCACAGAGGACGCTAAGGAAGGCCTGAGACCATCTTGGGGACCATCCTTCCAGCTGGGGAGAGTCGCAGAGAGGGGACAGATGGGCCCCTTGCAAGGCCACCCCAGACCAGAGGAGACCCCAGTCCCACTGTCCAGCCTGCCGTGTGGCTCTCCACGCATCGCAGGCCTTGCCAGGGAGCCCAGAGGGGGCTTGGCAGGGCCATGGGTACCTTGAAAAGGAAGCGAGTTAGCAGCAACGGGAAAATCCCTTTCCGGCTCGTAATTAACCTGGGCTGGAGACCCGCCACCTGCCCCTGGCTCTTTCTTCCTTCTTTTATCTAGGAAGCGCTGGTGCTGCCTCTGCTAATGAGCCTGTCTGTACTAATGAAGCAGGTGCCCCGGCCCCCACCCCCTCGCCAGCTGGGAGGGGCGGAGGACTGCTCTTCTGATGTGAGCTCTGGGCCCACAGAGGAAAATCAGCTACAACATAATAATGGCCATAATGATGAGGATGATAATGTCCACAGCGCATACTTTAAATGAGCTCTCACTTCATGGGTCAGGGGCTTTCAATGCGTTACTGGAGACACCTTGTGGGTGCTGCCATGGCTTCCATTTCTCGGATGGGGAAACTGAGGCTGACGGAGGAACAAGTGACTCAGCCCAGGTTGCGCAACTAAGAAATGGTAGAGCCAGGATTCTCAGCCAAGACTCCATGATTCTGGAGTCTTCCCCCAATCTATCTTTTCATCACCCCACACTGCCTCATTGACCGTTTCCAAAGAGTTTGACCCACTTTTTCATGAAAACAGACATTGGAGCGAGTGGCTGGTATGATGGGAGTTGCAGTGGAGCAGGGACTCCATCCCGAGTGGGCCGCCCCGCCCCCCGCCCCTGTCCTCCCAGCTTTCAAGGCATCTGAGCCTGCTGGAGGTGCCCCCCCACGTGCTCCCAGCATGATTAATTCATTCGGCTTCCTCCTCCCCCCACCTTGCCTGGCCTGGGTTGCGGGTGGGGGTCCCAGGAGGATCAGTGGTTCTGGGACAATAGGCACTGGGGTCCTCTTGACCTGTGACCTCCCCGCCCACTCTGGCTGAGTCCCTGCCCCCTGGATGGAGGAATCCCCAGCCCTGCGCTGCACTCCCGCGTCGTCATTGCCTACCCCTGCGTTGGGAACGCGTCTCCGGACCGCGGGGGAAACAGCCCTTTCCAGGAGAGAGAGAACTGGCCTCCGCCTCGGCGTGGCCTGTTAGAAATGGGCAGGCGCGTCCTCTGGCTCGGGGGTATAAGGGTCCCTGCCTCTCACTTGGGTAGACATCCCCCAGACGCCTTCGACCTGCCCACAATCCCTGACTGCACCGGCCTGCGCACCGCGCCGCCACCCCAACGCTCTGCAGACGCCCCGCGCGTATTCCCAGGCTCCCGGAGGCCTCCCTCCCCGCAGACGCCCCCAAACTGTGCCACACTGAACGCCGGACCTCTGGTCTGCCCTCAGCCCCCGCAGTCTCTCCCTGCAGACACCTCCTCTCCAGGCATCGCTGCCCCATTCCGAGGACCTCCCCAAAGCTCTCTCACCCCTCGACCTTGGGAACTCCCACCATTACGCCCCAACACTCCCGATCTACCTGGGAACCCCCTCCCTGCACTCTGCACCCCTCCCGCGGCTCCTGCCCGCGCAAGCACCCCCCACCACCCCGCCAGGGATCGCCAGGCCTCCGCGGCCACGCGCCCTCCCCTGGGGACGCCGAGGGGTGGCGCGTCCCGCCGCCTATCGGCTGGGCGGCCGCCTGGTGCCCCGGCTCCCGGGCGGCGGCCCCTCCCCCGGCCTCCGCGGCCCCTCCCTCGCCCGCCCCTCCCCGGCGCTCGCTCACTCTCTCGCTGGATCGAGAGGCGGCCGGCAGCTGGCGCTGGCTGAGGCGGCGGCGGCGCGACCGGGATGGGACGGGCTCTGGGGCGCAGGAGCCGCGGCGGCGGCGGCGGGGGCCGCGCAACTCGGGCCAAGTGCAGGGCAGCGGGCGAGGGCGCGGGGCGCTGAGCCCCAGCGGCCCCCAGCTCCCCGGCCGCGCACGGCCGAGCCCAGGAGAGCGCGCAGAGGCGCAGCCGAGGAAGCGCCGCCAGCGCCGGCGCCTGCGTCTGGGGAGGAGCGGCGCGCTGGGAGCGAGCCATGCCCGGTGCCCGGGCGTAGCCGCCGGGGGCTGCTCCCGGGAGCCGCGGGCCGGGCCGGGCGCGCGAGAGGAGCAGCCCCGCACCGCGCCCACCGCGCGCCGAGGACCATGCCGCCCCCGGGCCGGGCGCCGCCGCTCGGGCTCCTGCTGGCGCTGACTGCGCTCCGGTGCCCAGGTAACGCGTCCCCGGACCCCATCCCCGACCCCGGCCGCCGCGCACAAAGTTGGCTCCCGACGGGAGGCTGCCTCCTCCTCAAGTCCGTGGCAGCTTGCATCTCCTGGACTTGGACAGATCTGGGGAGACCCTGAGAACCCAGGACTCTCCGGCCTGTTGCCTTTTGCCCAGCGCGGGAGCCCACCTGCCTTCTCCCCCAAGCCCCACCTTCCCTGCGGACCCTTTCGGGGCGCACGAGGGCAACAGACGGATGCGCTCAGTCTCTCCAGGCGGGTGGGGGCACGCCTCCAGGAATCTAGCCCCCTCCCCGCCCCGCCTTGGGGCAGCATCCCCTCAGGTCCTGGTTCCTGTGGGTTTTGCTGTGGTAGGGTGTCAGTGGAACCCTTTCCCCGCTCCCAGCTCCCCGCAGTCGCATGGCTGTGCCTTCCCGGGACACCTGCGGGGCCCCAGCCTTGAGGTTGTCTCGGCCGGGGCTGTCTAGCTTGTCCGCAGCCCTTCCCTACGCCCCGCGGCCCTCCCCTACTTTCCCGTGTCCCCGCCAAGGTTTTTCCCTCCCCAAGTGACCTCTCTTGGCCAAAGTGGGACCCCTCTGCTCGCCTACTGGAAACGCGGGCTGCCCCAGTGCCCTGACCCTGAGGCGGGCGGGAGAGGGTAGCGGTGGCCAGGCAGCCCTGGGCGCGCTGGGCCGCCGGGAACGCGGTGATGCCCAGAGCCACTGCCTGGGTACCAGGGAGCTGGACTCTTTGCTGACACCAGCGGAGCTGTCGCCAAAGCCTAGCGAGTGGGGAAACCAGCATAGTCTGGTATTGTCTGTCTCCGATGGAGTTTGGAGAGGTTTCTACCACCTTGATGTGGCTACATGTTGGTTCTAGAGGAAGCTCATCCTAAAATGACAATTCCTCCCCTCCCCCCCCAGCAGTGGAAAAAATCCTAAAGGCTTGGATGAACCGGGCGCAGTCACGAGCAACATTCATGTGCATTTGAGATCTGTTCTCCAAACCTTTCAAAATCAGGACCTATGATTTAGGGAGCAGGTAGCTTTTGCTTTAGAAAATCTCTGCCATTTCCATAACAAACAAACCACACAGACATGCAGAATGCAGTAGAAAAACACAACTTTAACTTTTCAGCTTTAACTATCTTGGTAAGGTTGCAGTTAGGAGCAAACCTTGCATGTAAACTTGATGTGTGATGTATTTGCATGGGAAAAAAGTAAGTATTGTCTTCCTTTGAGATGCCCTTAAGTGACTCCAAATGTTTAATAAAACCTTTGCCTTGGAGAGAACCTTCTATTAGAGATATCTGTTGTGGCGTTGGCTTTGGCTCAGAGAGTGGCCTTGGGCTTAACGTGGATGAATCTTCAATCTGCTGGGCTAATGAGCAGCTATGATAAAGCTGTTTTGCTTTTGGCATTCCTCTGCGGTACACGAGAGGGCTGCCTGCCACTGGGGTCAGGCTGTTTTCTCTTAGCTAAAGCCCTGGGACCCGTTTCCAAAAGTGCACAGTCCTTTGGACTTGAGAATTGCAGTTTTGTCTCTATTTTGTTTCTCCACGGGGGTCAGCGTTTGCCTGGACGCGCTCCTAAGTGAATATCGGAAATCTCTTAGGGAAGCTGCCTGCCTGATGCCTTTTAAGAGAACATGACGGTCCATCCATCCTCCCCTCCCCCAGCAACAGACCTGTGCCTGGCTATGGGAGGTCCTGGTGGGGGGGGGGGTGCGGTGAGCCACCCCTGAAACCTGCTGCTTTCCCTTGAGAGCCTCAGCGGGGCAGCTCCTGCAGGCAGACGCCACCAGGGCAGAGCTCCCAGTGCCATCACAGGGGCCCTGGAAGCACATGCAAGTCTTTCACCAGTCCCCAAGAGACGACAGTTTGATAACTCTATATTTAGCACCAGTTAGGAGGGCTGGCAAAAAATAAAATAAAATAAAAACAAGGCTGAAATTCCTGAAAGATACTTGGCTGCCTACACTTGGTTGAAAGGTTCAGAGGAATTAACCAGAGCTTCCTTCAAAGCTGGTTGGATTTTCTGGATAATTTCTGCGGTGATGTACCGCCCGTGTTTGGCGGAGGCGCTGGCGGAGGGGCTGGGAGAGTTCAGAGGCAAGGAAGCCTGCGCGCGCTCTCCCGTCACACTCGAGGACTGTCTTCTTTGTGCCCCCCCTCCTGCGTGGGTAGCTGCCATGGTAAAGAGTGTGGTGGGTGTACTTCTTTCAGCCTTGCAAGCGCTTAAACATATGGAACTGTACTTGGTAAGAGTCAGCACAAATCCCCCAGCTTAGCGACTAGGGGGCCCCTATTATTTGAGCCACTTTTGTGCACGCTGGGGCTTTGCAAATTAGCGGCGCAGTTACAGTCCCTGCTGGGGAAAATGAACGTGCCTTGCTTCATTGACTCATTATTCTGGGGGGGGGGGTGTCTGTGAAATTAGGGTGGGTGGAGCACCCCTGCCCCCTCTGACAGAGGGGCCCTGTGAGTGGCAGAGCTTGCAAGTGTGGGGAGGGGAGCTTTGGTTTTCCAGGCAGAGGTGCTCTTAGCCCTGCCTGGCACCTTGGGGTGGCATGTGGTATATTTCTCATTACAATAGTGAGTTTTTGGGGGTTGGGGGGCTTGCCTGTGTGTGGCGTTGTCCTTCAGAGAGGTGGCCTAGGAAGTCGTGGGGAGTGGTATGCAAATGTCGGCGCCTCCCCCAGTGATTTAATGGCCGCACAGCGGAGTTCCCAGAGTAAATCATTTCATCCCCCTCCTCCCACCGGATGCAGGAACCGGGAGGCGTGGGGCTTCTGCTTGAGCCAACAATGAGCATGGTGGTTGCCGTGATCCAAGGGAGCTAAAGAAACCCCTCATTTGTTGGCTCGAAGTCTGGGAGGGTGGTCTCCTGGCCAGCCAGCAAAGCCCTTCCAGCGGCCTTGTTCCCGACGAGTCCCCCAGTTCTGTGCGGCTGGGTGGCTCCTTTCTTCTCTCCTGGGTCTCCGCCTGAATGGAGATGGAGAGAGTCCATTTCCCTTTAAGCTCTGGGATCCAGCAAACTCGTGGCCTCCCACCACTGCGGGGAGATGGAGGCGTCCTGGTGTGGGCAGCTTCGTGGGTGACAGGGGAGCTGCCCCCTCTTCGGCAGAGAGAGTGAGTTGACTTGTGGAGCAAGCAGGCATCTCAGAGCAGCTTCAACAGGCCCCTTAGCAGATGGGAAGAAGGAGACCCAGGAAAGGGGGTCTTCTTCCTGGGTGCCTTGGCCAGACCCGCACGGTGAAGTGGAGGCAGATCAGGGCTCTCGAACTCTCTCGTTTTAACTCCTCGCCCAGGACTTTCCAACCCTATACCGGGGAGCTTTTCTGGTAAACAGAAGTTCTACTGTACAGTCCTCTAGGGGACTGTGGCTTCATTAAAGGAGCCCAAGGTCATGAGAATGACAGCCACTTGGCATGGCCAAGGTAGCAAATGTCAACTCAGACAGGAGCAAATCCTAGTGATGATGATGATGATGGTGGTGGAGGTGGAAACAGGTGCCACTGAGGTTGCTGACTGTGCTGCATGCACCGTCCCGAGCCTGTCCCTGTGTGACAGTGACAGAACACTCACCACTCTGGCAGGTGGACTCTTGAGTTATTCATGGTTTACAGGTGAGGATGGTGAGGCCCAGAGATGCCAAGTAACTTGCCTGGGATCACACAGGACACTGATCAGTGCCTTACCCACAGCCGGAGTTCATGCTCTAGCCTTGTCCAGAATGGTGTGGACCCGAGGCCAGGCACACTGGCTCACACCTGTAATCCCAGCACTTTGGGAGGCCGAGGCTGGAGGATCGCTTGAGGTCAGGAGTTCAAGACCAGCCTGAGCAACATATCGAGACCCTGTCTCTACAAAAAAAAAAAAAAAAAAAAAAAAAAAAAGAATGGTGTGGCTCTGCCGCTGGCCAAGCTGGACCTACGCTCCAAGGTGGTGGACAGTTATTAAGCTCCTTTGATATGCCGGCCTTTGCTGGGTCTTTCACTTCCTTTCTACTCTCTCCCTGCAACAAATAAACGTATTAATGTGTTGAGAGTCGTAGAAATCAAATACATTGGAGTCTACTCTGTAGGCAGCTGGAATCCTTTAGAATTCTGTGCCCTGGAGGGGTTAGATGGTCACAAGGAAGGGCAGGGCTTTGGCAGGCAGGGTGTTGGTCTCAGGCGCTGGTTCTCACCGTCAGTGTGCCCCAGAGTTAGTAATAGCACAGTAACCATCCCTGCTCTAGGGTGCTCTGTGTGTTCCACGCCCTTCATACATGTTTGACTCATTGAATCTTCAACAGCTCTAATGGGCTGGCGACTACCATTTGCACCATTTTTCAGATGAGGAAACCGAGGCCTGAAGAGGCGATGTGGCCTGTGTGTGGTCACGTGGCCAATCAGTGATGGGGTGTGTCTGTCTCAGAGTCAGTGCTCTTAGCTGTGACATTGTCTGTGTTCATGGGCACTGAATTTTGGGTGCAATTTATTTGATTTTGAGACTTAATTTGGACCCGGGGGATTAAGGGATGTCCCTTGAGTCAAGGGGAGAGCTGGGGCTTTCTTCGTGAGAAACCCATTTTGGGAAATGCCGTCCATTCTAAAGTCAACGTCCTCAGTCACGAGCCCTGGGCTGCTTTGGCGTTTGGGTAAGTTGGGCAGACGTGCAGGGCCCGTGGAGGGTGACAGTGGCCTCTGGGCCATATCTGGCCTCAAGATTTCTCTTGTTAGTTGCCAGCATTTAATTATTGTGTGGTGTCAGTGTCACAATCCAGGTTTCTGGCTACACTCAAGAAACTAGGAGATCTCAGAATACTGGTCTAGCCTCTTGATTGCTCTGAGACTCAGTTTCCCCATCTATGAAATGGGCTCTGAAATCCTTCCCTGCTGGTCTTATTGGGGGACTCCAGCAAGAAAGAAGTTTGTGAACCACAGTGGTGTGGGAATGGGCGAGGTGGTCGGCAAGGGGTGGGGGTCAGGGCAGGGGGAGGGTGCTCTTTCCTGCAGCAGCCACAGCTGCAAAGAGAAGGAGCACGAACCATCAACTGCCTACCAAGTGGCTTCAGGATTCCACTGGATTCCTGGGCAGCTATCGATGTTCTGGGGGGGATGTGTCCGCAGATGGGGGCACCGGGGCTCAGAGGGACCCAGGCACCCGCTCACGATAACTCAGCCCGTGGACGGCAGGAAAAGGTGTCCTCCCCAGAGCTCATGACTTCTGCCTTGATGGTGCCTCCTTGTCCTGGAATTTTGCCTCAGTTTCCCTGCCCTCAGGCTTGGGTACCTGTGATCTCAGGGGCCTACATTCTAAGGCAGGTGACAGGGAGATGGACAAGAAGCCCACAGATACACTGGCAAGAAAGTCCTGGACATGAATGTGTGCCCCTTATAGGCAATGCAAGGCGATGTGATGGGGAGTGACTGCGTGATCCAGGAAGACTTCTCAGAGGAGGTGGCAGTTTTCTTATTTGAGACCTAAATGACCAGAAAGAGCCAACTCAGGGGTTCTGGGCAGAAGGCATGCAGGGTTCTCTGTACAGTGCCTGGCACATAGCAAGTGCTCAAGAGAAGCCAGCCAACTCATTCATTCATTCATTCATTCATTCATTCATTCATTCAACAGAGGCAAACTCAGTGCTGAGCACTTGGAACACAGTGGGGAACAGAGGGGACAAATCCTGCATACTGTCATCTTGGTGGAGCAAGACAACAATAAAGAAATGGACAAACAAATCTGGGCTGTAATGCCAGATGCCATGGGGACAGAAATAAAACAGAGTAGCTCCTTGTCACTGTTATCCTCCACCCAGGTGCTTGGTTTTGCATCTTCTCTTTGGCTCAGAATGGACCCACAATGCCTGTTGTCTGCCAGGGGAAGGGGAGAAAGAAGCTCAAGCTGTTTGGGGGTGAATTCCAGTGACCCCCCTTTGGCCAGACCACCTGGTCCTGCAGCCAGGGTGCCCCCAACTCCCTTTCCTGACACCCTGACTCCTTAACTGATCAATACCCTTTCCTTATGCTTTGGCCCCAAAATAGTTACATAAAAAATCAATAGAGTCCAATTTGATTTGCTGTATTTTATTACTGAGGGTGATGGAGTGTCTGGAATTGCTTGGTGCTCTGAGCTGGGGCCTGAATTAACCCGTTGGGGTCCTAACTCATCGCCGCTGCACTTCCGAGCCCAAGACTGAGCGCCTAGGAAGGGCAACACAGTAAATAACGCAGCCTTGAATATCTGCTTTGTGTCCCGAATGCCTCCCGCCAGGGCTGTTAGCACATCGCAGCCAATGGACACATAAAAATACCGCTGTGGCTGCAGCCAGCGCTGCCGGCCGGCTCTGTGGGCCTTCCAAGGGGTCCTGGCTGTGCCCCGGGAGCTCTGGCGCGGCGGCGGCTATGCCTCGCCTCCTGGCTCCCAGCACCGGTGGCTCTCTTTGTGTGCCGGGTCCTCTCCCTGTTGTGTGCTGCCGACGTATTTATATCCCCGGCTTGGTATTTTTCCCTTCTGTAGTCGTGCCATCTGCTGCTGCAGGCTGCTGGCTGTCATGGCGAGCCAAGAGGGCCAGGTCAGTGGGGACACGGGCTCCTGGATGGAGGGACCAGGGAGGCTGGGCAGGAGGGGGCCTGCAGGTTGGGCAGCGGGAAAGGACGGGGAGGCACGGCATAAATGGAGAATGTTATTTTGCCAGAAAAGTTCTTTCTAAGTGGCAGTGGATCGGAACTTTTCCAGGCCAGTGGAGGGCCGCCGGCTGCCTCTGGGCCAGGTCTGGCCTGCAGGCTTCACTGGTTAGTTGCCGGCATTTAAAGATTGGGAGCCGTTGATGCCACTGTCCAGGTTTCTGGCTTCTCTCAAGAAATTGGGAGGTCTGGGCAGCCCCTTGACCACTCTGAGACTTGGTTTCCCCTTCTGTAAAATCGGCCCTGAACTCCCTCTTGCTCCTGCTGATGTTCCTGGAACCCCCTCCCACCTGGTTCCTTCCTTCGTGCCTGTCTTTGTTTATTCGGCCTATTTGGACTGTGTACCTGTGCTGTGACAGGCACTGTTCTGGATGCTGGGGGTATAGCAGAGACAAGACAGGCAAGGATCCCTGTCCTCATGGGGTTAGCATTAAGGTAGAGAGAGGCGAATCCTAAACAAGATAAATAACTAACACACACTGCTATTTATGTGGTACTTTGTGCTTCAGAGAAGCAGGAAGGGGGGCGAGCAGAGTTGGAAACAGCAGAGTCACAAAGGTAACGTATAAACAAAGACCTAAAGTGGTGAGGGAGGAGGCCAGGTGGCTGTCTTGGGAAGAGTGTTTCAAGCAGAAGGAACAGCAAGTGAAAAGGCCCTGAGAAGGGAATGTGCTTGGCAGGTTCAAGGGATGGAAGGGAGGCCAGTGAAGGTGGGCTGAGTGAGGGAGTGAAGAGTAGGAGGAGGTGAGGCCAGAGAGGTGACAGGGACCGGCTCTGGCCAGGACTTTGGCTTTCATTCTCAGCGATGTGGGAGCTGTTGGCAGGTTTGAGCAGGGGAAGGACATGCTCTGACTCACAGAAGTAGAAGTGGCTGAAGGGCTACTGCAATAGTCCAGGCAAGTGACAGTGGTGGCTTGGGCCTGAGTGGTTGCTGTGGAGGAGGTGAGAAGTGGTGGGATTTGGGATATACTTTTGAAAGCTGAGCCACAGGATTGCTGATGGATTGGATTCATTCAATAGATATTTACGGAGCACCTACTATGTGCCTAGCATTGTATTTGGGACCAAATCAGTGTTTGTTAGTGATGAAATTAACAAACAGAACTTGGTCTGTGAGTTGGGCTTTTGCCTTTTGCACGATCTTCCCAAGAGCCCTGTAGGGAAGGCTGGGTGGATGAGCCTGCGTTTTGCATCTGTGAGATGGAGCTATTAACACACCATCAAGGAGAATCAAGTCAAAGGCTTCAGGAGAGGATAGATGCAGCATGCTTATTAGCACAGTGCCTGGCATATACTGAGTGTTCAGTAGGGAGTGGCAGGTATTTAATAACGTTGTGATAGCTGCTATTGCCCAGGAAACACATACCTGGTAAGAGGCAAAGTTAGGATTTGAATTGTGATCTGTTAGACTCATTTTAGTGTTCATTTTGCATGCTGAAATCACTAATATTAAAAGAAAAAATTCTCCCTGTGCTCATTATGTGATTATTCTGGCAGAGTTTATTGTTAGTTTGCCAGTGCAGGTATTCTTGATTTATTTAGTATGTGTGTATGAAAAATTATGTGTCGATCAAATTCTATTACCTTCATCAACTTCCATGACATTTTAGAAATGTGTAAATTCCATCTGATCCTGTGCTGGCCTTGGCTCCTGACCTGACATGTTGCATGTTATTTTCTGCACTCTTGAATCCAAACATCAGCAAGCCAAATAAGACCCTCCACCTGCTTTTGTAAATAAAGTTTTATTAGAACACAGCCATGCCTATTTGTTTGGTTTTTTAAAATTTCTTTTTATTTTAGCCTATTATGGGGGTACAAATGTTTAGGTTACATATATTGCCTTTGCCTCACCTGAGTCAGAGCTTCAAGCATGTCCATCCCCCAGATGGTGCACACCACACCCATTAGATGTGAATATACCCCTCCCCCTCCTCTGCTTCCCACCTACCCAACTTCTGATGAATGTTATTACTATGTGTACACATAAGTGTTGATCAGTTAATACCAATTTGATGGTGAGTACATGTGGTGTTTGTTTTTCCATTCTTATGATACTTCACTTAGTAGAATGGGCTCTAGCTCTATCCAGGATAATACAAGAGGTGCTAGATCACCATTGATTTTGGTGGATGAGTAGAACTCCTATTTGTTTGTGTATTGTCTCTGGCTGCTTTTGCACAACAGTGTCAGAGTTAAGTAGTGGTGACACAGACTGCATGGCCTGAAAAGCCTAAATAGCCTCTAACCCCTTTAGAGACAAAGTTTGCCTTAAGCGATCAGGCAGGGAATGCTCCGAATGTATGTTTACGAGACTATGGCAGTGTTCAGGAACAAATAATATTTTTAATGTAAAAAAAAATTGTCCAGCTCCTCTGAATGAGATTGTGGGTTTGGTATCTCTTGGTTGAAAAAGAAAAACATATTGATCAAAAGTTGCCATCCATTTAGTGATGCTTTTGAATGAGTGGGTTTTGGTAATTACAGTAGCATTTATGTAACGTTTTAAAAATAGCAGCACATGTGTGTGCAAGATGTTTTCTACTCTGCAGGCAAAGCTAGATGGCTCACAGCTCAGAAGACCCCCTTACAAGGATGCTGCTACGGGGAACTAGTATTAAAGGAACCCACTGCTTAGCTACTTTATACTCAGAGTGATTCCAATCAATGGATCTCTTTTATGACCTTGTGTTTTTTCTTACTGGGCTGTTTTAAAGATGAACGTAGCCTTCTCTGGATTTATCTGTGACACCCAGGTCTATGAAAGTTTCCAACGCTGATGATCCAATGAGGATTATGTGCCAAATGCAAGGATATATCACTGTTTTAGTCTGAATTCTCTTAGTTGAGAGGGAGGAAAATGAGAATTTACTCATCCTCAGAACTGGGAAGTTCAAGGGAGAAATGGCTGCAGGCATGGCTGGATCCAGGGTCTTAATGCTCTCCTAAGGAGGCCTTCTGTCCCCTCACTTGGTCTCTTAGTTCTTTTTTTCTCTGTGTTGACTTAGTTCTCAGACGGGCTCTCTCCACCTGATGGCAAAACTGGCCACAGTTAGCTCCAGCCTGTCCTCCGACTGGCAGAAATCAAATGTCTCTTTCCTAAGCATGCCCGCAGGAGCCCCAGGACTGACTGTGACTGGACTAACTTGGGGTGTGCACCGACCCCTCCACCGGGGGCTGTGCCTGTGGAGATGGAACCCTGTATCTGACTGGCCACATTAAGTCAGAAGCTCATCTCTGGTATTGGAATGAGAACCACATTGCCAGAGAGGAGCACAGATGATTTCTGGAAGGAAAATCCTGGTCGTCTCCCTGGAAGGAAGACACAGTCACTACTACAGCCCCCCAGGACGGGTGCGGAGAGCTCCCCGGGGCCAGGAGAGCACTGATGTGTGGGCCAATGCCTCTGGGGACCCCTCCGCCAAGAGACGAGCCAACACCCCCCCTCCTGCCCCTCGAGGTTCCCCTTGGGGCTGCTGCCAAATTCTCTAGGGCTTCTTTATTGTGCATGTGACCTCTGAAACCTCAGTCCAGTGATTTCACACATATTTTGGTTACTTTGGTTGAGAACATGGAATATTTAGAACGGAATCTGCCAGTATCTATTAAAATAGTATCTGGTGTTTGGCCCAACAACCTCCCTGCTGGGAAACCTGTATTTTGCAGAATGAAGAGGATTGCTGTGAAGCAGGTGTGTGTGCCCATTTCAGAGGCGGCGTCCATGCGGTGATGTCATTTGGTTCTTAGCCCCCCTGAAACAGGCACACGCGTGTACTGCTCACCCCCGACACCGTGTATGCCTTTACATGATCAGCGTGGAGGAAGGTGTGGGCGGACTCACGCCGGTGTTGACTGCACTGACCCGAGTGAAGGGATGGAGGGCGACGCTTGCAGAGCCAGTGGGAAAGCAGACTGGGGAGGGGAGGAAACCAATAAGGCTTTGGGTATTTCAGCCACGGTAATGCTGGCATTTAAGTCTCGGCCCAGCTCTTTCCCTTAGTGTTTCTGGGACTGGTGGGAAGCCTCTGAATTTGCTGCCGCAGTTTGCTGGTCCTGGGGGCTTTGGTGCATGAAACTCAACTGACCCCAGGGCTGCTGCTTGGTGGCTCCCCGAGGAACAGGGAAGCTTGGATGTGGTGTGATTGGGCTCATCAGTGAGGGGAGAGACTTAAAGTAATGGTGGCTTAAAAGGTAGAATTTTGTTTCTGTCTCCAATAGAATTCTGGAGCTATGTAGCTCAGGACCCTGCTGTCTGCTGTGTTCCATGAAGGGCTCATGGACCCTCCCTCCTTTCTACCATCTCAAGGCTGTGGTCTTTGTCCTCATGGTTCAACATGGCAGCTGTGGGTGTGGCCATCTCATCTCCATTCCAGGCGCTGAGATGTGGATACAGATAAAGAAAGGGTCAAGGATATGCATCAACTGCCTTTTATGGAGGAGAACTAGAAGCGGCCGTGTGATGCTTCCTCTTGTATCCCATTGGCTAGGGCTCAGTCACATAGCCCGGTCTAGCTGCAAGGGAACTGGGGAAATTCGGTCTTTATTTTAGGTTGCTAAAAATCAGAAAATCAGAAGTTCTGTTTCTGCGGAAGAAGGAGAGAGTGGATACTGGGGACAGCTGGTGGTCCCCTTCATAGCTTGCAGTTTGTGGCAAATACTTCAGTAGGAGGGAGCATTGCATTTGGAGAAAAGACTTGAACCACCAGGCTCTTACATAATCACACTTGTCTTAATAGAGTTGGTTTTTTTTGTGTGTGTGTGTGTGTGTGTGTGATTTTATTCTGCCTCCTAAGGTGGGGGCCAGGGATATGTTGTTTTTCTGGGTGCCTGGAGGAAAGTAAAAGCAGTTGGTGAATGTGTAACACTGTCTTTGTCAAAGATATAAAAATGGTTTTAGACACATTACAGATAAATCTGAAGTCCCTTTTGACCAGATTCATATTCTTTGAAAAGGTCAGTTTTCTGTGTATTTTTCCTATAGGAAATATATGGTATGCTAGTGTTTTAAGTTTGTTTTTGTACATATATACCTTGTCTCTCTCTATATTCCCCCATCTTCCAGGTATGTATAGAAGTGCCTTATATTTTTGAATTGCTGTGTAATATTCTATGGCATGGATATAGCAAAGTGTATTTAGTGATTTTCTTCTGTCTCATGAAATGGGGGATTCCTCAGACATAGAAAAGGGGTTCAGAAAGATTTGCAAATGTCCCGCCCAGCCCCCTGGAACACGGGCAGAGATCAGCACCCCCTGAAGGTCTCTAGATAGTTAAGGAGAGCCAGGGTGTGTCTGGGTGAGGCAGAAGAGAGAACTGACATCTGAGAAAGTAGAGTTAATGGAGCCTGGGGCAGTTGGGAGATGGTGGGGGGGAGGGGGCTTGTTCTTAGAATCCAGAGCTCTTGCAGAAGAGGAATTGCTCCTGTGGGCAGGACCCGGCCAGAGCTTCCCTGGGTTCCATGACCAGTGGTTCTGGCTGTGGCGATTCCCAGAGGACCTGGAACGCCAGCCCGTCTACTCATGGCATTGCTCCAGTTTCTGGGAGCTTTGGTCTTAGACTAGGGGCATCCTCCCGGTTCTCCAGTCTATGTCTCCATAGCACCGAACACAACCACATTTGTTTCTAATGGAAAAGGCTCTAAAAAGCACCATGCATTTATGATGGAAATTTTATTTCTTTATGATACTTTTTTCTCCCTCCACCCACTACCCCCCACGCCCAGCCCAGTTAAGTATTTTTCTCTTAAATGTATGGGCCGAGCTCTTGAGAGGGTCTGCATATTTCAGGAGGAAAGTACTGGGGGAGGAGGTGTTGGCCTTGCTGTTTGCACCAGCTATATTTGCACGAGCTCCAGTGTGGTCTCATCTTGCTGTTTGATCAATTTGCCTGTCACCTTGGACCATTTTGTAAGGTGATTACATTCTGCTCCTCTCTCACTGTAGTACAATGCAGAGGACAACATGAGGGAAGAATGCTCTAGAATTTCTTTCTCAATCTCTCCCGTTCTTCAAGTCCCCTTTACTCCTCTCAATCCCTGTCTTTCTTTGTGAAAGATTTAAATACATGTTTGAGTGGGGAAAGAACTACTGCAGCACTTCTTGTAGACTTATAGCTCTCCCTGCTTAATTATATACCTTCGCCCCTCTGCCAGCTGCCTTCTCTTGCTAACGGTTTCAAGCACCTCACTGAAATTAAGGGCATACACTCAGGTGGCAGGATGCTGGGGTTCCAGTCCCAGCTCCACCACTGGCTAGCTCTGTGACCCTGGGTGAGTTGCTTAACTTCTCTGTGCCATAGCGTTTTCATCTGCCGATGGGGAGAAGAGGTGCTACTACTTTTGGGGTATTGTGAGGACTAAGGGGGATATTGTGTAAGAAGAATTTAACATAGTGCTTGAAATCACATGGGTGTTTTGTAAATGTTAGCAACTGCTTTAATCCTCTTCTCCATTCAGTGGGTGTTTAATGAACACCTACTATGTGCCCTGGTGGTCATTTTTGTAGTTTTGTTCATCCCTTCTCGCATATTATTTCATATCTGAATCCTGTCACATGGTAGTGGCTATCTGCTTCCTCACCCTGGGTGAGGGTGTAAAATCAGAGCATCACATCCTGATTTTCTTTTGAGGAAACCACTGCTCCCCTGCTCTGAAGCCCTGTGTGTGGTTTGGGTAATGCTAACTTCCTCCTCCTCCCCCATGGGTGGGCTCATGATTTGTACCTGACCAATCAGAGTGTCCCATCTCTGAGGCCTCAAGGATTGGATCAGGGTTGGGCACATGACCCAAGGGGGGCCAATGAGGACCATCCCTGGGATGTTTGTTGAGTGCACTGGGGAGGAGCCCTGCATTTCTGATGCAGTTGCTCAGCTGGTGGGGTGTGAGTCCAGATGTTATTGCTGTGCAACAGATGACCACAGACTGACAGCTTAAAACCACACACATTTATTATCTCACAGTTCCTCTGGATCAGGAACCAGGGCAGGGCTTAGCTGGGCCCTCTTCTTCAGGATCTCCCACACAGCTGCAGTCAAGGTCTTAGCCAAGGCTTGGTTCTCATCTGAAGGCTGGATTGGGGAGGGATCTGCTCCTGTGCTCACGTGGTGGTGTCAGGATTCAGCTTGTGTGGCTCTTGCACCAAGGGTCACAGTGCCTCACTGACTGGCGGCCAGAGGCCATGGTTACTTGCTGCCCCATGGCCTTCTCCACATGGCAGGCTGCTGCGTCACAGCCAGGGAGTGACAGTCCCTTGTAACCTAATCCCAGAAGTGATATCCCTTCCACATCGAGGTATCCTACCCGTGAGAAGGAAGTTTCTCCAGGGGAGAGAGCTATGCGAGGCGTGAATGCTGCTGGGGGGAGCTCGTTGGAAACGTTCCTGGAAGCTACCTACTGTCCTGGAACTGCGTGAGAATGAAGCAACACAGGGAAAACAACGCCGGGAGAGAATGAGGGCGACTTTCCCTACTTGAGTACCCAAAAGTAGCTGTTTCAGATACGAACTTGAACTTCCCCAGTATGTGATCCAACACATTTTTTTTCTTAAGTCACTTTGAATTGGGTTTCTGTCACTTGCCACCAGAGAGTCTTGATGAAGTCCTGCGCAGGTTTCTCAGATCTCCTCGCCTGGCAGTGGCCTCTCCTCCTTTGAAGAGCTTTGGCGGTCCGCGTGCTGGACTGGAATCCAGGCTGGGGAGTGTGCGCCAGTCACACGGCCTGGGGGCTGAGCTCATCAAGAGCAAAGTATGAGTATTTTTTTTATTCCCCTCCCTGCTTCACTTCCAGTGCCTAGAACACTGTCAGGCACAGAGTAGACACCATCTGCCAGTAATCACTGGTACGAGAGGCCTTCCCTCTTCCCCGTCCCTCTCCCTGCCAATCAAACATGTTTCAAAATTATCTCTACTGCACCTGGCTTGTGGTTGGAAAGCTGAATGTCAAAGACAAAAATATTGTTGCTGCTACCCCCTAGAGGCAGTGCACAGCTGCACACTGAAATCTCAGTGCTAGTGTGAATTTCATAGCTTGGGGAGGATCCTCTTAACAGAAAACAAATCACAACCATTGGAACTGATGGGAGGCCGGGCTTAGCTGATTCCCCGAGCATTTATATCTCAGTCGATTACTTCTGTGACCGTCTTGCCCTATGCCAACATTTACCTGACACCAGTGTAGTTATTTTTAGTGATAGGATTTTCTAATTTTTTTAGGGTTAGTAGAATTTTATTGCATGTCCCCAACTTACATTCTCCTATTGGATGCCAATATATGCAAAATATGATGTCTTTTCCACAAAACCACTTTAAAGTGTTTTTCATTACTGCATGATGGAAAGTGTAATTTTAAAAAACATTTCCTTGTAAAATTGGGATGTGTTTTTTATATATCTGGATTTCCTATAGGTCAGGAGATACAGTTGGGGTATGCCTCAGTCAGGGTCCAACCAGGAGAGCAAAACCACATGGTCATTTGAATGGGGAAACTTTACAAGACCAGTGCTCTAACCACTGAGCTATGGAGCCCATTTGAATGGGGAAACTTTAATATGAAGAACTGTTAACTACTAACTGTAACAAGGGATTGGAGTGACAAGGGATTGATAAGTAAGAAGCAAAGAGAACGTGAAAGAGTAAAGGAGTGACAGGTGCCAAGAGCAGCCTCCCCCTAGGGCTGGGATAGCACGATCAGATTGGGAGACCTTGCTGGAGTGACTCGATTACAACAATCACAATTATTGCAGTCACCGTTTATTGAGGGCTCCATGTACCATTAATATGTGGAGTAGCTCGTTAATCCTTTCAACAGCCCCACAGAGGGGAAGGTTGGGGCTTAGAGGGTGTGGGTGGCCCAAGCAGCTTCTCTCCCCGTGGTCTGTCCACGTGGTCTCTCCAGCACGGTGGCTCAGTGTAGCCCAACTTCTCCCATGGAGGCTCGGGGCTCTGGTGTGTCTCAAGAGGGAGCCAGCTGTCCGCTGTGTGACCTTTTACCACCTAGCCTGGGAAATGACTTCAGCTGCATTTTATTCACTCGGGGCCAGCCCATAACCCAGGGGAGGGGAATTTGGCGGCACCTCTAGACCAGAGGCATGTCTGAGGATTGGCACACAAACCTTAGAGCCTTAGGGGAATGATGGCTGCAGGCAGTGTCACAGCAAAGGTCAATCACTGAGTCACCTAAGAGGACTCTGACCTACCTACGTCTGGTCGGGGGAATGATGGGGACAAGGAGGAAGGAGCTGCTTGGCTCTGGGATTGGTCAGAAAGGCTGCGAGTGGTGGGCGGGACTGCCCCACCCCGTGGCTGCGTGGCAGTGGTCCCGTGGGCTGGCTTCACTTCCCCTTAGATTTTCTGCTGCAGTGGGCCCCTTTCTTGGTGATGTGGCTTGGGGGCCTGCGACTTGTGGAAGCATGGCCCCTCGCAATCTCTGGCTGACTCCGGGACAGCAGGCTTGGTGTCGGCATTGACTCTGTCCACTCAGCTGTCTGCGGGAAGCCACCAGCCCTGGCCTCGCTTGCCTCGTGCCTTATCCTGGCAGCGGCTTTGGTACCCAGACATTCTGTCCCCAGAGCCACCTGCCTCCCCCACCCTCCTTATTCATCGGTCCTCCTCCTTTACAAAGGATTCCTTTCGAGTTGTTAGCATTCCAGGACGGTGGCAGCCGGCTACCTTCATCAATGTGAGCAACTTCAATTAGAATATTAATTTCACCTGGGGCTTGGGCACATTGTTTCTGTGCTGAGCACACATTTAACAGCGGGGAAAATGTAATTGGCTTCTTCCTCCCGTGCTTCTTCCCAAGGCTCCAGGGGGATGTGATCGGAGGTTTTAGAGTTTCTGCGCCCTGCCTGTCTCTCTGTGCAGGTCCTCGGGCCCCGGCTCCCAAGGCACAGGGTGGAAGGAACCTTTGCTCCTGGTCCAGCGGTTATAAACCAGCATCTTGTGACCAGGGGCTTATCTGTTTGGCCAGCCTGGCGCTTTAATAATTTTTGAGCCAATATTCAAGAGCTGGAAGATTTAATATGAAAATCTGGGTTTTTGGCTTCTCTTTTGAAGGCCAGCAGGGATGGTAGCACTGGGTCTTCTTGCCAGAGAGTGACCAGGGGCTGCAGGGGGTGGAGGCTGCTTCTTTCCCCGTGGTCTGTCCACATGGTCTCTCCAGCACGGTGGCTTAGTGTAGCCCAACTTCTCCCATGGAGGCTAGGGGCCCTGGCGTGTCTCAAGAGGGAGCCAGCTGTCCGCTGTGTGACCCTTTGCCACCTAGCCTGGGAAACGACTTCAGCTGCATTTTATTCACTCGGGGCCAGCCCATAACCCAGGGGAGGGGAATTTGGCGGTGGAGGCTGCCCCCTTCAAACATGCTCCTTGGGTCATTCGATGGATATTTAGTTGAATACCTACTGTGTGCCAGGCGCAGTTGCAGGTGCTGGGGCCGAAGCCCCTGCTGTGAAGGAGCTCGTTCCATTTAGAACGAGGCACTGATTTCTGTTGCCCGTGGGAGCTCTGTAGACCAGCACCACGAACAGAACTTTCTACAGCGCTGGAAAGGCTGGAGACGTTCTCTGTTTGCACCGTTGCGGTGTTCAGTATGGTGCCCACCTGCCACATGTTGATTTTGAGCATTGACATGTGCCCAGTGTTACCGAGGACGTGGATATTTTTTTAATTGTAAAATATGTATAATGTGAAATGTACCATTTTAATCATTTTTAAGCACTCAGTTCTGTAGCACGAAGCACCTTTTCATTGTTGTGCAACCATCACTACCATCCATCTCCAGAACTTTTTCGTCTTGTAAAACAGAAACCCACTAAGCAATAACTCCCCTTCCCCCCCTCCTCCCAGCCCTGGGCAGCCACCATCTTACCTTCTGTCTCTACGGATTTGGGCATGAGTGGAATCATAACATTTGTCCTCTCGTGACTGGCTTATTTCACTTAGCATAATATCGTCAAGGCTCATTCATGTTGTAGCATGTGTCAGAATTTCCTTCCTTTTAAAAGCTGATAACATCCCATTGGGGAACTGAATTTTTAATTTCATTTCAATTAAATTAAGAGATATTTAAATTTAAGTACATTTAAACAGCCTCATGTGGCTAGTTAATGGCTACTGTGTGGGATGGTGTGGCTCTTGATATTTAAATTTGCATTCCCTATTCCTCAGCTAACCCAACTCCTTCATTTACCAGCTGGGGAAACTGAGGCACACGATTGTGCAGAGTCAGAGCTGGAACCCACGCTGCCCTGATGGCTCACCTGAGATGTCCAGTGTGCCCAATATCTGTGAAGCAGTGAACGGGGGATGGCATTCGATCCAGTTGGGGGAGGTGGGCAGGTTACGCAGGGCCGTGTGGACGAAGGGAAAGAATTTGGATTCAACAAAAGCAATTTATTGAGGTGAGAGTCACATAACACAAATTGACCATTTTAAAGTGTATAATTCAGTGCATTTAGTACAGGGACAATGTTGTGCAGCCACCACCTTCCCTAGTGTGAAATGTTTTCATCATCCCAAAGGAAACCGTGTCCTGGATAGCTCTCCACTCCCCATCCTCCTCCCCAGCCCCTAGCAACCACAGTCTGGTCTCTGTCTCTCTAGATATGCCTGTTCTGGACGCTTGATATAAACGCCGTCATATACTATGTGTCTTTTGTGTCTGGCTTCTTTCGCTTAGTGTGATGTCTCGAGGGTCACGCACGTTGCAGCCTGTGTCGGACTGCCTGCCTGTGTGCGGTTGACTCCTACACCGCTGTGTAGATGAGGGATTTGGATTTTATCTAAGGGCAGTGGGGAGCCCCTGCAGGGTCTCTGGCAGGAGGTGGCATGCTGTGGGGAGGAAGGCCCCTTCCTCAGCCCCGTAGGGGATGGATTTCCTCGCCTTGGTTAGAAGAAGCCCTTCTTAGCTTCATGTCTGGGGTCTGAGGGGCAGGGCTGTCCCAGCTGCCGTACAAAGTCCTGCTGTGCCCATTTGGGTCGTCACCACGAGCACCCTCCTAGGTGCAGAGGACCCTCCTCTGGGTTAATTCCGGCTTGGGGAGGGGGGCTCTGCAGCGGAGTCCCTCTGCCAGCCTCCTGCCCCTCGGATGTCAGCTGAGTCCCAGGTTATTGATTTACATGGAGCAAATTATGTTTGGAAAATTGATTCGATTTGGAAGGAGAGCTCCCACGTTGAGGAGAAGGGTTTGTACTCAGACTGGCTCTCCCCTGGGAGGCAGGAGCCAGTGGGTGGTGGCTTGGGGATTAAAGAGAAGAAAAAAGAAAAGCAGGAACCTACAGCCCGCCTGGACCTAGTGAACGTGGCGGGGGAGGGGGTGGCATCTCTCTGCATGTGACACTGGAGCTAGGACCGTGGCTGTGTGGCTGTCCGCGGGCCTTGAGAGCTCCGTGCAGCTGAGCATCTCTAAGTGGGGCACAGGCTCACAGATTGTCCCCGGGGGTGGCGCAGTGGGCCTTGCTGGGCACCTTTGTGCCAGCTCCAGAGAGCAGGCGCTGGCAGCAGCAGCAGGGCAGCCGGTCACTGGGACAGCGCTCTCCTCGGGGGAGGGGGCCGGCCCTTTTCTTTCTGGTCACCCCATGCTGTGGGTGCCTCCAGGAGGAGGACATTCTCTCAGTTATCTCTGCTGTGCTCGAGGGTCCCCGTCCCCTCCCCCAGTCCCTTTTAGCAACCCTTTCTTCCTGGCCGCTCTGGCGCTGTCATGCTTGGGAGCGTGGAGACACTTGCTCCTTGTCTCTCAAACCCGCCGGCCACTGGCCCACATCACAGGCTCCTCTTGGCAGACACACAGTCTCGGTGACTCAGACAGGCTTTTTTTGTGTGGTGGCTCTTCTTTGTCCCATGAGGTTTTTCTTTATTATACTACGGAATGCAAGTGTTATTGATTTTATTGAAAAAGGCAATGACACAAGTCGTATGTATATAGCCTCTCCCTGAGAAAATGAAAATGTTCCCCAAGCCGACTTCTTTCCCCCTTCCCCAGGGCAAACACCGTTAGGATGGCCTGCGTGTCTCTCTTGCCTTGTTCTGCGAGTCTCCTGCGCACCTGCCCATCTGCTCGGCCATTCACTCGGCACGTGTTAATGTATCGGGTCTCTGCTGTGTGTCCAGCGGCGTCTACACTCTGGGCACGGACCAATGAATGAGGCAGACAAACATCTCAGTCCTTGTGGGCAGTCTGGTGGGGGAGGCGGGTGATAAGGTAGATAACTAAAAGATACAGCAGGTGGGAAGGGTTAAGTGCTGTGGAGAAAGATAAAGCAGGGGGAGGAGGATGGGGGTCCTGGGTGGGGGTGCCATTGCAGATAGGGCAGGCAGGGGCCTGGCTGGGAAGGGGATGTCTGGGTGGAGATCTGGGGGATACAAGGAGCAAGTCATGTGGCTATGTGGGGGCGGGGTGCTCTGGGTAGCAGGGGCAGTGGGTGCAAAGGCCCTGAGGTGGAAGCTGCCGGGTGTGTAGAAGGAACTGCAGAGTGGCCGTGTGGCCAGAGTAGAGTGAGGGAGAGTCCAAAGAGCATGGGGGGCCGGCTGCTGTGGAAAGAGCAGTCACACAGGGCACAGGGGCCATTGCAGGGCTTTCCACTTTTGCCCTGAGTACAATGGGGACGTCGGAGGGTTTCAGCAGCAAAGTATGACTTGGAAGATTCCGATTGTGAAGGGCTCACTCTGCTGTGGTGTAGAAGGCGGCCTGATGGGGGTGGGGGGAGGTGGGGCCAGGGAGGTAGCTGCTGTCATTGTCTGGTGAGCAACGATGGGGCTTGGCCCGGGGGCGGCAGGGGAGGGCAGAGAGCAGGAGAAGAGACTAGCTATCTTTTGAAAGTCAAGGTAGCAGGATTATTTTCCCATAGATTAGATGTAGGGGACAAAGGACAGAGAGGGGTCAGGGATGTCTTCAAGGCTTTGGCCTGAGCTCCTGGAAGGATGGAGTTGCCTCGGGCTGAGCTGGAGCAGCCTCGGGGAGCGGGATTGGGAAGTGATCAGCAACTCCAGGCTGGGCAACTCCCTGGATGTGAGATACTTGTTCCACCCAGAGATGTTGGGTACACAGCTGGACTTATGCATCTGGAGTTAAGCATTTAAACTGTCTCCTCTACCAAATACTTGTCCCCCAAACATTGCTCTACCTCGTTGTATTCCTCTCCCCTGCCATCTCCCCAAAGTTGGCCTCAAACCCTGTGGACTTCCTGGAGTGCCAGGCACCGAGGTGGAGGAGGCTGCTGCTTCCTCCTGCTGTGCTCTGCACTGCCTCGGGGTGTGGCACGCTGGAGCAGTGGCCTGGAGGCTGAGTCCTGGAGGGAGCACCAGACCTACTGCATCTCTATGGATGTGACCTGGGTACTTTTTCTGTTTTGTCTTTCATGTATTTCATATATTTAGAATCCTGTTTAATGCTTTTTTTCCCACATGAACTAAAATATAAAAATAAATGATTATATAATCTATTCTCAACCATGTCTAACTAGTTGGCTACATTATTTTTAATAATTATTTTTAAAATTGAGGTTAAACTCACATAACACACAATCATTTTAAAGTATACAGTTCAGGCTGGGCGCGGTGGCTCACACTTGGAATCCTAGCACTCTGGGAGGCCGAAGAGGGAGGATGGCTCAAGGTCAGGAGTTTGAAATCAGCTTGAGCAAGAGCGAGACTTGTCTTTATTAAAAATAGAAAGAAATTAATTGGACAACTAAAAATATATAGAAAAAATTAGCTGGGCATGGTGGCGCATGCCTGTAGTCCCAGCTACTCAGGAGGCTGAGGCAGGAGGATTGCTTGAGCCCAGGAGTTTGAGGTTGCTGTGAGCTAGGCTGATACCACGGCATTCTAGCCTGGACAACAGAGCAAGACTCTCAAAAAAACCCCACAAAAACAAAAAGAAAAAACAGTATACAGTTCAGTGGCATTTAGTACATTGCCAGTGTTGTACAGACATCACCTCTGTCTAGTTCCAAAACATTTCCATCCCCCCAGGAAACCCCGTCCCCATCAGTAGTCACTCCCTACTCCCCCTCCTCCAGCTCCTAATAGCTTCCCTTCTGCTTTTTCTCTAGGATGTGCCTGTTCCAGACATTTAAGATAAATTTAACATGTGGCCTTTTGTGTCTAGCTTTCTTCACTTAGCAAAGTGTTTTTGAAGTGCATCCGTGTTGTAGCAGGTGTCAGTCTATCATTCCTTTCTGTGGCCGAATTATATCCCATTGTGTGCACACACCACATTTCTGTATCCATCCACGGATTGGTGGACACTTGGCTGGTTCTCATGTCCTCGGTATCATGAATAGTGCTGCTGAGAACGTTCGTGTGCAAGTATTAGAGGACATGTTTTCATTCTTTGGGGTATAAAACCTGGATAATTTTTAAAAGCTCCGTACGCGATTCTTATGGGCAACCTGAGAGCCATCAGAATTTTGACCCCTGAATACTGAGCTTGGTGAAGGAGTCTTTTATTTTTAGTAAATGACTTCTTACTGCTCACTCTGTGGCTTCTTGTCCAGTGGTGCCCTCTCCAGTCTGGACACTGCCTATAAATGACCACTCTGTCTGACCATCTCAATGAATCTCCCTTTGTTGTGTGAATAGATGGTTTGCTTGTATGTGATCTAACTCCTCTTGCTTTAGACTAGAAGGTGATCTTCATGTGAATAGGTCACAACTACCTTATTCACCCCATACCTGTATTCCTAGCATCGAGAGAGGTTCGTGGTGGTGAATGCCAGGTTAGAATCTAATTTCTGAAAACGTCAGAGGCTGGGCTGCCGCGGAATCTGTCTTTAGGGTAACTCATTCATTTCTTAATCCATCCAAATAGATGGGTTTGGTCCTGTGACAATTATTTATTGGTGCCTCACTGTGTGCCATTCTGCTTCGGTGCTGGGGACAGAGAGAAAGCAACACCCCTTCCATCAGTGAGCTCTCGATCTCCAGGGGAGATAGACCAGTGAACCTTCCCAACTCAGTGCAGGAGTGCCACTGTGGAGGTACAAATGGGGGGCCATCAAGAGGAGCTTCAGGGAGAGGCGTGTTAGGACTCTTTCACTTGCAAGTGACAGAAACCCAAGTCAAACTGGCATCACTGAAAGAAAACATCTTTTGATTTATGTGACTGGAAAAGTCCTTCTAAGCCTCAGGCATGGCTGGATCCAGGGCCTCCACTGATGTTATTAGGACTAGTCTCCTTCTCTGTCTCTTTGCACTAGTTTCTTATATGGTGGTTCTGGTGTCAGGCAGGCTCTTCTCAAAGATAACATTAGATAGTGCTCACATCCTACAGCTGAGCAGCTACAGCAAGAACATCACTTTCCTGTTGGTTCCAGCAAAAATCCCAGTTCTGAATCTCACTGGCTAGAACTGGGTCATGTGATAATCCTGGAAGCAATCATTGTGACTCTGATTGGCCAGGCCTGGGTCATGTGCCTTTTCCTGGAGCAGAGAGGGAGTAGGATCCCTCTGACTGTACCACTTGGACAGAGAGGAGAGAGGAAGGGAGTCATCCAAAGCAAAGGAGGGGAGTCATCCAAAGCAAAATTGGGATGTGGTTTCCAGGGGAAGGGGGAATGGTTGCTGGTCAGGCCAAACAGCAGGTGCACATTCCAGGAGTCAGGCTGGTGCTGAAAAGAGGACGTGCGGGTTATTTCTTAGTTGCCCTACCCACAGATTCCTTCTCCAATCTCCCTGCACTTTTCTGTGCTGGGAAAGCTCACCCCCCAAGGGCTGCATCATCTGGACCTCCTTCCCCTTCAACTTCCAGATGGATTTGGCCAATGAGGGACCCAGGCTCCGGATCAGAGGGTGGGAAAGAGAGATGAGAGACATTTTGTCCCTGCTTCTCCCTGCTTGGTCACCACACTGCTGCCAGGGGCTTCGTCTCCTGCTGTGACTTCTGTTTCCATGAGGAAGCCTCACCACGACGCCCTCCTGTCCTTGCCCTCGAGGCTGGGAAGTGGCAGCTCCCCGCTGTTGGCAGCCTCTTGGTGCCTGGCCATCCCGCCCTCGCTCCTCCCGCACTTCTGTAAGGAGACCCTGCATGGAAACCTCTCCCTTCAAACCATCCTGGAGGGCGAATGCTCTCTCCTGCAAAGACCTCTGTGGATAGGAGGGGATGTTTGCCACGATGTTAGTTTCCTATTGGTGCTGCAACTAGTTAGCACAAACGGAGTGGCTTAAAATGACACGGATTTGTTATCTTACTATTCTGGAGGCCAGAAGTCTAACATGGGTCTCACTGGGCTGAAATCATGGTGTCAGCATGCTAAACTCCTTCAGGAAGCTCCAGGGAGAACCCGATTCCTTGCCTTTTCCACCTTCTAGTGGACACCTGCACTCCTGGGCTCATAGCCCCTTCCTTCATCTTCAGAGCCAGCAGCAGACATAGCATGTTCTCTTTCTTCCTGACCTCTGCTTCCATTCTTACTTTTTCTCTGCCTCTGACTCCTGCCTCCTTCATATAAGGACCTTTGTAACTGCATGGGGCCCACCTGGAATAATGCAGGGTAATTTCCCCATCTCAGAAACCTAAGCTTAATCACAGCTGCAAAGTCTCTCTCTCCAGGTAGGGTCACACGTTCTAGGGAATAAGGACATGGATGTCTTTGGGGACCATCGTTCTGCTCTCCACAGTCATGTTTATCTACCTCTCCTTAGGCTCTCTGAACATCGGTATCCTAGCCAGCCTGATTCCCACTGTCTACTGCAGGGGTCCTCAAACTTTTTAAACAGGGGGCCAGTTCACTGTCCCTCAGACCTTTGGAGAGTGCACACTGTGGGCCCAGGACAAGTCGGCTGCTAAGCAGGACAGCCAGCAGTGGCAAAAACACTCGGGGGGCTAGATAAATGTGCTAGGCTGCCTGCATGTGGCCCACGGGCCGTAGTTTGTGGACGCCTGGTCTACTGCATTAATCAGCTCCAGCTGCCATAACAAAATGCCACACCCTGGGTGGCTTAAACAAGAGGAATTTATTTTCTGAGAGTTGTGGAGGCCAGAAGCGCAAGATCAGGGCATTGGCACAGTTGGTGTCTGGTGAGGACTCTCTCCTTGGCTTGCAGATGGCAGCCTTCTTGCACGTGGCAGGTGGGGGTGGGTGGGGGGATTTGAGCTGGGGGCAGGCTCTCTCGCGTCTCTTCTTCTAAGAACACCAGTCCGGTTGGATCAGGGCTCCACCATTGTGGCCCCATTGAAGGGCCTGTCTCCAAATACAGTCACATTAGGGGTTGGGGCTTCAATGTATGAATTTTGGGTAGAGGACAAAAAACTTCATTTCCTAACACCTCCCCACCTCCCCTCCCCTAAGCTCCTTCCCTAACCCTCAGCCTTGGAGGCCGCCTTTGTGTCTTTGTGGAGAAAATAAGAGCCGAGATGCCTGTTCAGTCTTGCATCACCCTTGGAATTACCCCATTATCACGGCCTCATTCTCTCTGCTCTGTGAGTGTGGGCAAATTGACAGGATGTTAAAGGATGTTCAAGAAAAGGTCACCGAGAACAGGCCTTTGATTAGTTCCTGAGAAAAGGAGTCAGCGATTCCCCTTCTGAGCTGGCACGGGAGGTGCGGGCCAGAGGCTCAGAGGTCCTCCTTCCCGACAGAGGCTCCACAGATGTCTGGACAGAAGGGGCCTGGCCGGGTGGCACCCAGGCGGCGCGCTGGCTGGAGGCTTCGAACACCTCGTCCATCATCCGCGCACCTGCTGTGCGCTCGGCGGGCCGCTGTGGCCGCTGGCGGAGATCTTGGCGGTTCACAAGCGGGAACCGCCGGCCCCGAGCTGCTCAGCCGCGCAGATGCCTTCCTTGCACGCGCCGGCTTGTAATTAAAATGCAACTTGCCACACTGATTAGATTAAGCGGTTAAGTTCATCAGGAAGAGTTTTTCATCTGCATTGTGTAATCAGCAACATATGATGCTTGTTTTAGTTCAATTAAAAGTTATGATGATTAATGTGGGCATCAAAGCAGAACCATAAATCAACCGATTCGGGGAACTTGGAGTCCAGGGGCGGGGAGGCAGAGAGCCGGCGATGGGCCGTGCCTCAGTGGCGTGGGATTCAGATTCGCCCTGACTGGGTGGCAGGTGAATGGCTGGGCCATTTGCTTTCCTCTCTGAGCCTCAGTTTCCCCATCTTAAAAATATGGGTACCAGCACTTACCTCTTAGGTCATTCTGGGTTTCAAAGCCCGGGATGCATTTTGTATAGAGAAAGTATTCTCTTTTCCCTATATACTCCTTCCCTTAATGCTGAAGGGTACTGATGGGCAGTATCTATCAGAATTAAAATGCCCGTGCCTTGAACCCAGCAATTCCATGCTGAGATATTGAACATGCAGATACATTTCCATGTGTGCAAAATGTCTTAATAGTGACTGCAGTGATTGTTCATAAGAGAGAGGGAGAGATGTGAGGACAGCCTAAACGGATTAAGTAAATTATGATATATCCATGCAAAGAGATATTTTGCAGCTTTTGCAAAATGGAGGCAGGCCATTTAAAGTGATATGGGATGGTAAGACGTGCCGCTCCAGCGTAAGGCAAGACGGTGGGTGAGCTCTGCTGGGTGGGTACAGAAGGAAAGTACAGATGTGTGTTTGCAAATGTGTGCAGCAGCCCCTGTGGACCCCTGGTGCACTTTTGTACTTTTTGAATTTCGTGCTACATGCGTTTATTCATATAATTTAATTAAAAATATTTTCAAAGGAAAAAAAAAGGCAACCTCCCAACCCTCCTTTCCCCCAGAAATGCGAATGGAAAGAGCTTATTCTAGTATTTGTACCAATTCTATCATTTAGTCCTCGTAACCGAGAGCTTCCAGAGCTATTTTTCTTCCCTGTGGAATTGTAACATTTTGTATCTGGCTTCTAGATTTCCAGGGCAGGAATGAAATCTAAAAATCTCAAACGCCCACGACATGGCATTCTGGGGTGGGAGAGAAGAAACCTTCGCCTGACTGTATTCCTCGTTTGTTGTTGGTTGAGTTGCATTTGGTTGTGGACCAAGATTGTGACTGCTCAAAGGTTGGCATGAGCTGCTCCTACCAACCCTCCAGCTGGGGACTGCCGAGGACCCCACAGCGACGCTCCCGGCCTGATAGGTCCTCTTGTCTGCAAGAGAAAAGGGCTTGGGATGGGCAGGAGAGCGGGGAGGCACACCTTTCCCATTAAAGCTGTGTTTTGTTTGTTTTTAAATTAGAATTACCAGCAACTCCACTTCTAGGTTTATTCCCAAGAGAACTGAAAACATGTGCCCAAACAAAACCTTGTCCAGGAATGGGAGGGGAAGTTGGGAGTGATTGCACAATGCAGGGCTCCCCAACCTATAGTGAGCTGTGCAATTATTTCATTATGTGTTACAATGTAACAAGAATAGAAACAAAGTAACAAATAGACACAAATGTAATGTCCTTGAATCAACCCTAACCACCCCCCTTCCCCCTTCCATGGGAAAATTGTCTTCCATGAAGATGGTCCCTGGTGCCAAAAAGTTTGGGGATCTCTGGCTTAATGGGTGTGGGGTCTCCTTTTGGGGTGATGAAAATGTAGAACTAGATGGAGGCGGGGTTTGCACAACAACGTGAATGTAGTAAATGCCGCTGAATTGTACCCTTTAAGATAGTTAATTTTGTGCTATGCAGATTTCACCTCAATTTAAAAAAAATGAGAGCCATCTGTAGTGAGAGGTCCTCCGCCTCTAGATTAGTCATTCATTGCTCAAGAGGGATTGCTGGAATGTGTCAATAAATTGGACTTCCTTTGCCTTTAAATAGGTAGCTATGAGGGTGAGGTTCCTGGTGGCAACTCAGGGACACGTTGCAGAAATGCATTCCTAGAGTTCGGACGAATACTCTGGATGATGCTGACGGCTCGTGATGATCACTCCTCTGTAGAATTCTGTTATTTTCCCTGGAGAATAATAGAAGAGAGAGAGAGAGATCTGGTTGACTCAGTGAACTCTGATTAGGAAGTTGTGTCTCAATTAGGTTTCTTCCCGTTCATCAGAAGGGTGCTTAATGGTGTGAAAAATCAACCGACGTCATGAGTTCCTGGAGTAGGCAGCTGTTTGTGCCCACCTGGTATCTTGGGGGACTGTCCCTCCTGGGAGCATGATGGAGGTGTGAAGGGGCTGCCCTGTGCTTGGCTCGCCCGGTGCCCAGAGCTGCCCCTCCCAAGACCTGGCCCTTCAACCATCCCTCGAGGTCTTGGGCCACCCATCTCCTGCCATCAAGTCCACTTTGGTTGCGGGCAGTTCCAAGAACCCCAGCTGAGACTGGGCTGTGATGGAAGATGACTAAGGACCTGCGTCCTGGTTTGCCCCAGCCAGCCTGGTTTACCTCCGGCGTCCTGGCGTCCTCACTCACAGCAATCCCTTTCACTTCAGTGACGTGGGATCAATTCAGTGGGCGCCCTGGATGTGTGCGTGTACAGGGGCCACTGCACACCCAGAGGTCCTCCATCGTCCCACCCTGCTGGTCCCCTTGCTCGGGGACTCTTTTTGCTTCTCGTCGGTAATGACAGTTAACGTCTTTGGTAACCTCCTACGTGTCAGACCTTTAAACATGTTTACACATATTATTAGCTCATTCACCCCTCATGGCAGCCCTGTGCAGTGGGCATCCAACCCCTCCTGCCTGACCCCTGAGCTCCACAGGTGACCTTTTACAGTCCATTTCTTGTAATTCCTTCCAGAGTTTGTTTATGCAAAATACCAGCCACTGCTAATACGTGTGTTTATTTTTTCTGCCTTTCTTACAGTGAAAGTAGCCTGTGTTACGCATCGCTCTGTAGCGTGCTTAACGGCGCATCTTGGCCAGTGGAGGTATTTTTCATCAAGGTTTGGGAAAGGGCCTCCCTCCTTCCTCAAACCACGGCTTGTCTGGGCTGAGGCCGCTCCTGCCCTAACCCGTGTCTGTGGAAGCGGGTTGACCTGGCCTCCCTGCCTGGAGAAGTCTGTGGGATTTTTTTTGGCTGCAAACCTGTAACAAGCTTTCAAGATAATGCTGTTTCTTGGAGGCCCGGCCGTTGCTTAAACAAGTGCAGATTAAATGCTTGTGTATTCTATATTGATTTGGTCTGGGCAGCTTGCCAGTCCCACAGAACGTGAAGATGGTGATTCAGGCCCTTCTCTGTCGGCATTTCTGAGAGGTCTGGAGTGAGAAGCTGACTGGGCTTGGGTTTTCCAGTAGTGGGTGGCAGGTAGCACGGGCCTCCTGGCTATGACAGTTCTGTGGTCAGGTAGTCAGTCAGCAAGCCCTGGAGGCTGCAGTAGCCTCCTGATTGGTCTCTGTACCTCCACCCTGTGTCTTGTTTTCCAGGTAGTGGCCAGAGTGCGCCTTTTTAAGATGTTCATGTCCCTCCTCTGCTCCCAGGTCTCTTAGAGTAAAACCCAAAGTCCTGCACTTGGCCTACAAGGCCCCTCCCCGCTTGTTCGCTCTTTGCTGGCCACTGGCCTTCCGGGTGTGCTAGAGAGGCCAAGCACCTTCTACCCCAGGGCCTTTGCACGTGCAATCCCATCTGTCTGGAATGCTCTTGCCTGGTGTTTGCACTGTCCCTCTCTCAGCACATCTCGACTCTAGTCCTTTCTCATCAATTTGGAGGGGCCTTCCTGACCACCTGTCTACAACATCACCCAACACTCTCTCCCTACCTTTTCTAAGTTTGTTTTTCCTCATAGAACTTCTAGTCACCTTCAAGAAACATATAGTTATCTTTCTATCTGTGTTTTGTGCTGGAATGTCAGCTTCATGAGAGCGGCAACCTTGTCTCCCTAGTTCATGGATGTATCTCCATGTTTCTGGAAGAACTTAACTCTATGAGGGTGGCCTGAATGCCGTAACAGCACCCCCTTCGCAGCTCAGTGGCCGGGTCTGGGGAACCTGCAGACTTAAGGCCACATGTGGCCTTCTAGGTTCTTAAGTGTGGCCTTTTGACTGAATCCAAATTTTATAGAACAAATCCTGTTATTTTTATTAATGCTTTCTTTGTTCATCTTTTATATTTATATTTTATTTTTAAAAATGAACATATTTAAAATACCAAAGAATAAAATAAGTTTAAATGAAATAATCCTCCCAGATTGGCTGGCACAATTAGAACATTAATTAAACCATCAGGGCTGCTATACTCATAATTTAGTTCTAAGTTCCCCAGCCTGACTGGTGCCACTACCACACAAGGCTGGTTGGTGAGAGTTTATGGGAGTTGAGAATGCCAGTCTGTTATCAGATTTTGACAACAGTGCACTGTATTTCTATTTGAAGTGGAATTTGAATAGTTTCACAGCTCGACAGCATTTTTTAATTCTGATAGCCCATCATGTCAAGGAAGAACAAGAGAACACTGTAGGAAGAAAGCAGATTTTTTAATGAGGATTGGGAATTGCAATATTATCTTGTTTCTGCTAAAGATAAGATGATTTTCTTGCTTTGTGATACTGCAATATCAACATTTGAGAAATTCAGTGTTCATCAGCATTATAACCCTCATAAGGATCACAACTATTTTAAATTAGAGGGAGAGGTGTGAAAGGTTGTTTTGCAGAAATTAAAAGATGAAAAGCAAAAGCAAAGACAATTCTCTAAAGCAGCAATAAGACCTGGAAATAATGCCACTGAAGCAATTTATTATATAAAGTAGTTTATATACTCAGGAAAAAAGGGAAGCCATTCAGTGATGTAGAAATTGTGAGAGAGTGCACTGTCAAAGGTGTAGGATGCTTAGACCCTGGTAACATTTCCAAATACAAAAACTGCCTCCAAGGAGAACCATAAATGATTGGTAGCTGAATTAGCCTTCAGCTTAACAGAGCAACTTCATGCAGTACTTCAAAAGGAAAATATATATTAGTTAATCACTTTGGATGAATCAACTGATACTACTGACTCTGTGAGTTTTATACTTCATTTAGGTCATAACAGAAGATTTTCTTTGCTACGAAGAGTTACTCGCTTGGGGCACTCTTGCAAATAGAACACAGGGAATAGACATCTTCAAAAATCTTCAACAAGATAAATCTCATAAAGTTGGACTGAATTTGGTAAATTTAGTGACTGTATGTATGGACAGTGTACCTTCCATGACAGGAAAACATGAAGGGTTTATTGCACAGATTTAAAAAAGTATTAACACATCCAGATGTTCTCATTTCTTTTCAATGTACCTCACAGCAGCAAAATCTCTATGCTAAAGCTACTATTTTAAGTGATACTTTGCAAAAAGTTGTAAGTATTGCTAACTGCATTAGTGGAAATGCAGCATGGCATCATCAGTTTTGTAACATGCTAAAGTTGAACTGTGAGGAGTTCAATGTGGATTTGCCATATCATTCTAAAGTGCTTTCGCTATTGCAGAGACAGATGTTAGCCAAATTTTTATCTCTGTGAGTACAGATAGTTAACTATTATGAAGAACAGAATCAGCAACGTGAATTATTGAAAGAAGATTTCTATAGGAATGCAGCATTTCTGTGTGATGTCACATCAACTCAAAATGACTTGAATATTCTTTGCAAGGTAAAACTAGGTCTATATATGACATGTGGCAAAAAATCCAAGCATTTTGGAAAACACTATCTTTTTTCAAAACACTTCTTCTTCAAAAGGAAATTTCAGATGAACATTTTCTCCAGTTAGCGCAGATCATTGATGCGCAGGATGATATATGTGAATCATTTGATGAATATGCAGCTGTTACAGACATATTAGTTGGAGAATACATGAAAGGTTCACTGACTTAGAGAATCATGACATCACACTCAAAATTTCAGCCTCACCTAGTTGATATCACCAAGGCATCTAAAGAACTGCAGATTTGATCGAGCTCTCAGTAGATGACATTTTGAAGTCATTGTTTGATGCTAAGAAAGATCCAGTTGAAATATAGAAAAATGCAGTAAAATATCCATGCCTTGAGTAACATGCCCCCAAAATGCTTTCTTGCTTTTCAACCACTTCTTGCTGTGAATCTACATTCTCCTACTTAACCCATATCAAGACATCCTTAAGGTCACAAATGATGGATACCCATCTAGAGGATCAGCTGAAACTGTGGACCTCTGTGCTGCAGCCAAATAAATATTCAAATGCTTTCCAACAAAAAGCAGACACAACAAAGTCATTAAAAGGTTAGCTAACTTTAAAATTAAGAGTTTTAATTTTTGAAATTATTAAGTACATAGCAGCTAGATTTTTACAAAATAATGTGCATTTTTAAGTATATCTAATTGAAGTTCCTTGGGTGCAGCATTATTTGCTTACATCTAAATTAATGCAGCCTTCCAACATGAAAAGATTCCCCACTGCTGGTTTAGTCCAATAGAAGTTTCTGTCTTTCCCATGGAACAGTTCAATCAGGGTATGAAGCAGGCCTTCCACATGGTGACTCAGGGACCCAGGATTCTTCCATCCTGTGGCTTATTTACCCCCTAGGGCCTGCAACTCTCAACTAAGTCCCTACATATGGGAAGAGAGCATGTGATGATCGTGTGGGAGTTCTTATTGGCCATACCTGGAAGCAGTTTGCCTCCTTTTTAGGCAGATCCCATTGGCTCAAACTCAGTCACATGACCACTCCTAACTGCAAAGGGGGCTGGGAAATGTAGTCCAGTTGTGGACCTAGGACAAAGGGGAAATGGACTGGTAAACAACTAACTGGCTAGTCTACAGCAAAACTGTACTAGCAGCATGCACTTCTTTCTCAGGAATGCTTACAAATACCAGGCTCTGCTGGTATTGAACCAAACTTAAGGTTAGAATGGCTAAATCCCCATCCCAGGGGAGCAAGAAGACAGGCTCCAGGTTTCTTGGTACAATATTTCTGCTCTTAGCTTCCTATCAGCCAAAAAATCCCATTTTATGCTGTGATGGACATTTGAGCTGCTTACAGTCTCTATCTTCTGGAAAAAAAGTAGCAATAGTGTCCTTGTATATACACCTTTGTGTGCAAGTTCAAATGCACCTGTTTGGTTTTCATTTCAGGGCGGCAGCATCAATTCCCCATCCATTTAGTAGCTTGCTCTCAGCTAAGGGTGTCAAATTTGCATAGGGTCACACAAATTTGCAAATGTGCAAGAGTCACACCGGGTTCTGACAAACCAAATAATGGGGCCCAAGCCTGGGAGTTAGCACTGTAGCTTCCAGACCTAGCTCCACCTTGGACCTGCTACTTAACCTCTTTGAGTGTAATGGGGCCGTTTGACATTAACCGGAATTTTTTGAGCGCCTGCCGTAGTACTTCCTATTTGCTCACGTTTCCTGAGCATGGTGTTCAAGCTCTTTAAGTGTGTTGCTACATTTAATCCTCACACAGCAATCCTTTTGGGGAACATTTTGTTGTCTGTCCCAATTTGCAGATGAGGAAACCGAGGCACAGAAAATGTCAGCAAATAGTTGGTAAGTGTACTACCTTCCTGGTAGGACAACAGGCAAGTCCTTTAAGAACTGCATGGGCATAGAGGAAAGAGGCTAGATTTAGAATTAAGGGTAGGCATGGATTCAAATCTGGGCATTGCTGGGTCCCTTAGGAAAGTTCGCCCTTTCTAGGGCCTCAGCTTTCTCATCTGTAAACAGGCATAAGATCCACCTATCCGGGTTCGTTGGATTGGTCCTTCCTCCATTTATTTATTCAGCCAGTGCTGTGCCAGGAGTGATGGAGCATTGATCTGATGAGGTCCTGGCTCTCTTGCTCTAGAGGGGGGTTCTCTAGGATTGGAGATGAAGCCCATTTACTGCCTGGCTGTGCCCAGTGCTTCTTAGGCCCTTGGGGACCGGTGTTATTACAATAATGGATAATTACATGTGTCATAAACTGTTAAGTGCCATAGAAGTGTTGTTAGGCAGGAATAATATTGAAAATTCTGTTGTCACGTGGCGGTTGTTCTCAGTATGCGAGGCAGCTATGAGAAAGTGGGGGAGAGCCAGGCTACTTAGGGGCTCGGTACTAGCTGCATTTGCTGGGGCCTGACTTGTTCCAGGAAGCACTTTACATGCACATATTAACTCATTTAGTCTTCCTCCCAAGACCGTGAGGAAGGTACTATCATTATCCCCATTTTATAAATGAGGAAGGTAAAGCACAGAGAGGTTGAGGAACTTGCTTAAGGCCACACAGCTCCAGAGTGGCAGAGCTTGTGGTTTTAATTTCCATGCTCTGTGGACTCCAGGGACTGCGTCTGGACACTTGCCCAGGGCCGGCGATGCCTGCCAGGCAGCATGGGGCAGACTCCAGGAGTGGCGGGGTTGTGCCCGCTCTCGGGACCCATCATGGTGGTTTGCTCTTAATCCCAGGGTCCCCCTTGCACAGGATCACACAGAATCAGCAGCTTGGAGACCAAGCCAGATTCGGGCTCACTCCCTGCCTTCACCCCCTTGCCATTCCTGTGCTGGCACAACATTCCACACTGACACCTGCGGGTTCCCTGTGGCCACCAGAGCCCCTCTGACTGTGTGCAGGGCTGGACAAAAGTGCCAGGAATGAATGACTTCCAGGAGCCCAGCTCCCTGGGTGGGGTGACTGCGAGGTGACTTTCTCACTGTCTCCCAGGTGGCCCAGCTGCCTGCAGTGTTCTGTGCACAGCGCTCACTGTTCCAGCTTGATAATGTCCCCGGACGGACTTCTTTCCTTCGTCTCATTCCCCCACTCCTCACGCGCCGCTTCCTGGGGTCACCTCCAGATTAGCCACCCGCACTCCAGTTCTTGTCTCACACCTGCTTCTGGGGAATCCCAAACCGAGACCCCGAGAGTAGCTGGACTCTGCCACCACAAGAGCAAAAGGGTTTGTCTCCCAGCACCCAGCGGCATGGAAGCCCACCTCTCCCCTTCCCGAGGGTCCTGAGCCTCAGAACATGGATGGTGAAGCTTCGCTGAGGTTGGACTGGCCAGACTCTCCCCGGCCCCTCGTTCCCCAGCCTGCTGCCTTCAGGAGCACCCTGGGGTTCCTGGGACCACGCGTGTGTGTGAACAACTGCAGATGGCACTGCTATCTCGATGAACGGGGAGCTGCTAAGGTCACACCTCTGGGGTGGGAAAAGGTGACAGCGACCCTCTCGGCTGCTGACCCTGAAAAGATCTGGGAGAAAAGCCAAACAGTTTGGGTCTTGCCGCTGTCCTGACCTCAGCATGCCTGATGTGCTTCTGTTTCCACCGGGATGGCTTAGGAAGTGGACTGGGCATTGCACGGAGAATGAAACTCAGGTGCTTTTGCCAGGGGGCTGGTGGGCAGAGCTGGGCCTTGGCAGGGTTGGGAGGCTCAAGTCCGTGGTGGGAGCTGTGTGGGGCGTGTGGTCGTGGAGGGAGGGATGGGGAGCTGGTGCCCACCCAACAGCTGTGGCCTCTTGGTCTTTGCTGCTAGAATAATAATTTGGTCAGGTGGTGGTGGTCTAGAGAGGCATCCTGATTGGTCCAAGACATGTAGCCAGCCACTCTCTTTGCCAGTGATTGGTCTGGAGGCCGCCATGTGGCCAGGTTGTAGCCAATGAGACAGAAGAACAAGTGTCCAGGGGCTTCTTTGATTAATTTCCTCCCCAAGAGGGAGCCCAGGAGGAGAAAGTCCTTCTTCTCTTTCTCCTGTCTGTCCCCTTCTTCCCTGCTTGGATGCAGACGGAGGCCCAGACGCCCCGGAGCTGAGGAAGGCAGAGCAGGGGCTGGAAGGGAGCCCGAGTCCCCGATGACGCAACTGAGCCTGCGAGGCAGCCGTGCCGCCCACCTCCGAGTTTCTTGTTAAGTAAATAACACATGTCCTTATGGCTTAAGCCACTTTTAGTTGGGTTTTCAGTTCTTTCAGCCAAATGCATGCTGATGGAGAAGGTCACCGATTTCAAGAAGTTCTTTCTGGAGAATTCTTTAATATCTTAACTCTTGATCCACGACTCACTTTGGAACTATCAGCACTTAACTGAATTAGACCTCCCTTACGTTTTGCTCCTGTGACATCTAAGTGTACGAAATCCTGGCCTAAAAAGGGTCCTTGGTGTCGCTTGGGTCATCCCCACTCTGCTGCCTGCCTCCTAGAAGACGGTATTTTAATCTGTATTAGTCAGGAGTCTTGTGATTGCCATTAAGAGAAACCCAGCTCAACTGGCTAAGTGAATAAGTAAATTCTATCTATTTCCCTCTGTATCTACTGAAAGAGTTTATTGGCTCTGCAATGGAGAAATCAAGGCGTAGTTTCTAGTATTGCAGCTTCAGGTACAGCTGCATCCAGGGGCTCGAACAATATCACTGGGAATGTCCTCTTGTGCTCCTGGCTTTGCTTTCTTCTGTTGGCTGTGTTCCTGGCAGGTTCTCCTCTTGAGGTATCAGGGTGGCTGCTGAGACGCCCAGACTCACATCCTCCCAGCTTTGCAGTCCCAGTGGAAAGAGAACAGCTGGTGCTCAGTGGTTTTATCATGCCTCCCAGTTTCATCTCAGGGGCCTAGCGAAGGCCACGTGCCCATCCAGAACCAATCGCTATGCTCAGGGGGATACAAAATGCCGGTTGGCCAGTAGCCCTGGTCACATGGTGCAGTGGCACTCATCTCCCGGAACAACAGGGGATGGGGTTGGGAGGGGGATGCTCCCCAAAGGCAAACTGGGTGAGATGAGCAGAAGGGAACCAGAGCCCGGGCAGGCAGAAACAGCAGATGTCTCCTCACAGCCTAAGGTATTTTGGGAGGAGAGGAGACACTGCAGATTTCCTCTAGTTTCTTTTTTTAATTGCTAGTTGTAGAACCTTTTGTTAAAAAATCTTACACGTGAGGCTAGCATGTAAAGGACAGAGAGGAGGTGCTTCTCAGGTTGGCGCTGTGGGGAGGCGAGCGGTGGCTTCTCATCTGGGTGAAGCCGTGGAGCAGTTCCGGATCCAGCTGTGTCCCTGGCCTGCGGTGGCGCCAGCACCGGGAGGCCTTGTGGAAAGTGCAGGTTCTTGGGCCTTGCTCGCCCCCCCTGCAACCTGAAACGCTGCAGGTGGAGCCCAGGCCCTTGTGTGGGTTTTCACAAGCCCTCCAGGTGATTCCTAGCATTCCTGAGTTTGAGAGACACTGGGGTAGGGAAGATAATTGTGGAAACTGTTTTGGTTTGGTTGTTGGTGCATGGCTTGTCCACGCCTCTTTCTGCCCTCTCTCTTCCTTTCGTGAGCTGTAAGTTCCTTAGGGCTGCCCTTTCAAATTGCCACAAGTATGATGACTTGAAACTGCAGAAATTTATTCTATCATGGCTCCGGAGGCCAGAAGTCTGGAATCGAGGTGTTGGTAGGGTCATGCTCCCTCCAGAGGCCCCGGGGAGGGTCCTTCCTTGCGGCTCCTGGCAGTAGCCGGCAGTCCTGGTGTTCCCTGGCTTGTAGCTGCATCACTCCAGTCCGTGCCTCCATCAGCACGTGGCCTCCTTCTCTGTGTGTCTCTGTGTCACCTCTTATAAGGACACCAGTCATTGGATTTAAGGCCTACCCTACTCCAGCATGACCTCATCTTAACTAATTATATCTGCAAAGGCTGCATTTCCAAATAAGGTCACATTCTGAGATTCCAGGAGGACATGAATTTGGGGAGGGGGCAGATACTGCTCAACCCACGACCTGAATCACCTGCCTTCAGTGGTTCCAGAAATGTGAGTTTCTAGCCCACGTCAATCCCTGAGAATTGGGTGAACAGAGCATTACTTTGGTCCAGATAGGACAACTTATTTTTCTCAATAAAAATGATATGGATTATCTGGCACATTTATATTGCCCTTGTCCCATTGAAACATAATTTTTAGGGGTGGAGCTCTGTTCTCCCCATAAGAAATATCATGCAGGGGTGTAGGCTGTAAAACATAGCCGCTATGATTGGAGCCAGGATAGAAGCTCTGCCTGCTTGCTCCCTTGCTAAGGCATATTTTTTAAATTCTAGGATTTCACAGAATGGAGTTTGAAAATAATTGCTTAATACTTTAAGCTAAAAAAAAGTAACCAAAAAAAAAAAAAAAAGGCTTGTAACCCTTGTACCAATCTCCATTAATGCTCACAAAAATGCATGTATATGGTAAAAGCAGTTCACATAGTAAAGTCACAGAATAAAACTTCTTTTGTGTTCTCCCACCAAAAGTCAGTCTTTCGCTCTGCTGATACCACCTATCATTCCAGAAAAAATATTCTGTGTGCATGCCAGTCTGTGTATGGGGGTGTGTTGTTTTTATCTTTATGCGAAGGAAGGCATCATATACCCACGGTTTTGCATTTTGATTAAAAAAGTAGTTTATATTCCAGAGCTCTTCACACACATGCACAGAGTTTTCCCCTATCCTTTGTAATGGCTGTGTAACATTCGTTCTCTGCATGTATTATGATAAAAAGCCTCTCTGTTGGTGGGTGTTTATTGTTTCTCGTTTTTTTCCCTCACTGTAAACAATGCTGCTGTGAACATCTTTGCCTCCCTCACACATTGTCACCCTCCCGCAGTCCCTTTGCTAGACCTTTCTTAATTCCTTTTGGAGCTTTCCAGCAGTGTGTGTCCCATCCGAAAGAAGATAGAAGTTTGAAAGCAAGGTGGTCACTCCATGTTACAGTCATTCGATTTCTTAAATTTCCTCTTCCGAGGATATCTTCTTGAAAAAATAAAGTTTTGCTTTTATAGTTTTTTGGAGACAAATGCCTGCAATAGGTAATCTCTGACTGTGGAATTTTCCTGAAGAATTCCCAGCCAATAAACATCTTCTGATTAGTTGAATAATAAATTGGCTTTGGGAGAAAGTTCTAGGCACAAATATAGAATTGACACCTGCTCTCCAGACAGGGACGGGCTGTAAATATTGGGACAGGGTGAAGTCTGCAGAGTCACATTATGCATTTTTAAAAATCTCTCATAAATATATAAATAGCGCCCATGTTGTTCCTAAGGACCCAAGCTTGACTTCTCTGAGCAATTATTTAATTGAGGTGTTCAGTGAAATTGTTTTGTTGTTCTTTTCTGTTTTTAGATTTGGCAAAAGCATTATTATGGACTCTTCTAGTTAATAGGCAGATCTTTCTGATGAAAGTTACTTTGGTATAAAAAGTCCTAGCCTGGAGAAGTTGGGAAAATCATTTTTCTCCTGAGAGTCTCAACTTCCAAATCTGTCAAATGGGTTGGTTAGATCAGAGTCTTCGAGACTTTTCCAATTCAGCTATTCCATAGCAATTTGAGGGCCATAGTAGCTTGTGTATATGTCACTGATGTTCCTGGCTTTAGAAGTTTTTTGACTTAGGTGGGTCAGTGTGTTGGTCTTAGGAAAGGAGACTTATCCAGGCCAGAACTCGAATTTTTTTCTTTTTTTTTTTTTGAGACAGAGTCTCACTTTGTTGCCCAGGCTAGAGTGAGTGCCGTGGCGTCAGCCTGGCTCACAGCAACCTCAATCTCCTGGGCTCAGTGATCCTACTGCCTCAGCCTCCCGAGTAGCTGGGACTACAGGCATGTGCCACCATGCCCGGCTAATTTTTTGTATATATATTTTTAGTTGGTCAATTAATTTCTTTCTATTTTTGGTAGAGACGGGGTCTCGCTCAGGCTGGTTTCGAACTCCTGACCTTGAGCGATCCGCCCGCCTCGGCCTCCCAAAGTGCTAGGATTACAGGCGTGAGCCACCGCGCCCGGCCTCGAATTATTTTTATTTATTATTATTATTATTTTTGAGAGAGAGTCTCACTCTGTTGCCCTGACTAGAGTGCCATGGTGTCACCCTAGCTCACGGCAACCTCAGACTCCTGGGCTCAAGTGATCCTCCTGCCTCAGCCTCCCAAGGAGCTGGGGCTGTTGTGCACACGATGAGGCCTTGCTAATTTCTTCTATTTTTAGTAGAGATGGGGTCTCGCTCTTGCTCAGGCTGGTCTCCAACTCCTGAGCTCAAGTGATCCCCTTGCCTTAGCTTCCCAGAGTGCTAGGATTACAGGTGTGAGCCACAGTACCCAGCCTAGAACTTGAATTTTTAACTCACCCAAGTGTCTGGTAAAAAGTGGGCTCTTAGCAGTCATCTAGAATTAGGTTTGGATGTATATAGCAGAGAAAACCAAAATAGTTAGGGCTTAAACAAGGTAGAAGTTACTTTTTATCTTTCACCACTGGTGTGCTGATTCCATAATGTCAAAAATGCCCAAGATCCTTCTGCTTTCTTCTCTCCCATCCTTGGTCTGTGATCTCCGTCCTCCTGGGCATCTACCTCATAGTCCAAGATGGCTCCCAGAGCTCCAGCTATCAGCTTCACCTTCCAGGCAGCCCCAGGAGGAAGCAGGTGCACCTGTCTTTAAACAATCTTCTCAGAGGTCTCACTCAACACTTTTACTTACATCTTATGGGCCAGAACATAGTCAACGGCCATACTTAGCTGCAGGGGAGGCCAGAAAATAGAATTTTCAGCTGCCTCAAATGAATTTGGGGTTCTCTTCTTAACACGGAAGGGGAAGACAGATGTTGGCATAGGCAGGTGCCAATATGTTCTAGGATTGGGATTTGGCCATTTAGTCTGAATCAAAATAGACTTTCCAGCTAGTAAGTTTGAGACTTCCCCCATCTGGTTGGGCTCGGGGAAGCAGAGTTTGTTAGCTCCTACCGAGCTGGTGAAGTGCATGCTAAAGGCCCCTTTTCACGGACCTGGGGGACCCCAACTCATACGACGACCTCCCTGTAGAGTCTGGCACGGTGCTTGCCTGTAGCAGCCATTTTGTCAGCACTCGTGGTCTGATAGTGGAATTTTCTGCTAATTTTATGGTGGGGAGGAATTTCCTTTGCTGACTTAATATTACAGAGGTTCATATATGGGGGCTTTTCTCTCCCACCAGAGACCAAAGGATCACTGCAGTCAGAGATACGGATATTTCCTCCAGGAATCCCGTAGTAGAGTTCTTGGCATGCAGTTGGTTTTGTAAATATTGGTTGGATTATATTCTGTTTGGGGACGAGTGGCTGTGGCTGGTGCTGGCCACATGTGATGTGGGTGAATTTGCCTCTTGGACGCCAGCCTCTCCCCACCTCTACACTCCCTGCTTCTCCTGCCCACACCATTCTTGTTGCTCCAGTTGAAATGTCCCATCCTGTGACTTCACTCCAAAGGACCCAACCCCTTATATTCCATGGCACTTGCTCCCCAACCCGGTCACCCCAGCCCTGTGGACAGGAGAGGCCGAGGGCCTCCCCACCGCCCGTCGGGGCGGCATCTAACTTGCAGCAGGAAGCACAGTGGTTCTCCACTGGCCGCACCGCCGTCCCCGGGAGAGTGTTCTCCCACCCCAGCTGCTGCGTCGGGTGCTGTGGGGCTGGGACACTACCGTCTGTGCTGTGACGGGACCTCCGGGTACCTCCAGGCCCCTGCCTGCCCGGGACCTGCATTTTCAGCAGGCGGTGCCGGTGACTCTGATGCAGGCGGCTCAGGAGACACAGTGCAAGCGATGTCTTCGCTCCCAAGACGGGATCGGGCAGGTCCCTCCGACGTTCGTGGGAAGGGTCTGTGTGTCGCCAGCTGCCAGGGCGAACCAAAGATGATGAGACCCTTGATGGGCCTCTCTGCTCCTGGGAGGGCAGACCCCCCCTCCGTCTCACCTGTTGACACTCCTGTCGCTTTTATCCGAGGATGTGGGCTGTTTCGGGGAGGGACGGACGAGGGGGAGGGGGTGTTGTGGATGAGGCTGTGAAGGGAGGAAGGGGTTTAACGGGCAGGCGTCCTTTCTTTCCACCTGCTGGCTGCGGGGTCCCCGCGTGTGGCGCTGTCGCAGTGCACAGGGGCGCTCGGCAGGGTGTCGAGTGGACGGATCAGCAGCTCCACCGCCATCCCGGTCCCCTCCCCTGGGCCGTGGCTCCCACAGCGGGTGTTGATGTCCCGAGGACCGAATCCTTGGCGCTTTCCGCCCGAGCACTGCACAAAAGCCCGAGATGCGGGGCGCAGAGAGCAGCTGCTCGTATTTATTTTCCAAACCCAGACTTGATTGTATTTGGATTTTGTGCCTCTTCTGCTGCTGCTGCTTCTTTTTTTCCTAAAGGGACCGGCTTCGACGCGCAAAGACACTGGGGAGTTTCTGGGAGGTTATTACATATTTTCTCTCACGTGGTTGCCGCTGTTTGTCAAAACAGCCTCCACTCGGGCTCCGCGTCCCGGCTGAGTGCGATTTGGTTTTCTGTCCTTGTTCCCCTTCCTTCAGGCTCCGGGCTGTTCTGCTGGAGTTAATTCCCGGGAGCATTAGGTGTTGATTTTTGTATTTTCTCGTTTGTTCTGGTGCATTCAAATGGCTACTTTTATACGGCTGGGGTTTCTGTTTTCTGGGCTTGATTTTTGAGAAAGGTTTTGTTTGGGAAGCTCAGAGAGATGTGGCAAGGAATGAGATGAGAAAAGTCGATGGAGATGGCTGAGGTCAGCAGAGAGCGGGTGGCCGGCACCCGTGTGTTACCCACGTGAGGGTTCTGCAGGCCCCTATTGGTTTATTTCCTCCGGAAACCCGGCTGTTTGTATTTAACGGTGTTGAGAGGGATGAGAAAGAAGGAAATCGGGGGATCGATGAGAGGAGGGCAGTGGTGCAGACGGAAGGGCTGGAGGAGGTGTGTTTATTCCTGTGTTAAGAAAAGACCTGCAGAGCCCCACAATGTCCCAGTCTCTGAAGCGGTGTTAGGAATGGAAGAGGAAAGGCGTAGAGTAGAGCCTTATCTTCAAAGCATTCACATTCTCCGGAGGCAGACCCGAGTTTCAGTCCAACACAGTGACTATCATGGTAGCAATGTGCTATGGAGAGCAGGAAAGAGCAGGGAGGGCTTCCTGGAGGAGGTGATGAGTGGACAGTTGAGTTTTAGAGGGGAGAGGGAGAGAGGAAGATGCAGTGAAGTCTCAGGCTTAGAAACTGTAAGGGAGATGGAGTGAGACTTCTAAGTGTGGATGTTGTGGCCAGGCCAGGAGGTTCTGTGACACTCTGATTTATTCTGGCATGTTCCCAAGGATTGGGCAAAGGCTCTCTGGCCTTGAGGACTAGCTATAGTTATGGTCAGGGTTCTTTGGGTTGGAGGAAATAGAAACTCAGGCCAAACTAGTTTAAGAAAAAAAAAGTCCTTTTGATTTATGTAAGGGGAAAGGTTAGGGTTGCTGGCTTCAGGCATGGTTGGACCCAGGAACTCAGGACGTTCCATTGGCTCTTAGTCTGTGGGCTCTGTGTATCTGTGTAGCGCCTCCGTTCCCAGACAGCTGGTCTTCTTGTAGTGACAAGATGACTGTCTCTTGTTTCAGCTCACATCCTTGCCTTTTCCCAGGCCCAGCAGGACAGCATGCCTCTTCTCTGATGGCGCTAGAATCCCAGAATTGAAGATAAGTTGGCCCAGGGGCACTCAGTGAGATTTGGAAGGTGGAGGCGGGACAAAGCCACCCTCTACTTGTCCTCTTGGTGAGCACTGTTGTGGAGGTGCCTGGCTTTTCCACGGTTGTGTTAGCTGAGGCCCCCCTGCCCACTCACGGCTTGGAGGGGTTGGAGAGGCAGGCCGCGGGGTTCCGGCTTCAGTGGGTGGACCGGCCGCAGCAGGCTTTGGTGCTACAGGGCAGCCTGTCGATGATGGCTTTTTCCTGATCATAGTGGCTTCCAGAGAGTGGCAGTGGTGGCGTGATTTTGTAGCTAGCAGCTTGGTTAGCAACTTCGCGATCCAGCATTCTGATTGGAAGCTTCCTGATCATACAAGAGACAACAGCTCCGTTGGTGCTCTGGATCTGCCACATGGCTTGGAGGGTCATTTCTGGAGCATTGACACATACAGCCCGTTTCTTCGTCCTTCCTAGTGATTCTGCCGGCCTGGGAGAAGCCCCTCTCTGTTTCAGCTAACTGGAGTGGATTCTGTTCTCTGCAACAAAACCCTGCCCAACACGCTGGGCATCTCTGGGCCACAACTGTCCCACTGTAGCCAACTCGTGCACAGTTTGGAAAAAAAAAAAAAAAAAAAACAACAACCCACATAAAAGAAACTTCTGGCCTTAGGTGGCCTGTAGCCAGAGGGTAGGCACGAGTACTTGATACCCTAGCGTTGACCTCCTGGTCCAAGTAGAACTTTTTAAAAAGAGCACGCACCATACTCTTATAAATTCATGTTCCTGTGAAACTGAATGCAGAGCTTTTCAGCCCAAATGCTGCTTCCTGGCCACCCATCTCTCTTCCAGACTAAGTACAACTACTTGGGAAATGTTTGTAGCTCCCACCAGGCTGGGAGCTCTGAATCACCAGGCCCTGGTCCCATACCTGGACAGAGAGTATGTGCCGAATGCACGTTTGCTGAATGAGTGATCACCTGAGTGAACACGTGGGTGTCAAAGTCTCCGGAGCCCCAGATGTGGTGGGTGAGCACCTTCTTTAAAGCAGAAATTCTTAGCTCATGTGGTGCTGTGGCCCCCTTGGTGGTTAGACAAAGCTGTCTCAGGACAATGCTTTTTTTTTTTTCCTTTCTTTTTTTTTTTAACAAGTAACTGCTGGTCTAGGGACAATGCTTTTAAATGCACACAAAATACAGAGGAGGACAAAGGAAACCAATTTTGTTGAAATCCAAATATTGAAATATGGGGAAAAAGAGATTTGTGATATGGTAATTTGCTCTTTCAACATGTTAAATACTAAGATATTGTTGGGGGTATGGCAGCTACCGTAACTCTAAAGTCGTGATCAGCGCACGTGACATTCTGAGATCTGCAAAATGGGAAGATGATGTGAAAATATCGGAGATTCTCTTGGTGGCAAGACCGCAGGTCCTGCTGCTCCACGTGGGTGTGTTGCTTAGGCCTGTGGCGGAAGGCGGTGCTATATTCCAGTTGGGGTTTCACTGTGTGAGTTTCTCCCATTCATGCTCTTGGAGCCCTGAATTCTGTCCGCATCACCCGCGGCCCTGGACTCTCTGTTGGAAGGAATGCTGTCTGGACTCATCTGGATGTGACTAGCCACTCCAGATTCCCTCTTTCCTCTCACCCTCCCTCTTGTATGACAGCGGCTTTCCACCGTCACCTTAGCCTGAGCCTTCAGAGGGAACATCGTTCTGCTGACACCTTGATTTTGGACTTCTGGTCTCCAGGGCCATGGGAGAATAACTTCCTGCTGCTATAAGCCATCTGGTTTGTGTCATTTGTTATGGCAGCCCTAGGAAACTAGCACGGTCTCTGAAGCTCTTCTTGCCGTAAACATTTACGAATAGAGTTTGATGACGGCTGTGTATAAGTTTTCTTAAAGTTGGCTGCACGTGATCTATCTGTGGCCCACCGTTCAAGGGTCTCCTTCCTGCAACTGAAATTGACTAGCAGGCAGACGGGGGAGGAGAATAAAAAGTCTACTAAGCTCTGGTTTGGGGTTCTACTGCAGCAGGTACTCGGAATAGTTACTGTGAGTGAATAGAATTACAGCAAATATGTTTTCGAGATGTGTTTTATGTGCTGAGCCCTGTTCTGAAATGCTATATAAGAGTGACTTCTTTTAACCCTCACATTAGCCCCACGGAGCAGATCCTATTGTCGATGCCATTGGATCTTTAAGGAACAACGTCTATTCTACTATAAAACAGGGCGCTTGAGTGCTCCTCCCACAGAGGAAGGCAGGCAGAGCCATCCCACTGACCAGGGAGGACCCAGCCCCTGGCAGTGACCGGCACTGCCTCTCCTGGGGTCCCATTGGCTTTCTGCTCTGTGACAGTGATCGCTGTCAGTATTGACCGGGCTGGAACTCGCTCTGTGCTGAATGGAATGTCAATCTCGTTAGATCATAAAGCCTGCACTGCTGCTGTCACTGTGAGCTTGGCCGGTGTCCCCTGCTCTCTCCTACCTCCCCTGCCACAGGGAACGAGAGCGGGTCTGGGGCTGGGAGCAGGTTGATCCGTGTAAATCATGCATAGGATTATGAATATGAACAGGGCACGGGCTCAATGCATGGTGAAGTCAGCTTCCCGGACCACCCTGTTTATTAACATGCCATCCCAGCTCAGATGCCACGTTTCGAAACAGTGTGCCAGTGTTATGATTTTGATTACTATTATTATTTGTGCGGCGGCATTTGGAAGCCCTTATTAAGTGATTCCCGTTGGCTTCTGCATGAATGCACAACGTGCACGGCTTCGGGACGAGTTCAGCGTCCCCAACACACACAGAAACATTGAAAGAGGAAGCCTTGGATGCCAGTGTTGGCTTTAGAGTACAAACAAATACTGATTTTTTGTTGTTGTTGTTGCCATTCTGGCTCTTTTGTGAAATGTTGAAGTGCTTTGATTCTTGAATCGGAGCAGGCTTTCGGGCACATGTCTTCCCACCCTTTGTTCCTGTGGACAGAAGTGATGGATTTTGCAGTCTGGAGGAATCTGTCATTTTGACTTCATCTGCTTGTTAGGCATCTCCAGTGTCGCTGATATGACAGCATTTGGGGTTTCTGCGCTTTCTCATGTCTCCCACCGGGAGAGCCAGGGGTGGAGGAGGGGCAGGATTTCCCACTTGTTTTAAGTTATTTCTACCTTGGACTTCCGACGATATTTTTAGAAGACATTAAACAAGTGAAAGGAGTCTGAGAGAGGCCCTCTGCTGTGCAGGGATATTTCCTGTATGTGCTGTTTCATTGCTCCCAGGCACGAGGCACTCACTACCTATAAGGTAGCCCATTCCATCAAAACTTGGCTCTGATCGTGATGGTTTGGTTTTTTTCCTTCTTTCTTTGTGTCCATAATCACCCACCCCTTTGAGCTTCTGGGGTCATTGACAACAAGTCTAGAACCCTGCTTACCTATTTGAGAAACAAGTATCACATTTCATCTTGAGGCTAAAGATTCTCCATTCCCTCTGCTTTTAGTTTGATGACAACTTGCCTGGGACGGTTTCCCTTCCTGTCTGTGCTCTGTTGAAAGACATTCCTTGATGACTTTTCCATGTGGCTGGTTCTGAGCCCTGATGCCCATGCCCCCTCCCTAATTATTATATTTGGTTCAAGGTGGTTGACATACCTCAACCCCAGGGAGGCATGTGACCAATCAGAACATAGCATCCTCCTGACCAATCAGAGCATAGCCTTCCTGCTGGCCAATCAGAACACAGCACCCCCACCCCGGCCAATCAGAGAATAGCATCGCTTCTAGCCAGTGTCATGGCTTTGGGGTGGCCCTGACCTACCGGACCTCATCTCTGAACTTTTGCTGGGACAATGTGGTCACATGCTCCCCCTCCCTCTCAGGGCACGAAGCAGGGTTCCCCCTTTGTCTTCTCATTTCCTTCAGTGAATTAACTCCCTTGTTCACTTAAGCTAGTTTGAGTTGTTTTTCTTTGACTTGCAGCTAGAACCCATCCTTCACTGTTACTTTGGATTTGTGCGCAGTTTCTCCACAGCCAGGACGCATGGCAGAAGACTTTAAATACAATCCCAGCCTAGCATGATTTCTATTCACAGAAGCAAATCTTGGAGGTGGCGACCGGGAGAGGGAATCTGCAAAGAGAGGCTGCAACTGCCACCAGCGGGTGTGTGGATACCCACGGCTGGCAGTTTAAGCAACGGTCCTGCAGTTCTGGGGGCCCTGGTCTTGTCTTTCTTCAGGAGTAAAAATTAGAAGCTGGTGGGAGACACATGGCAGGAAAACAGAGCCTCAGGAAGACCAGAAAAAGCGTCTTTCCGGGTGTAAACCAGGTTAATTCAATCTATCCCTATTTAAATCTCTCAAAGCTCAAAACAGGTTTATCTCAGAGGAGAAAAAGAGTATGAAATCTCTCCATATGGAGACTTGAGTTATTTTAATATTTTAAGTAGGTTACCAGGGGGCATCAGTGATTGCATTGCCATTGGTTTTTTACTACACTGACTTTATTACCTTTATCGGGATTTATATAGCATTTGATAGAGTTTATATCGCCGGGTGCGTAGAAAACCATTTGAATGTGCCCACAGCTTTGTATCTGAGTGTGCCCTGTGGAAGGCTAATAAATTATAAAGCAATCTATCTATTCCGCATAAAGGCATAAATGCAGTTGACTCAGTCTGCTTTATTTATGTTTGGCTTATGCTTTAGGCTGGTATTTTTTTGTGGAAAGGAGACTGGGGTTGGGGGAGGGTGGCAACGGAGGGTACAAGGATGTGTGCCCAGAAGTTGTAGTGGCCAACGTCAGGCCTGCAGTGCAATTCACCTTCTCCCTCTGCCCGCTGTGCTTGCTTTCCCCTTCCACAGGTGCTGGCCCAAGGGAACGCGTCAGTACATCCTACTCTCTCCATCTCAGTCTCCTTCCTGGGGAGCCAAACCTGCAACACCTTGCTTTTATTAACCACCTGCCTGGCCCCCAGACTGGTAATAACCACTGGTTTAGAGCAAAGGTAAGGTCTGGGTGCCTCTGAGTCCCACATGAGCATGTGGCCCCGAGGTGGGGTGGGGGAGAGAGTCGCACCGCGTAACCCCTCTGGGCCTGTGTTTCTGGTGGTGACGTGGGAGCCGCAATACCCACCCTTTCCCATCCTCAGACCGCAGGGTCGGAAAGGGTCTTTCAGACGGGTGACAGCTAGGAGGCTTGCATCAGCCCAATGATTCTCACACTCGAGTGAGCATCAGATCACCTGGCGGGTTTGTTAAAGCACATCTGCTGGGCCCCGTCCCAGAGTTTCCGATTCAGTAGATCCGTGGTGGGACCTGACGATTTGCATTTCTAGCGGGTTCCCAGATGTTGCAGATGCTGCCGGTTCAAGGACCATACTCTGAGAACCACCAAGTTAAACAAAAAGAAAATCCACACAAAGGCAGGAGCTCTTGGGTCTTTCTTCCAACCGTATTGCTGAGGAAGTATCCAGAATGTTGATCTATTGAATGGTGATCTATTGAGGGTTTCCGGTGGGTATAGACTCCTCTTCCCCATCATCATCAAACCAATGCCACAGTAGGTTAATTTTGCTATAAGATGATGAAGATGATGCAATGATTATTACTGTGTCATCTGACTTGCTTTTACAAAGGCAGCCATCCCTGAGAGCGTTCTGCATCATGACATTTATGCCAAGGCGGTCATTCCTGGCAATGGGCAGGCTTTGAAGCAGTTTGACAGCCATCATGAAACTCTTGTCAAGCACTGGGGACTGATTAGATTAGGGGATCTGTGAGACCCTTTCAGATCCCGGGGTCTGCACATGGGAAGGAGTGGGACAGGTATAATTGCTCCTATGCCATAGAAAAACAAGCCCAGAGAGTCTCCCCCTGGGGCCACACAGCTCAAAACAGGCTCAGTGGTGCCTGGTCCTCACCTTTGCCCGAAGCCAGTGGTTCCGAGTCTGGGGCAGGCGGGCGGTTCATGGGGGAGGTGCTGAGGGCCGGGTTCCCAGGAGGAAGGCTCCGGGCAGAGGTCAGAGTGCAGGGTGTTTAGTCCGGAGAGTCCCCATTGAGCAGAGATGACTGGGCCTTTATCCCCCTGCCTCCATCCGTCACTGGCTCTGGGTCGCCCTGGGAATAGGCATGACCTTGCGCCTGTTCGGGGACAGCTGAGGCTGTGTGCAGCAGGCACCGCAGCAGCTGGGGCAACAAGGCCCTCATTGTAGGGGATCCAGGCGGGGCTCGGCGAAGCTGGAGACGAGGTCCCTGAGGAGCTGGCCCTGGTGTTTCAGAAGCCTGCGGGAAACTGGCTCTGCTACCTGCAATAAGTCCCCATGCCTTAGAGAAAACGTCAAGTCACTTTGCCTTTGGCAGGAAGAAGTACCTCGCTGTTCTATCTTGTGTTTGTCAGGCCTCTGGTGCCCTCGTGTCTGGGGTCCTCACGCTTCTGGGACCCTTGTCCTGGGCCCTGCTGACCTCTCACCCTCATCGTGTCCGCATCCCCTCCCCCGGCACCCCAGTCTGGGGCTCCCGTGTGGTCTCTGGGATGGGAGCTTGGCTCTTGCCTGTTTCTTCAAATGTTTTGTCTAAACACAGGAGCACTTGTGTGCCCTGAGAGAGGCTTTTGAAACTCGAAGCCAGGCATCCACTCTTCTTTTCTTGGCTCTCCCTGGACCCCCCCTTCCCCGAGGCAGTGAACACTGGAGACCCTGCAGGCCCAGTGGGAGAGGGACTGCGAGGGAGAGGGAGTCCCAGGGCCCGGCAAGCACAGAGATTTGTGCCTCAAAAATATTACCCCATCCGGACTCGTGATCCTGCAGGTCCCTGCCCGTGGTCTGCTGGGAAAACGGAGGTGGCTGTCCTCGCTTTGACCTCCTGGGAATCCACGTCTCAACCATTCCCTTAAAAAGCCCAGCACAATGGGCCGGCAACTGCCAAGGTGACCTTTCGGCATTTCCTCTGCTTTAATGCCACGATCTCCTGATTTGACTTTGTTGTAAGGTTTAATGAGGTTTCTCTGAAAAGAGGAGATCATGTCCAACTACTGCCAATTCAGCACTGAGTGCGGCAGCGGCCCTCAGGAGCGAGGGGTGACCCTTTGCTTTCTCCAGGAGGAGGGTGTCACGCTGCAACAGGGTGGGAGTGTCTTCCTGGGGTCACCTGAGAGCTTGAGGACCGAATGGCACGGAGAAAGGACTTGCTTCTTCATACGTGGAGCATTTGGTGCAGAAAGTGAGATTATTTTGGAAAATATCAAAAACTGTCTTTAATTTGGGCTGTACCAGGCTAGTTTTTAAAATCTAATACTAAAAACTAAGAAATAAGGGAACAGGCACAGTGGCTCATACCTCTGATCCCAGCACTCTGGGAGGCTGAGGTGGGAGGATCACTTGAGCTCTGGAGTTTGAGATCAGCCTGGTTTTGAGATCACCCAGTCCCTACAGAAAATAAGGTGGTGGTGTGCACCTGTAGTCCCAGCTACTCAGGAGGCTGAGGCAGGAGGATCACTTGAGCACAAGAGTTGGAGGCTGCACTGAGCTGTGATAATGCCACTGCACTTCAGCCTGGGTCACAGAGATAGACCCTGTCATGAAAGAAAAAAAAACCAAACCCAACAAACAAAACCCCCCAAAACCCCGAAGAAATAACATTTTAGAAAAGAGAACTGGCTGGCACTGTATTTTGTGCCTAGAGATTTTTCATTGAGGATAGGACTCAAGATTCTGCACGCAGTTACGCGAGCCTTTAAACCGGGATTGTAGACTGCAGCACTGGCAAGGCAATGGAGGGGAGGGAAGACATCCACTGCTTTCTGCCTATGTTTTGATTATTTTGGTAGGCACTTGGCTATGGCAAAATGTTTCGGTACTATAGGGAAAACTATGAACTCAACGAAGCAACAGACACCTAGACCCACAGGTGCTGGGACAATAGAGAATGGAGGGGAAGGTGGCAAAAACTGGGGGCCATGTGCCCCAGATGCAGGGGATGGTGACAACTCAGCTCTAGTTTGTTGTATCCATTTGGAAATATAGTCCCGATGTTGCCAGAGCTGATTTTTCTAGAAAGGCCATACATTTGGATTTTCATGTGAAATCTTCCAATTTTAGCAATTATGCTTTAAAAAAATAGTGGGGGGTCAAAACAAAACAGAAGAATAACAATAGCAAATCAGAACACAGCTATGTGCCACAGCTGGCCTGCAGGCCTTTCTGTACGGCCTTACGTTTTCTAGCGTTTGCAGCTGGGAGGATTGCTGGGCGTGCCAATTTCAACCTCCCGTCTAATTTAGGAGGGTTATCTGTGAAGCCTTCTTACAGAGAGGCATTCACTACCTAATGAGGTGGAATCTCCACTGATTACTGGCCAGAGTTGAGGAAATTCTCTTGGGTTGTTAATAGGAAACCAAGGCAAGCCAGGAAACCCTTAGGGGAGAAGGCAGTGGGCCTCAGGCAGGGCCTCAAGTGGGGAAATTGAAGCTGCCAGAATCCCCTGTCCCTGGGCTCTGCTTCCCCCTGCAACTTGCTTTCCTTCTCCTCTCTCTCCAGTGAGTGACTTTCTCCAGGTCTCTGGAGGTAGGGCAAGATGGGGTTGCCTCATAGCTTCTTCTTTTAGGCATGTCTGTTCCAGCCTCCCACAGAGACTGGCGCTCACTCTCTCTGGTTCTCAGTTCCAGAGCCCCAGGAGAGAATCTGATTGGCTCACCTGGAGGTGGGTGTTCTGCCCTGCTCCAATCAGCTGTGGCCAGGGGGGAGGTCACACAGAGCCAAGATGGTGAGATGGCTCTTGTGACTCCCAGTTGAGCAGACCTTTCTTTCAGGGCTACCTTCTCCCATGGATCCTAATGCTGCTTCCCACGTAACCATGCAGACAAGCTCAGGTTCCTTCCCTGTGACTGAGGAGGGTGGTCACCCCTGAATGGAATGTCTTCTGGCTCAGTAGCCACAGTTCTTTCCACCTGTTTCCTGACCAATTAGGTTCCAGAGTCCTCTGTTCTGGGTCTCGCTCTGTTGCCTAGAGTGTAGTGGCCCAATCACTGTAACCTCCAACTCCTGGGCTCAAGCCATCCTTCTGCCCCAGCCTCCTGAGTAGCTGGGACTTCAGGTGTGTGCCACCACACTCAGCTAATTATTAATAACATTTTTTTTTGTAGAAATGGGGTTTCATTATGTTGCCCAAGCTGGTCTTGAACTCCTGGCCTCAAGCGATCCTCCCGCCTTGACCTCCCTCCTGAAGTGCTGGTATTACAGGCATGAGCCTCCATGCCTAGCCAGGGAAAGCTTTAACTGATCACAAATTTCTTGAAATGTGGTACCTGATCTTATCCCAGCCCTGTGGGACACTTGTACAAATAGCGACTTTCCTAAGAACTCAAAGAGGTTAACCATAAGATGAAAACAGCTTGAAGAAATCTATTTACTCTGTGTGTGGAGCCCCGTGGAGCTAGGAAGGAGCTGCCTGCGCCCCCATCCCAGAGATGCTGAGATGGGAACGTGAGCTGTCTGGTTTTGAAAAATCCATCTGTCATCATGCAGGGGCTTGGCAGAGGGAGTGACCCCCTCGCGGAGGCTGCCTCCAAGCCCTTCCTCTCCAGGTAGAATTAAGCCCTGTCTGCGTTTGCTCAGCTCTTTATCCATCTTGTTGTGAGAGCCAGGTCTCTGCTTTAGCATTGCTGTTGGTGATGAGAGTAACAGCAGCTCATATTTCTAGAGCATTCACTGTGTGCTGGGCACTGCATTAAGTCCTTACCTGTCTAAAATGTGCTAATGAAATATTAGTAACAATACGACTGTTATTTATTTAAGCACATTTCATACATTCCTCCATCTTCTAGCCTCATAATAACCTCATGAGGTTGTATTATTATCATCTCCCTTCTAGAGCCCCAGAAAGAAAAAATAATGTGCTCAAGGTCTCCCAGGTAAGCAGTGGTGGGATCGGGATTTGAACCTGGGTCTGACTTCGGTGTACACACGTGGCATCACTCTCTCCTACAATGTTGCATTTATGTTTCTTTCTGTGGGGCTTGGCGTATGTGAGGAGTTTGAAATAAATGCATGCGGAGAGAAGGAATGAGAAAGCAAGAATAACTTGGAGAAGAAGGGCAAAGCCAAAAATTCGCAGATGGGGCCTGGTGGCTTCCTGATGCGGAGAACGCAGGAGATGAACCCGGACCAGGTTCCGCGTGCTGTGGTCAGCGCAGTCAGACCGGGCTTCAGGAAGCAGCAGAACACACGTTTCCTTGAGTGTTTGCTTGTGAGTCTGCTAGTTTCGCCTGTCATCCAGGAGAGCTACAGCTCTGCCTGGGGAGCCTCCGTGTCTGCCACCTGCACAAGGACCCGTGGGGATCACCCTTCGCGTCTGCAGAGACACTCCCGTCAGAGATGGAACTGCATTTTAGTGCATGGTCCCCTTTCCTGGGACTTGGGAATGCTCCTACAAGCCTCCTTACTTTTTTTTTTTTTTTTTGAGACAGAGTCTCACTTTGTTGCCCGGGCTAGAGTGAGTGCCGTGGTGTCAGCCTCGCTCACAGCAACCTCAAACTCCTGGGCTCAAGCAATCCTGCTGCCTCAGCCTCCCGAGTAGCTGGGACTACAGGCATGCGCCACCATGCCCGACTAATTATATATATATATATATGTGTGTGTGTGTGTGTGTGTGTGTGTGTATTTTTTTTAGTTGGCCAATTAACCTTCTTTCTATTTTTAGTAGAGACGGGGTCTCGCTCTTGCTCAGGCTGGTCTTGAACTCCTGACCTGGAGGGATCCTCCTGCCTTGGCCTCCCAGAGTGCTAGAATTACAAGTGTGAGCCACTGCGCCTGGCCGCTCCTCTTACTTTTAAACGATGGGAACTGTAGCAAGAAGGTTGACAGGGGACCCCCATCCTCTTTGACTTCATGGAGTGTGCCAAAATGTGTGGGGCAGCCCAGGGCGTTGCTTTGTGTTTAAGTGGGGGTTGCAGAATTCTGTGTGACTCACCCCCACCTTTGCCACCCTCCAACTACTAGCTCAGAACCACGGTAGGGGCTGGGGGTGGAGAGAGGGGTAGCAGCTTGCAGAGCAAATTTGTATGGGTGTGTGGGGGTGGGCAGGTAAGTGTGGGTGTGGCTTGCCGAGCCACAGTTGCCCACGGGGGCGGCATGGCTGTGCTGTAGGCTTCAGGCAATTATCAGCTCTCTCTTTAATTCTGTTCAAGGTGACTGTCAAAAATCCACAGAAGACTCTCCTAATGAAATGGAAAAGTGTGCAAATTTATCCTCCTGCATACAGATGCCTTTTCTTTTTATCTGCTAATAATTGCTCCCTTAGGTTCAGCTTCATGGTATTAAAGGATCTTTTCTTGTTCAACAATTAGTCAAAACAGTCCACCTTGTGTGCCTGCTTCAGCCTGGTCCCTGGGTGGTGACAGGCAGGAGCCTGGGGACCTTGGGGCGAGGTCTCTGCCCTTTCCCTTCCTTTGCCTTTTAGTTATTTTAGTTAGTTATTTATTTTTATCTCACAGGCGTAGTTTGAATGCAGGTGAAATGAGCTGTTCTTGAGAGGGGATGTGTCTGAGGGAAAATAACATCTTTCAACACGTAAAGATGAAAAGATGGCTCTGGAAGGACATGTTCTGGTTGACGTTGTCACAGCGACTGATGGTGGGTTTGATGAAACTTAGTATCTAATGCAGGGAAACAATTAGTAAATTCACCCGGGCCCTGGTGTATGCGTGTGTTGTCAACCCCAGTCACCACGTTTTAACTCATCTGGTTTGTGTGTGTTTTTAAAAAAGAAACACATTTGAATTTCTCATCTCTCGGATTTCATAGAAGCGATTCTGGGTCAGTCAGTGCATTCACGTCCCCGCTCCTGTCATCAAACCCTGACGTTCTCTCGGATGCTGAAAAATGATCAGCTTCCACTGGAAGGAGACAGAGGCCAGCTTCGGGGATATGCTGCTCTTTCTTCTTTGACAACCATGCTGGAAAACAGGGAGGTGTTTGGAAATCACAAAAGAGTCTCTAAAAGGCGGAGCATGCCAGATCATAGGATTTATATATTTTGAATCCAGCTTCTCTGAAGGAAATGTAAAAGCATCAGCCATGCTTTGAGAGGGTTCAGGCGTGGTGGTGGTGGTGTGTGTGTGTGTGGGGGGGCTGTAAACTTGCTTTCAAGTTTTATTGGCCGTCCTGTTGGAAGGCAAAAGTTTTGACTTAGAGCTGAGCTTGGAAAACTATGGTCTGGGAGTCAACGCTGGCCCCCAGCCTGTTTTTGTAAATAAAGTTTTATTGGCACACAGCCATGCCCGTTTATTCACATAGCATCTGCAGCTGTTTTTGGAGCTGCACAGGCAGAGATGAACGGATGCAACCTGCAAAGCCTACGTTATTCCCTTTCTGGTCCTCTATGGGGAAATATCTGCCCATTCCCTTTTCAGAGGACGACTCTGCCTTTTAAGCTACCCAAAAGTGGACATCAAGATGGGGCAACCAGATCGTGCAGCCAGTTCAGGGCTGTTGAGGACTGTTCATTTACCTGTGTTTGCCTCTTCTGGGCAACTCTTCTGTCATCTAAGGGGGAGCAGGTGAGAGAATGGGGGCTCTCTACCCAGAGATTTCTGCCACTTGGCAGCAATTCCAACCAGAAGGCTTTTGAGGCATATGGTGGAGATCCTTGTCATTGTGATGCCTGGGATTTATTAGAAAGTGCAGTTATTTTTGGGTAAAAAAATGGTCAGCTAGAAGCAATTTCTCATGATTCAATCTTACCCTTGTGCATCTTGTACCTGGAGGCTCCCTGTTGCTGCCTAAGGTCAGTGCAGGGAGAATAAACAGCCAGTCTGGCTTTTCTTCATGCTGTTTCACCACTGTTCTTGCTCATCCACACACCAAGGGATTCTGCATTTCTGAGTCTGGCTTCTGCCACCAGCTGTGGTGCTGGCTGAGCACTGTGGGTGTCTGGGTGGGCTGGGAGGTGAGGGGGCTGCCGTGATGCCCAGGGGCTGGGTCTACTTTCTCAGATGATGTGGTAGGTGGAATAATCCCCCATCTACCCCAGGATGAACCTAAATCCTGTAGCCCATGGATGTTACTTTATATGCTGAGGACTTTACAGATGTGATTAAGTGAAGGATTTTGAGATGGGGGGATTATCCTGGATTTTCTGGGTGGGCCCTGAATGTAATGAAAGTGTCCTTCTAAGAGGGAGGCCGGGAGAGATCTGACACTGACGGAAGAGAAGGCAACATAGCCACAGAGGCAGAAACTGGAGTGATGTGGCCATGAGCCAAAGAATGCTCGAGGCCATCAGATGCTGGAAGAGGCCAGAAACAGATTCTCCTCTGAAGAGAATGAAGCCCTGGCAACACCCTGAGTTGGGTCAGTATTGCTGAGTTTGGACTTTTGGCTTCAAAGAACTAAGAAAATAAATGTGTGTTGTTTTAAGCCACCAAGTTGATTTCAGCACAATGTGTTATAGCAGCTACAGGACACTAATGCTATGGCTTTTAAACTGTGCCAGTTTTTGCCATAATTTCCTTCTTTAGTTGTTCAAGAAATATTTACTGGTAGCCTCTTGTGTGCAGGCACTATTTAAGGGGCCGTGTACAAAACAGGCATAGGTCCCGCCTTGTGGGATATTGAGCCCAGTAGACAAGGCAGACAATGAGATGATTTCATGCAGTGGTTGGTGTGGTGGTCCAGGTGCTATTGCTGCATAAAAGATTACCCTCAAACCTAGTGTCTTAACGACAACCTTTTGATCATGTTCCCAGCTTCTGTGAGTTGAGAATTTGGACAGAGCATACTGGAGATGGACTTGTTTCTGCTCCACAATGTTTGGGGCCTCAGCTGGGAAGCCTCCAAGGTTAGGGGTGACTCAACAACTGGGGTCAGAAATCATCCAAGTCTTGCTCACTCCCATGTCTGGCCTCTGATCTGGGAGGACTTGAAGACAAGGACTGCCATTCAGAGTGTCTTCCTCTGTCCTCTGTGTGCAATTGGGCTTCCTTACAACATGGCAGCCTCCAGCGTGAGACAAGCTGCATGGCCTTTGAGGACCCTGCCTCCAGGGTCATGGAGCATCTCTCATGTGGCACCCTACGGGTCAAAGCCATCACAAGCCCATCTATGTTGAAGGTGAGGAGACACAGACCCCACGTCTCAGTGGGAGGAATGACGAGATTACATCACAGAAGAGCATGTGGCACAGGACACATGTTGCTGCCGTCTTTGGAAATCCAACGTGCCACATGCTGAGAAAACGATAAAACAGAGTAAGGGGCTGAGAGCGGCTGGGATGCAGGGATCCTAGATTAGATTGGGCAGTCAGCAAAGGGCTCTCTGAAAGGAGACATTTGATCTTCTGAATGGGGAGAAGGTGCCACCCTTGGGAAGATCCAGAGAAAGAGTGACCCAGGCCAGGGGAGGCATTAGTGTCCTTCATGCAGGAAGGTATGGCTTGGTGTTGACCAATCAGCAATGACACCCCTGTCTAGTCGAAACAGAAGCCAGCTGTGCATGATGACGGTGGCTGTGCCAATTCGGTTCCAGGAAGAGGGAAAACCAAGGACAGAGTCCCACGGTGGGCATGAGCTTAGCGTTCCTGACCCACCTATCCTATCACCCCATCACCCTGTTTTATTGTCGTCCTTACATTTTAACCATTTGCTGAAATTATCTTATTTTTCAGCTTCTTGATGCTTTTTAAGCACTAGATCAAAACCCCATGAGCACGGGGACTTTGTGTTGGAAACGGCATTCTCAGTGTATAAGGAGTACCTGGCACACGCAGGCATCTGATGAAAATTCATGGAAGGAATGATCTGTTTCTGAGCGAGCCACCTCCTAGCCACAGGGCTGCCTGGAGGAGACTTTCTCCTCAAGTTTGATGTCTGTAGCTTCAATAATTGTCACAAGATTAAATAATTAGAGAAAAGCCCAAGAATGTCGTCAACCTTCTGGACACTTGAAATTTGTCACTGGGTAATGATGCTACTCCTGTGGACCATTGCTCTTTTAAATAAAAATCTTCTTTCCTTGGTTTGAAAAATGCTCTGCGAGTCAGGAGGGAACTGAGTCTGAGGAACCCTCCGTAAATGGTTTCTGTAATTAATCCCCCGGGACTCCTGGGCAGCGGGCTCCCGCCCATTACTTACGCACAGAAATAAAGATAAATGTGCCTGGATAATAGCCCTGGGAAGGTATAAATCTTGCTTGTTTATGGGGAAGGCAGCACGTGAGGACTTAATGCTGTGGTTAAGGTTTTGTTGGATTTATGAGGACGTGCAATGCCAGTAGGAGCTGAGATTTAGAATCAAAAGGTTAAAAGAGAGAATGAGTGTGTCTGGCTGTCCTTGTGGCTTTGGGTCACACCCTCTGGGGAGTCTTCTGGTCAGCTCTTGGTGACTCTTGTTTACCCAAAGGGTGTCTTCACTCACTTGTTGGATGTGGCAGCCACTGTCCCTGGGAAGGGCTTCTCCCAGCTGCAGAAATTACGTCTTGCTGTTGAATGAGTCCGTGGATTCTGGCTGATTGGCTAGAAACTGCTGATATCCACACTGAAGACATTGTGCAAACCAGGCTGGAGCCTTGATTGAAGTGAATGTTGGTGTTGAGGATGTGTTTGGGGATTTGGTCATTTACATGTTTGGTCAGCGTTTATGGAGTTCCTGCTATGTAAGAGCCTTATGCTAGAACTTGCTGTTTTGGCAAAGTGAGTCTTGGTCTCTGGGGTGTGTCCTTACTTGAATTGATTCTGTTGTTTCCTAAGCTGCTGTTACTTCCTTCCCTAACCATGTACCAACTCTACCATGACTTATTAATATTTATATTTAAATTGACTCACTTGTTTTTAAACTTAAATGCCAAGTTTAGCCTTGTCCTAAGTTGTAAATCTTACTGAATTGTTCTGATTTGTTGTGCCGGTTATATTTCTAGCTCATATTAAAATAAATGTATATAGGCCGGGCGCTGTGGCTCACGCCTGTAATCCTAGCTCTTGGGAGGCCGAGGCGGGCGGATTGCTCAAGGTCAGGAGTTCAAAACCAGCCTGAGCAAGAGCGAGACCCCGTCTCTAAAAAAAAAAAATAAAAAAAAAAATAAAAAAAATAAAATAAATGTATGTGTCAAAAATAATTTCCTTTGTCTGCCACCCAAAATAATGTTGTGCACCGCTCGGCCCTCTTCTGTCCCACTGGTGGTTTGCATACCTTACTCTGAGAAACAGGATGTTTGCTTTGGCCAAATGTCTTACCTGGGTTGGCAACTCTGTAAAACTTGGGACTTTTGCCTATCTGTCTCCCCAGTGAGAGGTTTCTGGTCCAGGTATTTTAGGGCAAAGATACATCCTGTCTTTAATTCTGTCATTATTTTCATTGCCCATTTTTTCTTCCGTTTTTTGCAAAATGATGCAAGGGCGTATACAAGAAAGACTATGTCAGATCACTGTTCATTGACTTCCAGAAAATTCAGAGTGAGTCTCCCCCAAATGACAGGTCGCTTTTCATGGACCTGAAGTGCGCTATTAGAGTCCTCTTGCTCCTACCCTGGTGCGTTGGATGAGACTGTGTAGCAGGTGGTCTTCATTGCTGTAATATCATCATCTGACTTAAAGATCAGGCGGAATGGATTGCAATGCTCAATTGAAAGACAGAGAAATGCTGTTCATTGGTGATATTTGTTAGAGAGGTGAATTTATATATATTATAACCATATTTCCTAGCTCCCATAGCAGAATGTATTATCTGAATTTGTTAATATGCAATACCCATGAGCATAGAAAAATTGAATTGTCATTAGCTATGCGGTTAACCAATGGATTTTATTGAAAGAATAACATTACATGAAAATGTCATGGTTTCAGAATAGCTGGAACATATGGAGGCTCAATGGGCGATTTCTCCAAGCAGAGGAGGGCAGGAAAGGGGGCTATATGTGTTCCTGCATGTTGGCATTTGCTTCTGTGATCCATGGCTCACTCTTCTGCTAAGCAAACTGAATCTGGCCAACATATATATTTGTTTTGCATAAGAAATGTCCGAAGAAAAATAGGGACCAACATAACAAAAATTGGACTGTTGCTCACAAATATCTAGATTTTTTTGTATCTTGAAACAACGTGATCCTACGTTTGCACTTAGCCTCATGGGATGAGTCTTGCTAGTGTGTGGCCCCCGAGATAGATAAAGCATGGGCTCACCACTTTGCCACAGTCACCGCCACCCCCTTTTTGCTACCCTATGCCCAGGCTGTTAGCATTTATAATCATCCTTAAACTATTGTTTTTCTCATGGGAGACAAGTATTCCTCTGTTCCCCAGACTCTGTCAAAAGTGAGAGGTTTCCAGAGAGCTGTGTGTTCCTATAACAGTGGGAGAGAACATCTTTGTAGAAGTGAAGATCATTTCCATATATTTAATATTCAAGCAAATTGTGTTGTCTGCCTTTGTGCACTTACTGCTGCTGTCTGGTCCCTGCAGGCATTTGACTTTCTGACCCCTGAGTTCAGCGAAGAGGTCAGGGAGGGGCCCTTTAAGGCAGACTGACTGTTGGGAAGCACCTTGCAGAGCCTGGTGCCCCCAGATGCAGTAAACCGGCCTCCTGGGTCCCTTCAGCACAGAGTGGATTGGAGTCAGTTTCATCCTTAATGAATGAATTGAATAGCTCCCAGCAGGAGAAGCTTTTACCCACCAGTTTTCCACTTAGAACTACTCTCTCTGTCTCTCCTCAGCTAATCAACTGAGTTTGCTGTTGTGTATTTTCTTGTGGTATTGAGGGTGGTGGTTTACATCTGTGGGGCACTAATCTCTCCAGTTTGAGGTCAGATTTTCCTTATATAACGTGTTCTGTACCCTCCAATTCCCCTGACCTGCGGGGCAACACAGAGTGGAATGACAACTTGATGTGAGTGTGTCCTTTTCTGCTGGACAGCACCGAGAGGTAGGGAATCAAAGCATGGTGCTGGGAGCCGGACTGCATGCAGATTGTGCAGCCTTGCTGGGCCACAGTTTCCTCATTTGTGGACTAGGCAGAGTAACACCACTTATCCTCATCGGGGTGCTGGGAGCCGTGATACGCCCTAAATGTAAAGTCCTTGGTGCCTGGCGCTTAGCAAGGGTAATTGTGTTTTTTGTTCACTGCGATGTTCCCAGCACCCAAAATAGCACCTAGCACATACGAGGTCCTTAATCATGTCTGTTTCAGTCCCTGAGATATCTTCAGCACCTAGGATAGTTCCTGGCCCTTAGTTGATCGGCAATAGTTGTCTCACGAAAGAATGAATCAATAGCTTCAGGATGGTTTTTGAAGTCAGCATGTGTCTGAGATATGGGTATAAAGATATCTTCTCCAAATCAGAAGTCAGATTTGTGGTATGACTAAGGATTTTGGTGCAAAAGGTACATTTGGATGTGAAATGCTGGTATTTGTGGGTGTGTTCGTGGTTTATGGTGAAATGGGACCAGACACGGAAAGTGTCAGCCATCTCAGGGAATTGTGGAGTAGATTTGCCCCAGACTTAGTCCTGGGCACCAGCAGTTTGGGAATGCTGGGAGCATTCCTGTATGTTAGTTTCCTATTGCTGCTGCCACAAAATATCAGAAACTTAGTGGTGTTGGGTCTTAGAAAATAATACCCCAAAATGAAGACTTCAGAAACAATAGCTTTTATCTGCCCTAATGTCTCTCAGTCGCACTCTCCCCCAGGGCTAGCCATAGAATCTTTCTTCCCCAAGGTGGGTCTTAGAAACCAGAACCCCTTTTCCCCAAGGCCAGCACAAAACCTCAAAACATTACTTTGACTTTCCCTCCGCCTTTCTGTGTAAAAACTAGGCATAAAGAAATGATCTGACCTACCTTATTTGACTGTGGGTCATAAAACCCCATTCCAGAGAGGGTCCTGCCCCACACCCAGAAGGAAGGATGCTGCGCAGAGAGGCCAAGAAGAGTCTAGACAGACAGGCCTTGCTATCAGCATTAGATCACACTCTTTGTGTCCAATCATATTGCTATATGGCTGTCCACACTTTTTTGAACCTAAACATAAAAACGGACAATTTCCATTTTGGGGATCTTTAGGTCTTCACTCTGAAGGCTCCTGTGTGTACACAATAAATACATTTGTATGCCTTTTTTTTTTCTGTTAACCTGTCTTGTGTCAGTGATTTTCCCAAACCTTCAGAGAGGGCTGGGAACTTTCCCCTTGGCCCCCACCTTGGCTTACACAACACAAATTTATTAACTTACAGCCTGCAGGTGGGAAGTCTGAAACGGGTTGTAAGGGCTGAAATCAAGGTATTGGCAGGGTCGTGTTCCTTCCGGAGGCTGCAGGGGAGAATCTGTTTCTTTGGTTTTTCTGCCTTCTAGAGTCTAGTCGCATTCCTTGGCTTGTGGCCCCTTCCTTCATCTTCGAAGCACCTATTCAACCTGTCTTCATCATCACGTCTCCCTCTCTGACTCTGATCCTCCCTCCTCTCTTTCATGATGTGATGACATTGGCCCCACTGGCATAATCCAGAATAATCTCTTCATCTCAAATCCTTACCTTAATCACCTCTGTAAAGTCGCTTGGTCATGTAAAGTCACATATTCACAGGTTCTGGGGTTTAGGGTGTGGACATTTTGGGGGACCATTGCTCTATCAAGCTTACTAGGATCTGGAAAGTCAGGGAGGGTAGGGTGCTCTGGGGGTCGGGCTGCTGCAGCCGGGAGGGGCTGAGCAAATCACGGTGGGGCGTTCTGGGCAGGTGGGGAGGGAAGCTTGGGATCCAGATCACGTGTGCCAGGTGAGGGCTCCTTTGTGGCTGCTTTCTCCAGACCTCAGGACGGTCACGCTCTGCGGGCTGTAGTGTTGAGCACGGGAGTGAGTGGTGCCAGTGTGTTGATGGGGGACGAGCCGTCTCGGGTGGGAGGAATGTTGCCATCCACCCCTAGCTTAGATCTTTGGGTGTCTCAGAAGCAGGTGGGGTCTGGGAGAGCGAGGCAGCTCACGGCTGGTGCACACCTGCCGCGTGCCAAGCATGTTGTCTCTTTGAATAAAAATGCGCCCCTTCGGGAGGCTGAGACCACCGGAGCAGCCCGGAGACCAGCGGCAAGGGTAGGTGGATCTGTTGTTTCCCCTCCCCTGCATTCGGGACTGCTGGTGGGCTCCCCAGCGGGTGGAGAGACCTGCGGACACCAGCCCAGAGACTGCCGCCGCCTGCCAACGGTGAGCCTGTAGCAGACGTGGCACCAGGTTCCCAACTTCCTCCGGGCACCTCCGTGTGCACAGACCCGAGCCGCGCGGCAGGCGCCATATTGCCTCCTCCCCCCCTCCGCCGACCCTACCCGCGGCTGCCCAGAGAGACAATACAGCCACCAGCCGGAGGCACCTCCAGGGAACGGGACCTTCCCGTTTGGGACCCCGCCCGCCCTCCCAGGTGCTGCTGGCACCATGTTCCCAGGAAAACGGTGCCAACTCAGAGGCTGAGAGACATAGACCCAGCTTGGGCTCCCTGTGGGTGAATTAGGACCGGAAATCCTCTCCCTGGTGGGAATACAGTTTGAACTCTGGGACCCAGAGGTCGGACCTGCAGACCAGATCCCCTGCACCGAGGGCTAGCATTGCCCGGGGCACAGAAGGGTTGAGGTCTGTGTGCCTCCAGGGGCGGATCGGCGTCCTAGAGGGCAACCCTCCTCCCAGGAGGAGGCCGTGCGCCCAACCCAGGTGGCGTCCCTGTGCAGGGAACCTCCCCGCCGGCATCACAGTCCGGGGAGGCCTGGTGGCTTGTGGTCTGGCCTGCTGGCAGAGGCCCAGGAGTAGCTGCGGAGTTGGGGAGGGTGGAAAGAAGCGAGGCCTGCTGCAGACTGCGGGTCTCAGACAGCCCCACCCCCACACCCAGACTTTCTGGCTGAGCGGGACCATTCCAGCCCCGCCCTGACAGCAGAGAACAGAACTTTGACCCCTGCTAACGGCCTGAGGGCAGGCTTACCCAACCCAGCTCCGCCCAGAACGAGAGCTGATAACAGGACTCAAAATCAACACCATAGCCTGTTCCTCCAAGCAAACGCCACCTACTGACAGGGACGGCATCTTGCACAGCCTTTCCACGGCACCCACTGACTCAATATACAGGGAGTGGTCCAATTTCACCCACAGGCACCACCTAACGCCTCAGAAACTAAACAAGGTGTGTGAATACCCAAACAATAACCTAAGGAAAGAAACAACAACTGATCGACATGGGAAGAAATCAGCGAAAGAACTCAGGAAATATGAAGAACCAAACGGAAAACACACCCCCAAAGAGGAGCACCAGCCCCCTAGAAACGGACACCGACCAAAATCAGGCAACCAATATGACAGAAGAGGAATTTCGTATGTGGAACATAAGAACACTCACCCAGCTGCAACAACAACTCAACAACCAACACCAAGAAACCACAAAAAGTCTCCAGGATATGAGAAAAGAAATAGACACATTGAAGAAAAGTGTAACCGAACTCCTGGAAATGAAGAATCAATTCAAGGAACTACAAAATACAGTGGAAAGTCTCAAGAACAGGGTAGATGAAGCAGAAGAAAGAATCTCAGAGCTTGAAGATAACACCCTCCAATTAAATAAATCAGTCACAGAAATAGAGCAGAGAAACAAGAGAAAAGAGCAAAGCCTACAAGAGCTGTGGGATTATGTGAAGAAACCTAATGTGAGGGTCATAGGGTTACAGGAAGGGGAAGAAGACAACACTCAAGGGTTGGACAAGCTGTTTGAAGATATAATAGAGGAAAATTTCCCAGGCCTTGCTCAAAATCTTGATATACAAGTTCAAGAAGCTCAGAGGACCCCTGGGAGATTCAACGCAAACAGGAAGACGTCACGACATGCAGTCATCAGACTAACCAAAGTATCAACTAAAGAGGCCCTTCTAAGAGCTGTAAGACAAAAGAAGCAAGTAACATACAAGGGAAAGCCAATTCGAATAACATCAGACTTCTCTAATGAGACTTTACAAGCAAGGAGAGACTGGGGCCCCATTCTCACTCTTTTGAAACAAAACAATGCCCAGCCTAGAATATTATTCCCTGCAAAACTAAGCTTCGTATATGAAGGAGAAATAAAAACATTCTCAGACAAGCAAAGGCTCAGAGAATTCCCCAAGACAAGACCAGCCCTACAAGAAGTACTTAAAACAGCGTTATGCACGGAACATCATAATAATAACCCACGAATATAAAAACAACCAAAACCCAAAGATATTAAAGGCCAGATATTACAATGGCTCAAGACAGAAATCATAGCAACAACATCCAACCCAACAGAATGATCAGTAATCTACCTTACCTATCAGTTCTCTCAATAAATGTGAATGGCTTAAACTCTCCACTCAAGAGACATAGGCTGGCTGAATGGATAAGAAAATACAGGCCAAGTATATGCTGTCTTCAGGAAACACATCTAACCTGCAAGGATACATATAGACTAAAAATAAAAGGGTGGAGATCAATATTCCAAGCAAATAGAAGCCAAAAGAAGGCTGGTGTGGCTGTTCTAATTTCAGACGATTTAGTTTTTAAACCAACAAAAGTAGTAAAAGACAAAGAGGGTCATTATATAATGGTGAAGGGCACAGTCCAACAAGAAGAGATAACAATTTTAAATATATATGCACCCAACTTAGGTGCACCCAGATTCATAAAGCAAACCTTACTGGAGCTAAGCAAATGGATTAATAGCAACTCCATAATCGCAGGAGATTTCAACACCCCACTGACGGCACGAGACAGATCCTCCAAACAGAAAATTAATAAAGAAATAATGGACTTAAACAAAACTCTAGAACAATTGGGTCTGACAGACATCTACAGAACATTCTACCCAAAATCCACTGAATATACGTTCTTCTCATCAGCTCACGGGACATTCTCTAAGATTGACCATATCCTAGGACACAAAGAAAATCTCAAGAAATTTAAAAAAATAGAAATCATACCATGTACCTTCTCAGATCACAGTGGAATAAAACTAGAAATCAACCCTAACAGAAACTCACATTTCTACACAAAAACGTAGAAATTAAACAACCTCCTACTAAATGATTACTTCGTAAATGAAGAAATCAAGACAGAAATAAAAAACTTCTATGAAGAAAACGACAATGGAGAGACAAGTTATCAACTCCTCTGGGACACAGCTAAAGCAGTTCTGAGAGGAAAGTTTATCTCCATAAATGCCTATAACCAAAAGACAAGAAGATCACAAATAGACAATCTAATGAAACGACTCAAAGAGCTGGAAAAAGAAGAACAGACCAACCCCAAACCCAGCAGAAGAAGTGAAATCAACAAAATCAAATCAGAACTAAACGAAATTGAAAACAGGAAAGCTATTCAGGAGATTAATAAAACAAAAAGTTGGTTCTTTGAAAAAATAAACAAAATTGACACACCATTGGCTAAGCTAACGAAAAGCAGAAAAGAGAAATCTCTAATAAGCTCCATCAGGAATAAAAAAGGAGATATCACAACTGATCCCAAAGAGATACAAGATACAATTTATGAATACTACAAAAATCTTTATGCACACAAACTGGAAAATGTGGAGGAAATGGACAAATTTCTAGAAACACACAGCCTCCCTAGGCTCAACCAGGAAGAAATAGATTCCCTGAACAGACCAATCTCAACAGCTGAAATAGAAACAGCAATTAAAAATCTCCCTAAAAAGAAAAGTCCCGGTCCAGATGGCTTCACACCCGAATTTTACCATACTTACAAAGAAGAACTAGTACCTATCTTGCAGAAACTATTCCACAACATCGAGAAGAACGGAAACCTCCCCGACACCTTTTATGAAGCGAATATTACTCTGATACCAAAACCAGGAAAGGATGCAACAAAAAAAGAAAACTACAGACCAATATCCCTAATGAATATAGATGCAAAAATTTTCAACAAAATCTTAGCTAACCGAATTCAGACACTTATCAAAAAAATAATCCACCACGACCAAGTGGGCTTCATCCCAGGGATGCAGGGATGGTTCAACATACGTAAATCTATAAATGCAATTCACCACATAAACAGAAGCAAAAACAAAGACCACATGATTCTTTCAATAGATGCAGAAAAAGCTTTTGACAAAATTCAACACCCTTTCATGATACGAACACTTAAGAAAATAGGCATAGAAGGGACATACCTAAAAATGATACAAGCCATATATGACAGACCCATAGCCAACATCATACTGAATGGGGAAAGATTGAAATCATTCCCACTTAGAACTGGAACCAGACAAGGCTGCCCACTATCTCCACTTCTGTTCAACATAGTGCTGGAAGTCTTGGCTACAGCAATCAGACAGGAAAATGGAATCAAAGGTATCCAAATAGGGGCAGAAGAGATCAAACTTTCACTGTTTGCTGATGATATGATATTGTATCTAGAAAACCCCAAGGATTCAACCAAGAAACTCCTGGAACTGATCAATGAATTTAGTAAAGTCTCAGGATACAAAATCAATACACAGAAATCAGAGGCATTCATATACGCCAACAACAATCTAATTGAGAACCAAATCAAAGACTCAATTCCCTTCACAATAGCAACAAAGAAATTAAAGTACCTAGGAATATATTTAACCAAAGAGGTAAAAGACCTCTACAGGGAGAACTATGAAACACTGAGGAAGGAAATAGCAGAGGATGTAAACAGATGGAAATCCATACCATGCTCGTGGATCGGCAGACTCAATATCATCAAAATGTCTATACTACCCAAACTGATCTACAGATTCAATGCAATACCTATTAAAATCCCATCAGCATTCTTCATAGATATAGAAAAAATAATTTTACGCTTCGTATGGAACCAAAGAAGACCCCGAATATCAAGAGCAATTCTAGGCAACAAAAACAAAATGGGAGGCATTAATATGCCAGATATCAAACTATACTACAAAGCTGTAGTAATTAAAACAATATGGTATTGGCACAAAAACAGGAATATTGACCAGTGGAACAGATGTGAGAATCCTGATATAAAACCATCCTCATATAGCCATCTCATCTTTGACAAAGCAGACAAAAACATACGCTGGGGAAAAGAATCTCTCTTCAATAAATGGTGCTGGGAAAACTGGATAGCCACCTGTAGAAGGCTAAAACAGGACCCACACCTTTCACCTCTCACAAAAACCAACTCACGCTGGATAACAGACTTAAACCTAAGATATGAAACTATTAGAATTCTAGAGGAAAAAGTTGGAAACACTCTCCTAGACATCGGCCTGGGCAAAGAGTTTATGAAGAAGTCCCCAAAGGCAATCACAGCAGCAACAAAAATAAATAAATGGGACATGATCAAGCTACAAAGCTTCTGCACAGCCAAAGAAATAGTCATGAAAGTAAACAGACAACCTACAGAATGGGAGAAAATTTTTGCATCCTATGCATCCGATAAGGGACTGATAACTAGAATATACTTAGAACTCACGAAAATTAGGAAGAAAAAATCAAATAACCCCATTAAAAAGTGGGCAAAAGACTTGAACAGAAATTTTTCTAAAGAAGACAGAAGAATGGCCAACAAACATATGAAGAAATGCTCAACATCTCTAATCATCAGGGAAATGCAAATCAAAACCACAATGAGATATCACTTAACCCCAGTGAGAATGGCCTTTATCAAAAAATCTCCAAACAATAAATGCTGGCGTGGTTGCGGAGAGAGAGGAACACTCCTACACTGCTGGTGGGACTGCAAACTAGTTCAACCTCTGTGGAAAGCAATATGGAGATACCTTAAAGCGATACAACTGAATCTACCGTTTGACCCAGCAATCCCATTGCTGGGCATCTACCCAAATGATCCAGTGACACTCTACAAAAAAGACACCTGCACTCGAATGTTTATAGCAGCACAATTCATAATTGCAAGGCTGTGGAAACAGCCCAAGTGCCCATCAATCCAAGAATGGATTAATAAAATGTGGTATATGTATACCATGGAGTACTATTCAGCTCTAAGAAACAATGGTGATATAGCACATCTTATATTTTCCTGGTTAGAGCTGGAACCCATACTACTAAGTGAAGTATCCCAAGAATGGAAAAACAAGCACCAGATATATTCTCCAGAAAACTGGTATTAACTGACTAGCACCTAAGTGGACACATAGGTACTACAGTAATAGGGTATTGGGCAGGTGGAAGGGGGGAGGGGGGAGGGGGGTGGGTATATACATACATAATGAGTGAGATGTGCACCATCTGGGGGATGGTCATGATGGAGACTCAGACTTTTGGGGGGAGGGGGGAAATGGGCATTTATTGAAACCTTAAAATCTGTACCCCCATAATATGCCAAAATAAAAAAAAAATGAAAAAAAAAAAGAAAAAAAAAAAAAAAGAAAATTAAAAAAAAAAAAATGCGCCCCTCATTCTCAAAACAGAATTTTAAGTGGCCTAATTTATTCTGTGCTCTGCTTCTCCCGCCACCCCCCAATTATAAAGGCCATCCACATTCATTGTGGAAATTTAGAACCAGCAGCAAAGTATAAAGAAGAAAATGAAAATCACCCTAAATTCCAAAATCCTCCTAGTCTTTGCCCCGAGTGAAGGGGCGCACCCCCACGTGTGTGCACAGACACGGTTAACACATCTTCCCTCGGGAAGTTCAGTTATTTTTTGAATTTTTTTGTTGCATTATATAGTCATGTGTTGCTTAATGACAGATGGGGACACATTCTGAGAAATGCATCATTAGGTGATTTTGTGGTTGTGTGAACATCACAGAGTGTAGCTGCACAAACCTAGGTGGTGCAGCCTGCTGCATACTAGAGGGTGTGGCCTGTTGTTCCTAGGTACATACTTGCAAGGCCTGCTACTGTACTGAATACTGCAGGCAACTGTAACACAATGCTAAGTGCTTGTGTATCTAAACATAGAAAAAGTTACAGTAAAAGTACAGTATTGTAATCTTATGGGACCACCATTGTGTGTGCAGTTCATTGTTGACTGAAATGTCATTATGTGGTACATGACTATACTGTGTATATATGCGTGCTTGTGTATATAAATTTATATATCTATCTATATCTATATCTATATCTATATAGTAGCCCTCCCCATATCTGAGGGGGGTACGTTTCAAGACCCCCAGTGGATGCCTGAAACCTTGGATGGGACCAAATCCTATATATACTGTGTTTTTTCCCTATGCATACATACCAGTGATAAAGATTAATTTATTAACCTAGGCACAGTAAGAGATTAACAACAACAATAATAAAATAGAACGGTTATAACATTACACTGTAGTAAAGGTTATGGGAATGTGGTCTCTCTCTGCCTCTCAAAATACCTTACTGTTCTGTCTTCACCTATTTCAGACCCTGGTTGACTGGAGGTTTCAGGTTGACTGAAACTGCAGAAAGCGTATCTGCAGATAAGGGGGGACAACTGTATACACAACTGTATATATAAGCGTGCAGCCTGGCAACATTTACACACCAAACACACTCATGCCTCCCGCCCTGGGAGCCTCTGCCGTCTGCCCTGGATTGCACAGTGCCTGCCTCAGCTGCCACCATCCTGTCCTCTAACGGCACGGCTTTCCTTCGCCTGCTCTTGAAACGCATATAAATGGAATCGTGCGGTCAGGCCCCTTGCGCACCTTTGTGTCCGTGAGGTCCCCCCGCCCCGTTACAGGTAGTGACAGCTCATTCATTCTCAACTCTGCAGGGCAGAGGTGGGCACACTATTACCTGTGGGCCAAATTGAGCTTGCAGGCTAGGAATAGTTTTTACATGTTTAAAGGATTATATATTTTTAAAAGCCCAAAACAGTGAAGAAAAATATGCAACGAAGACTAAATGGCTAGCACAGCCTAAAATATTTACTCTTTTGCTCTCTACAGAAGAAGTTTGCCAACCCTTTTTGCAGAGCATGGCCTTGTGTGACTATGCCACTCCTTTCCCATTCTGCTGACCGGCATTTGGGCATTCATTTCCTTTTAAAATCAACTCATTATAACTTAGCTTAATTATAATTAAAAAAATTTAAGGATGACATATGCATGTGGTCAAAATTTAAACAACATGGAATGGCATAAAAGCAAGTCTAGTTGTTTAGGCCAGGCCTGTTCTTAGAGATCACCATTACACACAGCATCTTTTGGGGTCTTTAAAATTTTTTTTGAGACTCTTTCATTTTGGCCTGGTTGGGGTTGAAGTTTGGGCTTGGGTTGGGGTTAGGCCTGCTCCACTCTGTAATTGTAAAATAACGTTACCCAAGTTTTCTTCTGGCACGTTTATGATTTCTTTCTAAAGTATTTGATATTTGGAATTTATTTCAGTGTCAGGGTGAATCTGGGATCCTCGTCCAAATCCCGGTGGCTCATGAATTGTCTCAACATGAGTTATCCAACAAGTCAGCTTTTTCTGACTGTTTCAAAGTGAAAATGAATATGTCACACGACACTTTGGAGTGGGCTGTGCAGTGAGACCCAGTGATGAGCGAGCGAATCTCCAGGTTGGACGGGGCATGGTGAACCTTGGTGGTGACGCAGGCCAGGCACTTGGATGTTAAATGCTTGGGGATGTTCTTCCCGTTCCCAGAAACGCGCTCTCTCTCCATCTCTGGGAAGACGGCAGGCTGCTGTGTCGTGGAGACCTCAATGTGTGGCAGCTCAGATGAGATAGAAGTTTTTCCCTTCTCATTTAGCCATCCCAGGGTAGGGGTTGCTCTGGTCTCCAAGGTCATCTGGGAGCCAGGGGTTTTCCATCTCTTTGCTCTGTCACCTGGTAAGTACATTCCAGGCTGGAAGGGGAAAAGAGTGAGGATGTGGAAGATGGGACATTTCCCCCTTAAAGGGCATGTCCTGGGAGTTACACACATCACTTCAGCTCATGTCCCAGAGTCTGGGAGTGAGTCATGTGGGCACAGCCTGCTGCAAGGGAGGATGGGAAATGTAGTCTCTGGCCTTGTGCACAGCTCAAGCTTGGGGGTGCTATGACTAAAAGGAAGGAGGGGAGAAAGGAAACTGGAATTAGCCACTTTCTGTTGCAGTTTCTCCCTGTTTTGTCCTTCCTTCTGATAGGCACATGGCCGGGGGAAAGGTTTCTCTACTATACGGACAGTAGCACTGCAGTTGGGATGCTAAGAGGTGCAGAAACTTGCGCTCGTCGGTGGGGGAAGCGATAGGGAGTGGTGGGGACTGTGGCTCTACGGAAGGGCTGAGCATATGGGAGGGCAGTGGCTTCTGATCAGTGTCTGCTGCGTATTGCCTTGCAGAAGTCTGAGCTTCGAGTTAACAGATTTGATTTTTCAAGAGAAGCTAGAAATCTAGATTTTTTTAAAAAAACAAGAATTTCTTGATTTTAAAATCTTGGCTTAATTTGAGAGATGCTGTGTGGGCCAATCCATATAGATGTGCAGGTCACATTGGCCCGTGGACCTTCAGTGGATGATCTCTGCTCTTAAGTCTGCTGTGCCAACTCGAGGCAGTGTCGTCCTCTCCCCGGCAGAGCCCAGGGGTCTATCAGCTTCGTAGGTGGGGAATTTCAGACTCAACTTTTGTGCACTGATGTTAGCAGTGTTGGTACCCCTTCTCTGGAGGGCAGTTTGGCATTATCTGTCAAAACCACAAATATACATTCTTAGACTTATCAATTTTACTTTTGAGAATCATTCACAGAGACTGTACTTGTGCAAATTAAACTATGCATGAGGTTATTCATTGCAGTTCTTCACTAGCAAAAGGCTAGGAGCAACCTGAATGTCCAGCCCAGGAGGGGACTGGTTAAATCAATTTTAGTGCATTCATACAATAGAATAATATATATATGCCATAAAGAGAATGAAGACAGTTTTTACATTGCCCATAACCATCTCCATAAGATTTTGCTAAGTGAAAAATAAAACAAGATGCAGAAGAATGGGTATAGTTTGCAACTGTTTACGTTAAACGGAAACAAAAAACATAGTATATGTGTACATTTGCACTTTTACATACATGAGAGATTTCTTTTTTTTTATTTTAGCGTATTATGGGGGTACAAGTGTTAAGGTTATATATATTGCCCATGCACCCCTTCCCCCTTGAGTAAGAGCTTCAAGCATGTCCATCCCCCAAACGTTGCACATCTTACTCATTGTGGTTGTATATACCCATCCCCTCTTCCCCCCTCCCTCCCTTCCTACACCCGATAAATGTTACTCCTATATGTCCACTTAGGTGTTGATCTGTTAATACCAATTTGCTAGTAAGTGCATGTGGTGCTTGTTTTTCCATTCTTGAGATGCTTCACTTAGTAGAATGGGTTCCAGCTGTATCCAGGAATATACAAGCGGTGCTATATCACCATTGTTTCTTAGAGCTGAGTAGTATTCCATGGTATACATATACCACATTTGATTAATCCACTCTACGTGAGAGATTTCTGCAAGGTTCATAAGAAACTGATAACATTGGTCACTTCTGGGGAGTTGTGTGGCTGCAAGACTGTAATGGAAGGGAGACATTTTTCTCTATCATTGTGTATCCTTTAAAGTATGAGACATGTAAATATTTTTACTTTTTCAAAACGTAAATAAAATTAAGATTAAAAAACAAGAAAGACCAGTGAGGCTCAGAGAGGGCGTGGGTTTCCCAGGCGTCACACAGCAGCTGGTGCTAGGATCAGCATTCTTTTCTGCACCTCCCAGCACTGCATTTTGTTTCCCCGGCAATCTTCCCACGCTGCTAGTTTTGGCTTTTAGAGGCTGTTCAGACGAACTTCTACCTTATTAACCAGCAAGTCAGAATATATTTTACCAGCTGATATAATTAATCTGGTTTCTTGCCGGAGCTGCTGTTTTGCCCTGACTCCATAATGATGGCCCCGAGGCAACATCCTCTTCTGCAAGATCTTGGGCTCCGAGATAATACCTCTGATTATATTTACAGTTACTTTGCAGTTCATTGAGCAGAGGCCTGGGTCAGTTTCCCTCGTGTTTGCTTCATCACCTGAGCATTTGTAACCTTGGCAGCTGACTCCGGGGCCGGGCGCCACTCTGAGCGTTGTTGGAATTTCAGTAACTTGGAGGGTCTCCTTGGTGCTTCCCCTTCCTCCAGTGGTGCCAGGAAAAATAATGATTTCTTGGCTGCAGAAAGCAGGGTGACAAATGCCGGGCCTTTGTGGAGTGAGGCAGGCAGCCCTTCTGGTTCCCCAGCAGAGAGGCTTGTTTAAATGACATTTTTCTTGAAGATTAGAGAGCTGTTGGGAGCTGCCTTGGGACCAGAGCCTGGTAATTAGCTCCTTACCTGTGTCCCGAGGACTCTCAGCACAGTTGCTTGTCAAGGGAGCCTGGGAGAGGGTGTACTGCGTTCTCACCCAAGATGAATCAGAAGCTTCTCCTTGTTTAAATAAAACGAGAAATCCAGGTGTCCGGGGATTGTGCTGTCACCTTAAATTTCCCTAGTGCAGTAGGATTCAGCATGGCGCATGATTGATCACTTAAATCGTGTGTGTTAGGTACAATATAGGTTTGGCTACAGGTAACGGAGACCTTAAATAACAATGGTTTAAGCGAGACAGAAGTGTGTTTCCCTCTCATATACAAGAGCAGGTGTCAGCACCCAGGGCTGGCAGAACTCTCAGGATTTCCAGTTCCCTCCAGCTCACGGCCACTCCTAAGGAGTGGTCTCTCTTCAGGGTCCAAGACAGAGCCCCAGTCACGCCTCCCACATTCCAGGAAAGGGGAAAGAGCAGGGCAGGAACCTATGAGCCTTTGCCCCTTAAGGCCACTTTCTAAGAAGTCACATACAGCACCGCATCCATGTCCCAGGTCCAGGACTTATGTTAACTTGGGTTGCCCTCAAAAGCAGAAGCGGATGTCAGGGCTGTGTGCAGGTAATTTATTATGGGAATGGATTCAACGGAAGTGAAACGGGGAGACTGGGAAGAGGAAAGAGTGAAGGAGGGAAAAACCACTCCAAGGTTGTATGATCAAGTTGGTTACCACTCTGGGCAACTGGGGTTCAGTCCTGCTGAGATTGCTTCTGGGAGCAAAGTGGAGCACACCTCAGGATTGCTAGAGACACAGAGGAGGGGAGTATTTACTCACAGGCTGCCGTGCCCCATTGCTCGAGAGCTTCTTCTCAGATGTGAATTTCCTTGCATGCCCAGTTTAGAGCATGTGCAGAATGGCCGAGCAGGGTCCAGCCTGCAGAGGTTCTGCGTCCATAGAGCGAGGGCTGGGAGGCGCAGCCCAGGTGCTGTTGGGGTCCACTCGTGGCTGCAGCAAGAACCAGAGCAGAAAGGCTTTGAGGTGGGGCATTAGTTATATGGCCGTGCTTAGCTGTGGAGGCACCTGGGAATTGTAGTTTTTATTCACAGTGGCCACAAGCCCAGCAAAAAACCAGGAGGTTTGATTATTGCAGCAAGGATGTTGGAAACAAGTGGTAGGATCTGGGACACTGTGATCTTTCTTTGTCCAAAAGTTAACTATTTGTCCATCTCAATGATGTGGGACTCGGCTGGGAATGTATTTATATAAGAGATCCCTCTGAGTGGCCAATATAGATGTCACAGTCTATGTACTGCAGCACGGGTTCATAGATGGCCTCGAGGACCCTATGTGAGACCTGTTCACTCCCACTTTGCCACGGCTCTAACAAGCACAAAGATCCGCCTTCTAAGGGCCGGCACACGGAAGTGGGAGGAGACAGGAGAGTTGCTGAGGGTCTGTCCACAGGCAGAGCCCTGACATTTCCCCAGCTCCAGTGGTCCTTGGCAGACTTTCAGAGCTATTACAGAAATGCAGGTGTCATGTTGCATGCCTTAAATAGATGCAATAAAAAATACTGCACCTTCAGCAACACTGATTATGATTTAAGAAAAGGCAAGTTGATTGTCTCCAAATTGTCTTCTAAACTTCAGCTATCGAATGGGTGGTTTTGTAGTTCCAACTTGTGAGTGAGGCAGCTTTCTTTCTTTTCTAACGTGTTTATGTGTCACCTATTTCCAAAAAGGATATGGAGTAAAAATATGAAAATACGGTAGTTAAAAGCAGCTGTTTTCACTTGACATTTTATTGAGGCATTTCCGTGTTAAATAACTTTCACACAAGTTGGCGTTATGGTTGATTTCCAAGTTCTTTATAGATTTTTCACTGGCATGTATATTTCTACTGAAAATACCTTTGTATAAATTATGTGTTTCCCTATGTGGTTCAGTTTTTTAGGATAAATCATCCAATTATAATAACTGTGTTTGGGGTGGTTTTAAAACATGGTTTCAAAGTTTTTGATGCACTTTCTATTGAGAGGTGGGGTCTTCATCTCCCCCCTTTGAATCTGGGTGCCCTGTGACATCCTTGGCAATACAGAACAGCTGCAGTGACGCCTGGTGGCTTCTGAGGCTGCGTCATCAAGGCCGTTCGGCTCTTGCCTTGTTTGCTGGGACTCTGATCCGCCCTGTGAGAAGTACAGCTCTCTTGGGGCTGCTGTGCTGAAGGGGCCGTATGCAGGTGTTCCTCTCGAGAGGACAGGTGACCTCAACCTTCCAGCCATCCTGCCAAAATGCCAGATATGAGGGTGAAGGAACTATTTTGGAAAGAGACCCTCTAGAGTCCCCCATTTGAGTCACCTCCAGCCACTGAATCTTCCCTAAGATCCCAGACGTCATGGGGCAGAGACAAGTCATACTCACTTTGTCCCTGTCCTGATTCCTGACCCATAGAATCCATGAATATAATCAAATGGTTGTCCTATGCCACCAAGTTTGTGGGGAGCTTGTTACATCACCATAGGAACCACAACAAGGTCAGGGTATAGATAGTCTCAGAGCTCTTGTAATGAGATTTTAGATTATGTGCAAAAAAAGAATGCCTTTCGTAATTATTTATTCAAGATAAAGTTTATTTGTGGATTGGGTGGAAGGTCTTCACCCTTATGAATGATAGCAAAATCAAACTTTAGCTTAAATATGTTGCAGCTGCTGGTGGCTGGGATTTAGAGAAGGTGGATGTCTGACAGCGTTGCTCAGCTGTGCCCACCTGGCTTTCCTGTTCAGACACAGAGCTGACAGTGGCTGAGCCTGGCATTTGAAACCTGATTGAATCGCCCAGACCTTTCTCCCTTCGTGTATTTAAGATTAGGGAAACATCTTTTCCAGGCATGGCCAAGAGATCTCATTCTACCTGCTCATTATGTTGGATTGGTGTTGGTATTGTGGGAAGGAATTCCAAAATTGACTGGTGACGTCTGCCATGGGTGTGGTGCTGGAGAGGTGGAAGGTTTTGTGTTGAGTCTGCTCTCCTTGGCCCTTGGTTTTTGTTCACAATTCATTAGGCTTGAATGACAAAAGTTTACAAAGGCGATCAGAGTGAAGTGGGAAGAAACCCTTCTGGAAGATGGTGCTCAAGCTCACCCTGAGCTAAGCTTCCCTTTGCCACTCTTACTGGTCCTCCTCTGTTTATATTTTCAACAGTCTTGAACCGAACACCTGCTGTGTGCACAGCTAGCACGTGAGTAGGTAGAGAGACGCAGAGGCTGCCTTGAGGAGGCTGTTCCCCAAACTTCAGCCTTTTCATGTATCACCTTTATAATTTTTTTTTTTTGTGACCACATCTAGGGTCTGTTCCTGCTATTTTGAAAAATTTAATATATATTCTAAAAATCGACTCACTCTTTTTACTTAAATATGTTTATTTTGAAAGCAGGCTCTATCACTACCACAAATGGAAAGCCAGCATCACTTGCCACAAATAACCAGAAACCTTCAAAATAGAGACAATGAAAACAAAACAATGGTCTTGAATTCCAGCTCCAAACTGTTGCTTGCCAGAGGCTCTCAGACTGAGACCTGCTGTCTCTTTTAACAAGGGCCATTAGCCAAATGTTAGAGACTCATTAGCAGACACCCAGGCGTCCTCTCTTTATTGGAAGGATGGCAGGAGAATGAAGAAGGGAGTAGCTTTCTAATAGTGGGATTCCATATTCCTGAAAACCCTTTTGGAAATGATCTTCCACAGGAGTGGAGGGAACTGGGTAAAGGCCGAGGGGTGCAGAGCTGGGAGGGCTTTGACCGAAGGGACTTGTGCGTTGGCAGGGAGTCTCCTTGGGTACTTTGGGGGGGATTGGTTGGGGGCACGGGAGCAGTTAGTTGCTGTCGTGGAATATATTGGTGAATAGGGCATCCCTGTCCCCCAGTGGGTTGGCTATTCCCATTTAGAAAATGACTCCCTCTTTGGTCCAGAGACTGGTGAGAAGCAGGTATCGGACCCTGTGGTGCTGGACCCGTCTTCGAAGAGGCACCGAGATAGCAGCCATTCCTCAGGAGACGTCCTGCGCTGCTTGAGCTCCCGTGAGCTCCCGGGATGGAGAGAAATAAAACCGAGTTGGCACCGCATCCGAGTGGCAGGTGGTGCGGGCGTGTGCGGTTGGATTATTTTTATTTATGATAGCTGATTCACAATCGTCTCCATGGCGATGGCGGAGCTGGAGGCGGAGGGAAGGAGCACGTCGTCGCGTTATTAAATGACCCAACGAGAGGAAAAAAGCCCTCAGACACATTAAGGATTAATTTAACATCGTGGCCTTGCCTGGCAGGTCATTACCCGTCCCTGCTACAGATGTTGGCACTTCCATTTCCAGAGCGTTCTGCACAGTGTGGCTGGGCTCCTCTGTTTGTGTTTGAATGTCACTCTCAGTTCAAGCACGGCCAGATGCCAAGGGTCAGGAGGGCTGCTGGTGACCTCATCAGGCGATGCTCTCTGCCACGGAGCGTTCCGGAAGCCGCTCACAATGCTGTTTCCGACATTCTGTATCTATAGATAGATACATATGTATGCATTTCTGGGTTTTTAAAATTGACTTGAATAGATGCAAAATCATCTTTGTAAATTGCACATAGCATACAGTGAATACCCATGCACCTGCCACTTAGTTTAAGAAAAATAAAAGTACCATTTCTTTGACATAGGGGGAAAGGGGGATGGACATACGATATCAATATGTCTCGCTTTCCCGACAGCCCAGTTTCCTCTTGTTGCCTTCGTGAAATGCTTAGTAACATCTCACTCTCCAAAGTGGGTCCAGTTGGGATGACACATCATGTGTCTACACTTCATGCCCTCTCCTGTCGGAAAGAAACTTTCTCCTGCACTTCGTGTCTTTCATTCCTTTGCTGTTCTGTGAAGTTGTGCTCTGGGTAATATTTTTGTGGTTGTTGTTGCTCCTCTTTCCTTAAACACTGCGTTTGGGAGACGCACACACGTTGTCAGGTGTAGCAGTGGTCCCTCCATTCCCACAGCTGTATCCGATTCCCCTGTGGGAATGTGGCATGATTTATCCATCTTACTGCTGATGGTCTTCGCTTTGTCGCCTGTTTTTGCTCTACCGGACAAGGCTGCTATGAACATTTATGTACATGTGTCCTGACACACACGTGCCTGAATCCTCGAGGTCCTGTGTCTACAGTTGCTGGGCAACTGTGGTCACACGTTCATGGCACCCACAGCTTTACCAGATGGTGACAAACTGTTTTCCAAAGAGGTTGTACAGGGGTTTACGCCCCACCAGTGACGCAGAGGGGATCTGACCACTCTGCATCCTTAGTGTTTATTGCCAGAGGATTTGCTTTTACCAGACATTGTACACTTGGACCTCCAGTGCTGCCCAGGATGGTGACTGGCTGTCCAGCTCTGGGGTTCGTATTAGGAAGTCTACCTTCCACATCTGCCTTACGTCTCTGTTTTAATTGGTTGAGAACTTGGGTGCCACTTAAGGGTGTCATAAAGGCCACCATCGACCACAACTGGCAGTGTTGTATCTTGTGAGTTAAGTGCTCCTGGGCCTCCAACCCACCTGTCCTGAGCCTAGCTAGCCTGGAACTTCAGCTGGCGTTTTCTCTCCTTCCATGGAGCTCCCTGCTCATCTCAGCTCAGTCCAAACTCTGGATTCATAGGATTTGTTGGTAGTTATAGATTTAGCCTTTTCTCATTTCATTATATCCTAATAGCCCTTTGTGGAGTAGGTCTTACTTCCTTAATTTGAGAGCTTCTTAAGTTTTCGTCTATATTTCCCGCAGAGACCAGCACGGTGTTTTGCCACAGCTCATTCATTCAGGAGGCCTTTGGTAGAGCCCACTATGTGTCAGGGCTAGTGGCTGAGGAATCAAAGATAAAGAAATGGAGTCCCCTGCCCTTGAGGGGAATGGTCTTTCCAGGAGAAATAAAGAAATAAATGAGAGTGACTTTGACAGGAGCAATATCTAGATTACCAAGGAGAGTTTCTTTGCCCGAAGAAGTTGGATAAAATTTTCCAGATGAAAGGGAACTCTGAAGTGGGTTTTGAAGGATGAATAGGAGTTGAACAGATGGAAAGTTAACCATGTCTCACCTTCATAGCTTTTGGGGATTATTATAGTTCTGTTATTTTGCATCCTTGGAAACCTTTGGCTAAACATTTTTTTTAAACATAAATACTAATGAAAATTTACAGATATCCCCTCAGTATCCCTGGGTGCTTGACTCTGACCATGAAAGCATTAGAAACGAGTTGAGAAATCAGTGCCAGTTGTGACTTTTATGCATTCATTCTTTTATTCGAATGCATAGTTTGCATCTGTTGGATCTTTGAATTAAGGTTAAAGAAAAATCAAACAAACACCATTCTTAGGACCATCACTGCCCTGGCTTCTGCTCCGACCTTGAATGGGGTCAGATGACTCCAGCTGGTGACAGCAGCTGTCAGCGCCGAGGTGCGGCATCCGAGCATTGTTCAGCCGTTTAGATCAGACTGTGGTTCTGATCCCAGTGGCTGGGACTGCACAGAGTCATTTTGGGCATTTGGCTAATTAGAACAGAGCCATCAGGTGAAATGAGCTATCCATCCCCGACTCCGTTCTAATGACCATTAGATGGGCTCTCTGATGAGCCGGCCTCGGGCTGTGCTTGGATCCGGGCATCTCAAGGCTGTTTGAGGGTGTTCGTCAAGGCTGAGTGGCTGGGTTGGAGTTGGGCATGAGAGGATGTTTTTTCTCCGCAGGGAAACCTTGAGAGTGTTTGTGTGGGTGTGAGTGCCTCGTGCTTTTGGGGGGGTGCCTGTCTGTTAAGCGATGCTTGCCGTTGCCATTGGCCTTGACCTGACCCTTGTCGGCGCAGCTGTCAGTCAAGTAAGCAGAGGCGCTGGCATCTCCCCTGACGGCTGGCGCGGTGATGACTGTCGGTGCAGGTGTGCCTTCTGAGAGGCATGTGTGATGATCCAGTCTGGAAAGAGGGAGTCATTGAGGGGTTGGATGGCTGAAAGGCAGGCAGGGGTGCAGGTCCCCCTGGCAGTCCAATTTGGGCATAACTTTGGATTCCAATGGAGTGGTCTTTTAGCACACTGGCTAACCACATTAGATTTTTTTTTTTTTTTTTTTTTGAGACAGAGTCTCGCTTTGTTGCCCAGGCTAGAGTGAGTGCCGTGGCGTCAGCCTAGCTCACAGCAACCTCAAACTCCTGGGCTTGAGTGATCCTTCTGCCTCAGCCTCCCGGGTAGCTGGGACTACAGGCATGCGCCACCATGCCCGGCTAATTTTTTATATATATATCCGTTGGCCAATTAATTTCTTTCTATTTATAGTAGAGACGGGGTCTCGCTCTTGCTCAGGCTGGTTTTGAACTCCTGACCTTGAGCAATCCGCCCGCCTCGGCCTCCCAAGAGCTAGGATTACAGGCGTGAGCCACAGCGCCCGGCCCACATTAGATTTTAATGAAGAGGTTGCAAACTGGGGGGCCATCAGCTTGATGTGTGGGTATTGTGGGCTCAGTTGTGTCCCTGCCAAAAAAGATATGTACAAGTCCTAACCTCCAGGACCTGTGAATGTGATCTGATTTGGAGAGACGGTCTTTGCAGATATAATCAAGTTAAGAAGAAGTCATTAGAGTGGGCCTCTACCCAATAGGACTGACGTCCTTACATGAAGAGGAGAATAGACGCAGAGACAAATGTGCACAGAAGGCTACATGAAGATGGAAGCAGAGATTGGAGGGACGTGTCTACACACCAAGGAATCCTGAGGATTGCCAGAAACACCAGGAGCAAAGAGAAAGGCATGGAATAGTTCTTCCCTAGAGTCTTTGGAGGGAGCAACGCTCTGCCAGCACCTTGTTTTTGGATTTCTGGCCTCCAGACCTGTGGGAGAATAAGTTTCTTTTGTTATAAGGAAATTTGTGGTAATTTGTTATGGCAGCCCTAGGAAACTAATAGAACTGTTAAAAATATCAGACTAATGTCAACCATTTAAAAACAGAAATTTCACATAAAAATGTGGATTTCTTGCATCTCTACAAAAATCAGATCTGTTCCTGTAGGGCTAACATTCTCTGCAATTCTCTGGTTCACCCTGGTCACCACAGCCCCCAGTTATCTTAAAACCTTTTACTTCTCCCACTTGTGTTTTGCATCGAGCCCCTCTGGGTGTCTGAGTTTGGGGCCCTTTCTCTCACTAAGGGTCTGGGATGGAAGGGTTGAGAGAGGACACATCTCTTGCCTTCTGTCTTCTAGAGCAGAGGTTGGTAAACTACAACCTTTGGGTCAAATCTGGTCTTCTGCATGTTTTGATAAAGTTTTATTGGCAAATAGCCATGCCTATTCATGTACATATTGTTTATGGTTGCAGCATATACTCAATCCTGCACTATGACAGCAGGGTTGAGTAGCTTCAGTAGAAACCATTTGGTCTGTAAGGTAGAAAACATTCACTGTCCAGCCTTTTCCAGAAAAAGTTTGCTTACCTTTATTCTGGAGAATCAAGATATCCAGATTTTTATGTGAACTTGCCTCATTTTTCAATGAGGGCAACAAACTCATATTTGTTTTTAATTCTATAAAGATAACTGTCAATCAAGGATTATTTCCATGTCAATAAATGTGAATCTCCTAATTATTTAAATAAAAAATGGAATAATAGGACTCATTTATCCAATTCTTTATTAATGAGTATTCAGGCAGTTGTGTTTTAAATTTATATAAACTAGCTGAGACTGGCTAAGCATTGAGCTGCTTTTTGAGTGAGTGATTAGAATGTTTAACCCAGAATGTGAAAAGCCAGCAGACTATGCCATTACTCTTGTCGAATGCTCATGTTTAGTTTTTAAGGGCAAGATATCAAACATTGGCCCCTTCCTGTCCACAGGGCTCTGTAAGAAGAAATGGAGGGGAAAAAATGGAACAGAAAAGAATAGTTTTGGGTGTAAGGAGGCAGCTTTTGTTAGTAAACTGCTGGAAGTAGTGGCCGAGAGAAACTCAAGAATCTCCTACTCTGAAGACCTTCTAAGGAGTGGTAGCTCTGCCTGGGTTGGAAGGTCTGGTTGACCTTCTGCCCCAGCACAAATGGCTACCTCTGGCCCCGCACTGAGAGGCTTCTGTGTGTGTCCTGTCCAGCAGGAAGGAGTGCCATGTTGGGTCCAGATATGGTCATAGGTAGTGGAGGTATTTGGCCATCTACCGCACCCTTGCCATCCTGGATTAGAGGGCAGGGGCTGGGCCAGCTGATCAGATGTCCATCTGAACTCCACTTTCCTTTTCTGTGATTGGCTGACTCCCGTTTGTCTCCGTTTGTCTATACCAGGCCCTTGACAGTTAGGGCCACTCCAGGCTGTGGGGCTGTTTCAAGGGTGTGGATGTGTGCACAGAAGAGTGAGACTGTTGTCCTTAGAAAGGCCTGCATGCAAGGTTGACCCTGGGCTGGCATCTGGGAACTTGGCACTTGAGCTGTTCCCTAAATGATAATTGCATTTCACTGTTCCTAGGCCGTACAAACAATGCAATGGATGGTGAACACCTGCTTTCCTTCTAGGAGTCTGGAATCTGGGCACATGCTAGGCAGAGGGCACCTACATGATTAGTGTCCAGTAGAAACCTTGGGCACTGAGGCTCTGATGGGCTCCCCTGGACAGAGCTGAGAATGGAACCCCCAGACTACAATGGCAGGCACTTGGGATCCTCCTAAAACATAGGACTTTTCTTGGATTGGTGACTGGAGCCAGTGCTTTCTTGAAAACTAGCTGTAGTTTAAAGAGGCTGAATAAGGAGGGATATTGAATATTCCCAGCACAAAGAAATGATGAATGGTTGAGATAATGGATATGCTAATTACCGTGATCTGATCAGTAAACATTGTACATATCAAATTGTCACTACTCCATAAATATGTACAATTACTATGTGACAATTAAAAAATAATAAAATATATATAAAAAAGAAAACAGAAAGAGGCTAATATGGTCTTCACCTTTTCTGGTGGAGGGTGTATCAGTGAGGATAAGATGGGATAGCAAATTATGTCAAAACTCCATTGGCGGCTGGGCGCGGCGGCTCACGCCTGTAATCCTAGCACTCTGGGAGGCGAGGCGGGCGGATTGCTTGAGGTCAGGAGTTTGAAACCAGCCTGAGCAAGAGCGAGACCCCATCTCTACTATAAATAGAAAGAAATTAATTGGACAACTAATATATAGAGAAAAAATCAGCCGGGCATAGTGGTGCATGCCTGTAGTCCCAGCTACCTGGGAGGCTGAGGCAGGAGGATCGCTTGAGCCCAGGAGTTTGAGGTTGCTGTGAGCTAGGCTGACACCACGGCACTCACTCTAGCCTGGGCAACAAAGAGAGACTATGTCAAAAACAAAAACAAAAACCCACCGTTGGCTTAAAATAGCAAGGTGTATTCCTTGCTCAATCTGTATGTCCACTCCTGGTGGGCTGTGGGTTCTGCTCCGAGTCTTCCTTGCCTGGGGACACGGGCTGCTGGAACAGCCACCATCTTCATGCACCCCTAGGTGCTATGTCCCGGCTGATGTTCGTTCGTGCCTGGCGGGGACAGCTCACTTCTCATTGGCCAGAATAGTCACATGACTCCACCCACTCACAGGAAACCAGGAAGTGAATCCTACCATGAATCCACAAGGGAGACAGTGCAACTGTTTAGAGAACAGCACATGGAATACTATAGCAAGGATTGGGAAACAAGACTTCTTGTATCCCTGACGCCAAGCTAGGGGGTAGAAGGCTCACTGAAGGAAGAGTTGGAGTTGAGAGGCAGGGGTGCGGAGAGAGCTGATTGTTGTCAAAGGCAGAAATGAGAAACCAGGGCGATAGTTAAGTCCTTTCAGAGCAAATGAAAGTGATTTCCATGACAACAATTCAATTAGAAAGCCAAGTTCTCCAGTGTGAGGGAACACTGAGGAATTATCACCACAATGAACCTACTGCATTTTGGCCCTGGGGGTGGAAGGGTACAGAAAGTGCCCCAGGAGGGGACCTCTACGGGGAGGTGCCTCCCCCTCCAGCACCTAGGGAGCAGGGAAAGGGCGTTGGCAGAAATAAGCAAAGTGCATAGTGGGTGTGGGTGAGCGGGAGAGAACCCGGAAGGGCGGGGAGCTGGGGTTCGGGGAGTGGGGAGGCACCTGTGATTTGCTCTGAGGTTGGGTGGCTTGGGGATGCAGGTTGCTGGCAGGGTTGCAGAGTAGATGTTGAAATGTCTCCCCACAGCATTAAAATTCAGCCTTGGTGGGGGGAAGTGAGGCCCCATGGCTTTGAATCAGCTTTTGCCCTTTGCTTTCTGTGCTTGAACTTAAGCTCCCTGTGCCTCACTTTCCCTGACTGTTAAACAGAGCTAAATTTGCCAATTAGCAGGGCAACGGTGAGCGTTGCATAATGAGGCGTAATATCTGGTACACAATAGGTGCTCTCTACAAGGTACCTGCCTTCTGCTGTCTTTGATTAGGGATGATGGCAGGGGGATTTCATCTCAGGGGCAAACTCTGAACCTTTGGTAATGATTCCCTGGGGCCTGTGTTAAGGAGGATTCTGAAGCTCAGTGAGAGAGTGATGCTGTCAGGTTTTAGTCTGTCTGTTCTCAGTGCATTCATGGCTGAAGAATGACCAGACACACCAAAATAAGGCAAGCATGAACATGAGATTTATTGAGAAGAGAAAGATAGGGTTATAGAGCAAGAGCAAGATATAGGCTTACAGAGTGTGATAGCAATGCCACAGATGACGCCTGGACCCACTGTCACAGCAAAGGGAGAGCAAAAGAAAGGGCACAAAAAAGGGGTTGGTTAAGGTTTGCATCCTGTTTTATAGTGCCTAGATTGGGACTTCCCTAGTGGCTCAGATGTCACCATGGAACCACTTTGATTGGACAGTTGGGAGTTGCATTACTACACGTGCGGGTTGTTCTAGGTCAGTTTCTGGACTCTGTGGTGCCTATGCTGCTTGGCCCGTGGGCTAGATAGTCCTCTGCATTCTTTTTCAGCTGGCGCGAGAAGTTATAATTGGCAGATTTGTAAGGTATTGGCTCCTCCCCCAGGTATAGCAGTAGCTCAGGGCCGGATAAAGGTGGGGCAGTTACACCAAGGCGAAGTGCCCACTTTCTCCCTAGGAGACCCACAATCCCTTGCTGACCACCCACCACTACAACGGCCTACTGATATCCAGCTCAGACGCGGGGGTGGCGCTGCGTGTGCCACACGTTTGCCATCCTTGGTTGAGCTTCATTTCTTACTGTTACCGAAAGTTCGGTACTTGTCTCCGAGGCTGATTCAGGGAGAACAAAGCCCGAGGACAAGTGGTTTGAGGACAAGGAAAGAGAAGTTTATTAATTTGCCAGCAAACGAGGAGGGCAGTGGATTAACGTCTCAAAGACTGCCGTCCTGCCTTACAGCAGAAATACAGGGCTTTTTAAAAGGGGTTTTTTTGGGTCTACCTGAGCAGTGTCCCATGTCATGGCTTTGGGCTTTTGTTGTTTTAACTATAATTCGTGGTTTTGATCAACCTTATCTCCGGTGACAACAATCTTGTGACACTTAGACAATGCTGTTGAGCCATCTCCTGTGGTTTAAGATACTAGAAAACAAATAGCAAAGAATGTTTTTTCCTGCCCCTTTGATGACTGGCCTCAGGGAAGGAACGAAGGTTTCCCAGAAAGGGTGGGGGTTTTAGAGAGACTACTCATGAAATATTTTGCTGCCCTTTTCCTGACCTTTACCTCTGTTGTGTTACCCCCCTTCTATAAATCTTTTCTCCACTTGAAGTGGTCAGCTTGCTACCCCCTTCCCCCCTCCCTCCCCCATGATGCTGGGTGCTGCCTGCCTCCTCTGCCTTGGAGCACCTGTCCCTCCTCAGCCATCCAGGCTTCTCCTCTTCTTCAAGGATCAGTTGAGACCACCCCACGGGGAAGCTCTTCCAACCCACACCCACACCAGCCATTCCAGGACCGAAGGATGCCATCTTTGTCTAAATTCCCCATGAAACTCGCCACCTCTTCTGTGGCCGGGACACATCTCACAGCACTCCACGGGGCGGGCACTGGTGTCCTCTTCTCATGAGACCCAGGGCAGCAATATCCCCTACTCCTTTTATTTTTATTATTTTAGAGACAGGGTCTTACTCTGTCACCCAGGCTGGAGTGCAGTGGTATGATCATAGCTCACTGCAGCCTCAAATTCCTGGGCTCAAGTGATCCTCCTGCCTCAGTCTCCCTGGAACACACCACCATGCCCAGCTAATTTTTTTTATTTTTCATAGAGATGGGGTCTTGCTCTTGCTCAGGTTGGTCTCAAACTCCTGGCTGAAGCCATCCTTTCACCTTGGCCTCCCAAAGTGCTGGGATTACAAGTGTGGGACACCATGCCTAGCCCCCCCCTACTCCTTTTTTGTTTCCATATCCACCACGTCCAATCTCCACATCCCCTTTCCTGTGCAAGGAATGAAATTTTAATGATTTAATTGGCAGAGTATGGACATGTGCTGCTTAGAAGTGTTGACCTGCAAGGAAGAAGCTGAGGAAAAATGAATACAAGCAAAGAGTTTATTTGGGCCAAGCTTGAGGATGGCAACCTGGGAGCAGTGATTCAAGTTGCCCTGAATATACACTCCGATTAGCAGTGGTTACAAGTGGATTTTTAGAGGCAAAAATGGGGGGGAGAGGGAGTGATTTTTGGTCAGGAATTCTCACTGGTTTACAAAAGAAGATTAATTAGTGATTGCCTGAACATGGTTAAATCACAGGCTGTGGGTTATGGTGTCCAATGAGGCATTATTAGGTTAATTGATAGCTACTTGTGGCAATAGCAAGCTGGTTCAAGAAAGAGGGGCTCAAAGAGGGGAGTAGGACATGGTTGCTGTCTCATTTTAATGTCTCTCTGGGCCTGATAATGTAAAAGGACTCGCATTCCTCAGTTAAAAGTTCTTTTCCTTTCTCAAAAGCCTGGATATGGCAATCAGAGATCCTGGCCAGGGCCTCCAGCACTGCCACTCAGGGTTGTGTGACCTTAGATAATTGTTTTGACCTCTCTGAGCCTCAGATTCTCCTTCTAATAACATGGAGAGTGTTATTGGGAGCACGAGAGGTGTGCCTGGTGCTTTCTCAGCTCTGGACACATAGTAAGTGCTTGCTTAATTCATGGTAGTGGGTGTTATTCACTCTCCTCCCCCATCTGTCTGTCTTTCCTTTCTTGCCCTGGCCCCTTGAACAACTGTTCCAATGTGGTCTTTTCATGGCTTACTGGGATGGTCGTACGATTATTTATTGTGAGTCCAGCTGGTGCAGCCCAGGTGCTATGGAGAGCTTGGTGTAGGGGAAAGAGGGTATTTTATCCACTTATGAAAAAAACCCAAAGTCCAGGGGTGCCCCAGCATGTTAGTACCCCACTGTAGGCAGCAGCCGTGTTCTCGAACAACTGCGTGCCATTTCAGCTTGATTAGTTTCTACATGAGCCCCCTTTTAACAGTCCCAGGGGACTTGCCAATTAAAGACCTGTTTGACAAATCCTTCTGTAAAATGCAGAGTCACCAAACTGTTCTGCTTTGTGATTCCGGATTCATATATATTAGGTTGTCTTCAAATAGGTACTTTTTTTAGTAACGAAACCTCCTTATCATATTCCAGCCAAGTTTTTGAGCTTCAATAGTCAAAACTGCTATTTATTTCAACCCTTTGAATATGTATTATATTCCAGAAAGATATTTTCAACTCATGAAAATTAAGTGAGAAAACTAGAGTTGCCAGGGTTTGGCTTCTGTTCCCACTAAGTGCCGACTCTCACTGGGGCGTTGCTGGCAGATGCTCCTTGTCCTTGACAAAGGAACAGGAGTGATAAAAACCAGGAAGACGCTGAGAATGAAGAATCTGGCCCAGGAAACACCTAATTACCATGAGTGTCAGTCTCTGTAATGAAGTGTTGATAGGGCCAAATCCAAAGCATAACTTACCAGGGATGGGGGCAAGGTGATATGTTGTGTCCAATCATTTAGCCTCTGAGCAGCTCCGCGCAGCTGTCCCGTGAGCTGCTCGTGGGATGCAGACCAAAACAGATGCATCCCAGCGCGTTCCACCTCAAGGGAGGGTGCCTGGGAGACTGCCGGCCCGCGTGCCACTCCCTCCTGGGGATGCTCAGAGTTTGAGTAGTGTCCCGCCTTTGTCGAAGAATCCCGGATTTTTTTTTGGAGAGACTTGAGATCAATCCTCTCAGTTTTACAAAGAAGGAAACTGAGGCCCAGGAAGAGGAGTGGAATTACCAAAGCCTCCAAGTGAGTCCGTGGCCACTGTCGGTACTTGAACTCGCATCCCATGACTTTGGTTGCTCTCAACACCCGGCACAGAGGAGGCCAGGCTTGACTCCCAAGCCTGTTCCCAGGGGCTGTCGCTCTTGGGGAGAGACAAGAGAATTTTTTCTTTCTACAATAGATGTCTTGTTGTATATTTAGTTAATTTTTCTGAGTGGATGTACATTCGTATGGTTCAAAATTCAAAAGGGATACTTTGAAAATTAGATCTCGTCCTCCCACTCCTATTCTCCAGCCTCCCTAGCCTGCTTCCCAGAGGCAGCTGGTGTTATATGTATCCTTAGCGGGGTTTTTCTAACACGTTTGTCAATTCATTCGCCCGACAGTTATTGGTTGAGCACCTTCCATGCTCCATGCTCTGTGGCAGGTGCTGAGCTATAGCAGTGGACAAATCAAGGTCCTGCAACCATGGATCTGATATTAGACCTCAAAGATCTCTCTCCTTTGCCTCCTCCTCTGCACTCCCCCCCCCCCGCCAAGTTCACATTGTTCTGTGCTTTTATTAAACCTTAACCATATATCTTTGAGAGTCTTCCACACCAGTTCGCATAGCATTTTCTCTTTCTTTTTAATGGTGGTTTTGCATTTCATCATGTGAATATGCCATAATTTAGTTGGTACCTAATTGATAGACATTCAGATGATTTCTGTTCTTTTTTCTTTGCTATAATAAGCAAGGCTGCAATGCCCTTGTATATGTTTCTGTTTGCACATGTGAGAGTAGATCTGGCAATTTATTGGCCAATGTAGCTAAAATGTCCAGAGGAATTGGCATCCAGGCAGGGCTGTATCCTGTGTTTATCTTTCTTTTCCAGTGTGTTTTATAAATCCTTGCTTATATAACCTGTATATATGTGTATGTGGGAGTAGTAGAGAGGTCTGGTAGTAGGCTTTTTAGAGGTTTGGTATACCTTGTTTTCTGTCATTGTGCTTTTTTTCTTTTTTAAGACCAATTTCTTAACAATTCTTTGGTATGCATTCTCCTATCTGGTGGTGGTGTATTGAAATATGGCCTTTGTTTTCTAATAATAAAAGAATCACCTTTGTTTTCTGTAAAAAAAAATCCTGGTACATAAACCTTATCATTTGGATCTGATGTCTCATTCCTGCTTTGCTCTGTGTTGGCTTCATTCTCAGATATAAGAAGCCTTATTAAATCCTTATTTAATAGTATTAATAGCACACCTACAATGTGCCACATGTCCTAGATGCTGGCAATATAGCTGGGAAGAAAATACACCCAAATCCTGGCCCTCATAGAGCTGACATTCCCAAGATGTGCCATCAGTCAAAGGTTTGTATTCTCCAGGCTGGAGGAAAAAGAATACCACTTTCCCGATAAGTACAAGTCTCAGGACTAAATCTCATTGGACTAACCTATTTTAGTTTTCTATTGCTACACGCTTGCAAATGACCACGCGCTTAGTAGTAGCTTAGTACAACATAGGTATATTGATATGGTAGTTCTGGAGGTCAGAGGCCTGAGATCGGTTTCACTGGTCTAAAATCAGTGTCAGCAGGGCTGCGTTCCTCCTGAGGCTCCAGGAGAGAATTCATTTTCTCTTCTTGTCTAGCTTCTACGGGCTGCCTGCGTTCCCTGGCTTGTGGCTCCTTCCTGTATCTTTAAGGCCAGCGGGATTGCATCTTCAAATCAGAATTCCTCTCCCCCTCCTCCCTCCCTGTTCTGCTTCCGTGGTCACGTCTCCTTCTCTGACTCTGACCCTCCTGCCTCCCACTTGCAAAGGACACTGGGCCCCCAGACTGTGCGAGCTCATCTCACCATCTCAAGATCCTTAATTTAATGATAGCTACGAAGTCCCCTTTACCATGTAAGGCAGCATACTCACAGGTTCTGGGGAGTAGGACGTGGGCATCTTCGGGGGAGGCATTTAATTCTGTCTGCCACGCTACGTATCATTTAAATTATTTCATTATCAATCACCTATGTAACTATTTTTAAATGTACCATTTGCAAGCTTTTAAAACACATGGAGATCAATACTCAGAAGAAAACAAAAAAGGGCCTTAATCTCTTTGCCCAGGTAACCCCATGGGATGGTTTCTTTTTTTCCTGTTTTGACATTTTTTAAAAAATTTTTTTCCTGTTTTGACATTTAAACAGGAAATGCAAATAATATTAGTAGAAGGATAAAAGATGCAAACCGCAGAATGATGCAAAATGAAAAGTTAAAGCTGCCCTTCCCTCCCTGCATAGTCTCTCCCCAAAGGTAACCATTTTATAGTTTTAGATAATTCCTTCAAGAAAAAAACTAATGCATAATCCAGAATAAATACAGCGATTTATTCCTTCCCTTCTAAAAAATGCCAGTAGAGATCATATTATTAATACCATTATGCATCTTGCTTTTTTTCCCGCATTATTCTATACCTTTTAGATATGTTTGTACCAGCGCGCAAAGATCCCTTTCTCTTTTAAAAGGCTTCTAGCATTTCACAGTAGGGATGGTGCATGCTGTATTTACTTATTTTTTGTAACTAGTCCCCTCTTGTTGGTTACTTTGATTGTTTCCAGCTTTTTGCTACTATGGGCATGCTGTATCGAGCATAACCTCCAATAACATATGTGCGACTGTATTTAGGGTTTTGTTTTTCTCAACATTTGGGGCAAAAAATTTTTGTGTTGCAGAGGGCTGTTCTGTGTGCATGGTAGGATGTTTAGCAGCACCCGTGGCCTGTACCCCCTAGATGCCAGTAGCACTCACCCCCCCAACATTTGTGACAACTGCATATTGCCAAATGTCCCCTGGGGGCAAGACCACCCCTGGTTGAGAACCCCAGTCTTGGGGCATTCCTCACAGTGGGGTGGTGGAATGCGAGTTTTCCTATAAACTGCCCCCAAGCAGCTGATGGCAGGTGGCCAGGTGGGCCCTGGCCAAGCTTGGAGGGCAGGTGGAGCCATTCAGAGTCAGCAGGTGAGTGTAGCTTGGACTTGGCAGGTAGATGACACTGAGTTTCTTAAATCTTATTGGAAGGAGTTAAGCAGTTTCTGCACCTTGCCTGTTCCTAAGAGAATTTGTCTGAGCTTTGACCAGCCTGACAGGGGATGTCCTGTGCATGGTGTGTCTGGCACCAGTGGCTCAGTGGTTCTTACCCCTTCCTGGTCTGGCTGAGTCACCTGCTCTCTGCCAAATGAGTCTGAAATATGTATATAATGTATTTATGTAATAACCCCACACAAACACTGATCTTCTGAGAAGGTATTTCTCCTCTTCCTAAAATGCATATAGAATAGAACACTTATCCCAAAAGTGGCACCAGGCACCCTTCTGGTACTTTCCTTGTATTCACTTCTTACCTTCCTGCTTATGATCGCCAACTCCATTTCCCAGGGGAGAAAACTGAGGCTCAGAGAGTGACGTGAATCGCCTCAGGCCACGTCACTCTGAAGTGGTGAAGCTGGGATTTGAACCCAGGGAGTCCAGCTCTGGCGTGGGTGCCTCCACCACTGCATTCGGAGGACCATACTGGTTTACAATGAAACCCAGACAGGATGACAGTGGCTGACATGTGGCACACGCCGGCCGCACGCTGGGCTGGTCGTAGGTGCTTTGCACGTGTTAGCACCGGGAGCAGCCTTGCAAGCAGACACTTCCATCACCCATGGTTTGCAGACGGAGTGTGAGGCACAGGCAGATCAAGCCACTTGACTGAGGTCACACAGCTAAGAAGTGGCCACGCATGGCCCCGGGCCCGGCTGGCTCCAGGGGGCGTGGCTCCCCGTCAGGCCACTCTGCCTCCAGACAGACGGAGGCAGGTTTCTAACCACAGCAGTCCCAGCCATCACTGCCTGGGGAACATTTCCAAAGCTTTTGGACAGTTTATCCGCTGGTCTTGCTGTTGACGTATCTGGGTGCCCTTCAATCCCCCAGATACAATGTATCACGTTTTACGTCCCCCTTAAATCAAAGATACACCCTGTCAGCAAGAGGAAGCCTGGCTAGGCAATGTGTGTTTTTCTAGCTGGTAATTGTTTCTTCATTAGAGCCCAGAAAGTCGGTATGTTTTCCAATCCCAAACTGGAACAGAATGAAAGCCGTCCGTGAATCCTGGCTGGCGCCGGGCCGTAATTCATCCAAGTGGCTCGTTACGCGTCGGAATCACCCAACTGCGGAAGCTTCTGAGCAGCAGGCAGTCCGAGAGTTTCAGTTTCAACTCTCTGCTCGTATTGATTTATGAAACCTTCCTACCTTGAAAATTATGAGATATTCCAGGCATGCAAAGAGGGACAGGGAAGATTTTAATGAACGTGGTGCACCCACCGCCCAGCTGAGGAAATCAAGCCTGACGGTTACAGTACCACTGATGCTGCTGCGGACTCCTCCCAGACATTGTTTCCTTCTCTTTTTCCCTGGAGGTTGCCTCTACCTGAATTTAGCATTTTTTAAAATAAAGTTTTGTATGCATATATGTAATCATAAACTATTAATACATGAAGCATCGTGCATGTTTAGAGCTTCATGGCATCTTGCTAAACATACCCTTCTGCAACATCTTTCTCTTGCAGCGTTTGTGGGGTTCGTCTGTGCTGATGGGTGTTGCTGTAGTTTGTTTCACTGCTGCATAGTATTCCGCTGTGTGAATATATCACAGTGTATTCATCCGTCCTCCTGCTGATGGGCACTCAGGCTGCTCACCATCTCTCGCCGTGACAAGCAATGCCACAGGGAGTGTTTTCGCATGACTCTTTGTGTGCATCTTCAGGAGTTTCTCCGGAACATGTGCTTGAGATTGGAATCGCCAGGGCTCAGGGCGTGTATGGTGGACAGAATCGAAGGTGGCTTCCAACAGTCCCCGCTCCCTGACGCACGTGCCTTGCGTAATCCCTGGGACTGAGCCCACAGAGGATATCACTGCTGAGATTGGGTTGTTTCATGGCACAGGTGAAATTAAGATAGGGAGTGCCATGGACTGAATGACTGTGTCTTCACCCCACTCCTGCCAGTTCATGTATTGAAACCCTAATCCCCAAGGTTAGGAGGTGGGCGTTTTGGGAGGTGATTAGGTCATGATGGTGGAGCCCTCATGAATAGGGTTAGTGCTCTTATATGAAGAGGCCAGAGGTCTAGTTCACTCTCTGTCTGCCACGTGAGGGCGCAATTAGAAGGTGGCTGTCTGCAACCCACAAGAGAGCCCTCTCTGGAAGCCTGCCATGCTGGCAGCCTGATCTCAGACTCCCAGCCTCCAGAACTGTGAGAAATAAATCTGTGCTGTTTATAAGCCCCAGTCTATGGTACTTTGTTATAATAGCCTGAACTGACTTAGATAGAGAGATTGTCTGGGTGGGCACCATCCAGTCATCTGAGCCCTTTAATTGAAGGTCAAAGACCGAGAAGTTAGAGGGGTTCGAAGTGTTGGAGGGATGTGATGCGAGAGACGTTGTCCGTGGCCGGCTTTGGCGCTGTCCACTGGGGAGCCGTGTGACCCGGCATGTGGCTGGTGTCTGAGAGCTGAGAGCAGCCCCTGGCTGACAGCCAGCAAGGAAACGGGGACATCAGTGCTACGACTGCAAGGACCCACACTCTGCCAGCAACCTGAGTGATGTGGCAGAGGACCCCGACACCCCAGGTGTGCCTCGGCTTCATCCCTGCAAGAACTTGGGCAGAGAACCCAGACTTGACATGTCTGGACTTCTGACCTATGGAAACCGTGAGGGAAATTTGCTTTAAAAAATCACGGTGAAACACACATAACATAAAACATGCCATTTTAAACCATTTTTAGAGGTATGAAGTCCATTCACATCGTTGTGTAACCATCACTACCATCCATCTCCAGAACTTACTCATCCTCCCAGTTGCAGCTCTGTCTCCATTAAAATTCGCAGTGTTTTCAGTTGCTAAGTTTGCGGTAATTCATAAGTAGCAATGGAAGACTAATACGATATCCAAAGCCATAGTGTTTTTTACAGAAATCATTTCACCAGAGTTGTTTCACTCAATTGCCTGTGCTGAATGCCACTGTTCAAGAATTTCCAGGGTGCATTTATTACCAACATATCAGAGAAGAATTAAAATAGCTCAACCTTTGTTTCATTCTCCTGTGGAGGTTTCATGCAGGTAGCAACTTCAGGAAGAGATGGAAATAGTTTCTAACTAGATTAAACCTTCTAATTCTCCTCCCCCTCCCCCATTACATATATAATTTGTTGCTTAGAAACACTTTTATTTCCCATTTTATTTTTAAAATTGCAGTGACAGAATGGAAGGGAGGTGTTAGCTTGAAAGGTTTTACAAACTGGAACAAATGTGAAATGTTTCTGTTTCTCTTGTTTTGGAGCCAGTAGCCTGCAACCAGAGAAGATTTTATTTTATTTTATTTTTTTAATTTGGGGACTATATTGGTTGATATTGGTCATGACAGCAAGGTCTGGAAAGTGCCTTTGATGACACACTCAATGTAGTAGCTTTGAATCTTTTGTTTGCAAGTGACAGAAAATCAACTCAAACTGGCTTAATGAAAAGATTGGTTTCCAAAGCGTTCGTGCCTGGGAGAGACAGCTTCAGGCATGGCTTGATCTAGGGGCTCAAATGAAGGCATGGGGACTTGGTCATTCTGTATTCCTTGACCCTCTGTTGGCCTCTTTCTCAGGCTGCCCCTTCAGGAGTGACCTGGGACAATCCAAATTCATCTCATCCTTGTAGCTGGTGGTAGAAAGAAGGCTTGTTTTGCCCAGTTGTTTCAGCAGAAGTGATGAGATTGAGACTCACTGCATTTCTTTAGTCATGTACCTGCCTCTGAACTCATTCTGTGGCCAGAAGTTTGTACAGTCTAGGTCTGGGGCCCCATGCCCAGCTAAACCATATGTACTCAGAGTGGTTTCTCAAGAAAAACTGAGGGGTTATTAGCAAATGCATGGAGAATGGTTGCTGGGTGTGCAAGGACAATGGGGGTTTAATCCAGCCAGGAGTTCTTAAGCCAAGGTCATGGATTTGACCCTTTTGAGAGCGGGGGAGCTCTGTGCCATGGTTCCAGCTGGACCCCTGGCTGGGCCAGCCTTCCTTTGAACACAGGTCATTGATGCAATGGAGACAGGGAGAGAAAGTGACAGTGGCAGGACCTCAGTGCAGTCTCTCCCTCCTGTTGGCACAGTCTGTCCTACTCCCTGTTTTTCCTGTGGCCCATTATAGACAAGAGGACCTGCACCTGCTTCCATTGTATTGCTTTAATGAATCAGTTCATATTAAAGGATATTGCAGCAGTTTTAAAAACTGGTCATAAGTTTTTGACATTCCTCTTATTGAGAGGTGTGGGGTCTGTGTCCCCTCCCCTTGGATCTGGGCTGGCTTGTAACTGCTCCACCCTCTAAAGCGGCACTGTGTGTCTTCTGAGGCTACGTCCTTAAAGGCCACGCACCTTGGTTCTCTTAGAGCGTTCCCTCTCGAGCTGCTTGCCTCTCAGCACCAAGTCGCCATGCTGTGAGGAAGCCCAAGCCACTCTGTGGACAGCTGAGCCCAGCCTGGCCGTTATCCAAACCCAGGGGTTAGACTTGTGAGTGAAAAAGCCCGCAGGTGAATAGAACCCCAAGTCTTGGAGTCAACCTAGTCATCAAAGTCTCCCCCGCTGAGGCCTCAATGCTGTGAGCACATACAGCCCATCCCATCTGTGCTGGTCTGAATTCCTGTTGCAGAGATTCTATGAGCTGTAAGAGAAAGGCTGTTGTTCTGCACCACTACACTTGGAGTGGTTTGTTAGGCAGCAAACCCCTGGAACAGGCACACTTGTGTCACTGGAGGTATCGGTCAGATGAAGCAAGCCAGAATGGTGGAGATTTAAGTGTTACCCCTGTGCTCTTTGACTTAGTAATCCCACTATTGGAAACCTATCAAAAGAAAATCATCTCAGAAGGGAAAAGTGGACCAGATGTTATGCACAGGAGATGTTCATTACAGTGCTACTTATAACAGCAAGAAATTTAAAACAACCTCATTTTCCAATGATGGGGATATGGATTCCTTGATAAAATAATTATGGTCGACACTAAGTGTCTGAGAAGTGCCAGGCAGTGTGCTAAGAGCTGCCCATGTGCCATCTATGATCCTCCCAACAACTCTGAGGCTATCAGGACCTCAATTCCCCACCATACAGATGTGGAAATTGAGGCTTAGAAAGCTTGTCACTTGCCCAAGTTAGTAAGCTGGTCTGTTGACTCTGAAGCTTGCTGTTCAAAATGCAAATGATACTGATTTAAGTCAGGAGAATGATTTAGAAAATCTGTGGAGGAGCCATTGCATGGCATACTAGGTAGTCTTTATAAATGATATATATAAAGAATTTTTAATAACAGGAGAAAGTGTTTATGCTAAATTAAGTGGGAGGAAAATGTAGAACGAGGTATATAAAATATCAACTTATTAAAGCTATGCATAGAAAAAGAGCAGGAAACATACAAAACGTTACCAGTGGGTGGTGGGAGTGTGTATCCATGAGCTACCCTAATCTTTTCTGCATTTTCAATTTTTCTACTATAAGCAAATGCTGCAGAAGAAAAAAAGCACAAAAAGGGAAGTGAACAGAAGTTAGCAATAGTCAAGCACAATTAAACAATGAAGTGACCAAAGAGAGCTAAAGTGTTGCCAGTTAATTAAAAAGAGAAAAAAGCCCTTTGCTACGACAAATTATATTTTGCACCTCTGTTCTGATGAGAAGTCACCTGGGAGATGAAAGCTCCAAAGCTTGGTGGCTGGGCTGGGGGTGGTAGAGCCAAGAGCTCTGGGCAGGGCCCCTTCTTGTAGACACGAGTGTGTGGGATGTTTGAGGGAAGGTCTATCAGCATCGCCTGCAGCGACTCATGCAGGGACCAGCCTGTTGGGGCAGGTACTGGGGGGGAACAGGGACATGAAATGATGGAACAGAAACATGCAACATGGAGTGCTTGGAGGAGGGACGCTGGGAGGGTGTATGTCACAGGGGCTGGCTGTCCCCTCCATGAAGCGTGTGTATGTATGTTAGAGAGAGAGACAGACTTGGGTGTCCAGGGCAGGATTCTGTGCTGGGTCAGTCTCTTGTGTCTCCTTAGACATCTAGCATGAATTAATTCTTTACAGAGTGTGCAAAAATTGATGATGTTGCCCAAAGCACAGGAGGCAGACGATGTAGTGCAGGCCTCCTCAAACTATGGCCCTTGGGCCACATGCGGGTGTTTTTGCCTGTTTTTTTACTTCAAAATAAGATATGTGCAGTGCGCATAGGAAATTGTTCATAGTTTTTTTTAAACTATAGTCCGGCCCTCCAACGGTCTGAGGGACAGTGAACTGGCTCTCTGCTTAAAAAGTTTGAGGACCCTGGTGTAATGCCTAAGGCCTGGATCCGAGTCTGAGACCCGACTCCACGGTGAATCAGTGGCTTGGGCAAGACAGAGCCTTGTTTTGCTTTCTGTGAAATGGGAACAGTCAGAAGCCTTATTTACAGGTTCATGTCCAGGATTGAATAAAACAATGCATTACACAAGCAGGAGGCATTTTGCACCGTGGCTAAGTAGTTGTGTTGATAGTAGCACTTGTAGTGACAGGTTCTCTCTGGTTTTAACTGAACATGTTCTCCTCTCTTCACATATCAATTACACTACTCTTTGTACTTAAAAAAAAAATGCTTGCCCTTGAGTTTGCACCATGCATACCAGGTCCATGCTTGGAGGCCGCAAGGACTCCTCATCTTGCTCTGATGAGAGCCAAAGTCCTTACCGTGGTCCCCAGGGCCCAGCACAGCCTGGCCCCAGACCTCTCCTGACCCCACCCCCTCTGCCTGTGCCTTGCTCCGGCCACACTGGGCTGTGGCTGTTTTCCCAACACACCGGGCACCTCCCACCTCCCGTCCTCTGCGCCTGCTGTTCCCAGGCCAGCGGTGCCACCACACCAGCTAACTTTTCTATTTTTTGTAGAGAAGGCATTTCGATACGTTGCCCAGGCTGGACTCAAGCGATCCTCCTGCTTCGGCCTCCCAAAGTGCTGGGATTACAGGTGTGAGCCATCACACCTGGCCCCGTGCTTAACTTTTGAACAACTGCCAAACTTTCCCACAGTGGCTGCACCATTTTATATTCTCCCCAGCAATGTCTGAGGGTCCCAATTTCCACACATCCTTGACCGGACTTATCGTTTACCTTTTAAAAAATTATAGCCATCCCAGTGGGTGTGAAGTGCTCTCTCACTGTGGTTTTGATTTGCATTTCCCTAATGACTAATGATGTTGAGCATCTTTTAATGTGCTTATTGGCCATTTATACATCTTCTTTAGAGAAATGTCTATTCTAGTCTTTTGCTCATTTAAAAAAAATTGACTCATTTGTCTTTTTGTTTTTGAGTTGTAGAAATTTACATTTTCTGGATATTAACCCCTTATCGTATACGTGACTTGCAAGTATTTTCTCCCATTCTGTGGGCTTCCTTCTCACTCTTGATATAGTGTCCCTTGATGCACAGAAGTTTTTTGTTTTTAAGAAGTCCAATTCATTTATTTTTGTTGCCTGAACTTCTGCATTATATTTAAGAAATCATTTAAAAAATCCAAGATCATGAAGATTTGCCCTTAGGTTTTCTTCTAAGAGTTTATACTCTTAGCTCTTATGTTTAAGCCTTTAATCCATTTCAAGTTAATTTTTGGTGTGTAGAATTTTTGGGGGTCCACATTCATTCTTTTGCATGTGGATGTCTAGTTTTCAATACACCAGGAAATAGTGTCTTCAATGTGTCTTCTCTAGCCAGATGCAGTGGCATGCATCTGTATTCCCAGCTACTCGGGAGGGTGAGGCAGGAGGATCGCTTGAGCCCAGGAGTTTGAGGTTGCTGAGAGCTATGATTGCTTCTGTGAATAGCCACCGCACTCCAGCTTGGGCAACATAGTGAGACGAGCTTGGCTCCGAGTGCTGGGAAGTCATTGTCCTCTCTGATAATCATCGCTCTGTTGGAACCGTCGTCTTTTTGGAAATAAGACATTCACTTTGCTCTTTCAGGATGTCAGACTTGTTGCTTTTTAACACCCCCAGGACATGTTGGAAACTCCTTTTCATGGATTGGGGAACTCCCCAGGTATTAAGAATATGTTGGTGTACTTCTGAAGCCTTACAAAATCACCTGCGTTTTGACCCATCCTCCAACTTTCTCCGGGAGCTGTCCATCATGGTGGCCAGCTGTGGGCAGCAGTTTAGATTTAAGCATTCCTCTTCGGCTCTAAGGGATCTGTGCAAATGAATACTGCTGCCACCTCAAGCTGCAAACTTGACATCCCAGATTAACACTGGGGCTTGCCTTCGTGTGGATGGGTCAGCTGGAGCCCATAACTGAAGTTCTGATGAGAAGCGGGAGTCCAGTTTTAATAGCTTATCAGTAGAGTGTGTGTTGGCAGCTGCATGTCCCAGAGCTGAGGGGTGGTGGTGGGGAGGCCTGTCTGTTCAAAGTTAATGATCTAAGAAGTCCTGACATAAAGTAAAGCCTTGAGTGAAATTCCATGGCGTTGCGGACAGTTAATTCTTTATTAGGTTTTCCTAAGACCGAGATAAAAAGCATTTTATCCTTTCTAAGGTTTGCATTAACATGCCATTGCATTTTATAGATACATTGATCTTCATTTGGACAATCTGGGACAGGTAATGGAAATATATGCTTTGTGGTATGGCAAAGACAACCGCTAGCACCTTGTTGATCTGTTGTTCTTGTTTTCGTGGGGATCTCCAAGTTTAAAAGGGGAGGCAATCTTGATTTAAGCAAATGAGAGCCAGATGGACACTTGTGCCCATTCCTTACCGGCCGATGTGGAGTTTCTGTCTTTCTCTGTTGCTGTGTGAGCTTGACATCTTTGCACTCCACTGAAGTTAGAGATCGTGCTAGGTTGTTCTGTCTAAGACATCCTTGTAATGAGCTTTTTGGATACAGAAAAAGTCCAAAGTTGCAGGCTTTGCTAGCTTTGTGCTACAGCAGGTGTCTCAGTGGAGATTCATTTCTTAGAGTCTGGTGCTGGGAATGGAACGGAGATGCCCGGAGGGGCCAGGCAGGGAAGGCCACTAGCCCCGCTGCCAACTGGGGGTTTCGGTGGCTGCCCGGTCCCACGGGGTGGACGCTGCTCCTCTCCATGCAGGAATGGAGGCCCAGAGTTGGCAGGGCTTCCAGTTTTTCAACCAAGGCTGGAAATCTAACTCTTATGAGAAATGTCGCAAATAAATCTAAATTGAAAAATACCATGCAGGCTTAACACAAGGCACCTGCCGGCCACATTTAGCTCTTGGAACCTCAGGTTTTACAGATGGCGGATGGAGTTATCCATTCTGTCTCCAGCCAGAACTTCTCTCCTGAGCTCCAGACGTCTCTCTCTGACCATTGGCACGACATCTCTCCCTGGATGTCTCCTGGGCATCCCATACCTGGTTCAGAATTGCACTTCCCATCTTCGCCCTGAATCTGTCCCTCCACAGCCTTTCCTGATTCTGGTGGTGGCTTTGTGCTTCCAGCTGCTCGGGCTGCAAAACCCAGAGCCATCCTGATTCCTCTCTTCCTTTCCCTTCTGAGACATCAACAAATCCTGTGGCTCTGTCTTCCAGATATATCCAGAGCTGACCCTTCTCCCCACCTCCACCGCTACTCCCCTGCTCCCAGCCACCATGACGCCTGCCTGGACCATTGCAGTAGCCTCCTCCCTCACCTCTTCCTGCTCCTTTCTTCCCATGACAGCCAGAGCAGCTCTGCTCCCGGTCAATTGCACAGCAGTCTTCTGCTCAGAATGCCCCAGTGGCTCCCATCTCATTGCAAGTAAGGGCCAACATCCTTGCCAACAGTGGATCCGAGTGCCCTAAATAATTGGGCATTCCTGTTACCTTCATGACTCAATGTCTGTCTAAATAGCCCAATCTGGCCCCAACACCCCAGGCACGCTCCTGCCTCAGGGCCTTTGCACCTGCTGAGCCCTCTTTTGGAACCTCTTACCCTTTTGTGTCCTGAGTTCCTCAGGCCTTTATAGTGGTGGCCCTTAGTCAGAGAGGATTCCTGGCCATCCTGTCTGACATTGAGCCCACCCCAGCCCACTCCTGCGGCATCCTTTTTCTACCTTCCTGTCTTCGTTTTTCTCCATGGCACTTGGCAGCTGTTGAGCGTCCCATGCGGTTTAGTTTTTGTCAGTTTGTGTGCATTTTATTTATTTATTCTATGGATGGTCTTCCTTTTTCCCACTAAACTGTCACCTCCACAAGACCAGGGATTTCTGTTTGGCGCATAGAAGGGGCTCATTTTAGAAAGAGTGAATGAATGGTGCAGACACAGAAAGGTTTTGTATAGTATCATTACAAACCCACGGACTTATATAAAATTAATGTGTTTGAGTGCATTGCAGTTGTTATTCTTTTTGATTTAGGTACATTTCTTAACCTCTCTGTACCTTGGGATCCTTCCTATAAACTAGGAATAGTAACAGTACCCACCCTCTCAGGGCTGTGGCTGGGTTTAATGCATCAATGTATGCAAAGCACTCAGAGCAGTGTCTGGCAGATGGGAAGTGCAGTGAGAGGTTTGCTGTTGTTATTACCACTACTGTTGTTGTTTATCCATGTGAGAATGAGAATGTTGCAAATAGGGCTAAAGTCTGTCGGGATCAGCATCCCCCCTTCTCTCCTCACTTTCTCCCAGAGTTGACCGTAGCTATTACACCTTTTGTCTTCATTTCAGACCTTTTCTATGCATTCAAACATATGTACCTATAACAAATATAGTACTGGCCGGGCACAGTGGCTCATGCTTGAGATTGCTGGGCCCAAGGGTTTATGCATTTGCCATTTTTATAAATTATTGCACATTGTCCTCTAAAAGGATGTTGCCAGTTATAGTTCCATGACCAAGGTGTGAAAAGCCTTTATTTTCTTTTTTAAATTTTCTTTTGAGACATAGAACATGAGAAAAGTGCAAAGAGTAATGTAACAAACATCAGTGTACTCAGCACATAGAAATGTCAGCTGTTAACATTTGGTCACATTTGCAGCAAGTCTTTTATTATTTTGTTAAAAATGTACCCAGATATTATAGAAAACATTGAAATTCTCTTTTGCACCATCCTCAATTCCATCCCCCCTCCCCGAGGCAATCAAAATTATGAATTTAATGTTATATTTTTACTTATATGTGGAACCATGAGTATATTATTTTTATTATTATCATTATTATTATTTTTTTAAGACAAGGTCTTGCTCTGTTGCTTGGGCTGGAGTGCAGTGGCATCATCATAGCTTACTGCATCTTCAGTCTCATGGGCTCAAGTGATCCTCCTGCCTCAGCCTCTGGAGTAGCTGGGAATACAGGTGTGCACCCCCACACCTGGCTAATTTTACTACTTTTTGTAGAGATGGGGCCCAGGCTGGTCTTGAGCTCCTGGCTTCAAGTGATCCTTTCACCTCGGCCTTCCAAGTGATGGGATTACAGGCGTGAGCCACTGCAGCTGGTAGAAGTTCTTCATTGTGTATTTCTATAATGCTTCAGTTTTGTATGCTATCAGGAATAAGGTGCTCTTCATCTTTTCATAGACATAGGAACAAACTTGAAAAGAAAAATATCCATCTTATCTGCCTTTTCCTACCTGCCAGATATTTGCTCTTTCAAGGGTAGAAAGACTGGATAGTTGCAGTTTGCTTTTATTAGATTGGTTATTGTCGTTACTAATATATATCAAGATGGAATCTTCATCCCACACTTTAGAATCTTAATTATTTGATTCTCTTAGTATCTGATGTTCTCGTTCATTCAGTGGATATTTTCTGAGCAGCTATTGTGTGCCAAGATCTGCTCTAGGCAGGGAGAACTCAGATGTGGTCCTTGTTGTCTTGGAATTCCCATTCCAGAGCAAATGGACAGCACAACAGGTGGACATCGGTACCTCCTTCCCTTCCAGGGTTATCACCGAAGAGCTAGTGGAAATGTGCTCACTTAGCAAAGTCTGTCTCTGGCTGAGCCCTCAAGGAGTTCTATAGGGAGCAGTTCTGAGTGAGGCTCAAACCCCAAATTTCTGAGTTGTGTTCTGATGACCTTTTGGCACATAACAAATCACCCTAAGACATGGTGGTTTATAACAACAATCCCATTTGTTTTGCTCACTACTTTGCAGTTGGGGCAGGGCTTGGCAGGGACACATGTCTCTGCTCTACTTGCCATCATCAGGGGCAGCTTGAATGTCTGGGGGCTGATGTCGGCTGGGCTGTCAGCTGGGCTCTCAGCGGGGCTGTGGCTAGAGCACCTCCGTGAGGCCTTTCCACGTGGTCGCTTGGCTTCCCCACAGTATGGCGGCTGGTTGCAAGGGAGAGCGTCCCAAGAGGATCAGGCGGGAGCTGCACTGCCCTGTGACTTAGCCTCACAAGTTACGTGGAGTCACTTCCACTGTAGTCACAGGCTCAGCCTTGGGGAAGACACATTGGCCCATCCCCTGTAGGAAGGGCTGTAATGTGGGATGGACATACAGGTGTTTCCTCTTTGGAAAATACCATCTACCACAAACTGTACAAAGCAACCCTTTGTCCTGTACACGGATATAGCCAGATCTCTTAGTGGGCTGTGGCATGGCTTGGGGGAGACCTGGACAGATGTGGCCTGTGTCTGGGAATTGTAGCAGAATTTTTGAGGGCCCCTGTGTGCCAGGCACATGGCATTCTTAACTCTCCACAATACCCATTATCCCTCCCATGTGATAGATGAGGAAACTGAGGTGCAGAGCCCTGGAGTAAGCTCCAGGGTATGCAGTCAATAGGCAGGGAAATGTGAGTTTGAGTCCAGGCATGTAAGTCAGACTCCCCTCCTCAAATGTGCATAACCACCCCCTCTCCCCGGGGAGGTGAGGCTTCTCTGCTCTGAAAACTCTTGGCCACAGGACCCATGTGCAGCTGCCTCTGGTTACCATGGCAACAGTAGTCAGCTACACAGAGAGACACTTTGACCTTCCCCCCCCACCGCCCACCCCCTAAGAGTGCTTCTGGGTCTTATTGAACAATGAGAGGCATGATACATTTAGAGGCTGCTGAAGGGCACCTCCCATCCGTCTGCTAATGGGCTTGTGGATTTGAGAAATGGTCTTCGGATGTCTCCTTGACTCAAGGCACGAGCTGAGCAATTACGAAGATGAAATACGATGTCCCGTCAGGCGGCCCATCACTGAGTTCTGGTGGCTGTTCAATTATGCACACCTGTTTCCAGAGGCTTCCAAACTCTTCAATAAAAGACCTTTTGGGGTGGAATTTTTCCTGCTTACTCTTCTGGGCTATTTTGGGAAGATGGGATGAGACACTCACTGTTCACATATTCTTAGACATAATTGAGCATGACAAAGGGTGGGTGTATACTGGTGTTTGCAGAAGGATTCTGCGGCGAGTGGCCCTTAAAAAGGAAAATTCTTTCTTGGGGATCATCCTGGCTCTAGCACTCGCCCTGTTTGGCATCCCTGTTTATTAGTCATCGGGAAACCGGGTCACCGTTACAGGAGTGGCACCGTTCTGATTCTAGGTTATGAGGGGAGGCGGCTGCCGCTTAGGAACGGTGATTTAAAATCAAAGTGAATTGAGATTTAAATTAACTTAAGTGGACATGAAAACTTTGCATTCACAAAACACAGGTGGTAGGTGATGGCGATTCCACCTTTCCAGTTTGCTGAGGCTGCAAACGTTGGGGTCACCTGGGCTTCTCTTTTCATTTCCCGTCCCACATTTGATCTAGCTTTGAATGAATTCCCAGGATCTGGACTGTCTTCCCTCTTCCCCACCCCCTCATCTCTTGCCTGGAATCTGCCGCAGCCCTCTCATCGCGTCTCCCCGTGGCCCTGCTTGTCTTTTCCCAGTCCGGTCTCATCAAGGAGCCAGAATGAGCCTTTAAAAATGTAAGTCCCGGCACGCTGCTCCTCTGTCCCCAACCCCAACCAAGTAGGGCAGAGCGTGGGAAGATCAGAGGGTGGGTGGCGAGGGCAGGGAGTTGGATGTGGAATGTGATCCATCTTTTTTCAGTAACTTGTTTCCTTCCTGGTCATGGGCTTTCTAGAAGCAGCCTAGAGAAGCTGGTTGGGCCAGATCTGACCCCCAAGAACTGCGAGATGAGGATGTTCCAGATCAGAAGGACATTTTAGACCTAAGTACAAGGTGCATGGCCTAAGGGAGTGAAACAGGTGCTCCCAGAGAAACAAAGAGCACTGTTTCTCCAGAGACTGTAATAGGGAGTGGTGAGGACTGTGGCAAAGTGGAGACTTGTGCCCTGCCTGCCAGACGGCTGCTCCCAGCCCTGGCCAGTTGTCATCTTATGAGAATAAGGGTCTGATGCTAGCAGATCTTCCAGTTTTCCAGAGAAGGCAGAAATCTAGCTTTGTAGACTCTGTCTATGCTTGTTTTTGAGTTTCACTGTGAACTCATGGATTTTAGCACATTTGATGTGTTTCAACCCACTGAGTCATTAGTTGTGTGGATGCTCTAAATCATCCCATCAGTGCCCAGCAGGTGCTGCTTCCAGCTCCCTCACGTGTCCTTCTGACGTGTCTCCATCCGTTTTGGAGCGTTTTCCTACTTTCTGGCATAAGATGCTCCGGATTCATCTGGTACATTTCTTGATCCAAACATGGGATTGGCCCTTTCTAAGGTGCCTGGGTTTGAGCTCCTTGCTTCTAAAGGTTAGCAAGAAATTCACGTTAAGAACAGAAAACTCTGCTGTCCGTTTGTTCCTGGGGTGGCTCTCGGGGGCCTGAGGGTAGATATTTTGGTGTTGTCTGGAGTGACCCAGGCTGAGTGCCACCATCTCCGGGAGGTTGGCCTGTGCTTCCAGGGCTTGCTGGGCTGATAGATGGCGCTGCTAATGTATCCGGATGGTTGCATTCCACTCAGGGGCAGCCACCCAAGAAATGTCTAAAACACACTTTTCCTGAGAGCTACACTTACAGGTGTCACCTTGCAGAAATCTGTCAAGACTCAGGCGTGGATTCAGAGATAGCACAGTGGGCTCTGTGTACTGTGTCATCTCCCCGTCCTATCAACTCCTCCGCCATCGGAGTGTTGCGGGTGGACATAGGTTGGGGGTAAGGGTGTCTAGAAGGGGCCATCCCTAATGCATGCACCCCTAACCGATGGAGAGATCATCCCTGAACCCTCTGCCTCCACTGACAGCCATTGCTCACGCCTCTGCCGCATGCGCCGCTGGGGCTGTGTCTGTCTGCTTAAGTGCCTGCTTTCCTAGAAGACGGTACCTGCTGCATGTGTATGATTTTTATCTGACCCTCTAGGGCAAACTCAGAGTCAAATTGTCTGGGTTTGAATCCTGGCTTGGCTATGAACCAAATTTGGAGTCTTGGCCAAGCTGCCTAACTTTTCATGCCTCAGTTTCCTCATCTTAGAAATGGGGACATAGACGTATCTTCATCAAGGGTTGTCATGACCAATAAATGGGTTAGTACATGTGAGTCCCTTAGAATAGTGATTGACACCTAGTGAGGCTCAACACATGTTGACTTTGAAGATGATTTGAAGCTCTGTGTCCAGCCAGGTGTAAACAATCATCAGTTACGTGATCCAGAACCTTTCTTTTTTTCTTTTCCTTTCCTTTCCTCTTTTTCTTTATTCGTCCTCACTCTTTCACCCCATCCCTCCATCCCTCCCTCCTACTTTTTTTCCTTCCTTCCCTTCCTTCCTTCCTTCTTTCCATCCATCCTTCCATTGATTTGCATTACTTTTCTGCCGTGTGCAACCCAGGCTGGCTTCACGGACATGAGACCTGTGCGGTTGCAGAGGGTGCTGTGCTCAGAAGGGCCCCAGATTCTTAATAATGTTTGACCAAGAACTCCTGCATTTTTATCTGACACCAGGCCCTGCATGTCACTTAGCTGGTTGGTCCTGCGTGCCACCAGAGCAGTCCTCTCCATCAAGGCGTCTCTTGGAGCCTTTGTTTCCTGGGATGTGATGGCTTTCAGTAATTCCGAGTGCATGGGATGATTATCCCCTGGGATCCATTCATCTTTTTTTCCCCCTCTCTTTTCTTCATCCAACACTTGCCTTGGCGGTGCGAGCCTGTGTGTCCTTTGTGAGCGGAGAATTTAGGTCGGGCACGTGGAGTGGATCTGGTCATGTTCTGTTTCTCCAAAAGGCTCACGCAATTCTCGGGCCAGTCTGCCCCGTTGCAGCCTCCAGTCATTTGCGAACCAGCCTTGACTTCCCGTGTGGGCGTCTGAAGACATTAACGAGGTCTCACTTTCTTGGGACACGGATATTTTGACAAAAATCAGCAGTGATGTCTCCTCCGTGGTAATTGGAGGTTTTGCTGAGATTTGGTATCCATTCTAGACAGCAGATGGGAGGCCCCTTGTTTTCTTCCTGCTCAGAAGCTGGTTTGGAAGGCAGCTCTGCCTTCTGCCCTGAGGGTGAGGAACAGGGGACGAGTGACACTGCAGGGCTGGAGGCGCGCTGGGTTCCCCTGTGGGCACCTTACCCTGCACTCGGGCTCAAGAGGCCCAGGCACTTCCTCCTGCAAGAGACGGAGCCAGCAGGGATTGCGCAGGGCGAATTCTCTAAGCTGGGAACAGCGCGCTGGGTCGCGAACCCTTGGGAGGGAGGCACAAAGATCTTTTCTTCCAGCCCAAATTAGTGAAGCTGCCTGAGGCTGTTGTCATTTCTCAGCTAAGTCAGAGGGGTTAGGAGTTGGGATGAGACATTTCTTTCTTCAGCGCTAATGACTGTCTAGGTTGCCCGGTCTGTTCTTTCAGAGATTAGAATCGAAATTAGGCGAGAAATGTCTTCTTTGTGCAGAGCCGCTCCAGTTGGCCTCGCTGCCAGGGAGGCCCCCAGATGCCGCTGGAACCAGGAGACGTGGGGCGGGAGAAAGGAGTCAGGGGTGGCCACCTGCCTGTCTGCGCCTGCAGGTGGGGTTGGGGCTGGTTTCCTGGTCAGGCTTATTTGTGACCTGCTTCTGTGTCCTTTGAACAGGCTCAAGAAAGTGTCCTCCTGGGGATGGAAACTCAACCAGGCAGCTAACACACAGGGAGGAGGGAGGTTAGGGTTGGGGAAACAGCACGGCCACAGGTCCGTGCTGTTGATCTGCCTAGGTGATCTGCACAGGTGATCTGCCTAGGCGAGGGCGCGTGCTAATCGAACTCATGCACGCTATTGTTACTTGCCAGCCACTGTGCTAAACACTCCATGTGTATCTTACATCATTTCATCCTCATGATAGCCATGATGCAGTGGAGACCATGATCCTTATTTTACAGATGAGGAAACCAAGGCACAGACAGAGGAAGCGACTTGCCCCGGCTCACACAACTAGAAAGCAGTGGAGCTGGGATTGGACGGAGTCCCAGATTCCGTGTCACTCGCCTCTTGGTTGTTAAGGGGTGATAAGGATGGGAGTGAACAGGAGACCCTGTGGCTGGTGACCCGTGGGAGGTTTCAGTGGGAGCAGCATTGCCGGCGTTTCCAGCTTGGAGACAGACCCCCCCTCATCATCATCAGCCTGGTGGAGACACCCACCTGCTGACCTTGGGCAAGTGACTTAATCTCTCTGTACCTCAGTTTCCCCATCAAGGGGAGCTGATCACAGTGCTAGGCTTGCTGGGAGCTTGTGGTTGGGGCAGCCTGTCCACCCTCTGCTTTGGGACAGGTGTTTCTCTCTGAAGATGGAGAGGCAGGAACCCAGAGGGCAGGGACTCTGTTCAAACCAAAGGAGAGCCCAAGATGCCCCAGAGAAGGGCCTTTTCAGAAACATGCATGTTCCTCCTTGTCACAAAAGTGGTGGCTGTCCAGCTCCTTGGCCAGGTAACCCTGAGGGAGCCCCCACAGTGAGTACATCAGGATGGGTTAGTGCATGTGGAGCCACTGGAACAGCCCGGCATAGACCCGAGTGCTGTGTACGTAAATATTAGGCACCGATATTTACATTCATCTGGCACTTTCCAAGGGCATCTACATAGAAGGAGGCTCCTCCACCGCCCTGTAAGCAGTCGAAGTGCAAAAGCATCACACAGTGGCAACACGCGTTCGTGGGGTTTGCCAGACGGGCAGAACCGAGAAGAGGGGGTGTTCTCTTCCAGCCTCTTGTCCTTGCCTCTTGTTGGGCTGGGAGCAGGACTTAGGGTCTTGGTCCCAGCATGTCCATGCTGAGTGGCCACTGGCAAGTCACTTCCCCTGCTGGGGTTCCCCTGGAGCCTTCCATTCTGGGGGTGCCACGAGGGGCAGTGGGCGTGACGCCGGGGCTCCAGACCGTCCTCACTGCTTCCTCCAGAGAGCTCTTAGTGGTTCTCTTCGGTGGCTTTCCAAATAAGGGTTTTTGTTCCTGCCTCTAAAGAATTCAGAAACTCAACTCCTAGGTAAGTAGAAATGCAATTGTAAACAAAGAGACTTGTATGAGAATTGTTTCTTAAAACATTGTATATAATCATAGAAACTTGGAACCGGTTTAGAGATCCCAGCAGGAGAATGTGTCCATATGGTATTTCCATACAATGGGATATCAAATAGTAGCAAAGTGAGTGGGTTACAGCAATGTGTATCAATATGACTTCCACAAATACAATATAGAGTGGAAAATGCCAGTTGTAGGATCATAGAGAGTAATACTATTTGTATCAAGTTTAAAAGTCTAGAAATGATGTAATATATCATAGCATAAGTAGACAGTATATGCTATAATAAAAGTAAAAAAATATATATACATGATGAACCCCAAGTTGAGGAAACTTCAACTGTATTTGCAATGACTTATTTCTTAGGTTGGATGGCTGGTACATGTGTATTCGTTGTATTGCAAACACCCTTTTGTAAATGTTACCTATCACATGATAAATTTAAAAAATATTTTGTTTGAATACAAGTTTGCATAGTTAAGAAAAAAAGTAAGTCTAGAAGTTACTGGGCTGGACATCTTTAGCCTTGCCTGCTGGCTTTGACTCTCTGGTATTCCCTGGTTGTCCCCAGCGGCCATCAGGGAACCTCAGTTTCAGGTGGGCAGGGTGGAACAGTGGTAAGAGCAGCAGAAGGAGGTGGCTTGGGTCCTGGTTTTATCCTGGTGACCTCAGATAAGAGCTGTGACCTCTCTAAGTGTCAGTTTCCTCAGCTGTAAAATGGGGAGGATTTAGTCCCTGTGACTACAGCTCATAGGGCTGGTGCCAGGATCGGCCCAGTGACGGTGCAGGTCGTGTGTTTAGCTCAGAGCCGGGCGTAGCGAGCACACAGGGCAGAGTAGGTGCTGCCAGTGGTGGTCGTGAACAATACTTTCATCCACACAGTGAGAGGGATGGCAAGATGGAGGGAAGGAAGAGGGAGAAATGATGGGGACACAGCCCAACCTAACACTTCCACGTCAACCAGGCTGCTGCCTCAAGTTCAAACCCCATGAGGACTGGTTGGTTTTGAACCATGCTGGCTGGAAGCCTTTTCTTCTCTTTGGGCCACACACACTGCTGCCCTGTTTGTGGCCGCAAACTAACCCTGTCCCCATTCCAGATCCTATGGCTGACAGTGGCCTCAGACTCCCCTCCCAACCCTGCCGAGATGGGCACTGAGTCTCTGGTGCTCCTCCTTCTCAGTGACACAGACTGGTTGGGGCAGCCTGTCCACCCTCTGCTTTGGGGCAGGTGTTTCTCTCTGAAGATGGAGAGGCAGGAACCCAGAGGAACCTTTTAATCCTCTGTTCAAACCAAAGGAGAGCCCAAGATGCCCCAAAGAAGAGCCTTTTCAGAAACATGCATGTTCCTCCTTGTCACAAAAGCAGTGGCTGTCCAGCTCCTTGGCCAGGTAACCCTGAGGGAGGTCCCCACAGTCTTGATGGGACAGCCATGCTCTGTGTATCACCCCCTTTCTTTCTCATTTGCCTGGAAACTAGACATGGGACATTATGTCCTGGTAGGTGAAATCTTATTTTCCCAACCCTTTAAAAAGTCTGACACCTCCTTTATTATAGTATCACATAGGGCCCAATTTAATAATGGAATCATTTGTCTATGAAATCCCGAGAAGCAATTATATCAGTAAGGGCGTTTTGGGTTTCAAGGGACAGAAAATATTAAGCAGGGAAAATGGGAATGTATGGACTCATCGAGTTGAAAAGCAGAAGGCTACAACTTCAGGTATGGCTTGATCCAGGGGATCAAATAATATCACCAGGACCTAGTATTTTTCCTTGTCTTGTATTTCCTCTGAGGATTGTGTTAATTTTCTGCATCCATATGGGGATAAGATGCCTTCTTAGTAAAGGCCAGAGGAAATAAAGAATTCTTGTGAAATACTTCAAACAGAAGTCCTATGCCTCATTATTGCTGGTCTGCACTGGGTCTCTGGTTGGCCAGTCCTGGGTCAGGTACTCATTCCTGGAAATGAGAGTGGAATCACTGCTTCCTGAGACGTGGAGAGAAAGAAGGTAGTTCCCAAAGGAAAATGGGGCACCACGTTACCAGGAGAGGGGGACGGATGCGGAGTGGCCCGATAATCACACAGGTCCACAGTGCTGGGACAGGGAGCCACTGGCCTTGGGGCAGCACAATTCACTGTTTCTCACAAGGACTGGCCTCCCTTCCCTGGAATCTTGCGTAATGTCTCTGAGTCCTGCACCAAACCGTCAGCCTTTGGGGCGCTGGCATGGAGCCCCACCACCCTCCCGGAGCCCTCGCTGTAACTGTATCACAAGGGCCCAGCTGGCGAGGGCGCCCAACCCCAGCAACCTCATTCATACGGCATCAGAGAGAAAATAAGAGCAAATAAATTGCTGGCCCACGTTAAATTTAGATTTATTCTGTTGGAGCTAATTGTAATCTTTATTTGGTCCCAAGTGATTCATTCTTATCGTTCTTATTATAGCTGAGAAAATTAATTTTTATTCTACCATAAAGGTGGCTGTAATAATCTGGGTTCAGGAAGGGGGATTACTCTAATAAGATTTGCCAGCAGGCTTTGAAACAGTCAGCTTTTATGAACACGTGGAACCGGCCTGTTGCGCCGGAGAGGACGTTGTGGGGTCCCGGTGGGATTGCCCCGGCGAGCCCAGCTAGGAAAAGGGACAGGTTTGTTTGCTGTGTAAGGAGCGCAGGCCTGTTTTTCTTCCCGTCTTTAAGTACAGGGAGGCCCCAAGGTGGGTGTGTGTGTCGGGGGAAGCTGAGCAGACCTCAGTGTCTTTAAATGGAAACAGCTGCATTTAAATGCATGGCCAGCCTGCTCCTACACCACACCATACGCCACCAGGACACAGGGGTCAGGCCGGCGTATACACCAGGACACAAGGGTCAGGCCGGCTGTATACACCAGGACCGTGTGCATCTGGAAAGCACACGCCTTCCTTAGAAGGAGCAGATGTTACAGACCCTTTATCTCTTTATTTGCCATTCCAAATTCCCAAAGCTCTGAAAACCAAAATGTTTTTGGTACATTTTTCAGCAGGCTCATTTGGTGGTAGAACCTCACCTGAACTCACTTATAACTTTGTTTATTCCACTCAAGAGGAATGTTCTTCTTTGACTTGAAATGACTGGTGTGTTTGATGAAAAGATGCCGCTCCCCACCCCACCGAAGGTGTCAGTGATTCGGTATAGGCATCGTGTTGCCTGTCTAGACCAGAAAAACAAGCAGGCGAGAGTTCTGGAAAAGAAGTGTTATAGGTCTGTACACACGGGCTGCAGACCCAGTGTTGTCAGATTTTCTGATTTTGGGAAGAGAAACCAGAGGTCCTGATTTTTTAAGTGACGTCTCTCAATTTCTATTAGTTACTGTGTCAAACTTTTAAATTTGACTTTTTGAAGACAGAAAATATCCTCAACATCGTTAGTTATTGGAGAAAGGCAAATTAAAACTGTGATGAGATACCACTGCACAACCCCTGGAATGATGGAAATGAAAAACATCGTGTCACATGTTGGCAAGGATGTAGTGAAACTGTAATCCTCTTACCTAGCCAACGGGAATGTAAAATGGTGCAGTCACTTTTGAAAACAGTGCAGTTTTGTTTTATTATTATTATTTTAAAAGTTATTATGAGTACATAATAGTTGTATATCATTATAGGATACATGCGCTGTTTTGATATAGGCATGCAATATGGATTAATCAAATCAGGGTAATTAGGTATCCAACGCCTCAGGCACTTTTCACTTCTTTGTGTTAGAAACATTCAACTTCCACTCTTTCAGTTATTTTAAGGTGTACCCTAACTTACTATTGCTTATAGTCACTTGTTGTGTTACCATATAATGTTCATTCTATCTAACTATATATGTTTTTGCACCTATTATCCATCACTGCTTTATCCCACCTTCCCCCCTACCCTTCCCATCCTATGGTAACCATCATTCTACTTTCTGTCTCCATGAGATCAGTTGTTTTTAGTATTTAGCTCCCACATATAAGTGAGAACATGCGAAATTTCTCTTTCTGTGCTTGGCTTATTTTACTTAACATAATGTTCTCCAGTTTCATCCATGTTGTTTCAAATGTCAAGATTTAATTCTTTTTGTGGCTATATAATATTTTGCTGTGTATATGCACCACAATTTCTTTATCCATTCATCCATTGGTGGACACTTGGGTTGATTCCAGATCAGAATATTATGGGGGCACAAATGTTTAGGTTACATACATTGCCTTTGCTCCACCAGAGTCAGAGCATCAAGTGTGTCCATCCCCCAGATGGTGTACATCACATTTATTAGGTATGAATATACCCATGCCCTTCTTCCCCCTCCCATCTGCCCGACACCTATGAATGCTATTACTATATATGCACTTAAGTGTTGATCAGTTAATACCAAGTTGATGGTGAGTACATGTGGTGCCTGAGGTAAGTTCCTTCTATATCCAGTTTTTTGAGAGTTTTTATCATGAAAAGATGTTGAATTCTATAGAGTGCTTTTTCAGCATCAAGTGAAATGATCATGTGGATTTTGTCCTTCGTTCTGTTGATATCATGCATCACATTGATTGATTTCCATATGTTGAACCATCCTTGCATCCCTGGGATGAATCCCACTTGATTATGATGAATAGTTTTTTAAATATGTTGTTGAATTCTGTTTTGCTAGTATTTTGTTGAGGATTTTTGCATCTATGTTCTATGATATTGGTCTATAGTTTTCTCCTTTTGTTGTGTCTTTGTTTGATTTTGGTATCAGGGTAATACAGCCCTCATAGAATTTAGGAGTATTCCCTCCTCCTTGATTTTTTGGAATAGTTTAAGTAGGATTGGTATTAGTTCTTGGAATGCTTGGTAGGATGCGACAGTGAAGTCATTGGGTCCTGAGATTTTCTTTAATGGGAGACTTTTTATTACTATCTCATTACTTGTTATTGGTTTATTCAGGTTGTGGATTTCTTCCTTTTTTAATCTTGGTAGGTTGTATGTGTCTAGGAATTTATTCATTTCTTTTGGGTATTCCAGTTTATTGGCATACAGTTGCTCACAGTAGTCCCTAATGATCCTTTGGATTTCTTCAGTGTCAGTTGTAATGTCTCCTTTTTCATCTCTGATTTTATTTATTTGAGTCTTCTCTCTTTTTCTTCTTAGTCTGACTAAATGTGTATGAGTTTTGTTTATCTTTTCAAAAAACCAACTTTTTTTTTCATTGCTCTTTTGTATTGTTTTTTGCTTTCAATTTTATTTATTTCTGCTCTGATCTTTATTCTTCTACTAATTTTGCATTTGGTTTGTTCTTGTTTTTCTAGTTCTTTGAGATGCATTGCTAAGTTGTTTATTTGAATCTTTTCTACTTTTTTGATGTAGGCAGTTATCGCTATAAACTTTCCTCTTATTGCTCCCTTTGCTGTATCTCACAGGTTTTGATACATTGTGTTTTCATTTTCATTTGTTTCGAGGGATTTTTAAATTTACTTCTTAATCTCTTCATTGACCCCCTGGTCATTCAGGAGCATATTGTTTCATTTCCATGTGTTTGTATGGTTTCCAATGTTCCACTTAATATTGCTTTCTAGTTTTATTCCATTGTGGTCAGAGAAACTATTTGATATGATTTCAAATTTTTTGAAGTTTTTAAAGACTTGTTTTGTGCCCTAACATATGGTCTATCCTTGAGAACGATCTGGGAGCTGAGGCGAAGAACAGCTGTTGGAAGCAATGTTCTGTAAATAGCTATTAGGTCCATTTGGTCTACAGCGCAGATTAAGTCCAAAGTTTCATTGTGGATTTTCTATCTGGGTGATCTGTCCAGTGCTGAAAGTGGAGTGTCAAGGTCTCCAGTGATTACTGTATTGGGTCTGTCTCTCTCTTAAGCTCTGATAGTGTTCGCTTTATATATCTGGGTGCTCCAGTGTTGGGTGCGCATGCATATATATTTAGAATTTTTATTTCCTCTTGCTGAAGTGACACCTTTATCATTATATAATGGCCTTCTTTGTCTCTTTATACAGTTTTTGTCTTGAAATAGATTTTATTTGATAGAAGTATAGCTACTTCTGCTCTTTTTTGGTTTCCATTTGCCTGGAATATCTTTTTCAGTCTCTTTATTTTCAGTCTATATGTATCTTTATAGGTGAAGTATGTTTCTTGTAGGCAGCATATGGTTGGCTCTTGTTTCTGTTATCCACTCAACCACTCTGTACCTTCTGGTTGGAGAGTTTAGTCTGTCACATTCCATGTTATCATTGATAGGTAAGGACTTTGTACTGCCATGTTATTATTTGATTTTGGATTGTTTTGTGGTCCTCTCTTTCTTTCTTATTTCCTTAATGTCTTCCTTTGTTAAAAGTGATTTTCTCTGGTGTGTGCTTTAATTTTTGTTTTTTATTTTTTGTGTATCTGTTGTAAGCTTTTTGATTTACCATGAGACTTGCAAAAACATTTTATAACCAATTATTTTAAACATATGACGACTCTGCTTACAAACAAATAAATAAGCAAAATCTAACAGAAATTCTACTCTTTAACTCCACTTCCCCCCTCCCCTGGCTTTTTAATTTTTTGTTGTTTCCATCCATATCTTTTTATGCTGTATATCTCTCAAAAGGTTATTGTAGTTATTTGTGATAGGTTTGTTGTTTATTCTTCCTACTCAAGCTGTGAGTGGTTTATACACTGTAATTACAACAATAGAGTCTTCTGTGTTTGTGTACTTACCGTTACCAATGAGTTGTTTACCTTCAGATGATTTCTTATTGTTCATTAATGTCCTTTTCTTTCAGATTGAAGAACTCCTTTTATCAATAGCATTTCTTGTAGGATAGGGCTGGTGTTGATGAAATCCCTCAGTTTTTGTTTGCCTGGGAAAGTCTTTATTTCTCCTTCATGTTTGAAGGATACTTTTGCAGGATATAATACTCTAGGGTTAAGGTTTTTTTCCTTCAGCACTAGGAATGTGTCATGCATCTCTCTCCTGGCCTGTAAGATTTCTACTGAGAAGTCTGTTGTCATATGTATTGGAGCTCCTTTATTTGTTATTTTTTTTTCTTTTTTCTTGCTTCCCTTTTGGAAACTTGATTATTAAATGTCTTGAGGTAGTCTTGTTTGGGCTAAATCTGCAGGGTATTCTATGACTTTCTTGTATCTGAATATTGATATCTTTCTATAGGTTTGGAAAGTTCTTTGTTATTATTTCTTTGAATAATCTTTCTACCCCAATCTCTCTCTCTACCCACTCTTTAAGGCCAATAACTCTTAGATTTTCTCTTTTGAGGCTATTTTCTAGCTCTTGTAGGTATGCTTCATTCTTTTTATCCTTTTTATCTTCTGACTGTGCATTTTTAAATAGCCTGTTGTCTAGTTCACTAATTCTTTCTTCTGCTTGGTGAATTCTGTTGTTGAGAGACTCTGATGTATTTCTTAGTTTCTCAATTGCATTGTTAAGCTCCAGAATTTCTGCTTGATTTTTTAAAAAAAGTATTTCTATCTCTTTGTTAAATTTCTCTGATAGGCTTCTGAATTCCTTTTCTGTGTTGTCTTGAAGTACATGGAGCTTCTTCAGGACAGCTATTTTGAATTCTTTTTCTGAAACGTTACATATCTCCATTGCTTCAGGTTTGGCCATTGGTGCCTTATTTAATTTGTTTGGTGAGGTCATGTTTTCCTGGGTGTTCTTGATGCTTGTGGATGTTCATCAGTGTCTTGGCATTAAAGAGTTAGGTATTTATTTTAATTTTCATGGTCTGGGCATGTGTGAACCTATCTCATATTGTATGACTTTATATGTATATGAATCTCTAGAACGGGCAAAACTAGAGAGACACAAAGCAGATCTGTAGTTGATAGGGGCTGTGACTAGGAGTGGAGGTTACCCATCAATGAACACAGAGAAATTTTGGGGTGTTGGAAGTGTTCTAAAATTGGATTGTGGTTATGGTCGCACATTGTATAAATTCACTAAACTAATTGAACTGTACACTTTAAATAGGTACATTTTATGGTGTATAAAGTATACCTCAATAAAACTGTTAAAATATTTGAAGGCATAATACATTCATATGGTTCAAATTTCAAAAAACATAAGTGATTATAATGCAAAAAAGTGATTATGATTACAATGATAAAAATGTCCCACCCTACCCCTCAGCAATCCAGTTTTCTTTCACACAGACAACCAACATTATGAGCTTTTTTCCTAATGTATTCAGAGGTATTTTATGCATGGAAAAGCATACAAATATATTTTTCTATGCATAAACATATATATATATATACTGTATATGTTATGCTATATATAGTTTGCTTTGCCTTCAGAGATAGTATTAATAGCAAACCATGGATACCATTCTTTACCTTGTTTTTTTCCACTTTACACACAATATGTCTCGGAGAGCTTTCTTTAACATAAAGAGCTACATTTTTTTCAAGTGCTGTCATTTCACATTCCATAGTGTGGCTGGCCATAACTTATGTGGCTTCACGTCGACTGATGAGCACTGGCTTGGTTCCAGTCTTTTGCCACTATAAAAATGATTGGGCAAATTACTTAACTGAACCACTCACTGTACCACTCAGCTCCCTGGTCTTTTAATAGAGTTAATGGTGGCACCCACCTACCTCTTATAGTTGCTGTGAGGACGAAATGAACTAATGCACATAAAGGCTTAATAGCGCCTGGTACATTGCAAACTCTATGTAAGCATTATCTACTATACTCATTACTTTCAAGAAAGAACCACCTTATGGGCATGTCATTTCACATGTGCACAGGTATATTAGTAGGTTAATTTCTGGGAAGTGGAATTAATCAATCAAAGGGTGTATGCAGATTAGTTTTGGATGGATTTTGCCAAATTATCAATTTTACTCCCTCCAGTGAAGAATGAGATTATTTTCCCTAGCTACACCAAACTGGACTAGACTCCAACAGTCTGGTCTTTGGATCTTTGTCAGCCTGAAAGGTGAGATGTGTCATCTCGTTTTGTGGGAAAGCACCCCAACTTTAATGGGGGTTCAAACAAAACTCCTTTGGATCAGTTCTTGCCTTGGAGCTGTTGGTGTAGAAAGTTGCTTGCCTGAAATGCAAAATAGAGAGCATTTCTGGGGTCATTTCCACTGAGATAGCTGGTCCAAGGGGTAGATGTCATAGCCTGAGGCTCCAATCCCATTACATTTACGGTTTTTGCAAATTGAATAAGTAATGCAAATGATTTCTCAGGACACATCTGCCAGTTGCTTACATTTTTCACAGCAGGGAACATATGCACAAGGTAAAGACGCAAGTACATGAAACCCAGAGAAAAGCACAACATCCCAGATGACAATAAGCCTTTTGAGTTTTCATTAACACATGAGCATTTTGATGTACTGTGAGCAGAATTCTCAAACCAGGCAGGGGCAGAAGGACTTTCCAAGCACCGTGCAGTGGAAACAGGAAGAGTTTTCCAGCACAGACCACCTCCTTTTGTGTCTAACTATTTGGAAGAAGTGACAACATTGGAGAAATGATTAGGAATTAATCTTTTTTCAATATATTTATTCATTAAGTATTCAAAGAATTACTATTTGAATGCATAGATTGTGGCATTTGAAAGTTATTGATCAGAGATTTGACATTTTTGCAAAAAATTCCAGAAACAGGGGGCTTCCCAGGCTAGAGTGAGTGCCTTGGCATCAGCCTAGCTCACAGCAACCTCAAACTCCTGGGCTCAAGCAATCCTGCAGCCTCAGCCTCCCGAGTAGCTGGGACTACAGGCATGCACCACCATGCCTGGCTAATTTTTTCTATATATATGTTAGTTGGCCAATTAATTTCCTTCTATTTATAGTAGAGAAAGGGTCTCACTCTTGCTCAGGCTGGTTTCAAACTCCTGATCTTGAGCAATCCGCCTGCCTCGGCCTCCTAGAGTGCTAGGATTACAGGTGTGAGGCACCACGCCTGGCCTGAAACCGGTTCATTTTTATGATGTTAAGAAGGTGTTCACCTCTTGTATTCTTTCCCCTTGTGGGTGTATTTTTAACAAAACTTCTGGTTTTTTTTTTTTTTTCTTTTTTTCTAGATGAAAAGTTTTCAGTTGGAACACTCCCTCACTGTCTTCCGGTGGGAGTTTCTCTTCTTCCTACACAAGTCATAGGACCCCGTGGAATGTCGTGGATTCTTCTTTTGTGCACCTCATGGCAGGAGTTGTGGGTATATGAGGATTCCTCATATAGGGGGTAGCGGCTCCACCTTGCAGCTCAGACCATCTCTCCAAAGAGTCTTTCTGACTCCTGGGCTGCTCTCCATGGTGCTGACGGCCCTGCAGCTCTCGGCTCCCCACTTAGTGCAGTAACATCCGGTGTTCCCGGCCTTCACCCTCACACTGCTGTGTTGGGAGGGGGTGCGGGGGGTGGGGAAGTCTCTCCAGGGAGTCTCTGCACAAATCCAGAGAGTCTCCATCTCCTTTCATGGCCTGAATTATGTCACGTGCCCATTTATGACCAAATCACCAAGGTTTTCCTCAAAAGGAGAGAAGAGAAATAGATATTGCGGAGGCTACTCATCTCCTGATAATAAGTAAAAGACCCCTGAGAGTTCAGCACTTGGCCTGGCCCCATCCCTTTGAACTCAGAAGATGTGTGATCTGTGTCTTGCTTTTGTGGAGAAGAATTTCTCCTCCCCTGAGCGATTGGTCTGAGGCTCTACAATCTCTATGTCAGTATTCCAGTGTGTTGAAAAGGCTACCCGCCCTCCTCGCTGACCTGCTTTCAGTAAAGGTGGTATGAACTCAAGATGGAGCACACTCTGATGTTCCGTTGTCCTAGCAACCTGGGTGGGAAACACCAGCTTCATGATATTTGATGGGGACATCGTGGGGACAAGAATTAGGAATCGGGGGATTTGGATGAAGCTGAAGGTTTGGTGCCCTGGTCTCAGCTCCAGACTCCACGGGAGATGTTCAGTGCCATGTCCTGGAAGGACATCACCTCTGTCTCCACTGGGGATGCTGGAGTGGAGCGGGCGGGCTGAAGGAGAGGGTTGGGGACTGACTCCCAGGGAGCGTCCTCTGTGTCCCACTGGGATTCTCCCTTTGCAGCCGTACTTCGTGAGAGAGCTGCCTGTTCTCCACGCTTCCATCCCTCATGTCAAGGCTATTGCCAAATGCCGGGGCTGCTTCTTGGGCCTGGCTTCCCTGCCCTTTCATAAAACGACCTGATTTTCATCTGTCATTTCTCTGGAATGACAGATACAGGCAAAAACCAGTCCTTCTCCTTTTTGTGATTTCTCAGGGTGAGAGGAGTGGACAACGGGAGGGGAGGGAAGAGTTTGGTTGCAGAGGCGCCTGCCAGAGGGGTTCAGCCATCCTGGGGTTCCCCGGTCTGTGGCCCCCCGCGTGTCTGCTGGAAAACCCAGGCGTATCTCCAGGTCACCTCGTGCATGGGACACCCGGCTTCTGCGCCTTCCGGGCGGCGTCTCGGTCCTTCCCGAGTGCAGAGAGCCCGCGTGGCGCGGGTGGCAGCCTGGCGTCTCTCTGCCCCAGGCTGGTGGTGGGGTCGGCGACTCCCGTTCTCCCGTGAGCCCATCCGAGCCGAGTTGCTGCTACTGGCAACAGTCTGGTCACGTGAGTCATTGCGTTTGTTCACTGGTTTTCTGAAAGCGGCGCTGGGCATCAGTGCAGGCTCCCCTGTCGGCCCAGTCTCGCTTTCATCTCTGGAAGTCGGGGATGGGCCACCTGCTTCCCGCAGTGTTGGGGCCTCGGCCGCTGGGTGGCAGTGTCGCCGCACGTGGGCCGGCTCATGCGCGGGCGGAGACAGGGACGCCCGGCGGGCGGGGTTGAGGTTAGGGTTAGGGTTAGCGCCGGGCTGGACCCCTGACCCCCGCCCCCTGCAGCGCTGTCCCCTGCGCCCGCGTCATCCGCAGCTGACTCTGCAGCCCTGAATTCCCTGCAAGGGAAAGGGACCGAGAGCATTCTGGGCTCTTCCCCTTCCCCAAAATCCCCCAAAGCTGCTGTTCAGAAGCTATTTTACCTGTGACGGGGTTCCTGGCTTAGCCCCTGGGGTCAGTGTGATGAGAGACGTTCTGCTTCTTTCCTTGAGTTCTTTATGGGTTTTAGTCCACAGGTTTTGAGGTCCTATTATCAGCTAAAAGCAATAATTGAGCCCTTTTTTGCTTTGGGATGAAATCTGGAACCAGCTCACACTTGGGGCTTATTACACAGGAAGCAGCTGGCAGGGTCGGACCAAACAGGGAAATAAGCAGAAGCTACAGATTCCAGGAACCAGGAGAGAATAGTGGGAAAAGCCCAGACTCCATCCAGAGCCCAGTCTTGGCTCCACACCTTACTTGCTGTGTGACCTTAGGCAAGTTTCTTGACATCTCTGTGCCTTCATTTTTGAAGCTACGGGGTGTCCCAAAAGTCACATACATAGGGAAAATGGGAAATTCATAATGAATGTTTTGTAAATAAAGTTACATTTAACTACAATTTTTCCTATTTTCCCTATGCATGGTGACTTTTGGGACATCCTGTATATAATGGGTATAATATTACATACTTATGGAATAATTATATAATAGTATTAACAATATAACAACATGAGAATAATATCCCATCTCACAGGATTGTGTAAAGAATAAATGTATAAAGAGCTAATACATGTTCATACATTTAGAGCATGTCAATACATGTATCACAACATGTTTATACATGTTAATACATTAGAACAGTGACTGGCGCTTAGTGGGTGTGTGACATTCCTAGTTATTACTATTAATGTTATTATTGCCACCGTTTTATTTTTGGATACCCCTGACAAACTTGTGATCATTCCCAGCCAGGGCTGATCCCTTCTTCCTCTGAGATCCGCAACACTTACAGCTTGTGTCAGGCAAGTTGACAATAAAGATTTTACTTTCCTTTATTGTTCATCGGGTTTTTTTTTGAGGACGTTTGTGTTCTCCTCCCAGTTAGGAGCAAGCTCCGCACAGCACGCCGGGCTGCTGCGTGCCCCTTTTCGTCCCAGGTCTCTCCTTCCTGCATCCCTGGAACCTCTGTGGGATTCGTCTGAGAAATTAATTCAGACAGAAAGTGGACTCGAGGTTTTTTTTGTGTGTGTGTGTGTGGTAGGTGAAAGGGGTTTTCAAGCTGTTGATGGTCAACAGGATTGTAGAATGGATGTTGAAGGCAGCTGAGGTCATGCTGTTTAAATGCTTAACCCCTTAACCCTTAAAAAACAGTCTTACAGATTCCCTAAAGCGGGTTCTCTAGCAAACAGCCACAGAGACTGGGCACCGTTTGTTTTCCCGTCCTCTAGTTACTCCATGTGTTGGAAAATAGCAGGCTGTATTCAAAGAAAATAAGAAAGAGAACAAAAGATTTTCCACGAGTAATTTTGGATTCGCCAAGCTAGCCTGGGTTAATGGTGTTTTATTATTTTATAAGATGTGTTAGTTTCCTGTGGCCTTTGCAACGAATTACCACAAAGTTGGTGGCTTAAAACAACACACATATATTGTCACCTATTCTGGAGGCCAGAAGCCCAAAATCAAGATGTTGGCGAGGTGTTTCCTTCTGAAAGCTCTGAGGCAGAATCTGCTCCAGGCCTCTCTTCCAGCTTCTGGTGTTGCCAGTGATCCTTGGCGCTCTTTGGTCTGTGGACGCATCACTCCAGTCTCTGCCACCGTCTTCGTGTGGCCTTCTCCTGTGTCCCTGCGTCTCAAGCCTCCCTGTCCTTTCTCACGTAAGGACGCCTGTCATTGGATTTAGGATGATTTCTTCTCTAGATCATTAATTATATTGGCAAACGCCCTATTTCCAAATAAGGTCTCATTTATAGGTTACCGTGGGTTAGAATTCGAAAACATATTTTTAGGAGACATAGTTCAACCTGCTACATAAGGCAGGTGAGATTAATCACATCCATGGGGCAGGACAACTAAGTCTGGGGCTGTGACTCAGCGCGGATCCTGGGGTTGTGTCTCCACCTCCCGGCCCTGCGGTCCCCAGTGCTGGGCTCGTCCCGGAGAGCAGGCAGGAGGCCAGGCAGGGGCTGTGTGAGTGAGAGAGCTGCAGTGGGGCGGCAGGGAGTGGCGGGGACTGTGGCAAGCTGTGACTTGGCAGAACAGCAACCATGCCGCTGCCCAAGCCGGTTGTCACTGGGTGAGAATGCACGCCCAGCCTAGTGAAAGCTTATTGTATTTTTAAAGAAAAGCCAGGAATCTGGATTTTTGTGTGACTAATTCAATTTTTAGAAAACCACTGAGTAGGTAAAATAAAATATGTCTGTGACGCAGATAGAGTCCCTGGAGCCTGCTTTCTTAACCTCTGGCCTAAGTGTTGGGAGGAAGCTGGTGATTGTGGCATGATTATATTTTCTGGTGGGTTAACTCGTGTGTCCTCACGGCTGGCTACATGATTTGCGGCGCTCAGGGCAAAATGAAAATGCAGCTTCCTGTTCAAAAATCAGGGGAAAAGGGCCATTAAAAGTACTCAAATATAAAGCCTTTCCCCTTCCTTCTGAGCTCTCTTGTTCAACTTGTCATGGTTTTATTTGCTATTTAATGCCATTCTACAAAAGGAAAATTTAAATCTTAAATCATGAATATGAATTTTACCATTTATCTTTTTATTGTGGAAAACCAGTTTTAAAGGCGAATATAAGAGCGGTGAGGGCATATGCGGAGTCTTCAAAGTTCCACAGTCTGTATTTTGTAGCTCGCGCATGCCTGTGTATTTCATTGTTACCAGAACAGTGAAAATGCCGTGCAGAACTGTTTTATTTTATTTCTTGATACTCGCACACCCCACCGGCACCCTCTGCCTTCAGCTTCCTGGCGAGTAAGAAAGGACTGACAGGAACAGGAGTTCTAGGTTGTCCCATGTGTGCCATCTCTTGTGTGTCAACCTTAGCATTAAGTGGTTGCCTAACACAGGAAGGGACAAGGGTAATAAAGAATAGGATTGGGTTCCTTGGTTGTGTTTGGTACATCTTTGCCCTTTTTTCTGCAACTGAAGTGAGTTGTGGTTTGAACAGAAAGCACGGCTTCCCCAAGCTGTCAGCGCCACTGCTCTCTTGTCACAGGTGCAAGATGCTTACCTGTACTCAGGTACAGGTAAGTGCCTGATCAGTCTTGCTGATCTCCACATAGCGTGGGTCCCCTGGGACTCTGCCCCGTGAGTGCTCTCTGCAAAGAGTGCTGGGGGAACGGCAGACGGCATATTGCAATGTCTCCTCTTCTCCTGTGCACGCGCCACTGTCCCATGAGAGCTCACCTACAAAGCACAAGTTCAGAGATGCGACGCTGAGGAATTTCAGAGGTGAAGAGCAGGACCGCAGAGCAGGAAACCACACACGGTTCCTTCTGAGCACGGGGCCCTGTGGGGACGCACAGTTTGCGTGCCACGAAGCTGGCCCTGTTTATCTTTCTGTTTCCTCACTTCCCGCTGAGATCAGTTTCAAAGACTCAGTATCCTAGAGCAAACATATTAGTCTTTCGGTGGATGTTGGTTTATTTTGGGCTCTGGGTTCGGAGTCTCCAGCTTGTGTTTTGAACGCAGCACGTCAAGTTGCACAGGTAACACGTTTCTGCAGGGCGACTGCTAAAGCGTCTGGTTTGCGACGCCAGCCGTATTCCAGATCTTTATTTTTCTATACCAGTGGTGTTGAGAGTGGTACTGGCAGTAGGAAATCAGTCTAGACGTGGTGCAAATTGTTTCCTTTGAGAAATAGATTTTTGTGGGACCTTCCTAGAACTTCTTTGTTCTTCTTGTCAAAATGGTACCATGATGATGCTTTGGGGGACAGCTTCTCATATTTTGGCTAAAGTGGACTCTATCTCCAGGCTCTTGGCAGGGGAATGAGACCCTGGCTGGCCAGAGCAGGCTATTCCCATGGCCGTAGTGATTGGTTCAGGGATGGGCAGACGACCCATCAGAGACAACGAGATGCACCGAGGTTTTGTTCCCTGCAACGCTGAGAAACAGACCCTTACCAGTTCTTGTTGGATTTGAAGGGAGGAAAAGGTGAGGCTAGGTAGTGCTGATCTCACTATGACATGGACAATAAAGTCAGCTTCATGGAATACAGAGCAAGGTGATGGGTGAAAATACGTCTTTAAAATAAATAACTTTAAAATTTATTTTCAGTTAAGAATCACTCTTTTTGGTATATAGCTCTATGAGTTTTTGACAAATGCATAGAGTTGTGTAAACATGAGCAGAATCAGGACATAGACCAGCTCCATCACTCCACTTCCTATGCCTTCATTTTGAATTTTTGTAGCCATAGTCTCCCCAGACCCTAATCTTTAGCAATCATTGATCTGCTCTGATCCCTCTAGTTCTGATTTTTCTAGGATGTCACATAAATGTAGTGGTACAGTGAGTAGCCTTTGAGGTTGCCTTCTTTCACTCAGGGTAGTATATTGAAGACGTATCCATGTTGTCGTGTATACCCATCATTTACTCTTCCTTGTCGCTGAGCAGTGCTACACTCTGCAAATGTGCCACGGTTGATCCATTCACTCACCGAAAAAACACTTGTGAAAATGCATGGTGATGACATTGTTTAAACGAAGCCAGGCTGTCCCTAGACTTCCAAGCTATGACTGCCCTTAAATTCTAATTTTGTTTTGCATGGTTTGGGTTTCTTGTGAAAGGAAAGAATAGTTTTTGATTTCAGTGATGGCCACACGAAGGAAAGGCAAGTCTGAGCTGGGGAGAAGTCCAGGTAAATGGGCTTCCCTGTGACAGTCCTGTGAGTGCAGTTGCACAGTAACGAGTCACCCTGCTGGGTCACCTCACGGTGTACCCCTGATGGGTGGCAGCAGGTGACACTCCATTTGACACAGAGGGAAATTGAATCTCAGGGGGATGAAGTGACTTGTCTTGGTGCATACACTGAGCTGACGGCAGACCTGGGGCTGCAGCCCAGGTGTCTCTGTGCCGCGTGGAAGCTTCCGCTGCCTCCCATTCAGACAGCGGTGGAGCTGTCAGGATCACTTAGTGAATTTTCCCCTCTTATTTAAACAATCTCCAAGGTGTCCAATTTAGAATAAATATAAATGGAAATTAGAACAAGGTCATCAAAATTTCCTACTGTTTAACAGCTGACAGCGCCTATAGGAGGTCAAAATTACTGTCACTAAGCGGTCTCTCTAATCCATTTACTGATGCTCTCTCTACATCTGGTGCTCCGCAGAAATCTCTCATGTTGGCTTAACAGCTCTTCGCTTTTGTTTCTCTGGGTGTCTTTATCTCCTTCTTGCTAACAAAAGCACAGTTTACATTAAGAAAGTGCTATGCAATTTGTTTCAACTTTTTAGTAGGGGTGGAACCACCGCTGTCCAAATTGTAAGCCTATACGATGTTGTATGATTTGGTTATCACGAGCTGCTGGAGTAAATAAACCCCCTGCAGTGGCTTAACACAATAAAAGACTGTTTCTTGCTCGCAGCCGACATGGGTGTTCATGTCTGGCAGGCAACGTTCCTCCACGTGGAGATTCGGGGCCCCGAGCTCCTTCCAGCGTAGGGCTCTGTCATGCCCCAGGGTCTCAGTGTCTCTTGTTCCTCACTGGTGGAAGGTAGAAGCTATCAATTTTGGTGATATGTGACACTTCTGCTCGCATTTCATTGGCAAGAACTAGTCAGGTGGCCACAGGTGGATGCAGGAGAGGCTGGAAGAATTCCTAGCTCAGCAGCTGTATGCAGTGAGATGGGTGGGGAGGTTCTGTTTTCCCCCATGGCAGGTGGCCGTCTCACCCAGGCAGGTGATGCCTGATGTCCAGATTAAGGGCACTCCCCACGCCCCACTCCCATGCTCAGGTTTCCTGTATTCCGTCCCACGCTGTCCTCCCCTGCTCGGCTAGGATTGGGTTCATGCAGGCAAAGCCCTATTCATCCTCCAAGTCACGCATGAATGTGGCAAAAATAAAATGGTCTCAATAGCGCCCCATTCCTCTGTATCCTTAACCTCCATCCCCAAAGCCAGCCACGTCTGGCTCATGATTACTTCTCATGATTACTTCTATAGCTATTCACCTACCTTGAATTTTTGAGTTCATCAACTTGGACAGCAGTGCTCTCTCTGTAAAAGACGAGGATTTAGCTGATTTATGCAACCTCTTTCTTTTTTTTTATCATGTAGGATCATGTTCGGCTGCAAGTAACAGAAACCCTGGCCACAGTGGCTTAGGTGAGCAGGATTTTATTTTATTTATTCTCTTACCTGGCGTTGTGGCTGGCTCCTCTGTCTTCCTCCATCTTCCCGAATCGTGTGCTCTGTGTGTGACTTTGGTCCCTGTGGTTGCACAGTGGCTACTCTATCTCCATCCCTCTTGGGTGAGCACCAACACCCACACTTGGATGCCTGACATTTCTCTGGAGGGCTAATCCAATATTCTTAGAGAAGAGTTGGTTTTTTGAAGAGTTCTTCAAACACCAAGAATTTTATCTTTCATTCAGGCTGGGGCATAGGGAGGAGGTGCACCTGGGGCGGATGTCCCATCTACAGAATTTAGTTACTCCCCTTGCTAGCAGCCTCGTTTTCCACTCCTGTCCTCACTGCTTGTGCCAACATGGAGTCAAGAGCCCGTCTGGGATCCCAACAGGCACAGGATCCGCTAGACCTTCTGCAGCACATGCAGAATGTTCTAGCTCAAGGTTTCCTCTGCTGTCTTGCCCATCAACACCCTTTTATACACTTATTATCTTTCATGCACTTGTTGAAATATTTTATTTGCAGATGCCCCTCCTCCATTTCTCTGGGTAATAGGTTTTTTCTTTTTTGTACTTTTATGCTTTTGTTCAGCTGGGTTTCTGTGGAGATGTGTGAGTGAGTGAATGTGCTCAGCCTGCCACTTGAAATCAAATTCTATATCTTTCTTTTAAAAGGAAGAATGTCAATATTTCTCTTAGATTGAATAAGCAGCACATGTTCATTCTAGAAAATTTGAAAATACATAGAAAAATATTGCAGGAAGCTGAAAGGCATCCACAGTCCCAACATGCAGATTCTCACCTCCAGATAAGAGTCCATTTGGGTCCTGGCACAGGCAACTTAACCAAATGATTCTGAAGGTAACTTGGAAGACAGAAAACAGGAAAGTCTCAGTAATGGAATTTTGATAAAGAATATCAATATCTGTGTTAGTTTGCTAGGGCTGCCATAAGAAACTATCACATATTGGGTGATTTAAACAACAGAAATTTATTTTCTTACATACTAGATGCTAGAAGTCCAAGAGCAAGGTGTCAGAAGCGTTGGTTTCTTCTGAGGTTTCTTCTTGGCTTGTAGATGGCTGTGTCCTCCCTGTGTCTTCACAGGGTCTTTTCTCTGTGTGTCTGTGTCCTAATCTCCTCTTCTTGTGAGGACACCAGTCATATTGAATTGGGGCCCACCCTAATGACCTCATTTAAAGAGCCTATCCCCAAATACACTACATTCTTTGGGTCTTCAACAGATGAATTTGGGGGAGGTATCATTCAGTCCATAACACTCTTAAGTAATGAACTATGTTGTAAATCCACATTAATTTCAGCTACAATGTATTGGCGTGCGTATAGTCTCAGAGCGAAGGAGCTAAATAAATAGTTCACAAGTAGACTCTGGTTTCTATAAAGGACTGAGACATATTCAGACAGAGAGCATTAGAAATCAGTGGGAGAGGGATAAGCTATACAAACATGGTTTGGAGACAGTGGCTAGCTATTTGGGGAAGCTATCTCTAAGATCAAGGCTGAGGCATATACCATGAATGAATGAAAAGAGGGGGTGTGAGTGGGTGTCAGTGAATTGGAGAATGTGTGTGCACCCTGACACAAAGCATTCAAATTCAATTAAAATAAACCCAAACTGTGAAGTCACGTAAGATCCTTCTGCTGACTGAATTCAGTGCATGCTAGTTTTTAACTTCTATCAGATTCTCACTTCCCATGATACACCAATAGAAATTTTAGATGGATTGAAGAATTGAATATGAAAGTGTGGAGACACACAGTCATGTACAGACACCATCCACAGAAACCTAGGCAAGAATGTAGGTGAGTGTGTGTTTGATCTTGGGATATTGGGGAGGACTTTCTCAGCATAAAAGCGGTGCTAGAAATCATAAAAGAAAAGATCAATACTCTTGGTTGTGTTTTAAATTTTGTGCATTTGCCTTTGATTATCTAGGTAGAATATTTGTACTCCCAGAATATAGTCTTAAGTTTTCTGCCTCTTGACTCTTCCTAAGATGTTGGCTGGTGTGGGAAGAAAGCACATTCATGGGGAGAGTGGAGAAGGTAGGAGTTTGTAGAATCATTTTTCTGGATTTTATTTTTCTACTGAGCCAGTCCATCCCAAAGCAGTCAGCTGTCGTGGCTCACACTGCTTTGTCCTCTGCAGAACTGCATTCACTTCATCATCCTTTGTTGTTCTAGCCTCGCCTTGCATGGAGGACCACGACGGAAGCATCCTAATAGATTCTCGATGTGCTGTGGGAATGCTGTCTGCCACCCAGGGGCCAGTTGGGGGCTCTCACCACAGGAATTTCTCTTAGCACTGGGAAAAGCTTTGCTCCTTACTTTCATCTTATGGATAGTTTCCAACTAGTGATCTAATCTTGTGCTCTGAGCGGTGAGCAATTCAGAGCCACACTCACAGTTCCCTTTAGTCATTCTTAAGCTCTTACAAGGTAGATCTTGCTATCTGAGCTTTCCTCTGGCAGCAGAGCATAGTGGCTAACAGTCTGAATTCTGCCTGGAGCTAGACTTCTTGGTTCAGATTCCACCTCTGACTCTTACTAGCTATGTGATCTTAAGCAAGTCGCTTAACTGCTCTGTGCCTAAGGTTCGTCATCTATGAGTGAGGATAATAACCAAATACTCATAATGAAAAGATTGTCAAGATTAAAAGAGTTAATACCTATAAAATGCTTAGAATAGTTTTTGGTCTATAATAAGGATTATGCGGATGGTGACTATAATGATGATAATCATTTTAATACCTGCAAAATGCTCAGAATACTGCTTGGTAAATAAATATTATATAAATGATAATGATTATTCTATTCTAATTTCCATTTGCTCTTATTTTTCCATATCTTTTTCATCACTGTAACTTACAAAGGAATCTCTAATCCTTTGTGGACTTGGTGGTACATGATCCAAGACTTACCTCAAGAGTGGCTCTTCTTGCCTTGACGATTTTATGAATATACACAAAGTGCCTATGTACCTAGTAGTGTCCTTAAACTTTTAGAATGGTGATTCTTTCTACTGCTGTTCATTTGAATCATCTAGTGAACACAGAAAAATCTTGGGGCTCCGAGACCATTTGAATATACTCTGGGGGAGTGGATCTAAGGATAATACATATGTTCATGCAGCCAGGGTTAAGAATCCTTGTCTGAGAGAATACAGGGGTAGTTGATGATGGGGCACTTTGTCTAAAAAGAGCTTACTTTTGTGGGGAGACAAATTAGGGCTCTACCTCCTCTGGATTCCACATTCATATTTTCAGCTGTCTCCCTATATATATCTTCTCTTTACCTTAACTAAAATATGTCCAAACTAAATTCCTTATCTTTCTCCTCAGAACCGATGTTATTCCTGTATTCTCTATTTTGTTGATCATTCTACAGACTGCATTACCTAGGAGTTTTCCAGGATACCTAGCACCATGTCACAGCCTCCGATAGAGACAAGCCACTCTGGATTCCTGGCTTCTTCTCCTCACCTTTTAGGTTTTACTTTATATACCTCCCTAGGGTCTTCATGCTTTCCTTTGGACCAGGGAGGAATTATGGAGCATCCTAGAGTTCTGGGACTATGACTTTTTTCTTCCTGCAACTTCCTTAGTGCAAAGCAGTATAGAGTGGTGGTTAGCAATGCACACTATGGAGCCGGTTGGCCAGGATTCCTGTCCTGCCACCATTGTTTGCTAGGTGTGTGATTTAACCCCTCTTACCTCAGTTTCCTCCTCTGTTAAATGGGATGTGCCATTTTTAAGTTATTGACTCATAGTTCCAAACTTGCCCTTCCAGCTGGTCCTTTTTAGGCTCTGCCAATAGGGGGAGATAGAGGAGAATGCAAAGCTGGAGCTGAGAGGAGTCACCTGCACTTTCTCATTTGCTCTTTGTATGATTCCTGTCTGCTCCCTGCTTGCTTCCTGTCTACTTCCTGTCTGCTCCCTGCCTGCTTCCTGTCTACCCCTGCCTACTTCCTGTTTGCTTTCTGCTGGCCCCTGTCTACTTCCTGCAGCTCCCTATCTGCTTCCTGTTTGTTCTCCATTTGCTTCCTGTTTGCTTCGTATCTGCTTCCTGTTCCTATGAACCCCAAATTGGCCACACAGGGCTGCCCAGCTAGAGAGTTGAAAAGAAACTTGGGACAAAGGCAAACATCACTCCTCCTGCCCAGCCGGCACTGGTAGCCTCCTGCTCTCCCGTCTGTATGGTCTCTCCTTCCTTTCTAGCCTGTGATATGTTTTATTTAGTTGTGAAAGGGAGAAACTCACCTGACTTTTCCCATCTTGCTTTTATACTCGTGGCTTTTGAATTCAACATCCAAGTATCTGCTACCTTTCTTTTTTGGTTCTGTAGTGAGTGACTCGTGTTTCAAAGTGTGGAAGGAAGGCTCTGTTCTCCAGGGTACAAGGAAGGGATACAGTGGGGGCAGGAATAGAAATGACTGAAAGGACAAACTGAATGGAAATTTACAATGTCACCCCACTCAGCTGGTTGTTACTGGATAAACGACCACCTGCAACCAGCCTCCTTGAAAGAGCATTTGGTCTATATTGTTGCACTGCCTACTCCTCATGAGGCTCTGGGTTATATAAGGATGTTTATAGGTAGTAATGTTCTGCCACATTTATCACTACCTTAAAGGCATGGATCACTGGCTGTTTTGCTAGGAGCTGAGTTGAGGTGCTCTGGGCCAGCTATACCTATCTTCCTGCTCTACCTGGGGGTCCAAGCTGGCAAAAGGTACCTGAGAAGCGAGATAACAGTCACTTGTGACCAAAGAGCAATGAAAACCTCACTGGGTATACAGCAATTGTGTCCATGAACCTGGCCTTGTGAGCACGACACATTCAGATGACCTCCACATGGCTAACCCCTTGGCCTCATTGTAGACCTTCCAGGCCAGGCAGGCAATACAAAGAAGTGGAAATACTTTGGTATTGGAGAGAGCTGGTTTGAATACTAACTTTGACCATATTAAAATTGCTTAATTCCTCAATGCCTCAATTTTCATCATTTTTTAAAAAGGTCTAAGATTACCCATCTTACAACTGTTGTGATAATCAACTGCCATAGCAGGTACATATACCTAAGTGTGTTAGCCTGTAAATGGCATGTTTCTCCTTTAAGTGATATTTTCTCCTTCCGTTTGAGGATTTTAGCTTTTTGCTTTGCAAACCTAGCTGCCAGCTTAGTGACCACAGCGATGTGATATTTGAGGAGGAAATGAATGGAGTGATAGTGTGATAGACAAATGCTATGTTAATAAAAATGGTATCTATTAACAACCCTGGGACGAAGCCAAAGAGAAACTCAGAAAGAACACAGAGAGATTTCTTCTCTCAAGCATTAAGCCAAGGCAGTCTTAACTGACAGACAGCAAAAACATCTGTGTAATTTCTCCTGCCAGGTACTGGAGATTTAGCAGTAAATGGGACGTCAGAGTCTCTACTGATGTCTACTGACTCTCAATGGTGCTTGAATTTTAGTAGAGAGAAAGGATGGTAAATAAGTAAACAAGTAAAAATACAAAGGCTGATTTCACATGGTGATAGGAATATAACAGGAGGAAGTGACTAGTGATTGGATATATTAGTCAGGCTCTGGCCAAGAAAACAGAAATCCCTCTAGGTATTTTAACAGAGAGGTTTTAATAAAGGGAATTAGTTTCTCAGGTGATGGAACATCTGAGAAAGCAAATTGGGTGTGGTAAAGTAATCTAGAAATTAATAACAGCAGGAAGCTGTTACTATCTTTTGGGTTGGAGGGAAAAAGGGAAGAGGTTGGGTTATTAGAACTTAGAAGCCGGAACTAGAACTATTGCTCCATCTTGGGGTTCAAGGCTACAGGTCCCAGTGGTCCTCACCAAGGCCCATGTCCAGGAATGTTTTTTGGGTGCCAAGCACAGCAGTGACATCCACCCACTCACTTTGGGTCACCAGTCGCTGCCAGGATTCCCAGTGCCTTGTGAGTCGCTTCACTCTAGGAAAATATTAATCCCCTCCCCTCCCTCCTGCCTGAAGCTCTCTTTGTCGCTTCCTTGGAGACATCTGCCATTGGCGTTTTGAGTCAGAGCATCCTTTAGCCACAGAGCTTCTGTCTCGCATACCTTGTGCTCTCTCTGAACCTGAACTGGATTCTCTTCTTGGTTCCTAGGGAGGGCAGCGATGAGGGGCCCTTTTCAGCAGGGCCTCATTGAGCCTTCCTCATTTTGTGCTCTCAGGGCCCACCTCCTTCCAACTGGTGGTGACAGGCTCCCTAGTAAACAGGCAGAGGGACTGAATAGGGCCTCATTGCACATTCAGAATGCGGGCCACATAGTCTACCTGCCAGTGGGAAAAACAAAGGTGCTGCTACATGACGTTTTGCGATTAAAGGGAAGGGCACCGCTTCTGAGGCCATGGTGCATCTCTCAGGACACCGTCCCATGGCGTCATAAAACGCTCTTGAATTCGGACATCGTATTTTGTTACAATCCAGTTGGAAGACAAAATGAGGCCCTGGCAGCTGATGTTTATGGCTTTCCCTATAAGTTTTCAGACATAATTTGTATTGCATTTTGCCTGAGTTATGGTAGGACAGGACTGTAAACCTCACACTGCCATTTCAGATAAAATGGAGGCTTTGGCTACAATAAAGAAGAGAAGGTATAGCTTTAAATTTCTTGTAAATCAATTTTTGCAAGGTGTAAAATACCCACATAAAAGATGAAAAAAGAATAAACCAATCCACAATGAAAACAGAGCGTGAAAGTTTGCATTTATTTTAATTTCTCTTTCCACATCTGTAAATAAATCAGGATTTAAACCTTGCATTGGACTTCTAAGTTTATGGGAATATAACATCTGAACCTCCCACTTCCAAATCTGGTGGGCTGTGAGCCACTTAGCCTGGTGGAAGGGTATTCTCGTGCTGCATGAGGCAGGTGCTCCCTGCTGACTGTGCTCTTGTTGTCAATCAATTCATGAGCAAATTCACCTGGAATTTAACTTCCTGGTTTGGAGGGAGAAAATAAACCACCAACAACAAAAAACCTAATTTAAATTTCATCTGGAATTGTGCTGCTTGTCATTGTCAAAACACAAATTGCCCCTTGGTGGCGTCAGCTGCTAAAACTTTCTTTTAGATGAGGCTAATTCTTCAATATCATTTCTCCTTTTTTTATCTTTTGATCCAAATCCTGCCCAACCTATGTGGCTACATTTTGGAGGCATGTATTAAAAGAGGGCATTTTGTGTGTAAACAGATTTGAGATAATTTTTAAGAAGTGTTGAGTTCTTCTTTTTCAATTAACATGTGTTTTCTTATGACCCTATGGATTTGTTGAAATCATGGTTTTGATGGCAGTTTAATATCACACACAGCGTGGTTTTAATCACTTATGTAATAATTTCCCTAATGACAAGTTTTTGGGTTGCTTCCAGGGTGTGGCTGTTATGCATCATGGTTGTGATGAACGTACTTGCACCTTAATCTCCTTCTTGTTCTCTTGATTATTTCCTTAGAACAAATTCCTAGCTGAATTCCTGGGATGGATATTTTTAAGAGTCTTAATGTCCAATTTCCTAATTGCTTTCTGAATGTTAGCTGTGTTCTCTGCACAGTTTGCCAGTTCCTTGGGAGGCAGAAACCATGTCTGTCTCGTCCCTGTGCTATGCTTACATGCCACAGTACTGGAAACATAATAAGTGAATAATAAATATATTTAGAGAAATAATTGGAGGGATGAATAGGCAATTATCCTCCTCCAGAAATAAATCTAACACGGGACTGGTCATGTTGATGACAGTTGAGGGGAACTTGCTTTCTGAACGCCTTCTTGGAGGGAAGATGCATCAGCCCCTATGTGGGCTGTGTCTTTCTCACAGTCTCCTAATTACAATTTTGTAACCCTTGAGGAAAGGAGAGCTCACTGAGAACAGCCCTGAACTGGCCAAAAATATTTAAATCAATAGAAAGCTATATTTTTCAGAATTTGTAATGGCTACAGGAAAACGTGAAACCAGGAGTCAGAGGCGATGGAGTGGGATTTATTTGCAGTTTCCTTCTCTAGTGATGCAACATGGTAAATACCACTGTTGGGTCCCTTTTCTTCTTGCATTGGTTGGAAAACTGGACTCCAGTGGTGGAGGTTTATTTCAGGACAAGACAAAAAAAAATCTCTGTCTATTCTTGGCCCGATTTGCTGACCCAGGTTCCTGGTGGGTTGTCTTCACTTTGAAAAAGCTTGTTGGGTCTTCACTGTCTGTGAGTTTGCATTTGAAAGCAGCACACGCTAAGAAACACACATATACATGCATTTATACACATGTACATGTTTAAGCATGTTATATATTTTAATTAACAAAATAATATATGGCTGTGGTAACATATTAAAAGAAAGTAAAAACAAATGACAAAAGGCAAAAATCTTTCTCTTTCAGCTTCTATAGACACGCAAACATAAATATTTATACATTTATGTATGTATATATAGAATCTTAAAATTTTACGCAAATAGGATCATAAATGACACCTTTAAAATTTTTTTGTACTTAATGAGATACTGTGGGCATCTTTTCATTTATATTCATAAATCTGTATCTCGTGTTCTTTACAGCTGCCTACTATTTCACTGTAAAACATTTATATAGTTTAATCTCCTATTGACCAACCTTTAGTGTGAAGTCAAATGATATAGAGTAATAATAATAGCAGGTAAATATTGATTGAGCATTTCTGTGTGCCAGCACTGTTGTAGGCATGTCATATTTATTAACTCATTAGTCCTTACAACAACCCAAAAAGGTAGAATTGATATTTACATCCTACTTTATATGAGGACATTTGCGCACAGAGAGGTCCAGCGACTTGCTCGAGGTTAGGACGTGGCAGAGTCAGGACCCAAACCCAGGCCTCTGGCCCCGCACATTCGCTCTTAGGCTTGTTTGGTTGCAGTTCTAAACGATGCTGCGGCGGACGTCCCATGTAGATACATCTTGTGAATTCTCACTGGTCATTTGGAGGGAGAGATTTCTAGAAGCGGGAACCCTGAGCCATAGCTTCGCCCTCATTTCAATGTCCAAGTAGACATCCATATAAGAGTGATGGGGACAAGCGTAGATGCCAAGTAACGCAGCATTACAGTGTCACATTCGGCGGTGCGTTGCCCGATCGGTGGCTCGGTAGGTGTGCAACCTACTCTCTGTGGGGTGATTAACGACGCAGAGGACCACGATCCTCTGAGTTTGGGGCTTTGCAGGAGGAAGCAATGTTTTTCCCCCGGCAGGTCACTGACCAGCCCAAGGACTACAGGGTCAGTGGCAAACGGGTCCCTTCCCACCCTGGGCTGGTGTTCCGGGAAGATCCTGAGGAATGTGCTTGATGTAATTACAGGACTTTGGCTGTGGTGAGACCCAGGGCAAGAACGGTGTGGCCGGCGGGCGGTCTGTGGGGAAGTGGGTGAGACTGCACTGCGTTGATCTCAGGGTGCATCAGAACACGGCTTTATTGTTCTTTTGCTTTCCTCTCTTGTGCAGTGATGGAGAGTCGCGGGGTGGCAGACAGCCTGCAGAGGTTCTCCTCGCTGCCGGCCTACCTCCCCACCAGCTTGCACATCTCCAACGCGGAGGAGTCCTTCTTCCTCAAGGAAGCCAACCAGGACCTGACCAGGAACTCCAGTCTGCAGGCACGGGTGGAGCCCTTCTTCATCTACCGGGCCAGGAGCCCCCCCATTGTCAACGCCAGCTATGGCCCGTTTTCGGTGGAGAAGACCATCCCCCGGGAGTTCCTGGTGATGCCTACGCCCTTTGGAAACATGGAGAAGTTTCCCTTCAACTGGAAATTGAAATCCCACATCCTGGACAGCTCCATCTACTCCAACAGACCCAAAGTGCAGACCTTGTTTTACGTCACCGGCATGGGCTGGGATGACAGCGACCCCTCGGAAGATCTGCCCTGCGTCAAGATGTTTGCTTTCCCCGAGACCAGGGAAGTGGCCGCCAGCTGCCGGCTGCAAGGGGCCCCGGGGCTGTGCGTGGCTGAGCTGGAGCTGCTGCCCGAGTGGTTCAGCTCCGGCCTGGACCTGGAGCCCGAGGAGGAGATCCCGGCCCTGCTGGGGGGCACCGCCATGGAGCTCTTCTTCACGCTCTACCCGGCTGACGAGGCCGGCCAGTGTCCACTGGAGGAGGAAGGCAAGTGGGAGAACAACATCCACTCGGGCCAGGAGGGCCCCCAGCAGGCATTTCCTGCCCGCGAGAGGATCGGGAGCGTGGTGGTCTACCCGACGCAGGATGACCTGAAGTGGTCCCTGGTGAGCTTGGATGAGAATGTCGTCATCTCAGTACCTCTGAACCTAGTCCGGGAAGGGGACACGGCCACCTTTTTGGTCTCTCTCACCAGTGGCTCTGTGGCAGACCAGTTCACGCTTAGGTAAGAGGCTTTGTCGGATTGGATGGGATGGAAACAAAGTAATGAGTAATGAGCTGTCAGTTAATAGAATGGGTGTTGATCATTCGCTGAATCTCGCCAAAGATAAACGCAGCTGCACATAGCTAGTGCTGCAAAAACAGATGTTGTTCAGTGACTACTGACAGCAGGGAGAGAGGTGAGCTCCCTTCCGATGGATGGGTGCAGGGGCGATTTGAGTGTTTTAAAGGGAGGATGAGGGAGGGGAGGGGACGCTCAGTAGAGTGAGAGAAGTGAAAGCGCCAAGGAAGGGTCAGTGCGGATGCAGTGGGGCCAGCTGCAACTGCTCGCCAGCCCGCCAGCCGTTAGCAGAGTTAGGGTTTGATCCTCCCAGAGAGGCTGGGAGACAGAGGCTCTGTCTTTACTGATGATTATATTTCACAAGAATGGTCCTGGAGAGAGATGCTTCTTAGTGGCAAGAGACACATATTTACAGTTACAAGCTCCTTTCAGTAAGTGCTCTAAGAGAGGGAGGTCAGGGGCCCAATCATCAGGTGTGGGTGGCTGGAACAAACGGCAAGTCCCCCCGGCCACGTTGTGCTTTCTCAGGCAGGCACTTTCAGGGGGCTGAGGTCGTCCTATGCAACAGCCTTATGCTGCTGGAAGCCGTGCTGGGGTTTGGTCAAGTCCCCTGGAGCTGAGGTTTGGACGGAGTTGTCGTGTGCTGAGAGATCTGCAGTTCTCAGTGTCCAGGGGAGTGAGAAACTCAAAACGTGATATAGCCATGCAAAATAATAGACCAGGGGCCAGAGAACGTTTTCTGGAAAGGGTCAGATGGTAAGTAGGCATCATGGGCCGTATCATCTCTCTGGTGCTTACTCAGGTCGCTGTTGTAGCATGAAGGCAGCCATAAATGAATGGGTGTGCTTGTGCTCCAATAAAACTTTATTGACAAAAACAGGCAGAGGGCTGAATTTGGCCCACGGGCCATCGTTTGCCAACTCCTGCAACAGGTGATCATGTTTGCACTTGAGTAACAGAGACTACAAAGTCTGCAGGAATTCAGGGATGAGGGTGGCATGTGCCTCAGTGGGCAGAGAAGTTTCCCTCTTAGCTGGATCTTGAAGGATGATTGGAATTTGGGGACAGAGAAAGAATGGTTCAAAATTGGGGGAGCAGAGTCCAATCAGGAGACTAAGAACACAAGAGTCTATTAAAAGCAAGAATTTAATATAAAGAACTGTTAACGAGGTATAAAAAAATACTTAGTAGGTAATTGAAAAGGCAAGAAGGCAGTACTGAGGCATTAGGGAAGTAGTGTCTCATAAATGTTAGAGCCTGAAAAAAGGGGAAAGAGTTAAGAATAAATATGACCTATGGGGACAGGGAGGACACCAAGGTACCTGAAACCGAAGACTTTTCTTGTGGAGATGGCTAGAATTTAAAGTAGGTTTCTATTACCAGGTAGCAAATTTACACAAATGATACATGCATTTATTCATATAAAGGATTCAAAGAATCCAAATAAACTGAATGTTTCACTTGAATCCTCCTACATTCTGATCCTTTCCCAAGAAATAATGAAATTAAAAAAAAAAGTTCTGGGAGTAAAAAAATGTGCATTTACATACATATATGTTCATAAAGAAATATAGATTTAACTCTTGTTTTATATAAATGGTGTGATGGCTATAGACACATAAGACTAAACTTATTTGCTATCTCTGGTGTGGTGAGAACTTTGTTGGATGAGAAGTCAGAAGACAGGAAAGAAAGATGGTCAGGGAAGCCACGGGTCTGGCTGGGAAAGACACCGCTGGCCTTGGGAAGGGCGCACGTAGCAGTAGGTCACATTCACTGGGGACCAAGGATGGTCCAGCTCCCGTTGTAAGTTCTTTACATGAATCAACTGATTAAACTCTGTCAACAGACAACAGAGGACATTTATTCAGAGCCTACTGTGGAAGGGGAGTCGGCCTCCATCGCTCTGTTTGGCAGAGACTCAAAGGCAAGCAGAGGAGTGGGGGAAAGGGAAGGTCCCAGGTGTGCTTGGGTTGGAGGCTTTCGGCCCTGGGGAGCTAGAGGCAGGTTAACCAGAAGCGGGCATCTCATGTGATGGGCTTAGGGAGCGTGCCTGGCTGTCTCTGGTTGGCTCTGAGTTGGAAGCAGAAACAAAAAAGAAAAGCCAGGAGTCAGGGACTGAGTCCTGACCCTTCTGGGCCGATCGCTGCAGAGGTTGTGGTTGGATTTCCTGGACTAGTTGCTGCAAGGCGGCGGGTCAGAGACCCATTGTTCATGATCTGGCTATTGTCTGTTTGAGTTAAATATATTCAGTCTCTTAAAATACTTTTTTTTTTTAGGCCTAGGGAAATGTGTTATCTCCCAACATAACTGATTGTCTGTTTTAATCATGTCTCTTATGAATGAAATGTGACATATTTCATTCTGGCTCAGATGAGGTCCTGGATCAAAGCGGGAATGCGCACAAGATGTGCTGAGATCTAATTTCGGAGCCAGGGCCACGTGGGGAAGGGACAGATGTGTACCGTTTCCACGTGCCACATTGCTATTTCCGATAGCGTGTTGTAGAGGGGCCAGTTTGAACAAAAGTTGAATTGGTTATTCTGTAATACTGTAAATAGATTCCGTGAAACGTTAGCATCTAAATCTCACTGTACCTTGAAAACCTTCCAGCAAAGGGTCATAGAGAGGGGGCCAGGTCAGTGCCAGGCTGGAGTCAGCATAGATCTTTGTCACATTCAGAAGAAAATTTGAAATATTATGAACATTTCTGCTTTCCAAATATAATATCTCTGAGGCTGAAGCCAGACTGCCTGGGTTTGAATCCTGGCTCTGCCACATACCAGCTGTGTGACATTGGGAAAGTTACTTAACCTTTCTGTGCCACAGTTTCCCTATCTATACATGGGGACAATTAATGCCCTAGAATCAACTTTGTGGCTGTCCAGATGCTCTCATGTAATTTGGAAGCCACCCCCTCCTTCTTCTTGCTCAGGCCACAAGCCCAATAACCATGATCGAATCTCCTGGTTCTCTGATACCCCACAGCTGAGCAACAGCAAATCCTGGGGCTCTTCCTCTGAACTCTCCAGGCTCTGTCTACCTCCAGCACCGTGACCGAGGTCCAGCCAGCATCCCCTCTGGGCTGGACGCATACAGGAGCCTCCTGACAGGGCTCCCCGCCTCCACTTTGCCCCTACAGTTGGTTCTTGCTTAAAAGTCAAGGTCTTCATATTGGTCCACAAGGCCCTGCCTGCTCTCGCCCCATTACCTCCTTGAGCTCATCTCCCGTCACTGTCCCTCCTTCCCTCGGCCACAGCCACGCTGACCCAGGCATGCTCCTACTTCAGTGCCTTTGCACCAGCTCAGAGGACCGTCCTCACCTCCCTGCTGAACATGGCACCCCCACCTCTCTGTCCCCCCGCCTTACTCTGATTCATCATTTACTTTCATGACATCAGATAGCATTGTTTATTGTCTGCCTCTTCCTGCCAGCAGATGGGTTACCTAAGGGCAGAATCCTAGATTCCTAAGGATCTAGAAGAGTGTCTAGCACATTGTAAGTGCTCAGTACATATTTGCAGAATGAATGAATGAATGAATGGATTCAGTGTTCTATGGCATCTGCTCCTAGATAAAGGGTATGAATTATCAAGATTGTATGATGTAGATAGATAAGAGTCTCATTAATATTGACAATTAGGACACCAAGGGAATGCAGTTGTGACAAAAGTTTCCTTCCGCCTATAACGTGAGAACTGATTCATCGCTTCTAATCAAACAACGGGCTGTGTCAGTGATCCTAAACGTTAGTCACTCACACACCACCTTTGAGTTTTTCTGGTCATATCAGATACCACCATATGTCACCTTTATACATTAAATCAGTTACATTTACCTTCTGTGCAGATTTTTTTACTTTTTTCTTTAAATCAAATCACTTTTTAAAACTCATATAAATGCATTTAAAAAGGAAACCTACCATCTGCTACTATAAACAGAAATGAATTACTTGTTAATATGAAAGAGTATTATAAAAACAAATTACAGGCCAGGAGCAGTGGCTCACACCTGTAATCCCATCACTCTGGGAGGCTGAGGCGGGAGGATCACTTGAGCTCAGAAGTTCAAGACCAGCCTGGGCACGTCTCTAAAAAATAGACAAATTAGCTGGGCATAGTGGCGCACGCCTATAGTTCTAGCTACTCAAGAGGCTGAGGCAGGAGGATCGCTTGAACTCAGGAGTTTGAGGTTGCTGTGAGCTAGGCGGACACCACGGCACTCTGGCCTGGGTGACAGAGTGAGAAAAAAAATACATAAAATAAATCACAACAAAAACCACACTATTAAGTTCTAAGTAGGTCCCATCACCTGCTGAAGGCCGTGGACCTGTGGCCTGCTCTCCGTGTAAAGGAGGAAGAGCGTGGGCTATGGAGAGGCCAGGCCACACTGACACTTTCTCTTGGAAGTTGTCACAGGCTTAAAGAAGAACCTGAAGGGGACATGTGTCTCCCTGTGTCACTCAGTGTTATTAAGGGCCACATCTGTGCATCACCAGAACCATCTGCAGACCCAGGACCCGTGTCCGGCTGTGGGGAACTGGCTGATGTTGACTTTCTCATCCATGGGATGGAGAAGACAGTCCAGGCTCAGCCCCGCCCCAGCTCCCCTCCCCCGCCTCCCGGTCAGCCTCAGTCTACCCCATCCCTGGGTTGGAGGCAGAAAAACTAACTAACGGCTGTCAGGTGGGTGCCCAGCTCTGCATAGTTGCCATGGATTGTATAAATGTTTTGCGGCCACTTACTATGTGTCACACCCCTTTGGTGACACCCTGTGCTTTTCTCCTCCCTCCCTCCCTTCCAGAGAAAGCACCTGTGCTCCCACCCCTCCTGAAGTTCACATTCTCAAGGAGGGACACAGTAAACACACAAATATACAACAATATACGCAGTTAACATATTGTCATGAAGGAAAAAGAATGCAAGACATTTATATTTCATGTCACTTATTTTTAATTTTTTAAGCTTTTTGTCTTGGAGTCACTTTCGACTTATAGAAAAGTTGCAAAAACCTCAGCTTCCCCTAATGCTAACATACAGTATGGGTATCAAAACCAGGACGCTAACATTGATATAATGTCTTTAACTCATCTGCAGATATTACACAGTGCCGGCTGTCCTGGTAATACCCCTTTTCTCCTCCGGGGTCCAATCCGGTATCCCACACAGCACACAGTTGTTGTATCTTCTTTGTTTCCTCAATTCCGTTCCATAGTCTTATTATTGTTATTATTATTTTGGTCTATGACTTTAACACTTTTGAAGACAGCTGTCCAGGTGTTTTTGAGAATGTCCCTCAATTTGGGTTTGTCTGACGTTTTCTCCTGATGGGACTGAGGATGCACATATTTGGGCGGGATGCCAGTGACGTGCCCTGTCCTCCTCGGTGCATGGTATCAGGAGGTACCTGATGGCATCTGCCCAGTTTCTCCACTGTTCGGTTGCTGTTTCCCCCTTCGCATTTAGTAATTGTAACATCTAGGGAGATTCTTTGAGATTATTCCCATATCCTGTTTTGCTTCATCCCTTTGCCCATGAATTTTAGCACCCATTGACGATTCTTGCCTCGCATGCAGCAATTTCTAAATAAATGACTGAGAAGTGAATGTTATAGAAGAATCTTGGCTCTTCCTAATCACTCCTATTTGAATTCACATTGTGAGACAAAGTAGCAGACGTAAGAACCATGTTTGCTCATTTCTGCTTGCCAGCATAATTTCACAAAACTCTGTGATGACGTGCAGCTCTCCGGAAGGATGCTTTAGAGACAAAACAGGACGGGGCACGTGGCACCCACATCTCTCTCCTGAGTCACTGCATTCCTTAATAGACAAATGGTCCTAGCTCTTGCCTTTTCCTACATAGAAGATAACATCTGACGGGGTTAGTGGTTAGGCTTCTATAGCCTATGACCAGGCGTATACTCTCATACCCAAACTTTGATACCAAACCCCCATGACCTGTACGTAAACTATAAACTAAAACACTGGTTCAAAATCATCTGACAAAACCTTTCTAAAAGACTCTTCCTGGACTAGAAGTCCTCAATAAGATTCTAAATAAAACTAACTTTAATTCTTTAAAAACTTAATTTTTATTTTTTAGTGAACAATATAAAGACGTGAGCCCGTAGCAATTAGGCATCATGTTGGACATCACTGGACTTGTTCTCCCTGATGCTGAATGAAGGAAGGTGGTCTACATGTTCTTGGCATCTGGAAGGCTTTGAGGAGAGAGCTGTGTTTGACCCAAAATGTTAATTATCAATGCACAGTGCAAGCCCCTGCACTAGTGGCATGGGCAGGAAGTGATGTCAGATCAAGGAACTTGGTGCACTTCATGGGGGTAAACCAGGCAGGCCTCCTGGAGGAGGAGGAGGCTGCGGAGGATGGACAGGTTTGGGATCAATTAAAGGAAAATGGGAGGGGGCGTGTTGGTAGGGTGGTGTGATCAAAGAATGTGGTGTGCTCAGGAAGCTCTCAGAGGCAAGTTTTCTAAGTGATTAGAATCACAATCAGTGAGGCTTGGGGTCAAATCTCAACTCCCCTCCTCACTGGCTGTGTGACCTCTCTGAGCCTTGCCTTCCTCTTAGGTTCAGTGAGATCAGGAAAAGCACCTGCCTTCCTGGAAGGCTGTGAAGACTGAGTGGGATAACGAGGGAAGGTACTGAGCAGTGCCCGGCAGCAATTTGACGGTGATGCTTGGTGCAGTCTCAGCAGCATCTATGCAGATTCTGGAAGCTGCCTCCACGATGCATGGCAGGGACACACCCAGTGCCCAGCTCGTCCCTGGCAGCGGCTCCCGCCTATTGTAAGCCTGTCACACGCAGGGTCCCCAGGAGATTCTTGTGTACATTGTCATCTCTCATCCTCTTGACAGCTCTGGAGATGACTGTTTCCTCTATTCAGAGATGGATGAAGAAACAGGCTCAGAAGTGCTTGGTTAGTAGCCCTAGGGTCACGCAGCCAGAAAGGACAGAACCAGGACGCCAACCCAGGTCAGCCCACTTCAAAGACCCAGGTCAGCCCACTTCAAAGACCAGTCCCCTAGTTTGAATGTTAATCATCTTACCTTAATGCTTAATTTTTATACTTAGAATGCCAGCACCCTGTTTGAGCATTCCCCAAGTGGCACCCAAAATCCAGGCTGTAGTAATTTCTTTTCCTGAATCAAACTCCGATTTCTCTCGAGGAAACTCTGCATGGACACAGATGCTCTGAAATCTGCAGTCATGGAGCCCAGGTCAAGTCTAGAGCTTAGAGTTGAGATTTTGGTAGAGCTTGGAAGTGGAGGCAGGTGATTACTTCCTGAACAAACTGTAACCTGCACAGCGTGCTTAGCTAACGTGACTTCCAAATGTTATCCGCTGTGTTTAGTGAGCATGTTTCCACTAATGAGAACATGGTGCTTAACTCCAAATCCGGCTTGTTTTCTGTCCCCAATGTATTGGAGTCTGTGAGCTCCCAGGGAGGTCGGTAGGGAGCGAGTGTAAATTTCAGATGCTCCAGAGGAGTCTGAGTACAAAAGGCAAATTTATACCTGTGCTGATGGCTTTGTCTCAGGTCACAACTTTGGAAAACTGGAGTATACCTACATTATGGTGGTGGCCAATAACTTGGTGGACACTTAGTTTGTAGCAAGCCACACATGGCTGTGTCGTGGCTTTAACCCTGGCAGTCACGCTAGGTGGGTGGAGGGATTGTCTTTCAAGTCAGTTTTCCAGGTGGAGAGACTGAGCTGGTGCCTCTGCTGGCCAGCACCTGCTCTCGGGGATGGGGTGTTTGCCGCAGGGCTACCTGTCTGCAGGTGGCTGGTGCACCACCTTGGCTAACCTCGGCAACCAGCCTCAACACCCTCCTTTCCTTCCCCTTTTTAGGGTTGCGTGGGCCTGGGCACCATCTTTCTTATTGAAACACTCGCGGGCTGTGGCTCCGTCACATCCATGGTGCTGAGCTCACAATTCCTCATTTATGCTCCTCTTGTGCCTATGCATTTTTTTCTTTTGGAGTCTATCCCAGTGATTTTATCTCGCATGATCCAGACTATTGGTTTTAAAAAAAGAAACTCCAAGGGGTTTTATATATGTCCTGGATAATATATTTTTTTATTATGGTAAAAATCACATAATGTGAAATCTACTCTATTAGCACATTTTAAAGTGTTCAGTAGTGTTAAGTAGATACACACTATTCTACAGCAGATCTCTAGAACTCATTCATCTTGCAGGACTGAAACTCTATACCATTGCATAGCAACTCCCCATTCCCCCTCACCCCAGCCCCTGGCACACACCATTCTACTCTCTACTTCTACAAGTTTGACTTTTTTAAACACCTCATACCAGAGGAACCATGCAGGATTTGTCATTTTATGATTGGCTTATTTGCCTATTTCAAGTCCTTTAAAATCTTTTTTTCTGGCAATTTTAACATTTTTGATATCTTAGGGTTGGTTTCAGCTGATTATCTTTTCACTCTTGAATGGGCTTTATTGCTTGAAATCTTCATAATTTGGGCAATTTTGTACTGTATCTTGGACATTATGAATCTTTCCTAGATTATAAATCCAGTCTCAGTACAGATCTTTTGTCTTCAGTTGAGATGCTTTGAGACTGATCTGCATACATGTGGTTCAAAGGTTCAACCAGAGATATTGACAGGCAGAATTTGAGCATTGTCTCTCTCTCTCTCTGTCTCTTTCTCTCTGTCTTCCATCATTCTCTGTCTCTCTTTAGCTGCCATCTGGGATTCCATCTTGTGGTTCCCTACCCCCTACCCTGAACTGCATTTTTTCCACTGGTGGTGCTTTTTCTGTCCCCTACAATGATTACCACATTATCACCCAGGCTAAATGGAGCAAGAATGGGGGAAAGAGTGATCCTTCTCTGAGTGAGTGTGGACTCCCTACCATGATATGCCTGTTTCTGTTTACGCTCAAGTGCTTTCAGACAGCTGCTTTGAACTGCTAGCGTTTGTAGATGTTATCTGCAGGAGAGCTTGTCCTGTAGGATCTCACTCAGCCATCACCAGAAGCAAATTTAGTCCATTTACATTTAATGTAATTGTTGATATTGTTGGAATTAGGTCTACTATTTGTTTTCTATTTCTCACATCTTATTTTTGTTCCTCTATTCCTTCTTTCTTTATTTCCATTGTGTTAATCAAATATATTTTAGTATTTTATTATATTTTAATTGGCTTTTTAGCTGTCTCTCTTTGCATTTTTAAGTGATTGCTCTAGGGATCATAATAATATATCTTTAACTTTATCACTATCTAATTAGAATTAATATTTTATTACTCTAGGTAAAATGTGGTTATTGTGCAATAGTATAGTGCCACTCTCCCCATTATTTGTGCTATTGTTATAATTATACCTCTACATGTTATATTTTGACACGTTTAAAATTGCAGTTATTTTGCAGAATGTCTCTCAGTTAGGGTCTGTCTGCTGTGTCCTCATGCTTAGATTCAGGTTATACATCTGTTGCATGAATGACACGGAAATGAGGCTGCATCCTCATCGCATCCTATTAGGTGGTGCGTGATTTTAATTTGTCTCATTGCTGATGTTCACTTCAGTTGCATAATTAAGGTGGTATCTGCCAGCATTTTCCATTGTGAAGTTGCTGTTTTTCTCTTTGTAGTTAGTAAGAATTTTGTGGGGAGTTACTATGACATTATATAAACACTCCATTGCTCACCAAATTTTCAACTTATTCACTTGGTTAATTTACATTTGTATGGAGTCATGATTTCCTTTTATTGCATGGATTTGCCCAGTGGGAGGCAGCAGTGAAAGGCTGGGGGGTGGGAGAGAGCAGAGAAAGCAGGTGATTACTTCCCTCCTGTTCTGCTCCCCCGTACATCTCTGTCAGAGGCTGTGTCTTCTCTGGTCTCTGTCAGAGGCTGTGTCTCCTCTGCAGCCTCGGCTCAGAGGAGCAGGGCGTGTGCTCCTCAGGAGTAGACCCTGCAAGGAACTGAACTCCCATTGGGTGGCCCCAGGTCCTGGGCTTTTAGGTAACAACATCTTCTCCCTGTGTCTTGCCTGCAAATCCAAGTTTAGGTGTCTCTGGCAGTTTGATAATAATAATCGAAGCCTTGGAAAGGATGATTTTATTTTTCAGTAAAAATCACGAGAAGAAAAAAGAGCTTATAAATGAGTCCTGAAGGACTCCAACATTTAGTAAGTTGATAAATGACAAAGGTGAGTCCTCAGAACAGCCAGAGAAGTAGCAGAAAGACCAAGAGAATATGACATGACACAAGCCAAGAGAGGAGACTGTTTGAAAACAAGGGAAGGTCAACAGGGTAGGATGCTGATGAGAGATCAAGCAAGGGCAATGAAAATTATTCTCTGCATTTTACATATGGAGGCCATTGGTGACTTTAATAAGATGTTTAATGGACTCCTGGGAATAAAAGCCAGATTGAGGGGGTGTGGGGAAGAGTGGGAAGTTAATCCCTGTTAGGGGTTAAGTTCAGCTGCACACAGTAAGAACCTCAAGAACACTGACCTCACCAAGACAGGGATATAATTTAGGAAAGGCAAGAAAGCCCACAGGTAGGTCTTGGTTTGGTGGATCAAGGATGTCAGAGCAGCAAGGATGTTAGGATTCTCTTGGCCTTTCCCTCATTGTCACAAGATGGTTGCTGCAGTGGTGGTCATCACATCTATGTTTCACTCAAAAGGAAGGAGGGAAGGAGAGAGAGGGACAAAAAACCTTGTGCATCTGCATCTGCCCCTCTTTAGGTAGTATTTCCAGAGGTGTCAATCAATGTCTTTTGACTATCACCAATGGCCAGAACTGTTCTTATAACCAAGCCCATCGTAGTGAGGTAGGGAACTGTAGGTATTTAACTGGGCTTTTTGTCCCCTTTTGGCCAAATCAGGGTTTTATCGATAGGGAAAGAAATGGAAAATGGATTCTGGGTGAGCAGTTAGTATTGTCTGACACGTGATTCAATGGAAATAGGGAAGGCGATGGCTCTGAGTGCTGTTCCAGTGTTTGTCAGGGAAGAGGAGGGAGGAAGGAGGGTATAATGGGGACCTGGGGTATCAGGGGGATTCTTTCCCCTGAAAGCTGAGGGAAACTTGTGCATGTTTAAATGCTGAAGTGAAGCTCGAGTCCCCGTGGTAACGTGGGGCTGTATTTCAGGGGCCTGAAAACACTCTGCTGAGTACCTGCAGGTTTCCAGGACAAGTTACACAGCCATCTTGCTTTTAGTACTCACGTTGGAGTGGTAGAGAATTTTATTTAGAAGAAAAATAAGTAATTGTTTGCAAAGCAGATCTGTTGCATGTAAGTAGTTTACATGGAGCTAGTTTAGTGTTACCTCTTAAACATTATGTAGTTGCCCACCAATGACTTGCACAGTAATTTTAGGAAAATTCGTTGGGATAGTATTTGCACTAACGAGAGACGCAAACTCCACCGTGTGATCTTTTCATCTTGACTAGTGGAATATTGTTTGGTGAGAATTTCATCAGATTTTATTTTAATATAATGAAAGTGCCGCATACCACTTATCTCTGTTAGTTTCATTAAAAATAAAAATATGATCTTCTACCTCCAATATGGTGAGGTTGACTCACTCACTGTCATTTAGGCAGAAGATTCCAGAAAAAAAAAAATCACTTAAAACCAGGAAAGAAGATGGTAATGAATTATGTAGTCTACATTTTAAGGTTAGATATAATTTTTAATTGCATTTTGTCCTATCTGGGTGGTCTAAATCCATAAAACTTTCTGCAAGAAACTCAACATGCACTCTTCTATCCCAGTATATTGTAATTAACTGAATTTGTGTCAATCTCTCTGATTATGAGCTTCTTGCAGACAGGGACTGCTGACTTGGCGGAGTCTGTGTCCCCGGCTAGGACTGGCCGTCTGTTAGAGCTCATAAAGCATCCCCTGAGTTGAATTAAATCTGAAACCCAGAATAAGAAAACTTACCACTTACCTCCAGGGTCCCAAGTAATGATTTTTCTTCACTTACGGCCATGCAGTTGCACCTGGTACTTAATAAATATATTGGCGGTTTCCCTCTCAATGGGAAATCAAAACCTTTTCCAGTTCTTGTGTCCTGTTGGGTTTAGCCAAAGGAGCTTTTTGCCTGCCCTTGGGGTTGCAATGTCAGGATCAATGTTAAGAGATGTTTTTCCCAAGGAAAGGAGTAGAAATAAAGACGCCCGTTTCGCGGTGGTTAGGATCGCCGTTGGTGGTACTTTACGCAAAGTGTTTGAAATCCTGATTGGGTCAAAAGGAGAAAGGCAGGTGAGGAGTAGAAAGACAGCTTTCCTGCTGTAAATTTGCAGTGGTCTTGATCGTGGCCTGAGGGCGCAGGGGTGAAATGAGCAAAGGGCCAAGCCGGATGTTCCTGGAGCGCCACTCACTCTCCCACACGTCTTCTCCCACCGCGTTCCCGCAGCACAGCCACGTTCTCTGGGCTCCTGGAGCCCAGCACGCTTGCTCCCGTCTCAGGGCATTTCCTTTGTTCTCCCTGCCTGGAATGCCCTTTCCTCACACCCCTGCAGGGCTGGCCCCTCTTTGCTATTCAAGTCCGTCCTCTTCTCAGGGAAACCTTTCCGGACCATCCCTAAGTGGCCCCCACCCCAGTCCTGCTCCAGCTGGTTTCCTACAGAGCACTCGTCACCGCCTGAAATAGACTAAGGTATTTATTTGTTCATGCATCTGTTGTCTGTTTCCCCACGTTAGCATGTCGGCTCCACGCAGACAGGGACGTGCGTCTCCAGTGCCGAGAACTATGCCCGGTTTGTGGTTGGGACTCGGTAAATGGGGAGCACACACTTGTCCGTTCTGGATACAGCAGTCAACTCATGGTGCTTGATGCCTGTCGTGGGCTGAACCGTGTCCCCCAGATTCTCATGTTGAAGCCCTAACCGCTGATACCCGGGGAATGTGGCTGTCATGGGACAGAGGCCTGTAGAGAGGTAATTAAGGTCATCAGTGTGGGACCTAATGCAATGTCTTATAAGAAGAGAAGGCAGAGGAAGCCACAGCGAGAGGCCTCGGGAGAAACCAACTCTGCCAACACCTCATCTTAGACTTTTGGGCTCCAGAACTGTGACAAAATAAATTTCTCCTGTGAAGCCACCCAGTCTGTGGTATTTTGAGTGGCGGGCCTGGGAAACCAGCACAGTACCCTACAGTATGGAAAGTAATGAAATGCCTTTCATACTACTCGCTGTGAATTCAGAGTTTCCTTAACTTCCCTCGTCCTTGCCTCCCCTCGTAACTCCTGTGTTTTCCATTCCGTTCCAGCGTCAGTTTGATTGAGACTTTTGGGAACACAGGTTCTTATTTGGGGGATGCGCTGGGATGTTGGTGCCACTGCCTGGCAGATGTAGGGTACACAAGAGTCTTGCTCTGATTTTGGATTCCTCTTTAGGGTTTTTCCTTCAGGATCGGAGGTATGGAAAGTAGTATTAGTGCAAGAGGAAAGGTATGACCCATACCTGCTGGATCTCTGAAGTCCTCTCTCTGGAGGCTCATCCTTCTTAGATCTGAGATGACTTTTCCACTTAGATTCTCCCAGGGCACAGGAAATTCTACAGTATCTGGGTTCTCAGGAGAGTCTTTGTGGGGCAGCTTTCAACTCAGCTCACCCACAAACACATTTTCCCCCTTGTTTAGATATAGAAAGTGGCTGATTTTAACTAGTCATTAGCCAATCCTTTGAGGCCTAGATGTTTCCTGCCAGGGTTCAACTTGGAGCAGGGATGCTCACAGAAGGAGATCTCTTTGGGGCTTCTCTGGGGGGGGGGTGTTTAGCAAAGTCTTCCAAATGCATTTTCCATCAGGGAGACCCCTCCACCTCCTTTCTTTCTTGCCTAGACTTACTTCTTCTTGGCAACTTTGTATGTTGATCGACTCCTATCCCTTGGTGCTCACTAGCTAATTGCAATTATGTGCTGTTAAAGAAAATGGATAGCAAAAAGAAAGCATTTGTGGCTCGAATGAGAAATGAGAAAGGGTGGTTATTTCCAGCGCGGCATACAGAAAAAAAACCCCTCAATTTTGGTGGCTTCATGTTGCAGAAAAATGTTGAGAGTTAAATTTCATTTTGTAGCAGGGCCGGATTGCACAGCTGAAATCCATAAGATCAGATATAACATTTCCATCACTGAGCAGGTTAATAAAGCCCCTAATAGGATTTGCTGACCGTAAGAACCACAGACCAAGTCACAGAAAGGTTTTATTTATTTGCCATCTGTATGTAAATGTTGCTATTATGGAAATAGTGTCAGAAATTGTACTGCCACCAGATAGCACACAATGTACTATAATATTTGAGCTAAGATACAAAAAAAAAAAAAAAGCCACCTCTGTGTGTGTATGTGCATGAATAATCCAGCTCATTGTTGCTGTCTGTAAGAAACTCTATCTCAGACTCGGAATCTAACCTGTGACCAAGGTGGTTGTGCTCATTTAAATTCACAGCAGTCACACAAAGACTAGGAGACGGGGGCCACATTTTCAAGGGGAAAGAAGTGACCAGGCCTTGCCTTTTTATTTGCTTTCAGGGTCCAAGCCAATATGTCCTTTAGCAACTCCCCGCATGACTAGAAAGAGGTACACTCTGTTGCTAAAGGATGAATATTTTGGGAGTTAATTATACCTAGTCATGGCGGAGAGGAACACCCTTCTTTGCTTTTCATCTTGCAAGAAACTGGGCTGACGTGAAGAAATTATGTCAGAACTCAGACTGTGTTACATAACTAGTGTCCTGGGTGGGTGAGCGATGCCGTCGCTGGTGGCTGCCGACCGTCTTGGAGGAGGAGCACACTCTGTAACACCCGGGCAGAAAGTTTGACTTGCCACGGCTGTGTTTCCATGGTAACGTGGTGGCATTCCAAGAAGGTGGTAGACTTGCTTTGGAGAGACCTACACATAAACCAAATTACCTGCTGTGTTCCTCTGGGTTCTTGATTTTGTTCCTTCAACCTCCCTCCAAAAGTTTCTGGGTTCTAGAATGACTTTTGCCTTTACATCATCTTAGAGACCACCTAAAATCAGTCTGTCCCCAGGGTGACTGTAGGTATTCAGGTACCAAATGCTGTAGGTGCTTACAGAACACTGAATTGCCTGAGTGAGAGCTGGTTCTCTCGACACCTTTTTCAATCCCTGTGAAGGCGGGGGCGGAGGGCAGGCTCTGTCTGATGTGCCAGTCTCCTGCGTCCTCCTGACCACATGCTCATCTCCTTGCCTGTGGTTTGTTTTTGTTTTAGGGTAGTGGGAGCCCAGCCCCCAGGTTGGTAGCCTTTGGCAGGCAGCAGTGTGGCAAGCATTAAGTATCATTGTTCTGTTTTCACTGTACGTACTTTAGGGGTTTCTTCTCTTTGCGGAAAGTGATATTGCTTTTTTTCATTTCAAGTACTGATCTATTGCTTCCTTCCCAGGTAAAGTTGTGTAATGAGCAGATTAAAAGGAGAATAGTAAGCAGTAATACAGATGGTACCTAGAATAAGGCAATATAGGCAGCAGGGTGCAGGGGGCCCAGGCACTGGGAACGTGGGTCGCTCTCGAGTGAGGTATGGGGCCAGCCCCAGTCGCGGCCGCACGTGGTCTTGTTTCTTGAGGAACAGCGGGGCCATTAGCGAAGCGGCCATTCACGTTCTTCACCCAGAAACTGTCTGGGTTGGGGGCTATTTAGACTTGTCCTGTCCTAGTTTTCTCATCTCTAAAATGGGGTAATAACCACTTCCTAGAGAGGTATGCGGTGAGTCTAGACAGAATCACCTGCAGGGGTGAAGCTCCGGGTTGAGGGAGGGGTTCAAAGATAGCGGTTTGTCCCGCAGCCCTTCCCCTGCTGAGCCTGAGGCGGCTCTGGGAAGGCCGTTGTCTGATGGGGGCGCTGAGTGGGCCATGCAGGGACCACTGGCACCGGAGCAGACACCCACAGGCACGTCAAAACGATCTGAAAGCAAAATCTGCGTAAAATAAATGCCTGCTGTAATGCGTGTGTGTGGGAGAACAAACCGAGTGGCCAGCTTGCCAAGCCAGCCCCCACCCCTGCCGTTTCTGCAGGTGCTCTGGGGACTGCTGGGAGCAGAGTCTCTCGGGGGGAGGCGGGCGGCTGGTGAGACGCAGGCCCAGACCCACGGAGTGAGGCTCGCTGAGCGGGGCCGGCGGCCTGCACCTCCGCAGCGCACACGCAGCTCTGCACACCGCGCTGCGTGCCGCCTTCCAGGTTGGGAGCCCCTGCTCAGGTGTGTAGGTGGGGAACACACTGGATATCCTCCGAGGGGGCTCGTCTCCCCCAGGCTACGGGGAGCTTCCCCGGGGGTGTGAACTGGAAAGAGTGCCCCGGGCTGGGACCAGAGCGGGCTTATCTCGAAGGTTTATCCCGAAGAGGCGACTGAACCAAAGGGAGATCCAGGGAGGAAGCCCAGGTCGGGGGTCAGGGAGGTGTGGATGGGGGGACCTTGAGGACAGAGTGAGGTCAGGTTCAGGATTCCCAAATCCTGGGCATGTCTCCCGTGTGCTTTGTGCCTCGGTCTCCCCTTCTATAACATGAGGGTTAAAGAAGTGCCTCCTTCGGAGTGCCGTCGTGAACAATAAACAGGTCATGTTATCGTTACACATGTGTTAACATGTGTAAATGGCTTAGAGTGGAGCCTGGCACATGGCTATAATTATTAATATTTTCCTTGTTATTATAATTTTTATTACACTCATATAGGCCTGATATATCTCATGGGACATCTGAGTGTTCTTAAAGGGTCCTCATAGAGTTGGCCAGATCCCTTGGGGAGGTGGAATGAATTGTTTTCATGAAAGAGCGTCTCTTTAAAGAGCCTGTAACTCTGCTGCTTGCTGTGGGCTTCAGTGAGCAACTGTCCTTTGAGCTCCCACAACCCAGCTGGTGTTTTAGAAGATACCAGCAAGTCTTGGCTAGGGTCCTTACCCCAAAAAGATCTCAAGTTCTTTGGGGAGGCAGCACACACATGCAAACAGATGAATAACAAATCAGGGCTCATGCCAGGAGGGCTTCAGGAATGTCTTGAAAGGTAGGCATTGAGAAGAAGAAATGTTGCTTGATCTTGGCTGTTAAAGGTCAGTTAAATCAAGGCATGGTAATAGGAGGGGAGAAGGCATTCTTGATCTGGACGCTGAGTGTGGAGGGTTGAGTTGCCCATCTCTGAGCCTCAGGTGCTCATACCATGTTTCCCTGAAAATAAGACAGGGTCTTGCATTTATTTTTCTTCAAGAACACACCCTAGGGCTTATTTTCAGGGGATGTGTTATTTTTTTTAAGTATGGTACAACCATCTACATTTATTCAAATATAGTTAAGTCATCTTCTTCTGGAACATCATTATCACTCTCTAAACCCTGAATTCCATCCTGAATTTCTTGCAACTCTATTTCCTTTAGAACCATTGGCCCCAATCTCTCATGTGGAGCCATAGAGCTCTCATGGGGCTCTTCTCAGATGAGAAGGGCTGCTCGTCTTCTTTACCACTCAGCGATGAAATGCACGGGTTGTGCAGATATGCTGTGTAGCCATGCCCACCACTAGGTCTTATTTTTGGGGTAGGGCTTATATTGCACAAATGTTTAGAAATCCTGCTAGGGCTTATTTTATGGGTAGGTCGTATTTTCAGGGAAACACGGTATGTGAAATGGGTGCTAGAATTTCCTGTTAGTGTTGCTGGAGGTTTGAAGGAGGCCACGTGTCCATAGCGCCCATCTCAGTCTCTGGCACCTGGTAGGCCTCCTGCAGAGCCCCTTTATGTAATTGCCCTGCCTGTCTTGGGAAGAGTGTAGCAGGTTGCATGTGGACCTGCCCACCACGGCTTCACTTGAAGCATAAGGATCTGCCTGTTGAGAGTTTAATTGAAGATTTCTTGCTTGTGGCAGGCAGAATAATGATCCCCCAAAGATGTCCACGTCTTAATCCCCAGAACCTGTGGGTAGGTTGTGTTGCATGGCAAGGGGGAGTTAAGGTCTTAATCAGCTGACCTTGAGATAAGGAGGTTATCCTGGCTTATCCAGGAGGGCCCAGTGGGATCACAAGGTCTTTAGTGGGAAGAAAGAGGCAGAAGTTCAGAGTCAGAGGCGGAATTGGATTCTACAGTGCCGGCTCCAAAGGTAGAGGGAGGAAATGCGAGCCAAGGATGCAGGTAGCTTCTAGGAGCTGAAAAACAACCACAAAAAACAAACAAACAAACAAACAAACAAACAACCACCAACCCCCCCCCCCAATAAACCAAAAACAGATTTTCTCCTTGACCCTCCTGAAGGAACGCAGCCCCGCTAAAACCTTGATTTTAGGCCATCTTGGATTTTTGAACTCCAGAATGATAAGATAATATATCTATGCTGTTTTAAGCCACTAAGTTTGCGGTAATTTGTAACAGCAGCAATTGGAAGTGAACAGAGTACTGTAACCAATTAATTCAGAAGACAGAGGGACGGCGCTGTCCTTGAGCAGGGCCCATCACCAAAGGGAGACGAGCTAAGAGTGCACTCGGTTGCCAGGGTATTATTCACCGGGTGTAATGGACGCTCCTGGCTCCAGAGACAACTTCCCGTCATGAGCACAGCAGGGACGTTTATAGGTGCAGCTGGGACAGGACAGGAGGTGTGAAATGGGGAGTTTTAAGAGATGAGGGCCTTTCATCGCCTTAAAGACAGAGCTTTTGAACTCCTTTTTTGCTCCTGTAAGATTTATGTCCAACTTGGAAAGGAGAGAATTCCATGGCACAGAAAAAGATAATGGAACTTAGGATGGGTACATTTATTTCTCAGGGTTGCTGTGACTAATGACTGCAAAGTTGGTGGCTTAATACAACAGAAATTTTTTTCTCTCACAGTTTTGGAGACCGGAAATCTTGAAATCAAGGTGTGGGCAGAGTTGGTTCTTTTGGAGGATTCTGGGGGAGAATTTGTTCCCGGCCCTTCTGGTTGCTTCTGGTGGTGGCCAGAAATTCTTGGCATTTCTTGGACTATAGCTATGTAAGCCCCGTCTCTGCCCCTGTCCTCACGTGGTCCTCCCTCCACGTGGTCTCTTTGTGTCTTCTCCTTTTCTGTGTCTTATAGGTCACACTGGCCACTGGATTCAGGGCCCACCCTAACCCAGATGATTTCTTCTTGAGATGCTTACCTTCATTACATGTGCAAAGGCCCTTTGTCCTAATAGGGTCATAGTCACAGGTTCCGGATGGGCATATCTTTTAGGGCCACCATTCAGTGAGGGCTACGATAGTCAGCAAGGTGAGTCCATCCTTCCAGCCTCAGATAAATCATCTCCCAGGGCACGGAGGGGTTCATGGACAGATCGCAAACTCCGCGATTGGAGTGGGGCATGTGCCGGTGCCCAGTTCTCACCGTCACACCCATGGGTTGCTCTTGCCTGCCCATCTGTGTCAGAGGAGCTGACCCTGCGGGCTGTGGTTCCCAGGTTCCCTCAGGCGCTGTCAGCCAATGGGGCCCTGCCAGCCAGGGCACCCCCTCCTCCTGCCTGCGCCATCTGTGGTAGCAGCCACATTTCTCCTGCTCGAGGAGCCCTCGGGGGTCCTATTGCTCTTCAAGTGACCCTGGTCCCTGGCTCTGAGGACATTGCTTCCTCCTTCTGTCCTTCTGGCCTAGGGGTTCTAGCAGCTGGGCTAGAATCTTGGCTGGGCTTCTCAGATGCACATATCTGTGCAGCCCCCTCCCTGCATTACATTTCCTCTGTTTTAAATGCTTAGCATTGTTTCTGTCCTCCTGGCCAGATTCTTACTGGTATAAGAGATATGGAGAGAGAAAGGAGGACACTGATTTGATACCTCAGCTTCACTGCTAAGCACACCGTGTGTGTAAAACCAGGGTTGGTTTTGACTCCATCCCAGCTCAGGGGAATTTCAGGCAGGTTCTCTTTAGCCCCTTGTGGTAGAGACATTGGGGGTTTTATATTCCATGCACCTTCCAACCTGCTGGGGGTCCAAGGCCTCTCTCTTTCCATGCAAGACATTGCAGGATGCACCTGTGCATGCAAGATGTGCATGTAGACTGAAAGCAGACTCCAGACCAGGGAGTTGGGGCCCTGCAAGTTTATCTGGGAGTTGATGCCAGAAAGTAGAAGTAGGGTGGGTGGAAATGAGGCCAGGAAGGAAAAGAAGCTGATAAAGGGTCCCTGCAATGTGATCCTACTTGGGGTGCTCTCTCAGAACTGTGTGCAAGGTGCCTCAGAATTGTCCCATGGGAATATGGGGAGGCTGGAGCTTGTGTCTACTGACTTCCATCCCAGTTGGTTGAAGGTTGACTTGGGGAGATAACTTGAAGAAAACAGCAGAGGTCAAGAATACTTTGGTGACAGCCACTGGCGGGGGGCTGGGGCTGGTGATGCATGGAACTGTCCGCCACAGCAGTGCTGAAATAGGATGGCTGGGGTGGTACTTCACCAGTGTCTGCTTCTGCTGTGTGTGTGCACATGTGTATGTGTGCACACACATCATGTATCCATGCATGTGTGTGCATGTATGAATGTGCATATGTGTGTGCATGTGTGTGTGTTCACATAAGTAAATCGGACAGGGACTGAGTTGGGCACAGACTTGGGTCCCTTCTGCTGGCTGGTGCACAGGTGAGGTGCATCTGCTATTGAGGGCAATAATCCCTGGATGCCAGTGGGAAAGGCAGTTCTATAAGTCCCAGGTGCACATGATGTTTGGTGCAGCTGAAGTGGACACTTGGGGGTGGCATCTGGTGATTCTGATTAAGGGGTCTCCGTTGGGATCTTGCCGGTTACTTGCCCTGGATGTTGGCCCATTCCTAGGCTTGCGTTTCCAGCTTTCCCTCATTACTCTATGAGATGGCCAACATCCCTCCTAGAAATCTCTTTCTCTCAAGCTTACCAGAATGGGTTTCTATTGCTTACAAGCAAAGAATTCTAATTTACATCCTCCCTTGAGTGTTAGCTTTTCAGGTTATTATCATGTGATTTTATATTAAACATAAATAATTTCTATTTTGCACCCAAGATCTTTAGACTCCTAAAACACAGAAAAAAGCAGGATATGGTTCATATTTTCTACTAAGGCAAGTGTGGTTCCTCAGTGCAGTCATTCAGTGTAGCATCTCTATTTTTCAAGTTGGGATCATCCAGATTTATCTTTTTCATTTCAAGATGTGGTCCCAGGATACCGAATGATAATTCTGAATGGGATGTTTGGTGCGAGAACATGAAGCAGGTATATTCTCACTGCCTTCTCACTGAGCAGTGGTGGGTGGTGGGGAGACCTGGAGTTGTGTGTCTGAGTCTGGTCCTGCCTCTTTGAGATTTGGCTTGGGCCACTTCACTTCTCTGAGCTTCAGTCTCTTGATGACCATTAAATCAGTTGAGATACAAACAGGATACAGAAGCATTTGAAAAAGTTTAAAAATCTATTAAAGGTGGGTTGTCTGATTGCTGTAATTTGATGCCAGGTAATTACATTAAACTCAGTTGAATAACATTGTTCTTAAAAAATATCTTAGGTTTGAGCCATTCATTAAGTTATTCCAGATCAGTCCAACTTTGTGAAAGTTGTGAATACTTTGCTTTTTAAAAATCTGTTTTCTTTGCCATTTCTTTGCTAGAAAACTCTTTTTGTTTGTGGCTTCCCATGCTTGGTCACTCCATGAATTGCTACCAGTGGGGACAGAGGAGATGTAGGCAGGTGAAGGTGGTAGGGACTGTGTGTTCCACAGCAGAATGTTTTGTGACAACTGCAGATAAACTCTGAGTTCATTCTTAGCAGCTTGATTCCCCCTCCAGATGTGTTTTCTTCTTTCATCTACGCTGTTGAGCAAACCCAACCTGGAGTGGGATTCTCATATTGTGGTACCAGCTGCTCTCATCTTAGCTGAATTGAGCTGGTCAGTGAGACGGCCTCTTGTTGTAGAGAATTGCCTCTTTGATTTGTAGCTCAAAGACCCCTGGGGTGAAGCTGTGGGGTTGCAGGAGAATAGGAGGCTGACTGTGAAAGCCGGCAACAGCTCCAATCATCTCTGAAATTGGCGTTTCCCAGAGTTCAGCCACTCATGTGCCACTTTCTTGATTTTTGTACATACCTACACACCACTCAAACTCTTTCCCCCTTACTATTTTCATTTCAACTGCTACACAATTTGGCAATAAGTTTATCTTTTAAAAAATATTTTAGACCTTGCTACTCCCATGTATGGTCTGGATTTGGGTCAGCACTGGGGCTATTGGCATTTTTGAATCGGGGAGTGGCATATTGAAAGTGCTTCTGTAGCATGTCAGCTAATGGAAAAATGCCCACCAAAGATGAGCAAATTAGTAGACTCTGCTTGCTTTTGCATTTTTGTTTTTTTCTTACTTAATGATTTGTGGCATCTTTGTTCTCTACTTAATGATTTGTTTGTTATAATTTAAAATGCCCGTGGAGGCAAGACAAGGTATGTAAGCAAGTGAAGAGGCTGGATATGGTGAGACATCCATAGCCAAAAAGCCATGGGGAGCTGGAGAGGGACAAGCAAATGCAAAGGCCCTGAGGTACGAATAATCTTGGCTTTGAGGAGGAACAGAGAGGAGGTGGTACTTCCTAGATCCAGTGGTACCTGATCGGGTTTCCAGGTGTGCAAAGATAAGGACAGTTCACCAGACGAATGCAGCTTGGTGAGGCTGTTTTGGTGTCATACAAAGAAGTGTGATGATCTGGCTAACAGGGAACCATTAGCCGCGTTTGAAATAAATCTCACGCTGTCTAAGACCTAGGGCTGCTTTCGCTTCTATTCTTCCGGATGCGTAATGTTTATAATCTGTGTCTGAAGTGATGGCACACAGTTAGGGAGGCTGAAGTATGGGGAGGTGTTGAGGAAGAAGCATGGTTCTGAAGATCCCAGGGAGAGTTACCCATGACCTTGAAGGTCCCAGAGAGAAGTCTGGTCTATTAAAAGTACTTACCTCTGTGTTTCTTCAGGGTTGATTTGTGACCCATTGCATAGGCAGTCTCTCTTCTGAAAGGAGGCTTGAGAAATGTTTTTTGCTTCTCATCTTCCAAGTCTCTGTTGATGGCATTGGAGCTTATTCCACAAATGCAGCTAGAAACACTGGATTCTTGAATACAAGTGCCCAAATGGGTTCTCTGGTTGTCCATTCATTAAAAAACAGGTGGGTCTCTGGTCTGTGTGCAAAGGACAGAATTTGTCCTTGTAGGAAGGCCAGTCAAGGCAATGTCAACTGGAGCTTGGTCTCCTGGGTCTTTTGTGTGTCCACGTGTAGACCAGAACCCCCACTCACTGTGCGGCTGGTCTGTAGCCAATGGGGTCTTCCTTCCCTCTTGCAGGTTGAAAAGCTACTGTGGTGGGTGCCCTTTATAGCTGCAGCATTAGACCAAGCCTTTGAGATTTGTAATCCCAGTTTGTAAACATCATCGACATAGTTGTAGGCAGTCATTTATTGAGCGACTGTACCAGGCTCCAGGTAGGATATTAGAAGTCCAAAATAAGAAATGACAGTGACTTGTAAGAAGCCTATTACTGAGATGGAGAAGCATCTGTCCCCATCTTCTGTTCATTTGTGTGTTCATTCTTCTATTATCCACCTATCCACCCATCCTTAACTAACAACAAAAGGCAATGTAAAGCATTCTGGATCCTGAGACTAATAGAAAGTGAATTCTAAGGGAGTTCAAAGGAAGGAGAAGTCTTTGGGGGTGAGGACTGCTGTGGAATGATCAGAGCCCCCGACTAGGAAGGAGGCCTCCTCTGCAGTCTGCTGTGCTGCTGTGAGCTTGGCGCCTGGCTTCTGACAGGCTGGTGGTGCGGCAGAGGCAGCAACCACACCCGAGGCATGGGGGAAGGCTGCAGAACGCAGGATTTGGTCACGGGGGAGGTTGTTAAATCTCCTTTTCCTGAGGCATTTTGAAACATAAAACTCTGCTGTCCAGTGTGGTTTATTTAGTTGCCATCGTCCTTAGACCCAGATCATGATCTGAGTCGACTGCTCCGGTCTGGAGCATTGCGTGCCAGTCAACAGTCTGCCCAGGAAACACACGGCCAGGGTGGCCGACGTTTGGCAGAAAGCTGCCAATAACGCTCCTAGCCTTGGCTCAGAGAGCTGGTCACAGCACTCTCTCCTGCCAAGCCCAGAGGTGGCCCCCAGTCTTCTCCAAAACAGTGCTCCCGGTACCCAGCGCGGTTTGACTGCATAGACACACGAGACGAACCATCGGCCTCCCTCACCTCTCCCCTTGGTCCTGCCCCGGCAACTGTCACATACACACCTGGTGATGGTTTCTGGATCTCAGAACTTCTGAAGCGCCTTCTGAAACCCCTGTTGGTTGCAACAAGGCAAGAACATAGGAGTTAAACAAGGAAAAGCCAGTGTCCTCTCCTGTTCTGGCCTCTGCATCTTCCTGCCTCTCCTTTCTTCCACGTCTTCTCCACATGCAAATACGCACATATAGATTGATATATCCAGTTTCTTAAATTCGGTGTTGAGGATACAGCTATGAGCGAGACAGAATTCCTTGGGGACCTTAGCTTCTAACTGGGGAGACGAATAATAAATAAGTAAACAAATAACACATCGACTGCCACACTAGACAACACATTTTTTCCCCTAGGGCCATGGTATTTTATTAAAAAAAAAACCCAATCCTTTCTAATTTGCTATTTTTTATTGTTTTCTGTGTGTGAGTCATATGCCATGCAATCCATGTTTTTAGAATTAAATTGTCAATTTTAATTGTAACAATAGTAACATCAACAAGTAAGATTTTCAGGAACCAACCGCAGGGTTTAGCTTCACAAGGCCCCAGGCTCAAAACTAGCCTGAGTTAAATACAACTCACATGGCAGTCAGTGTATTAAAGAAATCTAATTTTAGGACATTTTAAGTGCTATGTGAAAATTAAAGTGGGGTATCAGCATAGAGCATGATGGGGCATAGGTATTTTAGAGAGGGTAGGCAGAGACTTTATGACTTGTCCCTCCCTCCCTCCCTTTCTTCTATAATTCAGCACAGGTGTCTCTTCCTGCTCTCTCTCTGACAGCTCCAGAGCCAGACATCCTGGGTTTGAGTCCTGGCTCTGCCTCTTACTGGCTGGGTGATCCTGGTTGGGTTACCTACACTTTTTGATCCTCACTTTCCTTATCATGGAACTGAAGATGCGGTTGTTATGAGACATAAGAGAGCTATTATAGAGCCTAGAGCAGAGCTTGACACTGGTACGAACTCAGTAACTCTCAGCTACTGAGCTGAGGTGGAGTTCCATCAGTCCAGTTCAGTGCAGCAGTGAAGGGAATGCCGAGAGCCAGGGCCTGAGTGACTCACTGTGAGGGTCCCTCCTGCAGGGACGCTTACAGCATAGTTGGAAAAGAGCACTGAGAGGAGGCCCCCCTACACACACCGGGTGTCTCCGCTCCCCACCCCACACTAAGAGCCTGGGAAAGGGAGTACTTTTTCTTCTTTGGGGGAACGGGAGGATGGTGGAGGTTTTTCTGAGCAGTGGCATATCTTGAGGCTGATAGTAGATTGGAATCGCCAGCTTGATGAATTTCCACGAAGTGAACGTACCTGTGTCACCATCACCCAGTTCAAGAATATGAACATGACCAGCACCCCAGAAACTCCTCCCCAGTGATCCTCTCCTCACCATGGTTACTGCTACCCTGACAACTAGCACCTTTTGGAGCACACACAGTCCTATGACCCAGCAATCCCACTCCTACCTAAATACTCAACAGCATTTCAAATATGTGCTTACTAGAGGACATGCCCAAGAATGCTCATAGCAGCATTATTTATAAAAGCCAAAAACTATAAACAACCCAAGTGTCTATCAGCGATAGAATGGATAAGTAAATTGTGATATACCCATGTAGCAAGAAAACAAACTCCTGCTATATGCAATAACTAGGTTAATATTGATAAACACAGTGTTGGTCCATAGGGGACATGTGATTCCTTTTATATGAAATTCAAGAGCAAGCAAAACTAACCCAGGGTTTTAGAAGCCTCTAAAAGCTTTTCACTTACAATGGCTTTGAGATATGTCTACAATTCTTTGATACTCCCCACTTCAATAGGAGGAGCTGAGTTCCCCACCCTTTGAACATGTCCTGGATTCAGTGAGTTTCTCCTAACAAATAAAATAAGGCAGATGTGGGGTTATGTGACTTCTGAGACCAAAATGTAAAGGGCATTACATCTTTCTCCTTGTTCTCTCTCTTGGATCATTCATTCTGGAGGAAGCTGGTGGCCATGTTGTGAGGATACTCAAGTAACATCTAAGGAGAGGGCCACATGGTGAGGCACTGAGGCCACAGCGATATGAGGGCATCCCCGTTGGATGTGGATCCTCCAGCCCCAGTCAAGCCTTCAGATGACTGCAGCCCCAGCCAACTCTGTCACTGAAATAGAGAGAGAGAGAGAGAGAGAGAACGAACCATCCTACAAAGATGCTCTTGAATTATTGACCCTGAGAAACGTCAAGATGATAAATATTGTTTTGGGGTAGCTAAGTTTTGGGGTGACTTGTTATGCAGCAATAGGTAACTAATGCTTTACTCTTCCTCCTTTTTAACTGTAGGGTCTGCGCTAAAGAATCATTTTTTTTTTTTTTTTTTTTGCAGCAGCAACAGGATTAAAAGAGGGATTTGCTAAAGAATAATGTGTGTGTTTGTGCATGCATGTGTGTTTCTCACTATCTGTAATTAAAGTTTACTGTGTCAAGTGTAGACTTAGAAGATTGTATTCCTGGACTGAATAAATGGGGAAAGGTTGTCCTGGAGGAGAATTGCGAGGAAGGTGCGGGAGAGGAGCTGCTCAGAGAACGTGCCTGCAGAGTAGGCTGGGGCTGCGGGTCCGCTGCGGTTAGGTGGGTGCGGGGGCACGTTGCGTACTGGACGGAGCTCTGCAAATGCAAGTATGTGCAGCTCTCTGGTCACTGGAGGTGATTATACCCTTAGCTCTTCCATTACAGTCCTTTTTGGGCATTTTTAAAGAGACCTTGGGGAGGAGAGAGGGGGTCTGGAGCACTTCACGTGACCAACTGCTGAGATCTTACCGAGCCAAGAGGGTGTGAAGCCCAGGTGGCCGTGGCAGACTCACCTCCTCCTGGGAGGAGCTGTGGGCTTGGGCTTGTGACCACAGGGTCACCAGACCTGCCCTGGTCCTGCAGCTACACACTTGCGCGGCCGTGGGTGTGCGAAGCATTTCCCTGTAGCCGTTTCACAGGTTTTCACGAGGAACACGTGAGATAATGTGTGTGGAAGGACCCGCCGGTGTCCGAGTGGTGGCTGGTTGTGAGGTGCGGTCAAAGCTGCTGCTCCCGAGTGACACAGGGGTGGCTCAGGCTCAGTCCCGGGGCCCCGCTGTCTGTCGTCAGCCTCCCTCCTGCCTCTGCTTCCGAATCTGCAACACAGGCTCCATCACCAAGTGGACTGCAGAGCATTTGCCATCGGCAGCCGTGTCAGCACCAGAGATGACGGGCACGAGTGTCTTCCAGAAGCGTCTGCCTGAGGCTGAGAAACCAAAGGGGCTTTGCCTTCGACACCAGTTTGCTCTCTTTCCTCCCCTGTCGGATAAAGCCTGGCCATTTCCGTCGCAGGGACCTGCTGCATTTTGTTGTTGGATTCTTTTGATTCATTTGAGAAGTGCGTATTGAGCACCGAGTGTGTGCACAGCATCGTACGAAGTGGGGGATACAATGAAAACAAGCAAGGCGTGGTCTCAGGCTGTTCGGGATCTCACTGTCTGAGGCGACCGTAATGTATAGGAAATTTACACAGGTGGTTATTTAGTCCTAGTTGTGATAAGTGCTAGGAAGGAAACAGAAATGCAGTAAAAGAAAAAGCTAATCTAGTTTTGTGCACCTGGGAAGGCTTCCAGGAGGAGGTGGCAATTCCATTGAGCATTGAAGGATGGACAGGAGTGGTACAGATAATTGGGATGAAGGGGCTAGAGTGTGGTGTGAGGGAAAAAAGCTTCAGGCATAGGGAACGGTATTTTGCAGAGGCCCATACTAGTAGGGTTCAGGCAGGTAGGGGCTGGCACACCCCAAAGAGAACTTAATGGAGGGGCTTTTGACTAAGGTGGAGGCGGGGTTGAGGATGCCAGCCATCATCCCTCCTACTGGGCGAGCCCACCTGGAGGCCAGAGAGAGGACACCTGTACACATGTGTGCCTGAGTGTTTCTGCGTAGCCGTGAGAACCCCGTTACTGACAGGTCTCCATGGACAGATAATACCCACTGCATCAGGGTGAGCCCTTGAGTGAATCTGGATGGGAGAGGAAGAGATGGAAAAAATTCACTGTGGGTGATAAAATGCTTTAAATTACCATGGCAAAATGATTAATAGGCATTTGAAAGTTTATGTCGCCAAGCATTCTACAGATAGCAGTTTTGAAAGAAAATGAGTTTAATTCCATAAAAGGTCAGGTTATTTTCAAGATATGAGTCATGTTTTTATATCTTAGCTTTTTATTAATATTTATTACTGAAGTGATGGGTATGATGACGAGAGAGGATCTCTGATTATTTCCATAGATTCCTTTTATTTCATATTTGCTCTCTGTGCTCACAAGGATGGTTGAAATATTGAACATCCTTCCACCATCTGTTCTCTTGCCCTTGGATTACAGTGGGGTAATGTTATGTGTGTATCTTCTGTGAACTTTGGGAGGGTTTTATCTTGTCCTCTGAGTGGTATAAATGTCAGACCTAACTGTTTTTTGTCAGTGAACTTTTGATTGCACATAGAAGAAACCCAAATCAAGTGACGTAAAGGGAATTTATCGGCTCGTGTAACTGAAACTTTCAAAGATGGCCTCAGGTCTGGCTGGATCTAGATGCCGAGACAGCGTGGCCAGAAAGCAATCTCTTTCCACCTATTGCCTCTGCTTTCCTCTGCTGGTTTCATTCTCAGGCAGGTGGTGGACTCTTGCCGTGCTTATTACTTGGTAAGAGAGCTGGGCCCAACGAGCTCTGATAAATCTTGGGCCACATTTCTAACTCAGAGGCCAAAAATCTGTGAACTCCATGCCTAGGATTCCAGCCTGCTGCACAGGAGAGAGCAGGAGGGGTGGCCTCCATCTGCTCTGTGGTCGCCTGGCGCCCCTGGGCTCTCTCCCCTGCCCTGTAATCTTTTCAGGTTTAAATCACAGTTTGAAATGAGCCCTCAGCAGATGCCTGCATCTTTCTCTGTGGTCAATTTGTCACAGAGAAAGGGGTTTGCTGGGAGAACCCAAATTAAAAGTTATCTTTACAGTTTTCCTTAATCACACCCTGAAAACGCTCCAGCCCCGGGGCTGGGCTCATCTCGAGCGTGTGCCGAACACCAGATACCCCTTTGCAATCGATACTCCCCTCGACAAAGTGTGATCATCTGAAGTGTGTCCCAAACAGTGTCGCCCAAGTAGTGCGAGGACCACCTGTGTCAGAATGCCAGCTTCTTAAAAAACACAGCAGTACAGAGCCCGCCCCAGACCTACTGAATTGCAGTCTCTGGAAGTTGGGCCCACAGCTCTGTGTCATTACAAGTGGCACAAGTGATTCCGATGCCCGGTGAGTTTGAGAACCTCTGGTCCACGGGACCTTCACTCCCTCCCTTCCCCTTGGCATTTTTTGGTGATGTCTCTTACTGAGTATTTTTAGCCCTCAAAGTCTCCTATTCATGAAAGCATCCAGAGACAGATGACACCTCAGACAGGAGACCCTTCATTCTACCTACAGATATTTACTAAGCTCCTCCCTTGCACCAGGCGTGGTTCTCAGCACCATGGATCATGCGGGAAATAAAACATATGAAACCCCCGCTCTCCTGCTGTCTATATCCAGTGGAGGATGCAGAAAATAAATAAACATGGAAGCAAAGTGTATATTGGGTAGTGTTTGGTGCTAAGGAGAAAGATAAAGCAGGAAAGTGGAAATAGAAAGTGTTTGAGGACGGGACGAATTTGCTATTTTAGATTGGATGGTCCAGGAAAGACTCTTTAAGATGTGACCCTTGCCCAAATCTGAAGATTAGGGAATGAGTCATGCTGGTTGGTGTCTCTGGGAGAGAATTCCAGGCAGAGGGAACAGCAAGTGCAAAGGTTTAGAGGCAGACAGAATGTGCTGTTTTAGGAACCACGAAGAAGCCAGTGTTCTGTTCCCCACTAATGTAGGATATTGGCATATTTTCACACACATAAAACATGCATTTTTTGTAAGTGTTGCCATTCAAAGCTCCAAGGGTGAAATGGGGAACTCTTTTTTTTTTTTTTTTTTTGAGACAGAGTCTCGCTTTGTTGTCCAGGCCAGAGTGAGTGCCGTGGCGTCAGGCTAGCTCACAGCAACCTCAAACTCCTGGGCTTGAGCGATCCTCCTGCCTCAGCCTCCCGAGTAGCTGGGACTACAGGCATGTGCCACCATGCCCAGCTAATTTTTTATATACATATCAGTTGGCCAATTAATTTCTTTCTATTTATAGTAGAGACGGGGTCTCACTCTTGCTCAGGCTGGTTTTGAACTCCTGACCTCGAGCAATCCGCCCGCCTCGGCCTCCCAGAGAGCTAGGATTACAGGCGTGAGCCACTGCGCCCGGCCGGGAACTCTTTTTTAACCTCAGAATATTTGGCTAATTAAAATCAATCCTCTAAAAATAAGAACCAAAATTTCATAGAAAATCATGAGAAAAATAAAACTTGACTGGATTTTATTCTTCCTTGAGAAATGAAATAAAGATGGCAGCGACACATTTATCTCATTGTGTATTAAACAAAGTTTGGGTTCAGTGATTCCCACCCTTTGATAATCATAACAAAGAATGCATTTCCTGTTGGTAGTTTGTTGTCGTCTTCCAAATCTGGCATTTTTCATTTCATATTTGACGTTGGCAGTAGGATCACAAGAAGGATCCATTTAGCAGAAACATTGGAGGGCTTCCCTGGTTTCCCCAAGAGGGTCACGCTACTCTGCCATTCAGACTGCTGTCTTGTAAAGCACCCGTCATTCCTGCTGATTCTGTCCTCTTCACTTGTTAGCTGTCAATAAACCTCTCTCGAGGGGTGACTGTAGGCCCTTGCCTCGTTCTCTCTGTCAGTAGCTTTGCTGGCATTTGTCCATCTTCCAATATTATAAGGTTTGCAATTTCACTGTACGATAGATTTGCGTTGCGTTTGCGTTGTACGAATAGCCGATAATCAGCAGGGCCTGGCCGACCAAGGTTGCAGAGGTGTTGAAGTGGTGGGTGGGGGTAGGTGCTGCCATTCCCCAAAGGCCATGTGTAAGTGGAGACCGGTTTCTTGGAAGGTCAGTTCTTCAATGAGCAGTTTCTTGTTCTGCCAATTTATCCTTCGCTGTGTAATCCCATAATTTCAAGGGTTCATGCGAGAAATACTTATATAACGAAAACCCTAGGGAAATATAAATTTAAGTTTTCTACATATGTCGCAAAGTGGTTATTGCATAAATGAGCCAAAGATGGTCCCTGGGCATTGGCCCCTGTGTTATTTATTTCTTTACAACAGGCCTGGACCTGTTAGCTCAGAAGCATGCTGGCACCAATCACCAGTTTTTACACATCCAATTGTTTTAAACATAGCCCAAATAAACAGATTTTTAGCCATTTGGAGCCTGCCTATTGTGCACACCCTGCAAAACTGAGTCCAATGTCTGTTAGTCATGAATAAGATAAACCCTGTAGCTGTAAAAGAACCCAAGCTGCAGCTGCCCTTTGGAGCACTCTGACCCAGAGACTGTGCTGCTGAGTGGCATTATCTAGACATGTGAGCTCCTGTCCTGCATCTTCCTCTCCCCAGAGGGTTCCCTCACCCCCCTCCCCTTCTGGAGGGTGGTCCTGTGTGTCATAGCATTTGGACCATCTCTTGCTGTGAGGGACTTCCCTTGCATGCAATTCTGTCACAGTGACGCCCAAATAAAACTCAGTGGGGGGGACTGCCACCTTGTGGTTATATCTTTTTCCATGTTCAGCCCCTATTTATTTTTCCACGTAGTTTTAGATAGTGTAGCTTTTAAATAACAAGCGCTAAGAATATCACCACGCCTAAAGATATTTCTCTGAAACAAACTTAATGAATATTCAAGACATGGATTTTTTCTGGGCTTAAATTGTTCTAACAAATATAAGCTAAAATGAGTAGGGATTTGGACTAAGGACTGGGATTTAGGAACAATTTCATAACTTGTGTTTAAGAGGGAAGCAAAACGTCAATAATTTGGCTTTAGGTTTGTGTCTTGGTACTCAGTGTTGGTTTGCTCTGTTTTAATTTGAATTTTTTTTTAGGAGTGACTTCTGGCTTACCCCTACCATGTGATTAGGATGGGATTAACTTCAGCCTCTGCATGGATGGTTGTTGACTGGCTAAGCCAATGAGTATTTCCCCCCCATCCCGTAGGCCACAGTTATTGGTCTAAGGTTGAATTCTCAATCTAACTCAGTCAATGAAAACCTGACTCCAGGATTTTCATTCTGGGGGAAGGAATCTTGCTTTTTCATTGTGGATAAGGATGTGAGGTCTGGAGCTGCTGTAGCTACACTGTGACCATGAGAAGAGAGAGAGAGAGAGATAGCCCACATGCATAAGAGCTCACCAGAGTCAGGTGCCTGAAGAACTGGGGGCATCCTTTGAATGTCTCTGGTGAGTTGTACAGAAGTTGGCCCAACTTCTAGACATTTTAGTAGACATGAATCAGAATTTGATTTAAAAGATCAATTGCAACTATCACAAACTTTCTGAGAGTTTTCCAGGTGTACAGTGATGTCCTTTGAGTCCAAAGGGTTGAGGGTTGGATGTTCTCTCGAGCAGCCTTTCTGAAATACATGGATCTACTATGGCACGTGGAGACATTTGACCTGCCTTGGGATGTTAGAGGAATTTTCTGCCAAGGAACAGGAGTAGGATCAGGAACTCATATCTGGAGGGGAGGTGGTTGGGATCCCAACTGGAGACTGAGAGTAGTTCCAAAGGACACCTCACAAAGCAGGGGACCTGGGTGCTGGAGCGTTTGATCTCTGGAGAGCGTATGGTAGTTTGTTGTCAGAAAAATAATAATAGCAGACACTGATCAGTTTCTTTGTCTCAGGCGTTCTTCTAAGCACTTAATATACACTGATCCACTTAATCTTCATAATAACAACACTATAGGTAGATATTATTAATATCCAAATTATACAGACAAGGAAACTGAGTCACGGAAGTTCAGTGCCTCTCCGAGGTCTCAGAGCTAGTCAGTGTTGCGGCTGGAATTTGAGATCTGGGAGTCAGGCTCCTCCCCTCCTCATCACTACCTCCATCACTTCCCTGATCTTTGTTCCTGGGCACACCCAGCTCTCCGAGGGCGGTAGGAATGCCCAGTGTTCCACAGCACTCCAAAAGCACAGATCATTAGAATTTATTTCTCTTTATTTTGTCATTTACATGTAACCCATTGTTCCCCCACACAGACTGAGTTTCTTGATTCCTTCCTGGGACCACAGATAGCAGCATAAGGCAATAATAATAAACACGTATGTAGCACTGGCTCTGTGTGAGCACTTTGCATTGCATTATGTCAGTTAACCCTTGCAGCAACCTTATGAGATAGCCACTGTGTTAGTGTCCTAGGGCTACCATAGCAAATGACCATAAACATGGTGACTTAAAACAGCAGAAAGGAACTTCTCACACTAGGAATCCAGGGCTCAGTTTATGGCCATACCACTCCAAGTACACCGGATCTTGTCTGATCTTGGAAGCTAAGCAGGGTCGGGCCTGCTTAGTACTTGGAGGGGAGGAGTCCCATTTGAGAGACTAGGAGCCTCATCACAGCCAGGGTCAGTGGCAGAGCCAGGACCTGACCTCAGGCAGCCTGGCAGGAGCACTGGCTCGGGAGGGCAGGCTCAGCAGTGAGGGTCCCTGGGCTCTGTCTTGCCCCCACGACGGCCTCCCCTTCTTGATTTCTGTCCTGCTGCTTAACCCCTCACTGCCGCAGATTCTTCCTCTGTAAACCTGGGATGACGAGCCTCACTTGTAGTGCTATAACGAGGAATAAGTGTGTCATACAGGTAACACATGAAGCCATTTGCGTAAGGCCCTGGGAAAGTGTCTGGCGCAGGGGCGTGGCCTCAGTGAAGCTCAGCTGTTAGGACCCACAGATATCACTGAGCAGCTCGCAGACGCACGCAGCTCCTGGCATTGCGCAGTCGTCAGCATTTGAGCAGGACAGTTTACCATCAACGCGTCACCAGTGTTGTCTTCAGAGGGTTGTGGCTTTAGGTTATAGTCGTCCTTGCTTTTCTTTCTTTCTTTACCTCCCTCCCTCCCTTCCTTCCTTTTTCCCCTCCCTCCCTCCCTTCCTTCTTACCTTCCTTTCTCCTTCTCTCTCTCTCTCTCTCTCTTTCTCTTTCTTCCTTCTTAGTTTAGTTTCCTCATGAGCACTTTCCTTATTGTGGTTGTGTGTTTCACTGGAACATTAGTAGACAGGCTTATCTAAATCTTTTGCTTAGTGAACTTGGCCATGGTCTGCCTCATCTTGAGACCTTCCACTGAGCATGGGCAGTGGTGGGGCCACTGTGTCGCCTGGCTCTGCTTGCATCCCCGTTGCAAAAACACTTGCTCTGTTTTGAGCTTTACATCGAACTACAACACACACTGAGTACACACGAGTGGGCACCGCTCGATGGATTCTTTTATTTTTTTAAATTTTATTTTAGCGTATTATGGGGATACAAGTGTTAAGGTTACTTATATTGCCCATGCCCCTCTCCCCCCTCGAGTAAGTGCTCGGTGGATTCTCATAGCCCACCATGCAGTCAGCATCGGATGAAGAAGCGGAACATTGCAGGCGCCCTGGAGCCTCACTGGGACTCCGCCTGGCGACTGCCCCGCACGGAGGGGCAACCGCCGGGCTGACTTCCACCCCAGAGCTTCGTGTGCCTGTTTCGGACTTTCTGTAAGTGGAATCGCACGGTGTGCGCTGTTTGGTGCCCAGCTTCTTTCACTCGACAGTGTAGCTGGACGTTCACCTGTTGTTTTGTGGGGTGGTAGACCCCTCTCTCGTTATTGCTATATATTATTCTACAATATCGCATTGTTTTATACTTTATCAGTTCTGTGGTTGATAAGTATGAGGGTCTGAATGTTTGTGTCTCCCCCAAATTTATATGCTCCAATCCTAACCCCCAAGGTGGTGGCATGAGGAGGTAGGGCCTTTGGGGAGGTGACTAGGTTATGTCCCCAAATGCATGGGACTGGTGCCCTCACGCGACAGGCGCTTTCCCCAGCGAGCTGCCCTGGCGCCGTATATCACTGTACATTCCAAGCTGTGATGGTTTTACTATGTATGTGTTTCCCCCCCACCCCGCAGAATTAAGGCCGCGGCAGGTGTGAAGATAACGGCGGTGAGGATCAGCAGCGAGGACCAGTGGGCGGTGCAGGAAGAAATAGACAACGGCAGCACCCAGACGACGGCCAGCCTCACCTGCATGGGCCATCGCCCCGACACGCAGAGCAGGTGAGTGCAGAGGCCCCCAGGGGCCTCCACTTGGCAGTGGAGGGTCGGCAGTGGCTGCCGGAGCTGATAGCAAAACAACGCGTGGATAAACAAAGGGCCGCCTCTCCGCCTAATGGGAAACGTGCTCCTTTCAGCTCATCAGCACCGCTCGGGCACACGGCCTCTGAATGGCTCCATTACAGGGCTGTGCCGCCGTGCGAGGCTTTTATCCCCGATGCCTGTGTACACAAATGACCTAATTAGGTTGGCAGTCTCAAAAATTGCCCGAGTTGACATTTGTCACAGTGCAGAGTTTGATAACCACATTTAAAATTTTTATTGTTATTATTATTATTGTTATTGTTTGCAGTGAAGTGCTGAAGAACAGAATGGGGGGAAATAGAAATGATTTAAGAGGCAAGGGGAAAATGTACTTTTTAATGAGCAAACCAAGGGTAGCGATTGCTGTGGGGTAATCGTCCCTTAGAGCTTAAACGCAGTCGTTTTGCTGATATCGCACCTGGGAGCTGGCGCACGGCTTCAGAATCTCAAGCGGCGTTGCAGGCAGCCTGTCTTCTCCGGCTCAGACCCCAGCCTTGGGGGTGACGGGGCTGAACTCACCTGGGAGTCAGAGGGAGGTCATTGCCAGCCATCTCTCCTCCTACATGCAGCAGGTGGAGAGAGCTCTCCCCTCCACCCCCCGCCGCAGCAGCCTTCTCCACGCAGCCCCTGGCCTCTACTTTCTCCCCCGCTTCTTGAACACGCATCTCCTACGGGGTTGCTCGGCTGATCGGGCTCGCGAGTGTGGCTGGACTTGCAGCCGCCTGCGTTAAAACCCCCGGGCTCCTGCTTCAGCCCAAGGGGCTTGGCAGACGAGCCCCTTTCGAGCCTGTTACTTGTCACCGTATTTTGTCGCATCCTGCTCTCTTTGCTTTCTTCTCTAGTCTCTGAAGTCTTCGAGGTCCATAGCGTTAGGTGTGGAGGAGGCTCCCATGAGTGAGTGGGGGCAGGGGTGGGCGAGGGGAGCATGAGAATGGAAGACCCTTTCCTGTGGAGCTGTCGGCGAGTGCTGTCCCCTCCTGGGTGACCTCGGCCAACCTCAGGTGGAGGTTGCCTGCCTTTGAGGATCTCTTTTGGAGGGAGAGAAGTGACCCAGGTTGTGTGGTCAAAAGCCTTCTCTTGGGAATCATTGACCAAGTCACCCGGGTGCCTTTCACTCCACACTCAGTGCTGTGGACACCGTTCTTACACCCATGAGAGTTTTCGGTTTTCAGCTTCACCTGACCCCTGGTTTCCCTGGAAACCTGTATCTGCCTGCTGAATGCTCCCAAATCCTGAGTTGTTAATGTTTTGGGAGAGCCTAGGAGTTTGACATTTGCTGAGGGGCTTTCAGCGTGAGTTATAGAATATCCCCTAAAAGTGGCTGCCACAGTAGGCTTTCCTCATCTCACAGAGCAAGAGGTCGAGAGGGGGCTGGATCTGTGGCGGTTAATCCAGCAGTACAGCTGTGTTGCCCAGGGGTTTCCTGTCTTTCCACTCCGTTATGCCCAGTGCACGGGCTGTCACCCTCCAGCTTGTTTCCTCATGGTCACAAGGTGGCTGCAGGCATCACAGACTCACCAAGCTATATCTAAAGACTGGAAAAGAGGGAACTTTTTCTCTTTGTGTGTATTTTTTTTTTAACCAGGGAAGGAAGCCTTTCCAACAATATCCATGGAAATTGTCTTTTTAGATCTCATCAATAAGCAGTGGGTTCAATGCTTTTGCCCAAGAGGCAAGAAAGTGAATATTTGATATTATTTTCAGGCTTTGTAGTGGGAGGTGGTCTCTGCTGCTGGGGAATGAGGATGGCAGGATGGGCACTGGGTGGTCAGCTGGCAGTGTTTGCCACACTCTTCGGAGGTGGTATCTGTCACAGGTTGTAGCTTGATTCTCTGCTTTGCACAGGGGCCCTGAGTGTTTATGTCCCTAGTGGAAGACGACCTCTTGGTTGCTTGGCTTCTCAGGTGGCTTTGCCCAGTGGATGCCATTAGGTGCTGTATAGTCATGTTCCCCATGCAGGTGGAGATGCTCAGGGGTGGACTGGTCCAGAAAAGCTGGGCCGGGTGCTCAGGCAGCATCCTTAGCAGCCTGCCTCCCTGTCTCTCTCTGGGTTGGCTTTTTCTCTGCCAGGCTCTGCCCTCCTGGAGGCACGGTGGCCCTGTGGCAGCTCCCAGTGTCCATCTGCTGACTTGGCCACTTAGGGAGAAAGCTGCTCTCCCCAGAGATGCCAGCATAAGTCCCACGGCTGGTCAGCACTGGCTGTTTGGTGTGACTTGGGTCGTGTACCTCACCCTGAACCAATCACCATGGCCAGCCCTGGAGCCAGGGGTGTGATCAGGCCCCACAAAGGGCTTGGGTTCTAGGTGGGCAGAGGGTGCTGATGGGGACAGGAGCTGGAGTGGGCTGCTCCCGTCACTGTAGTCTCCTGGGTCCTGATTTTGTGCTAGAGCAGTCAGAATGGGATTCTGGTAGCACAGTGGTTCTACGTCCCTAGAAACCATTGTCTGGGTATACAATGGTAGCATCCACGGTCCATGCAGAGGAAATTAATTTTGTCAAAATATTTGACTGACCAAGTGTTAATGTTTTAAATTAAAAGAGCAGCGCAGGCCGTGGTTATCGCTTTTGGTTTTGTGAGAATCGGTTCTGCGTTCTCTTTGGAAGAGATAAAAAAAGTTACAGGAGAACAAAGTAAAGTAGTTACATAAGGAGAGTTACATAATTATCAGACAAGCTCACGCCCAGTGTCCTCTTTCTCCTTCTCTTTCTTCACGTTTAGCGTCTGACCTCCCCTGGGCCCTAAGAAGGGCAGGGATTGTCACTCTGGCATGACAATATACGCTTGTCTAATCGCCGTCTACAATCCATTCCATCGTCTAAATAAATAATTGCTTCTTTTTATACTTTTTTGTTGAAATTGTAATATCAAATGAGGTGTGAAATACAGGCTCATGGGCCGTGTTTGCCAGCCAACAAAGGGAATATATGAATATCTCCCCAGCAAAACGTCCAGCAGAAAACTGTAATCTCCGAATTGTGACAGCCTAGAGTGGAATAGAGTTTTTAATAGAATATAATGTACAAACTGCCTGAAATTCTGTGATAAGAATTAAAAATGTGTTGCAAGGGAAGACCTGATGTACTTGGTTAGAAAGCACTAAAGGTCTTAATTTGAAATATTTTAATGAACACTCATTGTGAGGAAATGTGAGCAATAGAGATGAGAACCACAAGATAAAGAGTGGTGTTGCCAAAATAGCAGAGAAGAGATTAGAAAAATAAGCACATTTGGAAGTGTTCAGAACAGATAACACTGAACCGAGGGAAATGCAAGGTAGAGGATGGACTGTTTGCACGGAAACGACGCTCACGACCAGGTAGCTTGAGACGAGGGAGGTTGTTCCTATCTGACTGTTGGGACCAAACCTCAGAGAAAACAAGCTGTGGCTTTTTATGTGGTCAGAAACCACGATACAGAGCCCACTTTGATCTGAAAATTGGAATAGAGGCTGAGCAAAGCTCATAGGGTAGAGAAGCAGAAGGCCTGAAATAGATTTCTTCAAAGAGATGGGCACACCCACAGTCTTGTAACCCAACTCAAGGTAAAGTCAAGTTCCAAACCTAATGTTCATCGTGAAGGGCTGCCATGTTTGAAAATCCAGAATTACCCTTGCAGGAGTTTTTCTTTGCCTACTCTAATCCAGAAAAATATCTAATATTATAACTAACGGAGCGGAGGGAGAGGGCAACCTTTTCATTAACTTGACTAACACATTGCTGTTTGTGCAACTTAACAGTTGACCAGGAATCTTCTTCTCAGGGGCTCCTGTGTCTATATGTTAAGATGAATTTGTATTGCTTTTCTCTTAAAAGAAAACAGAGCCACACCCAGTGGAGTGCAGGGAGGTTGATTTGTTTTAATTAAGGCTAGAAAGTGAGAACAGAGTTCTATAAGAAATGAAGGTCTCCTCCCCCACCCTCTAAAAAGAATCAGACAAAAAGAAAAAAGAAATACTTTAAAACAATCTGCGTCTTTTTCTAACCAGTGGGAAACTCTTTGTGAATTTATGCTGCTGGCCAGTTTCAGTGAGTATAATTGAAGGCTTCCAACTTCACAGGTAATAAATAGAAGGTTCAGTTGTAGACAATTTAGAAAACATAACTGAGTGAAGGGAAAGGATAAAATTTACCCCCAAACCTATGATTCAAAGCTAATAGATGTTAATATTTCAGTGGGTGTATTTGCATGTGTGTATTCACATGTATGTTCAGAAATATGTTATTTCTGTCCATATTAGGCTTATTTACTTAGCTTTGAAAGCTGCTGTTTTCAGTAACAATGCAGAATAAATATATAGTAACATCTTTTCATGTTACTGAATATTTAACTACGACAATAATGATCAACCCTTTTGAAAAATCAGTAAAAGTGGTTGTCCCTCTTTAGAAAAATGCAAATATTCACACATAAACAAATTTCCCCAACAACTTCAAGATTTGTGGAGTCCTTTCAATGAACCTGTAATTTTAATATAAATTTTAACATATAATATTCTGTTGATATTCCAGAGATATTTTCTATTCATTCATCATGTTTATTTTTTTTCTCTCTTTTAGACATTGCCACTATCCATTTTTATGAGGTTTCATCTTTTTCCTTTACAACATTCCTTTTAAATACTTTTTTTTTTCTTTTTAAACATAAAAGGTCTGTTGATATCTGTGTAGATAAATCTTTAGGAGAGAATGCTAGAAATGAATTGGTGGTTCAAAAGACATGATGATTTTTTAAAAAAATTTTGATGCTTTTGTGAAATTTTCCTTCCTCTTTGACCCAGTATTGATATGTTATTGCCAGCTAATGTCTGCAGAATGCGCTGAGGTTCATGCTGTGTGGTGGGTTTTGATAAATGAGTAATGAGATGTGCCTCCCCGTACAGTGACATCCAGAATGGCGTCACTGCCCCCAAACTCCCTGCACCGCACCTGTCTTTCTCTCTCTCCCTTTCCCTGAACTCCTGGCAACTACTGAAATTCTTCTTGCTGTCTCCCTAGTTTTGCCTTTTCCAGAATGCCACAGAGTTGGAATCTCAGGCAGTATGCAGTCTTTTCAGATTGGCTTCTTTCACTTGACAACGTATATTTATTTAAGTTTCCTCGATGTCTTTTCTAGGCCAGATGGCTCGTTTCTTTCTATCACTGAATAATATCCGATTGTCTAAATGTGCCACAGTGTATATCCATTCAGTTACTCAAGGACATCGTGGCTGCTTCCAAGTTTTGGCAATTGCGAATAATGCTGCTATAAACATTCATATGTTGGTTTTTGTGCAGTTGTAAGTTTTCAACTCACTTGGGTAAATACCAAGGAGTGCAATTGCTGGAGAGCATGGTAAGAGTATGTTTAGTTTTGTAAGAACCCGCCAGACTCTCTTCCAAGGTGCCTATACTGTTTTGCATTCCCACCAGCAATGAAGGAAACTCCCTGTTTCTCCACATCCTCGCCAGCATTTGGTGTTGTCAGTGTTTTGGATTTTAGCCATTCTAACAGGTGTGTGGTGGTGTCTCATTGTTGTTTTAGTTTGCAACTCCCTAATGACACATGATGTTGAGCGTCTTTTCAATATGCGTATTTTCCATCTGTCTATCGTCTTTGCTTAGATGTCTGTTCAGATCTTTTGCCCATTTTTAGTTTTTTTTATTGTTGATTTTAAGAGTTCTTTGTCTATTTTAGATGCCAGTCCTTTGTTAGTTATATGTTTTGCAAATATTTTCTCCCAGTCTGTGGCTTATATTTTCATTCTCGTAATTAAATACACATTCTGAGTAGTGATACCATCTCTGTAATATGTTCATAGGTTTCGAGTAACTATGTTTAGATGACTAAGAAGTTCTTCTAATTCTCAAGATGCCTGGTTCAGAGTGGAAAAATCCATATTTGGGCATTTTGGCTTGGTTGGTTAAAAAAAAAAAATATATATATATATGTATATTTTCCTACTTTAAGCCCTTGAGTCTTCCTGCTGGCTTAGTTGGGTCACACTTCATGTCCCTGGCAGGGTGCAGGCTCATACAGCTCTTTCCTCTGATGTCCATGTGGTCACCTCCAGGTCTCTCTGGCTGGATCTCTCCCCACAAATCCATCCAGCTGCCAGAGTAATCTTCTTAAAACAGCTTTCACCATGACCTAGTGGCCCTGTTGCCTGTTTCAGAGATTCTAAACAATTGGCTTGATTTCACAGTCCTTTTTAGAATCAAGATTCTCTCTTGAGATATTCTCCAATTCTAGCGTATGAGTCAGATGCTGAGATAGTGAACTCAGACAGTAGGCAGTGCTCTGCACAGTTACAGGACAAGAGACCAAGACAATGGAACAAAGAGGACACAATGGGTTCTGTATGGAGAGAATCTAAGAAGGCTTCTCGGAGGAGGTGTCATTTGAAGTGGTCCTTAAAGCATGAGTAGGAGTTTAAATGTGTTTAGAAATGCACATTTTGGGGTAGATGACCTATGAAGCCATTCTTTGTGTCATATTAACACTATATTGTATTAGTTTTCTGAAATGTTCTTTATTGCAAGAAATTGAGGAGCAGGTAACCTTTGATGATGGGGCTGGATCGTCTTAGAGTATGGGAGGGTATATTTGAATGGGGGCCACTTTGAGGGGTCTACTCAAAAGCGCCAGTGTGGGAGGAGTTTTCGGGGGTGATTAGAAGCAGATCCTCCTAAATGTGGCACTAATCGAGCACCTATTGTGTGCCAGACCCTGTTCTATATATTATCCCCTTTAATTAACAAAGTATCCCTTTGTTAATAAAAGGTAGCGCCTTAGTCCCATTATAGATGGGGAAACTGAGACTCAGAGATGTTGAGGGCCCACAGTCACGTAGCTATGACTGGCAGACCTGGGATTTGAACCTAGATTTCAAGACTCCAGAGTAGTGTCTGGCGCAGAGTAGTCACTCAACAGAGAGATGCCCGAATGTTCTAAACCGAACACTCTTTTCTCAGCACCAGAGTAACCGAGAAGAGAAGCAGCTGGGGCCAAAGAGGAACTTTGCCAAAGGTCAGCACTTTGGTGGGATTTTGGTGGCCTCCCCAAATTCTTGATTGAAGTGACACTGTTTGAGGTTACAGGAAGCAAGGCCTTAATCACCACGTTGCTAGTTTCATGCATTGTGGATCCTTTGTGAGCTAGAAATACAGCATAGTTTCTCTTGGAGACTCCAAGTGTCATTTAGATTCCAACATGCCCTTTCTTACTGAGTGCAGATTTTACTTCTACTGTAGGATTTAGCTTTTGTAAATCCCTTATGCAGGCAGGAATCAAACCAGAGGGAATTGGAGTCCTTCTTTCCAGAGGTCTGCCAGCATGGTGATTTTACATCAGATTTCTGATGGGCGGTTGAAGAAACCAACTGAGGGTAACTTGCAAAGTAGATGCTCAAGTAGAGTCTTTATTTGATATTTTATGTTGGTGTTTGTCAGAAACCCTGGCCTCTCCATGAAATCATTTTATTCTTATGTCGATATTTTGATGCATTTATTGATTTTGTTGATTTATTTATTATCTTGACATTTATTGTCATTCTGTCACTGTTGTTATGACATTGTAAGTCATATTATTATGACTGTTAAGATGACGTAATATATTATGAAGTCGTCATTATATATGTCATCATGGAGCTTTCCTCAGGGCTGCTGCAAGCCTGTGACACAAGCAGTAGAATGAACCTCTGAGGGGTTGTCCCCGCCCCCCACCTTCCTTCCCCTCGGTTTCCCGAAGAAAATTCTGTGATCTGAAAGTATTCATTGAACTCAGCCTGCCTCCACCTGGCACCAATTCACGCACCCTGCCTTCACCCCTAGATAAAAGGTGGTGTGCTCCTTCTGTGTCTTTTGAAAGGACGTTTGATTTGATTTCATCCCAGCTCCGTTGCCAGCGGCCCGTGTCGCTTTTCACGGGTAGAGACACACGTGGCGCCACATAAAGTGGCCGGAGCAGTTTGCAGGCCGTGGCTGCGCAGGCTGAGGGTGTTTGCGGGAGTGATACTCGGCCCTCTACCCCAGAGATATCCCTCTGTCTGACCAAATGATCCACTTTAAAAAAATTAATAGACTTTATTTTTCAGAACAGTTTTAGATTTACAAAAGAAATTGAGCATAGAGTACCGGGACTTCTCATCTGAGCTTCCCACCCACTCCACACGCAGTTTCCTCTATTATTAACATCGTACATTAGCATGGTGCATTGGGCCCATTAATGGACCGACACTAATATGTCAGCGTTAACTGAGGTCCAGACTGTATTCGGATTTCCTTCGTTTTTACCTCATGTCCTTTTTCTGTTCCAGGATCCCACGGTTACGTTCATTCCTCACGTCTCATTAGGCTCCTCTTGGCTGTGACAGTTTCTCATATTTCCCTTGTTTTTGGTGACCTTGACGGTTTTGATGATCGCTGGTCAGGTGTTTTGTAGGATGCTCCTGTACTGAAACTTGCCTGGCTTTTTAACTTGACTAAGCTGATGTTATGGGTCTCCGGGAGGTACGCCACACAGGTTAGGTGCCATTGTCATCATGTCACATTGAGGGGACTTACCCCCAACATGATTTATGACCGTGACCTTGATCGCCTGGCCGCGGTCGTGCTGCAGGGTCTCTCCACTGAGACGTGAGAGAGGAGAGTCCCCCCAGAGCCCCGGAGGCGGCCGGCCCTGGTGTGGCCAGGGGTCAGCTCTGGGACTGGTGTGGAGTGAGTGAGGGGTGCAGGGTGACCGGGTCGGCTTAGTGGCAGAGGGCTGCATTATGTGGGGCTTCATAGACTTTGGAAAGACTTTGGGTTTTATTCGACGTGGGATGGGCAGCTACTGTGGGGTTTTGAGGGAAGTGATGTGATCTACTTTGCATTTTTAAAACGTCTGCTGGCTGCTGCCTGGAGCCTGGGAGACCAGGTGGGGGCTGTTGCTGTCAACCATGATGCACCTGGAGCTAACGTGCTTTCTGCTGTTGTCTTAGTGTGATCAGGGGGGTCCCCTTCATGTTAACGACGACACGATGAAAATAGCTATATGCTAATAAAATAAATGGTAAAAAGGCAGAGAAACAAATGGTCTGGCTAACTGTGCTCTGGTGGAAAGGCGCCAGCCCACTGGGGAGGGTTTATGGAAGGCTCTGAGCAGGGCAAGGGTGGCAGCGTCAGTGAGGAGTCTGGGATAACTGCTCGGGGATCGCAGCGAGCTGTGTGTTTGGGAGCATCTTGCTTTCTGTGGATGTCCTTGGTACAAACAATCAAGGTCCCTGTGTGTCCTGCCACCTCTCCTCTTCCACCCGATACTCTTGCCATGGGCAGGACTAGGGGCAGGCCGTGCTCAGTCCTCCAGGGCGGGGGCCCTGGGGCAGTGGCGGCAGCCTGTGCCGTGAGGGAGCACCATGCCCTTTGTGCCACCAGGTGTGTGGAGGGATTATGGGCTATGGTGGGTAGACGGGGAGCCAGTGACCCGCGAGTTGGACAATGGGGTGTTTGGCTTGCGTCGCAAACCATGATCCAGAAAGCTCTTGGTGCGTGGACGGCCATCAGTCATGCAGTTCTAGGGCTTACAGTCTGAAGCCTTGGGACCGAGATCTGGGCTCTGTTCCGGATCCCTCTGGTGTCCACCTCTTTCTCTGAGCCTCGATTTCTCCATGTGTGATCGGGGGCCACATCTTTGAACATCTCTGGGGTCCCTTTCCTGTGCTAGGGAGACAGCTCTGACCCCGTGGCGTGCATCACGGCCGCTCTGCTCGTGTGGTGCCCAGGGGCTGGGTGGGGCGTGACAGGGGGTTCATTTTGTATGAGCTGTTTGGGGGATTACTTTTGCAAATCCTGCGCATGAGAGCAAGGTGCAGCCTCTGTGGCCAGCCAGGCTGGCTACAGCCCGGGCGTTCAATCAGGCACATCTGTGGCTTTATTCTAATCAGAACATAACCCCTGTAATCACCCAAGCTCAGGAGCGACTGGAACCTGGAGAAGGCTTTCTTCTGTTGGAAGGCAACAGTGGATGGGCCAAGGGAGTTGCTTGAATCTGTGCGTTTGTTGTATTGTTAGGATGTGGCCTGCGATGCCCTGGGCTTGCTGCCCCGTCACGGGATGGGCCCATTGTTCGAGAGCTTTCCCTGTGCCAGTTGGGAGCTCAGAGGCATTTCTGGAATTTCATTTCTGACATGTCAACTTTCTTGCTTAAGCAGTGCATTAAAAAGCACAGAAACTGCCAAGCGTTGGTTTCAGCCACTGGCCCGGGGCACGTCCCTTTAGAGGACAGACGGTGGTGGCATCAGCCGGCCAGCGTTTGGCATCTGTGGATGTGATGCTGGGTGTCAGGCGAGGTGCTCGTGTCCTGGCACTGACTTCGCTCAGATTAATCTTCTATGTAAGAATGATTTCCCTTCCCCCATCTGTGTTTTGGTTCCACAGACACACTTTGTAGCTCATTTGGTCCACAAGCAGTTGACGAAAGCACTTTGGCGTGAAAAGTCAGTTCGGCCAAGGGAAGTGTGAGCTAGAAGGAGGCCTTCCCTGGAGTGCTGGCGGCTTATTTTAAGTTGGTAACGGGGTGGACGCTTTACAGCTAAGAATGTCACCTGCTCCACCCTGCTCGTGGCAACTCCTGCCGGGTAGCTTCTGAGTCAGCCCCCGCAGCCAGTGTCTTAGGAGTGTGTTTATGTTAAAATTTTCAATAACTGCTGGGTCACAGGACCTCGTTCTGTTATCCTCTTGCTGTATAATGTTCCATCACATAGATGTCCCATAATTTAATTTTTCGTTCTTCTGTCGATGGATGAATATTATTATTATTATTATTTTTTTTTTTTTGAGACAGGGTCTCACTTTGTTGCCCAGGCTAGAGTGAGTGCCGTGGCATCAGCCTAGCTCACAGCAACCTCAAACTCCTGGGCTCAAGCGATCCTACTGCCTCAGCCTCCCAAGTAGCTGGGACTACAAGGCATGCGCCACCATGCCCGGCTAGTTTTTTCTGTATATATTAGTTGGCCAATTAATTTCTTTCTATTTATACTAGAGACGGGGTCTCGCTCCTGCTCAGGCTGGTTTCGAACTCCTGACCTTGAGCAATCCGCCCGCCTCGGCCTCCTAGAGAGCTAGGATTACAGGCGTGAGCCACCGCGCCCGGCCAATGGATGAATATTATTAAAATTTTTTTCTTTTATAGATCTTAGTGGCTGTTCTTGTACATGAAATCTTAAATATTTGTACTAGTTCTTCTGGGATAGTGGTTTTTAAACTGGGGATTACTACCTTGCTGTAATTAATGAATGAATCATGGCAAACTTACAAAAAGGGAAATTGAATGGATTAGCACCGAATAGAAAATGTCAGAGTCCATGGCATGTAATAAGGAAAGGCATTATTACATGAAACTTTAGTTATCCCGTATGTGTGTGCGTTTTCTGGTTGCCGTGCAAACTCTTTTTCTTTCTGTGGGAAAATATGTGATGCTGACGCTACAGTCTGTTACCTGGCAGTGGAGTTGCTGTGTCCTCAGCTATACTCACCTTCAATTTTCTATAAGTTGCCACATTGATCCCCAAAGTGGTTGCACCAATTGACAAGTTGTGTTTAAGGCTATATTTCTTAACTTTTTGGAGATGAGAGGATTTTTCTAGCAACTAGCCCTTGTATATCTTATTTTTTGGGTCGGTGTTCTTCCAGCTTGATTTTATCGCTATGCTGTTGGTGTTTTGTCAGAGACACACGTGTGGCATTTAATTTCTCTGCTGTCAAGAGGCAGAATTAAGTTATTCCTCCTTTTAAAAGGATGATTTAAGTAGGAAATAATGAATGCAAAATGCTGTAGTTAAATATTGGCAGATAGCTGATGGATCAGGTATCACTTGGATCTTGCTACAAAGGGGAAGAAAGTGACATTTAATCCTTTTCAACAAATAAAACAGTGATGATGAATTCAATGCATTTTGATGCTGAGTGACTCATTAGGGTCTGTGATTTGTTTTCCAGTTAATAAATGAGCTAGTACAGGGGTGGGGAGCCTTTTCAGGTTGGAAGGTCTGTAATCAAATAAGGCCTGTAATCAAATAATCACTAATTTTGCTGTAATCAAATAAGGCCACATCTAAGAAATTTCAATTAGATATACTTAAAAATGTACACTATTTGGTAAAAATATAATTACTACGTATATAATCATTTCAAAAATGAAAGCTGTTAATTTTAAAGTTAGCTCACCTTTTAATGCCTTTTTTGTGTCTGCTTTTCATTGGAAAGCATTTGAATATTTATTTGGCCACAGCATGGAGATCCACAGTTTCAGTCGATCCTCTAGATGGGTATCAGCCATTTGTGACCTTAAGGGTGTCTTGATTTGGGTTAGGTAGGAAAATGCAGATTTGCAGCAATAAGTGGTTGAAAAGCAAGGAAGTGTTTTTGGCATGTTGCCAAAGGTGTGGGTATTTTACTGCAGTTTTCCATATTTCAATTGGATCTTTCTTAGCATCAAACAAGGACTCTAAAATGTCATCTACTGTGAGCTCAATCAATTCCATCTGTAGTTCTTTAGGTGCCTTGGTGATATTAACTAGGTGAGGCTGAAATGCTAATTTGATTCTCAAAGTTAGTGAACCATTTGTTATATTCTCCAACTAAAGTTCTGTAACAGCTGCATATTCTTCAAATGATTCACATACATCATCCTTCTCATCAATGATCTTTGCTAACTGGGGAAAATGTTCATTTGAAATTTCCTCTCGAAGAAGTGTTTTGAAAAAAGATAGCTTGTTTTTTTCTAAATTTGTATGGATTTTTTTTTTTTTGCCACATATCATATATAGACTTAGTTTTACCTTGCAAAGAAATATTCAAGTCATTTTGATTTGGCATGATATCACACAGAAATGCTGCATTCCTAGAGAAGTCTTCTTTCAATAATTTGCATTGCTGATTCTGTTCTTCATAAAATTTAACTATCTTTTCTTGCAGAGGTAAAATTTTGGCTAACACCTGTGCTTGTGACAGCCAATGCACTTTAGAATGATATGGCAAATCCACACTGAATACCTCATCCTTAAACTTCAGCATGTTATAAAACTGATGATGACATTTGCACTACTATAGTTAACAATACTTACAACTTGTTGAGAAATGCAACTTAAAATAGTAGCTTTTGCACAGAGATTTTGCTGATGCAAGATACAATAAGAAATAAGAGCAACTGGATCTGTTATACTTTTTTAAAAAATCTGTGCAATAAACTCTTCATGTTTTCCTGTTATGGAAGGTGCACCGTCTGTACATACACTCACTAAATTTACCAAATTCAGTCCAACTTCATGATATTTATCTTGAAAATTGTTGAAGATATCTATTCCCTGTGTTATGTTTGCAAGAGTGCCCAAAGTGAGTAACTCTTCAAAGCAAAGAAGAACTTCTGTTATGACCTGAATGAAATATACAACTTGCAGTGAGTCAGTAGTATCGGGATCTAAGCAGCCTACATCTTAGACAATGCATTCTTTTACAAATTCTGTTAAGACCTCACTGAATGGCTTCCCTTTTTTTCTGAGTACATTGGCTACTTTATAAGTTGCTTCAGTGGCATTGTTTCCAGGTCTTATTGCTGCTTGAAAGAATTGTCTTTGCTTTTGCTTTTTGTCTTTTAATTTCTGCAGTACAACTTTTTGTGCCTCTCCCTCTAATTTAAAATAGTTGTGGTCCTTATTAGTATTATAATGCTTATGAGCATTGAATTTCTTTAATGTTGATATTGCGGTATCGCAAAGCAAGCAAATCATCTTATCTTTAGGGGAAACAGGATAATATTGCAATTCCAAATTCTCATTAAAAAAAAATCTGTTTTCTTCCTTTAGCATTCTCTTGGTCTTCTTTGATATGATGAGCTGTTAAACAGACAAAATTAAAGAATGCTGTCAAGCTGTTCAGCTATTTACAAATTATACTTCCAACAGAAACACAGTGCACCATTGTCAAAAGCTGATAATAGCTGGTGTACTCAACCTCCATAAACTCTCACCAACCAGCCTTGTGTGGTAGCAGCAGCCAATCAGGCGGGGAAAGTTAAAACTAAACCATGAGCATAGCAGCCGTCAATTTAGCACTTATGGTTTACTAATGTTCTAATTGTGCCGGTCAATCTGGGAGGATTATTTTGTTGAAACTTCTTTTATTCTTTGGTATTTTTTAATACATTCATTTTAAAAATAAAAAAAAACATAAAAGATGAACAAAACTGTATTAATAAAAATAAATGGATTTTTTTTCTATAAAATTTGGATTCAGACAAAAGGCTGCACTTAAGGACCCCGAAGTCCACATGTGGCCTTCAGGCTACAGGCTCCCCATCCCTGAGCTAGTACCTTGGGTCATGAAACTAGTACCTTCATTAAACAGTTGCAAAGCAAAGCAGTCTTTGCTTTCAAGAGCACACCAGGTCTCCTGGACTGTTTAAACACATGAACTATTGCTACTTAGCATTGGTTCAGTTGGAATCTTGTATATGCAGGTGGCAAATCAGTAGCCAATATACCTATTTTGTTTGTTTTGCTGAATGTTTTTTTCCCCTTCAATTTTTGCCAAAATAAAAAATATCAGGAGATTTGACTAAAAGTATACATTTCAGGTATCTCTGGAAAAGCTGGAAACCCTGGCAACATTGAATGGGGTCAACATTGAATGTTCACAGCTGCTGGAGCCGATGTGGCCGCCCAGTTTATCAGGGGCCCCAGCTTTCTCAGCCACTGCAGTCCCCTCCACTCCCTACTGTGCCCCAAAACTGGGGTTGGGCATTCCTCAACTTTGAAATGCAAAATTTTGTATCTACCCAGTAGGGTTGTTATGGGAGTAAATGATTTTATTTATGTGGAGTGCTTGCAACATTATCTGGCGCAGAATAAATGACCTGCAAATATTGACTGAATTACCATTATTAGTATCCATGTCTGTATCAAAGTGGAGAGGGGGAGGGGAGATGGACAAACAGAGTGATGTGTTGCAAGATAAATGAGAATGCATATTTCTTTGTAACAATGAAGAATATCCCTGTATTATTATATGCAAACAAAAGTTTCCATGTTGAAAGAAACAATGTAAAACACCCATTGTAAATAAATCTTTGCACCTCTGTGGTAAATACACAGAACCGATAAAAGAGCTTAGATTTTCAACAGGGTTTTTTCCTCCCCAATGCAAAGAAAGCATGTCTTGCTTGGAAAGCACCTGTGTGTTAGACCTGTGCTGGTCTCACTCCCTGAAGGTGTCTGCTGCCCCCGCCCCCAGGCATCCGAGGCCCTCCCGCCCCATTGGCTTGTGTCAGAAGCAGCCCAGCGTGATGTGGGAAGAACTTACCCAGATCCAGAGGAAAGGGGGCTTTTTTAGAGGCTGGTGTGGCCTGGGATTTGCAGGCAGCGAGCTGGAATCAGTGGTAGCTCTTCCATCTCTGATCAGTTGTGTGAATTTAGTCAGATAACAGACTCTCTCTTCTGTAAAATGGGGGTTTCGTTGCAGGCTCACCAAGGAGATTAAATGAAGTAAAAAATAAAAAGCAACCCAGCCTTTGCGAATGTTCCTTTTGATGGTTTATTCCCTTCAGCAGATATGCACCCTGAAGACTTACATCCAAATGCAGTATTTCTGAAAGATTTTTTTCCCTCTAAAACTTTTTTTTAAAGCCAAAAATACACCATTAGGTGAATGAAAATGGATCCTTCAAGAGAATTTCAAGGTACATCCTGTTTTTCTCCCCAGAAACTCCTTTGGATTCCACTTTTACCTGTTTCAAAGGCAACAACAAGCAAAGCAACAGCTTTGCCAGAGGCCGAGGCCATGATTTATTGAGGAGCAGAAAAGACAGGAGAGGTTTAGAAGGTGTTCAGGAGAGAAAATTGCTGTGAAATCTGGTGTCCACGTGCTGTGACTGCCTTTGGGAAAATAGAGACAGGAAATGTCTGAAACACAGAAGCAGCAGATAGTTTAAATTTCATGTCGGCCAGCGATCATAGGATTGGGAATTGGAAGATTGCTTATGAACTGGGAGACGTTTTGTGATTTGTTTGAATCTGCTAGAGGGAGGTAAATACATTAAAACGGCCATCTTTGGAGTCAGAGCTGAGCTTAAATCCATGCCTTGTCATTTACTGGCTGGGAGACCTCAGACAGGCAGCCCAGCCCAGTGCCTCGGCTCCTCATCTGTGACGGGGGAGGGACGACACCTGCTCTGCATTTTGCTGTGGGGATTAAGTGAGATGATTCACACGAAGTGTTTAGTACAGAGCCTGCGGACAGAGTGAGCCCTTAGTAAATGACCTCCTCAAAAAAGACGAGATGTTCTGTTCAGGACAATGACATGTCTGACAAGAGACTCCATCGCCCTGAGCCAAGACCAGGGGAGATGTGCTTTTCCGCGGCGCCTGTGAGTCACGTGTGAGATAATAGTCTATCTTGTAAGTGCAGTTGACTTTCAGACACTGGGGAATGCGTGTCTTTGTACGACACCTCTGGAGACTTATTTTGCTGAGTGGGCTACATGAAGCAGATCGGGGGGTCAAGGTTGACCCCTGGTCTCTTGTGAACCACTCTCAGACACTGGCCACTCCCTCTGAGTTGTGAGAAAGTGGCCAAGTGATGGATGTGGTTCTCCAGTTTCTCCTTATTCCTGGGTGCATTCTGATTTTCACACATAATTATGACTCTCTCTTCTGCTCAGCATCTCAAATCGTGGGAGAACTTCCTTGTGAGAGTCACACTGAGAACAAGGATCTCTGGACAGCACCTCAGAGAGCTGTGTCTGCCTTGGACGATGCGGCCTGAGATGCTTCTATTATTTTTCTTCTTGAAGGTAGAGAGTGGCCCTCCGTGAGTCATCCTTGCTTGCACACAGCAGGAGACCCCAGTTGTGCGGTGGAGGGCTGTTCCTTGTGGCTCGAGAGAAGACCACCGTTGTCAGCTGTCACGGGGAGAAGAGGGCTGGTTGTAATTTTTAGGTCTGTGAGTGAAACATCTGAGGCTTTCCCTGGCTGGAAACTTCATTTGGTGAAGGGAGGCATTATGGGATGGCCTTTTTCTCTGTGAACCCCAGTGGGGCCAGGGGACTTCTTGAGGATGCTGGGGGTGGGGAGGGGTGTTGCTGATTTGGTCTCTTCTGTGATGTGTGTCAGTCCCTCAAAGACACTTAAGTGGCAGTTCTGGGATCTCCGCTGGGAAGGATTGACTGGATTCCCTGCTTGAAGAGGGTTTTATCTTGAAGAGGGTTTTTATTGGGTAACAATCATTGCTGTGGGATTTGTTTTCAGTCTGTGTTCTTGGTAACAGTTCCTTCTTAAGATGGAAAATGAATTTATCTTAAATTGAAGTGGAAACATTATAATTAAACATTTAGGACCCAAACAGATTTATAGCTATGGTGGATACAGTTTTTGTCAGTGTCAATAGATGCCAATGAAGCTCTCAATATCCCATTGAAACTGCAAGAAAAATGTTATTTTGTTTTTTAAAAAAATCTTTTAACAATGGTAGTCTTTGTTTTCTCTGGTGGCTTAGTGACAATAAAATAGAAGGCAGTCTTGCACCGTGAAATTGAGCCGAATTGGGAAGGGCAGGGCTGATGGAAGTGTGTTTTTTTTCCTGTGGTAATTTATTAAAGTTGCCTTCACAGTGGTTGGGAAACATTGTATCTATTTGGGGTGTCTGCTGGGTTGAGGGTAGTGTCATTTATTAACTATCAATCCTCTCCTCCTTTCTCATAAAGATGAAGTTAGGTCATTGCTCTCATCTGCATACAAAAGAGCTGGAATCTATAACGGGATAAAACACTCTTAAATATTGGAAAGACATCACACTTTTAAAATTCATGCTTTGTAGTTTGCATGGTACATTCTTCTTTATTTTACTCTTTTAAAAAAAGTAATGCAAGGTCATTGTTTAAAATATTAAAAAACATAAAGTATAAATAACCACTGTTAATTTTTTTTTTTAGTTTTACTTAGTGCTCTTATTCTCTGAATTTTTTACATTCTGTTTAAACAGTTTTCTCTCCTGCTTTTTTGGGGGCTTAATCTTTTATCACAGGCGTTTACAAATGTAATTGCAAACTTTTGGTAAAGCTTTCAATAGCTCTCCGCTATTTCTTCATATGAATGTTATATAATTAACTTCCCTAATGGTGCCAGCCAGTTAGGTGGTTTCTAAATATTTTGCTGTTCTCAATAATGTTTGAATCTTTCCCTTTTAGATTATTTCCTTAGATACATCCCCAGAAGTAATGGTACTGGGTTTTGATACTTTTAAGGCTGATTACATGCTTTGGAATGCTGCTTCCCAGGAAGTATCAGTTAATTCTTGTGATGGTCAGTTTCATGTGTTGACAGCCCTCAGTCTGCAATCAGACTCTAATCTAGGTGTCGCTGTGGGGCACACCGTGGATGTGACTCGTGTTCATAATCAGCTGACTTTCAGTGAGGGAGATTATTTTATCCTGGATGGTCTGGTGGGACTGGCACACTCAATTAAAAGGTCTTAAGAGCAGAACTGAGGTTCCCCAGAGGAAGCAGAAATTCCACGTGTGGGTGGAAGCTTCATCTCCTGCCCAAGAATTTCCAGCGTGCTGCCTGCCCCGTTGATCTTGGACTTGCCCGGCCAGCCCCCACAATCACATCAGCCAGTTCCTGGCAATAAATCCCTTGACATATATCTCCCCTGCGGGTTCTGTGTCTCGGGCTGAGCCCTGACTGATAGGCTACTCCAACAAGTGTATGACCTAACTAATTAATTAGCATATTAACATTTTTGCTTATTTGGTAAGTGTAAAATATATTCAACTATTTTCTGAATTTATTTTCTCTCACGGGACCAAAAAACTTTCACATGTTTCTCGATCATTTGTGCTGCCACTTTTGGTGTTTTTTTCACATCTTTGGTTGTGGAGCCCCGTGGCTGAGGAGGCAGGCACTGCATCTGTATCCTGGCTCTGCCCCTCACTGGTGATGTCACCTTTACCCAATGATGTCACCCTCACTGCCTCAGTTTCTCCATTTGTCAAATGGCAACAATAAAAGTACTTAGCCTTGCCAGCTACAAATGTGTTTCTTCTCAGCCCCACACTCAGCCTTCAGCGCTTGCTCTGAGATAAGGGGGCTGAAGTCTCAGCCTTCCTCCTTCGCGATGAACGTGACGCTAAGCCCTGTCAGTAGAGGTCGCTGGAGGAACACCGCAGGAGGAGGGGGTCTTCATCTGGAGAGCTGCTCTTTTCCCTTCTTTTTCCTGCCAACGTTTGGCTGCAGTGGCGGGTGAGGAGGACGTCCGGCGTCCCTCACTCCACCCCAGCTGGGAACCCCGAGTGTGTGACCGGGCAAGCTCACAGTCCTGGCCAGGCCTGGGGCCATCCTGCCGAGGCTCCCAAGGTGCACCCCAGGCCCCGTGCAGCGCTGCTAGCTGGTGCACTCCTGGCACCCTCTGTGGGTCCTGCTGGCCTGCACCTGGGAGAGTGGGCTCCTCTGGCCTTCAGCGTCTTAATATTTTCTCATTGGTTTTTACGAGCTATTTCTCTATCGAGGATGTGGACTTAAAATAGAATTTTAGAAAGGCAATATACTAAAATGCCCTACAGAATATCCAGTTAGAAGACCTGACTTAATGTTCGTTGAGAGTTAACTAGGTGTAACTAATAGCTTTAGAGTAAAAGAAACTTGGATTTTAATTCTGGTTCTGTCATTTGCTAACTTTGAGAAAATCCTTTAGTCTCTTCTGGCATCTTGTTTCTCATTTTAAAAAAGCAAACAAAAATAAATATCTTTTAAAGTTGCTGGGAAGATTACAGGAGACAAAGGGTAATAAAGCATCTAGGGCAGTTTTTCCTACATAGTAGGCATTCAATATTGTCTCTTTTCCCTCCCCAATTCAGAGTTATTCACTTTCACAGATATTGAAGTAGCTCATTGGCATTTTTAACAACCGTAGGAAGCCACTAAGGTAGGTATTCTTTTATCAAGTTTTACAGATGAAATAAAACCAAGGCACAAAGTCATTGAACTATTTAGCATCACACAGCGAGCTAGCAGCAAAGAAAGAACCAGAGTGTTGCATCTGGGATTTGATTTGACTCTACTTAATAACTAATAAGTTTCCCTGTACTCTGTGGATCTCTGGTGAATTAAATGTTTCATCACTTTGAAGTGACCCTCTTTATCTCTGTTTGTGCTTTTCATCTTAAAATCTACTTTGATATTGCTATTTTATACCAGTTTTCTTTTGGTTACTATTTACATGTCATATATTAAATATTTTTTCAAACTTTAAATTTCAACATGTGTTTCATAGATTTTGGATGTGTCTCTTGTGTTTTTATTTTGATTTTTTTTTGCCAGTCTGTCAATCTTTTGTCTATTGATTGGCATATTTTGTCCATTTACATTTAATGCAATTACTAATATATTTGTGTTTTAACCTATGAACTTACTATGAGTTTTCCCTTGATTGTTCCTGTTCTATATTTATTTCTTGCTTTCTTTTGTATTGATTAAGGGAAAGGATGGAATAATAAAGAAATTCTCAACTAGCTTCAAAGTTATACACTGTTTTATTATTCTTTTAGAGGCTGCCCTAGAGAATTCAACGTGTCACTTTTATTTATCAAAGTCTAATATTATTTGATGCCTATACTATATTTCTAAATAATTCCTTATAATATGTTAATTTTATTTATCATGCTAATTATATGCCATTATTATTGTGTGGGTTAATACTCTTTCTTTATAAATGACAACATGACATTATTAGTGTTATTTTATGTAGTCAACATTCAGTTATATTATCTATGTATTTGTTCCTCCTTTTGCTCTTTTTTTCTTCCTGTATCCTTAATCTTCTGAGTTCACTTTCCTTCTGCCTTCTTAGGTATTCTACTTAATAGTTCTGCTATAGGTAAATGGTATCCATTTTTGTTTTTCTGAAATGCCTTTATTTCATTTTTATTCTGGAAGAATATTTTCCCTGTAATAGAGATCTAAGTTGACAGTTATTTTCTTTCAGTACTTTGAATATATCATTATATTGTCTTCTGGCTTACATTGTGTCTGTTGAGAAGTTACTGTCAGTCTAACTATTTTTACTTTCAAGGTAATCTTTCTTCTTTCTGTGGCTGCTTTTTTAAAAATAAAAAAAATTTTGAGGTATGATTTGGATACAGTAAAACATATCCATTTTAATGTACATTTTGATGAGTTTTGACAAATCCATTCACCCAGCTAATCATCACCACACTCTAGATGCAGAATGTTGCCTTGATTATCTGAAGGTTTCTTTGTGCTTTATCCCAAACTTTCTTACACCTGTTCCCAGACAACCACTGACTTGCTTTTTCTTTCTATGTCTTGGATGGGTTTTTCCTAGAGTTTAATATAGATGAAAAGACGTGTGTGGTGACATCTTTTGCTCAGCATAATGCTTCGAGATTCATCCATGCTGTTGTGTATATCGATACTCAATGTACCTATCCCAATAATGTTCCATTGCATAGATGTACTTCATAATCTATTGGCCTGTCTATGGAGATTTAGGTGGTTTCTAGTTGCAAGCTATTGTGATGAATAAAGCTGCCATGAACATTCATATACAAATATTTGTTTCTGGGCATGTGTTTACATTTCATTTGAATAAATACCCAGGAGTGGGATAAACATTTAATTTCATAAGAAACTGCCAATTTTTTTCAAGGTGATTATATCATTTCATGCTTCTTACAGTCAACATTTGATATTATCAGTTTTCAATTCTAGTAGGTATATAGGGCCATCTTATTATGGTTTCATTTACATTTCAAAAATAAGTAAATATTTTGAGCATCTTTTTCTGTGCTTATTTGGCATTCATGTATCTTCTTTATGGAAATATATGTTTAAATCTTTTGCCCATTTAAAAAAAATCAGGTTGATTGTTTAATAAGAGTTGATTTTATATTGTGGATACCAGTCCTTTATTAAATATATATTTTACAAACATTCTCTCCTAGTCTGTGGCTTTTTAAAAATTTTGTCAGTGCCTTTTAGGAGCAAAAGTTTTATATCTCGATGAAATCCAGTTTATCAATTTTTAATTTTATGGTTTATCATTTTTATATCCTAATCTTTATCCTACCTGAGATCACAAAGATTTTGTACTATATTTCCTTATAGGAGTTTTCTAGTTTCAGCTCTAATGTTTAGGTTTATGATTCATTAGAGTTTATTTTTGTATATGGCATGAGGTAAGGGTCCAGTTCTATTCTTTTTGTTCTTTCTTCTTCTAGCTCCCTCACTTCTTTCTGATCATTCTTTTCTGCTAATTGCTCCAGCACTATTTGTTAAAAAAAACCCCCCAAACCAGCCATTTTTCCCCATTAAACTACCTTGACACCTTTGTTGAAAATCAGTTGACTATATATGACTATATATGAGTCTATTTCTACTCTCTATTATCCTCCATCTAGCTATATGTCTGTTTGTCCACATTATCTTGATTATCTTGAAGCCAGGTAGTATAAACTCGTCAACTTTTATCTTCTGTGTCAAATTGCTTTGCTGTTCTATCTTTTGATTTCCATACAAATTTTGGAATCTGTTTGTCGATTTCTACCAAGGAGCTTGCTGGGATTTGGGCTGAGATTACATTATATCTATAGATCATGATGAAATTTAATCTTTGGAACGATTAGTATCACTGTTGCTTAAGACCTTTGACTTGACAGTAAATTATACATTGAAAACCAGGTGCAAAAAAAAAAAATGACTGAAACCTTCTGTAGCATAGTTATTTCCTCCATGTCAATGACAGTATATTAGTCTGTCTAGAGATGTTCCATGAAACAACTGCCAATGTGACCAAGTCTGAGAGATACTTCATGTTGTATTCTCTATTCACATTCTACTCTTAGAGATTCCAAAGGCACATTAGCTTGCTAAAACCTGCCATTTCGTAGGGGCACCTAACTGTCACCGACCCCAGGGAATGCAGGAATTCTCAGCCTGGTGTGTGCCGACTCTGCTTGTCACCGTGCCACGGCCAATCACAGGGCTCTCTTGGATTGCCCCTGCCTTGTTAATTACTGTTAGGGCAGCTTGTCCTAATCCCCTACCCTAGGAACAGGGCCAGACCCAACAGAAGACATCTCTTGTCCTTGCTGAATTTGCTGTTGTATTGCTTCTGCACACGGCTCTGGGGAGCTGAATGGCACTTTCAAGTAGGGAGCGTCTTAATAGAGATTTTGGGGCTCTGGCTTAGGCCCACCTAGGTAGACGATGTTCTGTGATGAGCGCCAAGTTTCTGTTTTGAGAAACGGTCAGCAAAGCTATCATTATATGACTACTTTACAGTTAAAAAGCACTGCAGCTCGACTTTGATCTGGCATGTAAAATAAAGTAATAACGAAAATAAGGATGCTGGCATTGAATTCATTGCACCTTTTCTCCCTGGCTCCATTTTCCATCACGATGCTCTCTGTCCATGGTGGGCAGTTGTGCAGAATGATGGCAAAAGGCAGTGCCTGCCTAGACCCAGACGTGTGCGTGAGACACGTCTAGTTATCCCCAGCATTTCACTGCTTGTGGAGGTGATGAGAAGAGACATTCCCTCTGTATTGAAACCAAGTGCCGGCAGTTAGCCTGGACTCTTCAGTAATTTAAGGTCTTTCCTATAGGCATTTACAGAAACAGAGCAGTGATAGCAAACGTCTTGCTTAAAGCTTAAAGAGAAAATATTTCTGTCATCCAGAAATCTGCTTATTTATCTCGTAGGAAAACATTTATAAATACAGTTTTAGGGAGACAGAAACCATTGCATTCCGGGTGATCTGTTAAACTTCTCAGTTTTGTTTACTTTGCATTTGAGCATTTTCTCGGTTCCTTGGCCGTTTTCCTCTTTAACAAGTGGCCATGATGTCTCACTCGGTGCTTATTTGCAATCACGACAGAAACTGTGAACCATCTCTAGGTCGAGAAGTGAAATTTGAAATGCTGTATGCTGATAGTTTTTTTTCCACTCCATGAAGCTAATAAGAGGACTGGAAATGTAGAACTTAAAGTGCCTCTACACTGAATTGGACTCATTAAAAACTTAAAATACACCTCACCATCCAAGGCCCTGAAGCAATTTGAACAGAAGGTGCTCTATGTATTAAAAGAAGAAATAAGCAGTTTGAGTTTAATAGAAGGCAACAAACAACCATTGATGGTTCAAGGGAATTCTGGAGTGATTCCTAATTGGGGAGTCAGAGAGGGGTCTGGGGTGGAGGAGAGGCACCATGCATTTTGGGAGTGGGAACAGGGAGGCTGGGGACATTGAAGTGGTGGAAGGAGCTAGAATAAAGACCCAGCTAGGGGAGAGAAAGGGCTGGGGAGGGGAAACAAAGTGGAGACACATAAAATAAAAGCGGTAAATGCTATCTTGGGGACTGAGGGGCTTAGTTCAAGGCAAGAACAAAGTGCTGACGCAGATAAAGCCTGTTATTTAGGGACATTTGTGGGAATCACAGCTTGTGCTCAGCGACTCAAGTAAATCAGATTTGAAATTCTGCCCGGCCGGGAAGGCACACAGGACTCTCCTAAAGGGGTTGAGAGAAATTTGCAAGGATATGTTGGCGACTAGAGGTTTGAATAAGAAAAAATCCTAATCAAAGAAAGGAAGTGTGTGTGATTTGGGGGGGGGGGTGGTGTCTTTATTTGTCCTTTACTGTTTTCTGAGTTTCATGAAAAGGTTATAGGACCAGATCACTTCCACGCGTCAGTCCACTGGGATGGATTATCTTCAAGGGTTGCAGAATTCTTTAACACATCGACTGCCACACTAGAAAAAAAATTTTTTTCCCCTGGGGCCATGGTGTTTTATTAAAAAAAAACGATCCTTTCTAATTTGTTATTTTTTATTGTTTTCTGTGCATGAATTATATGCAATGCAATCCATGTTTTTAGGATGATCGATGTTAATTGTAACAATAAGAATATCAACGAGTAAGATTTTCATGAACCAACTGCAGGATTTTGCTTCATGAGGCCCTGGGCTCAAAACTAGCCTGAGTTAAATCCAACTCACATGGCATTCAATGTGTTAAGAAAGGGAAGGGAGAATCTGAAGGGGTGTGTAGCCACCAATAATTTGCCGCCACCCAGGTAGTTCACCAGTAATTCCATCAGGCCTCCAGCCCCCTTGTGGTTGGGAGGAGCCACGTGATGGTTTCTGGCCAATGAGCTGTCCGTGGAAGTTGCACGTGCTGCCTTCATGCCAGAGCATTTACTTGCTGCTGCAGAACTTTCCAGAACTCTTCCCCTGGGTGATTGATACACTTCCCCTGTAAAGGGCCAGGGAGTAAGTATTTTTGGCTTTACAAGCCTCGCCCTGTTGCAACTACTCCATGCCATGATTGCGGCACAACAGCGGTGAGAGAATGGGCGTGTGCGTTTGCTAACACTTTATTTATGGAAGCAGGCGGCAGGCCCAACTTGGCTCACGGGCTGCAGTTTGTGACTCTTGGAGCAGAGCACGCTGCTGATCCCCATTGGGCGTGTAATGGCATGCACGTGAGGAATAGAATTTTATTTTTAAATCCAACTTTGAGTTTTGGGGCTGTTAGCTACTCAGCACACCCTGGCCTATCTGATGGATACCAGATAAAAAGGAGCCAGATGTGCTTCTGGCTTTAACAATGAGGCTGCTTTCTTGGGAAGACGGCCAGGATGAGTCCCCCCAGCCACTACAGTTAAACCTGCATTTATTGATCACCAGTTGTGTGCTCATAGCTGAGCACGATTTCCAATGCTTCCAAAACGGTTCTCGGGGAACAGTCTAAACATGTCTCCTTGCAAGAAGGACTGGAGAGTCAGGGATCCTGGGGGCGCAGGGCTGCAGAGGACACTTATCACCAGGGGCCTTGCCCCCGGGAGCTGGTGTCTGGGGATGGGGGGGGTCAATCCTTCCTCCACCCTCTGCGGGGCTCTGCCTGCCCTGGAGCCTCAGCCCTAAAGGGAAGATGCAAGTACACATTTTTATCTGTTTATAAACCTTCCTTATTACTGCTCTCTCCTGCGAGTTACTCCTGTGTCCTGGGCCCACTCCTGCTGTGCCACCCGTCACACTGCATCGCATTTCATTTATTCACGGGTCTCTCCCCTATAGTCACTCCGCTCCCTGGAGGCAGAGACTGTGTAGCATCCGTCTCTGTGTCCTCAGAGATTGGCACAGGGCAGGAGCTTCAGAAGGGCCCGCGGACCTGCAAACCTTGTCTGAACTTTCTGAATTTTACTTATGGTTTTGGTAGCAAAGTATGTTTTATTCATTTAACATCTCCACGTTCCTTCGGCCGGGACCCCTCTCTCTGGAGCTCAGCTGTTGTGTTTCCTTTGTGGTGGTCTTTTCTCCACCCTGGAGACATGCAAACTATCTTCCTCCGGGACCAGCTCCCGCTCCCCCCTGCAGGCAGGTCTAGGCTGGGGTGGTCCTGGGTGGGCTCCGCTGGCTCTGCAGCTGCCCTGCTGACGTTCCTGCTCATTTTGTGACTCAGAGCTTTTTATTCACTTGCCCTGATAACGGAGCTGCCTGTGCAGCAGCGACAAGGAGCTGTGGACGGGAGGAGACAAAGGGCAAATGCCTTCCTTTGCCATCTTCTCCTCCTCATGTGCTTCTTGGGGATCCATTGGTTTTCCCCCCAAGACTGTCTTTTTTTTCTCCTGGTTTTGTTTGGCTTGGAGATTTTCTTTCCAACTCATGGTTGTCAATTCTGCCATTTTAGGTTCTAATTGGGTGGAGGGTAAATTGGTGTCCCGTGCTCAGAGCTGGAATTGGGGTCTGCGTTCTGGGTCCCTTCATCTCCTTGTTCACCACAGCTATTAACAGCTCTTGCAGCTCCCCTGGGCATTATTCATTTCAGTAAGAGTGTGTTTAGTTTGGGTGGGATTCTTGCAGGGGCCTAGGGAAACAGAATAAAATGCAATTTGCACTCTCCAAGTGTTTACAACTCTGAGAGGTGAGGCCATTGCACGCACCCCACTGGGAGGCCAGGAGGAGGGAACAGCCACTTTGACCAGGGAGAGGATCACGTAGGTGACTGTGACGCTGCCTAGGGCTCTCCAAGGACAGGGCTGGAAGAAGAGCACCCTGGGGCAGGAGAAACAGTGGCGCAAAGGCCCTCAGGTGTACATGTCCAGGTGAGCATGATGGAAGGCCTGCAGATGTGCATGTCCAGGTGAGCATGATGGAAGGTGCAGGTGTACATGTCCAGGTGAGTATGATGGAAGGCCCATAGGTATGCATGTCCAGTTGATGGAAGGCCTGCAGGTGTGCATGTCCAGGTGAGTATGATGGAAGGCCCATAGGTGTGCATGTCCAGTTGATGGAAGGCCTGCAGGTGTGCATGTCCAGGTGAGTATGATGGAAGGCCTGCAGGTGTACATATCCAGGTGAGTATGATGGAAGGCCCAGAGGTGTGCATGTCCAGTTGATGGAAGGCCTGCAGGTTCATAGTCAAACCATTCCAATTGCTTTAAAGGTTGTAGGTTAAGAATTTATCTCCTCAGTATTAAGTACATTAAAACACTAAAAGCAATTGAACGACTTCTCCTGTGCTAAATAAAACTCCCACTTGATACTTTCAATCCTCTCCTGACCCAGCCTACTTTACTCAGATCCTATTTATGAGCCACATTGGCTGTCATTGGTGGCAGGGCATGTCTAAAGTGCAGTACTCGTCGTCCGCCATCAGCGCCTCCCTCCAGATGGGGGCGGGACCCACGCTGCGCTCTGAGCTGCCGGGTCCTTCCTTCCCCACGATAGGAAGGGGCGGTGATGGGCTGTGCTCACAGTGCGACCTGCCTTCCTCAAGCAAATTTCTTCTCCCTCAGCGCTCTGTTAGCTGTTTACAGATTTCCCCCTCTTTTTGTCGATAACTTTTCACTTTTTTGATTTATAAAATGAATTTTATTTCTGTTGCATTGTCTCTATTTATGATTGTGATGGTCTGGGCTGGTTGTCTTTGGAAATCCACGACTGCACATTTGGAGGGAAATGGGCGTGAGAAGTATCCAGGCACTTGTCAGCAGGGTCCTGGGAATCTCAGCAATCCCTGGTTTGAGGGGAAGCTCTGGAGCCACGACCCGCATCGAGTTTCTCCGTGCTGGGGGGAGTGGCATTAGAGGGGTGGGGAATGGAGGGCAATTTATCCCTTTTCTCCTCGTTCCAGGAAAGGCTCTGTTAATACTCGTCTATTTAAAAGGTTGCCCTAAAGCTAATGGTAAATAGCATTAATCTGACAGCAGCTGAGCACCCACCTGGCCAGGGGCCACATCTGCTCGGAGCAGGACGTCACTGAGCCCCTGGCTGCTGCCAGTCGAGAGGCAGCTGTCTGGGCTCTGTGGACTTTCCTCTGACTCTGTCCAGAATGTCAAATGTGCCTTTAGCTTTTGGGTTGGGGACGCGCAGGTGGTAGCCACGGCTTTCCCTGTGTGTTCCCATGTTCCCGGTTTTAATGTTTGATGGATTGAAATGGTTTTAGGTCCTCGCTGATACAGACTGTGACTTGTCACTGTCCCAAGTGGATTCTGTGCTTCTTAGCCAATGTGGGCTTGTGGGCTTCCCAGGGTCAGGGATGGTGTCGCCCTTGTGCACACAGCATGGACCACAGGGCCTCGCGCTGAGCAGGTGCACAGTGGCTGTTGACATGGTAACTTTCTGCTCTTCCCAATGAAGGCCAGTCCAAGCAAACGTCAGCATCAGTTGCACGTGTGGCCTGAGGTACACCAGGCAGCTTCGGTGAGGCACTGTGATTGCTTTAAGTTACTCAGTTGCCCCAAGCATGAGTTCTGGGATTGATTTCCAGACTAGAATATTAGCCCAATGCTCAAATTAGCAATCAGCTTCAAGGGCATGGGGTAATTATTTATTTTGCTAAATAACACAGACACACTCTGGCTTAATTACAGTAGTTTTGCTGAGAAAAAGAATTGTGATGTTTACCATGTCACTGTATCTCCTTAATGAGACTTTGCTCACTTTTATTGGCAATAATCTGCAGTGCCCTTTGGTTTGAAATGATTTTCCAATTTGCTAATGTCATTTATGATAGAGGGAACATTTCTAAACAACTTTTTTGGTGGTGTAACAATTGTACTTTGGAAAAGCCTCCATGTTAATCCCTGGATACCCAGGAAATTTGAATCTTTGCTCTGCTACTAGGTAGCTGGGTGGTGTTGGACAAGTTATTTAACATTTCCGGGTCTCAATTTACTCTGTAAAATAAGTGGGTTAATTCTTTTATTGTCCCAATGATCAGAAATTGCCTAGAAAATATGTGGAATTTAAGGTTGTAATTCACCTATTAGTTTCAGTATGGTCCAATGATGAAAAGCGCTGACATTTCTAACTAGTGTTGCCATTATTCTGACTGATGAAGTTGATAAGCTACTAAGTAAGTAATGCCTTCAGCAGGTAGGGCACTGACTCTTCCAATGCATCTTATGCCTTTGTATGTCTACCCGGTATCTAGAAATGAGCATCTCAGTCCAACTCCATCCACTGCTGAAGAGTGACCAGGACAGTCTTGGAGTCTGATTTCCATTATCACAGGTGGGCCAGGACCTGGCTTCCCACCGCCTTGATGTCCCACCTGGATGGACGACCTCTGGCTCTGAGTCCCATCTCCCGTGAACACTCCCCTCTGTATGTTGTTGTAATTTCCTTGGCTAATCACCACACAGGCCTGCTTGCCGAGGCAGCCTTCTGGAGGGATATCGGTCAACCTACTAATCAGGACACCTGGTCCACCCATTTTACAGATAATTGTTTAGCTTAACCATTGAGTTTTCTTGGTACCCTCTTAAATTTTGCACCCTAATTCTGGCCCTGAATTCAGGCCTCAGTGCCAACGGAAGGTTCCTTCTTCCTGATGATTCATGTTCTATGAAGACGTGTTGGCACCACTAAAGCCACTGTATTGCCTCCGTTTACTTATTTGCCCAGCCTAGTCTTTGCCTGATCTTTAAAAATTGCTGGGAGGATCCAAGCTGAGAAAACTATGGCTAGACATCAGACAGCGCCAGCCCCTCTAGGAGAATCAGGTGCTGTATCCAGAGGGGGAGGGGTAGATTACAGGTAGATGCACCCTACCCAGGTGACGTGTGTAGAGGAAAGTTTGAATAAATGGAGAAGTGTGCAGGGGGTTGCGGGGGAAAGGTTCTGAGCAATTAACTAACCAATGGAGGTAGTAGTTTAGGTCAGTATCATTAACATTGTTATCATCATCATTATTATGGTATTTTATATTATTATGTAACAGTTTATCAAGGTGCATATTCCCTCCAAATAGATGCTGGCCTAAGAAGAGAGAGAAAACGGGATAATTTTCCCAATTCATTTCTTTGTGATGGTGAGAAGTGATCTCGTTTGCTGTTTCTAGACCCTTATGGAGTCATTTGAGACACTGATCAAGCTTTTCTCGGTATTGCTGTTGTCAATCCTGAGCATAAAGGTGACTGTGAAATTTAGCTCCGGTTTTTATGTCAGTCTTAGTTGGGCATGTAACCTTGTTACCTACTTTTGCCCCTTGGAATTAAAATGCTGTGTGTTTGAGTTAATGTTTGGGGAGAGAGGGTGACCAAAAGATGTTAAAAGAAGAAAACTTGGGTAATGTGAGCCTATTTGTTCTAAAAATGGAAGAGATTGACTTTTTTTGGTAAGAAAATTATTTTCTACTGAATTAAAATTTACATAATATGAAATTAACCATTTTAAAGTGAACATCCAGTGGCATTTAGTACAGTTTCAGTATTGCACTGCTACGGCACTCTGTCTAGCTCCAGAACATTTTAAGCAGTTAGGGAGCTGCTCCCTGTTCTCCACCCCTGGTCTTGGTGACCACCAATCTGTATTCTGTGTCCACGGATTTAGTTGCCCTGGATGGTTCATGTAAATGGAACCATAGAACATGTGGCCTTTTGTGTCTGGCGTCTTGCACTCAGCATAATGTTTTTGAGGTTCATGCATATTGTAGCATGGATCAGAACTTCATTCCCTTTTATGCCCGAATAACAGTCCATCATATGCATAAACTGCAATTTATTAATCCATCATCTGTTGATGGACATTTGGGTCATCTCCACCTTTGACCTATTGTGAATAGTGCTGCTGTGAACATTCATGTTCAAGGATGTGTTTTTAGTGCCTATTTTCTTTGTGGAGGGGGTGGGGAGAGTGCAAATCTAGGCGAAGAATTTCTGGGTCGTATGGTGATTCTACGTTTAACTTTTTGCGGAACCGCCAAACTGTTTCCAGGATTGACATTTTGAAAATAATAATAATAACAACAGATGCCTTAATGGTCAGGCTTGAATGCCAGTTGGGATGGGGTCTCTTAGGGGGTGCAGCTGCGCAGATTCATCCATTCTCCCTGATGCGGCTTTGTGGGAGATCAGAATGGAGTCTGAGCAGTGATTTGTGTGGAGTCTTCCTCTTCACCCAATTCTGCAGTTGGTGGTGGGTGGCAGTCTATTACCTTAATATACAGAGTGCTGAGGCTACTTCAGCACAAGCTGCCTGGGCACTTATAATCAGGCTCAGGAAGGCATTACTGCAATTCTGATTTAATATCAGCTCTATTAGAACCGATATTCTCTTATCAGCCCCATGCAAATGATAATTTATGTCTTTATCAACTGTACTCTTCTCACCGGGTTTCGGATCAAATCTGAATATATATATATATATCCCTTTTTTAGAGTATAATATATTTCACTTTCACTTAAGGTGTCTAAACGGATTATGAAAAGATTCAAACTCAAAACTGATCTTATCATAATTTAAAAAATTTATCGGGAGAAAACTGAGCCACGCAGACAGCCAAGTAATGCAATTATTCTGATTTACCGAGCACGTTCTCTCTGTCTGGCTCCATCCAACCCTTTCCTCACGAGAGAGGATTCTGAAGAGTCCTTTAGCTAAGATGGTTAACTCTTCCTTTCCTGATTTTTCTTTATCAAGAAAATCCCTTTATTTTTTTCCTCCAGGAACATACATTTTTTTCTTTTCCCACTCTGAGGCAAAATTGTTACAGTTTTTGTGTTGGGACTCTTATATTCTTTCAACTTTAGTTAATATTGATCAACTTTTGAGATTTTGGGGTAAAGCTCAAACAGACTTATCTGGGTAGTTTGGATTTTTAATTTCCTTCCTTTTAAAGTGTAGATAAAAGTATTTCGGTCTTGTGAATTGGTTGAGTTGTTCTTTGCAAAGAGAAGCACCAGGTCATTTGGTATCTGTCTTCCTGTTAGCTAAGGTCTGGATGACATTTTTATCGTGGACTAACCAGGGACTACGGCTTTCAGAAGAGGAGGAACTTAGGCATGTGCAAAAAGGGGACTTTATTAAGAGGATGCTGGGTTATCTCATGAAACAACCATTTGAATAACTGGCCTTGGGAAGGCCAAAAACCAAGTGTATTTCCAAAGACCTCCAGAGGAAGGAGTTCCTGGAAACTCACTTTAGGGTTCTTCCCTTAATAGCAACTCTTCTCTCAGTCTTACCCTCTGTGTCTTGAAACTCAGACTACGAAAAGGAAACCAGACTGGCTTTTCGCCAGCCATTGGGCTGGCTTCCCATGGGTCAGATGTTGCTCCGGCTGCAGCATCTATAGCCAGGTTTGGGAGGGAGCAGGGATGGCCCAGCACAGACAGCTGCTGGAGTCCAAACCTACGCGGAGTCTTTCTCAGGGAAGTGCGCTAAGAGCCAACTCCCTTAGGCACCCCTAAGACACCCCTCTTGTTGGATTTTATCTGTATAACCTAATCCCTGCCTTCTGTGTGCACAGACTGTATGGTGAGCACCCTGTTGGGTTTGGGCCTCTCAGCATCCATATCTGTTTCCTTTGGTGGCAACTCCTTGCTTTCCTTCTGGGGAGCGTCTTTGTCTTATCCTGAGCATTAGGGGTGGAAATACATAAGTCAAGGTGTCCTACTCTGCCCTGACCAAGGGGTGGGAGTCTGACCAATGCTCAGCCAATCAGATGCTTTCCTCTGAGACCCCGAGTCTGGGGTAGATTGACGTGAGCTTGGCTGAGACAGTATGAACGTACTAATTTTGTCTTTGCAAGTGGTGAGGCTGTAAGTGGTGAGGCTTTTGTCACATTATCCAGACTCCTAGAGACGCCCTGGTCTCTATTGTTCCTGAGACCTATTTTTTCATCTTTTCTTTTAAATTGGTGTGCTGGTATCCTCCAAAAAATTCAACAAATTCTGCTCAAGTTAGAGTCAGTGCTTGATGCTTACACCTGAAGATCACTAACAGATTCACTATTAAAGTCAGGATAATGGCTTTGAAACTTTGGGGGAGGGTGTCCCTTTTTCACTTGACTGTTTTTACTAAGGCCAGAAGATAGTCTCAGGGCAATGTCCTGCAAGTTATTCATAAAAGAAGACCAAAAGTCTTCATTTTTGATTTCCACTTAATCAGAAAATCAGTCTGGCTATGTCTTGCGTGTGCATTCTAATTGAGATTCTATAAATGGCCTTCTGTTTTAACTGCAGGTTCATATTTTTGACTCCTGCAAAGTGGGAGGGCTTTTGCCAGTGGGATGGCTTTTGCATGTTGTTTCTCTTTCTTCCCTTTTTCACCTCTGCAAAGTCCCCCTTGTCCTTCCACACTCTTGCTTGTTCCCACAGGTCCCCGCCAGTGGTGTTAATTGCTGAGTTTTTGGTGCTGCCCACACAGTGTTACTGCTCTTAGAAATATCAGCACACCGTAATATAATTAGCTGAGACTTCCTGAATGCCAGAGCTAGGTCTAATTCCTCTTCTTCCCTGTTAGGCCAAACCTGGGACTTGTTTCTTAGAAGTACCCAATAAATCTTTACCAAACTGAGTTGGTTTACTATTCTTTTACCAATAATTGCAGCCGAGAGATCTCATTTTAGAGCTCTTTGAAGTTACTGTGGTTCCATCCATTGCATTAACAGCTCTGGGGATAGCTTCTGGAAGAGCTTTGCAATCTGAATTTTTAGTGTTAACTGTGACGATATTAGGAAGGTCACACTTCTGTTGTGGTGGAGCCACTGTTGGGGGGTGTCCAGCTCATGCTAGCTGAAGTTAAGGGGACTGAGTGGGAACTGAACAGCCTGAAGACCTCAAAGAATGTGTGCAGTCCTGAGTAGCATCGTTTTCTTTCCCCTTTCCCAGGTGGTGGTTGTTCTGAAATTTGTTCTGAAACTGTAGGGAGTCTGAACTCTGTTACCCTTGACTGCTGAAGTTCTCATCTGTCCTCCACCTTTTACTTTGAAATACAGTTTAGCACAACCTTCATGACCCTATTATTCAACAGCCTTGATGGACATTGGTTTCCTACAACAGGTGCATCTCCTTTCCCAGGGAAGTGCAAGAAGGCTCCTTCTTTTTTAGATCGCTTTGCAAATAGGGAGCAGAAGGCCAGAATCCCAGGCCAGTGGGTACAGTGCAAAGTGGCTTGTCGCTAAGGAATTTACTAGGATGTTACTGAACTCTTTGAACTCCACTCATTCTGGCTCTTTGTATTAGTCAGGGTAATTAATGTTAGCTGCTTTAACAAATAGCCCTCTATCTCAGCAGTGGAACACAGTCTAATGAGGCTTGGATGGAGTTTCTGAGCCACATCCAAGTAGCTACAGACAAGTCCAAGTGGTAATCAGTGATCCTGGCTGCTTCTGTCCTACGTCTATGTCATCTGGAAACTGTGCTTGTTGCTATGCCATCCTTGAAGTTTCCATGGCAACCCTGAAAGATCTCACAAGATGTTTCTCAAAGGCCAGAACTGGATGTGGCTGCTGTTACCTCTGCCCACCGTTCACTGGCCAGCACGCAGAGACGTGGCTTCAAGGGAGGCTGGGATGGGCAGCCTTCCCGTGTGCTCACGGGGAAGAAATGGTGAGGTGAACACGTAGCGTGGCCTCTACACATGTGGCAAGCATGTTTTTCCCATTTTCCATCCTTCTGCTATGTCTTTGTCTCTTGCTGTGCTCTCTCCTAAATGCTTGTTTCCATGTTTTACCTTAAAAAACAAAAAAACAAAAAACAGCCTCACATTCTCCTCTGAACTTCCGTTGAACTTTAGTTCATATCTTTAATATTTATCATTGGATCATATGCTGTCCTGTATTATTACTTGAGTGTTTCCTACGTCTTGATCGCATCTGTTCCACTGAAAGCTAATCAGTATGTTCCGAAAGTGTTCTCCTTGAAGAAATTTTCCGTTTGTCTGCAAAGGGCTGCTCAGTGCTTAGAAATTGAAAACAGCTTCTATTTTAACTCTTAATTTATGCAAAAAACTCTTAGGACAGTAGAAATAGACATTTTCTTAATTTTATAGACAGTGTTGTCCAGAACTGTAAAATAAACATTATACTTAATAGGAAATCAAATTTAAGGATAAGACAACGAAGGCCGTTAGTATCACTGTTCTGACATCGTCGTACTGAATGTCTAGCCAAGGCAGTAAGACAGGGAAAAGAAATGAGTTATAAAGATTACGTATCAGGTTTTGCTACATAACAAATCACCCAAAATGAAATTGTGTAAGATAACAACCATTTACTTAGCAGATAATTTGGGCTGGGCTGGGCCGAGAAGTTCCTTTTCTAGGCTTGGCTCATGCACTCATGCACCTGTGGCCAACTTCCAGACAGTTGACTGAAGTTTTAAGCTACTAAATGTTGCGATGCTTCATTACAAAGAGAAATCTAATACAGATGAGAAGGGACAAGACTCATCATTTATACATGACACTCTAGTCTATTAAGGAGATCTTAGTTATTAGGAATACGACTGAATTGAAGAAATTGGTTTTATCACATGCAAATATGGATTTATTTATACCAATCAGCATTTTTTTTTTTTTTTTTTGGCCGGACATTGGTCCTGACAGCCTTTTTTTTTTTCCCCTAAAGGAAGACATTTGCAATTAGAAGTACCATTTGCATGTGCAAAATTGTCTCTGTGTTTGCCTACAGGAGCTCTTGTTATCCGATGTCAGATATCACAGACAGATAAATTCAGATGGCTAGTGCCTGACAGAATATGAGAAATCAGGTATTCAGCACCTTCATTTATGGTTGAGAAAACTGAGGCTAAGAGAAGTTACGTGACTTATTCGAGAGTGCACAACTGGCATATGGCAAACGTCTGTGTTATTAATATAAGTATTATTATCATAGCAGAAGCTGGGAATTTCGATGCCTGGACCAATGCTCCTTAAAGAGGTAGCCCGTTTCAATGGTCCAAGTTGGAAGAAAGCTGAAGTGTAGTTCCTCAGTTCGTTCTGGAAGGCAGAATGTACCTGAAGACTTGTATGAATTTTGGACATTGGAATGCAATCAGAATGTGTGGGGGACATTGATGATTTTATATCATGTCATTATTTGTAGGACACTGTTTTAGACTTGTCAGTTATACATTTTAAAAAATATTTATTGTTTAGCTATATAAGTTCCACCTATGATGTTTTAGTTATATTGTGAGACATTATGCTGGAGATTAATTGTGCAAAGAGTGCTACTTGGGTCTTCTTTGCTCTTAATGGTAATTAAAATATTACCAATGATGAGTCTTACTGTGTGCCAGACACTGTGTTGAATATGTTACACTGTGTTATCTGATTAAATTCTCACAGTAACTTGGCAATGTAGATGTTATCCTATTTACAGATGAGGAAACTGAGGTGTGAAGAGGTTAAAACCAAGGTAACTAATGACAGACAGGGAATTCATACCCAAGTCTGTGTAGCCTCAACGTTCTGAGCTTAGCTCTTGCTGATGTTTGCTCAGTAGGCCCGTGGTAGTTTTAAAACAGATAGAAATTTCACTGATACTCTCTCTTTAAGAGGTGGAACTGAATTTCTTTCTCCTTTAGTGTGGGCAGGACTTAGTGACTCACTTGTATAAAGTACTACATGGTGGAAGTGATGTTGTCTGACTTCAAAGACTAGGTCACAAAAGGCGGTTCACCTTCCTCCTTGCTTTTTCTTGGATGATTCATCTTAGAGGAAGTCAGCCGCCACAGCATGAGGATGCTCAAGCAGGTCTGTGGAGGGGCCCATGTGGTGAGAAACCGAGGCCTCCTGCCAGCAGCCACCTTAGAAGTGGATCCTCCAACCCTAGAGAAGCCTTCAGATGATGGCTGACATCTTGACTGCAACCTCATGAAAGAATCAGAACTGCTCAGCCAAGCTGCTTCCAAATTTCTGGTCCACCAGATCTCTGAAATAATAAATGTTTAGTGTTTCAATCTCCTAAATTTCAGGATAATTTGTTACATAGCAATAAATTACTAATGCAACACCTTTTCAAGGTAAAGATAAACCCAGGTGAGGCTGTGTGAGTCTCACAATCCCTGAGCTGTTGGGACCATCGTTAGCTAAACTCTCCTCGAAGCCACAAGTCACCAAAGACGTGCTCCATCACCGTCATCACTGCGTATACAGACAGTGCTGCTTGCTTATCATTGGCGTATTCATCTCAGATTGCCTTTGCGAGAGTTGAGAGCCCGGTAGCACCTTCACCCTCTGCGCCATGGCTTCCCGTACACCAGGGAACCCACAGTGGAGTAGGGATCCTGCCGTGATTGGCGCTGGCCCGTGTGAGCCTGACTAAGCTCGGTCCATTAGCCACATGTTGGGCGACCCACAGACTCGACAGATCAATAGGGGTTTGCTTGTTTGATTCAACCCAACTGTGCACCCTGGCAAGGGCGCAAGATACAGCGTCAAAGTGCATCACGTGCAGCGGAGACAGAGGGATTTCTTTTGGGCTTTCACCTGCGGCCGCCGTGGATGAAAGCAGCACAATATTTAAACAGACCTGCTTTAATGAATGGAAATGGAAATGTCAATATCTCTCTCTGAGATGTGCAGGGAAAGAGGGAGCCTGCACAGGCAGCTGTCAGGATGGCAATTAAACCAGGTTAATAAATTGGATCTTCAGGATATTACTGGAGAAAGGGAAATTTAATCAAGGGGGATCGATACGCCTTTGGAGTGACAGCGGCCCACAGTCGTGGGGGATCCGGGTTTCTGTGGGTTATGGGAGTGCCCTGTTTCCCCTCCATCCTCGCCTCTCAGGACGGGGGAGCAGAATGGGTCTGTGGCCATTTGCACAAACTGTGACGTGTGCAGTTCACATCTGTGGTGGCGGCTCAGCCTCTGTCCGTCTCTTGAAGTGACTGCTGGTTAGCTTTTCCTTATCGGGCTCTCGTGGTGTCCCCAGAACCCTGCTTCATGCCATTGGACAGCTAATCCCACGCGTTCGCTGCCTGGCGAATGTGTGAGTTTGTCTCCTAAAATCCAAGAGGAAGGGGAGAGAGACTGTGCAGCTGCCTGCCTGGGACCTGAGGCTGTCGTTCCTGGGCATCACCGTGCGCCTAGGCGAGCCCGGTCGCTGCATCTTTTTCTAGGCAGGCAAACGACCAATGAAAGCGAGTGACAGGTGCATCCCTAGGAAAGTGCACTACCTTGGGTGGGGTGCCGGCTTCTCGGGACTTGCTCCCACACAAGGGTTCTTTCAGAACCCTGTCTGTTGTCCACTCAGCCAGGCTGCAGATCTCACTCGGCTCCGGAGTGTGCTGGACACGGGGTCAGGTCCTGGGGACAGACACAGTGTGAACAAAGACTCGGTTCCTGCCCTCAGAAGCTTACAGTCAAGGAAGGGGGATGGAAGTGAACCCCTGAAGATGCATAGATACCTGAAGAGGACTTGCAGAGTGCCTTGTGAGTGAGAAGTGCAAGGTGCATGGAGGAAGACAGTAAAAGGGACTGAGCACTTCATATATATGTCAGGGGCCAGGAAGTCCCATCCCTGCAGGTGGAATGTCACCTGCGATCCAGAGACCTTTGGCAATAAATAATAAGCATGGCAGTTTCCCGGTTCTCCACACTCCAGCTCGTTTAATCCTCTCAACAACGCACAGAGCGCAGTTTGCCAGAACCAGGACCAGACTGCCGGGGGTTGGGGGGGGGGAAGGGTTGAGCAGAGGCGTTCTTAGGTCAGTGACCACTTGAGCCAAGGCAGAGAAGACCCTCCCAGAAGACGTCCTCAATGTGTAGACCCTGCATGGGATCCATATTTCCACATACCTCCCTTCTGCTTTCCGACAGAGGGTGTGGGAGATGAATCTGGGCGGTATCTCGGGGTCACACCGAAGTGGACCGTGCCCACCAAGCATGTCCATTCTTCTCTCTTGCCCTCGCCTCCACTCACCTTCCTCTCTTTCTGATCTGCTCTGTGCTTTGGAGGGTTCACGCCCATCCAGGGCTTCCCCGGGGTTCCCCTGCTGCTGGCTTCAGGCTGGGCTCGGCCAGTGCGTGGCATTGATGGGAGAGCAGAGGGCAGATGGGCGGAGGGAGGGACTGGGTCATGTCCTCCCTGCTGCCCCTCTGCCTGGGCTCACGGTTCTGGCCATGGCGGCGTCCCTCCAGGGGCCTCTGGGAACGCTCTTTCTTCCCTTGGCCCTTCACACTCAGGGTGGTGACAGCTTTTTGCTGCTGCTCATCTCTGGGTTCCTCAGCATCCCTGGTGAGTTCCCTTATCCCTGCTCGCCGCATGTCTGCAAACACTCCCTTCATCCAATTCTATTCCATAAACCAATAGGAGTGGAATCCGCCTCCTGCCAGGACCACTGCGGACGCACCAGGCTGCGGTGCTCCGACTTCACCGTGTGGGCAGTGGGCAGAGATGCCTGGGCACGCTCATCTGCCCTGGGCAGGAGCCCCCTGCCGAGGACGCTGGGCAGAACGGACAGACCAGCCCTGCGCTATCACACGTGCATGGGGATTAGGCCATTTCGAATGATGTCAGGGCTGGAAGGACATCACACAGTCCTTTGGCGGCAGTTCATGAATGTGTCTTGGTCTCTTACTATAAGGTCTTTAAAAAAAAACTCAATACTTTACCGCAGTTGTCTAAAGCACGTCTCTGAACATTTAATGTGCAAGATGGTTGCAAGGCTGCTCAAGGAGCTTAATTCATCGAGATCCATTGAGGCTGTGACACAACGGAGTGCCGCGTCCTCTCGAAGTTGCATTTTCATCAACTCTGTGGGTCCTTTGCTCAGTTGAGCCATGGTGGGATGCCAGCCACTTAGCTCCAGTTTTTGAAACAGAAAAACCCTGGAAAATAGCCTTCCCGGATTTTGAGATGAGCTTATCAAATGGGGTCGCGAGTTGCGTAATCGTGTTTACAATTTAGCCATTTCAGGGAAGTTTCACACTGGCATTTGGGTCCATTTTCTGGGAAGATTAGGCTGCCCTTGGAAGAAAGTGCTGGGCGTCAGGGAGGGAGGTTGGCCCGGCACTTGATGCAGATTTATTGCTCTGTGGGACTGTCTCCTCATGTCACTTGAAATATGGTTAAGTGCCAGTGTAAGTCACCACAGTTGAAATTACGAGGCAAGTAAAATAATGCCACTTGTGTATCACAAAGTACTGCCTTATGATAAACTTTAATGCTCTCATATTAGTATATCAATTTATTATTATTTTTTGTTGCAAGCAGTAGAAGCTTAAATCAGCTTAACCAAATATCAGAGAGAATGCATTGGCTCTTGTACTGGCACGATCGGGGTGACTGCGGTGAGTTGGCTGGGTCTTGGGCCTCATGTGATGAGATTCTCTCCCTTACTCTCTGCCTTTGTCAGCTCTGCTGGTGCTCTTTGGCCTTCATTCTCAGGTGGGTGCTCAGACATGCTGAGAGCTTATGTCCTACCAGCTTGGAATATCCTCTAGGAGGAGGTCAAGTTTTCAATTTCCTCTACCCTGACTTCTTTCCTTGGGCTTCTCAAAGACCATTCTATGCTGTGAAGGATGCAATTGCTTAGGTTTCAGCTCTTTTTTTTTTTTTTTTTTTTTTTTTCCTGAAAGAGGGTCTTGCTCTGTTGCCCAGACTAGAGTGCAGTGGTGTCATCATAGCTCACTGCACCCTCAAACTCCTGGGCTCAAGCTATCCTCCTGCCTCAGCCTCCTGAGTAGCTGGGACTACAGGTGCATGCCACCATGCCTGACTAATTTTTCATTTTTTGTAGAGATGGGGTCTTGCTCAGGCTGGTCTTGAACTCTTGAGCTCAAGTTATCCTCCCACCTCAGCCTCCCAGAGTGCTAGGATTACAGGCCTGAGCCACCAGGTCCAGCTTCAGCTCTTTTTATAACAAGCCTCTCTAGTCATGCCTGCCCGCATTTCTTAAGGATGCATGTACGCAGTCTCGTAAGTCTCCAACCTAGTTGATGAAATGCACCGATCCACCTAGAGTCTCACTGGCTTCCTCTCGGAAGGGCACTTACTGAATTCCAGAGCTCCAGGGAGGGGCTTCCCCGGTTACCAGCCTGGGATGCCCTAAACCTTCTCTCCTTCGTGGAGCCTGGAGCACTTCCCTTCCGGCTCCCTCTGCTGCTGCCCATAGGGGAGCGCTTAGCCAAGTGGCCCTTTGAGTATCTAGGCAGGAAGCACTTCAAATCTTGGCTTGATCTCCTGCCCAAGTTGGAGAATTATGCTCTTAGTTACTGTCTGCTGAAGGATGCTCTCCAACCTGAGGACATTATAGGAATCAGGGATTTTCCCACGATGACCTGTGCCGGGTGTGCGGCTGGCGGCTTGAGGATGATTTCAGGCTGATTTCATTTCATCCTGTGTTGACAAAGTGTGGAGACTTTCCTCTCGACATCATCCCGCCCCTCCAGGTGTGCAAGGTTCCGTCTGTTCTTCCAGGGGATTTATAAGAGTATGGGGCCATTGGGAGGAGATTGAGCCCCAGGTCGTTGTTCCTGCCAGCCCTCAGCAGGTGATGGTGTGGGCCGCCCTGGCTTCTCCCCTCTGTGTTTCTTTCTTTTCTGTATTAAGTCACCCAGGCCCCCTCTTTCTGAGCCAGGTGCTCCTGTCTCTCTTTACCTGAAGGTAACTTCAGCTGCTTTCCTACTTTAATTGATTGCTAAGGTGTTACAGATCAGGCTAGGAATCTGACTTCCTCTGAAAAGCTGCCATTGATTGATGAAGCTTTATGATGTTTCAAGGAAGAGCTTCTGCTCAGCAGGTGACCAGGAGCAGGGGTTGAGCAGCCAGGTGGCTAACAGGCACGTGCCCAAGGCAGGCACAACCTCCAGGTACGACAGAGAACAGGAGACCCATTTATTTCTTATCCACGCTTAATCCTGAGTTGGCAAAGGGACTCTGATGGGTGTTGTGAGTTTAGACAAAAAAGCCACCATCTTGACTCTTACCTTTCTCCATGCCAGAGGGGATAGAAGGCTCCGAAATCCCTCCACTAGCAATTGAATGGTCCCTCCAGAACTGACACATGTTGCTTTATTTACCATTCTCATTGGCCAGAATTGATCACATGACCCTACGAGCCAGTGTCTTTAAACTAGACACACACTCTCATCCCACCAAGGGTGTATATTTCTATATCCTGGTCAGAAGGCTCGGAGGATAATTAGAAGAACAATAAAAGATGATTTAATTCACACGGGGATGCTAAGAGTTGAAGGCCAGGTATTTTTTCTATTAAGGAATTGCACTACACATGTGCAGTATACCATTGTGTCACACATATGTGTGTGTGTGAGTGTGGGGGTGGGTGGAGAAGTCAACAGAGAAGTGGAATTTGAATGCGTCCAGTTTACCCTGAGTGTTCTCTGTTGCTCCCTTTACTGGCTAACCAGTCAGTTAAGCAAATAGCTGTTCTTGGCTGGAGACATCTATGTTGTTAGCATGTCTTAGAGATAATATAGGTCTTTGTAGCACAGAAATGGCTGCTATTGCCTAATAAGACATGCAATTGCCATTGATATATCATGTCTTATCAATCTGTGTCTTAGAAACCAGCCAGGCTGATCCAGTGGTGGAGGGACTCAGAGAGCATGATTCAGGGGACAGGTAAAGACGGCATCCCTGCATCCTCATTGCTAAGACGAGGTTATGCTCTGGGCTGAGGAGTCCAAGGAATACATGTATTTACTCTGAGATACTAGAGTCCTGTCGGGGCTTGTTCTAATGCTCTGACTCCTTCCTTACAGAGGGAACCTCAGCACTGTTAGCTGTCTAATGAAGTCCCTTCCAAAGAGGTCCTGGCATAGTCTTATGCTGGTTTCATTTCCAGTAAATCATGCCTCTGGCCTGAAGATCAGGCAGATGTCCTGTGGCTTATCCTTGGGAAAAGTCACCTGGGCCTGTTGATGATAAGCTTGGGAATGCCCAATCAGCATTAATCGTTAAAGGATTAACCTTTGCTCTGTGGACTATGTTTTAGTAAGTGCCACAATGGACGGTTAGCCAATTCCTTTGGGAGAAGCCAGGCCTCCACTAGGCCTTGGATATGGGTATTGTGTTCAACTGAAGTGCCGGCTGCTGGTAAGAAGCCACTCTGCTCCCAAAGCCTGCCCAAATCACGGGTCATCCCCAACGCATGTGTGCTATCTATGTAGACGTTCGGTCTCTTATCTCTAGCTAACTGACAGGACCTGGTTGGCCAGATTTGGCATTTTGGCCTTTGGGAGAGGGCTGCATTTGAGCAAGGCTGATTGAATTGTGACGGCCTCTTTGGTTCTCACACAGGACTCATCCACAAACACTTCTAGATTCGGGTTATCTGAGCAGAGCAGCTCAACCTTTGGCAGAATTGGCATTTGGGGCTGGATGAGTCTTTGCGGTGTGGGGCCGCCCTGGGCATCATAGGATGTTCAGCAGCATCCTGGCCTCCTCCTACCCTGGGGCGACAACCGAAAACGTCTCCAGACATTGCCAGATGTTCCCTGGGGGACACAGTTGCCTCCCGTTGAGAACCACTAGTTTCAAGGTGTTTCAAGGAAGGGAGAGGGAGGCGAGAAACACTCTCGAATGTGGACGTGACAGTGTGAGGTTCTTCCCCCTCCTCTCGGAGATGACAGGAAGTGGAGGGGTTTATTTAGCGTCTTGTAGGGGTGGATAAAAATGTGCGAGAAGGGGAGGGTTTTGCAGGACGTCGGTCTAAAAGTGGAAAAATACGGGACACTGTTAAGGAAGAGCAGGGTCTGAACAGCAGGAGGGGCCGTGAGGTCACGCGGGTATCCTAAGACCGAGTCAGCAGATCCTCCGGGAACCTTGTCGCGGCAAACGAGGAGAGTGGCCTGTGCTGTGGTGTCCAGCGAGGGGCTGACACACGGTGGGTCTCTGCTGTTGGTTGTGCTGGTGAGTCGGGACCCCCAAAGTTTGTCCCCATCTTTCATGTACAAACAGAGAGATTTACAGTAATTCGGGGGGGGGGGAGTCTAAGGATAGGAAGGTTTTGGAGAAAGTCCTCTAAGAAACAGGAGACAGATGGAGACTCTCCAGGGCAAGGGTTTTATGTCAGCGTGTGTCAAGGGACAGCCAGTTCAGAAAAGTTAGGGATCCGGTCTTTATAGTATCTTATGAGACTGAGAAATCCACCAAGTTGTCTTTTGGTAATTGGCCAGGAAATTCACCGACAGCTTCCTGTCTTTGAGAGGAAAGAGTCTTTCCCATTTTGTGGATAATCGCCAGTTAAAATACAGGATGCCCATTTAAATGTGAATTTCAGATAACTCAGGCTTTTTTTTTTTTTTTTTAGTGTAAATATGTTCCATTTCATGTTCTCTATCCCATGCATTATTTGGGACATACTTATATTAAAAAAATTATTTGTTATTTAGCTGAAATTCAAAATTAACTGGGCGTCCCATATTTTTATTTGTTAAATTAGGTCTTTGTGCAATGCCAAGACTGGAAAATGTACTTGGGTCTCCCACATTTGGAATTTATGTTTGGAGACTTTGCGTCCCTTGTGTGCTAATATTGTCAAGCGGAGGGCATCGATTCTGCTAGACTCTCAGTCCGGGGAATGTAACAGATTATCTGTGTGACGTATGGGGCAGCGCACCGGGGGTGTCTCTAATGTTAAGTGTTTGCAAGAACAAGAGGGTTCTTCTGTAAACCCTTAGGGTGTTACTGTTCAGGCGTAGTGTTGATTTTCCCAGTTGAATGAAAATAGGGTACTGTCTTAGTCCATTTTGTGCATGTATGTGCACATGAATGTGCATGTGTATATTGCATGCATGCATGTTGTATGCATGTGTGTTATGTGAATGTGCACTGTATGTGCATGAGTGCTGTGTGTGCATGTGCATTGTATGTGTGTATGAGTGCATGTGCGTGCATTGTATGTGTGCATGTGAGTGTGCATGTGTGTTGTGTGCATGTGCATTGTATGTGTATGAGTATTGTGTTGTATGTGTGTATGAGTGCACGTGCATGCACTGTATGTGTATGAGTGTTTTGTGTGCATGCGTGTTGTATGTGCATATGAGTGCACATGTGTGCACTGTATGTGTGCATGTGAGTGGGTACATGAGTGCACCTATGTGAACATGTGCATGTGTATGAGACACATGTCCTCGGTCATGACAAATGTTACAGCTCAGGAAACTTGTCCTTCCTCTTCCCTTGTCTGGGGCCCTGACCCTTGTCCTCCACCACTGAAGTCTCGGCTCTCAACCATCTCTTCTTCAGAGAGTCCTCCTTGCACTACTTTATCTCAATCCTGTCTGTCCCCATCCTTTGTGCTGTTTTACCTTCAGCTCTGCGTATCTCTGCATCTGCTAGAATGGGCTACTGTGATAACAAACTACCCCAAACCTCTGCATCTGCTAGAATGGGCTACTGTGATAACAAACTACCCCAAACTCAGTGTTTTACGACAATGAAGGCGTATTTCCCACTCACACTGTGAGCCCTTCGAGGTTCAGCTGGGAGACTGACAGTCATCGTCTCTCGGGTGACCAGAAGAGCCCCTCGGCTGACAGTGGCTGGTGGCTGTGGCAGAGAGAAGTAGAGACTCACACTAGTAATGAAATACACTCCTGCGTGGACGGGAGACACAGGTGTGTTGGTGGGACCTGGACACACGGCCCCGCCCAATCTCAAGTGCGGCAGAAGTGCAAACCTTGCGCGTGTTTGGAAAATGGGGAGTTGGCATGTTTGGGAAAGTTCGCTGACGACTACCAAATTCACTGTTGAATAGCTGCCTTATTTTTTTTTTATTTGTTTGTAATATAAGAGAATATAAACTCCAGAAGAGCTCCCTGCTGGTCCCAGAGCTTTGACACACTGTAGATGCTCAGAAATATTTCACCGAGTGTTTGAATAAATTATAGTTCAGAACGTGGAGACCCAGCCAAAGAGGGCAAGCTTGAGAAAGTCTGGTAGACTTGGAGACCGAGTAGACACCCGTGCGTCTTCATCTTCTTTTTATGTCTTCCTGGGTGTGCTGAACTTGATGTTCTGGGACTGCCCTGACTTCAAACATCCGCTTCCCATTAGAAGCTCACACACCTCAGACCGTGTGTTCTCATCCTGCGTTCAGGTCCCCAGACTCCAAGCACCTCTCATTAGGGCGAATCAGCCAGCCTGCATCAAAGAGAGCATCCCAATTATTGCCTTGAGACCGAATGGAGTTTTCAAAGAAATTGGCTTCTCAGGTGCAGACCTGGGAGGTTCGGATCTGAGTGGGGATTTGCTCCTGGGATGTAAGGCCTGAGTCCAGCCCCCTCTGCCCGCAAGCTGTGCTTTGTCCCCTAGCAGGCTTGGGATTCTCCCTGGTGGCATTGGGTGTGCGGGAGACATACTCATGATGTCAAAGTTCAGCTACCGGAATGGCAATCACACGGCCACAGGGCCCCTCATTAGTGCAGCCTGGGCCCAGCCACCAGGACAGATTTCACCTTTCCTTCTATCGTTTCGGGCCAATTAGTGGTCTTGCTCCTCTGAGGGTCTGACCTGGTGCTGGATCTCATTGTTTTCCGGAATCATTGAGAACATGCACCTGTGGGGCTGTTTGTGGGAATAAGATGGACGTGGGGAGAGCGCCAGGTGAATTCTAGGTGCTGGTGCCTGAATCCTACATGAACACAATGTCCCTTTCCCTGGAACCCACAGAAACCACTACCTGAGTGATGCACACAGAGGCCTTCCCCTTCCTGGACCTGCCTGGTCTTGTATCCTGTGACCGGGCATAGGAGCAGGAACAGCCTTGGGGGATGAAAGGCAAAAAATCTGTTTTTATTACCACTACGTCCTGTTAATTCATGTGTAAGTCTGGCTCATCCTTGCTCCTCAGGCCCAAACACGTTTCTCTCAATCAAAACGTGGCAGGGGAAGGATGGGCCCAGTTAGATGGAAGGAATTTCAGGAGTCCTTGGAGAGATGCGGTCGGCAAAGGAGACGTTAGAGAAGTTACATGCACGTAATTCTTCCTAATTGTGGTCGACTTAAGATCTAATTACTTTAGAGTAATTGGCCTATAAGAAAGATTTTGAGGCTGTTGTAATTAATACAATGGGCCGAGTCGGCCATGGGATGGAATCATTGGGTTTTAATTAATTGGTGGCAGGAGGACGCCTGTTTCCCGAAGGAGAGCTCTTCACTTAGGGAGATTTACACACTTTGGGATTACGGGAGCCCGCAAATCCCTCCCATTGACTTTCTACTCTGCTGACGTGTATTGGAAATCTGCCAGGCACATGGAAGGTTACAGGAATTCTGATCTGATTTTTGACTGAATTGACATTCAGAGTGTCAGCCTGTTTGCGAGATTCTCTTAACTCTACTACCTTTCAAGGTTAATGAGGTTAAAGATTCTGTTTGGGTTTGTTTTTTATTATCCCAGAGAGTTTGTCTGTCTCTCTCTTTAAGTTTTGCTCCTTTGCTCTTGTGGTGTCGGCATAATTCTTGGTGACTTGGAGGGGCCATGTGCTTTGGGAGTGATTGACTCAAAGATAGATTTATTATTTCTTAGAGCAATCAGGTAATCATCTGTGATATTCTTGGGAAAGTTGTCTTCATTGTTCTTACCCATTATTGAGTCCGTTATAACAGTACCTGCCTGTGAAACCTTAGCATTTGTGGTTCCTTGTCTAATAATGGCTGAGGAGCTGCTATCATGCTAATACCCACGCAGATAACAGTTATAAACTCTGGCAAAAATGCAAAAAACAGCTACCTGAAGGATGCACAGAGTGGTCAAAAGCAGAAGACACCTGGAAACAGGGAACAACACCATGTAAGTTTCCCATTTTATGGCTTAGGAACTGATGAAGGCCCCTTACAGGGATGCTGAAGCTCGGAAAATTCAGTCTCACTGGCTTGAAGAACCAGAGGCAGAGTTTGGGGTGACCACAACCACTGGAAAGTGAAGGGAGAATCCTGACAAAGAAAGATCCAGAGAAAGGGAGCCCTCAAATTCTGTATATAATCTCTGCTCAAATCTAGGGCCAGCCCTGGAACCACACATGCATTATGAAGACTCCAAGAAGCTCAGGTTAACTGCCTATTTAATAAAAAAGTAATAAGGTGACTCTTTAGAGATACATAACAGAACCCAGTGTCTCTACAATGCATTGTCCAGGATATGATCCAAAATTGCTGGACATAAGGAAGAAGAAAGTGAGACCCACACACTTGAGAAAAAGCAATCAGTGGAGACTGACGCAAAGATGATTCAGACAGTGGAATTATCAGACTAGGATTATAAAGCAGTTATAATTATTTTATATACATTGAGGAGAATGGGCTCACTCACAGTGAAAGGAAAGATATGAAATGGAGAGAACTAGAAACCATGAAAAGAATAAAGTTGAAATTATGGAACTGAAATACAGTCTCTGAAACAGAAAATTTCGCCGGTGCCTTACTCTAGAGGATTGGAGACGATGGAAGGGTCAGTGAAGCTGAAGGTTGGCTGACGGAACTTACTCAATCTGAAGAACCGAGAAGAAAAAACTTGAAAATATTAACAGAGCCTCAGGGCCCTGCTTAAGTCTTCTATGTAGAATTGGAGTCCAAGGAGAAGAGAGAGAAAAGGGGACAGAGAAGATATTTGAAGAAATAATGTTTATAAATTTCCCAATTTGGTGACAGGCGTATACTTGCCACATGACTGAGCAAACTCAGTTCTAGGAATTTGGTTAAGACAAATGAAAACATATGTCCATACAAAGGTTTATGTGCACGTGTTCATAGCAGCATGTTCATTTCCAGTGTAGCCAACATTTGGAAAGAACTCACATGTGCATTGACTGATGAATGGGTGAACAAACTGTGCCCTCTTCATGCGACGGACGCTACCCAGCGACAGAAAGGAGCTTGCTGCTGACGGACTTGCGAGCATGGATTAACCACAAAAGCCTCGTGTTTAGGAGAAGGAAGTCGGGTACACACAACTACATGCCGTGCGATTCTTATTTATATGAAATTCTAGAAATGGCAAAAGTGGAGCCAGAGGATGTACAGCAACAGTTGTTGGCGTGTGGGAATGTGGCAGTGTGTTGTCGGAACGGGAGCACGAGGGCGCTGTGCAGGTGGCGGGAAGGTTCTGTGCTTGACTGCGGTGAGAGTAACGTGACTCCGTGTGTTTATCACAACCCATCTATGTTTTTAAAATAGGTGAATTTTGTTGTATGTAAATTATATTTCAATGTAACTTGTGGTTTTTGCCATGAAGCTCTCATAAGAGGACTATGATTTTTGGAAAAAAAAAGACTTTATCAAACACTAATCAGCTCAGTGCACAATGAGAGGTTGAGAGAGAATTGAGAAGCCATTTCTGGCTTCGGTATGTTGAAATCTTGGCTTCAGTGTACTGCCTGGATCTCACGCTGGCCTGAACTTCACAGACTAAGGTATAGCTGTTTGCAAGGGCAGGGCTTGGGTCTTATACCTTTTTATTTTATACACACACACACACACACACACACACACACAGAGAGAGAGAGAGAGATAGATAGATAGAGAGAGAGAGAGGGGGGGGGGAGAGTGATGGAGTCTTGCTATGTTGCCAAGGCAGGGTCTCAACTGGGTCTTATATCTTTCTTGTATGCTAGTACCCTATTTTTAAAGGTTCTCAATAAGAAGAAGATTCTTGCCCCAGGAGCATTGAATGCCAAATAAATTAGGATTCAAATCTTATGTTTGGCTTTTTGAGATTCCAGCATATCATGGCTTTGCTACTCCAAACTTTTTCCAGGGCAGAGGGAGGGAAACTCTTTTGCAGGAAAATTCTCAAACAGAATTTTTCCTAAGCCATTGTGAAGGGTAATGCTGAAGCCCATAGATGAATATCTACATTGGAAGAGAGGGACATGAGTGAGGAGTGGATAGAGCCAGGATTGGGCAGGAATGAGACCTCAGACATAGGATCACAATGTTAGAGGCTAAGGAAGCTGAAGAGGTGTTGCGCTAAGTGTCTTTACTCTGGGGTTCACAGCTCACTCATCTGGACGTGATATATTTATGGAGTACCGCTATGGGCCAGGTACCTGCCTAGGTGCTGGGCCTAAGGCAGGGAACATGCAGACAAAATCCCTGCTCTTACTGAGCTTCCAATCTACTGGACAGAGATAGCCCATACAAAGGTAAATAAATAAAACGTTAAGCACTGTTGAGAAAAAGCTGGTATAGGAGATGGGTCTTTCAGCAGGATCACCAAAGACCCCCCGAACCAAGTGCTGGAGGCGAGGGAGTGGGTGGTATGGCTGTCGTGGGGAAGGGTGGCCCAGCTAGCAGCCTGAGCTAGTACAAAGGCCCTGAGGCAGCAGTGTGCCTGCAGCTGGAGGAACAGTAAAGAGGCCAGGTGGCTTGAGCAGAGTGAGTGTGGTGGCCCAGGTGTTCAGGGAGGTATTGGGCCATGGGGCTAAGGGGACCAGGTTGTGTAGGGCCTTGTAGATTTTTGTAAGGACTTTGGCTTTCATGTGAATGAGATGAGAATTCCTCAAGGCTTTGGACGGAAGAGTGAAGAACACCTGACCTATGTTCTAGCACTGTGTCTGCTGTGTAGTGATAACAGGCTGGCGGGGGCAGGGGCGGGGCGTGAGCAGAGAGATCGTTAAGGAGGCTATCGCAGTAACCAAGGCGAGAGATGATGATGACTTGGCCCAGGGTAGAAGTAGTTGACATGGTGAGAGTGAAGGTGTTTTTTAAAAATATATTTCCAAATAGAACTGACAACCTCTCTGTACACATTAAATGTGGGCTGTTAAAGAAATAGAAGAGTTAAGGATGACCAAGATTTGGATCTGAGTAACTGGAAGGATTGGAGGGAGTTGCCTTTAATGGTGATGGAGAAGATTGCAATGAACATCGTGATTTTATCCCTTCTAACTCCATCCCTTTGTCTGAGAGCAGTGAATTCTCCTAGTAAGTCGAGTCAGATATCTGGGGCCTTTCAATTTTGCTCTAGGTGGGCCTGAGCAGTCTTCCGAGCTAGCGTTCTGCAGGTGGCTCATCTTGAGCCTGATCTTTGTAGGTCAGCCACGAACAAAGCTCTGGTCTGTAATTGTTACCGTCTCTTTGATGGAGAGCCCAGTGTAATCCTTTGTGCATCTCGCTGCTCCTGTATCTCAGCAGGGAAGAGACTGGGCCTGGAATAAACTGGTCCTGATTACAGCAGCAGCTGCCAACTGGCCCCTGGTGACCAGCGTAGCCTGCAGGGTGCTGGCCTCACAGGAGCCCTCCATGGCCACCTGGAGAAACCCAGCTGACCAGCTTGCACAGGGCATGACCCCAGCACTCCGGTCTCAGCAGCCGCTGTCACTTGGAGGAGTGGACTAGGCCATTAGGCACTTAACGAGGCCCTTCCCAGCACAGGCGCAGAGCGATCCCGGGCACCACGACAGGAGGAAGGCTTTCCCTTGGAAGCAGACCCTTTGAAAAGTAGGAAGAGTTTTCTGTGTGTGACTCTGCCCTTTCCCTTCCCTGTACGTATATGTAACTGGCGCAGGGCTGGGGACATCGTGATCTAGTGGCTTTGCATGTACGAATAAATGAATTAGTGTTACGTTCACTCCATTCCAGCGTGGACTGCGGACTCAGACAGGTGGTGGATCTTGGGTGCTCCACTTGGTAGCTGTGCCACCCGCCTGCGCCAGGGCTTCCCTGTGGTGTAGTGATGAGTGCCGCTCACCACTCCCGCCGGGCGTGCAGGGGGATGGCCCTGCTGGCCCTGTGGGCCTGTCCTCGCTCCCAGGCCAGAGCGTTCCGCAGCCAGCCTTTCCCTTTGGGTTGGAGATGGAATGTTCTAGATGCAGAACAGAGTGCATAATGTGCACCATCTGTGTAAAATCGAGGCGCAGCCTCACACTTGGTCATGCTTGTAGATGCACAGACTGCCCCTGGAGGGTTAATAAGGGAGCTAATGGCTTTGGTTGGCTGAGGGGCGTGGAGTTGGGAGGGCAGCTGTGGAAGTTCTTTTAGACTTTCCGAATTTTGAATCCCGGCAATGCATCATTTATTCAAAAGTTAACATTATGTTATAAACAAAAATCAGCTGAATAAACAACGCGTTTTTGAATAAATAACACATTGCCGGGATTCAGAATTCAAAAAGTTCCACTCTGGGTTGGCGCCATGGAAGTTTACCCCGGGGAACCCCGAGGACGGTAACAGGATCCAGTACTTGGTCCACCGGCTGCGTCTGGAGTCTGTCCCCGTTTCTCATGTCAGTTGGCGAGGGTTTGTCTTTCCTCTTTACGAAGACCTAAATGTAAATGGGTTGCAGTGAGAAATCCACGGGTCAGTTTATAGAACAAGAGTTTCCCTCCAGGTTGTGGTAGGAAGAAAGAGAGACGACTCTGAAAAGTTGTATTTGGGAACCTGGCGTAAGATGATTTCTAAGCCGTCACTTGCTGGAAGGGTTTTGGGGATGTTGTCAGAAAGGCAGAGGCAGAGGGAAAAAAATAATTGTGGCAATTGTCTGAGCTGTCTCCAGGCTTGTCACAGTGGTGCTGATAAAATCAAATAAGCTGGGAGTGAGGGTGAGTTGTTAGCGTGAGAAATAGTCCCGGATTTGGCAGCTGTGAAAGTGGAGGTGCCTCAAGTGTTTGCTCATTATCAGGATTTATTGTTTTCAGCTCTGGGAAAATGTTGGTAAGCAAAAATAAGGGCGCTTGCACCAGCCTGCAAAGTACTTGAACATTTTTAAAAACGGGAAAGGAAGACTATGACATCGTTTTCCCGTGGTTGAGAAGTGGGGCAATGGGTTGGCCGGCTTACTGTGTGCCGGTTTAGGAGTCAGATGGAGAGATTCTGGGAGTGTTTGTACCAGAAAAACGTATCTGAGATTTAAACAAAAGCAGAATAAATCAAACAAGAGAGCAGAGGATGGGAACTTTCTATTTTTAAGTAAATTATTTTCTGATGAGAGAAAAGTATAGAAAATAGTAAAACACTCATTTGCCCACCCCCTGCTTTTTAAACTCTTGCTATTTGGCTTTATTCCCTTCAAATTTTAAAAGACATATGTTACAGATGTCGTTGGAGCCGTATGTACTTCTCGTTGACTCTTTCTCCTTCTCGCAGGCAGACATCATCATTGCTATGCATGTTTTCATAGTTGTTAATAAGAACTGTATAAAGAACTGTTGCCTATAGTGTTTACCATTTTTTATTAAATGTATTACACTGTGGATATGCTTTTTTGCAACTTGTTTTTTCCTTTCATTTTTTTCTACTAAAAAAATTGAGATATAATTAACATCATAATTAACATCATCTTTGTTAAGTGCACAGTTCAGTGGTTTTCAGTATATTCATGAAGTTGTGGAATCATCCTGGCTAGGTAATTTCAGAGCATTTTCATCACCCCCTAAGGACACTTTGTAACTATTACCAGTCACCTCCCCAGAAGTGCTTGGCAACCACTCATCTTTGTCTTTTTTTGGGGGGGGGGTGGACAGAGTCTCACTCTGTTGCTTGGGTTAGAGTGCTGTGGCATCAGCCTAGCTCATAGCGACTTCAAACTCCTGGGCTCAAGCAGTCCTCCTGCCCCAGCCTCCCCAGGACCTGGGACTACAGGTGTATACTACCACGCCTGACTAATTTTTTCTATTTTTAGTAGAGACAGGGTCTTGCTTTCACTCAGGCTGGCCTTGAACTCCGGACCTCAAGTGATCCTCCCGCCATGGCCTCCCAGAGTGCTAGGATTATAGGCGTGAGCAACCACACCTGTCCTATTTCCATAGATTTCTATCACTGTCTTGGTTCTTGTTGAAAATAAGTATAAATGTAAGGGTATGAAGATGGTTCATGGAATCCAAGAAAAAGGACCACAGTGGGTGCCAGGGGCTGGGATCAGGAAGTAGAAATCCCCCAAGAGATTCTGGGAATATGTGCTCTAGTTTCTACTTTATCATTCTCACTCTGATCTATCTTTTTTACTCTGGTTGGTAGAAGAGGTCACTGCTTCTCCACATTTAAAATTACTGGACATTAATTCAAAATTAATAACATAGTAGTGGGAATGATTAAACAAAGTATAGGCCTGGCTGTGTTCAGCACAGTGATGGGGAGCTGCAAGCTCTGGGTTGTCTATTGAGCTTTACCAATCAGCCAGCAATGAGATAAAGGAACCTCATTTATTGGACGATTTCCATTTGACATGGCCCTAGATATATTTTTTAAAAAGTTCTATATAGCAACTTGATCATAGAACGCCAGAAATCAAACTGATAATGAGACTGTTTTGAATCCTAAAAGACTGTAAGTCCCTGATTTAGAGTTGTGGCTCTTAAATGTTTTCAAAACCTAGACATTTGATTGCCAGCCACTGCCTGACTTGTCAACCTCAAACAGGCTTTCCATAGCATGCTCAGAGGAAGCTGAACTGCCTTTGAAAAAGCAGAAATGAGGAGGCAGTGCCTGGATTTTGTAAGATTGCAGAAGTAGATGATTTATTCCTGCCAGATTCCAAGAACCAGCCATAGATCGTGATGCAGAAAGTTGTGTGAGAGGCAGAGAGATGGACGAAGACCTCTGCTCCATCCAAAGGATCTGTGAGCAGGAATTTGCTCCGTTCTTCTCTGGGAGATGGTGTTTCTGGGGACTTGGGGAGCGCTAAGGATGTGAGGAGAAGGGAAAAAGGGGCGATGAGGAAACTCTGTGCAGTGGGGCTGTAGTGGCTGCCTGTCATGCAAACTCATTCCTCAAAGCTCAGCTCCAGCCCACCCTCCCCAGGAGAGTTCCCTGGCTTCGCCCACCTACGGCAGGGCTGTCTCCTCCCCACACGTGGAGCTCAGTCTGTCTGGCTGCACTCAGCACATGCTCCTCTGAGACTTGCTCAAATTATTGTTTGATACTCATCGATTCATTCATTCATTCATTCAATAGATATTTAATGAGCACCTACTATGCCCCAGGCAGTGTTCTAAGGGCTGGGAATACATTAAGCTAAACAGGCAAAAATCCTTACTTTCCTGGCACTTACAGCCCTCCTCTCTCTGACAGTGGAAATAATAAAAAAAAATGGCAGTATGTTGGAAGGTAAAAGCTACAGCAGGATAAGGGCATCAGAAATGCAGGGATGGGGATGGAATTTCAAATGGGGAGGTTGGAGCAGGCTTTATTGAGCAGGTGGTATTTGAACAAAGACTTGAAGGAGGATGTTCTTTCCTATTTAGCACCTGTGTTCATGCTGATGGTTTGGGATACAGTTTTCCTATGATTTTTTTTTTTTAGCTTAAAATAGATTTACTCATTTACTCAACAAACACTTGTTGAGGATCTGTTTGGCTTCTATTAATTTTCTCAGTTTCAACTCAAATGTCAACTCCTTACTCCTGAATATTGCTTCATTTTTCCATTGTGTTCTGTTGTAATTTATCTTCTATTTTAAGATGAACAATGACCATTTTTTAAACTTGTGATTTTTGAATTTTCAAAAATGGAAGAATTTTAATTTTAAAAAACCAAATTTAATTCTTCCATTTTATTTTCATGATAGCATTTAACATGACATGGTCTGACCTTATGTATTTACCTGTCTAGTAAGACAAGGGTCTTGTCTGTTTTTCAACCAGTGATCTTCAGTGCCTAATACATAATGGGTGGCCAAATAAATGTTACTGAATAAATGAAAGTCCCAGGTGCTACAGTGACTGTGATGCTATAATAGGTTTTAGCCTTCGAGGAACTTACATTCTAGCCATGGTGACAGATGCGTCTTCTCTAAGCAGAGTATATAAATGTACTAAGAAAAAAATATGGTGTAAGACTCTACTGACTGGTAGCTTCTTGTTTCCAAGGACACAAATGACATCCTCCAGAAGTTTGTAGGGTGTGTGTTGGATCTTGTAAGTATGTTCAATTACCTAAAAACAACAACAACAACAACAACAACAAACTTACTGAACTGCTACAGTTTTCCAGGCATCACGCCAGCGCTGTAGCCAGAGCAGCGGTGATACAGGTACATCTTTGTCCTCGTGGAGTCCACAGTCCAGAGCAGGACAGAGGTTCAGTCTCACATTGTGTTTACTGAGAGTCACCAGCAATTCCTCTCCCAAGACACTTATTTGTTCAATGTCATCATCATTCAGTGTTCATCTTGCTTTTTGGTCATTTTTAAAACATTAGAGCCCAGATAAAGGCTCATAAGAAAAAAACACACCTGAGACCAGATATAGCCTCTCTTGTCCTATCTCTAGAAATACTCATCTCTGCCTTATAGCTTGGAACCGTCTACAAGCTGATGAAGAGAAAAATAATCCATGTAAATGATACAACTTGCTGGAGGGCAGCTCAAGCTTTGCAACTCTGCATTTCTCTTTCTTTATTTCTCCCTCTCTGCTTCCTCCTTCCTGCCCCTCCTCCTATGAAGCACCTGTTGCTGCCATCAAGGGTGACACGGCGGGAAATGGCTGGGTGTGGTCCCTGGAGACACGCTGCTGGGTTGAGTCCCCTGTCCATCACCCTGGCCCCCCATCCCTCTGACTGGCATGTCAGGGCTGCAGCCACACTGTGCGCTCACAGGCTGTCTCGCCCCTCCGCAGGGTCCCAGAGAAGAGGCTCAGCTTTTATTAAAGACAAAGTTTCCATGGAGAGTAGGGAAGCAAGACCTTTTGGAAGGAGGCTGCATGCTCTGGCTTAAAGGAGAAACAGCCAAGCAGTGGGGCCACTTCATGCCGGACACACTCACACATGTGTTCACACATGTGCACACATGCTCTCTCTCTCACACATGTACACACACTCACCTGCGGTTCTCCATGCCAGGGAAAAATGCCTAATGACTATCTCATGGCTGTACCACTTGTCCTGATTCCTCAAAGGCAGTTGTCATTATTAAATCGAGAGAATCATGAAGCACTTTTCTAAATTCGAAAGGCTTAATCAAGAATAGATCAGGAGCAGGTGAAATTAATAGCCACGTGCCCGTTTCCACAGACGTGGACTTATTAGCGAGCACGCTCGCTTCCTAGAGCAAAAGACTCCCTTCCCCTGGCTGGAGGGAAATTACTTTAAAAAACCTTATGTAAAAGTGACTCTGACTTAATGGTTCTTCCATCCATCGGTGGACTTGGGCAGAGTCCCGTCGTGGTCCAGCTCCTGGGCTGTGGGTCGGAGAGGAGGAGGACGCCCCACGGCTGAGCGGAGCCGAACCCCCAACCCAGACTCTCCCCTCTGCCCAGGGACTGACACCTCTCTCCACTCCCCCCAGGGCCACAGAGCCGGTTGGTGGGATGGAGTGGCTGGTGGCAGTGGGAGTTATGCTGCATTTCTCTACCCACCGGGTTTGCGGTTTCTTGGCGCTGATTTTTCTGAGATCTGAGTGCCCAGGAGGTGTGAGAGTTGGCTCCTTGGTTCCAGGTGCAACACACGGTGCAGCCCAAAGAGAAATTGAAAACGTGAACTGACAGGACTGGGTGTCTCCTATAGGAGGAGACTGACCAGATGGACATGCAGAGAATCCCCATGACCACGGAAGGGACGTGAGGCTGGACGCCCTGGGTGGGAATGGGGGAGGGGCTGACTGTGGCTGAGAACTGAACACCTGAGTTCCTGAAACCCCTTTGCAAGTCAAAACTCAGCCCTTAATCTCTCCTTTCCTTGCCTTTCAGGAGAGATACCAAGGTAAATAGGGACCCCTGGTGTGGGGGTTCCCATGTGTACACACTTGCAGTCCTCTTGTGAGTCCAGGAGTCCTTATTATTCAATGCACACATTTTCTCCCCCGTGCAAAATGACTTGTACCAGTAGATACTTGAGGGTTCATAGCTCCCATGTGCCCACACCCAGCTCATGCTCAGTTGGGGCCACCTGGCCACGTTTGCCACGTGTGTCTCTGATGGTTTTGGTGTCATCACAGTATGAATTTATAGTACTGGATAGTACATGAAGGAAGTTACCAGCCATTCCCTCATTCCATCCCCATAATTCTACTGAAAGTGGGCAGACAGGCCTTTTTGTTATGCTCCCATTTTCCAGGTGAGAAAGCTGAAGGCTGGAGGGGCACATGTGACTTGCCTGGGGTGCAGAGCAGGTCAGCAGCCTCCACTTGCTCTGTCCAGCATGGTAGCCACTGGCCATGTTAAGTTACTGAGCACTCAGAGTGAGGCTAGTGTGACCGAGGAACTGGATTTTCAATTTGATTTATTTAAAAATTTGATTTATTTATTTAAAAACTAAAATTATTTAGTTTAAATTGAATGTAAATAGCCATCTGTGGCTGGTGCCCACTATATTGAGCAATATGGTATCTGAGAATTTCTTAGAACCTTGGCTAAGTGGGAAAAAGGCTAGGTGTGGCCAATTCTGTATGGAGTCTAATGTGGTTTGATTTGGGGTAGAATTTATCAGGCATCCATGCAATTTATTTTTGTCAGTGCCATCGCTATATCCAAATGTGCCCCTGGTACCTCCCGGCACGCACAAGGAAGCAGATGGCTGTGGTTTCCCGGCTGGGTTATTACAGAGTCCCCTCTTTTGGGGGAGCTGTCCATGGTAGGAGGATTCCGCTGGCAGCAGGCGGCAGGTGTTTTTATTGTGAGTTGTGGGTCTAGACTGCAGACCTTGCCCAGGCCCTCAAGGGCAGGCAGGAGGCGTCTTGGGCTTTTTTGGTCCTGGCAGGCCTGTTGGCAGAGAAGGAACAAGCTAGTGTGTGTGACTCAGGCCTTGGAGAGCCAGTGACTCCGTGGCTCCGCTAAGTAAAGCTGGATTCAGGTGATGGAAACGGTCTTACGGAACAGGAGTCACTCACAGTCCTGTGTGGGGTGGCTTTTTTGTTTTAACTCTGTTTAGTGACTTCACTGTCAGTGCGGTAACCTGCAATTCCAAGTCCTTGCCAAGGACGAGAGGCTCCCTGTGTATGAAAATATGAAGAATAGCACTTTGTCTTTTCACTTATACACAGCCCACCAACCTTTCCCTCTCCCAAACACACATCCAATGTTGTCACTCATGAATTAAGGCAGGTGGGATTTCCTCACGTTACATCTAATTCCAGTTTTGTCTGAGGAAATTAAGAATCGAGTGTAACACCTTATTATGTTGCTCAGGGATTATGTAATAAACCGTTTAATCGTAAGTCCTTTCTTGGGTTCCTGATTCTTCCAGAGCCTGTGAGGTCTCCACTGTTCTCCCCAAATTCTTAAAGCTCAGAGTTTGAACCACTGGGTGATAAACACACGGCTAAGTAGAAGCAGAAATAGCCAGAATACAGGGTGGGTTTCATGATTGGGGTAATGGTGAAGGCAGATGAGATGGACATTTCCTGTGTGGGGGGCTCAGACCGTGGCGTGTGCATGCTGGGTGGGGGAGGGGACAGTGGTGCACGGCGTGGTCAGGGGTGAGATGGGTCTGAGCGACTTGCTCCGTGTGGAAGAGTCTGTTTTCACAGCACAGAGCCCCGAGGGTGGGTCGTCAGCCCATCCCGAGGGGTGGGCTGTTGAGGGACAGGCTGGGAGTTGGGCTGTGTTGATGCGGCTGAGTGCCGTGTTGAGGGCGGCCATCACTCTCTTGGTGGACAAAGAGGAATGCGGCCATTTGTTGCATTTTTGACGTTCTGCTGAGTTCTGCGCTTTAAACTGAACTTTAACTTGTGTTTGTTTCCCAGAGTGAATGGCTCCATCTACGAGCTCTTGCAAGTGGACTTTGGGATCGATAACAGCAGTAGCCTGGCTGGGGCCCAGCAGATTACCTGGCAGGTAGAGTACCCAATTGAGGACTCCATGAGCGAGCTGGTCGTCTCTGAGATCTTCGTCAGCCAGACGACCTTCGTGGGCATCGTCCCTCTTGCAATGGTAAGAAATCAGGGGCTTCAGAAAAACCGTCATGAAAGTTTTCTTTGAATTATTTTAATATTCAAAGAAACATGGAGCATTGTGTAATCTGTTATTTCTCATGCACCTGATGCGTGTTGTTTAAACGAGGAAAATATACTTATATTGCATTTTATATACCTGCTTTTCATAATGGCTCCTTGGAAACCATTTAGGGTCTACCGTGGAAATCCCTTTTCATTTGTGGATATTGCTGAACCGTTTCCTGGGGAGCCCTTGTTCTTTATTGTCTCAATCTGCATGCATATCGGGACCGAGTACTGCCCTGAGTGAAGACGGTGCCGTTGATTCCGGCTCAACCTGGATCAGGCTGAGGCTGGGTCATCTCTTTACTCCATGTCCTTGTGGTTTCACTCTAGTCAGTTCACTGTGGGTTCTGAAGCTGCCGCCTCCTCCTCCCCCTCCTCCTCCCACCTCCTCCTGTCCCCTCCCCAGCCTCCCATCCCCTTCCCCTCCTCCTCCTCCCTCCTTCCCCTCCTTCACCCCTTTCCTTCTCTTCCTCCCCTTCCTCCTCCTCTTCTTCCCCTTCCTCCTATTCTTCCCCTTCCTCTTCCTCTCCTTCTTCCTCCTCCTCCTTTTCCTTCTCCTCCACCTCTTCCTCCTTCTCTTCCTTTTCCTCTTCCTCCTCCTCTTTCTCCCCCTCCCACCCCCCCTTCCTCTTCCTCCTCCTCCTTCCAAAGGAAGACATGGGAAGACCTGTGGTAACCAACCCTGGACCACTCTGCATCAAGTGCGGGTATTACATATCTACAGAACAGCCTCATTGTTGTGTCAGAGTCTAACTAGAAGCAGAAACCCCTTCATAGAAAAGAGCAATTTTAAATGGAAGGACTTAGTATTCAGGAACTAAAGCAGAGGAGAAGCTAGACATGGGACAGAGGAGAGCCAGGCGACCCTAGTAGGGGTGGGAAACTGCTCCCACCCACAGGCCAGAAGGGGGAGGGGGCCATCCCAGAGCCCGGGGCCTGGGGTCACTGCTGAAGCCAGGACCTCGGGCAACCAGTCCGCTGATGGGTTGGGCGGCGGGAGACACTGTTGTAGCGCGGATGCTGCCGGGGGCGGGACTGGGAGCGGGTGGGGGTTACCTGCCTTCTGCCTCCCTCCTCCTGCCCGTGTCCTGCTGCTGAGATGGAAGCTTAAGGAACACCTTCTTTAGGGGTCAGCACTGCTGTGACCCAGAACCGATGGGGGAGGCGGGGGATGGATCCGAGGGCAGACAGGCCCTGCCGACACCCCCTCCTGCTGGTGTCATGCGCGATGTGCCTCTCATGAAACACACTTGGTCTGTTCCTCAGGGGCTCGCACATTCCGGACACAGCCGCGCCAGTCTCGTTCCTGCTCAGGTTTTCTTACGGCTCCCCCAGCCCTGGGTGCTCCACCCTAGCCGGTTCCTCATGGCTTTTCACTTTTCAGGTTGGCTCTTGGAGAGGCCATTCCTGCTGCCCTGGCTGCGTTAGTCTCTTCCTCTCTGTTTCCACTCATGTGTCCTCATCTTGTAGATCGTGTCATTGATGTTACCTTACAGTTCTGGAGCCCAGACATCCTAAGTAGGCTCACTGGGCTGAGTCCAGGTGTCAGCAGGGCTGTGTTCCCTCCGGAGCCTCCAGGGAGAAGCCATTCTGTGCCTTGTCCAGCTTCTGGAAGCTGCTGCAGTCCTTGGCTTGTGGTTCCTCATCAGTCCCGTCTCTGCTTCCATCATCACGTCCCCCTCTCTGACTCTCCTTTCCCTCATAAGGACCCCTGTGGTTACACTGGGCTCACCCAGTTAATCTCAGGAGAGTTAAGGCTCTCCATCTCATGAGCCTTAACTTAACCGATCTGCCTAGAGTGAAATTCGCACTCCACGGCTCATGAGCTGCGTGATATCGGGCAAGTCACTCGACTTCTTTGAAGCTCAGGCTCATGTTGCCTGCCTTGCAGAGTTTTGGGAGGATTAAATGAGATACTGCAGGTAAAGTGTTTGCATGTTGGCCTGACATATTGGGTGCACTCAATCATATTTAGCTATTATTACTTTTATCATTGCCATTGTGTTATCTAGCCAAGGGTAGGTATAGCTGTCAAACCTCAGGAGAAGGCCACGCAGAAGTTCGTCCTCAGGATAGCTGATGGAGTCTCCTACTGATCTGATGGGTCAGGCACAGCCAGAGGACTTAGGGTGTGCTCACGGTGGGTACAGGGAGAGCGAGAGGATCACAGAAGGTTTGGGAGCCCGTGGAGGGGGGGGTCACCTACTGTTTGGGAGAGTCAGGGAAACATTCACCCCTCTTTTCTTCCTTCCATCCCTCCATCCACCCTTCTGTGCTCCTGTCCATTTATCCAACCAGTTGCTACACAACAAACACCTATGCTGCATATATTATGTGCTGGATTCATCACTCTTTGGTGAACGGAAAGAGAGAAATGGAATGGATGGAAATTTTGGAGTTGAAATCACCAGACCTTGGGAGCCATCTGTGTGTAATATTCCCCTTCCTAGCAGAGCAGCACAGATGGTCAAAGACTTCAAAACTACTTCTTATAAAGGCTGGTCCAAGGGGAGGAGTGTTGCAACCCGGGCAATAAGGATGCTTTCTGCATCATTTTGAACATCTCTGAAGTCTTTCTGCTGCCTTCCCTGTGGTTGAGAAATGCAAACTAACGTGTCTGTTTCTACTCTCTTCTTTTTTTTCCCTATGAAAGCATGAGTTTTCTTTTTTCCCTCCACAGCGTCTCTTCTCTTAGGTTTTATGCCCAATTACTGAGTGTTGAGCTTAGAGGTTTATTTCAGTGGGCGGCTTGGACTTTATGGCTGGAACCCACCCTTCAACTACCGTTTTTAAAACTAAAAAGCCCAGCTCTGCGCATGCAGATAAAAAACACATTATCTCTCAGAAAGGTTGGAATAAAAAAAAAAAAATGAGCACACTTGTGAGTTTCCAGGCAACTGGGAACATGAGCTCAGCACAGACTAGAGCCAGAGATAATCAGATTCCTTTTTAGTCATGTTGGCCTGAAACCTTACAACAAGGCCCGGGCACAAATACTTCTTTATTTCAAACAGTGTTTGTGTGCCTGTTCCGTGCCAAGCGCCGTTCTAGTGAATAGCGGCAAATAAAGCAGAAGGGGGCTCGGCTCTCATGCTTACATTCCCGGGGAGGGGCCGATGAATGCGAGGAACATATACAGTTGACCCCTGAACAACGCAGGGGTTGGGGGCTCTGAGAGTCCAGGCGTAACCTGACTGCCCTCAAGCTTGGCTGCTAACAGCTGCCTGCTGACCACAAGCCTTGCCGAGAACGTAAGCAGTCGATCCACACCCACTGTGTATGTTATGTGGATTGCATACTGTATCCTCACGAGAAAGTAAGCCAGAGAAGAGGAAATGTTACTGGGAAAATCACACGGAAGAGAAAACGTATTTGCTATTCAGTAAGTGGAAGTGGAGCCTCATTAAGGTCTTCATCCTCGGGGGCTTCACATGGCTAGGATGAAGAGGAGGAGGGGGAGGGCTTGGTGGTGCTGTCTCAGGGGTGGCAGAGGTGGGGGCAGGAGAGGCAGGCGCGCTAGAGATGGGGGTGGGCATGGAGAGAGAGGATTCTCCAGCTTGGATGAGGACGTAGGGTCTCAGGAGCAGGGGCCCCACCCTCTCCCTCCCGGCTGTGCCTCTGAGGCCACGGAAGAAGTGGATGCTTGTCGCCCCAAGAGGGGCTGTACCCCTCGAACCTTGAAGAAGACCCCCAGGCCCCATGCCTGTCTTGGACTTGGACTAGGAGGGCACCAGCAAGTCTCAGGATGGGCAGGGAATTCCCGCCGCTCCTTTTCTTGAGCGATAACTCGGGCTTCCTGATTGCTGTTTGTCAAGAAGCAGAGCTTTGCATGGATTTGAGCCGGCCACAATCCCAGATTCCCAAGGGGCAGCCAATATAAGGCAGTGCAGGGTTGGAGTCCGGACTCTGGACCGAGTACATGTCCCGGTGCTGACCCTTGGCTACATGACCCTGTGTAGTGACTTCACTGTTCCCTGACTCCTTCTCATGTGTGGAATCAGCCCGGGATTGCCATGGTTGGAAGTCGCAAGTGGGAGTTGCTCACATAGAGCCTGGCATGAAATCGGCTGTTGGAACCCAGGTGCGACTGTCATTAGTTTGCAGTGGTAACCTGCATGGCAGAGAACAGAGGTGATTTCTGACATGGTGCCATCTGGGCTCACTGGATAGGACACGATGCAGGTGTGATGTGCAGAGATGTTATCTCAACAGGTGTCTGCGGAGCACAGGGGGACCCTGCGGGGGGCCCAGGGTGCTAAGCAGTTGACCCCAGCCTGGGAGGCAGGGGCTGCATTTCAGAAAGGCCTGGTTCCCTTTCCCTTTCATACCTGAGGCAGCTGCTGCTTGCTCCCATGGGCAGGCGGGGGACAGGCTCTTCCCACCCCCAGCCGGGGCAGGCAAGGCCACACGAAGCTGTTTTTATCTGACTTGATGGCACGAGGCTACAGTCTACTCACTTTCTCTGAGCATCCTGGCTGCCGGGCCAGTGGCTGCGATTTACTCTGCTCGCCTCATTGTAACTCCTCAAGGACCCGGGAGGCCCCTTATGTTCTCAGAATGACTCTGCCTCGTGGCCCCAAAGTCCGACAGTGGACTTGAGTCTTGGACAGCTCCGGCTTCCTGTGCAGAGCCTTTCCCTGCCTCCCCCTGTCGCGCCCGCCTCGCCAGCAAGGAAGACGCGGCAACCGGAGTTCTTCTGACAGCGCTTTAATGGGGATTGCTTAACTGGTTACATGCGGAAGACGCCGAGGAGCTCTCGGAGCGGGCTTATATAGGCACTAAGTTCATTAGGCAGAATCTGATTGGCTCACACAAGAGCCCTCATTAGCATACTTGATGAGAGACAGGAAAAAGCCCCTACACCTGCGCGGTTCACCCTGTTTATCAGTCTTGTAGTATGGGTGTGACCAGGAAGCCGGCGCCATCTTGCAATGGCGTTAACACCGCGCCCCACATCCCCCACCTCTGTCTGTCCTTCCCTCGTTCACACTGCTGGGACGCAGGGGAGGCGGCCTCTGTCTGTGGAACCTGCAGCCGTGCGGGGGACACTTGACCCAAGGAAGGCCTAGCGGGCCTCACAGGGGTCCCCAGGGTCTGTCCCAGCTTTGGGAGGTCATAAGTAGGAGGGCACTGCAGAGAGTTTTGAGTCCGTTTCCTGTCCTTTGTCTTTTGTTTTGTTTAAAATTGAACCGAGGAGTGCTTGTTCCATCTTCTTTAACCATCAGATGAGGCTTAGGTGCCCCTGACCATCCAGTGCCTTCCCCAAATTAACTGTGGTCATTTTATTTATTTTCGTCCAGAACTTTATCTTCCTGTGTATCTATATCTGCACACATATGCGGGGCTGCAGACCAGACAGGGCTCTGCTTTGTGTGGGCTGAGCTTTGAAACAAGTGGCATTATCCAACCATATGTCTTAGAGGCTTTTTGTGCCCGTGTGAACAGAGATGTTTGTAAAATCTTCTCTGTAGTATTCTGCAGTGGGCTATTCCACAGTGTCCATTTTGTTTTTGTTTTTTCCGTTTCCCGATTGATGAATACTAAGGCTGATTCCCTTCCTTCCTGCCCGTGACGTGTCCCGTAAGCTCCATCTGGTTTGGGGGAGGGAAGTGGATTTACATCACGGGCCCAGTTGGTACTCCGCCATAGCGCTGGGTTGAGGCAGGAATGAGGATGCCGATCCGTAAACAGTGTCTGTTTTGGGTGCTGTATTCGTCTCCTTGGGATGCAGTCACAGATCACCACCAACCGGGTGGCTTGAAACAGTAAGAATTTATCTTCTCACAGTTCTGGAGGCCAGGAGTCCCCAGCCAGGGCTCTAACGCCTTCCTAAAGTCCTTCCTTGCCTCCTCCAGCTTCTGTTGGCACCAGGCGCTCCCTAGCCTGTGGCCACTTGCACTCATCTCTGCCCCTGTCGTCACATGTGTGTCTCTGTGTCCTCTCCTATGAGCAGTGGTCCCCAACCTTTTTGGCAGCAGGGACCAGTTTCATGGAAGACAATATTTCCACGGACCGGGGGATGGGGTGGGGATGCGGAGCCCAGGCGGAGATGCTAGCAATGGGGAGCGGCTGTCAACACAGATGAAGCTTTGCTCTCTCACCTCTTGCTGTGCAGCCCAGTCCCTAAGTTTCACGGAAGATGATTTTTCCATGGAGTATGGGCAGGGGGTGGCAGTGAGCTCGGGGGGTGGTACGTGGCCTGTCTCCCCGTAGGCTGTGGCCCTAGGGATTGGGGACTCCTGCTTATAAGGACAGCAGCCACTGCTTTTAGGGTCCATTCTAATCCAGCATGACCTCCTTTAAACTAATTATACTTGCAAAAACTTTATGTCCAAATAAGGACACATTCTGAGGTTCTGGGTAGACATGAATTTTGGGGGGACACTAGGCCACTGTAGATGCAGGAAGCAGAGTGTCTACACATATGCCACGGACCTGCCAACCTAGATGGGGGGGAGGGAGCCGGGTCACTACACCCCCCACATGTGCAGTGAGGACTGAGGGTGGGGATGACAACTCTAACGGGCTGTGACATCTTCAGTCCTTAACTCAGCTACAGGACAGTCACATTCAGTGGTGTCGACTAGACCCTGCTTATCAGGACAAGAAAGAGCGTCTACCATCTTTGAAAGACATTTTTGTGGAACCCTGACTTCCCAAGCCTATCCAGAAGGGCTGTGCTCCCCACAACTCTCCCCACCCCCGGAGTTTGTCAGCATAATTACCACTGGGAACCACACACAACATTTAGTACCTGGCGTCCAGGAGAAACCCAAGGCAGTCATGTGTATACCAGAACGAGCTGGTGTTCTTGCAAACAGTCACAACCCCAAGGCAGTTATGTGTACACCAGAACGAGCTGGTGTTCTTGCAAACAGTCACAACCTTGGTCATGGTCATAGACACATGGCGTCACCTGATTGACCCACTCCCTCACAGCCGAAAGGACCAATTTCAAATTGTCAAGGAGAATGTGTGTCCAGTGGGTACACTTTACCAGTGGCCACAAATAACCATCCTTGTTGGCCAAGATGGAAGCCACGTGCTTTGTAAATGCCATTGTACTCACTTGTTGCAGAGTGGGTGCCTCACTTGTGGGGTTCCCAGCACCTCGAATAAACTACCCAAAGTTAGGGGTTAGCTGCCGATGAAACTGTTTAATAAACCTATCTCCGCAGTGGCCCCGTAGCTGGATTTAGATGCTACGCTGTTTCTTAACTTACATAAAAAACAAAACAAAACAAACAAACAACAAAAAAAACCAACGTAAAAGGATTACTCTTGGAGAGTGAACTGGGGTCAGCTAAGTGGAACAGAAGGGAAAAAGCCCATTAAGATGTTTGGTTCAGCTGACCTGCATCTATTTGGGGAAACCTTTGCTGATGTATAATTTCTGAAGGTAAAAGGGAAAAACAGACCCAGCTGAGCAAGTTCAGGAAAGAGACCGATGGTTGTCAGTCAGAGGAACAAAATGGTGGAATTCTGGGCGCTTCAATGGCAGGGACGCAACCTGACAAATTTTTAAAAGCTCTGTCAATAGCGTTAATATTTATGACCCGGCTCACAGTGGCGCGGCACGTCCGTCAGAGACTTCTGCTCTGGATTGTTCTGATTTGTTGGGCGAACCCTGAATGGCAAAACTGGGAGTGATTATGTGCAGGATTTTAGGTGGCTGCTTTACATCCCCTTACAGGTAGTGAAATAATCAGGGAGCTGTATTCGCAGACACTAATTTAAGAAGAAAACCTCACTGTTGACAGGTGAACTAGATTATTTATCGCAGTTGGGAGCTGTGGAGATGCAAACTGTCTGTGAGCACTTTGACTTCAAGTTGCCCCCCTCCAAGTGGCAAACTAGGGTCTCTGCCAACAAGTCACTTTGCCATGCTCTGTGCTGTGGTCAGAAAGGGGTAGCCTCTTCACAGCTGCGGAAGTGTGGACATGTGTGTGCTTCAGAAAAGTTAGGCTGCCTTAGTTCAAATCTGACCTCACTCAAAGCTATGCGACCTTCAACACGGTCTACCTGAGTTATCCTACCTGCAAAAAGGGCAATACAGTTCCTACTGGAATGGCCCTATTGAGTTAGCGTGAGGACGACATGAAGCAGTACATGCACAGTGATCGTTACATGACAAGTAACGATCATACATGTTGAAGGTTTTTTAAAAAAATTTTTGCTTAAAGGGGAAATCCTTAAGAAGAGTGGTGAAATCCAACATATTTAATAACAGGGGTGGCATGGCCACCGACCCACCGGAATAGATGCAGCTTGTAAACAATTATTAGAGCCCGCCCCTCCCCAGGACACACCGGCTGTGTGTCAGCCTACCCTGAGAAAAACAGCCAGGAAATGTTCCTAAACACTTTTTTTTTTTTTGGCATAGTGTATGGCAGAGCCTAGCAAACCTTTTTCTGCATGGCTTTAATTTTGCCAATGGTCAAGATGGCGTTTTTGATGGGTTTTAACTTCTTTTCCCAGGGAAGGGAATCATGGGTGACAGTCCCCGGTTTGCCCACTAGATGGCGCTGACAGACCAGGTTGTGGCCACACCTGCCCTGCGTCCTCCCCTACCCCCAGGAGGCTCCCTGAACACCTGCCCCTCGCCCCTCCCTCTCTCCAATTAACTCCCTGATTCCTCACGACCTTTGACTTCTAGGGATTATGGTTTCCCCAGGTGTGAGTCAAGGAAGGCTCCTCCTGCAGTCCCGCCCCCTGCTGAGCACAACACCTGACACCTGGCACCTGACAGCCTGGAAAGGGGTCCATGCCCTCAGCCAAAATCCTAAAAGGCTTTATTGTTTTTATTTAAAATGTTGCATGCTCATTGTAACATTTTTAAATAACATAGGGAAAAATCAAAATCTCGGTAACCCCTCTATGACCGTCAGTAACATTAGAGAATCATCATTCCACATGGCTAGTCGAAGTCCCCATGTGCGGAGAGGTGGCTGGCTGGACACACATTTTACTGTGAGAACATACTCCGCATGCGGGCTTTTAAAAATGTCAAGTCCCTCCTTTTCACTTATATTTAAGAGAAGATGAAGAATCGAAGGTGAAACGTCTAAATTTCAAAAAACAATCGCTACAAGAAATAATGTTTTTAAAAAACACTTTGCCATGATTAGGGGGAAAAGTTAATGGTAAAAACAAATCAATGATTGGAGCCATTACTTCATTTCTATGATTACTATTGCTGCCAACATTACAGCTGTTTTAGGTGCCACAATTTCACTTTGATATAGAACCTGAGCTTCCAACATGGCGGCCACTAGCTCCATGTGGCTATTTAAATAAAAATAATTAATATTAAATTTGAAATTTAGTTTTTCAGCTGCACTAGCCACTTTTCAAGTGCCGCAGTAGCCACATGGCATTAATGGCTACTGTATTCTTTCTCTTTTTTTGTGTGTGGCTACTGTATTCAACAGCACAGATGAAAATATTTCACACCTAGTGAGTAAAGTTCCATTGGACAGTGCTGGTACTGACCCCCTTCCCTGACAGGTGAATAAATAGCACACTTCTTCCCACTTTACACTGCTTCGACATTTACTAGCTATGTGTATATATCTGTGTTGCGCCCACTAGAAGTCAAATTTTATTACGTTTATATTTGTTAGTAGAATCTGATGCCTCCACTTTAATATTAATTCATTACTTGAGTTCTATATTAAACGTTCCCACTTGCTTCTTACACTGCTGTTCCGGAAAAGACTGGTCTCTCTTGTCACCGATGGGCCCTTTTTGTTAAGAGCTTTCCACCTTTTTATTCCTTTAGTTCCATTTTAATGAAATCTTGAGAGGGAAAATGAGATAAGCCAAGTTTTCAGCCCACGATGTTGAACTGTAAGTCCCCAAATGCTCGGTGGCCTGTGCACTGCTGTCGGGATTCAAGGGGCCCTTTGGCAGCTGTTCCCCTCCATGCCCTGAGGGGGTCTGTGTGCCGGCACCGGGCTGGAGATGGCGTCGGACGAGGGAGGCTCGGTTCTCGCCTTCAGGGGTGTCAGCAAAGGGTTTCTGCCTAGGAACAGAATTCTACTTTTTTGTGGATTTTTTTAATGAAGGAGGAAGGATTCTCTCCCACGATTAAAGACCAAGCTTAGACAGTGACATCTTTGGGTGTGGTAATCGTGCCTTTATTTATTGAGACTCAGCCAGAGAAGCTGCAGGACTGTTTTCTGAGACAGAAGAGGAGCCAGAGCATGTAGACCTTGGAGCAGACCTTCCCATCTTTCCCATTTTCCCCAGAACCACCTTGGACTCTGGGAAATGTCCACCTTTGGCAGGTGACGGTTATAAGGTTGCACACTCTCTACTGAGGAGGGGATCTTGCAGATGGAAGGGTGAGAGCAAGTGGCGATGAAATTGAGAAAGGCGTTTTCCACAGCTTGTTGAGAATTGGATATTTTTCCTTGCAAGAAGTGGTCCAAAGCCTGGAAGAAGTGATGGTTGTGCAAGGACTGGTGAATATGGTGGATGACAGAGAGTTTCCAAGTCCAGCTTTTGTAGTTTAAGTAGCATTGTTTGTGCAACATGTAGTTGAGTGTTGTTTTGCAAGAGGATTGACCAATCTTGGCTGCTTAATCACAAGCATCCTCATCATTTCATCCAGTTGGTTGCAGTAGACATCTGCTGTAATCGATTGACTAGGTTTCATGAAGCCATAGTGGATAATACCAGCACTGGACCACCAAACATACACCATTAGCTTTTTTTGTTTGATGAATATTCTGTTTTGGCACTTCATCTTTATCCAGCCATTGTGCTGAATGCTTGCAATTGTCAAAAAGAATCCATTTTTCATCACATGTAACAATATGATATAGAAATTATTTGCCTTATGTCATGACAGCAGAGAAAGGCAAGCTTTAAGATGATTTCTCTGACACTCGTTTAATTCATGCAGAACCCATCTGTCCAGCTTCTTTACTTTGCCAATTTGTTTCAAATGGTCCAATAGTCTTGGAATAGTAATGTCAAACCTTGCTTCTAATTCACACGTAGGTTGAGATAGATTCGCTTCCACTACAGCTTTCAGCTCATCATTATGTACCTTGGTCTCAGGTTGCCCATGGGACTCATTTTCAAGAATAAAATCATCATAATGGAACTTCTCAATTCATTAACATACTATATGTTCATTAGCCACCTCCTTCCCAAACACTTCATTGGCATTTTGAGCTGTCTGTGCTACATTGGTTTCATGATGGAACTTACATTCAAAAATAACATGAATTTTTGGCTTATCCATGGTTTTACAAATATTGCTCTAAAAAAAGCTTGAAAGATAATCACAAGCCAACACGTGTGTTTGAAAGGATGAGGATGTACCTTCACAATAAACATGAAACTGGAAGTGTCAAAGTGAAATGTCAGGTATCAACTGTCAAAATTAGCACTTAAGGAAATCAGACATTTCATGTTTAATAACCTAATAAGTCACACCATAGGTGAAAGCCTGTATCCCATATTATTCTATGGAAGGCAGGATAATGGCCCTCCAAAGATGCCCACATCCTAATTCCCAGAACCTATGAATATGTTTCCTTACGTGGCAAAGGGGGCTTTGCAGATGTCAGCACATTAAGGATCTGAGATGAGAGATCATCCTGAAAGAACAGCAATAAGTAAATGTGCATGTTCTTAAAACCTAGATTAAAAATACCATATTACCAATACGAGACTCATTTTTTCTTCTTTTTGAGTATTTTCAGCATGCACATGTACAGTTGCCTGTCGGTATACGTGATTTCAGAACATGGGCCCCAGGCAGTCAGTTATTTCAGTTGCGTGTAACAGTCCGGGGACAGCTGGGCCTCAGGCACAGCTGCATCCAGGGACCCAGATATGGTTTTATCCATTTCTGGACTCTACTTTTCTCAGAAATGCAGACAGTCTGTCTTCACACGCTGACCCCGCTGTCCTTGCAGCCTAGAATTTCAGTTATCTGACGGTGCAGTCTGCCTTCCACCTCCCTAGTTCTGCATTCGTGGATTCAACCAACTGTGGATGGAAAATATGGGACAAAAAAACCAATACAACAACAAAAAATAGTACAAATTTAAAAATTCAATATAACAACTATTTACATGGTATTTACATTGTATTAAATATTATAAATAATGTAGAGATGATTTAAACTGTACAGGTGGCTGTGCATAGGTTATGTGCAAATATGTCATTTTCTGCAAGAGACTTGAGCATCTCTCAAGTCCAATCCCCTGCAGACACCCAGCGGCGACTGTAGCGCTTTGAAAATACCTTCAACTCTAGTCCCAGATTTAAGTCTCATCGGCTTGGCCCAAGTCATTTGTTTTAACCCGGAACAAGCACTGTGTCCAGGGAGGTAGAAGAGGTTGCTTGGGTGGCCCAGGTCCAGCGCCCCATCCATGGAGCTGTGAGGTGGGTTCATCCCCCAGCTCCCCATGTACCACGTTCATTACAGTCTGGAAAAATGAGCTGTTCCTCTAAGGGATGCTAATGAAAGTGCCCACATCACAAGGGGGGAAAATGGGCAAAGAGACATTCACCATAAGCCTCACTTCTCTGCATTTCAGACTTTACCTCGCCTATCCATGCCACCCTCTGCACCCAACCAGCGGTCAGCTTGTCATGGCAAGGAGGCCACATGTGATCAAAATGAGCAAAGTGGAGGGTGGTAGAGGTGATGTCAGAGGACTAGCGGGTATAGGGTGTGGGCACCTTCTATGCAAGGCCAACAAGTGGGGGATTATGCAGACATCTTTGTGGTGCTGTGAGTATGAAGCAATATAGTAAGTGTTGAATATCTAGCAATGTCCTTGTCTTTCCAGAATAGGATAGAAATCAATGCCGGGGCCCTGGGAAAACAGAACCCAGGTTTGAATTGATCACCCTGTGGGTCAAATGGTTCCATGACTCAGAGACTGTAAACTGGAGGCATGGCTTATGCAGGGGGGGAGATTACCTAATACTGAGTAACCATGATCTCCAGGACTGTGAGGGCACCGTGATCACAAGGGGAGGGGCTCCGTGTTAGTGGAAATAGGGTGACCCTGAGGTTGCTGAACTGTGTCGGGGACTGTGCATGTGACTTGCTGTCCGAGGTTAATGGTCCTATAAATAAAGTGAGTCAGAGACCACTGTGCACCGTGCTTGCTGCGCACACTGCAGACTATCACACACAGCTGCAATGAGCCCTCTGGTGTCCTCTGTAGCTCTTGGGGCCACAAAAATCCACAGCTCATTTAGGATACATCCTTAGAATAGGGCAGAGTGCAGAGGCTCTTCGTCGCTCGACCAGAACACAGACCAGAATGGATTTCCACTGTCTTTGCCTGACCCGCGTGGATTCTCTCTTCCTCTTGTCGCAACACCTCGATATTCTTTAGGGGAAACACCCTTCCCCGGCACACAGGCGTGAGGTTTGGTGCTGACGCCAGCCTGTTTCAGCCAATCAGCGTATTGCATCTCCCTGACCCCTGTGAGTGGCTCATGAGTAGCCACTGGAGTAAGACGCTGGTTCCGTGACCGTCAGTCCTCGGTCTTTCGCTGGCAGTTTTGGCGGAGCTTCCAGCTGCGGTCTTGCCACCATGCAGGGAGAGGCTGCCTAGGAGTGAAATCCTCAGAAAGGACGCAGAGGCGGGGATGAGGAGAGCAGGCTCCTGGTGGGTTCCGTGAGTCCCTGCGCCCAGTCACACAGAAGTCGCAATTGTGACTTTCGCTGCAGGAGTCATGGGTGACCGGGTTTTGGTTAAGCCCATACGTGTGCACTTCTTTCTCTTGCAGCTTTCACCGAAGAGTCCTGGCTTGTAACGTTTTCGGCAGATTGGGAAAAGGGTATTTCATTTTGTTAGCAGCTTTTATGAGACATAACTTACACGTAGTTCAGTTAACCCTTGTTAAGTGTGTAGTTGGAGGAGTTTTAGCGAGTGCACGTAGCTGTGTAACCACCACTGCAATACAGATGCAGAACGTTTCCATCGCCTGCAAAGCTCCCACGTGTCATTTGCTTTTGGTAAGAAATCTCCATCCTCAATCCCAGCCCCAGTCGAACATTGTCTTTCTGGCACTACCGTTTCGCCTTTTCTAGAACTTTATATCAATGAAGTCATATGTAATTTCTGGTTTTTTGATTTATGTTTGAGAAGTAACCTGGAAGCCTGGCTGCTGTGTGGGAAGTGGACTGAGGGTTACGAGACTGGAGGTTATTGCAAAGGTCCAGGCAAGGCGTGGGGGTGGCTTACGCTGGGAAGGAGGTGGGGGGTTGTTAGGAAGTGGAAGGACAAGTGCTTCCTAGGATTACAACCCTAACCCTAACCCTCTTGATGGGGAGCCCCTGAGCTAGCTTCTTGTGCCGCCCTGTGAAAAAATAACTTGAGGATTCTGGAGGGTATCATGAATTAGAAATAAAGTATTGATAATTTGCTATATTCATTGTCATCTGAGATCCCCTCTGAAGTTGCCTTTAGCAATAGGAAATGATTGGCCCCAAGGAAGTTTCCTAAGAATAAAATATTTGATATCAGCTACATTTGAAAATGTCACTTCACAGGACAGACTGTGTCAGCTGTTGTGACACAGTGTTTATCACAGTGGAGATAAACTGTGCTTGTTCTGATAACAAGCAGTGTGTTGGAACAGCTGCCAAGCATTTATCAGGTTCATCTTCAGCACTAATGAAGGCTAATGATTCTCAGGGAGTCTGCAGCCCTGGCTCTGCCCGACCCACCCACACGCCGAGGTCTCGGGAAACCAGCTTCCCTCTCAGACACTGCTGTGTGTGTTAAGGGGCTCTTTGGGAAGCTGCTCGTTTGTGGCATGATAAGTGGGAGGTAATTGTGCCTGTTCCCGCTCTACTGAGGAGGGAAGGTAGAAAACATGCAAGTGGTTCCCTCCTTGAAAGTGAATTTCAGCTCTGTGCTCACTGGGAACACAGCACAAAGCTTTCTATAATCTTTCAGACGTACTCCCTCATTCAGTTGTCTAGACTGAAAGGAGCTATGGGAGACACACATAGCACTGGCCGGGGAGACAGATTTTATTTTTTGGCTTATTCCTGGTTTGTCGTGTGATGTTAAGCACATTACTTAACTTCTCTGTCTTCACCTCCTCCCATTCTGCTAAAATTAAAAATGGTAACCGTTTAACAAACCTCTTCGAATACGTTAGCTGTTCTTTGATCATAGATTTAGAACACCTAGGAGGAGGAGGGAGAATTAACACCGTGAATAGTATTGTAGGGTATGACGGGAAATTCTGAGTACAGATCCTCTCAACCTTCTAGAACAAGCACTGTGCACAAGTTGTCGGTTTATGGTCGGTCAGCTTGGACTCCACCCTTCTCTCCCTGCTCTGTGGTCTTGCAGCGGGGCCCTGCAAACATTTCTCCTTCCTCAGCCGGTGCAGTACTGGGCTTCTCCAGTAGAGTCTGCTGGAGGGACGGTGCAAGGTGTAGCAGGGGAAGGGGCTTTTCCCCCTGATTTCAGTGTGTGTGTGTGTGTGTGTGTGTGTGTGTGTGTGTGTGTGTGCCTGTGGCATAGCTTCCAGCAGCGTGCAAAGACCCTGTGCTGCTCATTGTCCAGTGAGCTCAAACCAAGCCAGGGGCCTTTGACCCCAGATCCCAGACTCTGCTCACCAGCCGGGCACCAGCACTGGCCCAGGACACCCCCCACACTTCTCCACCCCTCAGGGGCCTGCAGCCGCACCCTCTCCCGAGCTCCCAGTTTCAGCCCAGGGGGAAGGTGCTCCCCTTAGCCCTGGAGGTAGTATCTGCTTCTTCCATTTGCTATTCCTGTATTCTTTAAAGTTCTTTTTTTAAAAAAATCTCATTTAGTAGTTACTTGTCTTTTATTAGTTAATAATTAGTGATTCTTATCTTTAAAATTTCCTGATAAAGTTACTGGTGTGGTTTCTGTCTCCCGACTGGACTCGGATACATCACCACATACGGTTATGTGTTAACATACGTGTTAACATAGCTCTAAAGTGATAGTAATTTTCCCATCACCAAATTTTTTGCTCTTTCTGTTTAAATAAGCTTCCCCAGGACACTTTTGGGCTACTTTTTAGGGAATGAAAGAATAATTTTCCTTAAGCTGATTAAAGTATTAAATGTATCTAAGAGCAGTAACACACCACTTCTTTTTAAAACTCTTGATAAATTAAGCTGGTGGTTCTTTGGTGGTTTCAGTCTCACTAGAGGAGCGAGTTCAAAGTGCATATTCTTACATGTCGAGTTGCTCTGATTTGACTGATCATGAAATGGCCTTTCTGTATACATTTTCCACACGCAGTTCTTACAGCAACCCTGTTAGGTACCTTGACCTCATTTGACTACTTGGCAGCTCAGAGAAGTATCTTGTAGGCAGACCAGGGGTTGTGTGTTTGTGGGTGTGAGGGATGGAAACCAAGCCAGGGGCTTTTGACCCCAGATCCTATTTCTTTCCCGCCAAGCACCACTTTTCTAGCATATTTTGAAACCTCTTCGTGTTTCTTCCATACAAATGATGAGGAAATTGAGTCAGGCAAACAGTTTCAATTTTTTCAAAAATATTTTTTTTCTCATTGTAGAAAATCTGTTAAACATAGACATTTGTAAAGAAGCAAAAAATAAAAATAATCTTTCCTTCTACTGCCTAGAGACAAGTTTTGACAACCTATTTCTGTTTCTTTTCTCTGCATCTATCTTGCTTTTCAACAACATGATGGTCATATTTTATCTTTTAACCTTTTGGCTCTTTCGTTTTTTATTTTGCAGTTGTTTTGGTTTGATACTTTTGCATACTAAAGTACCCTAGAATTCAGTGGCTCAGAACAGTACAACAGTCATTTATTCTCCTTTAGGCCATGGCTGATGAGCTGGGGGGTTCTGTGGCACAGGTCACTCATCTGTCTTCTGGGGCCAAGGGTCGAACCTGGGTACATTACTGGGTGGGGGGGGGCACAAGGACAGAAGCAGGAATACATGCGATCTCTTCCGTGCTAGGCTGAGGACAGTCTCTTCTCATTGTCTCATCACCACAAGGGAACAAATGATTTCTTTCTGTTTCTCCTGCCCCAGCCTCCTCCCCACCAAGAAGAAATCATCTCTCAATTTCTCCTGAATTCCTCTCGGTAATAGCTCCTTCCACTGTGCATTACCTGTGAGTCCTCAAGCTCATTTAAAACGCCATCTGATAAAATAACCTGTATAATTTTCTTCACAGATGAATATGAGGAAAAAATAATGATTATGTTATTAGATCATGGCCCTGTATTTGTAGCTGACTCTAAGCTCCTGATGAAAATGTTGAATAGCTGTTGCTTCCCGCAGAATTGCAAATGAGGAAAAGATCCCAGCTTGTGTTCTTTCCCAGGGTTAGCACAGGCTGCTTGGTCCCTGAAGGCTCACTGGTCACTGCGAACAACTGAACGTTTTTTTTTTTTTTTTTGGCAGAGATGGAAGAGAGGGGGTGACCTGTGGTCTGAGGTTTGGGGAGGGCAGAGGTGGGGCTGCCTTAGCCTTGCTCTACCGTCTAACCACTTCCCAGTGGCATCATGATTTGCAGCTGTAATCTGGGCAAAGCAGCACCTGCAATTCCCCAGGGAGTCAGCGTATGATGCAATCCCTTTGAAGGAAAAACAAAAGTCACTCATGTAAAAGCCACCCCATCACGCTCCTGGGCCCTGCCCAGGCCCTCACCCCACCGGAGGGGGCTCCCTCCCTTTGCTCAGCTCACTTGTCCCAGAATGTCACTGTTTTATTTCTGTTCAAGGTATGCCGTGTGTCTGTTTTGGGGACAATAGTTTAACTTCATGATGTGGATAAACTGCTATATCAGTAGCTTCATTGCTTAATTTTGTTTCATTTGAAATCCATTTTTGTGATCTTGGAATCTGAAACGTGTCAGTAGTTGAGGCCACTCCAATTGCATGGGGAGCGATGGGCATGTCCCTGCACAAGAGGTCAGGATAGGGGCACAGGGTGATCCAGGCTGGCTGCAGCAGGTCAGGTTCTCCTCTCATTAAGTGGCCTCCCAGCCTGAGCATGTCTGAACACACTCAGGACTGCCAAGTAAGGTTGCACAGGTGGTGCACTGCCCAGGGGCATGTCTAAGGTAATGTCATTTTACATCGTAGACATTGTAGATTTGGGCATTTAGTAGTACAGTTGTATAGCAGATGGCAAGAAAGTGCCTTGTTCTACCCAAGTTGATATATTATGACAAATTTGCAAGGAATGGAAGAGGCACCATTTTCTAATTTGCATAGGTTCTTTATAGACTAAGCATAGCTTTTCTGCACTGAATACCCTTTAGGGAATGTACTATTTCCTGCAGTAGCCCCGAGCAGCAATTCATTCAGCAACATTTAACACATGTTGAATGAGTACTCGTTAGACACTAGTCCCAGGGCTCAGCCTGTGGGATGCCAGGGAGCAAAAGGAACAAGGAGCCTCTTCCCTATATATGACAGGGAAGGCCGAGTGAAGCAACCAAGGACACTTCTGATCATGTGATCACAACTGCAAGTGCTCCATTGACCAATCAGGGTGTCATGAGAGCCTGTAGTGGGGTCTGAGCAGGTCAGTTGGGCTCATACCCCAGGGAGGCTTGGGTGACCATGGCACCCGCACAGTTCAAGTGGGGTGGAGTTTGCAGGATGAAAGCTATGAGGGCTGAGGGTTTACCATGGTGGGGGAGACTTATCCCAGAAGGTATGATGAGTTAACACAGTGCTCGAACACTAAAAGCCCTGACTTCACCACTACACAATTCATCCCTGTATCCAGAAAGCTACTTGTACCCACTAAATCTATTGAAATTGAAAGAAGCAAAATAGAGTCCTCCAGTAAGTACAGATGGTGTAATAAAAAATAGAATGCTTAAAATTCTAAAAATAAAAACTGAATCATATAAGAGAGAAAATTATTTCCTTTTAATTCTCTTTTACTATTTCTGATTAGATCAAAATGGAGTCTGACTTGGATTCTACTGTGTTTTTAACAACTTTTTAACATTTGCTAATCTCCCCTTTTAGTAGAGAATGGCATGTCCTTTTCCAAAGCCTTGGACAGACAGCAGTATCCAAGTGTAACTTCATAATATTGCTTTGTTTTAATTACAGGTGGCTCTAAATTTACATGGTTGTGTGGCACCAGAAAAATGTGTAAGCTGAAACTGTCCAATGTTAATAATCAATGGGAAAAACTGTGATTGTTCTGTGTCCTTTAAAAAGTTTAGGCAGAACATTAAGAACTCTCTTGCAGTGCATTATAAATGTATACTTTCAGTACTTTGAGAAATCTCCACACTGCTTTCCATAGGGGTTGTACTAATTTGCAGCCCCACCAACAGCGTATAAGCAATCTTTTCTCTCTGTGTATGTGCCAGCACCTATTGGTTTTTGACTTTTTAATAGAAGCCATCCTAATGAGAGTAAGGTGATAGTGCATTGGTGTTTTAATTTGCATTTCCCTGATGATTAGCGATGTTGAGCATTTTTTCATATGTTTGTTGGCCATTTGCTTATCTTCTTTTGAAAAACTTCTGTTCATGTCTTTTGCCTGCTTCTAAATAGGGTTGTTAATTTTTTTCTTGTTGCTTTGTTTGAATTCTTTGTAGTTTCTAGATATTAGCCCTTTATGAAATGTGTAGATGATGAATATTTTCTCCCATTCTGTAGGTTGTCTATTTGCTCTGTTGGTTATTTCCTTAGCTGTGCAGAAGCTTTTAAATGTAAAAGTAGACCTAGCATTAGATCCAACAGTCCCACTACTGGGTATCTACCCAAAGGAAAGGAAGTCATTTTGTTAAAAAGATACCTGTACTCAAATGTTTATTGCAGAACAATTCACAATAGCAGAGATGTGGAATCAACCCAAGTGACCATCGATTCAGGATTGGATTTTCAAAATGTGGTATATGTATATCATGGAGTACTATTCAGCCATAAAAAGGATGAATTAATGCCTTTTGCAGCAATTTGGAAGGAACTGGAGACCATTCTCCTAAGTGAAGCATTTCAAGAATGGAAAAACAAATACCGCATGTACTCTCTAATAAATTGGAACTAACCAACGGGCACACAAGTACACAGAGGAAAGTAAAAGTCATGGGAAATCAAGCAACTGGGGGTGGGGGAGAAGGAGGGGAAGGGCAAAAACATACCTAATGGGTACAGTGAACACTATTCGGGTGATGGGCACATTTATAGCCCTGACTCAAGCCATGTATTTAGTATCAGAAACATTTGTACTCCCTTGATATTTTGAAATAAAAAATTATAAGTATATAGGGAAATGAAAAAAATTATAACTATAATATTTATTTAGTATACTGTAATTTAAAAGATTAATAATGTTGAGAATGAAAGTGTCTTATTTCTTTGTAAAACTTATCAATAGTAGTTTGAACAGGGCTTGCCACCTTCTCCCTGTGTAACTTAGGATACGGAGTGAGCATCTTTATGTGTTGGCAGATGTCATACCCTTTCCAGTTGGAATCAGCCTATGACATTTTATCCTTTACATTTCAATATTGTGAAATGTCTCCTAGAATTCCTTTAATGTGAGGTTTCTTGGGCTTTTCATCCTCTTACTTATAACCATTTTTTTCTAATTTATGTTGACAGCTTCACCTTTGTTAAATTCCTCTGGCTGCATCTCTGTAGTCCCTTGAATTGTGGTAGTGTCAACATTCCCACAGTCAGCTATTTTTCTGTAACTCCATTTACATTTAATTTTAATTTACTTTCACCATTATCACTTTTAATTGTTTTGCTGCACTTTCATCTTTGTTGGCCAATTCTATCTTTTGACTGTCCATTCTTTTGTCAGGTGGTTTTGTCAATGGGAGACAAGGGGATAACGGATACAATTACATCTTTGCCAGGTGTGCATAAATCGAATAACAGATGCACAGTGACCAGTCACCCACAGAATGTGAAATAATTGATAGCCACATAATGTTTAATAGTATGGGCATACTTTATTTAATATATCCCCTTTTGTTAGACATTTAGTTGTCTCCTTTTCCCCCTTTTCTTTCTTTCTTTCTTCTTTTCATTTTTGCTACAAACAGTAGCAATAAATAATGTTTTATAGAGACCTTGATTATTGGGGTTGCTGGATCCAGTGGTATTTGGATTGTTCATTACATATGATATTGCCAGATACATATTCCCATTAGCAGCATGTAGAGTGTCTTTGCTTCTCATCCTTGCCAGTGTTGTATGCTATCATTCTGGACAATGTTGGAAAACTTGATTGAGGTTGGAGCAGCTGAATTATTAGACCTCTAACAGGTCCAGTGTTCTGTGGTTCCCTCTGGGAAATTCAGACATTAAAATGTCAAAATGGGGTTGATTGTAATAAGAAAAATTGTAAACATAGACCTACCATTCAATTAGCAATCTCACTATTGGGTATTTACCCCAAGGAAAAAAAAGACTTGTTATCAAAAAGACACCTGCACTCAAACGTTTATTGCAGCACAATTCACAATTGCAAAGATGTGGAATCAACCCAAATGCCCATCAATTCATGAGTGGATTAATAAAATGTGGTATATGTATACCATGGAGTACTAATCAGCCATAAAAAAGATGAATTGATATCTTTTGAAACAGTCTGGATGGAACTAGAGACCATTCTCCTAAATGAAGTATCTAAAGAATGGAAAAACAAACACCACATGTGCTCACTATTAAATTAGAACTAACTGATGAGTGCACCTGTGCACAGAGGGAAGCACAACTCAATGGAAGTCAACCAGGAGGGAGGGGGAGAAGGAGAGGGGGAAGAAAACCTACCTAATGGGTATAATGAACACTATTTGGGTGACGGGCACACCTTTAGCCAGGACTCAAGCATTACGGAAGTAATCCATGTAGCCTAAAACCATGTGTACTCCCTTAATATTTTGAAATCAAAAAAAATTCTTGCAAAAAGATTTGTTGATTGCTCCCTTAAAAAGTCATTATTATTGTTATGTTCTAAAACATTTATCAGCACATCCTTTGCAACATTTAACTTAGTATCTGTCCTTGAGAACTCCAAATAGTTATGGAGCTATAAGAAATCGAGTTTAATTTCTTATCCACCTCAGTTGTCTTGGATCAGAGGAGTCGTTCCCCTAGCAATTAGGAATTCTCCCCTTAGAGCACTTAGATGGCTAAAGTCTCAGGGGATGGCAGAGGTGACAGGCTGTTTCACTGTGACCAAAGGATGCAGCCTCCAAGGACAAGAAAGCATGTGACGTCCCTGCCCACAGCTTTTGTCGGTATCCTGCCACAGGTGTGCAGCCCAATCTTCACACTTTGAGCACATTTTTTTAAAAGGCTGGTGAAAATAGTTACACTCCTTCTACGGTGTTTCTACTAACATCTGGATATTTTTATGTGCCCTTCTACAGATCATGAATGAGAAATTATTGCCCATAAAATATTCTCTACAGTGAAATTTCACTGCAGCTGAGAAATTTTAAAAGTTGCATGTGGTAACAAAGATGATAATGTCAGTTGATTTTTCTTTGGAAACATGCAAGTCAGGAGACAATAAAATGATATCTTTACTAAACACACACACACACACACAAAATCCCCCACAAATCTAGAAAATCTAGAATTCTATGTCATTGATCGCAGAGCATGAGAACACATGCAATGATAATGAAAGAGTTTGAAATACTGTGAGAATTACCAGAATGTGACATGGAGGCACGAAGTGAGCACGCGGCTGTTGAAAAGTGGCTGCAATAGATTTCCTCCATACAGGGTTGCCGCAAACCTCTGATTTGTAAAAAAACTCAGTATACGCAAAGTGCAGTCAAGTGAAACACAGCCGGATGCGGTGTGCCTGCTGATCCTTTGAGAAAAGCAGCGGAGTTAAGGATCTTGAGCAGAGATCATCCTGGGTTTACGGTGGTGCCTAAATCCGGTAACTGTTGTCCTCATGGGCAAAAGGAGAGGCGGGTTTAAGACACACAGAGGGGAAGGATGGAGCAGAAGCCAACGTGAGGATGGAGGCAGGGGGTGAAGCTACGCTGCCATAAGCCGCTGCCACACCTGTGGCCACCAGAAGCTGGAGGAGGCAAGGAAAGTTCCTTCCCTCGAGCCTTTCCATACCCCGATTCCAGACTTCTGCCTCCAGAACTGTGAGAGAATAAGTTTCTGTTGTTTCGAGCCACCAGGTTTGTGGTCGTTTGTGACAGCAGCCCCGGGACACTAACACAAGCCCGCTCACGTGCTCGCGAACGCAGGCAGAGAAAGGATTCCGTGGGATTTGAGGCAATACTGCTGTGAAGGCGGAAACAGATTTGCAGCCAGCAGGTGCACTGATTTGAGTCCTGAATCTCTGCCTACCAACGCTGGGGCAACACGGCGGAGTTACTTAGAGTCACAACAGTGTAGCAAACTGCCCGTTGTATATATTAATCTTAATACTTATGTACATTAAGGGGAAGACTTTGGATAATTCATCCAACAGATTGGAGGAATGGCTTCAATACTGACATCACACGTTTGCTCTTGGCAGTTTCAGTGTGAAAAACGGAATCGGATGTAATTTTCGTAGACTTCTGCCTCTTGCTGCCTTCTTCCAGTCTTTCTTGAGATAGAAATTCTAAAATGTGTTGAGTGGAGAAAAGGGTAGTTTTTCTGTCAGATTTTCTTGTAAGGATGGCTGCCTTCTTTTCTTTACAGACAGATTTTTCTTTAAAGTTTCTTCATTAGACAAGGTCCTCTGAGGCGAGTTTTAGTTTTTGAGGGGACTTCAACAGGCCCAGGATTGGAGGGCTTTGGATGCTGCCTTTTCAGGGGTGGGACATCCTGCCTTCCCCTCCCTGCAGTTCACCTGCATTGGATACTTTTCTGTGTAGACTCTGTGAGTTTCTCTAGTATGTTGGTATTTTTAGCTTTTTCCATCATTCTTAATACTTCTAGGCTTGTGCTAGACTCCGGGCATACAGAAGACATAGGTACTAACCGATCAACATGTAGGTGCACACGTGGGAGTAATAATATTCATCAGGTGCCAGGCAGGTGGGAGGGGGTGGAGGGGACGGGTGAATTCATAACTAACGGGTGCAGAACGCACTGTCTGGGGGATGGGCACGCTTGTAGCTCTGGCTTGGGCAATGCAAAGGCAATATCCATATAACCAAAATGTTTGTGGCCCCATCATATTCTGAAATTAAAAAAAAATAAAATAAACCCCCCACAAAACTATACACACAAACGCATCTGAGAAACTCCTATGCAAACTATGATACAATATACTAAGAGCAGGTGTTTATAGAGCATTATGAGGGCATATTTGAACCTTGAAGGATGAGTTGGGGTTTTCCATGAAGAGAAACCTTTTCTGAGCACCTACTCTGGGGCTAGGCCGTGTCCAAGTGCCTTACCTTACTGAATACTCACGGCCACTTTGGGGGGCACAGGTATAGTTCCTGATCACATTTGACAGATAAGGAAACTGAGTCAGAGTGAGCTTAAATGACTCTCCCAAGTGGCAGGGCAGGATTTGGGGATTTGGGGTCTGGCCCCGCAAGCCCAGCCCTGAGCTATTGTAGCACATCGTTGGCTCTTCTAGGTAGAAGGAACATTGAGAGGAAAGTTTGGCACCCATGGCTGGTTAAGGAAAGTGTGAGTTTTATCTACCCCAAAGTAACATGTTACACTTACCAGCACTGCACCATGAGAAAGTGACTGAAGCCGTATCTACCTCAGTTTCTCCACCAAATAGGGTTAGTTGTGGACCAGTCTTTGGTAGTGGGGCCCAGGTAGAGTCCCTTCTCCTTCACTTCTCTTTCCTTTCCTCTGAGCAAATATATTCAATTGCAGATACTGGGAGCACAGTAAAGAACAGAGAATGAGGTCTAATTTTCTGTTGTTTCCCAAGGTGTAATTTACATACGGGAAAACACATCCATGTTAGAGTTTGTGTTGTGTGAGCAGTGACAACACCACCACCAACAATCAAGATGTGGAACTTTTCTACCATCCTGAAAAGTCCCTTCTTGGCTCTTGGTATCCAATCCTTTGCCCACTACCAGCCCTGGCAGCCACTCATCTGCTTTCTGTCACTGCATCCTTTCCTTCCCCCCCCACAGGTCCCTTGCTGTACGTCCACTGCCCCTTCTCCCTAACCTATCCATCCATCTATCCATCCATCCATTCGTTCTGGGAAAATCCCGGGATGGTTTAGAAAAACTACCTTCCAAACTGAGATGGCTCTGAGACACTAAAGCAGGGGTCCCCAACCTACGGTGAGTTGTGTAATTATTTCCCTATATATTACAATGTAATAATAATAGAAATAAAGTGCACAATAGGTGTAGTGTGCTCCAATCATCCCGAAACCATCCCCCCCTACCCCCTTGGGCCACGGAAAAATTGTCTTTCATGAAAATGGTCCCTGGAGCTAAAAAGGCTGGGGACCGCTGGAAGAATGGCTCGGGCAAGCCCAGCGTGGCGAGTTAAGCGAGCTGATTAGAGGTTACTGACGCAGGGCGTTTGCTCCTGGGCAGCAGAGGACTTTTCTGGGGAGTAAAATCCACGCTGCCTGCTGCTGTGGCGCCTTAAATTTATTTCTATCCAAAGCGAGGCGACACAAGACATGGCAAATGGGCCCCACATCTACTCGCCATCAAATTGGCACTGACTGATTAAAACTATGGTTTTCAATGGTGGCAAGGCTCACCAGGGATTGGGGGGGGAACCACCCAATCTTAGGGATGTGGCGAGCACTTCGGAGGTGAAGGGCATAACTCTAACCCTTCTTAGGGAGAGCCAAAGATATACAATGTAACCAAAATGTCAAAAGAAAAAACATAACAAACCTTCTTATCGGGTGGTGGGCAGGCGGGAGGGGGGAGGAGGAAAGGGGTGTATGGTTTCATAACGTGTTTGGTGCACACCACCGGGGGACTGGACACGTCGGGGGGAGGGAGGGGGGCAGGGGCAATATTTGTAACCCTAACAATATTTGTACCTCCATAATATAATGAAATAAAAGGAAAAAATTAAAAAGTAAATTAAAAAAAATTATTTCTAGCAAAGGTGGCATGGAGTCTTTTCTGACTACACATATTTAGCATGTGCAGTATATCCACCGTGTTATCCCATGTTATGTTAATGATATTGTAATTTTCCCCAAGGCAGAGATTTCAGTAGTAAAATGAACTAACGGGCGCTGCAGGATGGTAACAGTGGTTGCATGCAGGCTCAACAGGTTTACGGGACAAGCTTAAGGGCCCTTAGGGACTTGCAGGTTTTCCTTGGTATTTTTTGTTTGTTTGTTTATCTGAAGCCCTTGCTTTTTTTTTATTTCTTTTTATTTATTTTCTTGTTTTAAATTTCAGAATATTATGGGGGTGCAAACATTTTGGTTGCATATATTGCCTTTCCAATGCCATTGCTTTTTTTTAATTTCAGCATATTATGGGGGTACAAATTTTAAGGTTTCAAATAGTGCCCTTGACTCCCCTCCCCCCACAAGTCTGAGTTTCAAGCGTGCCCATCCCCCAGATGGTGCACATCTCACTCATTTTGTATGTATATACCTGCCCCCTCCCCCCTCCCGCCTGCTCAATACCCAATTAATGTAGTTCCTATGCTTTTCAATTAACTCCTAAGTGTCAGCTTTCCCTGGCGGGAACCTCTTTCTTTCCCCTTGCCACCCTTGGCCGACCAAAGGACTGGGGACGTGCGGGAGCCTCCAGCCAAGGCTGTCCCCACTCACTGCAGTCACCAAGGCACCAGCCAGCTCACAGTAACTATACAGGAAGGTTTATTCACATTTAAATCGAGTTATTGGCGTGGGCTTGGGTTTCAGTAGCGCTGAGCTTTTCCCTGGGAGAGTTTCTCTTAGCAGTGCCGTCAATTTAGGTTTAGATTTCATTTGAACAGGTGTCATTTGCTTGCTGGTCCTATGGCAACCAGAATCTGTGTTAAATTTTAATTTAGCTTAAGCCGGATGAGAAGATTTTTTTTTCCCCCAGACAACAAAGAGATACTCTGAACAGGTTACAGTTATAATTGAGGGAGTGCTGGTGGTTAGGTAGAGGAAGGAATTAGAGAAAACACACGTGATGGTTATTTGGTGTTGGAGCTGGGATGTGTGAATAAGCAGGAGCTGCCCGAGTTGGTGGCAGCAAAGAGACCAAGAGCACAGAGGGGCCAGAGCAGAGTTTAAGCTTGCGTGCCCTCTGCACGTCTCCCTCTCACGCGTTCTCACACTTCTCTGTGACTCTGCCTTTCTGTGTCTCTGAGCTTCAGTGTTCTCTGCTTTTCTCTCTGCTTCATCTGTCTGTCTGTCTGTCCAACTTTGTTTAAATGTGTGTGTCTCATCTTGTGCCTGCTTTTGTGTGTTTTTCTGTCCCCTCTGCAGGCTGTGTGCTTTCTGCCCCCGTCAGCGTCTCGTCTGTCTGTCTGACTGTCCCTCTCACTCCCAGGGAAACCCTCTGCTCCTCCCCTGTGGCCCTGAGCCAGGGGCTTGCTCCCCCCATGTGCTGCCTGACAGACCCCAGCTCCCAAGCCAGCCCCCTGCAGCCTCTGCAGACGGAGTCTGGGTGCCGAGTGCGAACAGAGCACCCTGGTCTCACTTTGCCTCTGTCTTACTCTCTATCACATATAGAGACTGAGCCATGGATGGAATTTACTCAAGTTTCCTACACTTTTTTATCCACCATGGCAGGGTACAATAGTACTCAGGTACCAACAAAGTAAAAACAGTGACACTTGCCCCCAACCTCTCTGGCCACGGCAGTTGTGTCCTTTCTCAGTGTGACCCCCACCAAGTTCTCTCGGGGTTGGTTAAGAGCTTGTGCTTTGAAGTTGGGTGAATCCCAGCTCGGCAACCAACCTGGTGGGTGACCTTAGTCACCCTGATCCTGTTTCCTCTTTTGTGAAATGAGTGCAATAGTAGCACCTGCCTCTGGGGGCCGCTCTGCTCATGTCCATCACCTGCTCGGCCTTTGTGGGCCTCTGGGTTGTGACCCCTGCTCTACTGGGGGTTCCCAGGCTGGCATCTGCCCCCAGTCACTCAGCAATATCATGATTGCTTTGCCAAAGCGTCTTCCTATCCCCAGGAAGCTAATAGGTTGCATGTTATCACCCCACTTTACAGAAGAGATTATTGCTGGGAAGTTGGTGGCAGTAGCCAGGTCTCTCGACTCTCAGTTCAGTGCCCTTGCTAGTGGCCTACCATGCCCGCCTAGCGCTCAGGTGCAGGGCGTCAAGGGAAGACAGAGGCTGGAGTCCCGAAATCCCCATTCTGAATTATTTAAGGAAAAGGCTCATTAGCTCTGTGGGGGTCATCATTCAAATCTGGCCCAATCAATGGTGGCCGGGGCGGCAGCTCGTTTTGTATTAAACAGTGACTTGTCACCGTGTCGCCATTACCATGGGGAGAGGATGTGGAAGTTTCCAGTGGGTGCGCCTTACGTCACTACTGAAGGGCTTTACCTGCATCAGCCACGTGTGGGATCTTACTACACCCCAGGCAGTGCGGGAGGAAATGGAGAAGAAGAAACATGGTCCCTGCCCGCATGGAGTTTATAGTCTTGTGGCTTTAACTGGTGGAGTCCCTACTGCCTGCAGGAGTTCCGTGTGTACAGAGAGCTGTAGGGGCTCGCCTACGTGCATTCAGTTGTTCCAGCGGTGGAGATAACCTTGCTTGTCATGACCACTGGACAGCCATCATCCTTGCTAGCGAGCCCCGATCCTGCCAGTGAAGTAGCACTGAGCACTTTGTCGCTCTGAGCTACTGGTTGTTGGACTCCCCCGGGCACTGGCTGACGGCTCATAGAACCTCCTTCCAGGCAGTCTTTGCCTCTTACAGATATTGCCACCTGGGAGACATTAGGGCAGCCCTTTAACGGAGCTGCATTTTACTGGCACTCTCCGAGTGCCATCCTATTTGAAATAACTTTCTTTGTGTTATTCAGAGACTCATAAAGAGCTGAATTTTGAAATCACTAACTGCCTTATGGATAATAAATCATCAGAGTCTAAAAATAGCCCCCAAGTGTAGGGGGAGCTGGGACGGTTTCAGAGTTATATAATCCACAACACTGGGATTGAAAAATCATTATTTAAATTGGAGCCAACATCCCTGCTTATCTCTGAGTGAGGTCCGCATCTGCCTTGCAGCTGTAAAAATCAGAAGTCAAGGTGTGTCAGAGCCAGATGTGGTCAGAATTAGATTCCTACGGAGAGGCTGACATTTCTGTGCCAGGGACCGGAGGATGTAGGCTGCCAGGCCTCAGGGTTGTGGTCCCGAACCTCACAGGCTTCGGCGGAAGCCACACGTGGTCTCCACTTGGGCTTTTGCGGCTACTTGGCTGTTTCTGCTAAAGATGAAGTTTCACATTTATAAAACATCTTTTTAAAGGTTTTTAAAAATTAAAGTCTGTATCAATCTATCTTTTCTCCTTAAAGCTTTCTTTTGAGTTAGGCAAAGCAGTGGGACTGCTGGGTCCGTTTTACAGGCGAGGAGCTGAGAGAACTAGTCCAGCAGCCAGGGTGGGGGCTCTGGTGTCAAAGAGCCTTCGCTCCCTTCCTGCCCCTGTTGTTGAGCAGCAATGCGCTTCCCGCCAAATGACTGGACACTTTCCGCTTCAATTCCCTCATTTGTGAAGTGGGGATAAAAATGGTAATCCTCCAATAGGAATGTTTTGGGATTAAACAAGAAATTAATAAAACCAGCTAATATATTTATCCAGTACTTACAGTGTACCAGGTACTCTTCTTGAATGCTTTGCTTGTTATCAGATGTAAATACATATTGCACCGTGTATTATTATGAATGTGCATTATTATGAACAAATAATGCATGTAAATCACTGGGCACAGTGCCTGAACCTTATCTAAATGTTTAAGAAAAATTAGTTGTCATTAATTATGTTTGTTAGGCATGTACCACATCCTGAGTCTTCACTGTTGCACCCTTGTTTGTTCTTTTTGGTCACATCTATGAGTTTGAATAAATGCACTTCCCAAATACCTTCACCAAAACCCCCCAAATGGTATGCTAATCTCATCACCTCTTTTTACATCTATTATTTTTTTTTTTTTGTTTTGTTTTTTTTTTTTTTTTGAGACAGAGTCTCGCTTTGTTGCCCGGGCTAGAGTGAGTGCCGTGGCGTCAGCCTAGCTCACAGCAACCTCAAACTCCTGGGCTCGAGTGATCCTTCTGCCTCAGCCTCCCGGGTAGCTGGGACTACAGGCATGCGCCACCATGCCCGGCCAATTTTATATATATATATCAGTTGGCCAATTAATTTCTTTCTATTTATAGTAGAGACGGGGTCTCGCTCAGGCTGGTTTTGAACTCCTGACCTCGAGCAATCCGCCCGCCTCGGCCTCCCAAGAGCTAGGATTACAGGCGTGAGCCACAGCGCCCGGCCTACATCTATTATTAATAGTTGGGATCCTACTCCAAGGATAAATCTTCCTTTCTCCCCTGTTTGTTTGTTTATAGCAGGGTAGACTCAGAAGCTTATTCTACAGTTTATAACTGCCATGACTGTTTACTGTGATGCTAACATTGTCCCAGACTGGCCATGGGTGCCCCCCTCACTCCGTCTCCTGTGTCCTTTGCACATTTGTTTGAGTACTTTGTTATCTTCTGCCCCCACAAGATATTTAGGCTCATGATCTTGTACTTTATTTGCTTCAGCACTTACATCAGCCGACTTTCCCCAAGGAGCTGTTTTATTGGAGAAAGCTGTTCAGAGTTAAAGTCTGGGTACTAGGTGTGTTGATTGCTAAAGGATTGTCACTGTACTTAAGCCCTGTCAGTGCAGGGAAAAACCGTATATACATATACACGTACACACCCACCCACCTTATACATATGTAAGCACTCATCCGCCTCCACCCCCAGGAGCTCATGCAGGCACTTCCCGTTTATGATTTACAGAGTTCTCTCTCTTTCTCCTTTCCATTTTTAAACTCTCTTTTCTAGCAGTGAGAATCCTGGCTCTCATTATCCACCACATATTGTTTGCTCCATCCTAGAATACTAATGCAATTTTCAGGATTGCTAACCCATACTGCTGTGGAAAACAAACCTAACTAGAATTCAATATGTGTTTACAGTTATTTTTATCTTCAGTCCGAGAGTACACTGTCAAAATAATATGCCGGAAACTCACTTGCAACTCTTAAATTTTAATAGCTTAAAGCGACGGAGGTTTATTCTTGCTCTCGCCACCTGTCCAACACAGCACAGCTGGGGATTTGCTCTGCGCTGACCTCCCTCTGGGACCCTGGTCAACAGAGTAGGCTCCATCATCGTGGCAGGGAAAGGGAGGGCGTGGGGCCGTGTGTTCTTAGAGTTTCGGGTCCAAGGCAGGCACAGCATTGCACTCACACTTCACTGGCAAAGTCAAGCCACGCGACCACGCCTACATTCAAATGGGCAGTGAAACAGTCAAACAGTGTGCTTGAAAAAGAGATCTGGTGGGCAGTTTTTATTTCTTGAACACAGTCCTTCCAAATCCTTTGCAAAAATTCCTATTTTATAGCTAAGGCAGTTCTGCTGTTGCTGGGTACTGGGTTTTATAGACGTCTGTCAGGTCTTGTTTCTTTACAGTGTTGTTAAAGTCTATTTCCTTGTTGGGCCTCTGCCTAGCTGCCCATTAATTACTGGAAGTGGAATATTGAAGGCTCCCAGTCTTGTTGAATTTTCTGTTTCTCTCTTCAATTCTGTTTTTGTTGCATGTATCTGTTTCTGGGCTCTGTTGCTATATATATATATATATATGTATATATATATATTTAAATAATAGTTACACTTCCTTGTGGATTGAATATTTTATGAAACATCCTTCTTTATCTCTATTTTTGTCATAAAAGTTGCATCTTTATACAAAATATGTGTCCATCCACACATATTCACAATTAATCCTTTATGCAGTTCTCCTTTAAAAGAGATAGAAGAAAAGCAGTGTTACAAACAAAAATACATTTGTAGCGTCTTTCATTTATCTATGTAATTCCATTGGACCAGTGCTCTTTATTTATTCATTTGTAGTTGAGTTACTGTCTGGTGTCCTTTTATTTGAGCCTGACAAACTCCCTTTAGTATTTCTTTTAGGATGTGTATGCTGGTGAAGAACTCTGACTTTTTGTTTCTCTCGGTACGTGCTAATTTCTTTTTCATTTTATTTTGAAGGATAGTTTTCCTAGGTATAAAATTGTTGGTTGACAATCTTTTTTTTCCAGCACTTTGAATACATCACCCCTCTGCCTTCTTGCCTCCATGATTTCTGATGATATATTAGCTCTTAGTCTTATTGAAAATCACTTGTATATAATGAGGTATTTATCTTTTTCTGCTTTCAATATTCTACCTTTGTTTTTGGTATTTGACAGTTTAATTATAATATGATGTGTCTAGGTGTGGATCTCTTTGAGTTTATCCTACCTAGAATTTTTTAAAACTCTTGGATGCATAGATTAATGTTTTTAATCAAATTTGGGACTTTTTTGCCATTAATTTTTCAAATTTTCTTTCTTTTTCTCTATCTCCTTTTATGCTGCAATTTCAATTATGTTTTTGCTAGTATACTTGGTGGCAATACAAAAGTCTGAATCTCTATTTGCTTTTGTTCATTCTATTTTCTTTCTGTTCCTCACACTTTAATCCTAATTAACCTGTCTTTGTTCAGTGATTATTTTTTTCTCCCTGTTCAAATCTGCTGTTGAGACCCATGAGTGAATTTTCTATTTCAGTGATAGTACTTTTCAACTCCAGAATTTCTATTTGGTTCTTTTTGTATACTTTACACCTGTTGATATTCTCTCTTTAGTAAGACAGCTTTCTCATGCTTTCTTTTAGTTCTCTGAACATTTTCAAAATAGCTAATTTAAAATTATTGTCATGTTCGTCTAGTAAATCCAACATCTTGGTTTTCACAAGGACAATTTCCATTGATTTGCTTTTTGTCATGTTGATGGACCATACTTTGTTTTTTTCATGTTTAATAATTGTTTGTTCAAAGGTGGGCATTTAAAATAATATAATGTGGCAACTCTGGGAATCAGACTCTCCCTTCCTCTCCAGGTTTGTTTTAGTTGATGTTTGTTGTGGTAGTTGTTGGCTGTTTGGTGACTTTTGCAAACTAATTCTCTAAAATCTTTGTTCTCTATTGTGGCCACTATAGTCTCTGCTTGGTTCGGTTGGTGGTCAGCCAATGCTTTGACAGAGATTTCTTAAACACCTGGAACCTGTTTTTACTTCCTGCTTTCACAGAGCCTTGCAATCAACCAGAGGTGAGAGCTGAGGGTCTCCTCTGGTCTTTCCTGAGTGTGAGCACATGTCTGGGCATGCACCCAGCCCTAAGTATGATCATGGTCTTATAGATTCCAAGGATGTCATAGCCTTTCAAAACCCTTATGAACATCTCCTTTTTCATGTTTTCCTTTTAAGCTGTTTGATTAACCTGTTATCCACTGTCTCAGGCAGCTATGGAATTTAATAATTGCCTGTAATTGCTTTTGACAAACATCTCTTGTAAAAGGGTTTTCCACACTGGGTGAACTCAGAGTAAGGCCAAATACTGACAGTCTTGCAAGTGGCATTTTCCAGGGAATGGCCAGTCAAGTCAAGCAATGACAGTTATTTGGAAATGAGGTTTGAAAGATCTCCAGCTCTGATCTGCTCTCTCCAATGGATGGTTTTTACTATGAATGTGGGCTGTTATTTTTCAAAGCTTTTGCAGAGCTAGGAAGTGGGGAATTTGAGTAGATCAAGTTAAAATGCCCCAAAGTTCTGTGTTTTTAACAAGAACCAGTCATTTTTCTTTTTTTTTCTTTTTGTGAATTTCAGAATATTATGGGGGTAAAATTGTTTTGGTTACATAATTTACTTTTGGACAGTTTGAGTCAAAGCTCTAAGTGTGCCCATCACCCAGCTAGTGTGCATTGCACCTGTTAGGTGTGATTTTACCCAACCCCTCCTCCCCCCTGCTTCATCTCCATTGAGTTTTACTCAATGTGCCCTTGGCAAGGCAACTGACAAGATGAGGCAAGTGGGAGCTAAACCCTGCCTATATTTTGCCCACGAAGCCCTGTGCCTGGGCACGGACTGCATCTCCCTGCTCACCTGGTTGAGGAGGCCCCTTTTTCTCATTCACACAAAAGTACCCAAGTCAGCAGCAGCTCTGGACTGTAGAACGGGTGAACAGACAGGCCCGCACCTGTACACACAAGTGTTGATCCATTAGTTCCAACTTAGTGTTGAGTACATGTGGTGTTTGTTTTTCCATTCTTGCAATACTTCACGTAGAATGTGGTATATTTACATCATGGGGTACTACTCAGCCATTTTTCTCCAGTAAATGCCCTCCTGGCTGCTTATAAGCCTTTGTTTTATTTCCAGAGTTCTGAAAAAGATGGTGTTGACATTGTTTGCCAGTTTTCTCATTGCTTTTATGGAGAAGAGAATTTTCTGATGTCTTTACTCTGCCATTTTCACTGACATCTGTGTGACATACAACATTAATGGAAACACTTCTTTATAAACATGCTTTCAAGGCATAAAACCTAGAGCTCACACAAATAGGAACAGAATGAAAGATTTGCCTTTTGATAGGTGGGGAATTTTTAGGAGTGTCTGGCACCAGGGGACGTTTTCAATGTAATGTTGAACATGGTAAATTGCTTTCTCATTGTGCCAAAGGTAGGTAGGAATTGCCTTAGGGACCTTGAGGGACTACTGGTTTACCCTAGGAGAAAACGGTGCAAGAATCTCAGCTACCCATGAAAAAGCTGGAGGAGAAAACATGGTTACAATGTTAGGGGTCATAAAATTGTAAGCTTGGATCAGTTATAATTTGATGTTACAATAATTAAAGTCACCTCCCTGGAAACTCAGTTTGGGACATACATTATAGTGTCACCTTTGGAGACCATGGGCTTCGACAGGGTGGAGATTGATGTTCAGTCTTTTCTCTTTACCTAGTGCCTAGCCTGTCACCTGTTGCCTGTCCTTATGGGGTAAAGACTTTCATTTGCCATTGACAAAAACTTCAGTTCAAACTCAAATTAGTAAAACAGCTTATTTTTGTATATCTCAATTTCCAAACACAGCAGACTTCAGGTGTAGCTGGATTCAGGAACCTAGAAATCTCTTCCTGGCATATGTCTTTCTCCTACTCTTGTCTCTGATTTTCTTTGTTTGGGCTTCACTTGAATCAGTTTTGTGGACAAAGAGCTGGGGCATGTGCTTTTCTGTGGACAGATTGGGTATCCCAGGATCAGTGCTACCCAAGCCACATTCCCTGACAGCAGGAGCAGGGTGACACTGAAAGGAAAAGTGAAGCATTGTCACTGAAAAGAGGAGGGAGGGAGGGATGCTCAGCAGGCACAATGAATGCCTGCCCGTGACATGCAGAAGATACTTGTATTGGCGTTTTTCAATTGCACGATTGAGTTGAATTTAGCAATTCGTTCTGTGACTACAACATAATGTCTGTTCTTTGTACGCATTGTGATTATTCCCACTTCCACACCGTTGTCCCGCCTTGGCGAGTTCTCGTCTCAGCTTCCACCATGGTTCCCGCCCTCACTGTCTGCGTCAATATATATGCAAATATGCATATAATCAATCTCTCTGGTTAGACTGGAATACTCAGGGACATCGATTAGAGTTACGTTTACTTTGGATTTATCTCTTCAAGATTCCACCCAGAGGAGAAAAGAAAACAAACTTAATTTTTCACATTTCTTAGATTGGGTTGTCATTGTTTTCAAATATTCATTATAAAGTTGATGTTTTCTGTTGACAAGTAGCTATTATTGGCAGATTTAATATCAATGAAAAACAACTTATCTGTAAAATGGGAATAATAATAGTAAGTATATTAGGAGGGTTGTTGAGAAAACTGAATGAGTAATTTTTTTTTTTGAGACAGAGTCTCACTCTGTTACCTGGGCTAGAGTGCCGTGGTGTCAGCCTAGCTTACAGCAACCTCAAACTTCTGGGCTCAAGCGATCCTCCTGCCTCAGCCTCCCGAGAAGCTGGGACTACAGGCATGCGCCACCATGCCAAACTAATTTTTTCTATATATTTTTAGTTGTCCAGCTAATTTCTTTCTATTTTTTTTTTAGTAGAGATGGGGTTTCCTTCTTGCTTGTTCCTGGTCTCAAACTCCTGAGCTCAAACAATCCACCTGCTTCTGCCTGTCAAAGTGCTAGGATCGCAGGCTTGAGCTACCACGCCCAGCCAGAATGAGTAATTAATTACATATAAAGTACTTAGAACACTGCCTGTTCCATAATAGCTGGGGTTTAGCTATTTTTATTGTTAAAAACTGACTCCATTTCTTACCCTATCATGTCTTCCCAGTCAGGTTTGGGACAGAGACTGAGACCAGTTCTGTTCTAGGGTTTGCACATAGATGGATTAATTTTTCATAAGACATAGTAGGTGCTTTTATTATCTGCATTTTCCAGACCAGGAAGCCCAGGCAGGTTCTGTTGATGGGCTGTAAACAGGCTCAACTGTGGTGAGGGACAGAGAGAAGGGGAGAGAGAGACAGAGGAGAAGGAGAAGGAGAGGGAGGGGGAGGGGAGAAGGAGGTGGAGGAGGAGAAGGAGGTGGAGAAAAGGTTGGGTCACTCCATGTCAGTGAGTTTGGATTTTATCTTAGGAAGAGTAGGACACTTTGAAAGAGTTTTAATCTAGGGGAGAAATAATCTGAATTACATTGAAATAAAAAAGATGATTTTCGACAGCTGTGAAACCAGCAGGGAGGGCGTTGTAGTTGTCCAAGCGAGAGATGGTGGCTTGGGTGGTGGGAGTTGGTCATGAGGATGGCTCGAATTTGGCAGGTTGAGATAAATTATGAGCCTGTACATGGTAGCACCTGTAGAGCCTGAGGACATCATTGGAGGAAGAGAGAAACTAACATGTGCCAGTGTTTAAAAACATCTGGCTTTGGGGGGAACTCTCTGGGAGTACTGGAAAGTGAGCGTATTGGTGGTCAGCTCAGGTGTGCAGGAGTTTACAATGTTCGACTAATTCTCTTCTGTTCTTTGTGCTGTTGTCTTTCCTAATTTGAAACCAAATGAAGTCTACATTCACTATGTTAATAAGCCCAGAAAAATAGGCAGTCGCTTCCCAAGTGAACCTTAAGCCAGCATTTAGAGAAAATGGAAAGGGACTTGTGCTCCGTGTGAGACTGCCTGTAGGAGGCAGGTGGGGGGTGGAAGAGAGGGAGGGCGGCGGCCGGAGATCAGGGGCCTGGGGGAGGACCTTGGTCCTGGGGATGGAGCAGAGGGGCCAGCTGTCAGGCCTGGCTGTGCCAGTCGGGGAGGGTGCCGTCCAGCTGTGTGGGATCTGCTGTGTTTCTTGGGCTGCCTGACCTGGTCCGTCGTGCAGACAACCGTTTAAGCTGCAGCACGAGAATCAAGGCACTAAGTGGCTTGGTCGATAACCTGTCTGTCCACTGCTCACCTCATGTGTGTGTTTGCTGACCCGAGCCTCTTCTATCTCATGCAGGACACCGAGGTTCTGAACACCGCCATCCTCACCGGAAAGCCCGTTTCTGTCCCCGTCAAGGTGGTGGGGGTTCAGGAGGATGGTTCTGTGGTCGACGTGTCGGAGGCTGTGGAGTGCAAGTCCGCGGATGAAGATGTCGTTAAGGTAGAGCGGCCTTTGTCTGTGGATCTCCTGAGTGTTGGGGCCTCTTTGTCCACCCGTCCTCTGTCCCCAGGGTCTTGTTCTGACTGAGCAGCGCATGCTCCCAAGGGCTGGAGGCCAGAACGACCTCACCAGGGCATGGATGACTGGCAGCGGAGGCTCACCTGGGAGCAGGTGGCTGCGGCAGGAGACGCTGCTTCCTTCTCCCTGGAAGGGGGTACCCTGGCCTTGAATCTCCAGCAGAAATAACTCATTCCCCCTCCTCACAGGACAATATTTTCCTAACTGTAGCAATCCACATACTACCTTCTCATTTTTTTTTTTTTTTGCCAGATCTCTGTGCCTAATAATATTATTTACCGACTATATTTTCTTTAAATGCCTTGCTTCTTTGGAGCAGCCGGTTAGTTGGTTAGAGTGTGGTACTAGCAAATGCCTCACGTTTTCACACTTAAAAACTAATTTAGCCTCATTAAAAGATAAGAAAATTCATGATCTGGATGTACCAAATTTTTGTTAATATACATTAAAATAAATGACTACTAAAAAAAGTTCACCCATGTGCCACCTAACTGAGCGGTTTAGGAGAGGTAATCATGGAACATTTCTGCCAGATTCTTCATTCTAATTAGCTGTATTTCTGACTCCAAATTCTGCCAGGAACCAGCCTATAGTTTTTTTCATGCTTTTTGCAGAGGCCTGTTTGAACCACCAAATTTAGTGTTTCTCCCCATATTTTCTTAGCACATTGGTTGCCATTTGCTTTTGCAGTGGAGGCCTCAGGGAGAAAGGACTTAAACCTTCATAACTATCACTCCTTCCTCCTTTAAGTTGCTAAAAGAGCCCCCAAGTCTAATGTAGATATTTTAGGAAAATATCTATCTAATCTATCTATCTAATCAAGATAAATATCTAATCCAGATATTTTAGAAAAATATAGTAATGCTGAGTTCTGTCCTTCCTCACATTCTACCAGCTCCTGTTCAGAGCTCAAAGAAAACTTTGTCTCAGTCTTGAGAACTTTGTGGTCCAGAGGAAAGCCTTCAGGGGTTTTCCTTGGCAGAAAAAGTCTGGGAGGGGTTGGTTTCTTTTTGCAGTGAACTGTAGTAGGCTGTGTCTTAAGCCAGAGACAGTGTGATAAAGAAAGAATGATGTATTTTTGAGGTCTAATTAAAAAAGAAATTAATGCCAGGAAACAAGTTTGGCATAGCTTGTTTCCTGGGCTTGTAATGTTGATTTTCTCTCGAGATGGAAGATGAACTAGCTTAAAGCCTACACATAGCTCTGCCCTGGGGTTCCTGATAGTTCTTGCATTCTGTGGGCAGGTTTGATTAAGCAAACCAAAGACCTTCAGTGTTCAGAGTTTAGAAAGATATGAGCTGAATCATAAGAGGTCATCTGCACAGAGAAAAATATTGATGGTGCACTGCCCTTGACAATGGGCAGTGCTTTTGACAATGGATATTTTTTTGCTATTCCCACATCATTCCAGAAAGGAGACATGGATGACGGCGTGTAGAGATGGTATCTGTATGCTTGTGCCATCATGGGCTAGAGCAAGGGACTCAGCCTGGGGTTTCCTAAGCCTTTAATTTTCTCCTGAGAGCCTGGCGTGGCGCCCCACAGGGTGGACTCCTCGCTCTCCCACCCTGCAGAGCTCTACCGTAGAGAGGCAAGGCCAAGGTCGTAGATCCCACTGGTGCCTTATGCCTGGTTGCCTCCACTTCACAGAAGTGCTGCAAGTATCCTCTGCCCATTCCGATGGATACAGTGTTTTGGAAGATGATAGTTTTCTGCTTAACTGTTACTTGTGTATCCTCATGAAGATGGGACGTCTAGGAAATTACTGCCCAATCTTTAGAGGAGCAAAGTAGAGTCTGCCCATCGCCAAGCTCAGGACTGCGTTAAGATGTTTTTAGGAGATTCCAGGACTGTTGCAAATCTGTGTGCAAACTTGTGTCAGTTGAGGGGATTTAATTAAGTGGCTGTGATGTGTTTGTTATGGGTTCAGCTTCAAGGTTTGTGATAAATTGTGCTGCAACGCCAGGATGAACGGAGCTGTCCTCAGCATCGCCCTGGGGGCATCTCAACTGCGTGGCATGTTCGTTAGCGCCCTCTGGGGAGCCCTCCTTAGTCTGCGGAGTTGTCACTCAGTCATCCTTCTCAGTATACAAAATACTGAGTGATTCCAGGGAGAATCTCGCAAGGTTCACCGAAGATCTTTGTGCATTGGAAATTCTGTGCATTGGAACCGTGATTCAGACAAGAAAAAAAATGCGTGCATTTAGGAAGATGTGAATTGTGGTAATATACAAACAAATTAACTTCTTTGAACTTGTATGACTTTTGGGGGACAGAACCTGAGGACATAAAATGACTTGGAAAAGCTACATCTTGGCCTAATCTGGTGATATTAGAAAGGACCAATGTAAATTTTCAAGTCAATAGCTACAGCAGTCCCCGCTTATCCACCGTTTCACTTTCTATAGTCTCAGTTACTCCCAGTCCAACACTGTCTGAAAAGATAAAAAGGAAAATTCCAGAAATAAACAATTCATGCTTTAAATTGCATGCCGTCCTGAATAGGATGATAAAATCTCGAGCTGTCCTTCTCCGTCCAGCCTGGGACGTGAATTCTCCCTTTGTCCAGAGCATCCCTGCTGCCGACGCTCCCTGCCCATTGGTCTCTGAGTGGCTGGCTTGGTTATCAGATTGACTATTGCGTGTCACAGTACTCCTGTTTGAGTAGCCCTTATTTGACTTAATAATGGCCCCAAAGCACAAGAGTAGAGATGCTGCCAACTCAGATATGCCAAAGAGAAGCCATAAAGGGCTTCCTTTAAGTGAAAAGGTGGGATTTCTCAACTTAATAAGGAAAGAAAAAAAGATCATATGCTGAGGTTGCTAAGATCTATGGATTTTAAGGAAAAGAAGTATTTTTTGTTTGTTTGTTTGTTTGTTTTTTTGAGACAGAGTCTCACTTTGTTGCCCAGGCTAGAGTGAGTGCCATGGTGTCAACCTAGCTCACAGCAACCTCAAACTCCTGGGCTCAAGCAATCCTTGTGCCTCAGCCTTCCGAGTAGCTGGGACTAAAGGCATGCACCACCATGCCCAGCTAATTTTTTCTATATATATTAGTTGGCTAATTAATTTCTTTCTATTTATAGTAGAGATAGGATCTCGCTCTTGCTCAGGTTGGTTTCAAACTCCTGACCTCGAGCAATCCACTTGCCTCAGCCTCCCAGAGTGTTAGGATTACAGGCGTGAGCCACCGCACCCGGCCAAGAAGTCTTTTCATTAAAAATACACCTACACTCAAATGTTTATTGCAGCATAATTCATAATTGCAAAGATATGGAAACAACCCAAGTGCCCAACAATTCATGAGTGGATTAATAAAATGTGGTATATGCATGTCATGAAGTACTATTCAGCCACAAAAAAGGATGAGTTAATGTCTTTTGCAACAATTTGGATGGAACTGGAAACCATTATTTTAAGTGAAATATCTCAAGAATGGACAAACATGCCATGTACTCACTGTGAAACTGGAGCTAACCGATGAGCACACATGTGCATAGATGGAAGTAAAATTCAGTGGAAATCAACTAGGGGTTAGGTAAGATGAGGGGAGGAGCAAAAACCTACCTGATACAATGAACACTATTTGGGTGATGGGCACATCTATAGCCAACACTGAGCATTACAAAAATGATGATGTAACCAAAAACATTTGTACCCCTTAATATTTTGAAATTACAAAAATATAATAATTTGTTGCCCTCATGTACAAATCGGCAAATTCACATAGAAATCTGGATTTCCAGCTTCTTACATTTTAGGAAAAAACCCCACAAGATCAGGTGGCCCTGGACTACTGCAGGGTTACTTTCTGAGAACCTCTCCTGGAGTCTCATAGAAGCTGCCCCTTTGCACAAGGCCTGTGCCCTCCAGCTCACCGCCGTCTCTGCCGTCCCTCTTGTCTCCCGCACAGAGGCCAAAGGACATTTGCCATTTCTTGTCACACTTGTGCTACTGCTTTTTGATAGCAGATTTTAGAAGGAAGTGAGATATTTCTTGCACTCTGTTCTCTTAAAAAAAAAAAAAGAAAGCAACAAAAGATAGACTTCACTCTGTCACTCTGATGGAGAATCCTGCATCTTCCTAGGTCATGAGGGGAATGCTGGAAAATTGGATTGTGTTCTGCCAAAGAGTGTCCAGGGGGCTGAGGGCTCTTGAAATCAAATCACAGGAGAAACGATTGAAGGGAGTGTGGGTGTTAAGCCCGGTGACGAGAAGAAAAGGCCCAGGGGTGAGGTGAAGAGGAAGACACGACAGATCTCTGTAAGCCTTTCAAGAGCCACCGTGTGGAAGATGGAGTAGGCTTGTGCTTTTTATATCCTAAGAGCGGAAGTTAAAAGGGACTCCTTTAAGTGCAATATAAAGAAAAAGACCACAGAGGTTCTCGGTTCTTTGTATGAGCTTTCAGATAGATGATGTTGGTTCAAATCCTGGCTCCTCCTTCCTCACTGTCTGACCTGGGGGAAATTGCTAACATCTCTCAGCCCAGTTTCCTTATCTATAACACGGACAGGGCGGATAAGGATACAATGGAAAGGCACCTTCTCTAGAGATTTCATCCAAAGTCACTGTAGAAGGCAGAATTAACAGTAATCAAAATAATCCTTGAAAATCCTTTAGAGAACACCTGGGTTTTGATAAGTTCAAAAGATTTCTTTTTTAAAAAATGTTTTCCTTGCCTTTGGGCCTTGGGCAAGTTTTCTGTAGCAGCGTGGGGCAAGGTTTAGCGTTCAGGGGAATGCTGAGAGACGTCTAGGTAAGTTAGAGTTGGGATTTGAAGATGAATTCCCCTCTCATTCTCTCTTGTTCTCTTTTTTGTCTGCTGGGTGGCATCTTGTCAGATGGCAATCTGAAGTTATTCTGAGCACTTGTCATGGAATCGTTGTTCGTTAAACCTGTGTGTGATAAAATCTCCGTGTGGAGTTTTGGGGATGATTAAATAAGAGTGTGTATCTAAAGGAAGTCACATAGTATTTGACATGCAATATGTCATATTATATCTCTATATACACCTGCTTATTTATATCCACATTCATTTTCACATCAATAAATTTTAACCTCTACTTGGTTGTAAGGTCCATGGTATCTATGACTGTGTGTTTTACTAGCTATTCTGTTCCCAGCCCTAAGCACAGTTTCTGGAACACGGTTAATATTTGTTGAATATATGAATGAATGAATGAATGAATGAATGAATGAATGCTAGAGCTTCCCAGAGATGGAACAAGATGCTAAGATGCTATGCAGGAGTGGTTGTTCTATCTATTGGAACGTCTCCAAGGAATTTTCTGTTACCGAAAATCTTCAAAGAAAGGTGGAAGGTCCTCTGTAGTTCAAGGGACTTGGCACTGGGTAGAGACTTGGGCCTGATCTCATGATCCAAATCTTATGTTCTCATGGGGATGTTTTACTCCACAAATACTTCTTACTCATCTACTCATGGAGGAGGGCAGTATATAAAGAGCTTTGAGAGCTACAAAGGTGGAATGCGTATGAATTCTGTCCTTAGGCACTTACTACAGCTAATGAGTATTAACAGGTAGCATTTACCAAACGTTTATTAAGTGCCAGATACTATTATAATAAGAACATTACAAGTATTGACCCATTTCATCTTCACAACAAGCCTTTAAGGCGGGCTATGCTATTACACTACTTGTAGTCTATGCATGAGGAAATGGCTCATAGGAGGGAGAAGTAACTCACTCAAACTCTAGCGGATGCAGTGGTCAGAGTTCTCACCCAGGGAGGCAGAATCTACGATATCAACCTCTGTGCGTGTGGAATTGCCATTCTCTAAGGTTGTATAGGGCACTGTATTTGCGGGGGGTTGGGGTAGGGGAAGGTGGAGCGCTGGTGCTTATGTAGCAAAATATCATTCCTATGGCTTTCCCATCAGGGAATCAGTTGATAATGAGCTTTTCCTGAATTTTCCAAAGATGTCTGCTTTCATCCACATCACCCAGAAGGCATGAGCAGTCTCTCGTGGTTGCTATAATGAATCACCATAAACTCAGTGGCTTAAAGTAACACACATTGATCTTACGGTTCTGGAGGTCGGCAGTTTAAATAGGTCAGTAGGGCTGTGTTCTTTCTGGAGGCTTTTGGGGAGAATCTGTTTCTCTGCCTTTTCCAGCTTATGAAGGTCACCTGTATTTCTTGGCTGTGGACCCTTTCTCTGTTTTCAAAGCCAGCAGCATAGCATCTTCGAATCTCTCTCTCTCTCTCTCTCTCTCTCTCTCTCTCTCTCTCTCTCTCCATGGGGTCCATCTCCATGGGGTCCATCTCATCTCCTTCTGTGACTTTGACCCCTCTGCTTCCCTCTTATGAAGACCTTTATGGTTACATTGGAGCCCGCTGGGCAACACATCTCAAGACCCTTGACTTAATTACATCTGCAATGTCCCTTTGCTACATGGATTAGTTTCCTAGAATTGCTGTGATAAGTTAACACAAACCTGATACCTTAAAGCAATAGAAATTTACTCTTTCACAGCTCTGGAGGCCAGAAGTATGAAATAAAGGTCTCACCTGGGCCCTGCTACCTCCAGAGGATCTAGAGGAGGATCTTTCCTGGCCTATTCCAGCTGCTGGTGGCTCCAGTTGCTCCGTGGCTTGTGGCAGATTTATTCTCTGCCTCCGTTGTTGCATGGTCGTACCCCTGCGTCTCCCTAGGACCTTCTTTTCTTACAAGGGCACTTGTCATTGGATTTGGGGGCCTCCCTAATTCAGGATGCTCTCTTCTTGAGATCCTTAAAATTACAATTGCAAAGACCTTTTTTTCTAAATAAGATGACATTTTTTAAATAAGATGCTGGGAGTTAGGAGTTCTTATCTTTTTGGGCCCATGATTCAACCCACTATACCGTGTAAGGTAAGATGTTCCTGGGTTCTGGGGATTATAGGGCGTGAGCATCTTTTGGAGGCGGTGTCTTTATGCTGCCTAGCACAGCGTGCTTTCTTTTCTCTGCTAAATCTCTCTGAAGGTCTTCGGAGGAAGAAAGAAAATGCAGTTTCCGTATTGTAATTATGATTTAATCTTTGAGTGTCTAGCTTTTTGACAAAGTGATGGCTTCATGTTTTTATGCATTTGTATTGTTTATCATTGAAATGTGCTTTTCAGAGCTGCAGAAGCCAGTCATGCATCATCAGCAAGGGATGAACTCTTTCACTCTTGCAGAAAAATAAACAAAAACTCCCACGGATCTTGAAGGTGGTGCCTTCCAACTTATGGCTGCAATAATTATGTTTCCAGTCTTCTGGCATCAGCTGGACTTGCCATAATGAGATGTTAAAGGGCTAATAAAAAGGCATTAACATTTCAAAGCCTTCCCCGTCCCAGGGAAAGATCTTGTTTCCCAACTTGGTCTGGGAGGCATCAAGTAAGGCAGTGAATGTCAGAAAAAGTATAAAGTTCTCTGCTGCTTGCTGAGCACTGTGTGAGGAGATGGTTACTAAAGCCAGATAGAAAACATGAGCGATCTTCAAGAGGACAGCTGCATTCCCTGGGCTAATGGGCAGCACCTACACACAACTATGTTGTCAAAGTTTCCTTAAGTGGTTGGACTGACAGAGAAGACGGAAGGTGGACGTGTTCTGACTGTGGTCCTTAGAGGGACGCCCTTGAGCTGGTACCATTGAGCAAGATACTATTCCGGCAGTGGGGACTGGCCAAGTGCAGAAGGTAGTGGGATCTGGCAGGACCAAGTTTAATTCCCACATTGGTGGGAATTGTTTTTGTTCTTGTTTTTGCAAGTTATAGAAACCCAAATCCAACTGCCTCAGACCAATCCTAATTTTACTTGGAAGAACATATAGAAAAGGGGAGGGTGGGAGGGGGAGGAGAGGATGGGTATATACAACCACAAGGAGTAAGATGTGCAACGTTTGGGGCATGGGCACGCTTGAAGCTCTGACTCGAAGGGGGAGGGAGGGCATGGGCAATATAAGTAACCTTAACACTTGTACTCCCATAATACGCTAAAATAAAAAAATAAAAAAAAAGAAAAATGCAAAAAAAATTTTAAGGCTTTTTTTTTCTTCTTTATTTATACTTGACCAAAATTCCTACATAAACCACTGTCATTCTATTCCTGTGCATAGATTTCCTTCCCTTCAACCATCACCAGGAGCCAGGCAGCTAAGAATAAGCTGTCATGCAGTTTGGATGTTATTGCCTAATTTTGTCCTTCTCTATGCTGGTAATTTGGACTTTTATTGTTCCGTTCTAATTGGAGACGTGTCATATATTTTCTGTTGGCCAGGGATAGATATTGCCGCATTCTCAACCTTTTGTTCCTGTCAGCCTCATTATGATTCCGATATTAATTAGATCATTTGTTCATTTCTGTCTTTGGCATCTCTAATTAAGAACTAACATGCTGGAATTGTTCTGAATAATTCAGGGGAATCTTGGAATGAGCCAGTGTAAGCCTGCAAGCATCCCAGCTTTGCTTGCCGGGTAAACATCGCCATGTGCCTCCTTCCTTCTTCTCCTGGAAGCCTTTCACTTGCTCTTCTTCACCTGGGCCCTGCCGAGGTCCAAAGTCAGGTGTTACTGGAGAATTGGGCTTGAGAGAGTGTCTGGGATGTCAGGCCTGGTCAAACATGGTCTCTAGTGCCTGTGTCTCCGGGAGACATACTTATTTTGTGTTCAGTAGGAGGGAAGGGGCCCCTTGTTGATGTTCCGGTACTTGGTTAACATTTTAAACTCCTGCCATGCAGCTTTGATGGTGGGCAGAATGTATCAGCTTCATATGCAAGTTCATTGGGGTTTCTAAAGAAACTCAAATGATTTAAACAAACTTTAGAGGTAAACTGGATCCTATTGCTGTAAGATCTAGACACAGGTGTGAATGGATCTAGGTACAAGGGCAGTGTGTTGAGGCTGCTATCACCCTATAGCATTTTTCTTCCTCACAGCTTTATAAAGGTGTAATTGACATACAAGGAACTGCACATATTTAAATTGTACAATTTGATGAGTTTTGATGGTTTGGTGTGAAATCGTCACTAAAATCAAGGTAGTGGACATGTCCTTAACCTCTAAACTGTCATAATGCCCATTTATGATCCCTTTTCTTTTGTCCTACTCCACTCATCCCCAGGCAACCATTCATCTGCTCTTTGAAGATTAGTTTTCATTTTCTAGAGTCTTACATGAATGGAACCATAAACAATGCATGCTCATGCATGCTCTCTCGCTCTCTCTCTCTCTCTCTCTCACTTGGTCAGGCTTCTTCCACCCAGCATGATTAGAGCTTCACCCATGATATGTGCATCCATAGTTCATTCCTTTTTATTACTGAGTAGTATTCCATTCTATGCATATACCACAGCTTACCAATCTGTTGATGGACATTTGGATTATTTCTAATTTTTGACTGTCACAACTAAATGCTACTATAAATATTAATGCAAGCCTTTGTCTAGAGGAATAGAAAAGTTGTAACATATGCTAAGTGTTTGTTTAACTTTTTAAGAAACTGCCACTGTTTTCTAAAGTGGCTGCATTATTTTACATTCCCACCATTGGGATTTGAGAGTTCTATTACCTCCACATCTTGGCCAACACTTGGTAGGGTTAGTCTTCTCAATTTTAGCCTTTCTGTTAGGTTTGTAGAGGTATGCCATTTTTCTGTTTTAATTAGCATTTCCTTAATAATCAATGATATCGATCATCTTTTCATGTGCTATTTGCCATTCACAGATTTTTGGTGAAGTGTCTGTTCAAATCTTTTACATTGTTTATTTTTTATAAAAAATTTTATTGAGTTTTGAGTGTTGTTCTTATATCCTAGATATAAGTCCTTTATCAGATATCTGATGTGGAATTATTTTATTCCAGACTGTATTAGTTTGTCTTTTCATGCCCTAATAGGGTCTTATGAAGAGCAAAAGTTTTTCATTTTGATGAGATCCAGTTTATCAATTTTTAACAGATTATGCTTTTGCTGTTACATCTAAGAAATAATTGCCTAGCCCATGCTCACACGAATTCTCTCATAGATTTTTTTCTAAAAGTTTCATGGTTCTAGCTCTTACATTTAGATCTACCATCCATTTTGAGTTAATTTTGTATATGGTGTGAGGTAAGGGTTTAAATTAATCTGTTTAGCATGTGGCTATCCAGTTGCCCCAGCACCATTTGTTCAAAAGACTGTTCTTTCCCTACTGAATCGTCTTGGCATCCTTGTCAAAAACCAATTGGCCATAAATGTGAGGGTTTATTTATGTGCTCTCAACTTTATCCCATTGATCCATCTGCTTCTCCTTATGGCAGTACTACATTATCATGATTACTGTGGCTTTGTAGTAAGTTAGTAATTGGACATGTGATTCCTCAAACTTTGTTATTTTTCATGATCATTTTAACTATTTGGAGTTCGTTAAATTTCCATATGAACTTTAAGATCAGCTTGCTAATTTCTGCTGCAAAGGCAGCTAGAATTTGGGAATTTTGTAGGTATCACATTGAATTCTTGCTTCGCTTCTTTCATGCTATGGAACTTCGCCGAGCACTTAGCCAGTCTGGCTTCAGTTTACTCGTCTCTCAGATAGGTGAGGAGGTGCTTGGCTTGTCTACCTCACAGAGATATTTGTAATTCCTAACGTATTTTAGAACTGCAAAGAGGATTCCTCTTCGAACCTACTGATGCATGTTTTGCAACAATAAGCCAGCATTATCAAGCAGACGCTTTATCTATCCTTCCCCTGTTTTTCCTATATTCAGCACTAGACTCTTGTTGTATGTATTCAAAAATATTTATTAAATTCATGAGTGCTTTTCTGATTTTTTTTAAAGAGAAATGACTTGGAGAGAGCTCTTAAAATCCTACAGATTGTTCTCTCCTCTCAGCAACTTCCTAAGAGACTGGGATAGAGAGCTCAAATTTGTTCAGTGCCTGCCAGGTGCTGGTCACCTCCCTCCAGTGCCCTTTGTACTGGCCATTTCAAGTAGAGTCCCCAGCAATTCCTTCAGGTATCAGGAGTATTTTCCTCATTGCAGAGATGAAGAAACTGAGGTTCAGAGAGGTTAGGGGTCTGAAATCATGCAGGTAGGAAATAAGGCACATGGATCTTCACCTCACCCAGGAATCTGTATTTTATTGATTGTGTGCTGCCACCATGAATGGGACCTGTAGAATTTAGGACTTATTGAATCCTAAGGATTTTGCATTGGGAGGGGGAGTGTTTGTGGTGTGTAGGGCGTGGGAGGGTCACGGGAATTAGGGTTAAGCATCAATTGTACACGTAAAGCTATTACTATAATTGTGTATGTTTGACTGCCTTGGCGAAGGATGCTGTGGTTGGTCAGAGTCCTAGAAGGAGAGCCTGGTCCTCTAGAAACGTCTGTGGGACCACATGAACAGACTGAAATCATTGTCATGGAGCAGCAATCACATGCCACTCATTTACTGAAGTTGAAGTGAATGCACACAACAATATAGATGGGCCACATTTAGGAAAGGACATCTTTCACTGCTAACAAAGACATCCCTTCAGATTGAAACTGTAAGAGGCGACACATGTTCATTGAAACATAGAATGTGGACCCATTGAAACACTGATGACCTTCCCTAATCCAAAAATGTTCCAGGACCACGGCCTGACAGGCAACAGAGGCAGAGCGTTGCAGCAGTGAAGATGTGGTACTATCGCCAAGGAGGCTCCTTCAGGGTAAATCCATAGGCTACACCTGCAGCTTGCCTCAAACATGAGTTCCTTACAGAGACATCTCTGTGACTCAGGGCTGACATACCCAGGAGAGCCAATAGCTAACTTTAAGATGGGACCGGGATACCTGAAAGAATAGAAACAAAACAACACAGGAGAGGTGCCCATGAAAACCAAAGTGCAAATGATAATCAGTTCTTCTGAAAGGGAAACTTTGCCTTGGTGGGATGGATGTTTGTGGGGTTGACATGTAGACCTTACTCGGTCCCCTGTCTTATGTGAGGGGGCTGAGCATTGAGCTCAGACATCGGAGGTAAAGGGTGTGTTGTCAGGACCCCTGATTATGAATGAATGGGGAGGCTGAACTGCCCCAGCTTTTCCAGAGGGGCTTCATAGTTCTCCTAAGCAAATTGTGGGGAGGCTGGGGTCTTGGGGTTGGCAGGAACTGGAAAACGGATCTATGTCAGGATACTTTCTGTGTCTTGTTTTCATGCATCAATTTCCTTCTCTCTGACCAGCTTGTCCACAAAGCAGGAATCATCATCATAAAGCTGTTTCAATGCAGAGAGGAAGGAAACAAATCTTTCCCACCATTCTTGTCCAAAAACACTTGGGGAAGGGCCCTGGCCAACTTGATATAAGCCAGGTCAAGGCCGTGCTTGGGTCACATGCCCATCCAGTGAGCAGGGATTCAGGACAAACAAGAGCAGCAGCAGGTGTTGCCTGGTAAATCAGTAGAACGAGGTCCCCTCTGCAAAGGTTTCATTTTCAGATGTTGAAGATTCTAATGTGTTTTCAAACGTAACCATTGGGTCTGGGAAATCTGGAGAAACAGGCATTGTTCCAAGTAAGCTGGACCTTCTTTCATATTCAGGTGTGGAGGAAAAGTAATCTCAGCACAGGGAGTTACTAAACTCTATTAGGTGAGTCAGGGAAAACTTTGGTCTTGATGATTACATCGCGGTTCACCAGGTAGTCAATGAAAAGAAACGTCCTCTTGGCGGGAGTCAGCAGAATCATAGTTCCCTGGTGGAGGAGCAGAGGTAGTAAGAGATGAGTTAGGAGGTGAGAGAGGAAGGATGGGCAGGGACTAGATTGGGATGGTTGTTTCAGCCAATGCAAGGAGTTTGAATCCTGTCATCATTGGAGAATTTTATTTTATTGAGTGAGAATGTTAGAAAGTTAACTAAAAATAAATGTGATTTTTGGCAACAGTGTGAGGGATAGATTAGAGTGAAAAAAAGAGCCCTTGAATAATTCTCTCCCATCTATCCAAGAAACAAAAACCATTAGAGTCATTAAGGGAGTCCAGTAAAAAGTATGAGGAATGCAGTTGACAAGATTCAGCAAAAATATAATAGAACCATGTCACCCTCTTGCATCCACTCTTTCCTTCACCTCTGACCAGTCCCTGTCCTGGTCTCTGCTTTCCATTTTCTTATTTATCTGTAACACTTATCACTGGCTGACATTACTATACTGTATTTCTTGATTGACTTATTTATTTGTTGATCTGTTTGCTTGTGGACGTGCTATTTGTCATCTGTCTCTCACAGTAGAATGTGAGACCCCATGAGGGCAGGGACCACATCCCCACTGTTGATGCTTCTACGGCGTCTCCTCCTGGGCACGTTGACTGAATGAGTGCATAAGCACGGATCCTTTAGCCTGTTGATTCATTCATTCAATTTTTCAATGCAGTATTTCATGAATGCCCACTATATTCAGTGTAATAAATGGAGCATTCATGTTTGGTGTTTGGGTATTTTCTGTCCCATGTCCCAGATCATTATGTGAAAAGACATAGTGTCTAAATTGATGAGCAAACATTCGGACGAGTGTTTACAAGGCACAGTTTTAATCATGCCCGAAGCCCATGATGTGGTGGGATATTCAAGAGGAACATCCTCCCCAGCGGCGGACACTTTTCTTTTTGCAGGCAACCAAAGGAAAGGAACACTTCCTGAGATCTTTGCTTGTGAACAGGAAGAGAATTCTGGAATGTAATGCCTGGCACTACTTAGCGGGGGAAGCTTTGCTTTCAAAATGATGCCTGTTTAAGTTCTTAGAGGCATGTAGCCAGGTTCCATGAGAGAGGCCCTGGGGCAGATAACCCAGAGGATCTCAAACCATCCGACCCCCTCTAGTCCACAAGGAAAGAGAGTTTGTGCACAGAACTGTTTCACGTGAGAAAGGTGGTTATTAACTCAAAGGAGAGAGTGAAAGTTTGGACTAAGGAAAACAAAGTGAGAAAATGTTGCTCGGCTGGTTCTTGGCTCAGATGAATGTGAATATGGCATCAATCATCACTAATGAGAAAGCAGCCAGTTTGAAAATCTCGTTCACTTAATTATATCAACACAGCAGACACCTTTTGGGCTGTCTTCCCAGGTTGACATAATTATCTTTTATCCTTTTTTTTTTTTCTCTCTTCCTGATAATTGCTTCCTTTCACCTCTTCTCACACATGTGAGTGGGCAGTGAGCAGCCATGTTTATACTGGGCAGCCTTGGTACCCTTGGTACTAACAGATTGGACCGTTAACTCACTGAGCTGAACCAGACGCTCTGGGATTTGAAATAAGTTAGTCTTGGTTGCAAGTGTAACAAGCAAAGTCCCTACCCTGTGTCTGCCACGTGCAGGGAAGGACAGAATTAATCATTAAGCAGAGTGAGGCGAGGAAAGCGGAGAGCAGCAGAGTTAAGAGGCAGAGAGACGGGCCTAGTGACCTTCTGTTTCCTGATTCCAGTCCTTGGTGAGGTTCTGGAAACAGCTTGATTGGTTAGTTGGCTGCCTGTGTTTGACTGAAGCTCAGCTGCTGTGATAGGCTGAGACTCAGCTATTTGTTACCAAAGCACCCTAAGTTAGGCTTCCAATTACTTTAATTGCAGTTGGTTATGTAGAGACGGCATCCTCAGGCCAAATTTAGTTTAACACTTACAAAAATATAAAATTAGCGTGTACAATATGGACTTTTATCAAGAGTGATTATAACATGAGGCTAAAAAAATGTAGAAATGAATTTAAACTCAATTCTGTTACCACCCTTTTAGAACATTTTCATTCCTCCCGTCCCCCAGCAATGAAATCCCATACTCATTAGCAGTCACTCCTCTTTCCTCCCTAACCCTTCCTGTCTCCATACAACCACTAATCTACTTTTGGGCTCCATGTATTTGCCTATTCTGGACATATCCTATAAATGGAATCATAGAATACTGTGGTTTTTTAAGTCTAACTTTCTTTCACTTAGTATAATGTTTTCAATGTTCATTCATGTTGTACCAGGTATCAGTTCATTCCCTTTTATGGATCAATAATATTCCACTTGACATTGTACTTACCCATTAATTAATTGATGGATATTTGGGTTGTTTTCATGTTTTGGGTCTTAAGAATAAAGCTACTGTGACCCATCCATGTACAAGTTTTTGTGTGAGCATTCACTTTCATTTCTTTTGGTCATTTACTTACGAGTGGAATTTCTGGGTCATTTGGTAAATCTACATTTAACATTTTGAAGAACAGTTGAACACTTTTCCACAGTGGTTACACCATTTTACATGACCATTGGTAATGTAAGAAGGTTCTAATTTCTCGAAATCCTTGTCAAAACTTATTATCTTTTTTATTATAGCCATTCTAGTCTGTGTAAAGTGGTATTGTGGTTTTGATTTGGATTTCTCTGATAGCTAATGATGTTGAGCATTTTTAATGTTTTATTGAACAATAAATTTGGAGAAATGTCAATTGAAATCCCTGCCTATTTTTAAATTGAATTATTTATCTTTTGATTACTCAGTTTTGAGCATTCTTTATATATTCTAGACTAAATCCGTATCAGATATATGATTGGCAAATATTTTCTCCTATACTGTGGCTTGTATTTTCATTTTCTTGATAATGTTCTTTGAAGAACAAAGGTTTTCAGTTTGATCAAGTCCAAATTTAATCATTCTTTCCTTTGTGCTTTTGATGTAATATCTGAAAAACCATTGCTTAACCAAAAATCCTGAAGATTTACACATATGTTTTCTTCTGTAGTTTTAGTTCTTATATTTAGATCTTTGATCCGTTTAGAGTTTGTTTTTATATTTGGTGTGAATAAAGATAACTTCTTTTTCTTTGCTTATGTCTATATAGTTGTCCCTTCACCACTTGTCAAAAAGTGATTTTTTCCCTCCCATTGCATTGCCTTAAAAAAATCAATGGACCATATATTTGAGTATTTACTTATGTTGCATTGGTTTATATTTCCATCTTAGGTCAGTACCACAGTCTTGATTTATGTAACTTTGTAGAAAGTTTTGAGATCAGAAAGTATGAATTTTTAACTTTGTTCTTCTTTTTCAAAGTTATTTAGCTATTCTTGGTCCTTTGCATTTCCTTTTGAATATTAGGGTCAGCTTACTGATTTTTGCAAAAAAGAGACCTGAGATTTTGATAAGGATCACACTGAATTTGTAGATTAATTTTTTGGATGACATCACCATCTTAAGAATATCAGCTCTTGTGATCCTTGATCATGAGATGGATGTATTTCCATCTATTTAAGTCTTCTTTCATTTCTTTCAACAGTGTTTTGTAATTTTCAAAACATACATTTTGCACTTCTTTTTGAAAGTTTATTCCTAAGTATTTTTTCTTTTTATACTGTTGTATTATAAATGAAATTGTTTTATTAATTTAATTTTCTAATTTTGTATGGCTATTGTATAGAAATACTATTTATGTTTGCATATTGCCTGGTGTAGGACCAGGGCCAAGTTCTCTGATGTTCTGGTTAAGCATCAGTCTCAGTAGCCACTGTGTCCCTTGGTCTCTACTGTGTGGCCTTCACAGGTGGTCCTTCCTCTCTTACAGCTGCAGTGTGTCTAGCATGTATTCCCGCCCCCACCCCCGGGGTAGAGCTGTTTTCTTTCTTTTAGATGCAATGAGGTTCCTCTGGCAACCTGACATTTCTTATTAAACTTCTGCCTGAGAACTAAGACTTTTGTACCATAGGGGAAATAGAATAGATGGGATTACGCATAGTTTTAGCAGTGACTCCTGTTTCCCTCCCCATCCAGGACCATAAACGAAGCTGTCTCAGGATTATCCCATATCTTCCCTCTACGTGAGGGAAGATTCATAGACCCTGCAAGAGGGTGAAAACTCCCCTATATTTATAGTCTCTGGGGTCTTTACACTCTCACTGTAGCCCATATTTAGCTTTTAGAGATTAATTTAAAAGTTTTACTTGAATTCTTCTTATTAGCTTATATGAGATCCAGCAGTGTCTGCCCCAGGGAAGCAAACGCTCAGAATCTATTCCTCCCTCCAGGCATGTGTCTGTTTCCAGATTGTGGGTTAGTTTGTTACCCTGCAGCTGCAGTTTTCTGACAGGCTTAATAAAAATTATTAATTTGCAGTTTGATAAGGGTGGGAGAAATGCTCTTTCCAGCTCTCTACATTTCTGAATTGAAACTGGGACTTGGCTGTCTTGATTTTGTCTCTGATTTTTATCAAGCAGAGAATGATCCAGGCTGCTCATTTTGAGAATACTTTAAATAAGACAGAACAAAGAATGAACCCAAAATAGAGGGAGAATTAGAGAGTGTTCAACATAGAGAGGAAATGAGAGGTCTAGACTTATTTCTTTAGCTTTGAACCTCTCTCCCTGAACTCTGTACTTGTGTATCCAACTTCTTATTTAACATCTTTCAGAAGTCTAATTTACATTTCAAACTTAACATTTTCAAATCTGAACTCTGGATTTTCTCTCTTCCCCAAATCTGCCTCTTCTGCACCCTTTCCTGTCTCAGGGATGGGGACTCCATTCTTTTGGTTGCTCACACCAAAATCCCCGAAGTCATATGTGATTTCTCCCTCTCTCCCACGTTCAATATCCATTTCAATGTTAAATCCGGTTCAGGGCTGACTTCAGAATACATCCAGAAGCTGAACGTTTCTCATCACCTCTAATGCCACCTCCTTGATCTAAGCTACCTTCATGTTTCTATCAGATGGGTCAAGTAGACCTCTCTGGGTCTGAATCTGTGGCACTGAGCTGTCACTCTCAGCTTACTCTCAACTGTCACTCTCAGCTTTCCTAATGAAATACTATTGCGTGTTGAGTTCTGCTTGTGTCATGGAGGCATTAGCTCTGAGAATAAATAGTCCCTTCATGGATTACAACTATGAACTCAGGATAAAATTTTAAAAAAAATCTCTGGACATGAACAAAACCCAGGAGTATTCTGGAGAGGAGTCAAGCTTGACCAGAACAGGTTATTTTCCTAATTTCTTGGCCTTGGTGCTGAAGATAGCTACAGTTACAGCAATATAACGGACAGACTAAACTGGTAGAGAGACTGCTCCATCATCTGCCTGGGGCAACCACTGACATAGGCAACCACTAGGATGAATCTCAGAACCATTGTGCTGGGTCAAAGCAGCCAAACACGAAGGGTGCATATTATAATTCCATTTATACAAAATTCTAGAAAATGCAAACTTATCTGTGGTGTCAGCACATCAGTGGTTGCCTGGGGCCAGGGGCAGAGGGAGCCATGGGCTGACAAGAGGCATATGGATATTTTGGGGTGATGGGAATGTTGTGTCTCAGCGTGTTGGTTGTTTCATGGATTTACACCATCGAACTCATCGAACTGTGTCCTTTAAACTGATGCATTGTATTGTGTGTAAATTATACCTCAGTAAGGTTGATAAAAGGTCCCAAAGTCTGTATTTAGGTCTTGCCTTTCCCCATCAGCCTGTGGTCCTCTAGAGGCAGGGCCACATCTTACTTGCATGGGCTGCACTTGAAACAGCAGTGCTCAGTGCTGAGGGGCCTCTGCACAGAGAACCTGAGTGCAAATTCGTGCCCTTCCTTTCACCGTATGTGATTCCTGGCCTCTCCAGGGCAGTTGCCCCATCCATAATATAGGGACAAAACACCTAATGTATAGGATATTTGGAGAGTTTAATGGATATAATCCTGTGTAAAGTTTTGAAAACAATGCAAGGCACACAGTAAGCACTTAATGCATGATAGCTATTATTATTCCTTTTGATGTTTATTATTTGGTAAAAACTCGAGGTAAAATAAATATCTTTTGAGTACCTATTGTGCCTCAGACACAGTGCACTTTGCTAAATTCAGTAACACATACAAAGTGTTTGATTCAAATGGCAATTGAATATCAAAGATTATTTTCTTTACATAGTTTTGATTATTTTTGCCTATATTAATGTAGAATTTCAGCATTTTTTTTGTGACCTCATGAGAAACATGCTATTTGATTCTGTAGCTTTTTTTTTTCCCTTCTAACATAGCAGCACATTTCTCAGGTCGGGATAAGGGTCATAAGGGAAGCCTTCTAAAGCACAGTCAGCCTTCTATCAGTGCAGACAGTGGAGTCAACAGTGTAGCAAACACAGAGGGTGGCTGATGCATGGACTAAATTCTTGCTTCTTTTCTAAACAGAAAATGAAGCAAATGATATGTCTGACAAGATCCCCAAAGGGGACATATTCACATATGGAGAGCCCCTTTGTGCCTCTTTTTATTTTAGAGTAACATAGCTGCAAAAGTGTAATTTGACAGTAAAAATATTAACCTCTGAAGGCAATATTCCCAAGGTGACATTTACAAGCCATCTCACACATGCTCATAGATTAACATGACACAAATTGTCTGTTTTCAATCTCCATGTCCCTGTCCTCAGCTCTTCTTATATTAGGGTCGATAGCGTTTGGTTTTTGAGTTTTCTCTTGGGGCTCACACAGCCCTGGAGGTATCATTTAAATGAATGATGGGAACCAGACTCTGATCTTTACCTTGCCATGTCTTCCTGTCAACTAACAGTCCCCTCCTCAACAGATGTGTATTCACCCTGTGAGCTCACATGCAGGGATCTCAGTTCCTAGTTAAAAGGCCAGTTGACCCCTGGGAGCCCAAGGCCTCACATGTATCAGCTTTGTGATCTCATGCTTCCTCTGTCTCTTCTCCTGGTCTGATTCTGCTCGTGGTATATAAAATGACTCATTTTTTAATACTATTAACATGATAACTTCGTCTAAGTCACCTCCTCTCCCTCTTTAACCACTACTTGTGGTGGTGCACAGGAATGAATGGGTCCCAGAGAAAACAGTTGTGATGTACACATACAGCATCTACATGCTGAGTGCCTATTATGTGCCCCACACTGTGTTAGGAGCAGAGACACAGCAAGGAAGAGGAGACAGGTCCATGTCCTCAAGCAGATTCCCTCCAGGTGGGGAACAGAGATAAAAACAACCAGGAACACTCGAAGAGTGGTAATTATTATGAAGTAAATTATATAGTATAACAGAGCAATCTGGTACAATTAATCTAGTCTCAGTCATATGATATAAGCAATATGAAGACTCTAATATATTGCAAGTAAAATAACAATATTGTAAACTTAGCGTACACAGTAGCACACAAAGCAAATTAGATAGAGGAAAATAGTATACTATAGATGGAGAGCAAACAGTTGGGGGTGCTAAGTTTAAATTAGAAACTACTCAAGGAATGCATTCTGAGGAATAGCTTTTGAACGTCATTTATGATGCTTTTGGTGGCAAGTAACGAAACAAAACAAAAAATAGACAAAAATAGCTTTAACAGCAACAAAGAGAGTCACTTGGTAAGTCTCAAAGTCCACAGGTTCAGGTGTGCTGGTCCAGCCGCTCCTCCAGCTCATTAAGAGCCTAGGTTCCTTGTGTCTTTCTGTCCTTCTGGGCTCCCAGTGTCAGCCTGGGCCTCAGGCTCTTGGATCCCCCGTGGCAGTCCCAGCTGTCATTCTCCACAGGACAACATCCGGCGGGGGAGGAGGCGTCACTTCCGGTGCATCTTTCTGACCCATGAGGCCTTTCCCAGAATCCCTGGCTGACTTCTCACACCTCATTGGCTAGTGTCATGTCACGTGCCCCCCCCAAACCAATCACTGGCAAGGAGGTTGGAGTTTTTGTTGCTGGGTTAGTGAGGCCGGTGGTGGATGGAAGGCTGTGATTTTCTGAAGAAAACATTATAAGAAAAGAGGAAGGGGTGTGTGTGTGTGTGTGTGTTTGTGTATGTGGCAGAGGGGCTGGCGTGTGGTTGGATGTCCAGTAGGATGTGGATGTGTCAGGTCTGAAGGACGCCGGGTCACAGTCCCAGCAAGATGAGGTGGTGGTCTTGGGACAGGCTGAGGTCAGGAGAGGTCAAGGGAAGATGGAGACTGCGAGGAGGACGGGGGTCGTGCAGGGGGAGGCCCAGGCCGTTAGGGCCGGGTAGACCTCAGTGAGGGGTATGGGTCATATCTGGAGCAGCACAGGAAGTTTCTGGAGAGGACAGAGCCCTGGGCCCGCTGTCCAGGTCAGCTGCTGGCTCGTGGTGTTACATATTCACCACCTGGGTAAGTGGCGGTCCCTTTCCCTGCGCTGGGTTTAGTACAGGTAAAATGAGAGTCATGACAGGGTTATGGAGTTACTGTGGGGCTTAATGCAGGGAGAGGTGGGAGTGTCACAGCAGTGAGGTCCTGTTCAGTCAATTCTCATTATCTGAGGGTGTTATACGGTTGCTGTGAGTACTGAATTAGGAAATGCTGAACCTTTGCTTCTAGGAGATACACAGACACACACACACACACACACACACACACACATTTCTCGTGTTCTATAATCTTAAATTCTAAAAGCAACCCTTCTGGTTAGATTTTATTTTATAAAAATCAACGTTCAGAAGTGTTAAGTGACTTGTCAGAGGCCACGCCACTAGCAGGTGCCAAGCAGGGATTCAAATGCTGTCGTACTGGACCCAAAGTCGAGGCCTGCATTGCACCCCACTGCCCTGCCCTGTCCGCGGTCTGGCCTTTTCTCTCTGAGAGCTGAGACAAGAAGGCAGAGCAGAGCCTTGTTTGACCTCAGTGCAGGACGTGCGTGGCGGGGCAGGTGATTCAGCGTTTTCATCACTCTATGCATGTCTACCAATGACCACAAAAGCACTTCATGTATTGGTTTTGGGGTTACAAATAACTTTTAGGGAGTAGCTGAGTTCATAAATAAGGAATCCACAATAATGAGAGTGTAGTGTAATTGGTGAGACCATTGAGTGATGACTTCTGGTTTTTGTATATCTAATGAATCCTCTATACATTCATGTACCTCAAGTCTTAGCACTCAATGTGATTAGCCTTACTTGAATTGTTTGCTTGAATTACTTAAAAGCAGGGGACACACGCTTTTTTTAGGTATATGCCTATCCCAGGAGAAAGAACTCAAATGGTAGTCAACATACAGGCCAGGTGTGCTGTCTCACACCTGTAATCCTAGCACTCTGAGAGGCCGAGGCGGGCAGATCGCTCAAGGTCAGGAGTTCAAAACCAGCCTGAGCAAGAGTGAGACCCCTGTCTCTACTAAAAATAGAAAGAAATTAATTGGCCAACTAAAAACATAGAAAAAATTAGCTGGGCATGGTGGTGCATGCCTGTAGTCCTAGCTACTGGGGAGGCTGAGGCAGTAGGATCGCTTGAGCCCAGGAGTTTGAGGTTGCTGTGAGCTAGGCTGACACCACGGCACTCTAGCCTGGGCAAGAGAGTGAGACTCTGTCTCAAAAAATATAAATAAATAAATAAATAAATAAATAAATAAATAAATAAGATAGTCCACATACAGAATTGCTAAAGCCTCTCATTTTGTTATGTTTTTAAGTAATTTCTTTTATCCCTTATGGGCTATACGGCGACTCTTGAAAGATAGGGCGGGAATGGGCTCTGCGTGTGCTCTGAGAGAATGCAGAGGGTCACTACATTATGATTTCGTTTCTTATGCACAGAGAGGCCTCATGGTGTCCAGAGCTGATGTGTTCCTTCCAGTGGAATGTGATTCACAGTGATTTGAAGTGGGATTAGGGGTGGGTGGATAGCAGTAGACAAGGAAGAACCAGAATTTTCCACAAATGCAGGAGAATTGAGGTCTGCACTGTGAAAGGTAGGATTGGAAAAGTTCTAGCAATAGGTGATGACCAACTGAGCTAGTGAGAAGAGCAGAACTCCCTAATGTAGGCTTCTAGTTGGTAGGGAACCTCATTCTCTTGAGGTAGACTCCATGCCACAGGAAAAGCAAGCAGAGTCTGGGGATGATTAGGGGTCTTACTGAACCTTCAACTTCTCCCAGTGCAGTGCTCTCATGAGAAGGCAGGGATTTCTCTAGAATAGGGATTCCTCACCCTTTCTAAGTACGTAAATGGGTGGCAGTCAGGCTTGACATTGTGTCAGCATCGTGGGATTTAAAAATAAGAACATGATCCCCCATTCTATTTTCTACTCTAAATGGAAATCTTGTTCTGATTATTTTCTTTACAATCCTGGGCACAATGATGCAGATTTAAGTCCCTCAAACATACCCTAAAAGACAGCTAATTTGTTCTCCTTTTTTAAAAAAGTAAAGCACAGAGAAAGATAGGATAACTGGGTTTTTATTTTAATTAGAAAAGTTAAAGAAATGCCATTTTCAGCTCCCACTGGTATTTTGGGGATGAGAGACACATTAGCTACCGCTGTCCACTACCATCTGAGGGCAGATTTGCTGCTCAGAACAGTAGAGCCTGCAGGGAAAAGGACTTTGGTAAGTTCTGACAGAATAGGAAAGGAGCTGCAGAAATGAATTTAGCCAGACTCACAGTAACTCTCCAGCAATCCCTGCTCATTGCTTTGTGAATGAGGGTTACCAACTCAAAGTCATTATTATTTCAGCTGATCTCCCAACTAGTGGCCCGTGTTAATTATATACTTAAAGATTCCTAAAGACATTTTTGACATTGCGAAATGTCAATAACAAGGCTCCCTCTCTGTGCCTGGGGATGCAAAGTGATCCTAAGTGTTCCATTAGCTCTTTTCTCCTTGGTCTTTGATTTCAATTGATAGTGAACTGCGGAGCTGTTGAGTGGTACAGGCTCCTCAGTTCCTTTTTGTGGGAGCACATTCATGTTAGTGCCATTTTGCAGGGTGGGTGGGGATGACAATTTGTCTCAACTCTGAGGTTTGCTTTTTCAGTTTGGAAATTGGCACTTCTTTTTTCTTTTTTTACAATTTTTAAAAATTTTAGTAGATCTAGGGGGTACAAATGGTTTTTTGATTCACGGATGAATTGTATAGTGGTGAAGTCAGGGCTTTTAGTGTACCTGTCACTCAAACAGTTTACTTTGTATGCGGCACTTCTGACATTGTTCTCGAGCCATTCCCCTGATGATGTCAAGCAGGCAGTTGAGCTCGGAAGAGAGGGCTGAGCTGTAGGTACAAATTCAGATGAGGAAAAAAAGCATCACACATAAGTCCTGGTTTGTGGCTTGCAAAGCTGGTGGTGTGGTGGCGCGACTGGGCAGTGTGGATGGGAAGGTCCCACCCTACTTTTTTTTAAAATTTCAGAATATTACGGGGGTACAGGTGTTTTAGTTACATAAATTGCTTTTGTACTATTTGAGTCAAAGTTATTAATATGTATCCATCACCCAGATAGTGTACATTGTACCCGCTAGGTATGAATTTACCCATTCCTTCCTCCCCCCTCACACCTGCTCAACTCTGTAAATGTTAATTCCACATGTGCACATAAGTGTTGATCGAATAGTTTCAATTTGATGGTGAGTACAGGTGGTGCTTGTTTTTCCATTCTTGTGATACTTCACTTAGAAAAATGGTCTCCAGTCCCATCCAGGTTAATACAAGAGGTGTTAGCTCACCAATTTTTATGGCTGAGTAGTACTCCATGATATACATATACCACATTTTATTAATCCACTCATGTATTGATGGGCACTTGGGTTGTTTCCACATCTTTGCAATTGTGACTTGTGCTGCTATAAACATTTGAGTGCAGGTGTCTTTTTAATAGAATGTCTTTTTGTCCTTTGGGTCCTCCACACATAAAGTGATTCTTGATGCCCCTCTTCCTCTGCACCTAGACACATAAATACATTTTCCTGATGGTCCAAGTGAGGAAGTCAGCAATGATTTATTTGCTTATCCTGAAGATGGAAAGTAAAACCAGGGCTTACATTGGCTAATATTTAACCTACTAAGGCACGCCCATTAGAGAGGGTACCCTAAGTGCTGAGTCAAAAGACCATAACAAAATGCTACATTCTTACCTTTATTCTGAAAAATTATAGTTTAATGGGGCAAAAGTAATTATATACACGTTTCTCACGCATTTTGTGTGTATTTTGCCCACCAGGATTTTAATCTGGCGCAAAGCTCTCTTGATTTTTCAGATCTTCTTTATGACTTGACTAAGTGGGTTTTTAGTAACATTAAAACCTTTTGGCATCTTCAGATATGGTGCCAGAGTGAAATATGGTGTATGTGGGGTTTGATTAGTGGTGTTTTGAGTACATAAAAAAGGTAAGATAAGGAAAAAACACATACACACAAAAGGCAACAGAGGTTATATAACTCCATTAAGTTATGTTAATGGTTTTACTTGTCAGTACTTTGTAACACAAAATGGTTTTCCTGGAGTCTATTTGTCAGTATTTGTCACTAATTAGTGCCTACAAATTACCTTTTGTACAAGTCCTGTTCATCTGGGTGTTCGGGTGTCTAATAAATCAGAGCCGTTGCAGTTCGTGAACTTTCACTGTTGTCGGTTTTTGCTTGTACTTTTCCTCCTGATGCATCTCAAGGTTTTGCCTCCTCCCCAAAGGTTTCCAACAACTGTGACTCCGTTTTTGTGAATGGGAAGGAAATGAAGAGCAAAGTGGACACAATTGTGAACTTCACCCACCAGCACTTCACCTCCCAGTTTGAGGTCACTGTGTGGGCGCCCAGACTCCCCCTGCAGATTGAGATCTCGGACACGGAGCTGAGCCAGGTCAAGGGCTGGAGGATCCCGGTGGCCTCCAACCACAGAAGGTGAGGACCTGGAGAGAGGACCATGGCCCTGATGCTCCCGGGGCCCAGAGCTCTGTGGGAGGCAAGGTGACCCGCAGGGCAGCGCCCAAGCCCTAGGGAAGCAGCATCCACAGTGGGTAACAGTGGTTGGGGCTTGAGGTTCAGATGGGTCTGACTTGGGTACTTACTAGTGCTTTGACACGAGGAAATTAAAGTAAAGATAATAATGATAGTAACAACCTCATGTAGTAGTTGCTAGGATTCAGTAAAATGATGCAATACATGAGAAGCACTTAACACAAGACCTGGCATTTAGGGTATAGCTATTTTCTGTTCAGTCCCCCTGCTTGTAAATGCCACCCTTCATCCAAGGAGCACAAGTGGTTACAAGACTGTTGGCTCTGGAATTAGGCTGCCTGAGTTTTAACTCTGGCTTTACCACCTGTAGCTGTGTGACTTGGACATGTGACCTAACCAGTCTATTTCTCAGTTTCCTTGTTCATAAATTAGGGATGATGGTATTACTTTCAGTGACTTTATAATTATTTTTAAATTAGAAGTTTTTGAAAAATGAACAGGACACAGTCTGTCCTAAAATAACAGGATTGTTTTGTTTCATTAATGCACCATTTCTAAAAGTATATGTATTCACTGACCATTTTTATGATACTGTCACTTTTTAATGAAACATATACTTAATAGTGCTCTTCTTCCTGCTTTATCTCTTTGCTTAAGGGAAACTTCACATCACTAGCACAAATGGACAATTAATATCATCTATGATAAAATAAATTTAACCTGAAATTAATACAAAGAAAACAAAATAGTATTACTCAATTCTTAGTAGATACTGTTGTCTGCCTGTATGAGTTTGTCTTTATTAACAGAAACTAGCAAGTGTCAGAGCAGCTTTAAAGACATCCTAGCACTGAATAGAGACATTCCTGTGATATATTCAGAGGGATTGAAAAATGAAATAGGAATAACTTTTCAGTATGTCATTCAATGAATGCTATATTCCTCTGCTACCTAAAATGGTCTTTCTTACCCACAGAGATATTCATCCCTTGCTTTGAGAAACGCAAATTGCTATGCTATTGTGATGGTGAAAATTTTTTCTGTCACTTTGTAAATGATTCTCGGACCTTTTAGGGAGGCCGAGCGGCACATTGTAAAGAGGGTGGGTTCCAGAAGCCAAGCGAGCTGGGTCCAGGTCTACTAATTAGCAGTTGTCTGGGCCACCTACTAACCACTGCCAGCCTTGGTTTCCTCGAGCAGAAATAGGAACATGTTTCACAGCTGTGGAGAAGGTGGATGGCGTTAGCTTTACAAGGGAGAGGACGCTGACCGAGGGGGTGGCGCCCTGGGCGTGGGCCCCGCCTCTGCAGGTGACCAGTGTGTGGCCTTGCTGAGTGGCCTCTCCTCCCCTGCCTGGGTGTCCTCATCAGTAAGGTCAGGGAAGTAAGCAACCTCGTTCTTTGGAGTCTGTGGAGATGACAAGAGTTAAACACGCATGGTCGTTGTGTGTTACACAGTCGATTGGCATCGGCTCGCATCCTTACATGCAGCACGTGGCACAGGGCACACGGTGGGTCTAACTCAGCACACACGAACCTCTGCCCCGTTCTCCCCTGATGTCATATCCATCCGCTGAGGGTCACAGACTGGTCAGCAGCCACCAGACAAAATGCTCTCGTAAAGGACACAGGACAGGTTTAGTTTTAGCATGACCAGTTTCCAGAGCATGAAGGCCAGAGACTCAGCCTCCACCCCTCTGTGGCCTGAGCCTCCCGTGGCTCTGGGTCGGGGAAGGAGGAGCTGAGCCTGCTGCCCGTGTGGCCCCAGTGACCACAAGAGTCCTGGCCAAATAAATGGATGAGCAGTGAGTGGACCCCTGGCTGAGCAGGTCTGTACAGCCCATAGAATCAGGAAGACATGGGCATGGAGGACTTCTTAACAGTGAGGACATTTACTCTGTTTTGGTTCTTTTGTGCCCCAGGCCCACCCGGGAGAGTGACGACGAGGAAGAGGAGGAGAAGAAGGGGCGCGGGTGTTCTCTGCAGTACCAGCACGCCACGGTGCGCGTCCTCACCCAGTTTGTGGCCGAGTCGCCTGACGTGGGTCAGCTGACCTACATGCTCGGCCCCGACTGGCAGTTCGACATCACCGACCTTGTGACCGAGTTCATGAAGGTGGAGGAGCCGAAAGTCGCTCAATTACAGGATGGCAGGACCCTGGTGGGTCGGGAGCCAGGAATAACCACCGTGCAGGTACAGGCCACCCACCCTTGCCCCGCGCCTAACGCCAGGTGGATGCTGCTGTGCAGGGGCGTGTGTGTGTGTGTGCACGTGGACATACATCTGAGCGTGTGCAGTATCGTCTGTGTGCAGGTATTGTCTGTGTGTGTTAAGAGAATCATGAGAAGCAGCAGAGTACATGCCGATTTTAATAATCTAAACTCAGATTAAGTTTTGCATTTTGGAGAGATGTGAGAAAAATATCTAATCTCTTTTACCGGAGAAAGCTAAATAAAACACACACAGTATAAGTACTTTTCCTCAATATGATACTCTGAAAAGTAGTTTTTCCTCCTAACCTTGAATTTTAACTATTTAGTTACACCTTGTACAATAGGCAAAACATTTAAAAAACATATCTTTACCCAAAAAATAATAAAGAATCCATAGTTAAACATTCTCTATCTTATCATAGTAATAGTCAAACTGTTTTCTAGCCAGTCATGGTGAGGTAGTTATACAGAAATGGTGCAGCATGTTTTCTTTATGCAAATTTAAAATATTTCTGCTGATCGTTAATTAAGTCATATTTTCGTGTAGCTGAAATTAAGTTTTACAAAACTAGAGTAAATGTGTTATATTCTGTACATGTTTTCTATTTCTGTGTAACAGATTGCCATAAACTTAGCAGCCTAAAAAACATCCACTTATTCTCTCAGATTTCTGTAGGTCAGGAGTCCACATGGGCTGGGCTGGGTTCTGTGCTCAGGGTACCAGAAGGCTAAAATCAAGGACTTGGCGGGGTGGGGCTCTTATCTGAGAGTTTGGGGAAGGAATTGGCTTCCAGGCTCCTTCAGGTTGTTGGCTGAACTTAGTTCTTTGTGATCATAGAACTGAGGTCCCTATTTCCTTGCCGACTGTCGACCAGGGTCACTCTGCTCTGAGAGGCCACCTGCATTCCTTTCCACATGGTTCCTTTCGTCTTTGGTAATGGCCGGTAGAGTCCTTCTGCCGCTTTGAATCTGACTTCCCCTCTGCTACCCTCTGGGAAAAGGTCTCTGCTTTTAAGAGATCATGTGATTACATTGAGTCCACCTGGAAAATTCAGCATAAGCTCCCTGTCTTAAGGCCAACTGTGCCATATAACATCCTATACTCACGAGAGTGCTTTCCCATCATGGTCACAGGTACCAGAGATCAGGGCAGAGCATCTTTGGGGGGACCTTTCTGGAAATTCTGCCTACCCTGTGTTCCTGTCCAGGTTCTAGTCACCCCTGCTTGCATACTAGATGGGGAATTAGGAGGAATGGCTCCTTGGGACATTGAGATTCCCTGTCCCACTTTGTCCAACTGGTTTATGCCTCAATGGCACAGTGGCCATACAATGATCATTACTGTCCCACAGTCACCATCACCTGCCAGCTGGAGGGGATGTGAGCAGGAGAAGAGGGCTGAGCACCATTTCCTTACAGTGTTTCATGACAGTTCTGCCATTTTCAAAGCCTAAATATTAGTCGTTGGGAAAATGTTACTCTTTGCCTAGTACCAAGGCAGACAATTTTTAGTTATTCCCTCTAAATTAAATCAAGCTTTTCTCTGAAAATCCACTGCTATTATCATAGTATGAATTAAAGGAAAGAAAATGGATTCAGATGATTTTTATGGAACTTAAGTATAATTGAACAATCGCATCACACTTACTTACACAATTTCCGTAAGTGCATTCATTGCGCAGAGGCCTGGGAGAACACTTTGGTGGAGATGCCAGTTGAGGAGATGAAAATGTGTGTGCGCAGCCAAGACCTGAGCTTCCTCACTCACTGTGCAGGTGCTCTCGCCTCTCTCGGACTCCATCCTGGCTGAGAAGACAGTGATCGTCCTGGACGACCGAGTCACCATCGCAGAGCTGGGAGTGCAGCTCGTGGCTGGCGTCTCTCTGTCCCTGCAGCCTCACCGAGCAGACAAAAGGGCCATCGTGTCCACAGCAGCTGCCCAGGATGTTCTTCAGTTCCCACAGCAGGTGAGAGTCCCAGACGCCCTGTGTCCCGGTCAGTGGAGACAACTGCTGTCTCTTGGTTGTCAGGTTGTCACACCCTGCAGAGGTGATCAGTAGAGCTCTCGCAGCCAGGACTCTGATTCTTGAAGCTGCTCTTGCTTCTAGATATTCAGGCTGTCCTGTCTCTGGGAAAAGGATTCAGTGGCTTGAATACATTTCCTCTTATATATTTCCTTCCTTTTACACACTGACCACATGCCCGCATGCCATTTGCTTTCCAGTGGGTTTGTCTGCACCAGGCACAGTCTGCTGCCAGACTGTGACCAAGGAATCACAACTTCTCAGTTTTGCCAGAGCAGGTTGTTTTCGATACTTAGAAATTCCATTTCAGCTACTTAAACATGGTGAGTACGTACCAAATTGCTACTGTTTATAACAATTATTGTCAGCTCTAAAACTCCTCTCCATCTGTAAACTGTTATAGATCCTTTCTAAAGACACAGGCACAGTGCCACTCAAGCCAGCCAGCCTCCTAATGCGTCTTCCCAAGCGCTCCCAGCCATGCGTGTTTTGCCTCATCAGCATTGGCCTCCTAATGAAGAAGGTTCACAGCGGTGTTATCTTGAACAGTAGCCTGATTAGTCTGCACCTGAGATTGATTCAGATAAATTTTCTGATATTTTAAAATGTTTTTAGAAAGGTCAAAGTCAAATTCTGTTGTGTGCATGCAATAAATTAATTTATACTTTAATGCATTCATTGAAGTATATTATTTGTTCCTCATACCGGTATGGCTACAGCCCATCACTGATGACAGTTCAAGGCATACCAAGAAGTGTTCAAGATTATAAAACATGGAAATTTATTTTTCTCTCTTTTTATTTCTCTTTATATTTAAAGAATTATCTAGGAAATCATATTCATGTTTGCAAATTTGAAGGAACCTGATTATAACATAATGCTTTGGTTTCATTTTCCTTAGGAAGCCATAGTTAGTTCTTGGATTTTGTTCAGTGATGGTTCGGTGACACCTTTAGACATTTACGACCCCAAGGATTATTCAGTTACTGTGTCGTCACTGGATGAAATGGTGGTGTCTGTCCAGGCAAACCTGGAGTCTAAGTGGCCGGTTGTGGTTGCAGAGGGAGAAGGACAAGGGCCTCTGATTAAGTTAGAGATGATGATCAGTGAGCCTTGTCAGAAGACCAAGAGGAAGAGTGTGCTTGCTGTGGGGAAAGGAAACGTCAAGGTCAAATTTGAACCAAGTACTGATGAGCACCATGGAGGCACCAATGACATTGAGGGCATAAGTCGGGACTATAAAGACCACCTCGGTAATTCCATAGAGCGGGAAGGAAACCAGGAGAGAGCAGTTCAGGAATGGTTCCAGCATGGCGCATCTATCGGCCAGGAGGAGAGTGCCAACAAAAGCACAACCCCACAGTCTCCCATGGGAGGAAGGAACAAGAAGTTACTCAAGAGTGGTAGTCCAGACACCTTCACGAGCTTCCCCACTCAAGGGAAGTTACCGGAGCCCAATAATCCTAGTGACCTTACGGTGACCTCAAGGGGGTTGACGGACTTGGAGATCGGCATGTACGCCCTGCTCTGCGTCTTCTGCCTGGCCATCCTGGTCTTCTTGATCAACTGTGTGGCGTTTGCTTGGAAGTATCGACACAAAAGGTTTGCTGTGAGTGAGCAGGGCAACATCCCCCATTCCCACGACTGGGTCTGGCTGGGCAATGAAGTGGAGCTCCTGGAGAACCCCGTCGACATCACACTCCCATCGGAGGAGTGCACCACCATGATCGACAGGGGGCTGCAGTTCGAGGAGAGGAACTTCCTTCTGAACGGCAGTTCCCAGAAGACTTTTCATAGTCAGCTGCTCAGGCCTTCTGACTATGTCTATGAGAAAGAAACTAAAATTGAACCTATAAGTTCTTCGGGCCCAAAGAGGAAGAGAGTCAAGTTTACTTCCTACACCACCATCCTCCCAGAGGACGGCGGCCCGTACACCAACTCTATCCTGTATGACAGCGATGACAACATCAAGTGGGTCTGCCAAGATATGGGGCTGGGGGACTCGCAGGACTTTAGGGACTATATGGAAAGACTGCAAGACCAGATGTAAACTCCTTTCTTATGTTTGTATTCACCTTTATGCCTTCTGTTTTTTGAATGGTGGAGCAGTGAGTTTGATCAGCAATAGGGGATGATTTAACAAATTTGCTGTGTGGAGGTCTGGTGGGATCCCTTTCTAAGCAGGCACCAGAGGTCCGAGAGCTATTGCAGCCAGGCGTTCAGCCGGGAAATGCCTCCGAACAGCCACGTGTAGGGACTGGAGAACTTGTAAGACAACTGTTTTACCGACTGCCTGGTTCTAGCTCAGTGCAAATATAATAAACCTGACCCCACAGACATTGTTAGTCATCTTGCGACAAATGGCCATGTGGAATTAGAAAAGATTTGGATGTTGATTTTTCTATTTCTAGACCTTTTAAAGCACAGTGGACACTTAATTGCCCTTGGCCTGAGTTTAGACATACATGAAAGATGACTGAATGTAGCTATCCTTATTTGTTAAGAGCGCTGCTCATTATTTTTATACACATTTGCTCCTGCACCTGTTCCTTTGACCTCTGGAATTCTTTTTGAAACACAAAGAGAAGAAATTTCAGTCTTTTCTTTGAGATCTGTTTGATTTACATATATGAGTTTCATTCCCTGGGATTTGCCATGTCATGTTATTTCCTGGGTCTCCACACAGGATGTCAGGTTTTTCCGGTTTTCTGCGCTTCGTTGTTTAGGGACAGTACCTAAGAAGCTTATTCTTACTTTGTTTTTCCTTTCTTTTGTTGTTGAACTTTCTTGTATAAGACTTGGACAAGGGGTTTTACTTAAAATGTTAATATACTGTGAGGGAGGGCCATCTCTTTACAGTTTTCTACATGAAGTTTCAAAAATTTGGAGAAAAGTTGTGAATCACAAACTCTTATTTTTATTCTCTACTTGTTGACAATTCCTGGGGAACTCCTGAAGTGTATTTCTGAGGGCAAAAGGACCCCAACGTCACTGTATTTACTCAAGTGCTTTGTGGTCAACACAATTTGTTATCCAAGCTGAAATCTAAAAAGTAGCATTGATCTATACAGAAAGGAAATTGCCTGGGAAATAGCTGCAGATTAAACTTTCCATTTTACCAGAACAAAAAGAAATTTTAAAGTAAGTAGAATGCTGTTTCAAGTTAGCAATATATGAAAATCCGTCTGTACAATGACTTCTCCCCAAAATAATCTCAGTCATGATTCTGGCGCAGATAAGGCCTTCACAGGGTGTGCATTGGTGGAGAAAAGCAATGGGTTCCTCCCAAAATCCATACAAATAAGTGGTTGTTCCAGAGCTCAAAAGGCAGCTGTTGTGGAAAAAAACCCCACAGCTATTGAAAAGTCAAAGGGGCAAGAGAAAAAAAGCAACAAATTCCTACATATTTTTTTTTAAATGTTATTTTAAGAGCGTCATGAATGGTCTTAAGCAAAGCAGGAATTTGAGATTAGCAAAATGTGACAACAGTTCTATTTATTACGATGATATTGTTGGAAAAGCAGACACCGGACTATTATGCCTCATTATAAGCTTTACTGAGCCATTCGCATTTCTAAGAAATAGAATTTTAAAGGCCAAAAGTAGGAAGGGCTTGCAGGAGGTCACCTGAAGCAGTTCCCCGACTCCAATTGGCTGATAACTGAGCTAGTGGAAAGAGAGGCGTTGAACTGTTCTCTTAGTGTAGATCTCCACGGATGGGAACACGACAGCCCAGCCTCCCCTAGCCATGAAGTGATAGCCAAAAAGTTTCTCTTATGTCTCTGCCCACTGGACTACAGTGTGTTTGTGAATTGTGCTGAAATTGCAGGCAGCACAGGCCTGACCTCCCGGGAGGCCAGCGTTCAGTTGGCTGTGTGAGCGTTTAAAGACAGAGGCTGGTGAAGTTCCAAAAACCTTTCAGTTTGACTGGATAATGAAGCAAGGAGAGTCAGGCATTAGCTGCAGAAGGCGTTTGCAGAGAGATGACCAACGTCTTACAGGAAGATCTCCTACTTAGTCAAAGGCTTTTCAAAGGGCTTGGTGGGGAGGTAGTCCAAGGCCAACTGTGCAGGACTGAAGGGAAGTTTATGCGCTAACTGACACACAGCTCTCCAGATGAGTCTAGCTCTTTCTCTGAGACATTTTCAATTCTGTCTCCCTTTGGATCTTTAACATTCCAGAAACAACGGGAATTCACTTCTGAAAATGAAAGTTCTCCACTGAGACAGGGAGGAAATCTCCCTCTCCCACACAGCAGGCTCCCTCCTACTGATAAAGTGAGATTTTGGGCGGGGCGAATAACCTGGGAGGGGGCAGAGGAAATGATCTTTGTCCTGGAAAGTGTCATTAGAGCACTTCCTACTACAAGGGAGTGCTGGATGGGTGCAGGGAGCAAACCGGAGAGCACTTACCGTGCCAGCGTTTCTCAGCAGAGCCGGAAACTGACCACGGCCTGAGGATGCCTCTCGTGGATCACTCAGAGTCACCCAGAGTGACACAGCCTCTGCTCAGTCACCTTTGTTCGTTTGTGTTAAAACTCAGTTCAAGACAAAAATCAAATGGAAGGTCGTGAAAGAAGGGTCCCTTGTACCATATAACATACCCTCAGATGTATATAAACACATATGCATACATATATCCGTGTGTGTGCGTGTGCGTGTGTGTGTGTGTGTGTGTGTGTGTGTGTGAATACGGAAGAGCCAGATGATAAACTATTTCGTGGGAATTGATAATGACTGTCAGTTGTTCTCAGATTTGGTATGGAGACTACTCAGCATAACAGAATTTCATTGAAGTATCGTCCACTCTAAATATTCCCTGCAGATTATAAACCATGGGTTATAGCATCTTGTTTTCTAGCTAGCCAGTGTGCAACTATTAGACACTATACCTTGAAATACCTAAACTAACATGGGGAAAGAGGCGTAAACTAGTAAGCTTTGAAATCTGGTTTCTTGGGGGCTGTGTGTTTGCCTGGATTTGCCTGGATTTTCTGGCTGAGATGGCCAAATTATTGGTCTTGATAAATGACCTGAACCAAACAGCATTTATCAAGTCCCTTCCTTTCCCATGGGAATGGGACACTCAGACTGCCCCCGAGAGAGACACCAGCAAGCTTCTTGAGAGGGCACCACCAAGGGAGGGTCAGAGGCTAGACAAGGACCACATAACCTGGAACAAAAGAGGACGTGCAGCCACTGTCTCTAGGGCCCAGTTGTGCCACGTTAGAGGTCATAACACAGGGATCAAGAACAGCTGCCACACCAGAGAACTGGCGCTTAGCACACAGGTTGTGAAAGAAGGGTCCCTTGTACCATATAACATACCCTCAGATGTATATAAACACATGTTGCTCAAAGGCAACATGTGTTGCCTCTGAGCAAACGCAGGAAGAAAAGACAGTAGGCGCTTGTCGCAGAAGAACAACACCTAGCAAACCTCAGAATACTCCATGTGTACCAAGGGAAGGAATGGTTGACGTCCTAGCTGTTTTGCATTGCACACTGGCCAGGGTAAATTCCCAGACTATACCAATCTTTACTATCTGGACATAAAGTTTCTATTGATAAACATGATTGCAGGGAAAAGTGGATTCACTTTTGTCCCATTGCCATATCTGTAGACTAATGTGTACCTTGCTGACTTTTAAGTTTGAGATAGTCTGCCTTTGTTCATTTTGATCGGCGTTCTTGTTTCAGTCTTTTAGAAAGGGGTCTTGCAATTGTTGGGATATTGGTACCACAGGAAAGGCTCTGTCAGAGAACTGTTCAGTCCAGCAGCAAGAGCCACAGGGGCTGGTTTCATCTGAATTCTACATGTCATTGGCATCGCTGTGCTTTCTACTTCAATCACCTAACAAATGGTCTCCATTCTCCATTCCATTCTCTGCAAATGACACAACTGATGGTTTACAAACTCAGCAACCCTCCCCTCCAATAAAATTACGAATGTGTGATGTAATGCGTATCTCCTGTCATGTAAAGGGACAGTGTGGATGTTGGAAAGGTGACACTAAAGTACGGATAGCAGATATTTTTGTATGTAACATAGGTAATATAATGAAACACTGAGAGGTGTATTGGAACAAATACATTTTAAAATAAAAGCATGCAAAACTGTAGCTTTAAAATGTATAGACATCCCACCCAAAAGTATCTAAACTGATGTTGGGAAAAACACTGGGGCCTAACGTCATGAAATGCGCTGAATTAGGAATTCTGGCCTGGAAAGGACATGGCTTATGTTGGGACTGTTGATGGAATCTGCCGGAACATTTTAATCTTACTCTTCATTACTTCTGGATTTTTCCTTTCCTTTTTTTTTTTTTCCTGGAAATATTTCAGAAATAAAGTGACTTCATTTTCCAGCATAAAGGTATATTCTAACCACAGGGTATCTCATCGTTTTTAACATGAAAATAAACATTTAAACATTCTTCAATTGTTTCATTATTTTATCCACATATTCCCTACAGCATCTGTGTGATTGGTTATGTTTATAGATATATTTTTCTTTTCAGCCAGAGATTTTAATACCCTTGATACAGTAATAAATGGACACCAAAAAAAAAAAAAAAAAAAAAAAAAGCATGTCTTGAAAGTTGCAAACAGCTTTTACTTTTTAAAAACTTCTCAATTGTTCCTCTAGCAGACTGGCGAAACTTTCTTTCCAGGTGTCTCAGAGAAAGGGCTCATGTTTCTTGTGTCCCTGACCACGGTCAAGCCATCTTGAAACTCATTGCTGAAATGCGTGATGCAGCTCGTGTTTGATAGCCTTTGACCTCTGTCACCCTTTGGTCTTTACTTGTCAATGGCTTGGTTATGTGTATGCATTTGGGGCAGGGGCTTGTATAGGGTTGAGGGCCTGGTATGCTGAACTTCTCAGAACTGGCAGACCTCTAGAGAAATACAAGACAGGGATTTACAGTTCAGTAAAATCTGTTTAAAAAAAAAAGAAGGAAAAATGAAAGTTTGAAATGAGATTTGTAAAAGAATGAACCCTTTGTATTTGGATTTTGTGTGTGAGTGCAAAATGCCAACTCTGCATTTCAAATTTTGGGGTATGGACATCCTTAATGCCTATTATTTTCTTTATGGTTTTATACAATTAAAATAGGTTATGGAGTTTTTTGTTGTTTGCTTTTAGAAAATTTTAAAAATACAAAAAAAAAAAAAAGTACAGAAATATTCTAATCTGGGTTACCATGTTTATAGAGTGTTCTGTGGCTCAAGCCAAACGGGACATCACCACTTTCCAGATGGAAAATAACAACTCAAGTTCATTAGGGAAATTATGTTCCGAGTCCAAGAAAGCAATAATGTTATCAACTCACATCACTGGGGGATCTTCATGTTCCATGAGATGCCTTTAAAATATCTTTGGCTTTAATTGCTGCTCTTCAAATGAAACACTGCCATTTATGTTAGGGATTAGAGTCTCTTTAGATGCTGCAGGGTCTGAGAGGACAGATGAACTGTTCATACATCTGCGCTGCCCACTGGAATAAAGTACTTTACAGAGAGATGGAGGCTACTTTGGAATTTGGGGTCTGTTTGATGCTGACTTTTTGTTTTTTGTTTTTTTTTTTACCCATTCGGAAATATTCACTGGGATGGCTAAAATCACTTTCTAACTGACACATCTTTCTTTACTTTCTTTGGCCAAAAGAGCATGTGAAACTTTCCATTTTCCATTAAAAGGTTGGAGCTGAACCAGTCTAATACTTTATCGTTACTTCCGTTGTAGGAATCTGACTCTCTAAATGAAATAACACAAAATGCCAGTGTGGACACTGACCATGTGATATAGTTGCTTCACTTAGAGGTGCTTCCTTAGAGAGAGTGCCTTTCCCCCCGTCACGATCACTTTAGGGTCTCCATTTTATCCGTGTCTATTCTCACATAGCGCAAGCATTTTCCATTCCCATAAACGTTGTAGGCTGACAACGAGCACACATGTGGCATTGATAAGCACACCTGTCCAGGTGCTCAACATTCTCATTTCATTATTCTGGTTGTCACCCGTTTCCACTGGACACATCTGTAAGTGTGCATCAGAGCTACCGTGTCTCTGTTGCTCTGTGCGGCGAATTGTCCCACAGACGCCGGGTCACATGCCAGAAGATGGCAGGACTGGCAGATGGAGGGAGCAGAGTGCTTTCTGCTAGCGTAGATCACCAACTGGCTTGCTTTCTGTAGTTACGCCCCACTGTGAGCCTTATTTTGGACTTTTAGCAAGGGTACCCATTTAACTTTCAACATGAATTCCAAGAACAAACCCATTGCCCCACTCTTTCTGTAAAATTTGGATTCAGTCAAAAGGCTGCACTTAAGGATCTAGAAAGCCATATGTGGCCTAGAGACTGTAGGTTGCCCACCCCTGTAAGGCATTCCCTGCATATCACATGGGCCTAAGAAAATGCCAAAACTATGAGCCAGGAGTAGAGAATTAATAGAGAAATGATTAAACCCGGGGAAAAAGAAGTGGCTATAAAACACCATGAAAGATGGTCACATCCATAGTCACAGCCACATAGTATTATCCAGCAGATCTGTGCTCTTGGAGGGAGGTCTTGTGTGTCTTCCCACGGCAATTGATTTCTACAATACTGCTTATTTACAATGTGTGTCTGAACAGCATGCTCTTGTTTCAGAATTTAAATTTAGGGCCCAGCTGTCAGTCCCCGGCCTCAGACTCTTCCCAGGTAGGTGGATCCTGTCTGGGCTGCAGAGCACAGTGAATGGACAGCCCCACTCAGCCCTGACCAGCTGTGCACTCCTAGGTGACTTGCAGGCAGAAAACAGTGGCAACAAATCTTGCCTGGCATTTGAAAAGAAGGTGTTATCCCCAACTTTCCACTTTTATGAATTGGATTCTTGTTTCCTGGCAAACACCAGATATTATAAACAGAGCATGCTGTTCTAACATTGTGCTTCGATATACTTCTTTTGTATAATGTATCTATCTCATTATATTACTCACGGCTTCAGTATGATCTGTGGTGTATGTTCTACAATATATTTAACGTCTCTGTAAAGGCACTTCCAAACATTTTGAAAATGAAGAAATAAAACATGTTGGATGATTCCTTGTTATAGTAAAACAATTAATTGGTAGGTTCCAGGAAATGATCTTTTCTTCAAAGGAGGATATTCAGGTCCAACATAGAAGCAGCTATGTCTTCAGGCTCTTGATGACAGTTATGGGCTAGGACCTTAAAAATTAGAGGAAAGAATTACTTATTTAAGGGTGAGGGCAAGATTCCAAGAGAAAGAGGCTTTCTATTGAGCCCTGAGGAGAATACTCTGGCAAAACAGAGTATTGAGCCTAAGTCTTACTTATCACTAACCCTTCCTACATTAAGAAGGGACTTTCCAGAAGAAAGACAGTGGTGGCAAGGACATGAGAACTCAATTCTTGGAGGAGGCCAAGAAAAGTCCATTTTTCATTAAAGCTTACAAACTTGAATTTTAATGAGAGAAAACGCTTAATTCAGATGTGTCCCTGCCAGCCAGGGGGAGGGGAGTGAATTCTATTTATGAAGTTTGAGGCACAGGAAATCTTATTTAGGCACCGAAAATTCCAGTTCATATTCATAGTCTTAGGAAGTGTTATTTTTAACTCCATCACAACTAAAACATTTGAATGCATTGAGTCTCCACGGCTCTGAAAATTTTAGCTAGGTGAAGGACTCCCACCACAGCACGTCCCTGCCTTCTCCAGACAATTGTTCCCAATGACTGTGGTGCCTGCACTAGAGTCTGAATGGCTGACTAACCCTCAGTGTCCCCGGACAGTGTCAGGTTGGCTGTCTCAGGCAGCTGTGAGCCCCCACATCCCTGCTCCCTCGTTCACGGTGACAGTTACAGGCCTCTATGCTTCTCAACCAACAGCCTCATCAGCACTACTTTAGACACCAAGAGGTGTTCGCAGAAACCCCTTCCCTTCATGCTAAGGGCAGTAACTTCATGAACAGAGAATGGGCTGGTCTACAAACATACATTCCGTGCCTTGACTCCCCTTTAAACAGAGATGTGCAACTGAACTCAGGAAGGCAGAATCTGGAAGACACTGGACAGCACTTCGGATCAAGGTCAATCCGCAGGTGAGTTTCCAGGGCAGACCGGACTCCAACTTGGCCTGAACTGCACGTAGTGGTGAGTCCTGCTTGGCACCACCATTCATCTTGGGTCAATGGTGTTGAAAATGGGTATTTTGGTATTCTAAATTTTTAAATGATAATTGCCCTAAAAGTGGTGAACATGAACTTGTGCATTCTGTATATGGATATTCTTGTTTTAAATCTGCAAGAGAGTATTGACATGGACATTCCCCGATGGTATTATTTTTTTCCCATACAATGCAGTGGGAAGCTTGCATTTCCAATGTTTCTTACTTTATTTCCCCAAACGTCGAGCCTATGACCTAGAAGCCTTCCAGCACTCTTTTCATCAGGAATTAGAATGTATTATACATTTGGATTTTTACAGGTCACGATGTCTGTTAACGGGACGACTGGTATTCCTTTCTGTGCACATTGAGAAGGTGATCAGAGACGAAAGGTGAGCAGAGGAGAAAGCGGGAAAGAGATGTGAACCAAGAGCCAGTGGACATATTACTGCTCACCACTGCCTCTCTTTATGGGTCAGGTCTGCCCCTGGGAAGGATTTCTTCCCACTTAATCAGGAAATGCTAATCCTTAAAGCTCCTTAGAGGAGCATGAGTAAATAACTGCTGTAAGCCTGGTGGTGCTATACCTGGAGAATCTTTAAACTAAAGAAATCTTTGGTTCTAACCTTCCCTTCTTCCCAGGGAGGGCTCTGAACTTCCTGTCTTTCTTCTGATGACCTGAAATTGAGGTCTGAAGCTCGGGGGACCTCCACCAGCCTCTCCTAACCCAGAGTCTCAGAAGCAAAGAGGAAACTACCAAAACCCAAAGTGACTACAGATGTATTTAAATGCCTACAAGGCTAATATTATGCCACCTTCATTCACTGTTAAGTTTAGAACCCATGAAATTTTCGTGACAGTTTGAAAACATTTCCCAGGTGGGACTTTCTAACTTTTCAAGAGTTTCTGAATGTGTACAGTGAACACCAAGAAATTGTAGTCAACTGTAAATAATGAAATTACTTAAAGGCAGATAGTTTCATAGGCAAAATAATAATTTTTTACCAAAGAAATACATTTCACATGTGTGGTTGGATTACAAATGTTTGCTGTGCTCTGCGGTGGAACTTCCAGGTGGAACTTGCAGGGTCTCCAGAGGCTTCAAGAGAGCCCAGTTTCCAGGGGCGCCTGAGATACTCTTCATTTTGCTGATAAGACATGTGTTCAGAGAAGGCACAAGCAACAGGAGACCTATTAGTAAATTATGGAACCCAAGATACTGGTCAATTTATTTTAGCTGACTATTTATAATAATGAAACTGTGGTTGAAAAAGAATTAAATACTTTTAAAAAAAACCTCATGTTACTGTACTCTCCAAAATTCTAGATATTACAACCACCAACATGCTTTTTGTAACATTCACATAAAATTATAGAACAAAGCAAGGAAAACACCAGGTTGCTTTTCAAGTCAAGAGGAATATTTCCATTCATACGAAATGCCAAATAATGAGCCAAAATAATGACTAATTTGATTAATGTGATAAAAATAAAGGACCAAAACCATTAATCTTGTTACCAGGTTCATGGATGTGACCAAAAGGCCATGAAACCCCATGACTGCAGTTCCCCGATAGTTTGAGGAACAGAGAATTCTGGCAGTAGTGATTGGGTGTGGAGTCTTTATTGGCAGATAAAAGCCCCAATAGTATTCCATGCTGAGGAAGCAGGACACACAAAGGTATGAAATTCCCCGTGCTTGAAAGGTAAGGGGCAGGAGACCGTGTTAGCGCCTTGCTGGGTGGGGGAACCTCCCTGCGGAGCTCAGACCTCAGAGCCCAGACTGCGACTGCTGTGGGGCAGGAGTCAGCAGACCCCTGGCAGGAAAGAGACTCGGCCTGAGTTATATCAAAAAAACAAAAACAAACCTAAGGCATGCCAACCACATGCGGGCCTCTAGATTTGGCTGCAGTGGGAAGGTGTTTCTCTTACTACAAAGAGTTTTTGGGCACCTGGGCATAAGCATCCCGAATTATGTTAAGTTCTAAATGTAATTTTTAAAATTTTCAGAATATTACGGGGGTAGAAATGCTTTGCTTGCGATCACATAAATTGCCTTCACACCGCCTGTGTCAAAGTTACAAGCATGTCCATTCCCCAGACAGCGTGCACTGCACCCATTAGGTGTGAGTTTGCCCATCCCCTCCACCCCCCTCCCACCTGCCCAACACCCGACGAATGTCTAGTCTCCCAGTCTCTTACCTTATTTACCAATATAAGATTATAATTGGGGGGGCATGAAAGATGCCCCCCCCCATTATCTCGGGCCATTGAATGTTACTTCCATATGTGCACATAAGTGTTGATCCATTAGTACTAATTTGATGGTGAGTACATGTGGTGTTTGTTTTTCCATTCTTGTGATACTTCACTTAGAAGAATGGGCTCCAGCTCCATCCAGGGTAATACAAGATGTGTTATTAGTTCTTTAATTTTTGTATGGCTGAATAGTACTCCATGATATACATATACCACATTTTATTAATCCACTCATGTATCGATGGGCATTTGGGTTGTTTCCACATGTTTACAATCGTGAATTGTGCTGCTATAAACGTTCAAGTGCAGGTGTCTTTTTTGTAGAATGTCTTGTGTTCTTTTGGGTAGACGCCCAGAAATGGGATTGCTGGATCAAATGGTAGCTCTACTTGTAGCTCCTTGAGGTATCTCTATACTACTTTCCATAGAAGTTGTATTAGTTTGCAGTCCCACTAGCAGTGTATGAGTGTTCCTATCTCTCCATATCCATGCCAACATTTGTTGTTTTAGGAATTCATGACATGAACAGATTCTCTAGACAAGAAACTAAGGAATGTATTGGCACTTGTAAGTGAAAAGTCAGGCTTGTGAATTCAGGTATAGCTTGATCCAGCTGCTCAATCAATACTCTTAGCAATTCTTCCTCCTTCCCTCCCTACTCCTTCTCCTTCTTCCTTCTTCTTCTCTCTCTTCCTCTCCCTGTCTCAGATATATTGTCCTCTGTGTTGGCTTCATTTTCAGATAACCTTCCATATATGGTAGCACATAAGCATACAAGTTGATCTATACTTACATTCCATCGGCTCAAAACCCATAAACACCCATATACTTGGAAAACGATATATGAATGAGGAAACTTGCAAAGAGTCTCACCTTACACACCATTTCACCATGACCTTTCTTTTGGAAATTTGATTGGTCGCTGTTCTAGCATTGCAGATAGATGATAAACGGAACTTATATTTCTGAGAGAGGAAACAGTCACCAGGTATATTGGTAAATACAGAGCAGGCTTGTCGGGTAAAGAGCTGTGGGGACAAGTAAATCAGGAGTGGGACAGAGAGAGTGGCTGGTGGTGGAGACAGGAGGTGAGAAGAGAATGATAGGCAAAGGCCACTGCCAAGCTGACGTCTGAGCTCGGACCTAGCAGGGGCGAGTGGGGAGCCGCAGGTATCTGGGGGGAGGGAGCTTCCAGGACAGAAGGAGGAGCAGGGGCAGGGGCCACAGTGGGGAGCGCGACTGATGCATTGGCGTCCAGCAAGATGACCAGGGGCGATGAGGTCAGGAACGCCCAGGAAGGGGCTCCAGGCCATGCAGGGTTGGCTCAGACCATGCGGGAAGGAGGACAGGTGACATAAGCAGTCGCGTTTTTGGAAGGCTTTCCCTTCCTGCCAGCATACGCCCCTTCTACTGCCAGCCCTGTGGCTCACAGGACCAGGCATCTGGCAAATTGAAGCTGATGCCCTCCCCTCCAGAGTGATAATCCCATCATGTTTCTGGTCAGAGAGTAACCTGGAAATGTTTGGGAGGCAGGAAAACAGCTACTGTAATCATTGTTATTTTATGGATGTGTGCACACTCACTGATAAAGGTGCACGATCGGAACTATTTGGAGAATAACACTCTAGAGAAATAACATAGCCGCTCCAGCCGGAGAATTCTGCAGCCAGGTAATAATCTCCGGTGTTCCTTCTGTGGTTCGTGCTGAGCCCCGAGGAATTCTGGAGTGACTTTTAGTGTATTGACAGCCTTGGCAGCAGGACAGGCGGACGTCACGGAGCCGCGCTGAGATGGGGAAAGCATCACACACGATGGATGTGGCATTCCCACTTGTCCTGCTGACCTTTCGTGCCCTGTTGTACTTTTCTCCGACGCCGAGCAGGCTTTGATGCAGAAGCACATCATATCATCTCTTTCCCAGTAACTGGAGGCTCGACTCAGGTTCAGAAGTCAAACCAGCATCCATTTCTGCCGCAGAGAAACAATAATGACGAATTCTTTACATATGCAAATATGTTCTGAGTGGCACTTTTGAGTTATAATTATAAGATGCTAGAAGGTAACAAAATTAATATTTTAAATATCGTGCCCTATTTAAATGACACTTAAGCTTTTGGCTGGATCGGGAATCAGCACACTGTTTTATTATGTTGGGTAAACACTCATCAGGCTGCGCTGACATACTGTAACTGCTCAGGGCTTGGGGGAAAATAAGGTTTTCTTTGCTACCTGTAGGTTTAGCTAATGGTGTCCTTGTGGCCAACTAGGAGAGACCTTTGACCACAGAAGGGGTCCCTCTACCGCCAGGTAGGTTATTGAAGCAGCTGAAAACAGGTTTCCTTAGCTCAGGGTTAGAGTCTAATTCTAGACCTGGATAATTGAATCAACAGCCAGATCTAATTGCCAACAAATAACAGAATAAAGTGCAGGCTGATTAGCTGTGCAAAGCCATTATTTGGTTTAATGGAAACTGCACAGAATCTGCTCCTGCACTGTGCGTGGCTGCTCACGTATGTGCGGCGCGTGTCTCTACCAGGTGCCCTGTGAGCCGCCTGCAGGTGCAGGACCTTATTTAATCCTCACCCCAATCTTAAGATTTAGGTGCACGCATTATCATCCCCAGTTTAGAGGGTGGACGGAACTCAGGTTCAGAGAGGTGAATTTCCTTGTCCAAGGTCACCCAGTGAAGGGCAGAGCTGAGATTTAAATTCAGGAATGCCTAAGACATCCTGAGAGATGACTTTGCAAAGATTACTGGACCATTTGCAACACTCTTTTAATCTAAACCTCTCTTCAAAAAAAAAAAAAGCAAAAGGCATTCTCAGGATTTATAGGAGGTGAGATCGCTTTCACCAGTGCACAGGGAAAACCTCCCTCCAGCCCCGCCCCCAGGGGTGGCAGAGTCCCCGCACCTGGGCAGGCACAGGTTGCCTGCTCAGGCTCAATCAGGTGGAGCTTCCACTGGTCCCTGTTGAGAGCACCGCGCGTCTGGGCGGGGGCGCGCCCTCTAGCGCCGGCGGGTGGGAACGCACCGCGGCCCCGGGTGCTGCAGGGGCGGGGCGCGCACCTGGGGAGGCAGCACCTCTGCTGGGCCGCCGCCTCCTGCCGCCGCCCTTGTGCCCCTTTCCGTCCCCCTTTCCACTTCCTTTCCTGTTCTGCCCATCCTCTCCATTTTTAATAATCTAATTCAATCAGCACACCCTCTGGCCAAAGCATCCACAAGTTCACAGAATTGAGCTGGAAATTTCAAATTCCAGAGGATCACATGCCCTTTTTGCAGGTGATCCACAAGAGGCCTGACCAAATTGGGACCTCTGCAGGGTTCTTCTGATTTAGAGAGAGGACCAGGTCATTTTGACTTTTTTCTCCATGTTTCTTTACTTAATATAAATGAACAAATAAAGCCAACATGGAGTTTTCAAATATGTGGTCTATTTTAAATGGTCACATTTGAAGAAGTAAATGCTTTCAAATTGCAAAAGGCATAATACATAATTCACAAGATGTTCCCAAATCCTTTACAGGATTTGGGAACATCCTTCCCAGTGCAGGATAAGAAATGTGGTCAGTTTTCAGTGGTGTGATGAGCTCTGCTTTGCCCAATGCTGTCAGCATGTGGCACTGTCAGTGGGTGCGTTGCTTTCCTTGGACATGACATCAAAAGGCCCAAGTTGATTGCTGTCCATAACGTGTGGCCTGAGCCCAAACTTGGTTTGCTCTTGCTTCCCTGCTAAGACCACCTGGTGGTCCGTTTTGCCTTCTGTCTCGTTTCCAGTGCACAGGGATGTGTGTGCGTGTGTGCAATGGCTGCCCTAGTGAGCATCTGAGGCAGCCTGCACTTTCTCTTATAGCAACCCCTAAGGAGATGCAATGATTAACTTCCTTCTTAGAAGGGCGGGGAAGGGAGGAGCACAGAGATGCAGTTACAAACCCTGGTAGTTGAGGACCCGAGCCCCAGTGACATCCGAGTCAGGAGTAACCACCAGGCTATTCAGGTTCTGCATGAAGGATACAGAAGAAAGCCAGGAATTGAAATGACAAAAGACTGGCGAAGCAGTGGGGGAACGACTAGAGGCTGGTCAGGGTGCAGATTCCCCAGCGCTAGAGCCAAGTGCTGGCAATTTTATAAGACGCAAAGGTCTTTTTGATAGCGGGACACAATACTCTGACACTCAGAAAGACGAAAGGTGACACCCTTTGTTACCTACAGCTGCAGAGGAGAGAAGACTGCCAGGCTGGGCCACATAGGCGGTTGCACCCACAGACAGCAGAGCCTGCAGGGGCGTGTTATGTATGGCAAGTGGGGTGTGGTTAGCTAAGATTCCAAGGGTCCCTGTGGACTGGCAATTTGAATACTTTCTTGGGTTCTTGGGCATAGAGATGTCTCCAGTTTTTTGGTACTTGGCCCTAGGGCACTTAGGGAGGTGCATAGTAGCTTGGAGTGTGGGAACCCCACAAGGGAAGTGGTTGGGAGTATGGACTTAATCAGGCACTGGGGAAGGGGAACTGCCCCTCCTCTAGACAGTAGCCTTAAAAATGGATCAGGACAGCATTAGATAGACACACAGACAAACTATCTTACACAGTCCAAACCTTGAGGGAACCATGGACTATTTACAATGAGAAACGGCTCCCCGACTTCTAGGTTGGTTCCCCCAAGACATCTCTGTCTTGTAGAACCAATTGAAGCAGTGAACTAGAGAAATTCTTCTATTTCCCATTGGGAGAAACCAAGGCACAGAAAGTTGGAATGACTGATTGCAAGACGAGCAGACGAGCAGGGCCAGCCCTGCACGTGCGTGTCCTTTGTCCCAGCCTCCTTCACTGGCGGTTTTATTGGCGAAACCATCAGTCTTGTTAGCACTCACAATCCAATACTGATGACCGGGCATTTTTTCTGTGTTGTTATTATTCTAACATAATTACTATGGTAAACATCTGTTGTCGAGCAAAGCACCGTAGGCATAGCCATGCCTGATTGGCTCCTGCTAATTCCATTCATAAATCATGGGCTAAAGTGGATGCAGGAACAGCGGCAAATGTGAAAGGTACAGGGAAGAGTGGCCAGCCATTGCTACTGCCCTGGAGAGAAGGTGCTGGAACCTTGCCCACCCCCTTGGTGGCTGCTTTTTCTTCTCCCCAACCCTCCTTTTGTTTGCACTTTCCTCTGAGATCCCCAAATGTTAAAAACCACAGACATGGGACCAGGAACATTCCTGGAAGATGTTTCTCCAACTGTCACTGCGACCTGCCCAGATCTGCCCAAACGCTGTGCTCTGAGCTCTGTGGGGAGGGAGCCCCGGACGGGCCACGTTCCCCTACACAGCCTCAGCCCCAGTGTCTCAGGCCATCCTCGTGACCCCGCTGGGAGGGCTCCACAGCACGGAAAAGGGCCATGCTCTCTGCAGCAGAGAATTCAATGTCCCGAGCACCAGCTCCAGGTGTGCCACAGGGCCCTGGCAGAGATGGAAACCGTGATGTGGGGTGACCAGTGACCAGTGACGGTACCTCTGCACCTGACCATGCTGAGCTGGGTTCTGTCGGACCCTCTGGGTCATGGAGTTAGGTGGACTGAGCAACATCCATGGAAAGATGGAAACAATAAATCCAGGGGTGAGCCTGAGCAGGGCCCCACGTCCACACCCCATGTCACCCACCGTGGAGGTACCCCCACCTGTCTATCTGTGCACACTGCGGCCATGGTGGGGTCCCTTACACCTGAGGGAGGAGGAAAACACTCAAGCTCAGTCTAAGGATGGGTCCACTGGCGTGTGGGTATGAGACAAAACTGGACAGCTGCTGCGTCCCAGCCACGCTCGGGGGTAGCCTTGGGAGGCAGCGGAGAGGGGAGAATCTTTCCCCTGGGAAGAGCCTTGAGTCAGGACCTCCTCCTACTCTGCGTGGAAACAGACACAGAGGTGAGAATATGCATGATCTCGTGGGCAGTCACGAGTGGCCTGGTGGCCGGTCAGGGATCTGAGAGATGGAGGATGAGGAGTTCTGGGGAAGAAGCATTTGGATGGACACATAGGGTGGGGCGCGGAGTGTGAAAATCCTTTTATCCTGTGTTAACATGTTAGCACTCACTGGGAGCATCCATCAGGGAAGAGGCCCTGAACAACGAGGCAGATGAAATGGCTCAGCCACTGGTGTTAGCTGGCCTGTCACTGTCCGCCCCAAACGGGGGCACTGGGCACATGGTGGGGGGCCCAGCAGGAAGTGACCCGTGGCCACGACGGGGAGGGCGCCCTCTTAGTGGATGCTGTCTCCATTGGGGACCGCTAACCTGCGTTTAGCAGAGCCTACCTGGCCAGTGTGTTCTAGGAGGCAAATGCTTTCATCTGACATTTGGATTTGGGAACATTTTTCCCTCCAGTTGCTCTTGAAAAATGCAACTGTGGCATGAGAAAAGATGCACTTTTTTTTTGGCTTAATTTCAATTCTACCAGTCCCGTTTTCGGCTCATGGGATTCAATGCTGTGTGAATTGTTATTCACCCCACTGCACCATTCGAGAACATTTTCCCATAATGAGGCATTTAATGATGAACACGACGGCAGTTCCAGTGTTTTTCTCTGACTGCGGTGTCTGTCAGTAAATAACCAGAATAATAGTAATGAGTGTGTTATTCTGCAGGTCCCAGGGTCAACTGTGAATGTGAAACTGTGCTAAACTCGTCCTTTGGCTAAATGGTGACCTCCCCTCTCTACGGTGTGGAGGAAGCTGAGAAGCTCCTGGTCCGAGTGCTGCAGGCTTTGTGTGGCGCAGGCAGGTGGTGATGCTCTCTGAGCTTTGGTTGTGACCTGTAAGCGGAGGGGGTTAGTTCAAGTCAGAGACTGCACACTCATGACTCATGACCTGCGTGTGTTTGTTTGCATCATGTATTTTTTTTAAAGTTTTTATTTTAGCATATTACGGGGGTACAAATGTTTGGGTTACATATATTGCCTTTGCCCCGCCCAAGTCAGAGCTTCAAGCGTGTCCATCCCCCAGACGGTGTGCACCATGCCCTCCCCGCTCCCATCTGATGAAACCCTATTTCTACCCTCTACTCACCTTCCCTCTAGATTATATCAAAGCAAATTGCAGACATCTTATAACTTTGTATGCACTTCTAAAAAATAATAATTCATTTTTAATATTGCCATTAACAATAATGGTATGATGACAGTATTACATTAATTAACTTAATATTAATTAGTATTCAACACTACCCTCAAATATCCTGTCGGTGTTTAGATTCCCCCCATTGTGTCTTAAGTATCTTCTCCTCCTCCTCTTCTTCCCTTAAACGGTTTGCATTCCGATGAGCAGTGCGGGAGAGCACCTCTTTCCCCCGAACCTGGACCACAGAGTATGCGGTTAAACTTTTGGATTCTGCCAATCTATAATAATAAGCAAGTAATGATTCTTCACTGTAGTTTCAATTTACATATTACTATGAGTGAGGATGAATATATGTTTATTATCCATTTGCGTTTATTTTTCATAAAATTCTTGCCCATGTCTCCTGCCCATTTTTCTATGTGGTCATTGGTGTTTTTATTCTCTAACTTTAGAAGCTCTCTATGTGTTGGGCCATGTAATATAATCCCTTTCTCTGGTGTAAGCTGTATCTTCTCTCAGTTTGTATTTGTCTTTATTTTAGTTTCTGTGGAAAGTTTTATTTCCAGAATTTTATGTAGTACGATTTACCAATCTTTTCACCTTATTGCTTATAGATTTGAGTCATCTTGAGGAAATTGTACCTTTTCTTAAGTTGTGAAGGAATTCACTCATGTTTTGTTCTAATATCCATCGAGTTGCTTTCTTTCCCTTCTTTCTTTCCTTTTGTTTATTCCTTTAAAAAAAAACTTACCTACTTGGAATTCATCTTGGTATAGCAGATTCACATTTAGTAACTTTTCCATATTGCTATCTAGTTATTCTAAAACCATTTATTAGAAAGTCTCCTCCATAATCTACCTATTTAAACAGCCACACGCACTAATTACAGAGCCTTGGAGCTCTGGACACCCTTCCCCCTTGTTTATTTTTCCAAATTGAACTTCTAAAACGAAGTTTCTTAGCTCTAGGGAAAATTATTTTTATCAGAATCATATTACATTTATAAATTAAATTATGAGGACATGACCTTTTCATGATGTTGCATTTTTTTTTCATCCAAGAATATAGTGTTTTTCCATTTTTTTAGGGTCTACTTTAAGTTTTTTCATATAATTGTGGACAATTTGGTAAATTTTTGACCTAGATGTTCTATTGTCATTGATTAATCTTCTATTACATCATCTAACTCATTTCTAGTGTATATGTGATGTTTATTGAATTTTTACATTGACATTTAACATGCTAATTTCCCACATTCTCTTAATATTTATAGTAGGATTTTCACTGATTTTTTTTGAAGTTTTCTAGGTATGCAGTTAAATCACTTACAAACCTTATTTTTTATTTGTAGTTTTACCCCGAGTTACTATATAAGAATAGTTTTACCACTACCTTTTCAATTCTTATTCCCCATTTATGTTCTCTTTATTATTAATGATTGCATTGACCTCCAACACAAGAAAACAGCAGTAAAGGGAGCAGCAAGTCACTAGGATTTCTATTAAGTAGAAAAGTGCTAGTGTTTGGGCTAAGTGTGTGTGTATGTGTAAAGTATATATATGTAAAAATGTATGCATACATTCATATTTTAATGGATATGTGGAATTTTATGAACTCTAATGCATCTATGCACATAATCTAATGATTTTTATCCTCAGCTATTTTAATACGATGGTTTACGTTCATGCATTTCCTAATACTGGACCACTTTGCATTTGTAGAATAATTGCCAACTAGCCATAAAACATGCTATTGTGTTCTCTTTGCTAATATTAAATTTAAAATTTTTGCATCAGTATCACTAAGTTGATCTAGTTTCCTTTTTCTGGTAAATTATTTGTCAGTCTTTGGAATAGATATTATATTTGCTTCATTAAAAAATGGGAAATTTTCCTTTTTTCCATGCCGTGGTGTAGTTTAAGTAGCTTTGGGGTCATGTGATCTTTTCAGGCTTGGTGTAATTATTCTGTTTCCTTTACAATAAGTGAATTATTGGCTAAAAGAGATTTCTCATAAAAATGTAAATGTTGTGGGTTTCATGGAAAACAAAAAATCGGAAGGTTAGTGATCCTTGTTGTACATTCATGCCATACCTAAGGCATCCATGCATTCTTCCATTGGCGCAGCAGCTAACTGGCTGGAGTTGAGCTCTTGCAGACCTAAGACCTTCCCCAGGTCTTAGATGCTACAGTCCCCATCTAAGCTGCCTCATCCTTCATTCTCTGGACACTGGCACGGTGGTCTTCATATTCCCTGGCAAAATACCCACCCTGATAGGATTGAGCTCTCCACTGCTGGGCACCCACACACCAGCTGCTGACCTGGCTGGAGGAAGTGCCCGGCCTCGCTGGCTGGTCTCACCGTGTCATCAGGACAGTGACCCCAGGTGAGCAGGTGAGTGCTGCCTACAAGTGCACTCACCTGCTTTCCCAGGTGCCTGTCCCATACTGTGGTCTTTTCTTCTCAAACCTCCAACACGCGTTCCCTAGTCTCACAATCAGCTGATATCCAAGCTTCCATTTTCACTAAGGAAATAAAAGCAAGCAGAGAAAACTTTCAAAAGAGTCCACCAAACTCTCTCCTCACTGAACTAAGTCTGTGAAATTAAGATCTGCCTTCCCTCCTACGCTGCGGATGAATCATCTAAGGCAACCCTTGGCTGGCACTAAGTCCCGTCTGCTCTTCCAGCCATTCTCCCCTCTCCCCACTCGTCCTAGAATGTGTCCCACTTGTCCTTGCTCAGGGCCTCTGCACAGGCTGCTCTCACTCCCTGGAGCATCGTTCCTGCAGGAGCTGACGTGGGCCCTTCCTCGCCCTTCAGCTTTGTGCTCTGCTCTCCTCTTCCCATCGAGGTCTCCCTCCTCATCGGATCTGCTAGAGTTTTCATACAGGGACCGGGGAAATGGCCAATCCATAAATTTGAAAGGGGCAGAAGGAGACAAAGTAGCATTCTGTTTCAACCCCATGCTATAAGTTGTATGTTCGATGTATCAGACGCACGTGGAATTTGGAGGAGATAGAAAGTATTGTGTCACGGACAAAGTCACAATTGCAAAATTATGATCAGTGTTTCCTCCTTTGTCCCACCTGCCCCCAGAGCCCTCCCAGTGAGGCTGCAGCAGTGCTGGGCTGTGGACTCACAGTCACAGGGTCATGGCCACCGGCAGGAGGACCTGGTGGGAGTTGGGGGTGTTGATTCACCATGTGAGGAGCTTCTGACTGTTCACAGCACTTCACCCACCTCACTACAGGTGCTCTTTGCAAGGCCCTTTGCAGCAGATAGGATAGATGCCCTCACCTTTATTCCACGGGTAGCAAAACCAAGCTGGTAGGACCGGCACAATACTACCATGAACTGGAGGAAGATCTGGGGCCTGGATGCATCCTGTGACCCCAGGGGCCCTGTTGCTCGCTCCAGTACTCATAAGGAAACGACCCCTGGCTGCCCTTGGTCCTGGAGAACAGGGCTGTGACGCTGTGGGGTTAAGGACCATGGATAATTCAGCATCACTGGCTCTGCCGTTCATAAACCACTTTGGCTGCAGTAAGGGCTGGGGTCGTTTTCAAGTATGCAAATTAAGGAGAACCTCAAACTCCCTGGAGTTGAGACTCTTCCCATGCAGCTCCGAAACTCTTGTAAAAACCATCAACTTCACCCTGGACAAGGAGGGTGGAGAAGAGGCGCTGGGGTTTGGAGGGAGGATTGTGATATTTCAGCAGGTCCCGGAGCCTCAGAGTCAGGCCACAGTCCAGCACTCATGAACTTTCCTCCCATCAGCGTGGCTGGATGCGGTCCATTCAACATGACATCACACGCTGCGGGAAGAACAGCCCGGAGAGCTCATGATCATGAGCTGTCTTGGAAAGTTTGGGAACAAGTTCTGCATTCATTAAAATTTCATTTGAATAATGAGCACATGCTTTTATTTTTGAGCTGCTCCAAGATAACTAACAATTCTCCCTCCTGCAAAATGCCTGGTGGCAGTGACCCACCATTCCGCACTCAGAGGAAGTGAGAGGGTTATTTTTAACTCCATCTTACTGGAGGAAACTCCCATAACCGGAACATTGTGAGGGTGACCATGAGCTGCTCACCTGAGAAATGGTCCGGGGTCAGCCATGCGTCATTTCCCACCTGTGTTCACACTGCTCATTGCTGTAAACATGGGAGGTGCCCCAAAACCGGTGCATTTACTCTCCCCAAATTACATCCTCTCGGTGTGTCATGGGGTCATTGTTCAAAGCAATCTGCTTTTATCAGGCAGTGAAACTGAGTCGGATGGCGTTCTGATGGGCGCCTTAGTCTACTGTGGGTGCAGCAGGAGATTCGGCCCCGGAAAGGGAGTTCTAACTCACAGAATGTCAGCCTGGGTTTGCAGAAAGGATGGGAATTTTTGAACTGGAAAACAATTTGTATTCACAGTTGGCTAGTCGGGCTTGGAGCTTTACATGGGTTCACTGACCAGGCTGACAAAAGGAAGTTTCATGCGCTTGTTTTCCTCACGAACTTCTGGCAGGTGGTGGTGCGGGGCGGTTGCATCTCTCATGTGGGATGGAGAGGAATCAGGCAGAGTCCCACACCCCTGTAGTTAAATTCCACAAACGCACGGTTGTGGCTGCATCTGGCAGTCTTCCTTCGTTAAAACCACCCGACCCATAAATCCGAGTCGGAGCTCTGAACTGTGAGGGAAGGCATCAGAGGTGTTGGGCTGCTTTTGTGGGTCCGTGAGATGAGAACACACACAGGCACTCACACAGGCTCGTAGAGGCAGGGAACAGCGTTTGGAAGTTGTGCTGGAAAAGATAGCACAGTTGTGTGACACAAATAGTCCTCTATATTTTATATTGTTTGGGTTTGGGGGAAGGATGCGCCCAATCCCAGAAAATCTTCTTCATACGTTTATTATTGGTCTTGGAATTTCACAATTAGAATCTCAGTTTCTTTACGGTCTTTAATGCTACCTTGTATTAGTACCAAGTAACAGAACATTCAACTAGCAAGACTTTAAACAATAGGAGTTATTTTCTCAAATACCAAGAAGGCTAAAGCCGGGCAGTTTTAGGGTTGTTTCAGGAGTTCTTCCATATTTCCAAGGACCTGGTCTCCTTCTGTCTTGCCCATGTAGCCTCCTCAGCGTATGGGTTGGTTCACAGTCTTATCTCCTCATAGTCACAGAATGGCTGTCAGAGCTCTTAGCATCACATCCAAAAGCAGTAGGAAGGTGTGTGTGTGTGTGTGTGTGTGTGTGTGTGTGTGTGTGAATTAGTTATGAATGTATTTTTTTCAAGTAACATGAAATCCAGAAATTAGCATTCCAGGACTGGTGCAGCCAGACAATACCTTTGTCTCTCTGCTGTGCCATCAGCTTGTGACTATTATTGCCTTGGGATGAGGCCAAGGACAAAAAGGAAAGAGAAATCTCCAACAATCCCTCTACTTTCGTGATCTCTCTCCCCCTGGAGGGACCCCCATCTACTTCTCACTGGCTGAAAGTGTAGGACGGGTCTACTCCTCATCACTGCAAGGGGAGCGGGAGGAATCCACGACATTTTCCCAAACTACCAAGTTGGGCGAAATTCTTATTTGTTATTAAGGAAGACGGGAGCAACAGTTAGTGGGGCAGCAACCCGCTGTATCTGGCGGTATCCCCATCATACAGATGAGGAAACTGACCTGTGGAGAAGTTTAGCTATTTTCCCAAAGCCACGTGGGGGCACTGAATCCTGATCTTTGGTGGACCTTGGGGATGGACTCCTCTCAATTAACAGGTAGGATGTCAGAGCTGATGACACTCCAGGCACTAACAGAATAGGAGGGGAAGTTAATTACTCCCACGGGGGGGAGGGGTCCTGTATAGAGGAGGGTGGCCCGAGCAGGTCCAGGCTGGCCGGAACAAGGCAGAGAGAATGGGCTGGACCCTCCTGGTGGGCAGGGCCTGGGGAAAAGTGCCTGCACCAGCTAGGGGGGGGGTGCATGGTTCTAATTTGCCCTCACACTGGCTGCGCTTCCTATGGATTGCCTAGAGGGGAGGCAGGAGAGGAGGGGTTTGGGGAAGGTGGAATCTGAAAGCCATCAGTGGTCCAGCATAAATGAGACTGTTTGTGGCACCCGAATCTATGCGACACTCAGCCTCTGAGTGCTGGCTGAGAAGCCTGGGTGTTAGGGAGAGATTCAAAGCAAGGTTTCAGCCTCTGGCCTGGGACATGGCGGGGTGCTGGGAGGGGGATCTCCGTGCCCCTGACAGCTCTCCTTAAGAGGGGGAAGGGGCACCCATGGGTCTGGGAAGAGGGAGGCTGCAGTATGGGGGGCATTATCCTTCTGTGCCCAATATGAGGGGTGCCCATCTGTGGAGGGGAGGGCATGGTAGTGTACACCTCTTGGCTGTCGTGGTGACTGACGGAAGAACGGAGGCAAAGGTGTCAGCCCAGCGTGGGGCCCAGTCAGTGCTTGCCAATGGCAGCCTGCGCGCTGGCTGTGTTTCTCCTCGAACATAGTGTAGAAGAATCCTCTTTCTGTGATCCTCTGTCAATGTAGAATTCCACAAACTCCACTAGCTCAGATGCCCTGAACTTGAAAGTCATGATAATTGGGACAGCGTGCGTTGACAGTTTGTTAAGAAAATATTTGATGGGCCAAGACGAAGTGCCCGAGTTAACATTATAAATCTGAGTAATGAGCAGGGTTACTGCAAACTCTTAAAGGGAAAAACAATAGCAACAACATTTTCGGGCCCACATTTATATTGGCCTGACAAAATAATGGCAAATCATGATTACTTATTTATTTTAAATGGTTGAGGCTTGACGTTTGTCAACGTTACTTAAATTATCTTTGACGTGAGTTTGACGGTAATAGCATTATATATTTTTTCACATCTCTGATGCTTTATACTTTTTAATCTAGCAGCATTTAACTTTTTAACATGAACAGTCTTGAAGTTCCTCCACTAAGTCTGGATTGAAGAGTTTTGATGTGTTTCTACTCTGAGTATTCAATAGGGTTTGCTTTGAAAAAGAGACAGTAAATATTCACAAAAAAAGGGAACAGGAAATTAGAACTTGCTTTCACTAGTTGGCACTTGTCACATTCTGCTTTCTTGAGACCTGCCAACTCTTCTAAAAGAATCCATTCTTACTCCTTTGCTTTAAATGTTGGGTCAGAGATTAAGAAAATCATGAAAAGATGTTGTCTTAACTGATGTGGGGAGACTTATTCTGTAACCTGTCTTGGCAACAAAAAAATGAACACTCCTGTTTAATGTGCTTAATTTTTGATGGGCTTCACAAGCTCATTTCACCCTCAGTCACATAGTGTCATACCCAGGAGACTTCGTATTAGTTCGTGTAGGCTGTTATAACAAAATGCCATGGACTGGGTAGCCTATCAACAAAAGAAATTTATTTCTCATGCAGTTCTAGAGGCTCGGAGTGGAAGATCAAGGTGCCGGCAGCTTCAGTGTCTGGTGAGGGTCTGATTCCTGGTTCCTAGGTGGCACCTTCTCCCTGTGTCCTCACGCGGTGGGAGGGGTGAACAAGCTCTCTGGGGTCTCTTTTATAAGGGCACAAATCCCATTTATGAGGGCCCCCCATTTATGACCTGGTCACCTCCCAAAGGCCTCACCTTCTAACCCCACCCTCTTAGAACTTGGGATTTTCATGTATGAATTTTGGGGAGACACAAATATTCAGACCATAGCAACCTTTAAAGATCGAAAAGGTTCTCTTCCATCTGGGACGGATTCAGTGGGTTTCTGAGTGGAGACAGGAGAGCAGGAAAGATAAATACCGAGTGTCGCTCACACACCTCCTTGGCCCTGGGATTCTGCTCCAACAGGGCCTCGGCCCCAGCGCAGGTGCTCTGACATGCCCTACAGCTCGGTCTTTCTCGGACGCCAGTCATTCAGGAACCATCCTTAAGACTTTTTAAAAACCTGCTTGTCGCTGCACGAGGTCTCACACCAACTTTGTACGAGTTAGCATTTTTCTTTAACTCAACCGATTGCTTTACTTTAAGAAACATCACCTAACGATAAATCACATATCACTGACATAAATGTATTAGCTCATGGCTTCCTCTGTCATTATCATTCTGAATCTCAGGGCAAAAATCGATGCATTTTGAATCACGACCTTGCATACTTCAGCTCGTTGTCAGAAGCCGTTGTAACGGTGGCGGCAATCAGTGGGAAACGCCAACGTGGCGTTCAGCGAATGACACAACCCCGATACCTGCCCGTGCGAACACCCGCCGCAACTGGGATTTCTCCGGAGCGGCAGGATGGCATCAGACGGAAATAAGCTGAGGTTTCTTAAACAGGAAATAAGCTTAGTTTATTTCTTAGGGAATATGCTGACCTAAGCTTAGGTTTCTGTTGATTTTGCCTTAAATTACTATAGATGCAATTCTCAGTTTTCCCTAATAGGTATCTGGGTTGTCCTGAAGTCCTTGAGAGGTTCCTAAACTTTTCTGTCCCACTACTCTCAACCCAGAGTTTCCAGATTTTCAGTCTTTTGTGGAGCACCTATATGATTTTTAAAATCATATTTACCATACCATTTTCCCTGTTGATCAATATTTTTGAAAAAATATGTTGCCTAAATACAAATCTTTAAAATGAAAACCACATGAACAGTGGGAATGGAAAGCCAATATTATTTGCTACCAGTAGAAGGTAACTATGAAAATAGATCCAATGAAACATTATACCAGGGGCTGGGCCTGCTTCCTGCTTCCTATTCATTATGAAGGACACCAGTACCTGTTGGGGGGAAAGGTGTTCAAGGTTGTTGGATATTCACCCAACAGCCATCTCCGGTTTTATTCAGCTATCAGACAGCAGCGTTTGGTCTGTCCCCTAGTTCAGGGCATGGGTCACGATTAGTGTGAGCAAACTGTAGTAGTTCTGTTTCTCTGTATCTGTCATTGGTGTTGGGATGCATCGGTTGACCCAGTGAGGCATACTGAGAAGTCTCCTGGCATCTTCTGAGAAAATAAATTTCTTCTCTGATAAAAGTAAAAGCAACGGAAGAAAAAAAAAATCAAAAGAAGACTATTTTGTGACATGTAAAAATGATTTGAAACTCTAAATTCAGTGTCCACAGTAATAAAGTTTTATTGCAACGCAGCGCGCTAATTTGTTGACGTGTCCTCTGTGGCTGCTTTTGTGGCAGAGGTGAGCGGTTGTGGCTGAGACTGGGGGCTCACGAAGCCAAGCACGCTTCCCCCCCGAGGGCATTTACTGAAAACCTTACAGACGCCAGTGTATAAAAGGAGGGAGCAGAAAATGAAGGGATTGGGGCAAAGAGTGGAAAAGAGCAGGTCGGGATGCCCTGACGTCTTGGTTGGTGAGTTTGAGAAGAGAGAGGGGCGGTGGGGTGTGGGACATGGAGTGGAAGGTGGGTGGCGCGAGAGGAGGTCTAAAGACCACAGGGCCAGGTCACGCGGGGCCTCAGGTGCTGTGGTGAGGAATTGAGGTTTTTCTCTCCGTAGATGAGAACTCAGTGGAGATTATGAGCAGGGCGTGCCTGTGAGTTGATTCCTGGTTTAACAGGCCCCCGTAGGTGCTGCGGTGAGGAGGGTCTGAGAAGAGTCAGAAATAGAGGAAGGAGGTCCCTGAGGTGCTGCCGCAGGTGCCTGAGTGGCAATGACGGAGGCTTGGACCAGGGGGTTTGAGCGAGGTCGGCGAGGTGGTGGATTGGGCTCTACTTTGAAGGGAGGGTTGGTGTCACCTGCAGTTGGTGAGATAAAGAGAACAAAAGGAACGACTCCCAGGTTTAGAAAGAGTGGGGCAATTATTGAGAGGATATCTGGGGAAGGAGCAGATTTGGGGGAACTAGTGAATGCTTGAGGGAAAGTCCATATTAACATATTTTATTTGCAAAAGGCTAGGAATGCAGAAATTAATAGTACTTTCTGGAAAAGGATGAAAATGATGATGATGATGGTAATGATGGTGATGAAGGTGGTGATGATGATGATGATGGTGAAGCCAGTGATGACAGTGATGTGGTGGTGATGATGATGATGATGATGATGAAGGCAGCGATGACAGTGATGTGGTGATGATGGTGATGATGATGGTAAAGGTAGTGATGATGGTGATAATGATTACGATGAAGATGATGATGGTGATAACAATGGCTAACTCTACAGAGTGCTTCGTGTGCACCTGGCTCTATACCAAGTCCTTTATATATAGGTCATTTAATCCCCACCAGAGACCCATAAAGTAGATGCCATCATTATCCCCACTTGACACATTGGGCCATTTAGGCACAAAGAGGGCAAGCATGATATTTGCAGTCATGCAGCCAGCAGAGGCTTGGGGCAGGATCTGAGCCCTGGGCTGGGGCACCAAATGCCATGTTATTATCTATCACCCATAAACAGTTCCTCCAGGACAGTAGGTTTGTGGATAAAACATTTTGACTAAAGGAGGCAAAAGGCCATTTGAATGAGTTTTGAAAAGTCTGCATATAGGAAGTGTAAAAGGACACTCATACTTGGCTCTTTCGGATGTCCGCTCTCGACTACTGATGTCAAAACCTAATACAATGCTTCCAAGTAGAGAACTTGATAATTAGCAGGCTCATTAGACCCTTTCTAGGTAAACGTCTCATTGTGTGCTTTCTAAATTATTAAAATAAATTTTAGCTAAATATGGGATACACAAGTACAGTTTAATGTAAAAAAAAAAAAAATGGAAAGTTCCAGAGAGTCTACAGTCCTCTGGGCATATGTCTCCTTCCCCATCCTAGCGCCCGGCTGGGGGCAATCTTTGCTTTGGTGTGAATCATCCCAGACTTTTTCTAGGCGTTGGCATGCAGGCGTGTGGGCCTGCGGGAGACATGGAGGATCATAGTGCGTGGACTTCTGGCTTCTTTTCGTGACATGCACAGAACACCCCAGTTTCCATTGCTGTCTGAGGCTGGTTCGATGTGGCTTTCTAGATAGCTATTGGCATGCTCGTTAGTGGCCGATTATTGCTCCTGGTTCATTACCCTTCCCAGTTCTGTTCTTCTCTGGGAGGCTGGCATCTGAGGTCTGTCTTTCTTGCTTGCTCCCGTGTCTGGCCCAGGGCGGGTGGCGGGGGGTGGGGTGGGAGGTGTCTCTGGCTGGAGCATGAAGGTTGAATCACAGGTGAGTAGATTGTGAATGTGACTCTTCCCCAGTGGCAATGCCCTCCCCTGGCCGGGCCCTTTCCTCACAGGCCCACCTTTCCTCAACCATCGCTTTGCTTCCTGCAGAGGACAGAGCAGTTCTGCCAAGCCTGAGCGAAGGCACGGATTAAACATCCTAAACCCAAGTGGGATCGCGCCTTTGGTTACCAAATACTTGCAGGTGGGCTCAGATCCACATGCTGACCTGTTAGAGAAACTCACCAATGAAATCTTCTCTGCCCTGGCACATGGCCTCCATTTAAGTCTTTTTCAGTTCAAGCAATCAGAAGAAACTCGCTGGGGAGATGAGTTTTTGCAATGTCTGACTTACAGGAAACGTAAAAAGAAATGCACATTTGGGACTGTCAGACATTCACCCTAAACTACTGACATGGACGTTTCTGTCGATAGACGTGTCTGGGCATCGTCAAGCATGCACGTGGGGGGGCCCGCCCTGGGTGGCCAGAGGCGCACTCTTGGGGGGCGGGCACACCGTTCCCTTCCAGCCCACCTCGTCGTGTAATTCACGGGCAACGACCCCCACCCCCAAGTCTCCCAAGCACTACCTGATTCTTTGGGAGTCCTCCCTTAAGCTCCAGGTGTGAAAGGACAAGGGCTTCCTCCCACTCAGACCTCTGATCTGAGAGCAGATATAATAAAGAACAAAGAGGGGGGGCGCTCTGCTGATTCGGGGGCGAGCGTGAACTCTGAGCACATACAGCCTTCCTCACATCCCCGCCGTGGGCACCTGCCCTGCCCGATTCTTCATTGTCACCAGGGACCTGGGCTAAATAATGCTGGGATGGGCAGGAAGATAGTGCAAACGCTGGTCACACCCAATCTCTGGGACCTGTGGATACCTGACTTCCACGGATAGGGGGCTCTGCAGGTGTGACTGAGTAAGGGCGCTGAGACGGGGGTTACCCTGGACTGTGGGGCGCCCAGTGTCATCACAGGGGTCTGTATAAAAGGGGGGAGGATGCATAGAGTCCGAGGAGGGGGTGTGAAGATGGAGGCAGAGGTCAGAGTCACGTGGGGCCACCAGCCAAGGGATGTGGGCAGCCCCGAGAAGCTGGAAAGGTCAAGGAGATTGGTTCTCCCCTGGAACGTACTAAAGAACACAGCCCTGCAGACCCGCTGCGGACTTCGGACGGCCACGACTGTGACATAATGAGTCTGTGTTGTTTTAGGCACTAAATTCATGGGGTTTGTTACAGCAGTGGGAAGTTAATACATGGCCCACAGGTCAGCCGGGAAAATGGGTCTTGCGCCTGCAGGGCTGTACTTTCTCCAACACATCTGCCCTCGGTGGCCACGCAGGGCCTGGGTCCCGCCTTTTCTCCGCCGCTCACCTGCGAGGGCCCCTGGCCTGGGCCGCCCTCCTCAGTGTGAGCCCGGACGCTGCGGGGCTGCCTTGTCCCCAGGCCTGAGGGGAGGCCAGGGAGGGCGGTTTCTCAACAGTTGCCGAGAACCTTGGGCGCGTGGGCTGGGGGTCTGCGGCTGGGCCTGTGAAGGGTTCTTGTGCTCTGGCCTGGAGCTGGGGCGGGCGGATGAGAGGGAGGAGAGAGGGGAGGCGGCTGCGAACCAGAGGCTGGTCTTCCCCACATTTTCTGGTGTAAAAAAATTCAGCAAAGTTCAAGAACTTTGCTTTAAAAAAGTTGTTATAAAGGTTAAAATTAAAGTAGGTGAACAGAACATACTTTCCAGTTTGTTTCTTGGATTATATGGATTGTAACTTGCAACTCATTGAGCATGCAATATATGGGGCTCCACTTTCCCTCGTTCACTGGAGCCTGCAAATTTTCGGGGCCGGCCTGTGGACACAGCTACCTTGTGGCCTCCAGGGAATTCAGCCGCTCGGGACAGCAGAGAGAACCCAACAGATCCAGTCGTGGGCTCCGAGGCTCAGTGGGGAAGAAGCCAGGGTTGGATGTTAGATTTGACGGAACCTTAGAGAGGAGGCATGTCAGTTACCGATTGCTGTGTAACAAACGTTCCCCGAAACTGAGCGACCTGAGGCATATATTCATCGCCTCCAATTTCTGCGGGTCAGGAATGTAGGCGAAGGCTGGCTGGTGCCTCTGGCTCAGGGTCTCCGACGAGGCCGTGATTGGGGAGCTGGCTGGGCTGCTGTCCTTGCGAGGCTTGGCAGGAAGAGGTTCCTCACTGCCTGTTGGCAGGCCCTGAGCCGTCCTTGGCCGGAGCCGGCGGGGCCTGGCCACGCAGGCCTCTGCATAGGACCGCGCACAGCATGGTGGCTGGCTTCCCTTAGAAGAGCGGCTCGCGTTTACTCACGCAGACAGAGGGGAACCACTGCAGGTGCCACTTGGACAAGTGCTGTTTTGGAGAGAAATCACCGTGGAAAACATTTAACTGAGGCTTGAAGGAAATGGACCCAAGTCGACACACACGAGCGTAGGATGTTGGAACTGTCCTCTAGCCAGAGCAGTAGCGTGAGCACAGGAGGGGCCTTTGGAAGGAGGATGGCTCTAGCCACACCTTGTTTTCTGACTTCTGACCTGCAGAACTGTGAGCAAATGGGTTTCTGTTGTTGCAACGTACCCGGTTTGCAGAAATTTGTTGTGGCAGCCCAAGGGCGCTGGTATAGGCTCCCTCTCTGCCCTCACGTTGCACGAAGTCCGGGCGGGAAGTGGCCACGTACCTTGTCTTGAAAAGCCCACCGTTTGGGAATTGTTAACGGCTTTCCGGCTTACCAGGCTAAGCTTTCACATTTCCTGGGGACCACATTTAGGTCTAAGATTAAAGTCTTCGCACGTGAGCTGTCCTTTATGTGACAAGCAGTTCCCAGCAGGCTGGCAACCACGGAGGCCACTGCGTTAGGCTTCTCCGTGGATGTGGATGTAGCTCATAATTAATTACAGCTCTTTCATCTAAGGACACACTTTAGAAAAAATAATAAAATATGCCTTTCATGATGCATTCTTTGTTTACTGGGGATTTTTATTCCTTCTCTCTGTTTATTGCCTCCCGAGAGCTCAGTGTGAATCTTTACGTGCATAATTCTATTTACTGTTCCTAGGACCTGTAAGCCTCTTTTTCCTCTTGTACCTCCTCAGAAGTTTCATTTCTTGGTTATTGTCTCTTATTTCAGCCCAGAAAAAAGACAGCTCTTGGCATGGGCAGCACATTAATTATCATTTGGGAACTGGCCAGAGCTGCTTAAAGGGACATTTAGAGAGTCAGTTGACTTCTAAGTGCAAAGGTGCAATGCACACACAAAAGAGAAGAACAAAGAAAGCCCCACCTGGGTCTTGGAGCTGGAACACGAACCACTTGGTGGAATGGCTTTTTAAATAGGGTGCTTTCTGCTTTGGGCTAAGGAAAAATGTGGGCATACTTTGCCTGGGAATTTTTGACCAAATGCAGAAGTAGTTCTGAGCGGAAGGAGTGGCTCTCCAAACACTCAGCTGTGGGTCCTTTGGGGAGAATTAGTTCATGGGTTAAAATAAACCCAAGCTACTCCTTTTAAAAAGGCTCTGACCCTGCTCCTGTGTGAAGGCTTAGAAACGTTCCTTTTCCTCTCTGCACCTCCTAGTTCTCTTCCTGCAAAATGAGGTGGTTGGGCAAGCTTCCTGATCCTCTTTTGCATGGAATACTTCTTAAGAGAGGTGCTTCAAGGAAAATGAAACCTGTTCCATAGTCCAGGTGCAACAGAATAGATTGAGATGATTGAGAATAGACTGGGAAGATTGCGATGTCCAGCAATAAGAAAACCTTCTAAAATTTGCCATATGCTTTCATTTATTCATCCGTTTCTTCTCAATGATTCAACAGGACTATAACTTAAAAGGAACATAAGATAATGTGTAAGCTGTATTTATTTAAGTGGGCATTCATATATGTATGTGTTTTCTCCAGGTGTTTTCTGTGTCTCTCCTTTTCATCCTCTTTTATTTATTTTGCCCACTTCCACTGGAGTTGTCACTCCCACTGCCTCTTGCATGGACTGGCGCCTTCTAAATGGACCCCCTAGAACCCCTCTTGGCCTCTAACTAAGTCCATTCTCTGTGTTATAATCAGTGGGATAATTTTAAGTAGAAATCTCATTCAATTAACCTTTTCTACCAACTCCCTCTCTTTCCCCCAGGCTTGTAACCTTTCCCTAGTTTCCCACCATTTTTGGAATAAAAGCAAATACTTAAAATTTTCCTAATGAAGGGGGGGCCTCCTCTGGCCCCTGCCCGACTCCCCCTACCTGGTCACACCCCCATGCTCCTCCATCCCCCCAACCCACCGACCCTCTCCGTAGTTCACAATTTTCCCTCTGCCTGAAAATCCCTCCTCTGTTGTTACCTGGTTAGCTAGTCAACCTGCAGGTATCACCCCAAACATCACACTCTTAGGGAAGCCATCTCTGATTTTGCAAAAGCAGGTCAAATCACACTACTTTACACATCTCAATCCGGAAAACCATGGTCTCTGTAAACGTTTTTATCGGTCACATGAAGACTATACCAACCACAGAATATTGCTTCTAGTCTTGAAGCAGACAGACAGCGGCAGTGAGGGGGCAGGAGCTGTCCAGTCTTCAGGCACCTTGGCTAGTGCCTAGGGCTTCCCAAGACCTGCCGTTTCTAGTTCAAAGCTTACTGGAGCGTTTGGGTCAAATGATACGGATTAATTGTTACAGCTGCATTTTCACAATAACAAAAGTGACATCATTTTATTTCTTTGCCAAATTGAAACTAACAGCTCCGCTGTGGCATCACCTTTTTCATGCCGTGATACGCAATTCTGACCCAGGAGGGAAAGTAGGGAATTTTGAAATCTGTTTTCCCATCTCTGCCAGAATGTTAAGCTCCTCTCCCACGGGGGAGCCATGCGCACCCTCTCTCAGAAGTAGATGCGGTTTTGATTGAGAAGGGGAAAACGTAAGTTTCCATAGTTAGTTTCTAACGTTAGGTTCTATAATACATTTACTTACGTATCACGCATTTACAAGAAAAGCCTTAGGGATGTCACGTAGGTGAAAGTGCCTTGCCGTGTGTCCCGGATGGCTTGTGTTGTTTCTATGGTGAATATTGGAAGGGGTCAGGTACTGGGTTGCACAAATATTTGCTACACAGGTTCAGGTTTTTGGGGTGTGTGTGCATGTGTGTGTTAGTACTAATGAGTCTTGAGCTAGGCACCTAGCTTGCTTTTTATATATTATTCTAGCTGGAACTCAGTGGCTTCTGATGTTGGGAGGAAACAGTGAGCAGAACACGTACATGATCACAGACTGGTGACCCCAGGAAAGGGACACATTTGAATGATCATTTAGGAACGAAGGATCTAAAATTCAGAGTTTGATTATCTACAAATGACATGGAAAAAAGAATGTGATATTGAGGGCTAAGAAAGAGAAAGGAGGTTGAAAAAGGCGAGGAAAGCAAGAGAGGAGGGAAGGAAGGAGAGTGGGGTTTTGGAGGTGTATGAAGTTAATTAGACGCAAATAGAGTTAACCAACGGTGAGATCTTGATTCTGCCAGAGAAGTGCCATGCTTCTAGCACTTTCTTCACACAGGTTCAGTGCTGAGAAGACAAAGGTGCACGCACTTTGAGCATCTGAATCTGGGGAAAATTGGGCAATGTCAACATGTGACCCAGCCTCTAAAGGGGCCTTGTGCCTTTTCTGGGGTCCTGGGTCTTCTGGGAAGTCCTGTGAGAGGGAGGGGTGAGAATGCCAAAGGCGGGTGGTTCTCGTTCTATCTGAAAGCAGGACACCCTTTGGTTTCTGCTGTAATCTTTTATGTATGTGCTGCAGCAGGAAAACCCTTTATCTTTTCTCTTGGCCCTTGGTTTTCTCGGGTGGAGCCTCCTGACTCTGCCCCTTGGAGGCAGCCATGTGCCGCCGTCTTGGTGTCAAAAGAGAGGAAACTGCTCCTGGAGCAGCTGGCGGGCAGAAACATGTCTCTTTATGTCCTGAAATTCAGATAAACTTCTGGACCCTTATTGTACAGGGTTTTACTGTCGATTTTGGGGGGGGCATAATCTATAACTACATCTAACTTTATAAAGCTGAGACCATTATCTTGCAGGTCCAGGCTTCAGATAATGGTTGTAAAACGATTTTTTGTTACTGCATTGCACTTGGAGAGAAAAACTTTTCAACAGATATTATTAAAAGGCTTTTAATCCATGAAAGCTTAACCAGCTAAAATGGGTTGAAAGCACCGTTGCTACTTTACGGCGGGTACGCCAGGCAGAGCTATCTGATAACCACCATTTGGTATAATAAAGATTTTGGATCAAAGCTGATGAATCGAATTTTCTAATCCATTTCTGCCAATAGCTGTAGACATCCACAACCTCTTTTATTGCCTTCTGTTCCTTTGAGAGCCGAGGGAAGGGACGTTCTGTTACCTCCAAAGTCCCTGCAGTGTACGAATTGAATTTCAGTTTTCGCCTCTGTATATAAAGACAATTTTAGCCTAATCCCACAGGAATAGTTTCCAGGTTTGTAGGAAACAGAAAACCTTGGTTCTAAGTTTCATTGTATGTTCAGAGGGTGGTGAGTTTTCACATAATACATTCTCTTATCCAGGTGTATCTCCAAAAATAATATTGAACAATTTTGCACCCATTTCTTTTTGCAGGAGAAACTTCTTTTTCTTTTCTTTTCTTTTCTTTTCTTTTCTTTTCTTTTCTTTTCTTTTCTTTTTGAGACAAGGTCTCACCATGTCACCCTGGCTAGAGTGCAGTGGCATCATCATTGTTCACTGCAGCCTCAAACTCCTGAGATCAAGCGATCCTCCTGCCTCAGCCTTCCCAGTAGCTGTGACTACAGGCACGCGCCACCACGCCAAGCTAACTTTTCTATTTTTTGTAGAGACGGGGTCTCACTCTTGCTAAGGCTGGACCTCAAGCGCTTTTGTCCCTTTGGCCTCTCAAACTTCTAGGATTACAAGCATGTGTCTCAAGTGAAGCAGGCGGAGGTCCCACAATGACAGCCCCATTCCCCAGGTCCTTTCTTCACCCATAGGGCATGCTCTGGGTCAGATTGAGCAAAATGAGGCCTCCGAGGGATGCATTTTGTGCCAGGTTGGGTCCTCCGGAAAGCACCTGCCCAGAGGGGATTCGGCACGCCATGGCTGGGGTGGGGGCAGCACCACTGGCGTGTGAAGGGGAGCACGTGGGGAAGGCAGGCGTGCCTCCGTGATACCTGTGAGGGGAGAGAGGGAGGGAAGGATGGGGGACACAGAGCCTCGACTGCTGTGCAGTCCTGAGACAGTCCTGAGCAGACGTCAGGATGCATCGGAGCCAAAGGTGCCCGGCAGAGAGACACCCAGCCAGGCGGGACTGGCCCAGCATAGCCGCCTCTGCTCCTGGAGCCACAGCCTGGCAGGGGACCCCGGCCAAGTGCGCCAGCCAGCTCCACTCCCACGGTGGCACCTCTGGAAGGGACATCTGAGTAGGACATCCACACAGTCACCAAACACGTGGCCTTGTTCGTTCACAATAGGGAGCTGTTTGGCCATGAAACACCTTTATTTTGTATTTTGATAGTTACATAACTTAGGCATCATTTTTGAAGGAGTTGTGCCTCATAAATCCATAGATCACAGGTGTGTTTAACACATGCGATCCTGGACAGTCCAGGTATAGCCTTTGAGTAGATACAGGCTTCTCTTAGTGGAAAACACCCTCATTGTGCTTGGCAGGAGGTCTCCCAATACGAGTGCCAGATGTAACAAATAAAGCTACAAGATGCCCACTTAAATTCAAATGTCAAATTAACAATTAATCTCTTTTTGCTATAAATGTGTCCCATTATATTTATTATTAAGTATGCTCCATGCAATAATTAGGTCATGCTTATGCTAGGAAAAAATTCCATTGTTTATCTGAAAGTCAAATTTAACTAGGTATTCTCTATTATTTCATCTGACAATACTGACTACTAATAGTTACTTTATTGGGAGGTGTAAGTGGGTGTCTTTCCTGCCTTGCTGGGGGTACCCAGCAAAGGAAGAGGCTGGATTGCAATCCTGCAGCTGACCCTTAGCTCCCTAATGGGTATTTGAGTTTGGAAAAGATGCTTTTTCCTTACCCATTATCCACACTTTTCTCACCTAGCCATTAACACAGGTAGATTGGACAGGCTTTATAACCAGAGGAGACTTAGGAAGGGTTTTGAATCTAGCAGGAACTCACTGGGCAGAAATAAAGTAAGAAACTGGGTAAGACACCCTGGGAAGCTGCCGGCCTGTGGGGTAGCATTTTCTTACGTTGCATATTTCCAATCTTCTCGGGCTCACAACCTACTCTATTTTCTTTTAGCAAGGTTCTTTTCTTCTTCATGTTCTTCACTTTTTTCTTGTTCCTCTTCTCTCTGTAACAAGAGTGACCTAAAGTTCAGGGACCCACATCATGTCATAGGAGCAGAAAATGCATGCTCCATAATGCACCCAGGCCTGTGGCCATTCTCCCAAGGAGTCTAAGTATGGAAGAAAGGCCAAGCTGATGGATGTGGGACCAGGCAGTTAGGGTACTTTTGGTGACACGGAGCATACCTCTGTTCTCGGTTTGACCTAAGCAACAGAGAAAATTTATTGGTTCCCATAAATGAAAAAGAACAGCAGCAGGCGGCCCTCAGGCAGCTCGGGCTCAGAGTTCTTATTTGATTTCTCTGTGAAACTGTAAGCTGAGTTTCTCTTAACTTGACACTCCTCGGTGGCCTTCATTCCCACGACCACTGCGGTTCTGCTGAAATGAATTCCCTAAGGTCTAACCGAGTAAGTAAAAGGCAGAGCCTGGGTGTGCCCCCAAACGAGGGGTGTGAGAAGATTGATTTCAATCTTGAAAGAAGTCCTACTGTAGATAAAATGCCACCAAACAGCATTGCATGCTACAGGAAAATCTTTCTTGAAAGGAAGACTTAATGGATGCAGCAAACTTCATTGTTGGCTCATTTTGAGAAGTCACCACAGCCGCCCCGAACTTCAGCCATCACCACCCCGATCAGTCAGCAGCTGTCAGTCCTGAGGCAGGACCGGCCCTCACCAGAGAGAAGATTGTGACTCACGGAAGGCTCAGATAATCTTTAGCATTTTTTAAGCAATAAAGTACTTTAAAATGCAGGTGAGTACATTTTTTAGACATAATGCTATTGCACACTCGATAGGCGGCGGTGTGGTGTAATCGTTAACTTTTATTTGTACTGGGAAGCCAAACAACTCACGTGACTTGCTCTATCGCAACACGTGCTTTACTGAGGTGGTCTGGAACTGAACGAACAGCCGCTCTGGGTGAGCCTGTATTTCTTTTGTGCCATGGTCAGCCGGGAGCAGCCTTAGGAGAGCGAGGAGAGGCTCAGGAAAATAATGTATATTGTCCTCATAGGTCCTAGAGGCCTACGAGGCAGGTGCACCTCCTGACATGGGGCTGTGTGGGCAGAAGGTGGGGGGAGGGGAGAGCACAGACCAGAGCCTTTATTGGGGTGTCCGCAGGAAAGGCAAGGCAGGGCAGTGTCATCAGGTTGGGATTGGCCAGTCTGACTCATTTGGGCAGGCTGTATGCTATGGGGTGGTCCCGAGTTGCCCAGCACCTGGTCCTGGGAGGTTTAAGGCAGGGTAATACAGCCTGCTGGGACGTTTGGGCCAGGGAGAGGCGGCGGCTCTGATTAGCTCATTTGCATATCAGATAATCCTGGTGAGTCTTTTGCTATTTTTAAGAATTGGCTAGTTCCTGGACAGGCAGTATCTCCCCAGCCATAAAGGATTTTAAAATATATACATTAATGCAACATAATACACAGAAATATATGCACACACACACACCAATTATGTATTGTATACTTAAACTGCCACCTCTCTTGAGACAAAGGAACAGTGAGAAGATGAGAAAATCAAATGTTTTAATAGTCTTCTAGGTTTCATAGGATCCAATTCTTATAAATGTTAATATTAATTGTATAGGTGATTTTGGCCAATTTTTCAATATATTTATTGTGGTTACTGAAGTGTGGTAGGAGATTAATATGTGGATTATAATGAGGACCGCTGAATCAGAAATTTTATCCACAGGGAAGGATCAATTATAAAGCTATTTTAACAACCTTTTCTTCAGACTGTAAGAGAAAAACACATTGGCTTGTAGTCATAGGAAAAAAATATAGTGGAGACTCATGCATATGTATATTTAATCACATATTAGAGTAAATGTCAGATTAATTTTTCTCTTGTTGGCTTAACGCACAATAAAGTAAATGGCCCATAAAGAAGAAAGAAAAGGTTTTCTGTAACAAGAAAGTGTTTAAATATGCAAACATTTTGATAGGTAATAGGGCAGGTAATAAAATGAGTTTGATGCATATTTTGATAGAGAGTTTACAAGGATTTTGTAAGAACTTTTGTTAGTGCTTTTGTTTAATATTTTATTCTATTATCTTCTGTCATCAGTTTGCCTGGTAATTCTTACTATATTAGTATTAACATTCTTATAAGTATTAGAGGCTGTTGCGATTAAGACTGAACACCAGGAACTCTTATAAAACCCTTAATGACTAGAAGTGGGAGATAATGGAATTGTCCTTTTAATGATGTCTTGAGTTTTTTTTAAGGATATTTTTAGAATAGAAGCTGAATTTTATATTAAAGACATCCTGCTTCTGCAGGGATATCTATCAATTATTCAAGGCTGCCTTGTAGCAATTAAAATAATACCAGCTTCAGCAACAGATAACCCCCAAATCTCCGTGGCTTGACTCAATAGAAGTCTATGGTAGTGAAGATTATTTTTCACTCAAGTCAAGTGGGACTAGCCCGTGGGTGGAGGAGCGTTCAGGCAGACACTCCGGGACCCAGGATCCTTCCATACGGTGGCTCTGCCCTCCCCTAGGGGCTTAGAGTCTTCCGATAGGTTTGGCCAGTAGGTGGGGGGAGAGAGCCGGTGTAGGTGTAAGGAAGGTTTTACCTTTTACGGGCTCATCTGATTGACCCTGTGGCCGAATCTGCTGGTGCTCACCACCACCTGTTTTCCCCTCTTCTTCCTGGGCGCACTGCTCACCTCCTTTGCAGTCCGCTGGGACCACGAGACTCTTTCTTGCACATGGAAGGAAAGCAGAAGTGATGTGTGTGACATCCCAGGAGGTGCAGCTGAGAGCAGGCCTGCCTCATCCTCCTCATTCTTTCTCTTACTCTCCCATCGGTTGTCTGCAGAGAAGTCTGAGGCTTTACCAGGGTGGCAGAGCCACACGGTGGAAGGAGCTTGGGACACCGAGTGACCGTGAGGCACACAAGCCTCCCACCATTATATCTTGGCAGTCATTTGTTTTCTAGTTTTCACACATGCCCAGATGAAGAGGAACTTTGTCCCAGTATGGACCATACCCCAAATCTCACCCATAACTGATTTAGATAAGATTTTTGATGCTGGCATGGGCCAAAACTTTGAGGGATATTGTGATGAGGTATTTGGCTATGGGAAGGGAAGGATATACATCTTGGAGAGGTGGAGGGTAGCCTTTTATGAATTGAAAATTGTATACTTCTCCCAAAAATATGTTGATGTTCCAACCCCCAGTACCTCAGAGTGTGAGTTTATTTGGAAGTAGGGTTGTTGCAGAGGTTAATTAGCAACGCTGACATGAGGCCACACTAGAGGGGATCCCTAGTCCAACATGACTGGTGTCCCTATAAGAAGATGGACATGTGAAGACAGAGACATCCTGAGGGAACATGACGTGATGACAAAGGCAGGCACTGGGGTTGTGCAGGTGCCACTAAAAGAGTGACAAAGATTGCTGGCAAGTGCCGGAAGCTAGGGAGACGCAGGAAGGATTCCCCCACAGGTTTTCGGAAAGGGCATTGTGCTGCTGACACCTCGGTTTTGGACTTTTAGCCTCCAGAACTGTGAGGGGATAACTTTCTGTTGTTTAAGCCTTGCAGTTTGTGGTACAGTCTTTCCCCTATAGCCACAGTTTTGCTTCCATGATGTCAGTTACACGAGGTCAACCAAATTTGAAAATATTAAATGGAAAATTCCAGAAATCCATGGTTTAAAATTGCATGCCATTCTGAGTAGTATGATGAAATTCACATCCGTCCCGCCCTGGACGTGAATCATCCTTTTGTCCGGTGCCACTCTGCATGCACCACCTGCTAGGTAACCCCTTAGTAGCTGGCTCAGTTCAGATCGAGGCAGTTTACAGGGGGTGCAGTACTAGCTGCAGTTTCAGGCATTCACTGGGGGTCTTGGAACGTGTCCCCCATGGGGGGCTACTGCTTGTCTTACCCGTTGGCACCAGGGATGTTTGAAAGCACAAGTGCAGCCTGACTCTACAGAAACTGGATCCCAGAAGGGCTCCCTTTGACAAACAGTCTCATAAAATAATTCAGAATCATAATAGTAGCTCACATTCAAAACTCCAAAATTTTCACATGAAGATCTGAATTTGGGTTATTTCTTGAAAAATCTGGCGGACACCGAGACCCATTTCAACCTGGTACAAAGCTCACCTGCATCCTAATAGAAGTTGCTTGCTCTAGGAAAAGCAAGTTCTGGCAACTTCGCTCTGGACATCCAAACCCTCAAAAAGCCCAGTTTCCAGAGGTCAGCTGGAGGCTTGGTCCTCCTCTTCCGGGCTCAATTTCCTACAAGGACAGAGAATCATCTGTTTTGAGGTATAAATACCCTCTGCCCTCGATCCCCAATGAGGCCTGAGGGCATAGAATCTAGCTCAGTGTTTGTTGTAGAAATGGTTTTTTAGTGTATCCATTTAGAACACGCTTGTTTATCAAAGTCCACTGGTCCGTGTAATTCACCATCCAGCTAAAATTACTTAAATTACTTTCTTTCAAAATAGTAAGATTTTTAAAGGTGGTTATTTAATTACGAAAGTACCCATGAGAGACAGATAAGCCTAATAGGCCACTTTATTTATAGGTGACACCACCTGGGGCTCGGGGAGGCAGCGTTTTTGTGGTTTATTAGGCCGTTCATTTACAGCCTTCCTGGTTCTCAGGTTGGCTGTTCAACTAAAAATTCCACTCCAAGTCTCACCTCTTTCTTCCTCTCTCCTTCCCTCCCTTCCTTTCTTCCTTCCCACCTCTCTCCAGGGTCTGCTTTGCTTTAGATGCCATTCTACAAAGCAGGAAGCCCCAAAGTAGTTTACCAACTGTATCAGTTTGGCCTCTTACTTTTGCAAGTAACAAAATATCCAATTCACATTTGCTTAAAGAAATGAAACGGATGTTACAATTCATGTAGCTAAAGTACTTCTAAAGCCGGAGGTTTCCTTTCTAACAGATTGTCTGCTGTCTGATATTAAGATAATAGACATTTCCGTTTGTTTATCTTGCTTTTCCTATGCCTAGCTTTTCCTTTTTTTCCTGCCTATATTATTTGAGTTGGATTCTTTTTCTTTCTTTCTTTCTTTTTTTTCCCCATTGACTGGTTTCGATATTTTCCATTCTGTTGCAATATTTCTTAAAGTGGTTGAAATTTCGGTTTGGTATGCCTTCTCATACACATATCTTCTGAGAATGTTGATCATCGTACTTTCCATGAGGTCCCTGAAATTCCTTCTGGAGCTGGGAGGAGGGCGGGGCAGGGGTTCCCCCAGGCTCCCAGCAATATGTGAACTTCCTGTTGTCCGAGGCATACTCTTGTTTCGTCCTTGGCTTCATTTCTGTTCCTCTTCCTGGTCATCCCAGTTGGCAAAACGTGGGCCCTGCCACAGGCCTTCTTTAGCAATATCAACACGATTGTTGGCTTCAGAGCTATTTTTGAAAAGTCCCCTGTGTAGACACTTCCTTTGTTTCCTCTGCAACAAATGCTTCAATGTATGACTATAAATAAGCTATGAAAAGCCAAAAACTGAACTGTGTGGCTATTTTTATAATAGCTTCTCTACAGCATCTTACAGAAAGGGAAGAAACAATTCTACTTTGTCTTTAATTGGAATAATTTCTGATATTTTTTTTTAAGTTCTGATATTTTAGAATGCTGCATCCAAAACAACTTCCATAATAATTAAGTATATTGCTTGTACAACGTGTCATACTTCTTTGAGAATTGGCATCAATGTTTCCATTTCTGTGTAATTAATGTTACATCTTGATGCAACACACTGATATTTTATCATCTGGAATTGTTTTATAATTGGTTTTGTTGGATTGGGTACAGGCAGTAATGACAGTGCACTGTCTTGCTTTCTGTGGAGGTTTTATGATTCCCCTTTCTCACCTTTGAGTTATCTCCTGATGATCCTTACCTTGTGTTAGCCCAAATTAGCTACATAATCAGGGTAATAGATAACAGAAAGAGAGATAGCTTAAACTACCACCCAGGCCTTGCCCACAGGGTCATGGAGATGATTGACTGCCCCACTCCATAAGACACTTTCATGCCAGAGTTTATGTTAATGGAATCTACTGATTTGAGCAGTGTGTGGTCTGTGAAACTGTATTGGTAGCCCACCAACACCTCATTCCCAAGCTTTTGATTTGAAGGCTCATCTTATTCTTCAATCGGAATGTCTTGAAAAGCAGTAAAAGTAATTACTTGAGTTCAATCTCATCTTTAACACATAAGGATTCACTGAATTTTTAATTGTTCAACTGAATGATTTTTATTATATGTAGACAAAAGCACCATCTGGTACAAAATCCATAGACAGCCACGGTGCAGAATGAGACCCACCACTGCATTTTGCAAAATACCGTTAACTTTCTGCAACATTTCTTACTCCTAAAAATCATGAAAGTGAGAAGGAATGGTGGCTGCCTCTGGAATGCACTTAAATAGCCACACAGAAGTGCACAGTTCACAGTCCCAGGACTGAGGTTGTTAACAAATACCGAGACATTCGGCGTGGCAGAGCCATGGGGACTGCATTTTGGAGGGTTGTTGGGTCACACCTCACCCAAGTCCTCCAGCTTGGTGGCAAGACTGTCTTCTTTGTGTATGATTTCATCATTTTTTTTCTTAGTTTTCCAGTATTTCCCTTCATTCCTTTGTGCTTATGAACAATTATTGGAAAAGTAAAAAGAAGTTTGGCCTTTCCAGTAAAATATAAAAAGTGACTTAAAAAAAAATAAAGTTAAGATCATTCGCTTCAGGAAAAGAATAAAGTAGATAGAGTGAAACTCTGTATGACTTTAATGAATCCAAATACTGAGTTTAAAGTTAAAGCCAATAGCTACTTTGTGATTCAAGGAATAAGTTAGCCACAACTAATGGTATATTTTTTGGTCCTTTGTTCTGTCCGACTGTCTGTCTGTCTCTCTGTCTCTCTCTCTCTCTCTCTCCCTTCTCCCCCATCACAAAACAACACAAATGCGGAAGTATACCCATTAAACCAAGGCAGAAAAATATTTTCTGAAAATATTTTAATTTCAATCATGTTCATAGAAAGGATATAATCCTTTAGGGTGGATTGATTTAGTCTCTGACGTGCAAATCATACCCCAAATCCTGCATTATGCAGAGAATATATCATTTTCTATGACGTTAACATGATCACCAGAGTAATAGAGATAAAATGCAAAAATAATTCAGATACATAGTAATAATTTGAATTGTGAACGTATAAAGATTCCTTTATTCACTGGCCAAGCTAAATATGAGATACTTTCTGTTGTTCCCTTACTGGGTTGATTTTGTAGAACGAAAAGTGCAAATAATACCCATTAACCACAGTTATCACCAGCCATGTGGCGTGGCAGAGCTGAAACCTGGCGACTATTCATCAGCGTTTGGCACAAAATCTATTTGTGTGTCAATAAATGTAGCTTTAAAAGAGAAAACTTAAGTTATGAATATGTTATTACCTTTGCCTCTGCCCCAGGGGACTGCAAGTAACAAAATCATGTGGGTGTTTTCTTTGAGATTTTATTTTTAATCTGAAATGTTGAAATGTAAAAGGAACGAGCGAGTTCCCCCAGCTCCCAGCAGTATGTGAACCTCCTATTTTCAGAGGAATATTCTTGTTCCGTCCTCTGCTTGATTCCAGAACTCTTGCATAGACTTAAACTTTGGTATTTAATTTACCCCAAAGCTGAAATTGTTGTTGCTGTTGTTCTGTAAAGATTCTATGCAGCAATGATTTGTTCTTAGAAATAAATCTAGCGACTTCAATTTCTGGATGGGGTCTTTTGGACACAGACTGCGAACAGAGTTTCCAATTCCTCTCCATGGGGGGCATCTCTTCTTGGAAATGTGTCCTTCAGCGTCCAGAAATTCTCCTCTATTTATAAACTTGCTCTGAATTGTCATCAGACCCTCAATGCCACCGTCACCTTTAGCAGGAGGCCCCTTCCAGAGGCATCTTGCTCTCGTCTCAAGACCCCAGGGTCCTGATGGATGGAGCCAGATGGGTGGCGCGCATTGGCTCTGCTGCCCAAGCTGCAGGTGTGAACCTCTCGGCACCCTGGGTTTGTGTGCAGCCCTGGGCGTGCACCTCAGCTCCCTGCCCCTACCTTCATGAACGAAGCAGCGTTTCTTATTACTGCCTCATCCCTCTGCCGGCCTCACTTGCGACTTTCTGGACAGACTGAAACATGCTGGTGAGTTTTTGCACAGAACAGCCATTGGCCAAGTTGGACAGGGAGGAAGGAGGCTTCACGGTAAAAAGAAAGTGAAGTCTAAAGTGGCAACCACCTCTGCATGATGCTGAGAGAGAGAGAGAGAGAGAGAGAGAGAGGGAGGGGGGGAGGGAGAGACAGAAAAGGCAGATGATGCTAGAAGATCTTGTGCAGGTTTGTTGAAACTGAGTTCTTCCTGTATATATGAAGCTCACATTTTTAAGCATCAAAACTTTATTTAAATCCTGTTTAATGGTATCTCTCTGTAAAGCCAGCTTCGCAGAACACATTCTGTGCGTGTGCACATGGGTGCGTGCATGCGTGAGTGCATGTGACTTTCAGGGATCATTGATCGTGGCTCCCGGCCATTGGTGATTTTGTTGCGACCAGTGGCAGACACAGCCATGGTCTCAGACGCTACTTCTCTACACTGGTGACCTCACACCAACGCATCTTTTGAGTTCTTCTGTTTCATTTGTATGGCTTTTGTCCTCATACTTTCTGCCATTCACTTTCACATCTTACTTCTCTCAGAGTATTCATTCTCTTGTAGTGGGGTCCCAAGATTTCAAATTTGCTTCTTGAGAAAAGAAAAATCTTTTGCCGGAGAAACCGCATAATCAGTAGACCCGTACCATCCACTATGGTAGCTCCTGGCCACCTGCGGTTATTTAAATTTCAATCAATGACACTTAAATAAAAATGGAAAAGTGAGCTTCTCGCTTGCAGAAGCCATGTTGTGAGTGTTGACAGGCACATCTAACCAGTGGAGACTCCCCTGGGTGGTGCTGATGTAGACCATTTCCAGCACTGCAGACGGTTTTATCGGATGGTGAACAAGCTCTGTGAGGGAAGACCCTTGTTTAGTTCGCTCACCCAGCACCTGGCAACACGGCTGGTCTGGGATAAGTGTTCATTAAATGTGTTAAGTGCATAACCAAACTATATGTAGCGATGTGCAAACAGGATCCAAAATGGGCTCTGAGGGTCCCAAAGGCTTTTTGTTTTATTACTTTCCCCCCCCAAAGTGCATGAGCTTAAATTCGTAGACCTAATTGGTCTATCCTGGCTTCTATGAAGTTTTTAAATAAAGTCCTCTTAGTTTTTAGCTGGGTCCCTGATGGATGATGCATTACACTATGTGATTACTCTGTTGTTATTCTATGACATGGATTTTCCATCTCTCCACACTGTATCTTCTGAGAAACTTCCTACTCCTACAACCGGGAGGCTTCAGAATGTGTCAGAGGTCAACACTGGGAGACCCCAAGTCGGGTACTTCAACTTGGGTTTTGCTGTGTGGCCAAAGCCTTCAGAAAAGATTACGATAACTTCTCCTATAGCTTTTCCTTGCCCTTGCATACTGACTTCTCTCCTCTTGCAATTCTTTGAGTGTTATCCTGTTGTGCATTGGCAGCTGTTGATATCCATTTAAATCTCTCCAGATCAGCAAGGCCAACTTGCTTTTCTCTTGATAATTAACTGATACGGATGTTATGTATGGTATTTGTTTAAAGAATCAATATAAGCACTGGCATTTTTTCAAACTACCCTGAGCACCACTTTTTTTTTTTGTCTTTCACATTTTAGGAAGGAAGTGGGCAGGAAAATTTTCTAATTTTGCTCATTTTAGTGGGAAAACCCCACCTTTCACGTTCTTAGTATTTTAAATGGCCCTGTTAACTTACACTCTGACCACAGTGGTACGAACTGGTATCTTTCCATTGCCAAAAGGAAGGTTAGCTTAAAATATTTTTGCCTAACACAAATCTAATTATTTCTATTGCCCAATATAACTTAGCAACTTTATAAATCTTTAAAACTGATAAATTACTAAGAATTCCCCATGTATTCCCTCACCCTTCAAAAATCTCTATCCTTTTAGAAACACAGGGTGAGCTTCACTTTAAGCATGGATATCAAATACTTCTGATTATACCTTTCCACAAAAGGATTCCACCTTTCGTCTTTTTCTATCAGCATTTCGTTTCTTGAGACTGGAAATATCAAATCCTGCATAAGAATTACCAGGGCTTTAAAACATATATCACCTCCTCGTAAATTCAAAATTTCAAAACTGCCATTTATTAAAAGGAATGAATATGATTTTTGCATTGGCATTTGGATTATGCATTTACTTTATAGTTTGAGGTGTTTTTTTCCCCCCTTGGTGACTGAAAGTGCAAGTATCAATGGAGGAAGGAATTATTTAAAATATTTCCCTTGGATCTCATCTTTGTCAGCTGAGATTCCTAAAGATGAAGAAGAGCATAAACCAGAACAGGAATAACTGTGCAGACACCGGCCCCTGCCTCATAGGAAACGAAAGAGGAAGAGGTGCATGTTGTGAGTAGGGCTATCAGATTTACCAAATAAAAATACAGGACCCCCAGTTAACCTTGAAATTCAGATAAGCATTGAACAGTTTCAGTATAAATATGTCCAAAGCAATATCTAGGATATGCTTCTCCTAAAAATTCAAAATTTCTTTGAAATTCATATTTAGTTTTATGTTCTATATGTCTCCCAGTAACCCTATTTATGAGGAGGTGATGGTGAGAAAAATGTATGGAAAAGAAAAAAACAATGACTTACAATATTTCACATACATAGGGACTTACCAGATATTTCAGGAGCATAAACTAGCTTGAAGCGAGAACAAGGGACGCTTAAAAGAATCAGAGTGAAGAATAGAATTAATGTCACAAGGTAATGCTTGTGTTTTTTATTATTGCTTGACATTTCCACTCTTCAGGACCCTGGGGGTCCTGGCATCACGTGTCTGAGCGTGTGCCGAGACACACCTGGTGGGGGCAGAGGTGCGGGAGGAAGAATGTCTTTTGCAGACTCAGAAGCCGGCGCTGCAGCCTGGTCTGAGCCCTGCTCAGCCGTGCGCCCCGACTTGCTGGGTCTCGGGTGTCGCACCCGGAAACGCAAAGGGTGGCCCTCATTTTGTCTGCTTTCCAGGAATGTTGTAGGAATCAACTGACTTGATGAATATGAGCAAAAACTCGGAGGGAGTAATAATAGTTTAAAAGATATAAATAAATAAGTCCAGGATCATAGACTAGGTCTGTCTTGCTCACTATTCCGTTCATATCTCTTAGCGAGTACATAAAACACTATCAGATGTAAAAACAAAATATATCTGTGGAGGGAATGGATGAACCAGTTATGGAGAATGCAGAAATGCCCATTGTGTGTGTGTGTGTGTGTGTGTATGTGTGCGTGTATGTGCGTGTGCCATGAATGTGATGACGTGATGTTTGTAACAAACCATGAATACATACAGGCTCAAACACAATTGAAGACTAGTTCTCACTTCAACACATCACAAGCGTGTGTTCCAGATCACTGGGCAATTCTCCTGTAAGCACTGACTAGGGTACTCACACCGTCCATCTCGTGGCTTTTCTGCTTTTGCAAAGTGGCTTCTCAGACAGTCAGGAGAGTCCCGGACAAGGTGGCAAAAGCAGGGAAGAGCGAGTGGAAGATGTGCACCTGCACCGTAAGCTCCGTGGCGCCCGGGTAGCGCAGAGCTGCTTACACGGCCCCGTGTGGAGGTGGCGGCGTCTGGCACATGCGGGCCGGGAAGTTGCGTTCCAGCCAGAACCTGGCAGCTCGGAAGGGGGGACACCGTCTTTGGTGCAGAGGTGGTGGCTCCTGCCATGCTGTGTCTATTTATCTAGCCCGGTGTGGTGGGCAGCTTCTGGCGGGGCTCCCAATCACCCCTGCTTCTTGGTATTCATGCCTGTAGGTGCCCCGTCCTCTTTGAACATAGGCTGGACCTAAGGAGTGGCTTCTAACAAACAGAATGTGGCAAAAGTGACTGGACGTCACCTCTTGATTGGTTAAGAACGACTGGCTTTCACCTTGCTGTATTCTCTCTCTCTGCCTCTTCGCAAGTGCTCGCTCTCATGAAGAGGGCAGCCCGGGGGGGCCGAGGGCAGCCTTTTGCCAGCAGCCAGCAAAGAACTGAAACCTCAGCCCAACAGCTGGGAGGTACTGAGTCTTTTCAGCACCCCCCTGGGTGGGCGTAGAAGCAGCTCCAGCCCCAGTTCAACCTTGAGATGACCGTGATGATGTTGGAGCCTTGAGGGACACCCTGGGCTGGAGCCTTGGTCACAGTCTCACGAGAGATCACGAAGCTGAGAGCTCAGCCAACCCACGCTGGGACATCTGAGTCGCAGAAATTGTGGGGGAAGTGAGTGTTGTTTTAAGTCGCCACGTTTTGGGGTAATTTGTTACACAGCAATAGGTCCAGATTCCGGTTTAGCAGTGGGCAGATGCAGACAGCCCAGGAAAGTAGGAGGTGGGAACCTCATCAGCAGTCTCTCAGCATAAACGATCTAAAAACCAAAGGGCTTACTGGGGCATGTGGAACTGGGACCATTTTTAGTTTCTTTCTTCCTGGTCTACCGTGGGTCATGTGACCAGAGAATAGGGCATTCTTTATGTTTCACAGGCTGTCGTCTCCATCACCTCCTATTCACCCCATTGGTGAGGGAGGGACTGCCGCCCCAATGTCATGAGGGTAACCAGACACACACCACCTGGCCCTGGGCAAATGCGATCAGCAGTAGTTTATTAATCACGTATCCTCAGCTCGGGGAGAAGGACCCAAAACACCATGCAGGGCCACTTGGGGGTTGCACTCATTAGTAGCCCACACATATTGAGGATTATTTACATAAGAAAAACGATGCAGATGCTCACGCAGGGACCACGAGGGACAGGCTTTGTAGTATAAAGAGGGTGAGGTGTGACCCTCCTTCCCACAGGAAGATGTGATTGGCTTGGCTGAATAATTCCACGAGTTGTCAAAAAACTAAAGACTGCTGCTCAGGACCAAGAGCTGCGCCTGGTCTGCTTGATAAGAAGGGCTGTTTGGCCAGGGGGCCTTATCTGACAGAGCAGGTGGGACGGGGGACTTGGGCTTAATGAATTTGAGGCCCTCCCGATTTCCCCAGATGTCAAAAGGGAGCACATAATATTGGGCCTTAATTTTAGAACTTGCCCCTAAACTGTTCAATGAATAAAAAGTAATTTTAGCGAAAGAAATAGGATGATGTTAGCAAAAGAAACTAGAAAGGTACCTACAAAATAAATGCAGGGCATGTTTATTGGGTTCATTTGGTAGTACGCTTTTTTATTCTTGTCTTTCATCTCTGAGTGGAGAGTGTCATTTGCATAACAAGGCTCCAATCAACCACCAGTCCTGCTCAAACCAAAGGAATTTTAACCCCTTCTTCCTAGCTGATTATTCATATTGGCATCACTTGTCTGTACATAAACATGTTCCTACATCTCGATTTAGTTCAAAGCATAAAAACTATTGATGCACAATTAATTACTATTCATCGTGGGGTGAAACAGAAGCCAACAGGATTGAGGCAATTGTTAGCAAGAGCTGAAGATCTCCTTTCTATTTAATAAAAAAGTGATAAATTTAAGCCTAATAAGTGCCTAAAATCCCAGATTAAGCCTTTTTCATTCTTTCGGCATTTTCGGTGTGAGTGTTCTCTGCTACAAACAAGAACCTAGAGAGGGAGGGAGACGGGTCTGACTAAGGATCAACCGAAAATCCAACCAGGGCTGCTTCTGCACATTTAGCTGCAAGTCTGCATGGGGAAAACATATATGATTTTGTTCAATAGCTCGGTAATCAAGAATGAAGCCTGGAATATGAGTACGTTCACTTTTTCCTTCTCCATACTGAGGTCATTGTCCTCTTCATCCACATTCTTACGAGGACTAAAAGAAAGTCGATTTCAATTCACTCACTTTAAAAAGGTATCAACATTTTTTCTACCCGCTCCCCCCCCCCAAGGTAAACTTCTAGGTTACTTTAAGCTATTTCTCTCTCTCAGAATTTTCTCTTCTGTTTCTTGCATGCCCATTTTATGCTCAGGGGGTTGTTTGATTTGTAAGGAGTGTCTCTAGGTTCTGGTACAATCTGTATTCCTCAGACTCTCTTCCATGCCTGGGTGCACTTGTCCTGCACATCAGATCACATCTCCTGCGCACACAACTCGCTTCCACAGGTGAACAGCCGTCTGTGATATCACTGGCTTCCTTGGCCCCACATCTGGTCACTTATCTTTTCCTTTGCATTAGCCCCCTAATCTCTCTGGGGTCTGTGGCTGCTTTTCTTTCTGTGATGCAAGAGTCATTATCTGGAACTGGGCCATCATGGCGGTCTCCTCATTGATCTTCTCACCTTCATTTTTATCTGCCCCAATCCACCTATTCACTTCCAAGTAAGTTAATTTCATTTCCTAGGGTGGATCTATTTTTAGTTTCACATAGATATGTGTATATATACTTCAGATTTACCCAGTTTTATGTGTACCCTTTTGTGTGTGTGTCCACTGGGCTTTTTTCTATCAAGACAAAATATACATAGACTAGAATTTACCATTTTAACCATTTTTAAGTGTACAGTTCAGTGGCATTGAAAACATTCACAATGTTGTTCAACCATCACCAACTCTATAGCTCCAGAACTTTCAGTATATTATCCAAAAGCCAATGTCATCCAAAGAGGTTAAGAACTGCAGTGTAGACAAATCTTTGCCTACCTGAGTTTTAGCCAATGCACTCATCACAGAGTGCAGCAGACACTACTTTTATTCCTGCCCAATCCTGGGACTTAAAGGGAAAAATTTGCCTGGATTTTGTGTGACTGTAATAGTTCAGAACTAAAAGCTGGATTAGATATATGTGATTTAGGGAAATTTTGTTGTTGGGGTTAATCTCATCTTCTGAGCTTCAGCTCCTGGTACCATGACAGACAAGCTCTTCTTGACGTCTTGCCCAAGGCGAGAACAGGGCGCTCCAGATCTGGCTGATATGTGCTTTTGAGGGCTGTTGTTTTGCATCTCTCTCCGATTCTGGGCATGGGTTTCCCCCAGATTAGCCCTTTGAGTGTATTTACACCAAGGAAAATGGCAAACACTACAAAGTGGGCTTTTATTTTCAAGAAATCCAGTTGTTAAATCTTCACCAGCATACCATTGGATAAGACTCTCATCTGGAAGGATTCAGAGAAACAGATTATCATATTATTTTTAATTTGAGAGACACGTCAAACCTGCAGAAGAGTATAGAGAATAGTATAACAAATATAACAAATATTATTGGACATTTCCAGATCTTTATTTTGCCACTTGGTTTCAGAAGGGGGGGGAGAGAGAGTGAGAGAGAGAAAGGGGGTAAACATTATGTCTCTATAATGCAAAACCAGTAATTTTACAATTCTTCAGTGAGCCAAAACCATTGCATTAGTTTAGTTTGCAGTAGGAATATACTTAAAATTTTGTATATATTTTGATTAAATAATTATAAGCATGTTTCTGTGCCAGCTAACTATTTTTAAAGGCATAATACAACATGCATGCTGTTATATTTTGTTCTCTGAGCCCATGTTTCCAATACTCACTAAGCCCCATCTCCATGAATAGAGCTGTGCTAGGTCCAGTGATTGAAGAAAAATCGGTCCTTCATTTTCAGAAATTCACAGCAAAATTGCAGAGTAAAACTTATTTTTAATAATTACTTCTATTTGAAAAATTTTAATACTATTATTTTATAATTAATCATAGCGATTATTAACAGAGAAGTATACTTAAGAGGCAGCAGTGGTGCTAATTACCGTACATCTAGTATCTCGTATATTTTCCCTAACAATCCAGTGAAACAGGTACTTTAATTTCTCTCCATTTCATAGGTTTGAAAATTGGATTTGCATAAAAGATGACTTCCATACTTAGCAAGTGTCTATCAGAGTCAAGAATGGAACCTAATCCTCTCTGACTTCAAAGTCTTTAGTGTTCCTCACCACTAAAGACCAATCGACTAATTAATTGATTGGTCTTTAGTAGTGATTGGAGGATGCCAGCAGGACCATTTGCATGGGCCGGTCGTTCCTCAATGGCCTCGGGTGAAGACCTTTAGCAGTGGCTGCGAGGAAGGCGGGAAGACTATGATTAACAGTCATTAAACAACTTGACGCTTACATCTCACCTCCCCAATACAAATCTGCAGTTGCTGTAAACAAACATTTTTATAAATGCCATAATCATATATGACTAGTACAATTATATTAAAATGTTTTTGCATGTGTTGACAGTATAATTTAGAAAATGTCAATATTTAATATACTCCATAGTTTCTGTCAACTTGTGTTGGCACTTCTCTTTTTTTAAAAAAAGTGCAATTTTCTGGGGTTCTCTTGTCTCTGGAATGGGCCCTGATTTTGTAAATGAGTTGTTGCTAGTATGGATAAAAACTGTGTATAAATGATAAGAGGTGCCAATGACAAGGGAAAGGCCCCACAGAGCAGAATGAATACGATTGTGGTCAGTGTTTACCCAAATATAATTGTGTCTTCATCCGAAAAAGACACACAAACCCAGGAAAGGAACAAACAGTGCTCTCGACCCCCAAACAGCCTCCCTTTTCCTTGGAGACACGTTGGCTTGTATCCCGAGGCAGCGTTAACCTCAGGTGAGAAGGGAAAGCCTCCCGCTCCCTAATTGGAGAGCACAATGGGAAAGGAAGGCAGCACACCTGTCCACACAGGTGAGCAGCCACACAGGTGATCATAGCAAATGAACAAGAGGAGTGGCCACGGCCTCTACTTCATGGTCCTGCAGCCACTGCCCGAGGAGACCGCACTCCCCGGGCAGGTAAATTCACGGCTGCCCAGCTGTCGTGGCTGTCTGGCTCCAAGATGCCTGATGGGCACCTGCCGTGGACACAGCTAACTCTGGCCATGTGCCCTCAGCAGGTCCCGCCGACGCAGTCCCACGTGTGTTCCACGGACCCTCTCACGGTCTCCTGTGGCGGAGATCAGTCCACCTCGCGAGCCCCATTTTAACAAGAAAGGCTCGCTCGTCGGGGCCATGATCACCACGTGAAGACAAATAAAATATTTTCTAGAGCGCGTTTCGAGAGCACAGATTTAACCTGGATAAAGAGAGCTTGTTGGCAATTTGAATTTTTAGTGGGATTATGATGTTTACACTGCTAGAAAGAATATTGTTTCCTAATTCTGAAGAGCGAATTGCCTACGTTATGGCATAGCTCCCAAACATGGAAAGCATCACAGAATACAGGGTTGTGGATTCTGATAGTTTTGCGGTAAAGCATTTCTACCTGGAGCCATCTGGCTTCCAATTACTTAATAAATGTATTTCCCCAAATAGGATGCCCGAGCAGCTCAGATTCTTTCTATCGAAGAGGAACTTCGGTGTTGGTGACAAATGCTTTTGTTGCATAATCTGTGGCTTAAATGAGCTAAAGCGGCACCTACCTGCTCAGTGGTCCCCAACCTTTTCGGCACCAGGGACCATTTTCATGGAAGACGATTGTTTCTGTGGACTGGGCAGGGGGTGATGGTTTCAGGATGATTCAAGCACATTACATTCATTGTGCACTTTCCCCCTATTATTATCACATTGTAACATATGATGAAATACTTAAACAACTCACCGAGAAGTTGGGGACCCCTGCTTTAAATGATATTCCCACTGCCCTTGGAGGAAGTTCAGTGCCCCCTAGTGCAAGCTGCACCAGCCCCAGGGCACCCCTGACGTCCCCGCCCTCACCTCTCTGCTGCCCCCGCAGGCAGCCGAGGAATGGCGCTTCAGTAACGCAAGGGCTGGGAGCCCTTACACCCCATTTCTTCCAAAGGCACACCCGGAAATTTACAACACACAAATAGAGTACCAGAGCTCCCAACATCCCTGTCTGGAGACCTAAAATAAACTTGAATGCCTCACAAAAATGTTTTGATTGCTTGAATCACACACTGCCACAATCAAAGAACCCAGGCTTATATATTTTTGCTGGAACAGGTATCTTACTGCTTTCTGTGTTCCCAACACACATTTTGGTTATTTTTTTCTAACTCTCTTCTTTCCCTTAGTGTGTCTTTAAGTCCTTCTCTGTATTAAAAATTGGTGCCGGCAATGCCAAGGCAATACGTAGAATAACGCACTGGAATTAGCTTGATCCAAACCTGTAATTAGAGGGGTGATCATTTTTTATTCAAACAAACCTTGCACTTGACAGGATTAAATACCTTGTATTTATGTCAATGATAATCATCAATTATGGATCCTTTGCAAGGAGCAAGGCAAAATTAGCTGCTGGGCCTGTTTCCAAAGTTAGCGTAAATTTACGACAAATTTGATATTGACCAATAACAGTTTAAAAGCCTTTTAAATTATCAGCACTGCTGGCTACAAGGAATTTATTAAAGTAAAATGTAATGAAATGGATTAAATCTCTTTGAAATATTAGTAGACAGTATACTACATAACTGTAAATATAAAACTTCTCCTTTATGTATATTTCTACTTCAAATTATAAATGATGCTTTTAAGTTTTCATGCCAAGAAGTATCCCAAGACTGAAAGTTAAAAGAATAGCCACTCCCATGCCCAAATAGTGGTTTATTTAGAGGGATCAAAATTAAGGATTTATAATTTAGAGATTTTATAAATTTTATTTGTAATTTTTATTCCTAAAGTAAGTACTGAGCACATGATTATTTGCTATATTATTTTTTATACCTGCAACAAAATATTATGAGGGGATTCTTCTGAGCATTTTGATAGATGATGATTGTCTGTAACTCTTGTTCTACAATGAGGTGCCAGACCACCAGGGGGAAAGGGTACCTGGAGGCCTTGAGGGTACATGTGGTAGACAAAATAATCCCCCCACTCCATGGATGTCCACATCTTAATCTTCATGCTTGGTTTGAATATGTCTTCCAAAGATTTTATGTTTGAAATTTAATGCAACAGTGTTGAGAAATGGGGCCTTTAAGAGGTGATTTGCTCAGGAGGGCTCTGCCTTCATGAATGGATTAATTGTGAGGGTGGGTTCCTTATGAAAGGATGAGTTCAGTCTCATTTCTTTCTCTATGAATAGTGCTGTGCTAGGAATGGTGAATGAAAAAAAATTCAGATTAGTGAGAACCATAGGAAAAAAATTGTAAAATGACAGACTTAACTAACAAATCAATACTTACCTTCTATATAAATAGTATAAATATGCCAATCAAAAGACAGAGATTAGCAAAGAGGCTAAAACAGCACAATTCTACTATATGCTGATTACCAGAAACTCACTTCAAATTCAATGGCATCAATAGAGTAAATACAAAAGGATGGAGAAAATATAGCATGTTATCATTTAAAAATAAGCTGGAGTGGCTATATTATTAATAGTATCTGATAATGTAGACATCAGAGCAAAGGAAATTATTAGAGAGAAAGAAGAACATTACATAATGATAGAAAGTTCAATCCACTAGGAAGACATAACAGTCCTTTGTATGTGTGCACCAAACAATAGAGTCTTAAAATGCATGAAATAAAAACTAATAGAGCTGAAAAGGAGAAATAGAAAATCCACAATTAAATCTGGGGACATGAATAAGCTCATTCAGCAACTGACAGAACTACAGGACAGAAAATCAACAAGGATAGAAAAGATGTGAACAACACAATTAACCAACAGGATCTAATCGACACTCATCCCAACAACAGCAGAATGCTCATTTTTTTAAGTACTCAGGGAATATTTGCTGGGATAGACCATATTCTGTATCATAAAACAAAGCTCAACAAATCTAAAAGAATTAAAATCATGTATAATGTGTTTTCTCATCATAAAATAAAAATAGAAATTAATAACAGAAAGACAATAGGAAATCTCCAAATATGTGGAAATTAAACTCTATACATAAACCATGTATGTGTGAAAGAGGAAGTATCAAAAGAAAATACATAACACTGAATAAAAATGAAAACACAATATATCGAAATTTGTGGGATACAACTAAAGTAGTGCTAAGAAGAAACTTTGTAGCACTAAATGGTTATGTAAGAAAGAAACAAAGAAAGAAAGGCCTCAAATCAACAATCTAAGTTCCTACTTCAAGATATCAGAATATAAGGAGCACGATAAGCCCAAAGAAAGCAGAAGGTAGGAAATAATAAAATATAAGAAGAAAGAATCAGAAAACTAATATAGGAAATCAATGAAACAAAAGTTGATTCTTCAAACAAAGAGCAGTATTTCTGTGGCCTTAGCTATACCAGAATCCCAGAAGAAAATAGACTGTTTCTGCTTTTGGAGCATTTGAAATATTTCCATGTTTTAGAGTTTTCACATAATGCTAAGCCTATCACTACAGACAAAAAAACAATTTAAAAATTATTCATAACTAAAACTATCATGTAGTGACATTTTTCAAATTTGATATGTCATTTTTGTAATCTGTTTAACATCAGAAAAGATTTTAGGCATTGCCATATGGAAATTATGCAACATTGAAATGGAAATAAAACATTGTGTTTCCAACACAGAATTGAGTTGAAAATATTGTTTATATTGTAAGAAAACTAGTTTGGGTCACAAATATTATAAGATCCAACAAGTCTTTTAAATTCTCTGGAGGCATTTTTTTCATTTTTGAACTAGCTTTTCAGAGAGTTACATTAACTGTGTTTGATTCTTCTATGAAAATGAAAGTAGAACTGCCGATCACACTATAGGACTAGCCAGCAAACGTGGAGGCCCTGGCTGGCTAACATATTTAAACTCCTTCAAGTTAATATTCTAAAAAAAAAAAAAAAAAACCCTCAACATTAATTTAGAGGAAAGGAAGAAGTGGGTTCAGTCTTATTCTTGTTATTAATATAAAAATCTCAACTATGGCCCAGCACTTGCATACCCCGTTAAACAACAACAGGAGCAAAAAACCAACTCACTGAGAAGTTAGTAAGAAACCTCCTCCTCATAAGATCTGTTGGGATATTTCCTCTACTCTACCCCACAGAGATTCAGCAAAGATCCTTCTTTCTATTTCCTCATGGCCCTGCAGGTGTAGACCTTTGAGTTGTCTTAATCAACTGTCTTAATCTGGACCTGATATTTTGACCTGGAAAGAGTTGGTTGTGCATAAAAATGGAACGAAAGATGGGTTTGATAGGATGAAGATTTGGATTTGGGGGAGACTTGGAAGCACTGTTCTCAGTGTAGTGTGCGTATGGTGTGAGGTAGGGACTAAGAGCTTGCTTCTATGTGAAGGCCAATATGTTTATCAAACATATACCATTTTCTCCTTAATTTATGTTGTCAACTTTATCATCTATCCTATACCTGTATGTGTTGAGTTTAGTTTCTAGGCATCCCAATTTATCCCATTGATTTATTTTGCTAGTCTGGCAGTTTGGGCTTGGCTGGGTAGATGCCTGGCTCCGCCTTGGTCCCAAGCAAATATCGTTTTCAACTATCATTTATTGCACATTAGAATCTCTGCTACGCATTTTGCAGTATACTCAATATCATGGCCATGTCATGAAGTTGGTTAGGGGTGTGGGCTTTGTAACTTTGTCACTCATTAGCTAAGTGTATTGGAAAAATGACCTATCTTCTAAGCTTCATTTTCCTCATGTGTAAATTGGCACATTAATAGTGCCCACTCATTAGTTTTCAGTAAGGATAAGGTTAGAAAAAGTATACCAAAGTGCTTAGCCCATTGCTTGTAACATAAAGAGTGCTTAATGAGTGATAGGTAAAATAATTTACTTTATCCATAGCACTGTAAATTATAGCACCTGGCACACAGTAGTTTTATAATGATTATAACAGTTAATGTAAGTTAAACACCTAGTACAAAGTAATTCCTACCACATATTATATGGCCAATAAATGTTAATTTCTTCTCTAATTTCCCTCCATTTATTTCCTTTCTGAATGCTTCTCATTCTCTGCCCATGCTTCTGGCATTATGAAAATGAGATTTTTTGGGGAACGTTGTAAAAATAATATGCTACAGCACAGGAATGTATTTTTAAAAGTCATCTAATGGCAATCTTCCCAAAGTGTCAATTAATAAAACACCTTGGGGTAGGTTTTTAGAGTTTCATTTTATTTTTTAAGGTTTTTTTTTCCCCTTGAGAAAATGATTGAACATGGAGGTTTAGAACAAGTCAGTGCATTGCAATGTTCTGTATGTGTGAAAATCAAAAATTAACAGAGAACTTCTATTTAGACACAAAATGACTGTGACTTTGCTCTAGTGATTTTCCCTATATTTCACTCCATCCAGATCCCTTTTAAAAAGCTCTATCTGAATTAAGCATCTGCTACTAAAAATGACAACAGTTCAAATCAGCAGGAGTGAAAAAAATACTACAAAAAGGGAAAGATCTATTTTTTTTGGGGGGGGGATGGTTCTTCATTCTGCAACTAGAACTTCATCTGAATGCCTCAGAAATTCCACCAGCACTGAGTAAGGCTGGAAGGGGAGGATGTGAGCTGGAACTGAATGTTGACTCAGTGGTAAGAAAGGGATAGGTGGATGGCAATTGGGTATCTAGGTGCTGCATGTCCTTGAGTTAGTCTCATCTACATGAATGTCTGTGTTTAGGTGGAAACACTGACAAGGCGATAGAATGGAAAATGTTTGCAAAGTAAACATTTTGAAAGGGCTGTGCAAATGCCCATGTGTATGAAAACATGCACGCCACACTAGCTGCATATATTCTGCACGCACATAAGACTGCACATCTTGTATATATGCAAACATATACCACATTGTGTAAATGCGATGTATATATTAATATAAATAAGATAGTATATCTTGTATATATACAGCGTTCCGTTTTATGCTAAGTGCATATATATCATAAGCATATAAATAAGGTAATAAGTTCATACACATCAGATGTACAAAATATCAATATCACACTATCTCCATAGAATATGAATATGTATAAACAAGACTGTACATTTATACAACTCTGTATTGAGCAAATCGCCCAACTGAAAGAATAAATGCAACTGTTTGAGAGTGGTTTTGGGGATTTTATACCCCCAGCTGAAATCCGAATGCCTCCTTTCGTATTGCTTCCTTCTCTGTCATATACAGCCTGAGACTAGGGCAGGAACTGATTATAAGCTAGTTAAGACTACACATGATGATAATTGAATTCCCTGATTGTAGCTATAGCTCGTGTCTTACATATATTCTATTATAGTCTGTGACCTCTGTGTTCTGAAAATTGCTTTGATCTTGTGTACTAAGCGGTAATAGATGTATTAAAAGATGAGATTTTGAACTTCTATAGCAAGAGTCTTTAATACAGACAGGCCTATGCTGGGGAGTACTCCTTAGTAGCAGAATGTTTAATATGTGCGCTTAGCAGGTTTTATCATCATTATTATGCTAATAATTTATAGCTCCAGTGTATCTAGGAATTTCTGTTTAGAGATTGTTTATTGAATCCATTCAATCTTCCAATGCCTTGATTAAATGCCTCCAGTATATGTCTATGTCTACGTGTGTGTATATTTGCATTAATATTTGTTTAAATTTGAGGACTTATGCGTCTTGCTAATGCTTACTCTGAATTTTTATTTGTCAAGTTTCTTAATGGGCCAGATCACCACATAAAAAGAGTTTACAAATAAAAAAGGAATTGGCCCATGTAGTCGGGTATTTCAGGCTTGGCTGAATCCAGAGTCCATTGAATCTCTTTGTTTTTCTCTCGTCTGCTTAACTTCGCTCCTGCTGTGCTGCTGGCATCCACCTCTGGTGGCTTTTCTCTGTGAGCCCAGAAGGCAGCCCTGGGCAGCTCCAGGCTTGCGTCTTCCTTCTCAGTGGGTGTGAGGGGCGTTTCTCCAGCGATGGATACGCCAAAGCCCTGATTTCAGCACTGAGCAGTATGTCCACGTAGCACACGCACCCCATGCATTTATACAAACACAAACATTTAAAAGACCCTAGCGATCTCAGAGCAAAGAGAGTGACGTTCCTCCCTGTAGCAGCAGGTCAGTTCTTGAAACAGAATCTGTTCGGCTCCATGCATGTATGTGCTCATTTCCACTGAACATCTGGTTCCAGAGGCATGGGGAAAACATGCTGGCCGGGCTGGGTCGTAGCTCACACGGAAGACGTGGAGAGGCATGGTGTGGATAAGAAGATATAGAAAAGCAGTTTTGGTTCGATCTGGAATCGGATCGCCTGGCCTTGAATCCCTGCATGGCCGCGTAATAGCTATGTGAATCTCAGCAGGCCCTATGCTCTTCTGTGTTTAAGTTTCCTTACCTGTACAATAAATACGAAAATGCCCACCTAGAGGGTTGTTCTGGGGATTAAACGTGTTGTCTGTAGAGGATTGAGAACAGTGCCTGGCACGCACGCAGTAGGCACTATATTCCACAGGAGTGTTACCGACTAATGAAGCTGCAGGTTTTAAAGCCCCAACGGGAGCCCAAGGACATGGGTAGAGGCAGTTCCTAAAGGAAATGATACAGGGTGTGTGTGCGCGCACACACACACACACACACACACACACACAGAATTAATTTGCTTATTGCTCATTTAATTAACACAGCAGCTATGTGAAGAAGAGGCTATTATTACATCCATTTTACAGATGAGAAACCCAAGGCTCAGGGAGTTTAAGCAACTTGACCAAAGTCGCCTAATTACCAAGTGGCAGGGCTGGGACTCGGATCCAGGTCTGCTCTAAACAAAGTCTGTGCTCCAGACGCTACTTCAAACTGCTCCTCCCTGTCGACACCCACACCCCAGGGGCCTTCGTCACCCGGGGCTTGTAAAAAAGATCCCAACTAGAGCAACAGCTGAAAACAATCAGCTCCTCTCTCATCACGGTGGGGCGTCAGCAGGGTAAGCACCTCCGTGGGCAAAGCTGGTGATTTCGGCTCCACGGAGCCCAGGGGCAGCCCAGACGCCCCCTCCCCGCCCCCAACAGCACAGCCCCCCGGGGCGCGGTCCACACACGGGCCGTGACGGTTCCTCCCCGGGGAAACCCAGCTTCACGGTGCAAACAGAGAAATCAATGAGAACCCAGACGGCAGTTAGTAATTCTCTGCATTGTCCAACATTCTCTGCAGTCCAATATCAGAATGTGGAGAGAACAGGAGTACGAAAAGCCTGGATTCCACGGAATATCTTAAATAAATGTTTTTTAACATTATAAAATCTTAACACCAGGAGAGTCTTCAGATGTCCTTAGCTCAAATTCACAGCTTGTTTCCCCCAAGTATAGCTATTCTTTAAGTGAGAGTACTTCTAAAGTGCAATGAAATAGTAAACTCTGGATAAAAATTGACTCATATTATGGAAAATAGACCTGAGATATATACCGCCTAATATGTTGTTCAAAAATAAGTTTATGGAACAAAAAGAAGAGACCCAGATACTGAATTAAAGAACTCTTAATTCTTTGAGTTTTTGTCTTTAACAAAGCTATGCATTTGATTTATTTGCGAATGAATCCATATATCAAATTGGAGTGATAAATGATGCCATGAACTGTTTTATTTATATTAAGTATGTTTTTTTTAAGTGTTGAAAACAGTTTGTTAAGAAATTATTCTTATTTTCTTTAAGGTCGAGAGTTAAAGACTCAACATCCAATGGTGGGTCCTCTTCCCTCCCAAATTAGTAGTGTTCTTGATAATCTCTCTTTTTATTCACTATTTCAGCCACTCCTTGCCCTGTAGACAGACATTCGCCACTGGGCTAGAAATGGTTGCAAACCTCACTTCGTGAAGCACAGGCTGAAGAAGATGTCCATTAACATCGCCTTCTGAGCATCATTCTAAGATACCTCCTTCTCTTTTTCTAACCATGTCCTTAAACATGAAGTTATAAAGGGAACTTCTGTCAGTCTGAAGGAGCAAATTCTAACAGAAATCCCTGATATAGTGCTATTATTTTTATTATCTGTTTTCCTTACCAGAAAAATCATCAACCATCATCAACAGGCAACAGAATAGGTATAAAAAGATCTGTTTATATGGGATTTTGTTTCATTATTTATCTTAATCCACACATCCAGGCTTATAGCCTGCAAAGCCACAAACCTTAGTCATTTTAGAAAGCTCCCCCTTGCTCATGCTTTGAAAGGTTTTTCTTCAGCTCAACTTTCAGTAAACAAAAAGTTCTTACTGTCAACACAACTGAGAGAGATGGTGCACTCAAAGTGGTAGAGTGTGTGTGTGTGTGTGTGTGCGTGTTTCTTTAAGCCTCTCACCTGCATTTCTTTTCTCTCATTAAAGCAAAGAAAATATGGCATGTGCCTAAACTAAATCATAAACTAACATACGTGGGTCGCAGAATTTCTCTCACGTATGAATTAAGCTGTCTCTCATGGTAGGGAGAGGTGAAGCCAACCATCTGCTCTTGGGCAAAGCAAGAATGAGGAAACTCGTGGCTCTACTCTGGTCTCCATCGCCTGGACCTCGGACAGGTCCTGCCGACTCTCTGGGCCTTGCGGTGTCCAACTGAAAGAGGGCGGATGGGAGGGGAGAAGGTGCCTCATTGCCGGTGACACTGCTTGACCTTGAGGCCCCTGCCCCTTGCTGAAGGGTTGAAGGAGGCACCAGTCATCTAAGGCAGATCTTTTGCTAGTGAGAAGGGGACCTCAGCTTTCCCAGGAATTTTACCTTCCTTACTTCTAACTTACTTTCTTACTACCTTCTTACTTCTATCTCCCAAATTTCCCCATGTCAAGAATCCTGGTTGAGAAGTCTGTGTTTCAATCTGGTTACCATCAGCTTTCCGTGTGATTCAGATTCACATGTAGATTACTAGATTATGTTTATGGTTTTTTTTGTATTTTTTGTTTTACCTGGAGCTAATAATTGTCCTGCTGTTTTGTTTTATTTTATTTGTTTATAAACATGTCCCTAACTCGATCTCATATTCCCCACCAGTTGTCTAAACCTCCTATCAATATGTTCCATCAATTTCATTTTCTTGGTGATCATTTCTCCTTGAATCTTCTGACCTATTTCAACATGGACAAGTTGCTTTCTGCACCTAGTGAACATCTCTCATCTTTGGATCTTCCTTCACCAACATCCTATGGATTCTGTTTGCCTTTCTTACGTGTGGGTCTTCTTCTTTATTGATTTACTTCCTAATTTTGGTGGGGTGTACCATTACTGGCTTCCAAAGAAACCTAGACTATACAAAAATGTCTTTATTTTACTATCACACCTTACTTTTTCTAGGTATATAATGCTAGGATTGAAATATGTCCTATTTGTAACTTGGAAGACGTTACTCCACTGCCTTCTAACTTCCTGGGTTGTTGTTGAGGAGTCTGAAGTTTTCATGGAATAAACCTAAGATTAGGGAACAGAAGCTCTTGGCCAGCGTTTTTCAATCTCGGCACTAGTGGCATTCTGGGCTGGACAATCCCGTGGTGTAGGATCTGTCCTGGGCATGGCAGGTGCACGTCAGCTGCCGTGGCACCCCCTGCCCAGGTGTGACACTCAGCAATGTCTCAGACACTGCCCCCAGGGAAGGTGAGCGGCAAAATCCTCTCTGGTTGAGAACCACTGCTCTAGATGTTCCTCCAGACTCCGCCTCTTTCTGGCTCTTTGACCATGGACAGGTTGTTGAGTCTCAGGATTTATTTCTGAAAATGGAGTCAAGGATCTCTGCCTTGCCTAAAGGAATGTTGTGGGAATCACATGAGTTAATGGATGTGAAACATAACTTCGCATATTAATGTGGTGCATGAGTGGAAGGCCATATTATTACCTGGTTATGGATTAATATTTTAAACTATATATTTTAGGATATTGGAAACTAGACATACCTGGTGTTTGAATTTCATTCACAGGCCCTAGAAGAATACTTAGCAAGGGATAGAATTTCAGCAAATACTTGCTCAGTGAAACAATTTGTATACATTGTCCAAAAAGAGGCAGTCATGTAAAACATAGAAATTTTCGTTGCGTGTGTATCTGAGTGTGCCGTTTAGGGCAATACTGGCTGCTATGACAAAATGCAAAATGGCTCAAACACCAGAGAAGTTTATTTCTCGCTGCTAGAAATCCCCAAAGGGTTGCTCCAAATCACTAGATGAATCTCTTCTAAGTAGTGACTGGTTCTATGTATGACTTTGCCAACTTCAACATGCGACTTCCAAAATGGATGTGACAGCCTGTGTCAAGATGTCACCAGAGGAAAGAACAAGCAGAGAAGAGTCGGCCTCATCACTAGATGCACCAGCACACGGCCGCTTCTGCTCATAGTTCCCGAGTCACGTGATCCTGTGGTCACATGATCCCATATAGGTCCTGGGAAACGGGATGCTGGGAAATGTAGTTGTTGGATGAGCAGCTGCCTTCCAGGGAGCAGGTTGAACGGTATTGGAAGAGCAGGCAGCCATGCCTATCACTACGCATGCCTCTCTGCCAGCCCAGGTATCCTGCTCACCTCTGCTCTGTTTAGAGCTTTCTGTGCCCCCCTCCAGGGACGTCCTCCATCACCCCCACCCCACCCATGGCCCCCAGCACCAAGCCCCTCCCTCCATCGCAGGTCCCTCTGCTGACAGCAGAACCCCAGCAGCGCAGAGACAGCAAAGCAGCTCTGTCACCCACCGTCCAGTGTGGGGACAGAGAATTTTGCCAGCCTATGCCAGCTACGCGTGACTTCATGCTTGCCGTGCCCTCTGTCTGGCCCGCTTGCTCCTTCTTCTCCTGCAGGCATCAGTTTAGACACCCCTGCTTCATTTTCCTTCTTAAAACTTACTGCTTGATATACTGCATTGTACTGAGAAACATGCTTGATATACTGAGAAACTGCTTGTTCTCTCTCTACCACCCAGTTGGAGCGCAGGCTCACAGGAAGCAGGGGCTGTGTCCACTGCAGGATTCCTGGGCCATTTTGCAGCCATGCCCCTCAAACTTCAGCGTGTGTTGGAATCCCCTGGAAGCTTCGTTAAGACAGGGAGTGCCGGCCCCACTCCTAGAATTGCTGATACAGTAGGTCTGGGGTGGCTCCCAAGAATTTCCGTTTCTAGCAAGTTCCCTGGTGGTGCTGATGCTTCTGGTCTAAGAATCACACTTTGAGAACCACGGCTTGGACAGTTCTTGGCGCATAATGGGTGCTCAATAAATATTCATGACATGAATAAGTGAATGAAGTCCTCTTGGTGTCTCCTGATTATGGACAAACGTCCGCGGACACACCCAAGAGGTGGTCGCTCTCTTAGGCAGCATGCCCTCGCCCAGGGCGTCTCTTCCTCGGAGCGCAGCCCACATCTGGCCTCGGGAGGGAGGCCGGGGCTCCACCCCCTGGGGACGCCTTCCCTCCACGGAGGTACCTGTCACCGCGGCTGCAGCAAATCATCCTTCCTGCAGACGCTACGGTGGGGTGTAGGCTGTTTCCGCCACCATCAAAGTCCCCCTCAAGGAGGACTTTCTCTTCTATGTTCAAGGAGGAATATCATCAACCTGCTCGCAATAATGAAAAACAAGGAACATCTTAAATATCCAACTTTAGAGAAATAAGTTAGTGATGGTATAGCCATATGCCGGAATATCACTCAGCCATAAAAATTATGTTTACACAGATTGTTTTAATAGCCGCAGTAAAATGGTTTTTATATAACACTATAAAGAACAGAGCTGGAATAGCATTCTCCTTGGAAGCTCGCTCCGGCTGGGGCAGGTGCAAGAGACCCTGCTCTGTCTGCACACTCACACGCCGTGGCACGGAAGCGGCGGCCTTTGCAGCCACGAACACGCGTGTTCTGCGGGTTCCCTTCTGTCGCTGGAGGGTGCCGTGTGGGCGGGCGCAGGGAGGGCAGCGAGACTGGGCGCGGTGACGGAGAGGGGATGGGCCCGGGCGCTTTCCCGCCCCCCTCTGGACTGGACCTTGCGTCTCCGTCTAGAGGCGAGAGGACCCACTTTATAATAACACAGAAATAATAGTGGACACCTACCAGCACTAACCACGTGCTGGACATATGTTCTAAGATGCACACATAGATTAATTACACTCCATTTATTCAGGAATCCAGTTATTTCAAGGAAACAAACGGACCGGTTTTCATCAGACACTTTGTGTAGCTGTGAGACCAAACAGGCCTGCTGTGAAATGTTCGTGTTTTAAAAAAACCCCAAGATTCCTCTCATGTGAAGTTAGCATTCTGAAGGAGGGAAAAGGACAATAAGCAAGCGAATTATAAGAGATATCAGAAAGTGACAGGTGCTATATAAAACAGGAAGAAAGGCAGGAGAGGGGCAGTGACAGCACTTACGTGATTTTAAATAGCAGGGCAGAGAAGAACCTAATGGAAAAGCTGGCATTTAGCAAAGACTTGCTTTTGTCGAGGGAATGTGTTGGTTTGTAAAGGGGATGTCCAGTTTCAAGACTCTGATATTGAAGAAGCTCTCGTGTGTTCCAGAAAAGGGCTGGGGGCTGGCAAAGCTAGAGCGGACTCACGTAGGAAGAGGACAGGTGGTGGGGAGGGCAGAGGTAAGGCACCACCGACATCTTACAGAAAAAAATACAAAAACCTGGAGGTCTTTTGCAGTGGCCGAGTTCTTATGCACATGGGTAGGGACCAGGATCCATGCAGGTTGGGCATGATTCTAAATGTGATTGTTGCCTGTGGCAACAGAGTTGTGAGGGCTAGGTGTGTGTACATGTCCTGTGTGTGTGAGTGTGTGTGTGCCATAACCTCATCATATTAACCTAGACACAAGAAAACTAAAAATAATGATGCCTAGCCACCCCCCACCCCCCAAAAAAATTATAGTTATTATCTCTGGGAGGCAGGATTATGGCTAATTTATATTTTATTTTATACAACATGTTAAATCATCTACAACATGTTATATTAAGGGCTTATTCTCTGCAAACATTTCTCAGAGAGGCCACATGGCAAAATAGAAATGATTAGTCTTACTGAGGCACAGATCATGGCTCTGCTACTTACCAGCTGAACCACCATCAGCAGCATCAATCTCCACCTCTGCAATAAAGGGAGATATTTCAGGATTAAATGAGATAATATCTGGGTATCAGTTAAGGATATTTTTGGTTGTTGGTAATAAAACTGCACAGCAGTAGCTTGAATAGCAAACAGGTTTATTTTCCTTGTATAGTAAGGCATCTAGCAACAGATGACTTTAGCATTGGCTCAGGGGCTCAGTGAGGTCTGGACCAAGAGTTTTGATGTTTTGATTCATGGTCACAAGATGGCTGCTGCAGCTCCAGCCATCACTGCTCTGTTTCAAGGCAAGAAGAAGGGGGAAGACAGAAGAAGAGGGAATTAATAAACCAAATGCTTTCCAAAATCCCCACAGAGAATTCTACTTCTTTTTCATTGGCTATAGTTTGGCCAGTGCATCTACGTGGTGATCAAAAAGAAGGGAATTAGACAACGAATGTTGCATTATCCAATAACCAGTTTTTTACACTCTGAAAATACTAGCCTTGTGCCTGGTACACAGGAGACAATCTACAGTTCTGGCTATTCCTATTATCAAACTCTTTTTTAGTTACCCTTTCCTTTTAAGAAAGACGGTTCCATGTTTTGGGAACAGTTGCCTCCTTTAAGCACCCCCAGGGCAGCTGGTTCTGGTCATTGCCTTTCCAGTCATCCATGATTAATAACAGGGCTTGTCGATCTGCTCACACGCTAGCTTTCACCAGCTGAAGCCACTTCCCCCACCCGTGCCCAGCTGCGCTGATCATCTGGGGTTAGTTAGCTTGTTAGAAGCCAAATGGCTACTGAAGGCTCCTCAAAGTACGATTTGATCCAGAAAATAAAAAATAAAAAAATCCCATGACTACAGCAGCCTGCGTGCCCACCCGCAGTCAGCAGGTCTGCCCACGCCTCACCGCGTCCGTGGGCACCAGCCTGGCCCACGCCGCCCCCTCCTCTTCTCTGGACGAGGGTAGGAGCTCCCACTGCCCGCCCATCCTCGTGGCCCTGCCAGAGCACCCCCTCACACAGCGAGCCAGACCCTGCCGCCCCCCCACTTAAAAACCTCCCAGCACACCCGCTGCGTTCGGAATAGGATTTGCCCGGGTGTGCGAAGCGACCTCCTCTCCCGTCCCGCTTCCTCCGCCTCCCCGCGCACGGCCCGGGGTTACTGGCAGGAGGCAAAGCAACACCCAGCCTTCCAGAGAGAGAGGGGCCCTTGCCTTCGGACACCTTCCTGTCGGCAGGTGCAAGACCTTAACTGAGCACCCAGACGTGATGAGCGTCGCTGATCTACTTTGCAGAGAAAGCAACATTTGAGGAGAAAGCTTGTTTGCGGCCGTTTTGGGGAGGACACGTGTGGGTCGCAGGCGGGACGGCGGTGGCAGCTGCCAGCCCGCACAGCGCTTGGAGCCAGCGAGCTGTGACGCTTCTGAGCGATCCGTGGGTCTTGGCAGCAAGTCCCCGGTGTGGGCTCAGCAGGGAGCCCGGGGAGGCGTGAACGACACGCTCTCGCCTTCGCCCCTGCGTCTGTCTCCTCTGGGGGAGCACCTGCCGCCTTAGGGGACAAGGACGCCGCTCTCGGGCGGAGAGGTGGATGACGAACAGAACCCAGAACTCGCGTTGCCATGCATGTGTAGGCAAAGATTTGAAAGACTGGAACCCATACGTGTTGCTGGGGTGAGTGTAAAATTGTGCAGTTGTTGGGAAAACATCTTGGCAATTTCTCAAAAAAAAAAAATCATAAAGTTACCTTAAGACCCAGAAACTCCACTTATACATAGAATAGAATTCGGAACAAATGTTCACATCAGCATTATTTATAATACCAAGCAGTGAGACCAAATGTCCATTGACTGATGCATTGACAAACAAAATGTGGCCACCCGTGTCATGAAACATTATCATGCATGCCATCAAAAACAAAACCAAACCCAGAGTCCTGATACACAAAAGGACATGGATGAATCTTGAACACATTCTACTAAGTGAAAGAAGCCAGACACAGAAGGCCGTGTATCCTGTGCCTCCACTGGTAGAAATATCTGTAACGGCAAAACCCGTCACGACAGACTAGCGCTCCCAGGCCCGGGGGCGGGAGGCACGCGGAGCGAGAGCTGATGGGGTAATGAAACGTTCTGGAACTAGACAGTGGTGATGGCTGTACGGTTTTGCGAATGCCCTAAAAACAACTGACTCGCATACTTTTAAAAGATGAACTTTACGTTATGTGAATTATATCTCAATAAAGCCACCATTAAAAAACACTTAGGGGCAGGTCTGATTTTTAAATCACCACAATTTCTCTTAAAGGCCATGACAGCTTCTCCATTGCGAGCTCCCTACGTCACTGTGCTTGGTGGCCGCAAGAAGTGGGAGGAGCCCTGAGTCTCGCAGCGTCTTCGGTTAGGAAGAACTTACGGTGTCCCCGTTGGTTTCACACCACCCCGGTCCAGCAAACTGGAAAACTGACGCTCCACACACCTTCCGCCTTCTCTTGCCCATTTGAAACTCAACCTAGAGCTATGATTCCCGTCCTGTGCCAGGGACTTTGACATCAGGACATCTGTCTTATCGTTAGAAATACACGCCCCACACCCCCAGACCCTAACTCTGGAAGATCTTCCAGCGCCAGTCGCAGGAGGTGACCTGTGCATACCGGTGATGCTCCTAACAAAAGGTCGCCACAGGGGCAGCTCGAGCTTTTGTCACTGTCGCCCTTCAGTGTGGAAGGAATCCTCCGCGTGCAGCTGCCCTGACGCACGCTCCAGTCCACGCGACAAACCGTCCTTGCAGAGGCGTCAGCACTTACCCGCTGGTTCTCGCCCTGGCTGCGTGTTATAATCACCAGGAGGCTTTTCAATAATGCGGTTGGCTGCGTCTCGTCCCAGAACAATCGCATCAGAATCTCTGGGGGTGCATCTTGGGCACGGCTGTTTTCTAAAGCCCCTAAAATTGGCCATCCCACTGTGCAGCCTAAACACTAACTGGACCAAACGCAAACCAGCAAAAAGCCGGTGTGGGCATCAGGTGGTTCCCGTTCACCTGAGTGACGCGTGTTTCAAACTCGCGTCGTTTACTTGCTTTGTCAACGTCGGCCGCACTCACGGGCGTGGTCCTCGTGAGCGCAGGTGATCTGGAGAGCAAGGCTGCCGGCAGGGTCTCTCTGGCCTTCACCGCTGCAGGAGCCACAGGGAACGGAGAATAAGGAGCAAGGCCACCGGCCGGGGAGCACCAGGCTCCTCCTCCTTCCCGGTGTCGTCTAGCCATGTGCCACCTTCCGCCAGGACACTCTAGGTGGCCAGCACCAGCAAGTGCCAGTCCTAGGCATCCCTTTGGTTGGGCCAACGTGAGTTCTTCAAGCCCCAAGACCCTTCACTTCATCCCGTGCAGAAAGCCAGGCCGCACCTGGACGCGCTCGGCCCGGCTCGGGCGCGCACCGCCAGAAGCGTTGCCTGAGGTGGGGGCAGAGGCTCCCGCCGATTCATGTGTCCTCGTGACTGTGGCCCTGAGCTCCCGGGAGCAGGGTGACCACCCCCCCCTGCAAAAGACCCTCTGCCATGGGATGGCGCCGTCCGAACAACCCTTGCCCCCAAAGCTGGTTCTTCCTTTTTTTCGGCAGTGCTGCTGGACATCCCTGCCACCAACTTTATTTCTAGGGACTTTCTTGACCCAAGCGGGTTTAGGCTGGTGTTTCCAAATTTCGTGTTTGATGCATGCCTTCTTTGCCAAAAAAGTTCACGTGCTCTTCTATTCCTCGTTCCCCCATGCGGCTTGCGGCACGGTCGGGGAGGTCGCCTCTTTTTGTGTCCTTTGCATGGAGAACCATTGCTGTGCTCTTCCAGCTCCCACCAGGAACGTGCCCAGTGCTGCCGTCTCTGGAGTGCGTTGTGAGAACAAGCTTTCGTTGTATTGCATTAGGGATTTTTGCTAAGAGAGTAGATTGTAGGGGCTCTCGCCATGAATAAAAATGTAACTACGTGATGTGATGGATATGTTAAATTTCTTGACTGTAGTGACTATTTCACTATGTGCGAGTATATCAAAGCATATTGTGCACCATAAATGTAATATATACAATAAAATATAATAAAAATAAACTCCGGACGACTTTTTTGGGGGTCTTGCTATGTCCTCAGCACGCTGGCACTTTTTCCATTTCTTTCAAAATAGCCTTCGTTTAGGGAGGCAAACTTGTTTAATTTCTATCAAAAGGTAAAATTTCGTTTCATAGATTTGTTGATTTCTGAAACTATGAAGCACAAAGATGCAAGAGGAAACAAGTTCTGTGAAGACAGTGTCTGGCATACGATAGTCAATAAATTCTCACTAATGATTCATCTTCGATGATTATTTCGATACTCTCTATATTTAGCTATTTGTTACTTATTTGGAACCAAGGTTATGAACATATTGCAAAATTTGTCATTAAGTTTCTATGATTGCATAACGATTTTAAGAAAAATCCTTATTTTTCTTAATGAAATAGGAAAGAAAAAAAAACAGGAATCACATACGATTTATCTTGTTTTTCCCCTGTCGTGGAACCTGGACACGAAAATGCCACACATTTCCCCTTCTCGCAGAGACGACTGGCTCGGTCGCTCTGTCTGAGAAACCGGCACTGGGCGAGGCCGACCCGTCCTGCTTCCGTCCCCTGCCCTCAGCGGCCAGGACAACCGGCCTTCCCACAAAGCACTGCGGCTGCCACCAGACTGGGGCGGGTGGCGTCCGATGCACTGAGACTGTGATTAAGGAAACAGCTCATTGCACACGCCCGAGAATCAGGTCTTCCAGCCGGGAAAGGAAAACTCGGCACAGGGCTCCTCTTGTCTTTTGCATCGGAAATGGGGCATTCCAGCCGCACGTGAGGCCTGCAGCGACTTTACCGATGGATTTGGCTTCCATTAACAGATACACGCGGTTCCTGCTCCGCTTCCCTCACTGATGGCCTCACGCATCTCGTGGCTGATGGGTGTGGGCAGACACCGGGGTAGTGGAGATGAGGAGAACGCGGCTGGCCCCTCCTGCTTTTGTGTCAAACCATTTAAAAAAAAAAAAGATGTTGCAGGGACAAGAAAAGCAAAATTAATTCTCTTCTCACTCTATAGGTGTAAATTTGCCGGTTCATGGTATACCGTTCCTTCTCTTCACCTTCTCTGTATACAGATGAACGCGTTGCTCTAAATGCATGTGTGCGTGCGCCTGTACAGAAAGACAGAGAGTTTTCTCTAACTGAATTTCATTTCTGTAACGAGGCCATAAATGGTTGGAACTTAATCTCAGCTCTTGCCACAGCTGACTCCATCTCGACCGTGTCTACTTGGGCCCATGATGAAGAGCAATTGACGAGGAATCGATAATAATGGCCAGTTAGCGGTTCCTGAGCTTTGAACTAAAATTGAGATGCAGTGTTTACACGACCTCAGATAATGTCAATATTGAAAGCCAACTAGCAGAGAGGTCAAAATTCCTTTGGCTTCTGCTAAAATGATGAGTGTTTACAGCCTTGTTATGCAAATGATGCCTCTAGGAGGAACTAGGTGCTTTGGGTTGAGGATAAAAAAAAAATAGTGCTAAATGTGGTGGGCACATCTTGTTCATTTGTTTCTCCCTGTGCCTTCCCAGAACTGGTTTCTCTTTCCTGACAACACTCTGTTTATTTAAATTGGAATTACTTTTCTTCACACTGATATAGTCTATTCTGGGGGTCACATAAGCCAAGTTAGAGCAATTAAATATCCCCTTTTACACAGAGGGACAGATAATTGAAAAGAGCTTATGTTCAATTTCATTCAAAAGATGGCTTGCTTTCTAATCCGCTCCTATCCAGGGAGCACTAATGAGGTTCCCACTCCGTCTTCCCGGGCTGCCCTGGGCCGTCACTCCCAGGCTAACATTGAGCTTCCCACTAATTCCAGGAACAGCCTCCCCCTGCCCGAATCTCTGTCCCATAAATCACCCTGTGCTCAAGTTAACCCAAGTCGATTCATTTCTGTTTGCAAAGAAAGAACACCAGCTCCTATACCCACACGCTTTAAAAATATTTTTGATTTAATAATAAAACTATTGAGTACCAGTGAAGTGCCCAGAGTTTGGGCGCTGAAAGATCTGTAGAAACTCTACCCTCAAAACCTCAAGAAATCCCTAAATAGTCCATGGCTATGGACGGGGGAGGTTTCAGCAAAGAAAAAGAGGGAGGAATAAATTTTGTGCCATAAAATGTGAAAACTACTGGATATGTCTTTACATTTTGAAACCAAGTAGGAATCATGTTTGCATTACACACACACACACACACACACACACACACACACACACACACACACACTCTCAGAGAGTGATGACTTTAACACAGGCACAGAGAGCTCTGAACAGTTAATGCTAATTTGCTGGTGAGCACAGGTGGCGCTTGTTTTTCCATTCTTACGATACTTCAATTAGTAGAACGGGCTCCAGCTCTGTCCAGGACAGTACATGGTTGATGTTAATCTAGAGCAGCCAGCTGATGTAGTATTTGTCAGATTTCTCCACCACAAAATTACTGTTTTTTTTTCTCCGTTCCCAGACTGTCCTCTTTGGAAAAAAAATCCACCATGCACAGTCCACACTTAAGGAGAGGGAAGTTGTGCCCCGCCTTGCAAATGCCGTATTTACTTGAATTATTCCTCTAAATGAGAGATTTGTCTCTTCTCCCTCATTTATTTATACAATCATTTATTTATATCTCTACAGACTGGTGGATTTTTGCATCTTAACATATATTAACTCATCATTTATAGACCATGATCTCTGGGCCAAGCTCTATGTCCAGAGGCAGGGATACAACAGCAGCTTGGAAAATAGCCCCGAAGAACTCAAGTCAAGGGTCCCAGTGTCACATGATCAAACCCATGCCACAGCGTGATAGTCATCGTGGGCACAAGGTGCTGTGTGCAGGTACTACTGCGATGATGCTGCGTTATCAACTAATTTATTCTTCACAATGGCCCGGTGGGATGGATGTTATTGTCACCTCCAATCATGGATCATGAAGTAGGGCACAGAGAGGTTAAGTAACTTGCTCAAGGTTGCACAGTGTTAAGTGGCAGAATCACTTGGAGTAAAATCACGTTAGGGCTTTCAATCGTGGTACTAAATTGTCTCTTGCGTGCTGTAGGAGCTCACAGGAGAATCATGTGACCCAGTCTTGGGCATAAGGAGCGCCAGGCTGGTGCTCTTCCAGAAAGTACTGACAGCTAAACAGACACAGATTCTGACCTGAGCGTTGTGACGGAGACCCAACTCAGGTCGGCGGCACGTTATCGAGGGGAACGGAGTTAGACTGAGTGGGTCCAGGGCTCGGCAGTGTCCTTCAGCATCCATCCACCTGTCCCCAGTGGTGGCCAAGAAGCGACTTCCATCCCGGAAGCTAAGAATCCCGAGTGGAGGAAAAGCATCTTTCCCCACCAGGCCAGGGAGAGGCTGCGGCGGGGCCCACTGGCTTGTGCACGCGTCCCTGAAATGATCGCTGCGGCCAACACGCCGGGGCGCCTCGACTGGCCAGGTCCACACCTGGGGCCTTCCCTGCAGCCTGGAGTTGGGTCTGCACCAGTGGAACCAGATGGGGTAGGGTTGTCACCCCCACGGAAACCATGTGCTGCTTAGAAAAGGAGGAGTGGCCGAGGCAGAGAGAAGACCCAATCGCCCATTACGAACGAGCAGGGGTTGGAAGATGAAATTGGAAAGTAATTTGGGGCTGCCTTGTATTCCCAATTGAAATCCCAAAAAGAAAAGAATGTGGCCTTTATAGGGAAGAAACAGGATGTCCAAGAGTCAGATGAATAGTTCTCTTGGTATTGTTTTTCTCTATTATGAAAATAAATAAACTGTTGAAGCAATTTAAGAAACCATTTTCTCTCTTTGGAGTAGAACCATAGGTTGGCCTAGAGATAGCGTTTTTGTTTTTTTTTTTTCCTGGTATTTTATTGTTTTTATTGTCTGGCCACTGTTTGCAATACGCAAGAACAGGAATATAAAAGAGTGTTATTAAAATGAAATGGAAAGCATCTATTTGTCCCAAAGTTTATAGACGGGAGAAGACTCTAGGCGGGCGGGTGTGTGAGGGGACTTGGAGACGCAGTTCAAAAGAAAGAGAGAGGGAAACGCAAGCGCAAACGCTCTGCTTCCCCCAACCACTCAGACCTACTGTTCTCGTAGGTGTGAGGCAACAGGCCAGGGGGTGTTTTGTCTCTCCTTTGAATAGCTATGATGCCACAGTCCCCGGCAGGAGGAGGGAGAAAGAATGTCACTCCTCAGAGGGGTCATCCTTCATCTTGGGTTTGTGTCAAGCTCCAGGAACTTACTATTTAATTAAGGAAAAAACAGGAAAGCAAGGCAGCAGGCCGCTGGTTTGAAATATGTCTGTAGGTCCTCTGGACCCATCCCACCTTTCCTGCTCTGGACGGGAGGCGACTGCAGAGTCACCATCCCTCCCTTTAGCCGCATCTCAGGTGTGAGAAAGCGCGACGGATGTTAGGTGCCCCCTGCGAGCCGACCCATGCTGTATTTTACACAGGGCCGCACTGCTCCTCTGCTCTGTGTGAAAGGGGTGCTGGGAAATGTCACTTTCTCTTCAGTCAACACCATGGTTGCTTAATTCCGATGAATACCGATGAAAAGGGGGAAAGTTTTGCACATTTGATTTATCACAAATTTATCCTGCTGGGGGTGTATATATATATATATATATATCTGTATATATATATATATAATTTTTTTTGATAAGTTTTTTTCCTTAGAGCAGTTGTTTAGAGACTTCCCATGATCTCTTTATCTCCCCAGAAGTAATAATTCCACCTACCAGGACCTGATATGTATGTAAGTTAGGGTAACTTTCCCCATCACACATCACCCTTTACTTTGTGCCCACTGTTCGTGAACAGTGCCACCTCCAGGGAGGTAGAACGGCTCTGTAAGTAGATCGTCAGTTGCCAGCATGTCAGGTTACATACAAAGTCCACCCACCCCAGACACCAGCTGCTTCATCAGCAATGCATATTTATGCATCACATGCAACCAAAATGTTAGGACCCCCATAATATCCTGAATTTTTTTTTTAAAATGAAAATATTGCTAACATAAAGTGTTTGGTAAAAACCAGCTTAAGGGTGAACTGCTGACAGGCTAAATGCGGTGCCCTTACCCTTTAAATATCGCTGGGTTGAAGGCCTCACGCAACACTCGTGACTTCCGTGTCAGGGGCGTTCTGGGGGGCGAGGTACTCAGCACCCACTGAGGGGCCAGCAGACAATGCAGAAGGAGCCCCTCTGGCTCAGCTTGGGTCCCGCGGCCAACCCCTGAACCAATCACCACGCCCGGGGAGATGGGATGTTCTGATTGGCCGGGTGAGCACCCACCCCCTGAGCTGGTGCCAGGGGGGTGGAGCACAGAGGCTGCCAGTGTGGCGGGGGCGCCCCGCTCTGTCCAGCGCTGCCCTTGACACCTCTTGTATCTGCACAGAGAGGATGACGAGCTAATGTGGTGGGTTCAAATTCGCCACCTGTTCACTTGTGCCACTTAAGGCGCCAGGCAGCTCATTTTACAGTCTGGGGAACACTGGCCACCCAGCTCGTGGCTCTAAGGATTGACTGAAAAGGGACCCACGATGGTAGCTTTTATGCTCAGAGTCTCCAGTTGGCTTCTGCCCACCCACACTCTCTCTCTCCTGGAACTCGTGTGTCCCTGCCCTGTCTTGACATTGCCACTGATTCACCTACGAGCTGTTCGGGAAGAGGTCTGTCATCAAATACCTACAGCAATGCCTCCCTGCACCGAGTCCTGGGGACTCTGCATCTCCGTTTGGCCACCGTGGTCCCTGCCTGTCCTCACGGAGCTCACAGTCAGGGAAGCAGCTCCGTAGGTGCCAGAGGTGGCAGTGAATTCAGAGGAGATCCTGTGTGACTGGGGCTATGAACCGGGGTTATAAAAGCGCTAGAGGCCCCTTTGTGTCTCTGGCCACCATGTATCTGAGGTGCCTCCAAGGACACGCCATGACGTTTGGCACGGCACAGCGTGCTCTGTGCAGCTGAGCCTCCCGCAGCCCCGTTCAGACAGCGCTGACTTGTCCCCGCGCTGGCCAGCCCAACCGCGCGGTGACGTCTGGTCTCTCCCCAGTCTCCACACAGAGGTCCTTCGTCACTGCAGCTTTGGGGGCTCTGTCAATTAAATATCTTTCACTCCACAGACATCCGGTCTACCTGTGTCTCTACGGCCTGAGCATCTCTCCTTTGAAAAGTCCAAATCTGGAACGCTCCAAAATCTAAAACTTTTAAAATGCTGTCATGATGTCGCAAGTGGAAAATTCCACGCCTGACCTCCTGTGACAGGTCATGGTCAAAACACGGGCAGGCGCGCAATGCACAGTTTATTCAGCATCGTCAAGGGAAGAAAAAACAACTCCTCCCGAGGCCCCCTTGGGCTGCAGTGTATCTTTCCCACGTGTGTCCAGGTCCTGTCATGCGAACACACCCCCAGGGGGACAGAGTGGCACAAGTGCATGCTGAACACGCCGATGGTGGGTTGCCCACGACACCCCACATTGGGCCAAGACCTATGCGCGCTACTCGTTGTGTCTTTTTCTTTTTCTCATTCTCTGCCCGGGGATGTGAAGATACTGTGGACAATGTGGAAAGGTGTTCAGGTATCGCTATGCTTAACGGTGATAAGGAAAACATGGGAAGTCAAGCCGTCAGAAAAGACCGGGCAGGGGTGTAGGTGAGCAACGTCCTGCAGAAGAGTGTGGTGTTGGAGTGACCGCCCTGTGTAACCTGAAGGGACACATGGGTGCACCGCTTAAGTCTGTGCCGCAAGGGACGGATGGAAGTCGAGGAGACGCAGAGCAACACCGCACAGAGCTGAAAATGGAGATCCTGAGCACGTGCCGGTGTGGGCCCGCCAGCACAGGCTGGACGCCGCCTCGCCGCCGTGGCTGCTGTTTAACAGCTGATGCAGGTGTCTCGGCGACGCCACTGTTCCGCTTGGTTACCCCGAGCACATTGTATTGTCACTGTGTTAATGGCATGTCATATTTTTCACTAAGTGCTTATGCATGAATAAGTTGTAAGAAAATGCTTGCGTCCCGGTGGCATATTAATGCAGAGTCAGGAACGACGGTGACGCCCAACAACCGCAGATGGCCCACATGGGTGGCCGAGATAGTGACACCTTTGCTTTCTGACAGCTCAGTGTACACAAACTTTGTTTCAAGCACAAAATGATTAAAAATACTACATAAAATTACCCGCAGGCTATGCAGATGAGAGGTGCATGTGATGCATAAATGAATTCTGTGTTTAGACTTGGGTGCCCTCCCCAAGATAACTTATTGTGTATATTGAATATACCAAAATCTGGAAAAAAATATGGAATCTGAGACACTCCTGGTCCTAAAAATTTTGGATAGGAACTACCCAACCTGTGCTGTGGTTAGGATCAAGAGCAAGTAGACAGACACAGAGAGTGCTCTACCTGTGGCCACACTCACCACCGAGAACATGCCAGGGACTGCACGGAATACAAATCTACCAACGGACAGCCCCTGGCTGCACACTGATCGCGGGTAATGCAGCTTGGAGGGGGGGCTTGTCTCCCTAGGGGCTGCGGCAGAACAGACCCCGGTTAGCATTCTTAATGGGGGCAGGTTGGTAAGGCAATTCCCTTGCTCACACTCACTTTGGAGCCTGGGACGTTCTCAGGCACCCTCTGAGCCCAGCGTCGAAGCTGGCTGCCCCTGCATTAGAACCTGCCAGACAATCGACTTACCCTGTGTGTGGAGCTCTCAGCCCCCCGCCTCTAGCAAGGCCCCAGTGGCTGCAGGGCAGGGAGAAGGGACGAGCCAGCGACGGCTCCACAGTGAGGCTGGGGGAGGCTCTGGTGACAATGACAACAGCAGTGGAGGTGTGTTGGGGGCGGCACGGTTTTCCTGTGGGAATGGGTGTCCAGCCACGAGAAGGGACATCGTCCCAGGAAGGCCCCTCTGTCGCTGCTGTGTCCAGCTCCCCTGCCAGGCCCTTCTTGGAGGATGCTCTGTCCCAGAGCTCCGTGCAGCTGGGCGGCTGTGCTGACCTGGGGGGATTCGCCCCCCATCTCTCCTCTACAGCCCTCAGCCGCCTCGCCCTGCCGATCCGCGCGCACCAGCGGCACTTGATGCCTGCCTGAGATGCTCCTTTCCTGTCACTAGGGTCACCAGGGCCACTGCCAGATAGGAGCATGCCAGTCATGGGAAAGCCCTTTGGTCAAATAACATCTGCCTCTCCCATTTCTTATTCAACATCTCTGCAGTGTTGACAGCAAACAATGTCTTGCCTGCACACTTGATCCACAGTCCTCTTAAAAATATGCAATATGTGAGCAACTGGGCTTATTTTTAGCATTCTATCATAGTTTAAAATATTCTACCTTTTGATTGACAAAGTTTGTAGGCAAGGGATAGAAGGAAAGGATAGGTAGATAGGAGAGAAAGAGAGAGAGAGAGAGATATCTCTAATGTCTCTTTAAACATCATTATTATTTTTCATGGGTAGAACCCATAAGAGACCAGCGGCTAATGTACAGGCCTGCTCATAATTTTGTCTTTAGGAGACCTCAACATTATTTCTGTTTTCTGATAAACACCACAAGCCCGTGTCTATAATTTTGCTCCAGTCTCCCTGGCCTGCCTAGGCTGGTGTCAAATTCGCGGCTGCTGAGCTCCCTGCAGGGAGCTCAGTCCCACAGTCCATAGACACTTGGTACCTTGTGTTTCAGGGCCAGCCTTGCGGTAATTTTCACAGCCCTGCTTAGGCAATAAAAGCAAGCAAACACACACCAACATTCTTTCTGCTAAGCTCAAAGTATTGACATATTTTAGCATATTTGAGTCTCGGTAAAACCAGAGTGTCATTTTTCTCTTTGAAACATTAGAAACACAAAGATGAATTTGAGCTCTTTGGAGGGAATATTTAGATTTTTCTGCTAACGTTTATTTCACCCCAAGGAGCATTTCCGTGGTTCTGGGAAAGTGCTGAGATTGGTCTCCGAGGGGGAACACACAGCGTGACCTCCATTTGACTGTTTTAGAACCAATTAAGGTCCCCTGCTCTCAGCCAACAGTGCAACGTGTGAGCCTGCAAAAGCACACTTGGTTCCCTTACCTGCGACTTAATCGTTCAGGTGGGCGCATGCGGTGCCCTTCCTGAAAATGCAAATCCCCAGAGAGTGGTGAGCACCCCACGTGCATAAACTCTGGGCCATTTGGGAGAGGGTTATTAGAGTTTCGATGGGGATTTTTACAAATTAGGGAAGTTGTAAAGATTGAATCCCAAACACTATGCACCTGCAGATTTTTGTTCTCTTCCTTTATTTTTTTTAATCCCCCAAAAGAGTCTTATTCTTTATAGCAAAGCAGAGGCCATGAGAATGTATATTTGGAGGTACAGAAATAGGACAGAAACTCAAAATAAAGTGATGAAGAAAGGATCAATCACTCAGGCAGAGAGATCAGGATTTCCAGGGAGAGAAGGTAATGAAGAATGCTCGGGCAGGCTTTCCTCCTCTGGCCCACGCAGGATAGATGGTGTTCAGGCTACTCTGCAGTCGGCAAAGACTAATAGCTGTGATAGGCGATATTTTACCAAGAACAATGACTGCTGCAGTTGAAAGTCAGGGGAAAAAAATAACCTTTCCGTAATAAACTCTCTTGGTGAGCTAAAGTCAATGGCATGTTGAGCCGCAACCGCTTTGGAGGCAGAATTATTTCCGGCGGTGCACTTTTACCTTGTAACACAACAATTGTACTGCTAGGCAAACACCCAAGAGAAACGAATGCGTCCGCCCATCCCGAGAGATGGGCATGACTCTGCGGAGCAGATTTGTGAATGATAGCCCGAACCGGCAACATCCCGATGGAATAGTACACAACGACGAGCATTAAACTCAACTTGCATTTTCGAACAAAATAGAATAGGCGGGACTGGATTTACCTTCCCACCTAAAACAACAAATCCAATAAAGTAGACAAAAAATAAGAAGCGACATTTTTTTCCAAGACATGGTACACCAGACAAGAGAAGAGAGAGGGGAGAAGAGAGCAAGCCCAGAAAGGCGGGAGGGGCAGGCGAGGTGGTGACGTCTGTGGACTTTGTGACTGGAGGAGGTGGGGCCGAGAGTCCCAGGAGACTACCTGGCTGCAGTTCACCATGTCAGGTGCCAAAGAGAAAAATGCTGAGAGAGAGGGAAGCCGGGAGGTCTTCGGGGGGAGGAGGAGGGCGCGGTTCCCTTGGAGTGCTCCTGCATCTGGGCAATGCAAGACAAGAGGACGCAGGAAAGAACCGTCCGACAGCCTAGCGAGTGACGCTGCAAAGAGGAAGCAAAGATGCCCCATCCCCCCCCAACCTCCCTAATGCTGCCTCTTCACCTGCATCTTCTCCCAAAGCCGACCGCTACTCTCCATGACTACGGTTTGGTCATTCGAATCAGACAGCGGGTAACCTTTTCAGATTAGCTTTCTTTTCTCATCCAACATAACGCTCCCGGGATGCATCCAACTTGTTTATCAATATCATTCCTTTTTACGGAGGGGCACGTATTCCACCCTAAGGATGTGTCCTTTCACCCTCTGAAAGACAGTTGGGCTACTTCCGGTTCCCGACGACCCATGCAGTAACCGAGACACAGGGTGGTTCGGAGACATGTCCAAGCTCACTCAGTTTGTAGGAGGAAGACTCAAGATTTACACGTAAGGACCCCAACTCCAGATCCGGTGTTCTTAACCACTACACGGCGCTGCTCTGTGGTAACCATAATCATAATCGTATCCATGCTCCCGTGAACTGAGCCTCTACGGACCTGTGTGAAGCGCCGCACGTTAATCGCCTTTGATTTCGACAGCGTTCCTGTACGAGGGAGGGTCTGCCATGACCCTTCATTTTCAGATGGAGAACCGAGGTTTAAGGAGATTGAGTAATTTGCTGAGGACCAGAATGTCGTTCGGGGGTTACGGGCAAGACCCAGGGCCAAGGCTACTGCCCTCTCCAGAGGGGAGGCGGGCGGAGGCTAACGCTGGCCACGCAGTCTTGCCCGCAGGCACGGAGGCGGCTAACCCTGGCTCCGTGATGAGATGGAGACACACCCCGGCTGGTGAGAACTGGGGCCGCGATCCTTCTAGAACAGCACACACCACTGGGACGTAGCCAGAGCCAACTCATGCCTGTAGGTGGCACGTGAGAAGGCAACGGTTTCTGTGTTCGTTCTGTGTTTGCTTCTCAGGGTTTTGGGGCCACTTCATTAGCACTGTCATTTAAATCTCCTGTTATTCCATGAGATCTTTGAGCCTGGAAATGTCTAATAAACATCTAGGACGTGGAGGGATATGTATTTTGACCAGATGATGGAAGTACTTGCCCTAAGCACTAAGCGTCTTTGCTTCAAGCAACAGAAATCATCTCTGGCTATTCTGAGCAATAAGAAAGGTGATTGGAAGAACATCAGGTGGCTCTGAGAATACAGAGGAAGACTGGAGAACAGGCCACAGAAGAGGAGGCTCTGGGGACCCAGGTGGAAGAAAACACTCCCCGAATTTCTCTAGTCGGTTGTTGCAAGAGGAAGTTCCAAACCTTTCCAACCTCCTGTGTTGATCAGATCTGCTCCCAGTTACTTACAAGTGGAAGTGTATTCACATTCTCTTTCCGGGAGCTATTTAAAGCCTTACCCTAGTTTCCATTTATAGTTCGAAAATGTCTACTTTTCCCAGACTGAAGGCATCTTTTTTTATTCCCTCCTAATGTGAACAGGTGGGAACTGGTTTTCTAGGCAGGGGGACTTCTACATTTAAAATCCTGCCAGATAGGGCACCTCCCCAGGTGCTGGCATTGAATGACAAGTGACAATGTTCGTTCCCTGGGAGAAGGGAAAAGCAAAGTCCCTGCAGAACGGAAGCGAACACGGGCTCTTGCCCCCAGTGATAACCTTGGCCGAGGCCCTCCTTCCTTGTCTCCCAGGAAGATGATCACTCTGTCCTGTTTCACAAGTTCAAATCCATTTTCCTCCCCAGTGTCGGGAGTGTGGATGCAGCCATTGTTCACGCAGAGGTCGAGGTGTGCTGCTGGTCTGGGCTCTGATACAGGACCTGGGTGATGAACAACACCGCCTGCAAACAGAGAAAGAATACCCTAGCCCAAGCCACATCAAAAGGGAAATGTTCATGACAAAAGCCAAAGCCTGAGTCCTTCTGTTTTTAAGCCCATTTCTCCTCCAGCCCCAGGTAGTGAAAGCCTATCCCTGCCTCAAAAACTTCGAGGCTGCCTCTTGGTAGAACACCTGTCCTGACAGCTCTCAGCCCACTGCTTTCCTCTGCATTCAAGTCACGGATCTTGCTCTTTTTACCAAGGAGAAAAGGTGATTTTTCCAGAAGACTCGTGTTTCCACCTGCCTCTCAGCCGCAGGCAAGTATAACCCAAAGGAGCCAGCACTCCGTCCCATGAGCTCTATGTTGTTGCTTTCTCTCCCGCCAATATGTCCATGTTTGCTTGAAGAATGTTGTTGGGAACTTCTAGAAAGGGGGAGGAAAAAGTTAGACAATGATCAATTCTGCGTCTGCTCGTTGAAGTGTGCCCTCCCCATCATTCACTCCGGCAAAAAGTGAGGCTGCGTGAAAAGACCTGGGTTGGCAGAGTAGCTGACATTAATTATGCTCTTCATGTATTTCAAGGCCCTAAGTCCCCCAGGAGTGCCTTTGTATGAACTCTTCACAGTCGCTCTCCACATGAATGGAGTGGTGGTTCCTACCTTGCAAATAAGAAAAGTCTTCTTTAATGTCTTTCACCAACATTTTGCAGTTCTCAGCGTACACGTTTTTCACCTCCTTGTTTAAACTTCTTCCTACGAATTTTATTCTTTGTGGATGCTCCTGTAAAACGTATTCTTTCCTTAATTTTCTTTTTGGACAGTCTGTTGTTAGTATGTAGACGTGGAACTGATGTTTTTATACGCTCATTTTGTGTCCTGCAACTTGACTAAAACTGAATTTGTTTGTTCATTCCGACAGGTTAGTGTGTGTGTGTGCGTGCGTGTGTGTGTGTGTGTGTGTGTGTGTGTGTGTAGTCTACATGTAAGATCATGTCATCTGCAAACAGAGGCATTTTACTTCTTCCTTTCTGATTTGTGGATCTTTGGTTTCTTTTTCTCAACTAATTGCTCTGTTTGGGGCGTCCAGTACCATGTCAAATAGAAGTGGTGAGAGTGGGCACCCTTGCCTGGATCTGGATCTTACGGGAAAAGCTTTAAGTTTTCACCATGGAATGTGATGTCAGTTGTCGGCTTTTCACAGACAGCCTCTATCATGTCAAAGTAAATTCCTTCTATACCTATTTTGTTGAGAGTTTTTAATCATAAAGTAGTGCCAAAATTTGTCAAATATTTTTTCTGTGTCTTCTGAGATGATCGTGTGATTTTTATTAATATGGTATATTACATGAACTGATTTGCATATGTTGATACTTCTTTGCATTTCAGGCATAAATCCCACTTGGCCATTCATGGTGAATTGTCCTTTTAATATGCTGCCGAATGTGGTCTGCTAGTATTTTGTTGAGGATTTTTGCGTTTATGTTCATCAGGGATATTGGCCTGCGTTTTTCTTTTCTTGTAGTATTTTTGTCAGGGTAATACTGGCCTCATAGAAAGAGTCTGGAAGTATTACCTCTTCTTCCATTTTTTGAAACCCAAATGCAAAAACAAACCTCTTGGTTTTTTCTCTTTCTATCATGCCCTGCCATTCCTGAAGCAATGAACTTGTAATGCTTCTAGCAGTTTCCGACATGGGAAGAAGAATCCCAGCACAACATTTAATACACGAGCTCTTATGTCAAAAATATTCTTCCATCACATGTGCCAGATTTTTAGGGATAGATTATGTTCACAGGTGGTACACGGGTGTATACCAGGGAAGCTGGTGTAGCAGGCTGAGATCTGATTGTCTGGTTTTTTTTTTTTTTTTTTTCTGTGTTCTTGGTATTTTGACACCCTTCCATGACACAGTTCACAGAGAGTGCGATTGTTTGCCTGAGACACTGTTTATTTACAAGCCCGTTGCTTTTGCTGTGTGCGGTCACCTGCACACGTCCATCCACACCATGGCCGCCGCGGCGACAAGTCCTGCGGCGGCCATCAGCACGTCTCATCAGCCCCCCTTCCTGCAACACTTCTGGCTCTCAGGTCCCTCCTCATTTCCCCTCGGTAGTTTACCTTTATTTCCCCAACTCCCGATGCCAGAGAGCCCCAAGGTTTAACCTTGGACCTCCTCTCCTTCCACATCCCCGCTGAGTCGTGCGGCTTTAAATATACCGTCTGTATGAGGACGCCTCTCAGTGTGCATCTCCAGCTTGAGCCTGTCCTCCGACTCTAGAGCAATATATCCACATTTCTACTTGACATCTTCCACTGGATATTGGATTTCTATTGGAAGCTGAACGCATACAAAATCAATCCTCATCTCACCAGGGCGTCCGCCACACTTTTCATTATCTCATTCAATGGCGCCATCATTCATGCAGTTGCTTAGGCCCAAATCTTTGGCATTGTCCTTGACTCTTCTCTTGTTCTTATAACTCACGATTTTAGTAAATCAGTAAATCCCATCAGCTCTACCTTTAAATAACCGGAAACTGATCACCCCATCAGTGATGCCTGGTCCAGACCACCACCACGTCTCTTGCCTGAATTAAATAACAGCTTCCTGGCTGATCTCCCTATTTCCACAGCAGTGTGAGCACCACGAGGGCACAAACTGGGGGTTGTACACTTCCGTATCCCCAGTGTCTAGAAGAGATATAGATCAGGGGCCCTGAAAATATTTGATGAATGAATGAATCCTTTATGTAGCCTATCCCCTTAGTGTTCTTCCTTCCAAATATCAATAGGAATAAAGTTACTTATTTATTTTTTTTTTCAAAATTAAATCCCTGCCTAGAAGATTCAAGAACATGTGTGTGTTTTAGGACGAAGAGCGTCTGATATTTTGAGCTTCCATTTTTGGAAGGCTGCCGCAGAGTCAATTCTGGGGAAAGGGACATTCAAGTGGATAAATTATATGTTATAACTTCATTTATAGCCACACACAGAGGAGACGTAATTTAAGACACGCTCTAAAGAAAAGTTTCCAGTTGAAAATAAAATCTAGATCTTCCTAAGTTTTCCTGTTGTCCTAAGGAACAGCGCAGTGTGAGCCACCAAAAATACACTGTTCCCTTGAAAGCTGTTGTCATCATAAAACCCTGTTTAAGAACACAGGTGCCAGCTCATATTTTTAGCTCTTGGTTTCGGATGAGGGAAAGCAACAAGAGATTTATGTGCCTGTCAAACGAGGACAAGATAAAGCATATTCTCCCGATGCCTCATATGTTTTCCTCACATATATTTTTAGTTATGTATTTCGTTCTCGGCGATATCTCCTTCTCTTGATGTCTGTCTTTCTCCCTCTGTTTTGATTCATATTAATTACTAGAAGACAAAGATGTCACTGCTATGAGCAAGACATATAGAAATTTACAAGGGAAGGGGAACATAATTTTCTGTGGTGGGGACATTTCTTTCTCGTACAATCAATTCTCAGAATGTAGCCTATTTGTGACAGACATAGAGGTTATACTATGCAGGTGAAGTTACTGTGCACACACTTGGGCCTTTTGACACGTGGGCAGTTTTGAAAAACTGGGCTGTGTTATTTATTATCGACTATTGCCAGTGAGTCAGCAGCAGTCAGAGTTGATGGATATCTGGACTCCAAGTCACTCCGCAGCTAAATGTTTGATTTGCATTGTGCCCGAGCTTTCAAGAGCTGCAGAAGATTTTAGCACCTAGAGGATAAATCCAGCTATGGATTTATGTGTTTGTTGCTATGGTAATTTATATTGGCATTGGTTTAATAACCTCATCAAACTTGGGCATTTCGAAACAATGCAGCAACTCTGCATAATTTAACAACAAAACTGCTCAGAAGAACTTGAAAATCCATTTGAAACATTCCAGAAAAAAATTAAAAGCAGGCAGAAACAAATCATTTCGAGGTCGAGATGTGTAAATACTTAAACCATGAGAGTGGACAGTCCCTGAAAATGATTTTGTGAATGGAAGCATTACTTCTGATAAGTGATGCAAAACTATGGTTATTTGTTAAAGAAATACCTTTGAGTCAAGACAGATTCCCTCTCACCTTCAAGTTGGCAAAGGGGAACACATACTTACTGATTATTAGGGCGCATGGCAGGAAGAACTTTTTCGCAGGCTTCAGTGATATGTTTATAAAAATCACTGACCACAAGACTGTGGAACATTAGTTTTTGGCATAGATACTGATATTTAAAGATTTGATTACTACAGACTGAATCTGTGCCAGGGGGCTAAATTGGAAATGGTGTTAGTCCCGATCACATGATTAAATTATTTGTATTCCTATATATTCTTGATTTAAATGTATTTTGTTAGAAAAACAACATCAGTGTTTTCCCCTTGTGTGTCATTTTTAACTGGAATGAACAGCATAGTTCATATTTGTCATTATTCTGACTATATCCTAATGCTGTCGGTCAAAGGGAAGTATGTTTATATAATCAAAGAAAGCCTTGGTCAACTTTGGGTTGAAATGAATTTCAGATTTGGGAGAGATGCCAGCCCTGTATCATGCTGTGAACATGTTCCTCAAATTGCATGTTACCATCCAGGCCTATATAATAGGTCATCGGGGAGCTCCTTCATGCAAGTATCATATTTTGTTTTCAGAGTTGAGCCTAAAAGATGCTTTTGTAATGAATGCATAGATAAAAGCTTTCATACTAATATTTCCACTCTACCACACATTAAACCCTGCCTTGTGTTTGAGTGCATTGTGTGAGCATTTTTATCCTTTTAGATCCTGAACACCTGTAAAAATAGCTGTTGCTCGCCTCTTGCCTCCCAGTAACCTAGCCTGACTCTTCATTGCGCATAGTAGGCTCTCCGTCAACACTTTTGAAATCATGTTTTGGGATTCTAAGCCTCTTGGGGTTTCAAGAAGTAATTACATGGGGCATAATTTCTTTTAAAAACGTACTTAATGTTGTTATTAGATATGAATTGAATGCCTTTTCTTCAGGAGATGTTGTGAATAAACATGATAGGAGAACATGTCTTAAAATCTTGAACATGTGGGAACTTCCATGCTCATCCAATTATTTAAATTTCTGGAGTGTGAGAGAGGCATGTTAGGTATCAACTCAATAAATCCTTTGTTGTACCATCTGTATTAAGAATAAGCACAAATGAGGGACACATTTCTAAGAGTTACTGGCTAGCCCCTTCCCTGATACTCACGATGAAGGATGAACAGGGTATGGGGTTTTCTGGTTGGGTCTTCAAGTAACTGAAACCCCATGGGCTTGTTTTAAGCTTAACTAGCCCTGCATAACATGTGTGTTATGTGTTCATCAAGGGTCCTGTGACCCGCCCTGCATGGTTAGAAGTGTTGAGGGCATGGCACTGTGTGTTTGTACTGCACTGTTTTTGATTATTCCCTTTGCCTTTTGCCTCGAGGCCTCCAGAGAGTCTCCTGCCTCATGATTGTGGGGCATGTGCAGGTGCAGTGAGGCTGGCCTGATGTTAAGATGAGCAGATCAAGGTGAGGGCTTAGGTCAGGGCTGGGCCCATCAGAATCTCTTCCTGGGAATCTAGACTTTGGGTGAACATTTTATTAATATGCTCAGTCTCTGTTGGACAATTGCAAGGGATAGAGTGGTGAAGTCAGGCTGGAGGTGGCCAAGGCATACGTGATGGGGTCAGAGAAAGCTCATTTGCACAGAGAGAAAAGAATGAAGAGGATAGTGAGACGGAAGCAGGGGAAGAAAGAGATCAGGGGCCCCCAGAAACAAGGATGGAGAGAAGACCTGTTTTATTTATTGGAAATTGTCACTTTCTAAATCCAGGCTCTTGTGAGGTCCTGTTGCACTTTAATTTTTATGATGTGTGATACACTCTTTCATCTTTCTAATGAGCCCCCTAGTTACCTCAGCAAGCCAAAGCAGGTTCTGTTCCTTTTTTTTTTTTTTTTTTTTTTTTTGAGACAGAGTCTCGCTTTGTTGCCCAGGCTAGAGTGAGTGCCGTGGCGTCAGCCTAGCTCACAGCAACCTCAAACTCCTGGGCTCGAGTGATCCTTCTGCCTCAGCCTCCCGGGTAGCTGGGACTACAGGCATGTGCCACCATGCTCGGCTAATTTTTTATATATATATCAGTTGGCCAATTAATTTCTTTCTATTTATAGTAGAGACGGGGTCTCACTCTTGCTCAGGCTGGTTTTGAACTCCTGACCTTGAGCAATCCGCCCGCCTCGGCCTCCCAAGAGCTAGGATTACAGGCGTGAGCCACAGCGCCCGGCCAGGTTCTGTTCCTTGAAATAAAAAAACCAAAAACAAACAAATAAACAAAAAAAAAAAAACACAGGCCAAGTGAAATAAATTTCTAAGATAAACCTCTGCAGCCTGTCTCTTTCCTCCTCAATGGGCCTCATATGAACTCTGGTACCCTCTCATGGATTCTTTCTGCAAGAGAAAAATCTCAAGCTGTCTGCCTGTCTGATTTTGAAAGCTGGTGCTCTGGGATCCCGGTTTTAGACATCCTCTATCTAGAGGAACTGAATGCTTTCTGTTTGGTTGCTTGCTAATGGCAGGGCATATTCAACAGATACACAGATGGCCACCCACTTATGATGGTTGAACTTGTGATTTTTCAAATTTACAATGGTTAAAAAATATGATATGTATTCAGTAGAAACCATACTTTGAGTACTCATACAACCATTCTATTTTTCACTGTCAGTATTCAATACATTTCATGAGATATTCAACACTTCATTATAACATGGGCTTTGTGCTAGATGACGTTGTCCAACTGTAGGCTAATATAAGTAGTCTGAGCACATGTAAAGTAGGCTAGGCTATGCCATGATGTTCTGCAGGTGAGGTATCTTGAATGAATTTTCTACTTTAATGGGATTATTGGGACGTAGCCCCATGGTAAGTCAAGGAGCATCTGTACTCAACTGATCACCAGGCGACCCATCTTCTAGCACACTCATGAATGAGACACATATGTGCTTACTTATTGGAAAGCAGGGGACATACTGATTAGAACACAAGAGTCTGCTTCATGATTGGGGTTAACCATATTAGCATCATAACATATAATAAAATATCCCTGTGGTTTTATCCATATTTAACGTTCTTTTAATAACATGTTTTGTTATTTTATAAACATGGCTGTATAGAATTTTTCGCTAAGAGTATGGATGCTGGAACTGCCCGGGTTTGATTTCCAGATCTGCCATTTAGTAATTGTGACCTGGGCAAGGCAAGTCGCTTATTTAACCCATGTCTCAGTTTCCCAATCTGCAAAACAGGAGAATAACATCTACCCACATGGTTTTGTTGTTGTTGATTTTATTTTACATTTAAGTGAGTTATTATATCTGAAGCATACCAAACACTGCATGCCCCGTAGTCAGCATTTCAATAGCGTCAACTCTCATTGTTGTCAGGTTAAAGGAAAGTCACACAGCTAGTAAATGGCAGGTTCAGATAAACAATTCAACCACAATAATCCTTTGCACTTTTTATTGCACTGTAGAAATATCCAAGAACTCTCATATTCATTAATTCCTTGCAGGCTCCAACAGAGTTTGGCTATGGGATTAAGCTCCATATTACAGTTGAGAATATGGAAATTCAAAGAAATAAAAAGATTGCTTAAGCGTATACAGATAGTAAACATCGAAGATCTTTAAGTTCTGGTTTTCAGTCTCCTAGTGCAATGTCGATTCTTCCTAACCATATGTGTGTATTAGAAGGACGTCAACTTTGTTTCTTAATAAAAGTTTATAAAAGGAGGGGGGGTACTCTTTTATTTGAGCATTCCAGCTAACTTTAACTGAAATTCTCAGAAAAGGATGTGTTCTGTTGAACTGAGAATCGATTTGACAGAAAAGGCCTCCGTTTTCAGTCCTTAATGAAGTGAAGTTTATATTAGATGAGTCGATTTCTTTCCGGTGAGGGAGAACGACCAGGCGACAAGCTCCACGCGGCCGCCATGTTCTCCTCCAGCACTCGCGATGGGACCAGGACGATCTCGCGCAGGCGCAGAGCAGAAGCCAAGGTGGCGGCGCGGCTTCGGGGTTGGGAGTTCAGTGTAGCTCAACCCGTGCGCAGGCGCGGAGTCGAGGCCTTGGCGGCCGCTGGGGGACTACATAAGCGCCGGGGCGGGGCCCAGACAGATCCCACGCGCAGGCGCAGAAGTGGCGGCCGCGGTTCAGGGGCGGGGAAAGTTGCGGGACCGGGGAGAAGCTGGGGTGGATCTTTAACCATTTTTAAAAAGTTTCTTTGAACATCCTGACAGGTGTTGACTTTGGGAAACATGACGTTTGTGGGAACAAAGAATTCCCTCGCCACAGGTTTCCACGGTAGCAAGGCCGCTGAAGGAGAAATTGCAAATAACTGGGCAAAATTGCCTTTTCTTTATTTTTCTGTTATTTTCAAGTAACTCATGATTAAATCTCAGTTTAGCCTCCCTTTGCCCCCCCCCCCCCGCCTTTTGTTAACATTTAAGGGAACGGGAAGCCTAAGATGACAAGTTTTCTGAAGTATCAGATGTGCTCTGAGCAAAAGCAGGGGAGGGAAATCTCCTTATTTTTAACAGAGAATTAAGCCTCTTACTTTATTAGTACTTGCCCTTTCATGTACAGAAGACAGTGAGCTGGAAGAATTTCTCATGTTGCAAATTCATCTTAAATTGTCCTTGGCACTTTAATGACTTGAATGCAGACACCTGACGTAGAGTTTCCCCCACTCCTAGGTGTTGAGAATGTTGTCCACAGACCGCCAGGATGGCTAAGCCGTGGACAGGAGAGCTCTGCTGGTGCTAGGGGTGTGCAAGCCGGGAAGAGAAGGACTCCGGCATCGGCTGAAGGTGCTCTCTCTTTGAAGAGCAGGAGGGACAGGTTGGTTTTATGCCCCACAGGGTCCGTAAGACACAAGGGTCCTAGATACCCCACACACGTCATGGGGAAAAGCTGTACATACATGTGAGGGGAGCCGAGTACATGCTCTGGGTAAACGTGTGTGTGACATACATCCCATAATCAGTTTGGCATGGGTTTTTAGCATTAAAATGTGGTGGAATTTGGCTCTTTACGTCAAAAAGTGAGCTGTAGGACACAAAGACAGTTTGTGCACATCCTCTACAAGCTAGCTAGCGCTAGTCTGTGGTCTGCAGTAGCTTAGCAGCGAAGAGTGTTTGTAAGGCAGGTTTCCCTGTCCAGTCAGGGTTGCAGAGGTCTGGGTTGCAAATCAGAGTTCATAGCTCCTATTGTTAGGGAGTTTGGCCTGAGCAGTTTGGAAATTTGCCCTGCCAGCCAGGCCCTGAACCTTCCACCCATAGGTAAGTTGGTTTCCTTAATCTTTGGGTCTGTCGTAGTTGATAAAGCGGAGTCTATTTTGGTCTCTCGGATCACAGGGAAAACAGTTTCACATTTAAAAGTTTGTCGTTTGACTTGTAGCAGATATTTTTCAAGCACCAGCTGTTTTCCTGCAGCTGAAGATAAAGTGGTAAAAGAGACAGAGCGGAAGCTTCGTGGTGCGCACATTCTGGAGTGGTCCTGTCCGGTGGGAGCCACACGTGTAAGTTCCATGTTTAAGAAGTTAAAAGAAACAGGTGAAATTAATTTAATAATATATTTCATTTAGCTCATCTGAAATATTTTCATTTCAACACATAAAATTATTAATGATCTATTTCAAGTTTTTTCACTTCCGTACTCAACCTTGGAAATCTGGTGTGTGTATTTTATACACACAGCACCTCCAGTTTGGTCTAAATTCACTTCATGTGCTCAGTAGCCACGTTGGGCTGATGGTGATCGAGAGGAGGAGGACGTGGGTAGAAAGAAGCAAAGTGACGGACCAAATAGAGGGAAGGAGGCCGAGAGCACGTTTCAGCGGCTGCCCCGAGTGGGAAAGGTGGAGAGGAGAAGAGATGCTGAGTAAGTATTGTAAGGTTCATCCTTTCACATAAACTCTCTCCCTCACACACAAACTACCTTGTTTTTTAAGGCTTTGCTGAGTGTAACAGTGTCTCTTTGGGACTCTGCCTTAAGGCTGGCTTAAAGTTGACACGGTGGCTTGCCCTGTGTTGACTGTGTAAATGGCAAGATGTTGGAATGGTTGCTTTACTCAGAAGAAGCTAAGGTACAGAATGGGCCTCGTGAACACCTGGAAATGCCAACGACCAATCAGTGAGCGCATACCTGGTGCCAGGCCCTGCTCAATGCTTGCCTTTAGTTCCTGTCCTCAAGAAGTAACTAATTTTAAGTAAGTACTACTGGAAGCCCCTTTTATAGATGAGGGCACAGCAGGTTATGTTACTGGCCTGAATTTCACAGGTGGTAACTGAGGAAACCAGGGCTTGCTTCTAGACCCTGTAGCCTTTCTACCTCACTGCCCTGTGAGGCCTGGGAGAGTTGGCACAAATCTCTCCAGCTCAGGGGGAGGCTGCAGAGCCCCAGATGGGAGACACCATGAGCTTGTGCCAGGACTGAAGTGGGTGGTGCTGCGGTCAGCCCTCCTGGGCTCTGGCTCTCAGTCCCTCTGTGTCTGGCAGCCACTAACAGTTCAGAACTCCTGTGGCTGCAGTCTGTGACGGAGAGAGGAGTCAGCAGGATTGCCAGGATGATCTTATTCACTCTGGTGACTCAGGCCTTAGGGCTGTGAACACTGTCGTCCACCATCGGGGATAAACCCGAGGCCTGGGGTGATGCTGTGGTCTGAACATTTGTGTCCCCTGAACACTCAGATGTTGATATCCTGGCCCCCCTTTTCCCTGTGATAGGAGGTGGGGCCTTTGGGAGGTGATAGGTCATGAGGACAGAGCACTAGTGGATGGGATTAGTGTCCTTATAACGGAGGCCTGAAAGACCCCCTCACCCCCTTTGCCATGTGAGGACACAGTGAGGAGACCACCCTCTGTGAACCAGGAAGCAGGCGCTCACCAGACACCAAATCTTCTAGAGCCTCGATCTTGGACTTCCCAGCCTCCAGAACTGTGAGAACTAAATTTCTACTGTGTGGGGATTATTTGTTTTATGTTGTTATAACAGCCTGAGTGGACTGAGACAGGTGGCCATTGGCGTGGATGTCCAGATGGGGCCTTAAGTAACTTCAGCTCCCTGGTAGGAGGGAGGAGAGTTAAGTCACCGACTTCTGCCATAGCAAGACCTGGGCGGGATTCCAGCCTGTGCCACCTATAAGCTTTGTGACATCGGGCAATGGCTTTATTTCTCTGAGTCTTAATTTCCTGGTCTGCACAATGAAGGTAGTAAAAATTCCTGCTACAGAAGGCTGTTGTAAACATTAAATGAGATAAATGAGACTGCTGGCTGGAGGGACTGCAGAGCACATGAGTGAGTCACTGTGCCATGTCCATCATATTTCTTACGGGGGCAGCGGGGTGGATTATGTTTCTGAAATCGTTGCATGCGTTCTGCTGCAGCTACCTCAGTGCATTATAATACTTTCTTTATGACTTTCATGCTCATTATATATATTTGATACATGATGAGGAATATATGTTAAATATTTAAGTTATGAAATATAAGAAAATGAGTGTGGGGCTTTTGCCTGCCTTCCCTTCACTCTGGGTCCCAGGCTGAGGGATGAACCGTCCCTGGCACAGGGTGGTATAGAGGCGGAGTGGCAGAGAGGACTTGAGGGTGCCGCTGTCTCCAAGCACTCTCTCCAACAAGTGATGTGAGGCTTCTGCTCCCATTTCACAGGCCAAAGGAAGTCACATGGCTGCATCGACCTTCAGGTGGTTGGTGTCTCAGCTTGGGCCTCTGTAACAAAGTACCACATGCTGGGTGGTTCACACAGCAGATATTTATTTCTTATAGTTCTGGAGGTTGAGAAGTCCAAGATCAAGGTGCGGGCTGATGCAGTCCCAGGTGCAGTCCTGCCTCCTGGCTCGCAGATGGCTGCCTTTGCACTCTGTCCTCACGTGGTGGAGAGGCAGAGTGAGAGGGCAAGCAAGCTGCCTGGTGTCTCTTCTTATAAGGGCACTAATCCCATCATGGGCGTCCCACCTTCATGACCTCATCTAAATCTGATTGCCTCCATAAAATCCCTATCTCCAAACACCATCACACTGGGATTAGGCTCTCATCGTATGCATTTTGGTGAACACAAACATTCAGTCTGTAATAGTGGACTTATGCCCAAAAGGGAAAACGAAATATGTGTGAAAAACCTTGAAGACTATCACACTTGTATGAAACAACTCTACTAGGGGTGGACTGCTGCTTCCCAGAGAAGGCTCTCTCTGTGTCTCGGTAGGCGGGGGTGTTATTGATGACTGATGGCCACCATGGAGGAGCTGCAATGAGTAACTGTGTGGGGAGAGCCGGGGGGGGGGGCACATTTCTACAGTTTATTCTCAGGGTCCTGGACCCTGCCACCTGTGTAGCTGCAGTTTGCACATATGATCACGCCAACCCTGTATTCAGTAGAAGACGCTGAAAATAGCCTCCCAAGTGGCGGTCCAGAAAGCCAGCAGCTGCGAGGGGCAGTTAGGCTGCCGTGGAGCTTGGGATGGAGAAAGGGATCCAGCCCCTCACATTGGAGAGTGATGGACACAGTTTGGGGACTGTCGCTGCGGAGCTTGAAATACTAATTAGGGAGAGCATCTGGCATCTGTGCGTTACAGAGACAAACCTTTGAGCCGCAGTTGATGAGGGAAGAAAGGAATCGCACCGTCAGCGGAACGGAGCCCTCGCTCATGAAGTGAGTGCAAATGCGATATTATCCCCTTTCATCGTCATCTCATGTCTTACTAATGAGTAATAAAAAATATTCTGATAAACGGGGCCTGGTGTTCTAAAATTGAATGGAAAGAAAAATAGATTGGGAATGTGATAATTTTGGCTGTGGCACCTTAGGAATAAGAGTTTGTCGTGTTGAACCCAAATCTTGAACATCCTATCCGGCCGCTTGAGTTTGAACCTGTCCCAAAACAGGTTCTAAACTGCAGCTGACGTGCGGATGGCTGATTTAAAGGGCCACTTGGATTCCTGCATTGTCAGCTATCACTGATTCAGGTAATTTTATTTGCTATTGAAGTAATGCTATGATTATAAAAGTATATATGTTTATCATAGAGAAATTTGAAACTAAAGAAAAATAAAAATAAGAAATGAAATGTAAAATCTACTCCCAAAAGAAAAACCCATGATTGATATTTTATTTACTCCCAGTGCTTATTTTAGCCATAAAATACAAATGCACATATGTTCGTAATAATGTTCATGAACTTTTAGAATTAGGCTTTATTGCACTTCATTTAAAAGTATTGGATTCTTCTGCTTTTCAAACTGGCTTCTTGTAAGCTTTCCCCTGTGTTATCAAGTATCTGTGGAAAACGCAAGATTTTTAAATGATCTCAAGATGATTAAGATGCAGCTTGTAATTCCTCCTTTTTTGGTATATTTTAATTATTGCTTTTTGGCATTCTTACCACTAATCTTAGAATTATTACACTCAGAATCTCATGAGTCTCCAGGTTGGGTAGAACCCCAGATGTGGCTTTGTGAGTTCTCTGTCCAGCACACCCTCAGCATAAGATCAGGCAGGGTTGGGCTCAAAAATTAGACAACGGCAGCAACAATAATAATAGTGACTAGTATTTCAGCCTGTTACATGTACAAGCTGTGTTCTGAATGCTTGACATGTGATATTTCATCTAATCACAAAGAACCCTGCGAACAGTAACTATTATTATCCACATTTTAAAAATAATTAATGTAAGGTACAGGGAGTGTTAAGTCATTGTCCATTGTTACACAGCTAACTAGGATCAAGAAAAAAAAGGAGTGTAAACCTAGCTAGCTTGACTGGTTTCAGAAGGAACCCTCCAACTCATAGTCCCTGGGCAGGGTGAGTGACTGTTAAGAAATGGTTAAAGTTTGAATAGCATGCCTATAGTGTTTCTTCAAGAGAACGCCCACACAGCCCAGTAGACGTGTTTTGTGTTCACTTCTATATGAAAGCTACATGGACACCTCTCCAAGCCCTACTGAGCACCATTGGGAGGACTTTGACTTTTCCACCATAACTCCGTGACAAATATGGAGAATAAATTAGCTTACATGGTTAAAAGCAACAGAGACTTCTCCCTGTCTTCTCACAGGGGCCTTCATGCATACATGTGTTCAAATATTGAGCACTCTCTGGTTGGTAGAAGAACAGCCCATGATGCCCTGGAGACCTCGTACATGTCTGCATCTTGCACATGGTCTCTGTGGGCAAAGCTGGAACCACAGTGAAGCTGAGTCTTGGCAGAATGACTCATCCTTCTGCTCAGAGACCCTCTTCCACTTTCGTCTCCATCTCCCCTGAGAAGCTTTTATGAGGGAGTTATTCATCATCTCCTGGTTTCTGATAAGGTACGAGGCTTTTTGTTCCCTGTCCCACCCAGGATAGATGACGTGATAAGACCATAAAACCCCTCAGCCACCATCGTGACCTGGCTCTTCAGCACTGCAGTTTTGGTGTTCATTTTGGTGTATGTGACAAGAACCATAGGGAACTGGAACCTTTGGCTAGTCTTTCACTATGTAAGAAATAAACTGTCTGCATGTAAGAGTGGTGTGTTATAGCTTTACTGCTCAAAGCAGCCTTGTCTTGTATGTGCTCAACACCATTTTCTTCGCAGGTGCAGAAGCAACCCACTGAATGAAGCAGACATGTGTGTGTGCATGTGCACACAATTATAAATTGCCATAAAATAAAGTAACTGGATTCCATGCAACTGAAAACTTAATCTGAAGCCTTAATCTGAATTATTTAGAATAAATGAGGAAAGAGACAGCACAGTTTTCCCTACTCTTCCTGAGTATTTACCATTTAAGCTACACCCATACCTGGAGTGTGGGAAACTGTAAAACTCTTCCTGTTAACACTGGTCACTCCCAGTACCCACTGCGGTTTGCAAACCAACTTTGCCGCTAGAGTACAGGGGGAGAAACAAGGCTCCCTGGAGTACTGAAGATCTTGAATCAGCAGTCAGGCTCCTCCGTGAGTGATAATTAAGATCTGAAAAAGTCTTCTTCATCTTATGGACTGAACTATGGAGCTGTTTGGGACAGAGTTTATCTTACACATGACACAGGATAGCAGAGGAACCAAAAGGGAGGTGAGGAAAGCCCAGATACACTAATGAGATACTAATTATTGGAGTAAAACATAAGACAAGGGGAGGTCAGGAAGGACCATCATTTAATTGACTTTCTTCTGGGAAATTCAGGAAGGAGTCAGAGACACCAACTTTCAGCTTTCAGTTGGAGCAGCCATTAAAGGCTCATTAGAAGCAAAGCTCCAGGAAACAGGCATAAAAACAAGCTATTAGAAGGGGGAATAAAGTCGATCTATTGCATGCTCTGAAACCATTCTCTCATGTATGTTTTCTTGCTTTACTCTGCTCAGAATAACTCACGCAATAGGGTAACATGAAGCCAAACAAGAAAACCTGGAAGACCAGAAAGAAGTGGAATCTCTACTGGGCAGAATTAAGAAAGTTTCTTTCCAAACTTTGAGACTGTTCTACTTGAGCAATTAGAGTGTATTGTGATAAGATCCAAAGCTTCTGAGAGTGTGTAACAGGGAATTTGTACTCACCTAATAGCTCATGGCCTCCCCTAAGTTTCCCAGATTTCCTTGCAGTTGTGTTGAGGTCATGTGACTACTTCTGGCCAATGAGCTGCAAATGCAAGTGCTGTGTGTCACTTCCATGTTGGAGTAGATAAGAGGTGTTGTGCCTTCTCCTTATGTTCCTCATCCTACTTCAGTGGTCTTTGAGGCTACATCTTCTGGATGGTGCAGCTGTAAGACACGAGAGAGCTGACCAACCCACATCCTGCTTACCTAAATTAAAAAAACAACATATTAAGCTTCTGAGATTTTTGGATTTGTCTCTGTTGTAAGATATCCTGATAAATACAGACCACCCCTTCTCAATACTTTCCCCCAGACTTCTTCCAGCCAGTGCAGGCATGACAACTTTCAGTTAGAAGCATTCTGTGACAGAATTTCTGGGCTGCTGGAGCCAGAAGAAGCTGTGGACATAAAAGGACTGTAAGTTTCTAGACTCTAAAAAGTCTTTGCACCTTCTGAGTGGCATTACTCGCACTCGCAGCTTCAAGAGGAAATGCAGTCCTAAGGTTAGTGGTGATGAATTATGTTGACATGGGAAAGGAAGATTTCATTAATCATAGGATAAATTTTCAAATGGTGACTGTACTGTGAATTGAACTGGAGCCAGAATTCTGATAGTCTATCTTAAATTAAGAATACCAAGTCTTTGGTGTTCTACTGCATAGAAATGTAGTAAATTAAAAAATATATATATTAGAACCAAAATAAATTTTAGAAACAGTCTGTTAAAATATTTCAATTTAGTTCACATATTGAATGTTGGCTACTAAGTTCCTGGCTTTTTGCTGTTTACTGGGAAGTCAGAGGTATTGGATTCAATCCCTCCTGTGTTCTGGGCTGGGCATCTGGGGCGGTCTTTCTCCTGGTGGCTTGCACGAGTGAGTGTGGGTTGCTGGAAGCTATGACAACAGCTACCTCAATATCTCTGTCTGATCCTTGGGGTTGCCTGAGGACAAAGCCTTCTAGAAGAATGAAGTGAGAGATGAAGAGGTAAATGATGATGCTTGAACAGGTGGACATATCACAACAGATAATGCAACACTGAGGAACATGTGTTACGCTGTGTGGTTGAGAAGCAGCCTTATTTAAGGAAAGGAGGAGACTTATTTAATGTCATATAATTGCCTGGACCAGAAATAGACATGCGGTATATTTCTTCCTTTTGATACCTTCCCTCCTATTTTTTTTTTAACCTTCATAGACTACCACCTTTCTTCTCTTTTATACCTTTATTGATCTACTTCTATAGAAAATCCAAATACTATTCTTCTCATTCAATGAAAACATAAAATTATAAAAATTATGAAGGGCAATAAATAATAGGTTGAAAGTGAAAAGACTTTCCTGATTATAGAAGGCAAGCTAGCCTGAGAAACTAATAACATGTCCCTTACCAGAGAGAACATTTTCAGAGTGGTTGAGTGAATTTTGAAAAGAAGGGCTGTGTACATCAGCAATTCAGTCCAGATTAGATTTGGTTTTCTAAATACAATTTTCAGCTTAGAATCATTATGAGCTGAGGCTTTCCCCTTTCTCAGTGAAATACTGACCACTGCCAATCTTTTGTAGATAATTTGTATGTTATAAAGGAGACTACAGCCAGATCCAAATGTATTTGTATACTCTGAAATCCACAACCCAGCACCTACATTGAGTTATTACTTGAGGAGGCATAGCACATGGAAAAAAACAAAAATAGCCAAGGAATAACAGGTGCTCCTGAGTTTAGGATGATGCAGAGAGCTTCCTCACAGACTCATGGGACAACAGAGAACCATGGATCTTACCTGTAAGGAGACTGATTCAATAGTCATATATTGTAATGTTGGAGACCTACCCTAGCCTTTGGAGTGAGAGTTTTGTGTTTGTCCTCATATTGCCAATTTCTGTCTTGGCAACCTTGGGCCTTTTCCTTGATATCTTGAACAGAAAGTACAGAGTTGTCCCCTATAGTCCCACAAAGGCACAGAATTCCCCACGGGAGTGGTAGGTGTGTTACAAGCGTTGAAACCATATTGACACATCATCATCCCCCAAAGTCCATAGTTTGCATTAGGATTCACTCCTCGTGTTGTACATTCTATGGGTTTTGCCAGTGTATAATGACATGTATCCACCATTATGGTATCATACAGAATATGATATGGTATGATATTATACATACAGTGTATGTATAGTGTACACTACTATAGTTTCACTGCCCTGAAAATCCTCAGTGCTAAACCTGTTCATTCCTCCCTACCCCAAGCCTCTGGAAATCACTGATCCTTTTACCAGTGTCTCCATAGTTACGCCATATAGTTGAAGTCATACGTATCAGTATCATCAAACCAGTGCAGGCATTTTCAGATTGGCTTTTTTTCACTTAGTGATGTGCATTCAAGTTTCCTCCACATCTTTTTATGGCTTGATAGCTGACTTCTTTTTATCACTGAATAAGATTCCATTGTCTGGATACAATATTGTGTATTTATCGATTCACCTACTGAAGGATGTTTGCTTTCAAGTTCTGGTAATTATGAATACAAAGCTTGTATAAATGTCTGTGTACAGGTTTTTTGTGGCCATAAGTTTTCAGCTCAGGTGGGTGAATACTGAGGAACATGGTTGCTGGATTGTATAGTGAGACTATGTTTATTTTTATAGGAAATTGTCAAACTGTCTTAAAGCAACGACACCATTTTTTTTTAGTCACCAGAAATGGATAAGAGTTTCTGTTGCTCCACATGCTCACCAGCGTTTGGTGTTGTTAGTGTTACGGATTTTGGCCATTCTAATTAGTGTATACTGATATGCCATTGATATTTCAATTTGAAATTTCCTATCGGCATATGATGTAGAACATATTTTCATATGCTTATTCTCTACTCATATATGTTCTTTGATGAAGTGTCTGTTCAGATGTTTTGCCCATTTTTTAATAATAGGGTTGTTCCTTTTCTTGTTGTTGAGCTCTTATATATTTTGGATAACAGTACTTTATTAGATATAGCCTTTGCAAATATTTTCTCTGAGCCTATGGCTTGTATTCTCATTTTATTGACAGTGCCCTTTTCAGAGCAGAGGTTTTTAATTTTAGTTAAGTCCAGCTTAGCGATTATTTCTTTCATAGATTATGCCTATGGTGTTGTATCTAAAAAATGATCACCATGCTCAAAGTAATCTAGATTTTTTCCCTATGTTATCTTCTAGGAGTTTCATATTTTACATTTAGGTTTATAATCCATCTTGAGTTAATTTTTATGAAAAATGTTAAGTCTGTGTATAGATTTTTCTTTTCATGTGGATGTCCTGTTGTTCCAGCACCATTTGTTGAAAAGACTTTCTTTCCCCCATCATATTGCCTTTGCTTTTTTGTCAAAGATTTGTTGACCATATTTATGTGAGTCTATATCTGTGCTCTGTAATCCACTCCAGTGATTGATTTGTCTGTTTTTTTGTTTGTTTGTTTGTTTGTTTGTTTGTTTCCCACTAGTGCCTTCCTGTTTTGATTACTGTAGCTTTATAGTAAGTCCGGAAGTTAGATCATACCAGTCCTCTGACTTTGATCTCCTTTATGTTATATTGTCTATTCTGGAACTTCTGCCTCTCTATAAAAACTTTAGAATTAGTTTGTTAATGTTTTCAAAATAACTTATTGGGAGTTTTATTTGGACTGGGTTAAATCTAGAGGTCAAATTGAAAATAACCAACATCTTGACAATATGGAATCTTTCTTCCATGAAAATGAGATAGCTCTCCATTTATTCAGTTACTTGGTTGCTTTTATCAGAGTTTTATAGTTTTCTTCCTCTAAATCTCATACACACTTTGTTAGATTTATAGCTAAGTATTTCATTTTGGTGGTTGCAAATGTAAATGGGATTGTGTTTTTAATTCAAATTCCACTTTCCATTGCTGGTATATGGGAAAGTGATTGACTTTTATGTATTAACATTGTATTCAGAAATTGTTGAATGGTAAAAACCTTTCCTTGGTTACACAGCTAAGGTGTGGTGGTGGTAGAATCGGAATCCAGATTAGTCTGATATCCAGGTCCTCTAAACCATTATCAATCTCTGTCTGGACTTCACCCACCTATCCCCAATTCCTGACCCCTGTTTAACAAGCTGTGCACTATGAAGGCTCAGCAAAGCCCCCGCTCACTCCAAAGAGCTTTCCCAGCTGCTTTTCACCCCACCCCAAAGAAGGGAGAGGGAACACCATTATTTATTTATATTTTTCTCATTCTAAACTCTTAGTTCCTTTAAGGAAGAATCTAGCTAATTTATCCCTATAATCCCAGAGTTTAGTACAAGGCTTGACCCAAAGGTAGCAGCGAGTAGATGTTGTTTTGAATAAATCACTATATGTTAACGTCTGTTCCAAGGTGGGTGGGAAAGCTCTGGAAGAAGTTAGGCACTCAGCATTAAAATGCCACCCTCAGGAAGCCTGCCGGGCCTGCATGTTCACAGAGACATCAGGGATTTTGTGATTTCATCCAAGGAAACCCCAAGCATGGGATTTTTCCTCTCCTTACATTGTGGCTTTAGAAAATTGGGATGGAACTCATGCACATAATTTAAGAGTAATGTAAGTAGTGAATCAATACCAAGAACAGAGCCATGTTTTCACTGATATAGATAAGCGTATCAAAGTATTTTCATACAAAAACTATTTCATCTGAATTCATTTATTAACTAAACAGGTGGCTGAACAGAGACAATGGTTATTGTCAAAAAACCCAAAAACCAGTGGATATTAAATACCCTTTGATTTACTTTTTCTTCTTCACTTGAAATAATATCAATTGCAAAATCTAATTAAAAATTCCTCTATTTCTTCCATGAAATCAAAAAAAATTAAATTCAGACTATAACATGGACATATAACCTAAAAGTAAGATTGGGAACACAATTATTTGCTTAAAAAAAAGCATCATTTGCCTTCCATTCTGATTGCTAAATGAGAATGCATTTCAAAGCCTTAGGGACGTGAAACAAGCTTTCTGAAGATTGTTAGAATTTCCAATTTCAGAGGATGTTTTCTCAAACATCGATTATGAAGGAATGAAAGCTTCAGCCTCCCTAACTACCATAAAATGAGTTTTTTTCCCCCCAAAAATACATGAAGAACGCATCAGAGCAGCACTTCAGGTTCCTCCCAGAAAAGCCAGGCAAGAGTTCCTGCTAATGCAAAGATACAGGCAGGTGAGGGAGACAGAGGAGCTGATGGGAACATCGGCAGGGGGTGCCTCTCCAGGGCTGTGCCCACCTTTCTGCCATCAGAGCTCTCCGCACAAACCCCCAATGGGTCTAATGCTGAAAAAGCTCGCAGTAGGACACTAGAACAAAGTCTGCCTTTAAATATGGGAATTATTCCTAAAATGTCTTTGTTGACAGCTGGTAAGGCACAAAATAAACACAGGCCTATTTGCAAGTAAGCAAGAATTAGCATAATCGGCAGCTGCAGCCTTACCCACGGACACAGAACTATAAAGAACCTCATTCCTTCTGAAACAAAGTTAGGAAAGGGACCTGCCTGGAATGTTGAGTTACCACCTGCCAATGTCCAGCAAACCAGAGCGAGAAAGAGCCGTTTGCTACTGGCCTAAGCATTCTCCAAAGCTTTCTAATTAAAATAGAAACTCATCTTAGGATAATATTCTGACACTATAAGGAATAAAAATAAGCTTCCTTTGCAGATAAGGATTTTTAAAAATAGAAGATTGCCTTTGTTCTCCACCATCCAGAATGTAAGAGATAATTTTCAGAGTCATCTATGAAGAGGGTTTATTAAAAATATCCCAGAGGATATCAAAAGACAAGAGCAAACAAGCAGGAATCTGAGAAAGTAATGATTTTATATTTTGCTCTGGGTGGATGCCAGCCAATGTACCCACTGAGACTATGTTTTCCAAACCTGGGGGAAGTCAGTCTTGGTAACTTTCCGTAATTAGAAATGGAACATCATTGCAATGCAACCATCAGATGTTCTGCACAGCCCTGACTCCTACTTTCTGGTGCTTGAGTGAAATTATTTGCACACTCAAGACAAATATGTACTCTCCTTTGGGCAGGGGTGGGAACAATTCCTAAGAAAATAGCTTTATATTGATCCAAGTCTGTGATAGCAAATGGCATACAGAGGGCAGACAGACCTGTGATCAATCAGTCTCCGTCTCTGTCTCTCTCTTTCTCCCCCCTCCCACAAAAGCACCATTTCCCAGTGTGCAAATGGGCGCATACCTTTTGGCTGCACATTTCTGAGTTTTGAAGCTTATCATTAAGTCGCTTTATTCAGGACACACCTTTGTGAAATCCAGTTTTGTTATATCAAATTTCATTAAAATGAAAGGGCTTCCTGAATACCCTTTCTCTCTCTCTCTCTCTCTCTCTCTCTCTCTGCTCATTTCTGCTAAAACCGCTCTCTGATTTCCCTGGCTGTGTTTCACAGGCCACGACTTGCTTCAGCGTCCCTTTGTGCACCTCACAAAGCGCCCAGCGCTGCTGGGATCACAGTGGCAGAGGCAGGTCCCTTCCTCCTGCTGCACAATGGGCGGCTGCGCGGCCATTCTCCCCAGCACCGCAGAGGCAGCTTGCCCTGTAGATCCCGGCCCGCTTCAGTAACCGAATGTAGGTCAATTTTAAAAATAAACACAAGTGAGTGGCCCCAATCCCGGGAAGTGCCGGGTGTCTAGCCCAGCCCTGGTATAGCTGCAGAGTAAGAAGTGACATAGAAGACAGGTGGCAGTGTTACTTAATGGCTTTGTTTCCATTTTTTTTTCCACACTTTTCAGATGCAAGAGAAAAAGAATATGAACTCAAACTTGTTTTAGTTTTTTTTTTTTAAAGGGCAAATTTATCTGCCCAGGGCTGTTTTAAGTCCAGGGCTTCAGGCTTGACGAGTTCTTGGGGCTCAAATAATGTAAACAAGGCTTCACTGCCATAGTGTGCCTTTATTTTTGTCTTGTTGCAAAATAACACATCATCACATGGAAGATTTGGAAAATAGGGGTAAGTGCAAAAGAGGAAATCTGTCAGTTATTGCAATATTCAGAGGAAACCAGGGTTATAATTTTGGCACTTTTAAAGTTTTTTGTTCTTCGCAAAAATGCATTTGGGCTCTGGTAGCCAGAATTCTAAGCCAGCCTCCATGGATCCAACTCAGAATCAACTCCCTGGTATGTACGGTTTTCTCCAGTGTGGGTGGAACCTATGGAAATGTTACGCTCCATGGCAAAGGTGAAGGAGTGTCACAGGTCTAACTAAGATCTCTAATAAGTTGGCTTTGAGTTAATCAAATGGAAGAATATCCATGGTGGGCCCCACCTAATCAGGTGAGCCTTTCAGAAGGGGACTTAAGCCTTTCCTGTGCTCAGAGACCAGAAAAAGCAGAGAGACGCTTTCCTGCTGGACTTGAAGAAGCAAGACACTGTGAGTTCTACAGCTGCGAGGAAAGGACTTCTGCCAACATCCACACGAGCTTGGAAAAGGACCCGGGATCTCAAATGAGACTCCAGTCCGAGCTGGCAATCTGTCGTCTTCTGAGACCCTGAGCAGAGGGCCCAGTGAAGCTATGCCTGGACTCCTGACTTACCGTGAGATAATAAACTTGTGTGGTTTCAGGCCACTAAGTTTGTGATAATTTGTTATGCAGCGTAGAAAAACTATTACAGAGACATACAAATAAAAAGATTAGGTGCATGGTATGTAACTTGTAACGATTTTGTTGCATGCTTTAATGAGTGACTAGTGCTCCACTGTATGGATGCACTGTGGTTCATTTCGCGCCAGTGCCATGAGTCTAACACCCAGTGCTTACAGGATTCAGACGGGCAAGTTTATGAGAACACTGGGTGTGAAGCCATAGGAGTGATGTGTATTCCGGACAACTGGAAAATGCATGGCCAGGTTGAAGCGGGAAGTTATTACTAAGCTTCAACTAAATGGTTTTTTAAATTAATTAATTGGTTAATTAATTATTTCACCCTGGAATAGAGTATTCCAGATCTTCTTCATACTTTAAAGAGAAGCCAGCATTCTGGAATTTTATCAGGGAAATCATTTTTGTAAATATTGGCAACTAATTCAAATTTTATTTAACTCACTGAGTGGGACAAATGAAAATCATTAGCTTTTGATATTTAAGTCCTAGTTTTCTACTTTGCAAGTTATTATGGTATCAATTCTGTATTGTTAGACACAGATCATCCCCAACATTCATTACTATAAATAATGTATATGTGAACATATTTGAACTAAATTGTTGCTGACAGTCTGTGATTAATTCCACAAGGTAAACATCAAGATATAAAAAAGATGGGTTAAGGTATATGTAGTATTGAAGGTTCTTAATGCCTACTACAAACCCAAAAATAGTCTGTAAAACTTCCTCAGCAGCAAAAACAATTTTCTGTCTCTTGATACTTATTTCAGTTTTAGAAATTATCTTTTCTTACAGATGCATTTTAAATTTCATTCATCTAATTGATATCTTGTCATGTAACTTACAAGCATTTATAATTGGTGAATGAATCATCTTTCCATGTTCTTTTTTCTTTTCAGAGTGCCTTACATATTAGGAAATTAACATAGAGTTTACATTGTATATCGTATCAAAGCTGTAAAAAATTTTATCTTGACATAGATTAATATTTAACTATATGGACATAATATTTATTAGAATGACATTCTCCTAATCAGATATTCCAAAATCTGGAACATGAAATCCTTAGAAGCAAGAGTATTGGGTGAGGGTGGGGCTGTACTTCCAAGATCAGATTCTCACTCAGGTACAAGTGTAGGTCTTGCTGATTTAAACAAGGTAATAGACCACATTTCAATGGCCACATTTCAAGAGAAAACAAGAGTACAAGCATAAAAAAGCAAACAATTAGGAAAAATTAAGTTCAGCCTTCCTTTCTGCTTAGGGTTTAGTGAACAGTAAAGAACATCACTTCTGTTCTAATGACAAGAGAAACCCAGGTCATCTGCAAAATTATTGATTTTCTTGAGCCCGTCAGAGAGCTAAGGTTTCGAGCCCACCCAATAAACAATTCCAGAGAAGGGCCAGACCTTCCAGAAAGAGCCAGGACACCCAGACTGTTTTACCTCTGCCACAGTATGGGCAAAGAGGCAGCCACCACACCGTGAGTAAGAGGAAATCAGGCACAATTTTAATGAGCTATTAGGGACCACCTGTGAGCGCACATGCAGTCTGGCATAGCTGGGCCCCAGACACAAGGAGAGTTCAACACGTGTGCAGACTCTTCCTGGACCTTGTTCAGGAGAAAGATGGGAGGTAGGGCAGCTCTTATCTGAGAGAGACCCTGGGCAGCTTCGGCATGCAGATGTGGATCTGTGGCTTCTGCAGGAAGGAACCCAAAGCCTCACCTGCCTTCCAGATTTTTTTTTTCTTCTCCTACTGAACAAAAGCCTTACATGTTGCTGTGGGAGAGAAAGCAAATCCTCTAGCCTACGGGACACTGGCCTACTGCTTCTGCAGAAGGAACAGAAGCAAACAAAACCTCCCCGCGTTTTCAAGAGGGAGAACAATCTCTTTCAATTACCGGGGCACAGACTAAGACCCATCACTGCTGGTAGAAGCACAGAAACAAAAATTCTCCGCCTCTGGGCAAAGGATGGGAAACCACATGGGCAGAAGGGTCCGTGGACCCAATGCAGAATTTGGCTGTCAAAGGAGGAGAAAGGAGCTCTGAAACCCCACACCGAGTCTCAGGTACACAGACCCTGCCTAGGACTGAGGTTGAGGCAAGAGGACAGAGAGACCTCCCTGTCTCTACAGCATGGCAACTGTAAAGCGACAATTTGTGCATAAAGATTTTTTTGAAAAAATGATGTACTGAGTACAATGGAATAGTGCATTGGGATGGTACAATGGGATAGTACTCAGCAATAGCAAGAAACAAACTAATTACAAATGTAGCAACATCCATGAATCTCAGTATCATTTTTTCTAACTGAAGGAAGCCAGACACAAAGTAATTATTATTCTCTAACTCCATTTGTTTTTGTTTTCATGAGATGGAAAACAAATTTATTGTGTCACGACGGGTATTAGTGGCAGCCTAAAGCCAGGAGCAGATGGAGGGATGGATTGCAAAGGTATATGAGGAATTTGTGAGGGGAGTGATAAAGTTGTTCTCTATCTTAACAGTGGGAAGGGGTTCCTGGGCATATGCAAATGTCAAAGCTCATAGAAGCTTGCACTTTGAATGAATGCGGAATTGTACACTTTGAATGAATGCAGTTTATGTGGGTTTTTCCCCCCCATACATACATTATACCTTATTTGAATTGCCAAAAAGTCAGGTTGACTTGGAAGGGAAGATGCCTGTTCTAAAACTGGACCAGGAAGGGAATCAAAGGCACAGGCAGATGGTTCTACTGATGCGTGAAATCGTACTTGGTTCAGACCCCATCTCCGTCACTTTCTCCAAGTGTGACCATGGGCGCCTCCCTTCAGTCTCTGCCTTTTCCGTGGCTGCACAGCGGGACTCTGCAGAAGAACTGGTGCGTGGAGTTGACATGAGTGGGCTGGTCATTAATTCATTGAGTCAGTATTCCCGGAGCTGAGGCTGCGTTTCACGCGCAAGATTAATTCCTGGAGATACAGTGGTGAATGAGATGGATTGTCCCTGCTTGCATACAGCTTGAATTCCAGTGGAGAGACCAAGGCAGCAAGCCAATGCATAGCAAGAAAATGCCAGTTTGTTGTGTGGGCCGTGAAGAATTTAAACTAGAGCGATTTTATTAGCTATAACTGAGGTGCCACTTCAGATTGGCGTTTAGGGAATGCCTTTCTGAAAATGCCTTTTGACCAGAGAGCTGAGCAGCAGAGGGAAACCAGCGGCACGAAGACCAGAAGGGGAGATTTCCAGGCGGGGGAGGAAGTTCCTGCAAAGGCCGGTAGCTGGGGTGCAGTGAGAAGGGGGGAGAGGGAGAAGATCAGACACGGAAGGCAGGCAGGGTCCCATCACATGTGTGTGCTAAGCGTGTGGTATGCTCAATGGCACAAGTTTGCTTTTATTATTGTTCTGGAAATCCCTCACCAAGAATCAGGGGCCACATGATTCTAAGCCTTAGGGAGAAGTCGGAGCCATCACAGCCACTGTTAGCTTCCCATGTTGTCATAGAATCTCTCGGCCAAACTCTTATCTCACTGGCTGAAATGAGGACTTGGGTCAGACACATCACTGTCCTCTGAGGGAGTTGCCAGGGCCAGGTAAGGGAGATTCACTGATGCCCAGAGGACACAGCTGCCCACCGGGGGACACTGAATCAGGGGACAGGCATGGGAAGATAGATGTTTCCTGACACCGGTGTCTCTCTCTCTGAGTATATGTATGCTTGTGAGGTCTGAGCACAAATGTTATCAATTTGCTACACTGAAAGCCTGGAGTGGTTTGGTGGCTAAATTTCCTAGGACACATGGATAGCCTACCTGTAAATCTATGAACCCAGCACAGAAATATATCTGAGCAATGAAGAGATTTCCATGGGCATAGATTGAGCACCTAGATCAAGCTGTACCTGAAGGCACTGTTCTGAATTTTTACTTACAGGAACCAATAAATTCCATCTGTTTAAGCCGATACACTGGGTTTTAGCCATTTGCATTCTTTCATGCTTCAAACAGTTAGCAGGCACTGCTTTGTACCAGATGCGGTGCTCGGGGCTAGGCCTTGTTTTTTTTGGAGCTTGCCACCTGGGGGATGAAGGCACTGACAGCAATCCTCTGGATGCTCTGAGGTTTGGGGAAGCCTCCAGCTTTTGGTCTGAGCAGTAGCAGATTGTTCTTGAAATCATCCATAACCTGCCTGCCAGTATCTTTTCTTTTCCTTCCCTCCCTCCCTCCCTCCCTCCCTCCCTCCCTCCCTCCCTCTTTCTTTCTTTCTTTCTTTCTTTCTTTCTTTCTTTCTTTCTTTCTTTCTTTCTTTCTTTCTTTCTTCCTTCCTTCCTTCCTTCCTTCCTTCCTTTCCTTTCCTTTCCTTTCCTTTCCTTTCCTTTCCTTTCCTTTCCTTTCCTTTCCTTTCCTTTCCTTTCCTTTCCTTTCCTTTCCTTCTTTCTTTCTCTTTCCGACTCTTTCTCTCCTCTCCTCCCTTTCTTTCTCCCTGTTTTTCTCTCTCAATCTTTCTCTTTCTCTCTTTCTTAAAAAAAAAACAAAGATGAAAGAAGAGAGGAGGTGACGTTAAATTCCTAATATGTAAAATATGGACAGGGCTCTCGTCATAAAATGTTACTTTTCTCTGCCCTTCCACAAATAAAAAGAAGACTTTTCGAGAAAGGAGGTGATTTCTGGGAAATCTGAGCAGAAGAGACAGGACCCAGATGAGGTTTTGTTACTCGGGGACTCGCCTCTGCCTGCCCCGACTCTGCCCTCCGAACCTGGTCTCCCTGGGCGTCCCCGGGGGAACCTGGCATCTGCCCAGGGCCGAGTCTGGGCCGCAGGGCCACCTGGGCCAGTAGGTGAAAGCTCAGCTGAGAAGCCTCCTCTCGCCAATTAGGGTCTGCCACACACACCCCCTTTGCCCATGTCGTTGAGCTTCTCCCAGTGGACGTCACTGCCGGCCGGTGTTCTCAAGCTTTTTCTCCATAGGAGATAATCTGGCATCGATAAAAAGTAAGCGGCTCATTTTAATTGCAATTTACTCGAGCACTTTGGCCAGCTTTGGTCGTCTGGAGGTACTTAGGGGGCCAGGCAGGCTCTGTTTTCACGCTCTGCAGAAAATGCCTCCTCCTTCTCTAAGTGGCGAAGTCCTTCCTCACTCAGTTTTCTTCGGTGGTTTGTTACATGATCCCGATATATTTCAGATGGTATTTTGAATTTCTGCTGAAGCTCTTGAATTTTCTGATTGTACATTTTCCTGACTGCGAAGACGCCTGCTCAATTTGGAAATTTTAATTTGAACTCAGATCGCTTCAATTATTTGCTTTTCTTCGGGTGTCTTGTGGTGCATGTCCCATCTTGCTCCTTCCGGGGGGGTATTTAAAGAAGCAGTTAACTTAGCAGCACATTTCGGGTTTTGCAAAATGGCTTGTGCCTGACTGTCCAGGTGGTTTTCTGCTTTCCGATTCATTTTACGTCCAATTCCCAGTCACTACCAACCACGCGTCCCTGTGGAGGGACAGCACACACATATGCTGTTTTCTGCAAGTGTCCCTCAGAAAACTGAGTGAACTCACCCTTCCTGTCTAGGACTTGGTCCACGTCTGTGTTAGAAACTCCAAGAATGGTTTTTATATTCATTCGTGTCCTTCATTTTTTTCCTTTCTTTCTTCAGTGTCTAGTGAAAGCAGCTTCAGACTTTTCCTGAACATCAGCGTTTTCATTTGCACTAGCTGCTGGCTTCATTAAGCTGTTCTTCACTCTTCTAGAATGGATGGTAGGTACTTTGGCTCAAGCGCCAGGTATTTGAGGGCCTTTGATTTGTCTTTAGTGACCATATCATTCTTCATAAGAATCCAAACCATGGTTTTAATGAAAGCTAAGGGCCCTCTTTCTAGTTCTCCTTTGCGAAGGTCTGTTATCTTCAGTTAAAGAGACAGACGTGGCCAGACGTTCCATGCTTGTTGCTAAACCTATGGTGAATAGGAGCCCAAACCATGCTCCAAATGAAAGACAAGGACCCTCACTCTAGGTAGTCTTTAAAGTGGCCAGTTTTGTCTTCAAGTAAAGAGGTAGACCTGCTCAGATTTTTAATCCTTGCTGCTAAACTTAAAGTTGGTAACATGCTCAGAGAACTGTCTTCCTTGGAAAGTGACACACAGTCTCCATAGACTTCGGTAATCAGGCTAAGCTTGTCACGGGTTTTATAATAGTCTTTCACTCAAGCAGAAAACCTCTGACTACCTCTTTTCCTGTCCCTTAATAAATAGGTGGCCGTTTTACTATAAAAGCAATCACTCACTACCCTTCTCAAAGACACTCAGAACAGCCCGGGCTCGCTTCGTTTGTGGTCCTCAGACAGCAGCATCGCCAAAGCCTACCTAGTTTCTCCAGGTGACATGGAGGTGATGCGGTGTTGTGGTCAGCACTGAAGGACACGCGGCAGGCCGGCCTCTTCTTGCTGGTCAGTCTCCTGCCGGGCCACTCGGAGCCCGTGGCAGAGTCCTGCTCGGAACCAAACAAGCAATGCCCATCAGAGGGGCGGGGCAGGGGACGCCCGATTGGATAAAATAGTGCTACCCGACCTTCTGTGGTCAAGACGAACATGGATAACGATAACATTTGCATAAGGGCTAGGGGAGAAATGGATGAGGACCCTTGAAGTCAGAGGTGACCAGTCCAGCAGCTCTGGCTGACCCAGGTCCCACCTGAAAAACAAAGAGGGTCAAAGCCAGTCCCCACCTGTGGCCCCTTCTCTGCACTTGAGTGTGCCAGGTGCCAGGTGCTTTGCACTAGAGGGCACAGGTGCCCACGGCACGCGCTACTGTTTCTTCTTTTCCGCATTTAGATTCTTTCCCCACCACCAAACCCTTGGTGTTTGGCTTCTTTTACTCAGTGGTCTGTTCTGTTTTGTTGCAGTATCCCATAGCATGAATGCAACAGGTCTCTTTAAGACATCCGCTTGATGGACATAAGGGTCGTTTCCATTCTTTCTTGATATCATGAAAAACATAATGACACTCATGTGCCGTTGTGAGGAACTATGTTACCGTTTATTTTTGGTCAATGCCGAAGAATGCCTTTGCCTGCCGTGTTTCCCCGAAGATAAGACAGGGTCTTGTATTTATTTTTCCTCAAGAAGACACCCTAGGGCTTCTTTTCAGGGGATGTGTTATTTTCCCCTTAAAGCCTCAGCTTGCAGCACGCACAGGGTGGCTGGGACCTGACGGGGGAGCTGACCTTGTTGGTGGGGCTGCCCGCACCTTTCCGGTCACCTCTGGGACAGCAGCTGTCACGATGGGGCAGATGAGAAGGGCTGCTCGTCTTCTTTTCTTTCCCGCTCCGCGACGACATGCATGGGTTGTGCAGATGCGCTGCGTAGCCACACCCATCGCTAGGGCTTATTTTCGGGGTGGGCTTCTATTGCACAAATGCTTAGAAATCCGGGTAGGGCTTATTTTCTGGGAAACACGGTATTACAGGTCAATGTATAGGAAGGTGGTTAATTTTATGTGTCAACTTTACTGGGCTGCAGAGTGTTCAGACATCTGGTCAAACATTATTTTGGGTGTACTTGTGTCGAGGACGCTTCTGGATGAGATTAGCATTTGAATCTTTAGGCTGAGTCAATACGACGATAGTCCTCCCTGGTGTGGGCCTCACCCAGCCGATCGGACAAAAGTGCCCACAGGAGGTCCTCTGCCTGTTTGCGTTGGGACATTGGTCTTTGCTCAGCCTTCAGACTCAGGTGGCAACATGGGCTCTTCCTGTGTATTGAGCCCGTCGACTTTTGGGCTGGAGTCTCTTTTCTTTTTCTCTTTTCTTTTCTTTTTCTTTTTCTTTTTTTTCTTGTTTTTTTTTTTTTTTTTTTTTTTTTGAGACAGAGTCTCACTCTCTTGCCCAGGCTAGAGTGAGTGCCGTGGCATCAGCCTAGCTCACAGCAACCTCAAACTCCTGGGCTCAAGCGATCCTCCTGCCTCAGCCTCCCGAGTAGCTGGGACTACAGGCATGCACCACCATGCCTGGCTAATTTTTTCTATGTATAATTTTAGTTGGTCAATTAATTTCTTTCTATTTTTTTTTTTAGTAGAGATGGGGATCTCGCTCTTGCTCAGGCTGGTCTCAAACTCCTGACCTTGAGCGATCCGCCTGCCTCGGTCTCCCAGAGTGGTAGGATTACAGGCGTGAGCCACCGCGCCCGGCCCTGGGCTGGAGTTTCTAACATCAGCTGTTCTGGTTCTTGGTCTTCAGTGTCGGGATGGAGCTATACATTCGCTTTTTAGGGTCTCTAGTTTACTGACTACAGATTTTGGGATTCTTCAGTCTCCATAATCGCATTAGCAAATTCCTCATAATACATCTCTCTGTTTTCTCTCTTGCTCTATCTCATATACATGTATTATATATAAAAATATATGAGATATATAATATATATGCTGTTGATTCTATTGGTTCTATTTCCTGGAGAACCCTAACTAATACCAGGGTCATTCCTGTGCCAATAAGAGGTTGTGAAATTTTGGATACACATCTGTCTATATGTACATCAACATACCTATACCTATATTAATTATGGATAGGTATGTGTGTGTATCTATTATAGATATAAATATGCAAATAGTTATCTCTATATATCTAGACCTGTCTCTCTGTGTGTGTGTCTCTCTATATTGAAAGAAGACGCTGAGAATCCACCTATAAAGCCCCTTCTGAGAAAGTGATACAGTATCTCGGGAAGTGAGTGGTGACAGTTTGGGTGGGTCATTGCTGTAGTGGGCCTTCCCTTCTATCAACAGCACATTGCATTTGCATCTCCTCACCCTCATTCCACCGTGCTTGCAGTGGGTGGTGTTTCACCTCTGCCTCCAGCTGCCGCGATTTGTTCAACGTAAACACTCAGCCTTCTTGGCCCGACAGTGTAATCCAGCTCCCAGGACTGTTTGATGACTTGCCTGAGTCCCTGAATCCACACAGAGTCATCTTAGACGTCAATCCACGACAGTTATGCTATTTTCATATTTTATTTATATATGATTACACTGAACCACTTTTGGCTGAATCCAGTTTGAGTGAGGTTTTCTGATATTTGCAAAAAGCAGAGCCATCAGCATGGAGGTTCTGGAAGAAGCCACAGCCATCCTGTCCTAATTTGCAGGCAGGGTCATCAAAACAGGCAGGTCACTGGGCAGGTGAACCCGTGCCACTGGAAGTCCTTGGATGATCAGCAGGCTGTACAGCAGCCCTGGCGGGAAGCCCCGGTTTGGGCAGCTCTGATATCCAGCAGGGACCAGCAGAGCATGGAGAGTCTTCTCCCAGATGGAGCAGTCTGAAGAAGCGGCTGGGCCTGGCCATGTGGTCTGTTCAACACGGAGCATACACAGCCACACAGAGAGGCAGCTACAGGCAGCTGAACCCTACTGCAGTGGAATCGCCAAGCATGGGTGATGCATTGCGGAGGAAAATCTCCCCTTCTAGGACCACCTTGAACCTTGGATCTTTTTCTCTCTCTCAGGCTGTTGAGTTCCAGGACATTTCTCCTGGCCAGCCCCTGCCCAGTGAGTTCAACACCAACCAGTGAGGAGATCCAGAGAAATCTACCCACCCTCTTGAGTACAGATGGGTACATACCCAGGAATGAGTAAATGTCTAGTAAATCTTGGGCCTAACTATTTACTCCTTCAAGGAAGGGTGAACAGAACATACACACACACACACACACACACACACACACACACACACGTAGGCACATGCGCACACGCATGAGGCACATGCACACGCATGTGCACACAGCATGTAGCTTATAAAAAATTAGTTTAATAAAATGGGAAGAATGCAGCCTTGGGATGCAGAGGGAAGAGTTTCTGTTTAATACAGATTTACTGAAGGAGACAGACATAAATTTCAGGCAGCACCTGCTCTGGGTCCACAAGTAAGGCTGGTCCTGGTGGGCAGAAGGGAGGGAGAGTTATGACTCTTTCCACCGAAGCCGCTGTCCAGATCAGCTGTAAATATTGCCTTTGGCTGTCACCTGTCTTGAGAAACTAAAGAAATTAAGCACAGGAACCTGGGGAGGGTGCAAAAGTTAGACCCGGCATGCTGAGCGACCCTCCCGTGTTTGAGTAGAGCGGAAGCTGAAGACGGATGTGGTCGCTCGCGAGGACAGGCCTGCAAGGTCCCCTCCACGCCTGGGCGGGCCCCTCCCCCGACAGCAGGGGTGCTGCCTTGTGGCTCTCACACACGGCGTAAGCTCAGTTTCCCAAGTGCAGGTGGTGATGCCACGCGGCCGAAGAAGAAAGCAAGCCCTCAGATGCAGCCAGTTTGCTCGCGGAGGAGATTTGAGGCTACCCCGTGAGGAAGGGATAAGGATCTGGAGATAGCCCCAGCGTTGTCCCAGTGGTGGGGAAACTGGGTCAGTAAAGAACTCCATGGGCAGGTCTGAAATCTGGGAGGCAGTTTTTTCCTTCGTCATAGTTGTGTCTCTGATTCTAGAGAAGCAACAGAAAAAAAGAAAAAGGAAAAAAAAAACTTTTAGGGTCCTAAGTGGATTCTGTGTCTTAGCATCATGCCCTGCCATGCCATATCTATGGTTGTGAAGACAGACATGCTCACTAAGGACCCCATAAATATCTAGAATGGTGAAGTGGACATCCGAGTGAAGCCCCACCCAAAGCTCTCTGGCTACTGCGCTCCCTCTTAGAATTTTTCTAGTAAGATGATTTCTTCTGTCATCCTAGAGGCAAACTTTTAAATGAATCATACAATAAGGCTATATATATTATACGTGCAAGTAATCTATATTAAAATATATAAATACACATTCTATATTGTGTGTACTTATATTTTACAAAAAATAATGTACAAATAGCACTGTATATAGTGTTTTTATCCATGGTGTTATTTCTACATTGTTCAGTATATATTTGCACATGTCCCCAAAATAATGAAAAATAACATTATATATAACACACGCCTACATGTTACCCATGCAGTATGTAACGCAAATAATAAAGCGTTCCAGAAGTGAGCTTCTGATACCCACTTGGCTTCTTCCTCTTCTTCTTGCCAAGCATGCGCCCCCCCTGTTCATTAGTATCACCCCCTCCTTTTCTGCTCTCTGCAGCCACTGGTGCAGAGCACCCTAGTAATTAGTAACCTGTCTGCCACATTTTTCTATCCTTAGCAATGCAACCTCTTCCAACGGCTTTGAGGTCCAATTTTAATTTAGAAGCAAACTGCTCCCAGAGTACCGGAAGTCTAAAAGGGACCTCAGGCAGACTGTAATTACAGAGGGCCGGCGTTTGCTGTCTGATGAGTGTGTCACTGCCATGACTCCTGCAGATGGCACTTGGGGACCTCGTGGACACCACCTTTTTCCACCCCCTCCTCCCTGGCTTCTCCCCCGGGGACACCTGTTTATCACATACGATTCCTCATGTCTCTTTGGTTTGTCTGTTTATTTAAATGTCTGGGAGCAGAAAAGTCCCAACAAAGACATTTACGAACATAGACAAATACACACGTATCTGGTATTTATAGCACAAGAGACAGAATATATGAATTGTGTGCACATACGTGTGTACACATGTGTGTGTTTAAGTCCAAAGCCAATCCATTTAATACCATCTTGTAAGCTTCTAGAAGACCCAGACTTGCTTTGCTCTCCTACAGAACACCAGGCAGGTGGCGTTAGACTCAGCTGGACACAGTTGTTAAATTTAACAGGAAAGGAAGCACGACAGGGGCTTGGTCAAACAGAAATTAACTTCCGTTGTGTGCGTGTGGGAGAGAGAACGCTATCAGTTCTTCTCTGGGTATTTGACACAGCAAGTGAGTGTGGTCTTGGAGCAGACATTTTAACATTCATCACTTCAATGACCCTCTAGGTGGGGTGAGCAGGTGACCATTGCCGAGGGTGGGCTAGGCCTTCGGTGGCTCGCAGAAGCTGCCGTCCCTGTGCCTGCTGGCCTCTGGGGGGACCTCCTCCCTTTTAAGGTTCAACATTCTTATTTTATGTCTGATGGATTTCATGGTTCGTCATTGAGATCTGCTGATCAGAAATAACGTCAAGGGGCGTCTGGACAGGTTCAATGTAATCAGAAGGGTCTTTTAGAGAGAGGCAGAGGGACCACCCTCGGGAGCAGCAGGCGTGATGTCAGAGGCAAAGAGCCAGGGGTGGCTCAGGGGAGGGGACACAAGCCCAGGAAGCCCGTCGGCCTCCAGAGTCTGGCAAAGGCGGGGGACGGATTCTCCCCTAGGGCCTCCAGAAGGAATGTGACCCCGCTGACTCCTTGGTTTTAGACTTCTGACTCTGAGAACAGTAAGAATAAGTGTGTGCTGGTATAAACCACTATGTTTGTGGTGCTTTGTTAACAGGAGCAACGGGAAACCGATAGAGGAGATATCGCAGATGGGGCCCCCGGGAGACGGGCCCTGGGATGGAGTCCAGAGCAAGTATGCAGGGCTCAGTGCAGGGGTCTAGGCGTAGATTTTGTCCATTCTAGTCTCACTTGAAGTCTCTTTTGCAGATATGTTTATTAAGACTCCCCCCCGTCCCCGTCGCCCATGGAGGGAAGGAAAGATGCAGGAGTGGGCAGATGGAGAGATTGAGTGCGTCACAGTCCCAACTGCAGCCTTGGGGACCCTGTGAGGAGCTCTGGCACCTGGCTGCAACCTCACAGGTGACCCAAATGGGGCAGAGGCGGCCACATTTTTTATGGGGCAGAATAGATGAAGGAATGGGTAAAGTCTGCTCTGGGAAGGGCGTGTGCTCGGGGAAGGTGAGGCTGAGCCCTTTGCCGGCATCTCTCCCAGCATCTGCACTGGAGGGGGGTCTGGTGGCCCGTCACAGGATCCCCCACAGGAGGTCGAGCATAGACCCCCCCAGAGAACACATTTTTGTGAGGACCCCGGGTGATCGATGGCCACGCTTTGAAAGACTTGAGATTCACGCAAGAGACAGTATTCTGGTGGGGGCCCGTGTAATGAATTAGAACATAAAAAGGCTGTGAGCATATTTGTACCTGTGGTAGGGAAGGCTGGAGAACATCCCCCCAAAGATGTCCACATCTGTGTTTGCTAGGGCTCTCCAGTAACAGAGTGAATAGGATAAACACACACACACACACACACACACAAGAAAATGCTAGCCAGCCTAGGATTGCCACCTCACTATTAGGTAGGAAAATCCAGTGGTCCTGCCAAACATAAAATAGCCCTTTCAAGTTATTAATCAAAATCCCGTGGATGGAACATCAGCTCTGGGCTTCTTTGGCCTGGAATCTGCAGCAGAAAGGGCTTCTGCTCTCTTCCTGCCCCGCTCAGCCCCAGCCTGCCAGCCGGGCTTTGACCTTTGGGTTGGAACGGAGAGACGGGAGGGAGGGGTCAGCAAAGAGTGCAGGTGAACCGGTCGCCCGCTCACGCAGGTGCACTGTATATTCTGGCCCCCGGTGGAGGTTTATTCCTTTTCATGTGGGCCCCAGAAAGGTCCCATGTTTTAATGGGAAGAATTCCCTGCCACCTGCTGAATGAATTAATGAGACTTGCACAACCCCAGAGAGAATCATGTCCAGAGATAAATTCACCGGGGAAGGCGATTTGGGAGTAAGTAGAGACAAAAGGCCTGTATGGAGGGGTGCGTTCCAACATGTTTGACGTGCATGCGATGGTTCGAATGTTTGTGTCACCCCGACATTCGAGCGTCAAAATCCTAACACCCAGCGTGGTGGTCTGAGGGGGTGGGGCTCCAGGAGGCGATCAGGGCGTGAGGCTGGAGCCCTCATGGTGGGATCGGTGCCCTTATAAAAGGAACGCCAGAGAGCTCTCCCACCCCCCTCCCACCACGTGAGGACGCAGGGACAAGTGGGCAGCTGGCAACCAGGAAGAGGGTCCTCGCCAGGACCCAACCAGGAAACCTGATCTCAGACTTCCAGCTTCCAGAAGCGTGAGAAACAAATCTCTGCTGTTCACAAGCCACCCGGGCCATGACACCTTGTTCTAGCCACTCAGGATGACCAAGATAGTGAGATTCCTGAATATTCAGGGCTTACGTGCATGACAAACTTAATACGACCACAGCTTCTCAGGTTGGGACTACTCTGTGTGTTTATAGAATCACGTGAATTCTGATTCTTCTTTTACTGGCTGATATACAACGATGAAAAGTTCATTTAGATTTCAATTTCAAAGACGCTCCCTACTTGGGCAAGGAATGGTAGACAGCACCCGGGGGTTTTTCCAGAGCCCCGTGAGGAAGTTTCTGCCTAAGTCTCCACGGAAGTCTTATTATGTGGGTACGAGTTCATGGATTCTCAAATTAGCTTCTGGGATGTTCTTTCACACCTGAGGAGGTAAATTGGCTGGCCATGGAATTAATGCCCAGGGAACTGGAAATGTGTCCCGGAACCCTTCCTGTCTGATCTGAAATCCTCCTGCGTCGACCGTGTGTTTATATTTACTAGGGCTCAGTCACATCCGTCTCAGGAGGGCCCGCGGTGTGGCTTCTGCAGGGGTGGAGGCAGAGCCCTGGACACACACCGAACTCGAATTAAGACCTCGCATCTATCCTCTTCCAAAGCTTTCACGCTCACTCGTGTTTATCTCCCCTCATTCGTTCTCCGGGGAGCAAGGGAAGCGGTCTTTCAGAACGTGCTAGTAAATCATATGCCGCTTTGCTGGTACGCCCCTCCCCATGGAGGCTCGGGGGGAGATCTAAGCTCCTCACTGCCAACTGCAAGACCCCACAAGACCCTGCCGCCATGTCCCCCTCAGCTGTCTACACTGGCCTGCCCCTGCCCAGGACACCCTGAGCCACTGCGGACAGCGTCCTCCGAAAGAGCTCTGCAAAGAGGTGACATCTGAGCCGAGGGAGACCTGAGGCAGAGGGAGACCTGAGGCAGAGGGAGAGGGAGGAGAGGGAGGAGGCAGCAGAGTGCCGGGGCTGCACCCTCAAGCCCACCGCGTTACAAGATCGCTCTGTTTCCTGCTGAAAATAATATTGAGGACTTGTTTGCTCTCTGTCCCTCTCGCTAAAATGGATGTTCCCCACATGGAGCCACCTTGCCGGCGGCTATTGCATGACAGAGGAGCAGCCAGCGCGACTTGGCCTGGGTGCTCAGGCAGGTTCGTGGGGGGAATGAGGGCACTTCCTGTCACTCACCGGCCACTCACCCAAAGCCCACCTCTGTGCTCCCAGCCCCATGGGGTCCTCTCTGCCCAGAGCCGCCCTCTGTTCCATCTTTTGCATCGTCCTACAAGGCCAAGCTCATGCGTCAGTCCCAACACAGCCTCCTGTAATACCCCAAATTAGACTCCCCCAGTGTCCGGCTGGCACTCCGCTACCAGCGTTCGTGGAGCTGATCTGCCTGGATGTGAGTCCTGGCCCTGCCCTTTGTAACCCCCCACGGAGAGCTTAAAACTTGGCAGCATGGGCGGTGACATGAATCTTGCCCAGAAAGTGTGTGGGTCTCAGGGGGCACTGGTTACCTGCTCAGGTGGTGGGGCTGCTGGGCATTGCTCTGCGGGGAGGGTCCCACGTGTCCAGAGTATGTCGAGGCTAGGGAGGCTGCATGTCCCTGTCACCAGGTGTGGGCCAGGCTGAGGACAGCCAAGTCATTTATTATCCAAACAGGGACCCTGCGATGGTGAGTAAAGCAGTCGCTATTAACAGTTATGTCAAGACTGCCCCTGGCAAACGGGGGCATGTGGTCACCCTGGTCCTGCCCTGGCAGGATGGAGAACCAGCCCAGAGCCTTTGTGAGGACGTCCAGAGGGCCCCAGCGGGCGACAATGTCTCCCCAACAGTGAGAGTCCATGTAGGGCGGCCGGCAGGATGAATTGAAGCCGGGTGGGCGCTCAGGAGGGGCCAGCAGAGGCGAAATGTGCTCGGGGCAGGACGTGATCCCTTCAGTCTGGGCAGCTCTCATTAATTAATGCAGCAGCTGCAGAGACTTCCCCCCATTAAAGCAGGAGCCCCTTAGCCTGTGCCCCTGAGAGAGACAGAGAGAGAGAGAGCGATGTCTACAACCCTTCCACATTCTGATGTTTAAATGGTCTTGGGATTTCACGTTGCAATCCTTTGTTCCCGTTTCGTTATATGTGTTCTTCTAGGTGTAGGCTGTCACTCGCTTAAATGGCTCAAAAGCCGCTGGCAGGAAATACATAGTTCTGACGGATGCTCCGTGTCCAGCCCTGCAGCTAAAGGTGTGAGAGCCACAGAGTCCCGCTCTGCTCACGACTTGCTCCTGCCCTGCACCGCGGCTTGCTGGCAGATTTGCACGTACAAATGGATATTGAGAACAAGACAAAAATACCTAAAGCCGTCTCCTAAACTCGCCTCATAGCCATACCCCCTGGGGCGTCGGATGTTTCCAGATGAGGAGGTTAGGCGATTTCATTGGACGGGAAGCCTTGGATTAGGTGAGAACTCATGACTTAACAGTTTTTAAACACTTCAATGGGATGACTGAGAGTTCTCTGATTTTCAGTTTATGGAAGGGCCAGAATTTGATGCAGATTTCCAATCCCTGGAGTCTGGGTCTCGAGGATCTGTCACTAAGGAGGGAGGGGGTGGCTCATGCTGGCGCCTGATTCCAGCTGAATCCAGGGTCTCCCTCGCTCTTGTTCTGAAGTTCGATAAAAGCAATGCTATTTGTTCTTCGAAACAGACACACTAAAGCTGCAATAACTCTTGTTCCAGTGCGGTGCATTGCCGGTAGTGGATTTTGGTGTAATGCAGTTTGGTTTTGAGGCTCACAGTGATTAGGATTTGGAATTGGAATATCCATTCTCCAAATGTAGTATGTTAGTGTCCCCCGAGGTGACTTTGGATGCTTCCAGTCACACAGATAAACCATAAATTAGGAGGTTTGTTTACATTTTATAATTGGAAGGTGCAATAATTAACATGAGTTCTACTACCTTGTTTAATTCATCACCTGACTTCCTCATTTCCCCTTATTTATTTCACAGATGTTTGTAAATATCACTGAGTCAAGCTGCTGAGCCCTTCACACCGTATATATGTGGCTACTACTAATTGCGTAAATTACCTATTCTCTACATAGAGTGTGCACTGCTTTAAAATATCTTTTTTTATTTCTTAAGATAGAAAATTCAGAGATTTTTTTTTTCCAATTGAAAATTATGCGATTATTAGAGAGAATCACGGACAACACAATTTATTTCTCAGGGGCAAGTTTGAATACTCTCTGATTTCCCCCCACCCCTTTTCTCTCTCCTAAATTCAGAAGAAATATCGGTGTTTTTATTTCCATGTGTTCATTTATTTTTTTTGTCATCTCCAAACTGCGTTGAGACCATCAAGTTTAATTTCTCCTGTCTGGATTTTCTGGAAGAGCTTAGTCGATGCCACGCCGCTCACTGGTCTTTCCAGGCTTCTGGGATTGCCAATGTGGTGGCAGGTGGCGGGACCCAGAGGAGCCGGGGCGGGAGCTGAGGGCGAGGGCTGGGGAGCAGGGGAGCTGCAGGTGTCTGCCTTGCAGAGGACCTGAGGGCCGCTGACTCAGCTCAGACTCGCCACAGTGACTGCACAGGGCAAGGGTGTGTCACGATTCCAATCTCCAAAGTGGGAATCATGCTGCAAGACGGTAACTTCACTGCTCAACACCCCATTGCAGTTCCCTCGGTATAACTGCAAGCAAGCAGCTGCGACAGCATCGTCACTGAAAGACCGTTCCTCCACCCAGAGTGGAGAGGATTGCACTGTCCCCCTTACATTCTTTATGGACGCAAATAAAAACCATCAGGGAAACAGCTGCCCTCCATTAAACGTAAGCGTCCGGCACACATAAAACGAGCAAGGTGTCGCCGTGTGCTATGCCAGTAAAGGCAATCAAAAGTGGAAAGGAGGAAATAAGTGACCAGGCACGGGTGTCGCCACGGGAACAGATTCACAAAGCACAGAAGGGAGTGGGCCCTTCTCAAGTGAGAAGCACCGTGCAGAGCAGCAGCCCTGGGACAGGTCACGGGCCGCGGAGCCCAGAGCAGCCGCTCCACCTTGGGGTGGAAAACTGCCAGTCTCAGCAGCGCAGCTCCACAACTTACTGTTAAGGACAGGGACTGTTAGGGTGCGCTCTTCTGGGAATAAACCACTTACCCACCTTGTCTTCTCTTCCATAAACCAAAAGGAATACGGCAGGGGTTTGCTGTATCGGAGTCTAGGGCGCCCTGCTCAGATCTTGAGCAAGACAAGAGTCAAAGATGCATTTTTTTTGTCTTACTTGGATACGATCACATTCTAAAACTAGCAAAATGCACGTGTCTCCGCGGGTGTTTGTTCACTGCAGTTTGGCTTTTAGGTACCACGATGGCTAAGGGAGTCCTATCATCTTTGGATATTCTTGGACTGTTCCTTCCCAGTGTGCTTCACCTAACACTGGCTTTCTCGCTTTGAGGCATATTCACCAACCCTCAACCGGGACTCCTGCTCCGTTTCCCCCTGCACCGAGGGTACAATATTGCTCGATTTATGCTGCCTTGTTTGGACCAATTCGCTACGTTATTTATTTCACAGAAGCTCCTGAATACTTTTCACTAAAATTGATACATCCTTTATCCCATATGCATATAAGCCATGATATTTGATGGCTTATTGATGTTCTTTCTAAACTGGGTCTTCATAGTTTTTCAATGTGCATATTTTTTCTAAAGTAAGAAGATTCACATATATGCATGTACATACATACATACATGTATACACACAGACATACATGTATATGTATACTTTTTCTAATTGAAAAATTTAATTTAAAAAGTGTGATTTTTTTTTCAAGAAAGACCCAAGGCAATCCAGCTTATTTTGTTTCTTGGGGATAAGTTTGAATAATCTCTGATTCCTAAACTTGTCCTCTTCTATTTACTAAACATGGAAAAAGATGAATATTTTTATCTAAACTGTGCTGTGACAGTCTGATTTAGTATTTTCTGCCTGGATTCTAGAGGACTCTAGCGGGATGAGATGCTGCCAATGTGTCTTTCAGGTTTCTGTGATCATACATCTGCAAAAAGATCTCAGGTCTTTGAAGAGCAGGCCAGGGTGGGAGCCCAGCGAGAATGGATTTGGGAGTGCAGGGGCTGCAGCTGTGATTCTACATGACCAAGTAATTTCCAAAGGACTCCTCTCTTCCAGGTTGTCCTGAAATTCGCTGAAAGAGTCTCCAGGGTCGAGGTAAGAAAATTATGTTTTGTTTTTTTTTTTTTTTTTGGTTGAATTTAATCCTTCTTCTAGACCTTGGATATCCTTTCCACTATAATAACAGCACACCTTCATACAGCACTCCCTGTGTTCCAGGAACTGTGTACTCAGGAGTTATTTGACCTTCACAACAACCCGTGAGATGGATACTGAGGTTAGCAGTGATCTCTCGGGAGTTGGGAGTCACTGGGGCACAGAGAGGTTAAGTAACTTTTGCAGGTTCTCACAGCACATAAGGGGTAGAGTCAGCTTGGAGACCAAGGCTTGCTCTGCTGACGCCCCCACCCTGATACTGCCACTGGAGCTATTGCTACTTCCATATCTGCCCGTTGCAGGTGGCAGCCCCCCTGCCATTGTGCTGTCCCTCCATGATGTCACCAGCTTTGGCTGGAAGCCCACGCGGGCACATCTGATGCGGGAGTCCAGCCCTGGCACCTGTGCCCTAGTGGGGAGCCCTGGGAGGACTAGGGCCTGTACTGTGGGAGGTGGCATACCCCGCCTAGGTCAAGGGGCTCCCCAAACATAGCAAAGGAGAGGTGCCCGGAAAACACAGGTGTCCCTGGCGCTATGATCATTGGCCATGATGTCCACACGTACGAGGAGGGGTTGAGGTCTATTAACCTGAGCTCCACCCCACACTTAGCATCTTCCAACAGGAAGATCGTGATGACAATACCAACACTCAGCGTTGGCTATGTGCCCCTTCTCTTTTAAAGGTGACAAACGGCGAGCTAGTTGTTGGCGTCACCGTGCTCCTCTTACCAAGGAGGGAATAGTAGCTTGTCCCCGTCTTAAAGGTAGGATGTGGTGGAGTTGGGATTCAAACCCGGGACGTCTGGGCTCTGTGTGCCGTGCCACAGGGAGGGCCTCTGGCGTCCCCTGCACCTTCCCCTGCCTTGAGACGGCTCAGGGTCCCCATGGGCCTCTCCCCCACGCACACTGAAAAGGGCATTTTTCTCTCTCAGCTCCCTAGTTACCGTCTGCGGCAATTTCCCTTTGATTTACGGTGCCAATATGTTATTAATATCATCAATCGCACACAGTGCATTATGTCTCCCTGGTCGTAAAGAGCCAAATTGCAGCCATTAGCTGTTCATTAAAAATTCCCTAATGAAGTTTATCAGCACTTTTACATATTTAATACCCAGAATAAAAATGCATCATAAATTCAACGAAAGTGGTAAGGAATAGATGATATTCGTCGTATAAGAATCAGATTAATTTGTGGGATGGGAAGTAAATAGGCTTAGTTCATCGGCTGCAAACAAAAGCCATGTTGTAAGGAAAAGGTTTGGGGTCAGCACTGGCGTTGATTCAGAGCACCCAGTCTCCCCTCTTGCGCCGTCCTCAGTTGTAGTTGACTGATGCTGTGACACCCCTGTGGCAGGTAGAATAACGAACGTCCACTCTTGGGATGCCCCGAAGATGTCCACATGCTCCTCTCTGGGACCTGTGAAAATGTGACCTCACATGACAAGAGGGACTTTGCAGATGGGATTTAGGATCTCGAGATGGGGAGAGATTCTGGATTATCCAGAGGGGAGTCCAATAAAATCAAAGGGGTTCTTAGAAGTATTAATAAAAAAGGGAGGTGGGTCAGAACCAGAGAAGGAGATGGGATCATGGAAGCAGAGGTGGGAAGGATGCTGCCACGAGCCAAGGACTGTGGGCAGCCCCTGGCGGCTGGAAAGGGCAAGGGACTGGCTGGATGCTCACCTAGAGCCCCCGGCAGGTACACACCCACATCAGCACCTGGATTTTAGCCCCCTGAGACTCATTTCAGACTTCTGACCCCCAGATATGCAAAATAATAAATTTGTGCTATTGTAAGATGCTATGCTTGTCGTAATTTGTTACAGCAGCTACAGGAAACTGATACGTTCCTCTTGAGTGCAAGTTTTCCAAGTGCAGGGACTGGGTCTCATTAATGTCTATAAATTGATGGCCAAGATAGTGCTTGGGCCATAACAGGATTATGACACATATGTTGAATGAGTAAACAAATGAAAACATGGATAGATTCTGGCTAAAATTATTTTAAGCACCTCTGACAGTTTACCCTTCTAACTAACAGAAATGGCCTGACTTGGCGAAGTGTAAGGGTGGCCGTATTTAGATGTTTATCTAGGCACTGAGACTCCACCCACTGAACTTTGGGATTGCTTATGCCCCCTTCATTCTGGGCAAGTGTGGAATAATTTTCTACTGCACGCCCCTCGCACACCTTAGTCGTCAATCACAGAATTCACACTGAGACTGTACAAGCTTTCAGAGTCCACTCTGTGTAGGTAAATCAATCTGTCGGAATTTATAGGGCAGACAGAAACTCTTTGCCAACCCTCTCTTAGAGGCATAAGGCATAGCTGGATGTTTGGGATAGGGTCATTAATCCTCCCAGGTAGAAAAGGGAATGGCCCTCAGGTGTTTCATGTTTTAATGTTTTTCACATTTGATTACTATGGGTACATAATAGTTGTTTATATTTATGGGGTACATGTGATGTTTTGATGCAGGCATGCAACGTGTCATGGTCAAATCAGGGTCATTGGGGGGTACCCATCACCTCAAACATTTTTCATTTCTTTGTGTTAGGAGCATTGCAATTCCACTCTTTTAGTTATTTTGAAACCTACAGTAAATTATTGCTTACTACAGTCACACTATTGTGCTGCTGCACACTAGATCTTATTCATCCTGTGTTTTTGTGCCCAGCAACCATTCTTACTTTATTCCTCTTCCCACCACCCGTCCCAGGCGCTGGTGAGCACCGTTCACAGGCATCCCAGGTGTGCCGCAGACCCCACAGGCAGAGGCATTCCTGCAAATGTGGCTCTCACTTGCCGCAAGCAGTTTCGCACTCCCCGAGCGTGTAACCACATCCCTCGGGTCCAATGTCATCCATGCAGTGGCGGCAGTTGCCACTAACCAGCCATCCTAGATTGTGTGGTTGCTCTAGAGCAGCGGCCCCCAACGTTTTTGGCACCAGGGACTGGTTTCATGGAACCCAATTTTTCCACAGACTGGGGGGACGAGGGAATGCTTTCAGGATGATTTCAAGCACATCACACTTATTGTGCACTTTATTTCTATTTTTATTACATTGTAACATATAATTAAGTAATTGTACATCTCACCATAATGTAATGCAGAATCTAATGCCGCTGCTGATCTGGCAGGAGTTGGAGCTCAGGCGGTGATCAACGGGGAGCGGCTGTAAATACAGACGAGGCTTCGCTGACTCACCCTCCACTCACCTCCTGCTGTGCAGCTGGTTCCTAACAGGCCGTGGACCATTGTCCACAGCCCCGGGGATTGGGGACCGCAGCTCTAGAGAGTAGAGCATCAGGTCTTTTTTCCCTGTATTGCCACTTTATTAATTCAAACAGAAACCACACCAGAAAACAAACACTCACTTTCAATTAAACATAAAGATGCAGTACACATAGAATGAATGAGCAAGGCATTAAAATGTAGCATGTTGATTAAAGCAATGAAAAATGCAAAACAGGAAATAAATACCCAGGAGCAGCTGTCCCGAGAACAAATCCCCAAGCTGCAGTCCCAGTAGGTTGGAGAGAAACAGCAAACCCCGGACCAACAGCGGCAAACTGAAGCCTTTTCTGCAGGGATGGTCCTGAGGAATCACGGTTTGCAAATCTTTACAGATCCTCTTTAAGGGAAAGCCTTGTTAGGGATGTATTTTGTGGGGGATACCTCACTTACCTGTCATTTTTATTTTCTTTTTCTTTCCTGAAAGCTAACAGGAAAGAAAGTCTTGTCCAATCTAGAATAAGTGCTTTTTGCTTTCACCAAAGTCATTTATAAGGAGAGGGACCCTGAGTGTGACCGGCAGAGTCTTGAACCCGCTGTCAGCCACAGCAGTGGAAAACAGGAGCGTGAACTCCGGGGACCGAGTCAAAGCTCTGTGCATTCACTTGCCCTTCTCGCCACAGTTTCACTCACCTTGGGTCAGGGATGCCGCTCAGGAGAATAAGAACTCTAGACTTGACCTTATTTGTGGTTTAAATCTCCACTCCCATCGCCTGCTAAAGTGTGCTGGTTCTCTGTGTGTGTGTGTTTAATCCTTTCTTTGCAACCATGGGTTCAGTTCACAATGAGTACAAGATGGATCAGAAGCCCACGGCACCAGCGATCGTGCCCCCACCCCTCGGGTCAAAGGCCACCATTGGAAGGTAAGATAACCCCCGCTATGGCCTTCAATTTTGTTTAGTACTTAATTTTTTTTTGTTTCTGTTTCCCTTCTTCAAAATTCAGTGATATCTAAAATAGTTAATTTTTTTCAAATGTTCTTCCTCAAAATAGTTTTTCCGGTGGTGACAGACTAATTATCATCTTGGAACTGCTCCTGGATGTTTCATGACAGTGAACTCAAGTGTGTCTGAGCAGGGAGGACTCTGCTGGGAGGCAAGATAGAAGCAGACAGAGGGATGCTCTCTGGGTCTCTGGCCCTCCCTGGTCCTCGGGGTGTCTCAGTGGGTCTCGCCCTGGACCCCTCGCTGCAGCTGAGGGTGGGGCTGACGTCCAAGCAGGGCCCGCCTGTGGCGGCCCCGTCTCATGGGTCCTCAGCCTCCAGCCAGATCTGGGCTTTCCAGCCTGTGGATTTTCAGCTGATGTTAATCTGCAACCAGGGAGGTGGCTGGGAAGAGAGATTTCTGCCCAGGTCAGTGTGTGGGAAGGCGGAGGGGTCAGCCGCAGTTTCTCATCAGTGCTTCCGGGAGAGGAAACCTGCGCAGCCTCCTGAGACGGGGCAACGGTAAATACCCGTTATCAGCTTTATGCATTTTGCAAAACCTCTGAGCCAGAAATTCTACGTATAGGAAATCATCCTGGAAAATAATTACAAAAGCGATAAATCATGGTTACCCAAAAGGATGCTTAGCACAGTAATATTAATAATAGTGACATGTCTGAAACAGCTTAAATGTCCAATGACAGCAGAATTGTTAAATGTAGTCTAGCCATACACGGAAATACAATGAAGACACTACAACATAATGCAGGAAAAATGTACTTAGGGACATGGAGAGATAGCAATTATGTACAGTTAAAATTAAATCAAGTTACAGAGGAACATGCACAGTATGACTTAAAAATCTATAGCGGCTTTAATATATTTTTGAATGAAATAGAAAGTGCTCTTCATGCATCATTTTGATTCCTCCTTTAACCTTAAAATTGTACTGGACCAGCATAATGGCTTTAGAAAAAAAAGAATGACTAAAGCTATATGTCATTCCTGACTAGAGCAAGGGTACTTCCTTGTTCTTTAAAAAAAATGATTTAAAAATAATTAAAGATGTACAGAAAGTTGCAAAGAAATGGAGAGGTCTCGTACGACTTTCTCCCAGCCTGCCCCAATATTAGGATCTTGTATAACTGTAATATGGCATCACAATCAGGAAACCGACATTGTTCTAATCCACAGTTTATTCGGATTTCAGAAGTTACACATACCCTCATGCATGCGTGTGTGTGTGTGTGTGTGTGTGTGTGTGTGTGTGTGTGTGTCTGTGCCTGAAATTTTATCGCATGTGTACTTTCACATAGTCACCACCACAATGACGGTATAAAACTGCACCTTGTAAGAAAGCCCCCTCACGCCAGCCCTTAGATCCTTATAGCTTATCCCTCTATTTCTAAGCCCTGGCAACCACTAATCTGTTCTCATCTTTATAATTACGTTATTTCACAAATATTATATAAATGGAGTTGTGCACTGTGTACCCGTTTGAGATTGGCTTTTCCACTCAAGAACATTTCCTTGATGTTCACCCAAGCTGTCGAATGTGTCAGTTATTCATTCTCTTTTATTCCTAAGTTGTGTTTTACAGTGTGTCCGTACCACAGTTTGCATAACCATTGAGCTGTTATAGGACATGTGGGTCGTTTTAAGTCTGGGGCAATAAAGATGCTATGAACATTAGTGTACAAGTTTTTGCATAGAAATCAGTTTGCATTTCTTTGGAACAGGTGCCCAAAAAAGCAACTGCTGGGCTGTACACTAAATGTCTTTCGGTTCTAAAATGAACTGCCAAACTATTTTCCAGAGTGGCCGTACCATTTTACATTCCTACCAGCGATGTATGAGTGATCCAGAGATCCAGTTTCTCCACATCCTCCTCAGAATTGGGTTTTCACTCTTCTTCTTTAAAGTGTATGCCTTCATAAGAAAAAAGAAAAGCAAAACTGAAACATCACACATGTAGAATGCTTAGCCACAGTGGGTGTAGGATTGGTAGATGGCAAATGGTTTTTCTTTTTGCCACCTGGATTTGCTATTGTGAATATATATTGCTTTCATATTCTGTGGGAAAAGAGTGATAGTTTTATTCAAGACAGTATTGGGATACTACTGGCCTGGGGCCATGAATGAGATCAGCTTTGGTAAGCCAGGATCTTTGCAGATTGAAGAGCGCTTGTTTGTATCAGTTTATGTGGCAGGGGTCCTCCCCAGCTGATCAGTTGGAAGCAGATGATTTTGAATTTGCACCCTATTAATTATATCCATGTTTTACTGTTGCTGTGGGTAAAAATAATTTTAACCAATCCAACCAAATAAAACACCATTTAGATCTAAAAAATGCAATCTAAAAAACGCAATTTAGATTGGCACGCCTTGGTAGCTATAAATGAGTAAAACTATGAGATGCTTTGAAAACCACAATTTTTAGCTGGCAGATGAAAGGAAAACCATTAGCTGGTGGCAGATTGAAGATGAGCTTTCTGAAATAATCTGTGTACATTCTAGAATTCAGGATGAATCTGAATGTAATGTTCTTTGCGAAACACAATTCAACCCCAAAGGGACACACACAGAGATTATGTTTAATGCTGGTTTTGCCACCAAAGCTTAATATTTTAATCTAGTTTATCCAGAAACAAAGATTATAAATTGCACTATTCATTATATTTCACTCTACTCATGTGAAACTAAGTCATTTTTTCCTTACTTGTTAGAATATAATTAATTAGAACTGTGGAAAGATCATATTTGTTAATATGCAAATTTTCAGAACTCCCGAGAAGTTTGCTGTTGCTGATTATGGCTTCATAAATGAAAACTCGACCTCTTACGACTTGTCTCCCAGGCTCTCACTGCCTATAGAAGAGAAAGTCAAGCATCATCTGTGAGTTTGGGATTTCCCCCCCTATTTTTCTGCATTCCTAAAGCTTTTCCTTTACTTACTCTGGGACCTCACAAAATCTACCTGGACAGAGTCTTTTAGGCTGGAGGCTTCTGGCCAGCAGCCTGCACAGTGGTCTGGAACAAAGGAACAAAAGGAATCAACAGGAGACTCCAGAATCCTCCACTTCTGATGTCAGTGGGCAGGGGGAAACTCCAAACATCCTAATTGCACTTTTAAGTTTTCTTGCGAGAGTTCAACTGGCTTGTCATCTTTCTGCACAGCAAGTTGGATGGAAGATGCATCGATGTGTCAGCGATTTTGAGATTTCTCTGCAAAGGGCCCACTCACCCCTGGGAGCTGGAGGGAGAGGCGTTTGTTCCCTGCAGCTCTGCAGCTTCCTGAGGCTTAGGAAGATGGACTGGCGTTTTCACCCATGTGGAATTCAAGCCACAGTAATACGTGGTGGGAGAGAAAATGTGGCCCTACAACCTTCCATCCCCTGGTCTCCTGACCTATTTTGCCGTGTGCATAGGAGCAGAATGAATGGCCATGTGTTCTGATAAAGGCTGTGCCCTTTTCCTGGCCCCAGAGTCAGCAAAAGAGTTGTCTGGAAGGTTCTTTTGTTGAGAGATTCCCTTGAGAAAAGTGGGGTCATGATCTCCTGGGTCACACCACCTTGTGAGTCGAGCTGGCTTTCCTCAAGTAAACTAGAAATAAATCTAAAAGGGCTGAAGATTCACACAGAGTCACATCTTCTTCCTCTTGGGTTCCAGTAAAAATAATTGGTGTGCACATCCTTATTTTTAATCAACAATTAAGTATGGAGGAACACGAGGCCTTCCCATAAGCACTGCGGGATATATGAGGATGGCTGAGCCCTGGGGACGGCACTCAGGGAATTTCGCCTCCCTAAGCCTTGCCCGCAAAACAGGAATAGTGAAAATATCCTTCCCTCCTAGCTCTTGGGAGGGTTACATGAAATGATGTGTTTAACGTGTTTAGCACAGAGCCACGTACTACTCCACAGCACAGTAGTACTACTTATACTCTAGCACTAGTACTCCAGAGGTACTAATAGATATCTACTAGGTAGCACTAGTGCTGAACAAATGCTAGGCTTTAATGTTATTCTTGCAGTCACACCTGTCCCTAATATAGCAAGTGTCCCATTGTAATATAGAGAAATAATTCATTTTTATTTGGGCCTGTTTGTGCTTACCTTTTGCTGTTGTGGGGCATCAGAAAATACTCCCGTGGATGTGGGTTTGGAATTGCATCTGGGAGTCACTGTGCAATGTTTCTGGTAAATTCTAACCCCTCAGAGAGTCTACAACGGAGCCCTGGTATTATATCTCCCAGGACCTAGCACCGCGCCAGACACAGAGTGGACTCTCAGCTAATGTTTGCGGACGATCGGGTCTTCAGTTTGTGTCTGATTTTCTCTACCCGTGAATGTCCCAGGATCTGCCCTGGCAGGCGCAGAGAGAACAAAGAAACTGCCTGCAGTTTTAATGAGTTTGGAGACATTTTGATAACAAGACTGTTGGACATTAAAAAGGATCAGAAATGTTACAAGAGTGGATTCATCAAGAAAAGTAGATTTTAACCTCGAGGAAGACCATTCTGTAAATGAAGCCACCTAAAACCTCAGTAGATCTTGGATGATTTTTAAATCCTTTGAAGGGTGTGTGCAAGAGTGCGCGTATGTGAGCAGGTGTGACAGTTTGCGTGTTAGCGTGCGTGTTTGCGTGTGTAAGTGTGTGCGTTGGGTGCGGGGAGGGGGGCTCAGAGCAGAGAAGGCAGCGACCTTACTTATAGCTTCACCTAACACATTTCAACTCTGCCACTCTGTCATATTTTCCATCCCCGTCTTTGAGAATAGCAAAATTACGCGTCTTTCCAGCATCAGTGCTAGCATTAGGATGGAAGCTCCTTAGAACAGGTACTCGCGTGTTACAGGCAGGACTGCAACTGTAGCGTCCAGAATAGCACCAAGCAGTGGAGCGTGTGCTTGGTACATACTTGTTGATGTAATTAGTTAATTAAAGGGACAGATGCATTAACCCAAATCCTCTCTAGACTTGTCTGCATGGATGCTTTTCAAGCACTTCAAAGTCAGTTTCTCATTGAGTACACTCCGATCTTTCCTGGCAAAACCTATTTTGAAACAGTTGCCTATGTTTAGAAAGGTATCAACCTATAGGTCTGCCTCAGGGTGACCCCCCGGGGGAAAGGCATATTGGCGTAAACACTCTTCATAGCTTCTAAGCGGGGAATTCTGTAGGATGTCTGAGAAAAGAAATTAATAGGTGCCCCAGTGCTGGAGTGAGTCCACATACTCTCTGCATTAATATAGACTGAGGACAGTAAGTAACAAGATCTTTCCTGAAAGATGTTGGTTACGATGTTGCTTTGTCTTTAGGATGCAAAGTTAGAAGGATAGAGATGTGGCCTTGAATAATTATTTTTTGTTTAGATTATATACAGTGTGTTGAACCAATATAAACTTGTTCCAAAGAATCCCAATTTCATATTCTTTTCCGTCCTTTTGATCTTCTATTTATTTGTTCTCATATTTTTAATATAAAGAGAGAGGACTACGCACTTTTAGATGCTTCGGTGAGTTGCCAGGTATGAACTAAAAAAAAAACTTTTTTAAAGAATTATAGCCGTGTTGGTTAATTTTATGTGTCGATTGACTGGGTTAAGGGATGCCCAGGTGGCTGGTAGAACATTATTTCTGAGGGTGTCTCTGGAGAAGATCAGCATTTGAATCGGTAGACTGAGTAAAAGATCACTTGAGGGCCCAAATAGAGCAAAAAGGTGGGAAAAGAGCAAATTCTCTTTCTTTTTGAGATGAAGCACCCGTCTTCTCCTGCCCTTGGGCAGTGGAGCTGCCAGTTCCTGGGTCTCTCGACTCTGGGACTGATACCAGCAGCCCGCCCACCCCAACCCGTTCCCAGCCCTTCAGTTTCAGACTGAGCCGCAACATCCACTCTCCCTGTCTTTCAGCTTATAGATGCATAGGATGAGACTTCTCAGCCCCCCAAATTGCGTGAACCAATTCCCATAATAAATCTCCTCTTAAATATTCACACATAGCCTACTGGCTCTGTTTCTCTGCAGAACCCGGACTAATAAATACAACAGTCAAGATACGATATTGGACACAGCTCTGGGTAAGTTGCCCTAGTAAATATTTATTGAGCCTATTTCACCATAATAATTTCCCCATAGTACAAGGATTATGGCAGCTCACATTTTATCCTAATAAACTATATAATGTTTATGTTGCATAATCTATAGTAAATATTGATTTGGGCGTCACTGTTACTGCTCATTTGTGCTTCTTTAGCACACAGATTTCCATAGGCAACTTTAAGGGTAGCTAAGAAAAAAAAGTGGAAACACCTTTGTCCTTTTGCAAAGACTAACACAGGTGCTAAGAAGTTGGATACATTTTTCTTACAGTTATAGCTATTATTGGGTTTAGAGCAGTGGTACTTTGCTTGCACTTTGAGGCAGACCTTACTTCCATACAAAGATGTTACCCACTAGCTGTTTTGTAAACAGCTCATTGGCAATTCTGTCCAAGAATACAGGCTGCTACTTGTTAACAATCTTTCCCAGTTTGGTGAAGGCTAAAATGGATCCAAAACCACACTTCGATCTTGGTTGTTCAATCTTCAATATCTTGGCATGACTGAGATTCAAATAAGTGCATCTTTTAAATTGGTCCGCAGTAGAAGTGTCTCATTTGATGTTCTTTGGTAGCAATGTTTCTGTTTAAGCAAATGGAGAGACTTCTTGAAAAAGTCTGGGGCGAACATTTTGCTTTTATTAATAGCGGAAATGGATTTGAAGGGACAAGATTTAGCCTCCCACCTGAAACAACAACAACAAAACAGATACAAAAAAATATGAAGCAACAATTTGTAAGACACTAACAGTAAATTAACAAAGCGCAGAAAGATGAGGAGCACGTGAGGTCAGCCCCACAACCGCTCCAGCTCACTGCCTCGAGTTTTCAGACTGCAGTGCGGGGTGGGAGCAGAGGTGGGGCTGGCAGAGGAGGTGGAGCTGACAGGTAAGAAAGACCAAGGCAGCCGGAGTCCGGAGGACAAAGGCCCAGGCATGAAAGAGCTGTACAGAGCCAGAGATCCAAAGATGTGCTGAGGGTCTTGAGTGTTCAGCTGAGTCCCGAGTAACACGTGTACGAGAAAACTACCTGAGACCTAGGAAAGAACTAGCAGAAAGAATGACAGTCCCAGGGACTGGGACACACATAGTGCTGGGAATAGTGTCTATTTTTATCAACCACCTTGGCAAACCTCGAGATTCAGAGGCAATGGGGCAAAGTACTCGGAGGGTCTATGCTTGTTAATAGGGAATGATTAAACTGAGCACTGTTCTTGTTTAGCCTAACAACTCTTAAAAGCAGAACCTAAAAAGGATCAAACTGCTTCTAGGTAACTTCCTGAATCCCAGGATAAAACTAAGGAATATTTCTAAGATACAAAAATGTCCAGCAGTCAACAAGATAAAATGACAATGTTTGATATCTAATCAAAAATTAGTAGGCATGCAAAGAATCAGGATAACAGACAAGTAATGAGGAGCTCAACCAACAATCAATCAGTCAAACCAACCAAGAATGGACACCAACCAAGAATGCAATTAGCAAATGGGATGTTAAAACAGTATGACTGTATTTTCTATATTCAAAGAATTGAGTTATATCTTTTTTTTTCTTATTTGTGAAAATAAAATTAATTAGGAGTGTAGACAGATCACATTTTAAAAATAGCACATTTCAGAAATACTGGTAAGTTTGTCTTGCTGGGTGGGGCTGGATGCAGATTGAAGCTCAGTGTCATTTTTCTTCCCAGAGGGGCCTTTGTTTCCCCATCCATGGGTATTTTGGCGTGCCTGAATTTGCAGCTACCCGAAAGGTTTTCCTGCTGATGTTAAAGTCAGCATTCTGTTCTGGATAAATTACACTTCACCGGAAATCACACCTAAAACACCTGCATCGAACTCGTGTGCCGCCATGCAGCACTCCAAGGAGATCCAGAGTAAAAGTAAACCAATATAGCCAAGGCATTTATATTTAAAAAACAATAAGCTATTTTCCAGGTAATTCTGGAAGTAAAAACCAGGAGCAAATCAAGTTTCGGACAGCAGAGGCTGCAAATGAAAATCATTTCCTTCTGTTACTTTTATCATATTCCAAAGGATTCCCTGATAAATTCCACAGAAGTCCAATGGTTTGTTTTACCAGTTTTACAAGGTGCTTATTCCCTGACTCAGGACGATGAAAATAAGTTGCTGGTTAACCTAATAATCTTCATTTTTTTTCTTGTTGCTAATATTATTGTCAATATGTCAGGACTATATAGGGCTAGGCTAAATCCAGAGGATTTGTAAAATCCCAAATCTGAACGCTGATTTATTATAATATCAAAACTAATTCCATATTACCACAGGAGAGATACAAAACTTATTGTTTTGGGCATATGTCTCCATGCCCAGTAAAAGAGAGTGCTAAATAAAATATAATTGCTTTAAGTTGGTTTCTACTTCAAGCTAGCGTAAAATTTCTCTGGAAGGAAGAAATAGGTATTGTTCTAATTCATGTTCTGTATTCACCCTTTGAACTTCAAGTCCTAGCCTAAGCCCAGCTCATACTTGAATTAAGTTGACTCAATGTATTTGGCCCAGAAATAGACACAGGAGGGCAAAATTGGTCAAATGCCTTTTGTCCCTTCCTTTTCACAATCGAGAGTCTGACTCCTTCATTTGGAAAGATACAAATAACAAACAAGGGACTTTTGCTTCTGTCTGTGATGAATTAGCAGATGGCAGACTAGTTCTCCCTTTGAGAACATGGTATGAAAAATACGAACAAAGTGAATGAAGTTTTAGTGGTCAGTATAGTAAAGAGTATTGTTGCCGCCCAACCAGGTTCTCATGCCGCTTGCCCAAGAGGAAGCCAATACTCTGAGTCAGCAGGATTTACAAGCCAGAGAAACAGTGTTTATTCTGCAGAGCGCTAAGCAGCGAGATGAGATGGGAGAAATTTCTCAAGTCCACCTCCCTGAGAATTTGGGAGATGGGGTTTTTAAGGATAGTTTGGCAGGCAAGGGATTAGGCAATTAGGTTTGTTAATTGGAGCAAAATTATAGGGATGTAGAAATCATCTCCTTGTGTTATTTCAGTCCCTGGGGTCACAATTCCAGTTGAGTCGGTTTCTTGGTCTGGGCTGCCCGTCTGGGTGGGCTGATCGATCCACCAGAAAGTAGGGCCTGGAAGATATCTTAAAAACTACCTCTAGGTTTCCAAACAGAGAAAAGTTAAGAATCTTTATGGGCACCAGCTGTGTGGCTCTGGAGTGGCAGTTACAGGGGGACAGTTACTAATTATTATCATTATTTTTAGCTAGGTCTTTACCACAGTTCTCGCCTTGCACCCAGATATTGAAGGGCGGTTTCAGTATTATACGCCATTGGTACTTAGGGCTATTTCATTATTAATGCATTCTTGTATTTGCTATTTGCTGATAGATCCTCAAGGAAAATCCATAGAGTGTTAAAAACAATGCTCTCCTATTTTACTGGGGAGCAAACAAGCAAATATATCAAGAAAGAAAGCAGGACTTGAAAAATGAATCTCATTTCAGTCTGTTTTCCCAGTAAGTTTCAAAAGGCCGTAGTAAACGTGTGTCCTTGGGGGATATAGAAATGTAGTCACCTATATCCCCCAAGGACACACGTTTACTACAGCCCTGACAGGCTCAGGTCCTGAGCTTTGGGAAATTTAGAATTACGCCGTACCACTGTACCACTTTCACGTCCTACCCAGTTAATAAAAGACAGCCAGGCTTTTGCCCTATTACTTTTTTACCTTCCCTACTTCCCGGCTCCTGAATCATCCAGGTATGAAAGCAAAACATAATTTCCTTCTCCAGTAAATGTCACCACAGTGCCAGAGGGCACCAGGTTGAGAACATTGTTAGCTAAATATATCATGCATACTTCATGCTTAGAGTAAACGTTTTAGCTTATAATTTTTCACTGCTCAATAATAATAGCTCACACCAAGAATCCTTTAGCAACTTCTCTCAGGCCATCTTGGAGGAGCTTTTGCTGCTAGTCCCGGCATGCAAATTCACGGTTCTGTTTGGTGGCTTTCCTGGGAAGCTCCCCAGATGGTGCTCTTAGGTTGGAAAACAAATGGTCATTTCTATGGAGGAGATTTCAAAACCTGCCACGGCTACAGCTGGGTTTCATGGGAGCTCGGAAAGGAATTTTGGGGATGGTTAGGACGAAGTCCGCCCCTGACCTTGGATATGACTCCTGGATGGGCAATAATATTTTATTTAATAATTAGCTATTAAGTAAATTATTAAAATTCACCTAATTATTCATTTTACTTAATAATAATTTTGGATTTACAGAAAAGTGGCCAGGATAGTCTAGGGAGTAGTCATAGACCTCCTAGTCAGTTTTCCCTATTATTAACCTTTTCCATGTCTGTGTTACATTTGTCATGACTAATGAGCCAACACTGCTATATTACTATTAACCACAGTCAATACTGTATTTAGATTTTGTTAGTTTTTACTCAGTGTCCTTTTTCTGTCCCAAGGTTGCAGAGACCACATTGCATTTCGTCAAGATGTTTATTTAGATTCTTCTTAGCTGAGACGGTTTCTCATACTTTCACCAGGGATACACTAAGTTGCACTAAGTCATATACAACTTCCTCACCTGTGTAGGTTCCTGTCTCCCCTACCAAGTCAAGGTGCTGAACGGTTTCAACACCACAAAGATCCCCTTGTTGCCCTTTTATAACCAAACCCATCTCCCCACCTCCTGTCATAGTTCCTCTTTATCCTAATTCCTGTCCGCCACTCTTTTTCTTAATTTTTTTTCCCAGTCCACAAATGTTACATACATCTATAGAATCACAAAATGTCTGCTTTTCAGCATTGGATTTTTTTTTCGCTCAATATAATTCCCTGGAGATTCATCCAAGTTATGCATATCAATATTCTGTTTTTTTTTTTTAATTTGCTGAGTGGTCTTAGGTGGTATGAATACACTACCTTTTGTTTAACCCTTGCCCTGTTGTAAGACATCTGGGCCAATTCTCATGTTTGGCTATGACAAAGTGGCTATGAACACACATTTACAATTGTCGATTCTTTTCTGGGCTGGTAGTAAAAGGACAAAAAGCTCCAATTTGAACAAAACTCCTTTTCAAGGATGAATGATTTTCTCTTCAATTTCCAGGAAATAAATACGTTGTTTTTGATGAACATCATTTTTAGTTAAAAACTCTTGTCTCCTCCAAATCTTATCATTATAAACTGTTCATCAGATGTATTAAGTAATTAATTTGATGATTTGGACTTTAATAGCTTTTTTTCCAGTTTGTTTCTCAACATGGTTACGAACTCCATCACGAGCACAGCGCCGTTAAAGAAAAATGTGTGTGCTGTTTTCTCACCTGCCTTCTAGGACTCGCATCGTGAGGAAGGGAGGGAAATCGATACAAGTGATAGCTATTCTTCATCCACTGCAACAGGGCTGGGGGGAACATTATTTATCTCTGGTGGTGAAAATTGGGTTATAAGTGTTAGGAAAGTAAAAAAGAAAAAAGAATTCAGATGGCAAAGTATCTCTCTACACTCAGCTGAATGGCTTGCCCAAGCATCTTAACTGCACATGCCAGTTTCGGGAGACAGGGTGCAATTTGAAGCTGGAATGCCATATCTGTTGTCCCTGGGTATCTATGTTTTGCCCAACACCCTTAATTTTCATTAAAGCCATATTGTAGTCTCTCTCTCACCCGTAAGACTCTTCAGATCGAATAGAAACACGTCAAAGATAAATCTTGGATGAATGTATGGAGAGGTGTAGTTTTCTGTACAACCTGTCACCAGTTAACACAATTGCAGGAGCCCCCATGGGTACATGTGACTTTGTCTAGCCCCAAACTCTCAACCTGCTGCCGAGAGGCGAATTATTCCCACAGCCCTTTAGTTAAGGGAGACACACCAGCCTTTGGGACAAATCTAAAGAACTGAAACCCGGGGCAGGGCGAGTTGATAACGGTCACCAAGGAAAACATAAAGGCTCTATCTACACTGGTATTGGGACGAGTGAGACGAGCAGTGGATGGGCGCTCAGACTCTAGAGTTGCCCTGGCCGCCTCAGTCGCCCTGAGTTCTAGCTCTGCCACACGATAGCTTGGGGGCCCTGGTGGGGTTTCAGACTCTCTGTGCCTCAGTTTCATCCTCTTTTGTAAAATGAGGATGCTAATAACTCCTACAGCAGTGCTGGACTTTCAAACCCAATGGGATAAAACACCTGCATTTGTACCCTAAAATAATTTGGAACTTCTGAATGGAATGTGTGTAAAATGTACATAGATGCTAGTGGGCTGTTCTTTCTGCAAAGATATTTAATAGCTCCTTCAGATGTCAGAATGCCCAATAATCCCTCTATCCTCTTCTCCCAAGCCCTTCCAGCAACAAACAGACACACAGACACACACACACATGCACACACACATGCACACACGCACACGCATACATGCGCACGCACACGCACGCATGCACATGTGTGTGCACACACACATCTTTATCTCTGGCTATTTTAAGTAACGTATATAATACTTGCCTGCATCTGCCCTTGGTCTTACTTTATGTTAAATTGTGGAGAAGGATTCTCAGGATGGGCTTTGTGTTTTCTTGCTGCAGCTGCAGGTGACAGCTCATGGGGACCCCCGGTGGGGCCCAAGAACATCAGCGCCGGGAGCAAATCCCCCGCTGCAACAACCCATATTACTAAGTGAAGTATCCCAAGAATGGAAAAACAAGCACCAGATATATTCTCCAGCAAACTGGTATTGACTGAGTAGCACCTAAGTGGACACATAGGTACTACAGTAATAGGGTATTGGAGGGGGAGGGGGGGCGGGTGTATACATACATAACGAGTGATATGCGCACCAACTGAGGGATGGTCATGCTGGAGACTCAGACTTGTGGGAGGAGGGTGGATGGGCATTTATTGAAACCTTAAAATCTGTACCCCCATAATATGCCAAAATAAAAAAAAAAAAGAAAGAAAGAAATCGGAGAACAGAGAAAACTCCAAGAAGTGTAAGGGTCAGGGTGCAAATCCAGTCTCAGGGGTGCTTTGATTGGACGGAGCCCCTGTGTTCCCCGAAGCGGGGCACGGCCCCATCCTTCACATAGTGCAGCCTGTGTTGGGGACTAATCCTCAGGGTCGGCACCCAGTTCATTACTCAGTGAGCTGACGGCTGTGCTTCCCGGGGGCTCAGCCAGGGCGAGGCAGCGCTGGTCACAACCCGCCTTGCACAGCTGGGTCGGGCCCAAGACTGCCAGAGCCTCCCGGGTCTGGGACATGATGTGCAGGTTGATCTTGTATAAAAGCAGCTCTTTCCTAATTTTAGAGCAGGTGATGGCTCTTCCCTAACCGCAGAATCTTTTAGTCTCCTCCAGTGGCACCAGCTCAGGGTCCTGTGGTTGTTCACACCCCGGGCAGCTGGAGAAGCCCCCACGCCCTGTGAACCAGCCTCCCGTGCGGCACTTCGGGGGAAAGCCTGGGTAGGAGAGGACGGCAGGCCAGGTGCTGTCAGACCAGGGCCACCAGCACAGCAGGGTGGACACAGGCAGGTCTTCCGCCCGGGCGGCATCCACTGCCTTTGTGCTGGCTGGTTTTCAGGTCCTGAGGCCAGTTCTGCCAGGACACAGATGCTGAACCCCAGGGCACCGTGCTCGAGCACCCCGCCTCCTTAGAGTGGGGGGAGTGGTTTGTGGGGTCCCCTCTTCACACACGAGGCACAGAGAGAATATATAGTGTGCACCTGTGGGAGAAAGGATGTTTCCAGCGCACCTGCAGCCCTAGGTGATGACGCGAGAGGGTCCCTCGGTGACCTTCACATCACCCCCAGCCCCAATCCCTACAAAACGAAACATTTCAGCGACCTACAAAGGTCTGCTTCGAACGCAGCCTCTCAAAGAAACCCTAACCCTGATGACAGGTGTTGCGCTCAAACAGTTTTTAGATCAAACATCATTATGAAACTTGATCAAAGGACATCCCATGTTTTTGATTCAGGCCTTACTTCCATTTGGAGCTTGTTTTCCTTTTTATTTTTTTCTAAAATACCATCCTGAGGGGGAATAAGTGCTGATTCCAGAAGGACACTGCTTAGGAGCTTGGCAAGGTTGAGACTTTGCAGGGCTGAGGACAGCCGGTGAGGATAACACAACAGAGTCGGAGCAGATGTGAGTGAAGATTCTAGAGCACCCAAATCATGCCCCGGTAGTGCACACAGACATCACTGAATTTTACGCGTTTCAGAGTAGATGCGAGATGCTCAAAGACAACATGGTGCTACTTCCGACAAGCTGAGAGGAGCCACAGTCCCTGTAGAAAGGGTTTGCAAAACGTGCCTGACATTGCCCGTTGCTCAAGAGGACGCCAGTACACGGAGGCAGAAGGGCTGACAGTAGAGAAAGCGTTTAATGTCACAGGCGCCTGTGAGGAGATGGGAGGAAGTTCTCAAATCCTTCTCCCTGAGAATCTGGGAGAAAAGGTTTTTAAAGATAGTTTGGAGGGCAAAGGGCTGGGGGTTGGGTCTGCTGATTGGCTGGGGATGGATTCATAGATTCGGGAAGGAGAAATTGTCTTCTCTGCTGAGTGCATTCCCAGGTCGGAAGACCAGTTGAGTTGGTCCCTTGGGCTACTGGTCTGGGTGGGTCAGCCAGTCCACTGAAATTCAGGGCCCGGAAGATATTTCAAAAACTAGCCTCAGGTTTCACAAGGGTGGTGTTATCTATGGGAGCAGTGGAGAAAGCTAAGAAATCTTAATGACCATCAGCTATATGACTCCTGAGCAATTATAGGAAAGCAAGCTAGGGATCAAGGGCTGATATATAATATATGATATCTATATATGGATATATAAAATCAATTTTATATATCTATAAAATAGATATATGTATCTATTGTATATAGATACATATATAAAATGTATATACACACACACATTTATATATAACAAGGGTGGATGCCAGGATCCATTCCAGAGGCTCCGGGCGCAGGGCAAGCCTGGAGGCAGGAGTGGGCTGGGCTTGTTCCAGAAACAGAAATAGGCCTGGGCGGCAGCTGTGTGTGAGCACTCACTACCTGACTGCATGTCAACCGGACTGTTTATAGGGCAGGTCTGGAAGCAACACATTCTAAATTCTAGTTCCAAATTGGCTGAAGAGTACAGACAGTCTTTGGAGATATTTTAGTTTATTGTTCTTTTCCAACAACCTCTCACAGCAGGATGAAGGCTGGTTCCCCCAAACTATTTGTGCCCCAACTCACGTCAAGGAAGGACTGAAGCTGCTGTGTCCAGCCAGGATTCTGTGCAGACCGTCCAGGTGTAGGCTCGACTGTGCCAGAACGTCATTGGAGCTTGCGTGGGGCAGGCGCGCACCATTCATGTTTTTGGGTTTTTTTTTCATTTTCCTTTGATTGGATTTTTTTTAAATCTTCTTTTTTTATTTCAGCATATTATAGGGGTACAAATGTTAAGGTTACGTATATTGCCCATGCCCCCCCCTCCCCCCTCCCACCCGCCCGACACCTGATAAATGTTATTCCTGTATGTCCACTTAAAACTTTTTGTCACCATTCATGTGTTCACATCAATTCTGTGTGGTGGTCCAGCCTTGCCCTGGAAATTCCACAGATTATGACAATCCCGCTGTCTACCATAGTTTCTTCTGTGACTATGATTCTTACCTTTGTGATGGTAGGTTCTGGAAACTCCACGTTCACTTATGCCACAATAAAAGCTGATTTTGCTTCATTCAGTCAATGCTTTAAATCTCCACTAGGATGGTGGTGACACAACTTGGCTTTTCGAATAAACCAAGCTTTATTTCGTCTGTTGAGCTATTTAGCTTAAATCCTGCAGGAATCCAGGCTTAAGCAGAAAGAGCAGTTGTGGATAGTTTGGTGAAGGTGAATCTAATTACAGGATTAGCTGAGTTTAAAGGAAGCAAAGTGGAATGAGAGGCTGATATGATAATCTGTGGACATAGAACATAAACTCACAAATGTACAACAGGGGTTTAAAAATAAGTTCATACATTTGGGAGAACTTAAGTGCTTGCTGGGCATTTAATAACAAAGTATTATCATTTTAGACATGATATAGTTTTGTGGTCTTATTTGAAAAATGGTTCTTTCCAGAGAAATACACTAAAATATTTACATATCTTGTGTTAAAAAAACATCTATCTTCAAAGGGATTTTTAAGTCTTGCAGAAACTTGTGGTTACAGCTTATTTCCAAGGATTTGCTTCGGTGGAGGCTTGTTCCTGACCTGACCGCTTTGATATTTCGAATTCAACTCAGCGCTTCCACTTGATGACCACACAGACCAGAGTCATTGTATGTTGTCTCTAAGCTTTTGAGCTTCTGCTTTTCAGGTACAGACCCATTGTAGACCTTTCACCCACCACATTTTTTTCTAAAATTTCAGAATATTACGGGGTACAGATGTTTAGGTTACATGTATTGCCTTTGCCCCGCCACCCACCTTTTTATTTCCGAGTATGTGGTGATGAGTGCTTTCAGAGCTGGTTCTAACTCCCGCGGACAACAGAAGCTTCCAAATGGGCTTTGGCCCGTGGTGGTGAGAAACCCTTACTGAAAAATTCTCTGAATGGAATAATTGAATAGACATAATTACAAGGCTCTGTGCAGTGTGAAATTGTAAATAGCACTGACAATGTAATTTGCACTCATTTATGATACAGTAGCTCATTACGGCTCCAATTTTCGTCCCCTTCATTAACAAGCTCATCTGCTTCTCTGATAGAGGCTTCTTTTGTGTCAGCCCCAGCTCCGTGCCCATAGAGATGCCGGAGGTGAGAACTGGTGCTGAGAAGTGGCTTGGCGTGGTGCTCAGGGCGGGACACGTGGCCCCAGAGAGCGTTCCCACCTCTGCCAAAGACAAACGAGGGCGAATTGTGGGATGTCCAATCCGTCGTTTATTTGAACATGTGTATTTTGTTTGCTCAGATTGCAGGGAAGTCCTTATATTAAATAAATGATGAAAATAGACCCTGCCACCCACAAAATAATAGTAATGAGGAAGAGAAGAAGAAACATATAAACAGGGACTGTATTCCTTGTGAGCCCATCTGTGGGTCAATTCCATTGTAATTACTCAGAATTCCCATCGTTATCACGTAACCATTTTATTTATTTATTTAATTTCAGAATATTATGGGGTACAAATGTTTAGGTTACATGTATTGCCTTTGCCCTTCCCGAGTCAGAGCTACAAGCGTGTCCATCCCCCCGACAGTACGCACCGCACCTGTTAGGTGTGAATACACCCATCGCCTCCTCCCCCTCCCACCTGCCCAGCATCCGATGGATATTACTTCCAGGTGAGGATCTAAATGTTGATCAGTTAGTACCAACTTGATGGTGAGTCCATGTGATGCTTGTTTGTCCCTTCTTGTGATATTTCACTTCCTAGAATGGGCTCCAGCTCCATCCGGGATAATACAAGAGGCGCTAGGTCACCATTGTTTTTTTTTTGTGGCTGAGTAGAACTCCATGGCATACATATGCCACATTTTATGAATCCACTCATGGATTGATGGGCACGTGGGTTGTTTCCACATCTTTGCAATTGTGAATTGTGTTGCTATAAACATTCTAGTGCAGATGTCTTTTTTTTTTTTTTTTTATAGAATTTCTTTCTTTTTTTTCCCTTTGGGTAGATGCCCAGTAATGGGATTGCTGGATCAAATGGCAGCTCTACTTGCAGCTCTTTGAGGTATCTCCAAATTACTTTCCACAGAGGTTGTGCTAGTGTGCAGTCTCACCAGCAGCGCATGAGTGATCGCTCAGCCATTTTAAATCATGGATCCCGTGTATTGCTCAACCTCACTGAAGACCTCGTTTCTGCTTTATCCTCACTGGCAGCAGCTCCAGATTATTCCTGGGAATTCCCAGCCCATCAGGAGTGTTGGGGTGACCTGTCTCCCCTCACTCATCCCTGCGGGCAGGGACGACACGTCCACTGAGGCGGTGGCAGGATGCTGACGGACAGGTGTCCACATTCCCCTGTTGGGCAGGGTTAACGTCTGCACACTGTGGTCACAGGTGGCTTCCGTTGGCAACTTCTGCTCTGGTGCCTGACCAGGTAAGAGGCAGCCCCTTGCTTGCTCCAAGTGAATAGACCCCAAGGTTTTGCCACATGATGTATGAGGAACACAGTTGTACCTTAAATCAGACCATGTTTCTCCAGGTCAGCAGAAGAAGCAACAAAAGTGTTGTTTTTGACTCAAATCTTTGTTTTCACTTTGCATTGGTTACAGTAGTATAAGACAGGTGCAGTTGGGTCGATTGCCACTCTCAGAAAACCCAGCAAGGAACAGTAGTGTTCCATTAGGTGGCTGGCTGTGTACTTATAAGATTGTTCCTTATGGAGTATGGCTGCGCTGAGGGGTGTGGTCCTGCTTGGGGACAGAGACTAGGTCTTGCTTATTTTATTTTATTTTATTTTATTTTATTCAAAGCATTGAACAGAGCTCGGTTCAAACTTCTGCTTGTTAGGAAATATGCTAGTTCAGAATAGGTTTGTTTGCAAGAGACCACAAACGGCAGTTGCACATACACCCCATGGAAGGTGATTTCACTCCAACGTACAAGTCCACAGGTGGGCAGTCAGGGCTGCAGGGTGATCCTGTCTCAGGGGGCCTCCAGAAACCAGGCTTCTTCTGGTGTGTTGCTCTACCTTGCATCTTCCCCATCTCCAGGGCCACCTCATGGTCCATGGTGGCTATATCAGATCCAGCCATGACATCAGCACTACAGCTTACGAGAAGGGAGAATGAACAACACAAGGTGGTGCAGAGATGTGGCATGTGCCATCTATGCCTGGGAGTCATCACATTACAGTTATGTTTACTTCCCTTTGGGGAGACGTAGATACCTGGCCACACTCTGTTTCACGACAGGCTGGGGAACGTGCTATTTATTGTTGGCAGTCATGCGCCGGGTTAAAAATGAGATGTTTTATTTACAGTGGGAGAACATATGTTCTCTGTCCCACGAGACGCAGTTGCCCGTGAAAGATGGAGACTGTAAGATCGCTTGCACCTATGATTCTAGGCCCAAGTGAATCAGTCTACAGGGGATGCGAACGGTTCTGATCTGTAGCAGGGCTGGTGAGGGATGGGATGATGTCACAGGTAACTGGGGTTGGAAACCACCTGTTGGTTCAGATGAGGAAGGGTCGCTGGCCCGGGAACAAGCATGTTTCAGTGGCAGGAGTGTTAACTGCCCCGGACCTCATTTCCAGTCTCTCAAAAAAATGGGTGATGGTATCTGGAAATGGAATTACAATGTCTAAACACGACATGTTCTCTGTTTAATCTAGAAGGCTGTGTGGAATGATGCAGAGTGTGGAGTGATGGGAAATCGAGACTCGGGGAGGTGCTGGGGTGGGAGGTGGGTGGATGGTGGGAGGTTGCTTGGGGGGTGCGATGGGCATTGCTCCAGGAATGGGTGCACAACAGCCCTGACTTCACTGCCACGCAGTGTATCAATGTAGCACAATCGCACTTGCACCCCTGAGTATATACAAATAAATGTAGGTGATTTTTTAAAAAAATAAAAATAAAAGCTTGCTTATAGAGTTCACTGTTTGGTCAGCAATTCAATTCATTTCAATAAAGCAGTTTATAGTTTCATGCCTTAGGTTTAAGTCCGTTTTCCATCATGAGCTGATTTTTGTGAGAGGTGAGAGGCGCACTTATGTGCAGATACGGTAGTAACGTTTACTGGGTGTCGGGCAGGAGGGAAGGAAGGGGAGAGGATGGGTGTATTCACACCTACTGGGTGTGGTGTGCACTGTCTGGGGGATGGACACGCCTGTAGCTCTGACTCTGGCAGGACAAAGGCAATATGTGTAACCTAAAGAGTTGTACCCCTATAATATTCTGAAATAAAAAGTAAATAAATAAATAAAATACATAAAAAAACTTTCTTAATCACTGACATCCTCATAGAAACTCAATTTAAAAATTGAAATATATTTAGAAGGTTGGCAAAACAATGTATTTAGTAATATGTCCAGGTTTGGAGTAATCATATTGGTGAAAGACTGATATGTTTTATAACTTTTGTTTTGTATATTTATTTCTTTAATAGGTTCTCTGTGTGAGTCATTTGCCCACATATTGATGATTGTTAAACAAATGTGAAGGCAAGTTTTTATTTTTAAAGGTTTCGCAATGACAATGTTTACATGATTACAAGTTTCTTGGGATATCCCACACAGCAATGGTGTTTGTTAAAGAATAAATAAATAGTATATTCTCTATTAGAAATATTACTTTTTAAAAGGAAACAACTTTGAAAATAAAAACGTGGAAGAAAGTAAAATTACAGTTTACATATAACAAAGAGCATACAGTTTTAGTCTTATTCCCTGACTCAGGGGTTTATGTAATATTCCCTTTTCAAAAAATGTACACAACATATAAAGAAAACACAAATAACTTAGAAGATAAACTATAGAAACAGCTGGTGCAGTAAAGGTCTTGAAATCATGGAATGCCAAAAGCTAAAGCTTATTACACAATTCATGATTGATTTAGTCTGTGTGAGTTACTGAATACTTCAAGATTTCATTTCAGGGCTCAAGTATTTGCCCAGCCACCTTGGACAGAGTTTATAGAAAAGTTTGTAGAAGAGAGAAAAAAAAAAAAGAGCTCAAAGATCTTACAACTCACAGTTTTTGTCTCCATCTCTGTCTTTTGTGGCTGTCTTTTATTCTCCTCTCCTATTTTTCAAGGGTATGTTTGCATGGTGGCTGCTGCTCCCCACCACGCCACTGGGATATGGATTGATGCAGGAAACTGAAAGCAGGAAGGGGCTTGTCACAACCCCCCCCCCCCCAGAGGCAGGTCAGTCTTCCTCTGAGCCCAGGCCCTACTCCTCATGGGGAGGGATTGATGACCAGAGAGCTTTGTTCTTACTACTGTGATCTTTATAGGAAGTCTTGAATGTTGCGCCCCAAGTAGGGTTTTCTTTTCTTTTTTCCATTCTTTCTTGGGGTCAGGGGTCTTGTTTTATTCCTGGGTGTTAAAGAACAAGGGCAACACGAGCTCATCAGCTCATGAAATTGATCACGTTAAAATCGGTTCAGATCTTTTGCTAATACTGTACATTGCTTCTCACAACAAATTTTGGTAAACGTGTACAAAGTCTCTGTCTTAGTTCTTTGTGTTACTATAATTCTAAAACTTGCTTTTGTTGTTGCACTGTTAATAACGCAGGTCGAAGCTTGAGGGCTCTAGGAGGCTAGCTTCCTATGTGCTGTGTTTCTAAGGAAGCCTTTATCGTGCAATCCATGAGTCAGGAAGGGGGGTCAGGAAAATCGTCTTTTGTGGGTGGCAGGTGTGCTGAACACATGGCCAAGGCTCCTTGATCTCCCCAGTTAGGAGGACCTGCTTTTGGGTGTGAAAGACAAAAGGACGGTACCTAGAAGGCAGATCCCGGGCTGGGTTTAATGAGCTGCGAGCCATGGTGCCTCTGTGGCACTAAATAAATGCTGGAACCAACATTTGAAAAAAAATTAAATGTGATGTAATGGGATAGGATGAAATGGAATGGAATGGAATAGAATAGAATACCTTACAGCCCACTGCAGATAGTAAGATAAATCTAGACTTGTGAAATGTTAACTGAATTATATGTGTGTACTCACATAAGACGTATTTCTCTGAATTCTGGTCAAAAGTATTTGAAATTCATGCCTCTAAAACTTATTTCATATACAGTCAATATTCATACTGAAAAAAAGAGAAAGACCATTAATTGAGTAATGTTAATCTAGCATTAGTCTAGATCCACAGGGATCAACACTAAAATAATAATAATAATACTAACAGCAAATATTTATATAACATTACTAAGACACTATGTGAAAAATATAATCTTCTACTCTGAAGATTAAAACTGTTGTAATGCATGGATATTTTAAAAACTAATTTAAACCCAATGCAGCTGGTCGAAGATCCATGGAGCATAGTGTTTGTGCTATTTTCATTTAATATTAGTGTTTAATGAGCTGATTTTAGAGTTTTTTACATGAACAAGTATGCAAATGCTAATTAGAAAAGAAATTATAAGGATGGATTTTAAAAAATGTCTGCATTTCAAAACACAGGTGTATGTTATCGTATGTTCACATACCTTACATGCTTAATAACTGACGGTCTTAGAGGCACATTACATGTGTTTGGCACATGTGTAAATATTCAAAGACGTTGGCAAAGAAAAGTGGCCCGTGGGCTGCACTTGAGTCACAGGAACCTAAGATTGTTTTCTAAATCTTCCAGTGACGTCTTTGATACTAGCCTCAGTTTTCCCACTGGTAAAACTAATAAATTAATAACATCCAGTTTCCCTGGCTGCTCAAAACTTAATGGCTTAAAACGATCATCTATTATCCACCTTGGTTCTGTGGGCTCTCTGGGCTCAGCAACCCAGATTCTGTAGACATTACTGTTGCAGTCACAGTCTGCGGTGGCCAAGGCTGCCCTCCTCTGAGGGCTTCCTGGGTTGCACACTCACCACCATGGCTCACAGGCATGGCAGCTGGTGTCAGCCCCCTCACCTGCACGTTCTGTTCCCTAGCTCTAGTTTATAAACTGGTGCTGGACTTGCAGCAAATTGCCTTCTGTAGCCTCGGTTTCCTTACTGATCAAATGAGTAGTAAAAGGAATAAGAGTGTATAAGTAATAAGGATAATAGGAGCATCTACCTCGTAGGGTTGTTGAGAGTGTTAAACGATTGATCCATGGGTTGCATGCAGGGCCATGCTAAGCACTTAATAAAGTCAGCTGTTATTATCTTTATTCTGATGATAGTAAGGTAATATATATGGAGTACCTCTTACTGTGCCTCGTATTTGGAAGTTGTTTAACAAATTGTAGCTATGAGTTAGAAGGTTTTGTGTGTGACGTATACGAATCACATGTGGCTTTGTGAAGATCAGTCATATGTCCCATTGTCTATGCCCCTGTGTTTTCACAAAGGAAGGTTAATAGAAAAGGCCTGGCTGGGTGAGGTGGTTCATGCCCGTAATCCCAGTACTTTGGGAGGTTGAAGCAGGAGGATTGCTTGAACCCAGGACTTTGAGACTAGTCTGGACAGCATAGACCCCATCCCTACAAAAAAATTAAAAAGATACCCAGGTGTGTTGGCATATGCCTCTAGTCCTAGCTACTTGGGAGGCTGAGGCAGGAGGATCCCTTGAGCCCAGGAGTTTGAGGTTGTAGTGAATTTTGATGATATACTCTAGCCCTGGGCAATAGAGTGAGACTTGTCTCAAAACAAAAACAAAAACAAAATTAGAGCAGGCTTACTTAGCTGAGAAGGAACAACAGCCTGGAATCATACTGAAGATGAAGTAACTCTATTAGTGTTCCAAAACTCATCTACTCAAGATAGAATAAACAGAATGATAGATTTATCCATATGTTCACATCCCTGACCTTGAGATTTCTCTTCTAAAAGTGGCAGGTGCTTTCTCTTCTTGAAACATTTAAATGCATCTCCTTTATAGCAATAATAGGTGCATTAATGGAGCTGGTCAGGGCAGGCAGGGGCAGGCCGGATGCCATGTGTTCTGGCCTTCTCCAATGGCTGTCACTCTATAAAAACACAGCATAATTTGCTAAATGTCAAGTAGATTAATATGTCAGACCTGGGAACATTTGCCTCGTAGCATTGTAGCATTTCGATAATTGAATACTGTAATAGCTCGGGATCTTGCATAAAGTTAAAATATCAGGATTTATATTATTCTTAACCACAAGGACCACTTTTTCAACAGCTTAAAAATCCTCACCGTAACTAGAAGATCTTGTCTGGCCCTTGTACACAGAATTCTTGAAGCAGACCAGCTCCTGCTAACAGATGTATTTAGTCAGAATAATATGCACATTACCAAGCCAAGATGAATAGTTATTTAATGGAGCTTGAAATTACTTCAATCTGTAAAAGCTCAGTGTGGACTGGAAGCTTCACCTGCCTGGCCCTGTGGGTGCTGAGTCCTGCAACCTGACTTTGTAGAAGTCTCAGGGCTTGGAACCTGGGACTAGAGAAGATCTCCCCACTCCCTCTAGCATGCTTTAGCTTTTCCTTTGTAATGTGGATTATAGCTGTAATGAAATAAATGTGTACAATTGCTTTTCCTCCAGAAATCACAATCCCAAGTGTAATATTACCTGGAAAGGTGAATTGAGTGAAAGAAGCAGTCAGTGAGGGATGGCAGTGAACTGAAACGTATGTGAGACAGCTAAAAAGAACAGCTAGCACGCCTTCGCTGTCTTAGTCCCTTTTGTGTTGCTATGAAGGAATACCCAAGCTTGGGTGATTTATAAAGAAAAAAAAAAACCAGATTAATTTGGCTCACAATTCTGATGACTGAGAAGTTCAAGATTAGATGTCTGCATCTGGTGAGGGCTTTGGCCTACTTCTATCCAGGGAGGAAGGGGGGGAAGATGGACTCTTTCTAACCATCGGCTCTCTCAGAAACTAACAGAGTGAGAACTCGCTCATCCGCGATGGAGGGGTTCATCTATTCATGAGGGATCTGTCTTCATACCCAAACACCTTCCATTTGGCCCCACCTCCAAAATTAGGGGTCAAATTTCAACACAAGGTTTGGAGGGGACAAACATCTAAATCATAGCACTTGCAGTCAGCTGTTTGGAGGCCCAGTGTGCATTAGTCTTCTGCATTTTAAAAGGAAGAAGGAAATACTATTTTCTGATATTTAAACGTTGATGGTGAAATCAATTAAAAAACGCACAGTTCCAGGTTCTGTGCTGCCACTTTTCAGAAGACAAATATCGGGTTTAATATTTGCCTCCAAGGTTAACACTGGGTTACAAGGGAAGAGCACCTTCTCTTGTTGCCCACTGTATCTGCAGACACTAGCCCAACCTACATTTATTAAACAAATGAATCTGACAACTTAAATACCACCATGTAAACAGTTGGCATCCTTGGTCAAACAATGATATTTATTATAGGTAAGAAGTATGAGAGATGCCACTTTTTTCTAGCCATGGATTGCTTACAATTATTTCTAAGCTAATTCAAGTTGGTTTTTTATTTCTTATTATGAAAAGAAAAAGTAACCAGCAGGTCTAGTTAGCAGGTGGAGGACCATTGCAGGAAGGCTAACTCAGCATTCAAAAACTGCACGCATGGAGAGAGGACACAAGAGAGTTCATTGTCAATCTTTGCCATTTCAAGGTTAGAGAAAAAGGATTGACTTATTTTAGTTTCCATTAACTAAGACATTTACTAAGTAGCTTTTTAAAAAACCTTTAACTTATGCCCCTGGGATGAGTGCAGCATGAATTGAAATCTGCACAAAAATAATGTTGAACAAACCACAAGAATGTCATTAATATCATTAGTCTCTAACCCTCTGTAAATGTCAGCGCATTATCTCCATTAGACATCATTTATCCTTTAGAAAATGAGATCAAAGGAAGTGTGATGAAACACACAAAAGCTCAGAAACAGGGGTGTGAGTATTAATCCATTAATGATGAGTTCCCTGAGAGTTTCTGCTAGGAGGCATGCTAGGATTTGCTTTCTCTCTCTCTCTCTCTCTCTCTCTCTCTCTCTCTCTCTCTCTCTCTCTCTCTCTCTCTCTCTCTCTCTCTCTCTCTCTCTCTCTCTCTCTCTCTCTCTCTCTCTCTCTCTCTCTCTCTCTCTCTCCTCTCTCCCTCCCTCTCTCCCTGGCTCAGCTCTTCTCTCACTACTCCTTGCACAAACACATCTGCATACCTATCCTTGCAATAGTATTGTTGCCAAGCTTGTTCCTATAAATCTATCCCTTTGTCTCCTTGTGAAACCTGTGCCAGCAGAGGCAGGATGTGCCAGCCAGTTCATTTTAGCACTTTCAGGAGCATTTGCTGACACATGCGTGATTGCCTCTTTCCACACATAAAAGGATACTGCGGCACCCTGACACCATCATTCCCATCGCCCCACTGCTGGGGTTTCAGGCTTCCACGCCTGAATTTTATCTCCATGGGTCTGATTCGATATGACTTGGAACTTGAGCTGGGGGTAGCTGAATAGAGAAATTAAGCCTCTCTCTGTAAAGTCTTTGGGAGCACCCAGGTGCTGGTATTCACCTGCACATTGCCGGCTGCGTGGCCTCGGGCTGGCTTCCCTCACCAATGGCGGGGACGATCACACCCACGTGCGCTGTGGCTGTGAGTTCAAAGTCAGTCACGCAGCATGCTCACACACGCGATTGTCCACCAGACATTCGCCCACCGCACACTGTGCGGTGCGGGGAAAGGTGACATACAGTTTCTTCCCAAGTCCCCTCATTTAAGAAGCACCGTCGTGACTTTTTTGTCATAGACATACCTACCTCATTATGTGGATCTGATTTTTGTTTGTTCGTTTGCTTTGATAAATATATTTTTAAAATGAAGCTTGTTATCATTACAGGAAATGGAAAATCACTGTCCAACTCCAAATTTATAAAATACAGATGTGATTACAATAAAACAATGTTGTTAAATTTCAAATAGAAAAATAATAATGGAATACATGTTTAGGGGAGTGCGTACCTGAACACAAAGCCTTCAAGTCCCGGGTAACTGGCATCTCTTCGCACACCCCCAGGGCGAGCACCTACCTGGCTGCCAGACTGACCCAGGAGGGTCGCCAGGCCCCAAGACGAGGAACCGCCTCAGTGCTGGGCGGGGTGGACGCAGGACCCCGCCCCACAGGCTCCCTGGGGAAGGGAGGGGGCTCCACCCTGGGCATTTGCCTATTGGCAAGAGCTATCGGGGGACAAGATGCCCCCTCCTTTGGACTCTTAGGGGACAGTGCCCGTCGGGAGGGAGGCACCACCTTTTCACTGCCTTTGCCTGGTTCTGGGGGGCTGGTCCCACGTCTCTGCCCCGCAGACCCCTAGGCAGGGGAAGGGCACCCCTCTTTGTGACGTCTCTGTAGAGACCTGCGTGGCCAACTGGGAGGCCTAGCTCGCCAAGACCCTCGGGGTGCAACTGATCAGAAAGTGGAGAGGCCCCAACTTCTTTGTGGCCTTCTCCCTAAAACTGTCCAGGGTCCATCCCCAGGCTCCTTGGGGGCAGGGCACGGTAGGGGGACAAGCACCCCCTCTGTGGGGGTTTGCCCAGCGCCGGGCAGAGCAAGCAGCCGGCCCAGCGGCAGCGCCTGCAGCGGGGGCCTGGGCGCCTCCTCTTTGCAGCTTTTGCTGGACGCAAGGCAGGGCTAGGCGCCCTGTTGGCAGCGTGGGAAGAAAAGAAAGTTCCAGAACTCTCATTCTGTATGTTGCCTTCACATTGTCAGCAGAATTGGTTTGGTCAGCCTTGGGTAAATAGCTCTGTGGGTAACTGAGGGCTGGTGTCCAAAACACAGCAAGGCGTGGTGGGGAGGACGTGGGAGACAGGAGGCAGGAACCTGGTGTGGGGAGCCCTGGCCCAGTAGCAGGCTCGGGTGAGCCCCCTCTTCCCAGCACTTACCTCCACACAGTGAAGGCTCGAGGCGTTGGGGCATCTGGTTTGTACCTATAAACTAATAATTGCATGCTATTTTTATTTTACTCTTAAACCCTCTTTCCAAGAACAACTTCTTGCCATCAACGTGCTTCTTGGTCTTCACCTTCTTCCAGTATCTGCATGTAATTGAAAACAAGGACCCATTTCTCCACGAATACTCTTGTCTTCAAATGTTAAACTTCCCACAGAACTTTCTCCCCCTCCCAATTTTCCCTGAGTGAGAAAAACTTCACATCTTTGTGAACTTAAGAAGACTGATTTTTTTTTTGAGGGTCTTAAAATGGTTTTCAGTTGGCAAAATCATCTAGACCTAATCATAACTTAAGTTCTGGTGATGGTTGACCAGCTAACACAGTGCTTTCCAGATGGTGGTGATCCTATCAGCAGTATTGTGTAAAGCCGCTTTACGTGGAAAAAATGATTAATACACAAAACTTTGGTGATGGTATATGCATTTTAAATGTTTTAAGATTATCTGCAATACATTAAAACTATTATTTCACGGATTGCAGTTTAGGACGAAGCTAAGTTTAAGAGAATCAGTTGAACAAAATCATTAAATAAATAACAGTGCAGGCGTAAGGGCAAATAAAATTTAAAAGTAAGAGGCTTAATTCTCCCTGTTGAAAATAAGGGAAGAGATTTTCTGTCTTGTTTTCTTTGAACATTTACGTTAGAGATTTGCTACCTGAATTTTCTTTTTCTGTCTTTGAAATGTATGTAAGTCTTTTTAAAAGCTAAATAAGGCTCTTGCCAGTGTTATGACCCAGGAATATATTTTCTGAAGGACCTGGGAATCATCTCTTGGGAATGTAATCATCAAAAAGGATAACCCCCTCTCTCCCAGTGTCTGCGGGAGGGTGGGAGTCTAACTTCCACGGGCTCCTTCCTCACTCTAAATTGCAAAACTACCTCCTCTCAAAAACGTAGGAAAAACATACATATATATATTTTTTTCTGGATAATGCCAATTAGGTAACACAGATGGTAACCCCAATTACTAGATGAATTTGGGATAAACTATGAGTGATAAATGGTGCAGTTAAGTCCTTTCGCTGTAGGACTAGTTAGTATTTACCTTGGGAATATGTATGTAGTGTTTTGTATCTGCTTGACTATATGAAAGGGTGAAATTTCTGTCTTTATACTCTCCTAGCAGATTGCCTGTGATGTGTAGCACATTCCGGTTTAACACTTACTAATAAAACTGTTTCCATTCTCTGCTGTCTTTGTGGAGAGGTTTTCTGTGTTAGCAAGAGATTTTTTTCCCCCCCGACACTGGTGATACGCAGCTATCGAGAACATGACGAAGGTGAGATGCAGATTGTCAATGTTTGAAAACATTGAGCTGGAGCAAGCCATGACATCCCAGTGAGGCTCCTAAACATGAGGGCATCTGCTGATTTTGCTGAATGCCTGTGGCCCGTTCGTAAAAAAGTGACTGTCAGCATTCCCTAACCTGTTCTGACACAACGATCCTTTCCAATAACAGCTAAGAAGAAGGGAGAAACACTGACATTGGTTCTTCATCTCTTTTCATTTCTTCTGAAATTAAGAGAGGTTTGGGGAAAACGAACCTACCTCCTTTCACCAGCCCCTTCTAGGAAATAGAAAGTAGAACCAACGATTGGTTGTGTTGTAGCTTTTGTTTCTTAGAGATCTTAGAGAAAGGCTAACCAACTTTATATCAGAAATGTTGATGTCTGCTTATTGAAGGGCACGTGGGACATTTAGAAATGTCTTGCAAAGGGCCTGCCCCAGGCAACACGATGCATTTACATCTCACTCTAGTGTCTTTAGGTAGTTCTAACAGGGAACCCATGGCTCACCTTATAGTGGTTGCTCATCTCACAGTGAACCCCAAACTGGGGTAAAAAGACCCCTCAGTTCAGTGCGTCCAGTGAGATCTTTGTGATGGTTTTGCCAGAGAACAAGGCCTCCGTTAGGGGAATCCTATTATTAAAGAAAGAGCAATGGTATGTAGACACCGAAGTGCTTCCACCTGGGAAGGAATGGCGATGACAAGAAGGAAATGCTCATCATCGTTAGGCAACTGGTCCAGGTGCCTGGAGTCAGGAAGGGAGCAGTGTTTGCAGTCCTGTTCCACCTCCTAAATGTGGACCCGGTTTTCCTACCTGTAAAACAGGATGATGTCTCTAAGGATCGATGTCAGGATGCATGTGAAACCACTTAGGCAAACTGTGTTAAGGTTGGCTATTGATCCGTAAACTCAACTTCTGCTGGTTTTTCTGAGTAGACATTTACATTTAGATTCTTTTGACATTTGGTATAAAACCCACTCTCCTCAGAGTCTACCCTCTTTTTATAAACCCTATTGTATCGATACTTTAGTAACTTTAAATTATTCCAATCTTTAAGGATGAGGCAAAACCCCAAACAAATCAACACTCAAGCTTGCTAGCTATTTCATTGGTTTCCTAACAGAGGAGTATTAGATATTGCTAAGTAAATGGTTTGGTTTCATGAGCATTTGCCATATTAGTACTCTCCTAACAGGTAAAAGTGAGAATTATCTGTTCTATGCAGTTTGAAAATAGGTGACATTATTCTTACCCTGGAACTAAGTATTTAAAGCAGAGGAGTAGCCAATATTTTGGAAGTTTATATCTTTTCTAAAATACTTGTATTTTGTACTAGCTCAGAGATGACAAATAAGTGGCTAAAATACTTTTAGATTTATTAATTCCAAACATTTATTACATAGAAAAAGACAGTTCTCAGAAGAGGAGATAAAAATCATTATTAAGCACATGAAAAATCATTTATCATTGACCAAAAAAAAAAAATCAATGAAACTAAATCAAAGAATAATGAAAAGCTTATTACTTTAAGTCATGGCAGGTTAGGTAATTCTGGGATGATTCTAGGGTAATTAACCCTTCCATTGAGTTCAACAAGTAAGAATGAATGCAAATAACTGCTACCAGTTTATTAATAAGGAATTCTCAGTCTGGTATCCAGGGTTGTACAGAGAGATCCAAGGAGGTAATACAGGATTTAAAGGGTCCTCTTCTCTGCAGGTCAATTCTGGAAGAATTAGCTGAAATGCTAGAGTGTGAGGGGCACATTGAATAGCTGGTGTGAGTAGGGAGAAAAGGAATGGAGTTTAGGGGGTGACTGCATGGGGGGCTGATGGACCCCCTCCCAATTGTTTTGTCTCAGTCAAGGGCAGCACCTTCAGAGCAAATGTGAGCTGAAAGTAGGAAATCTTCCACAGACCCTGCACCACAGTTTGAAACCACCCCCACTGCGTAAAAAAGATAGAATTCATGCTAGGTTGCAAGTGCCCACAGGTGACTTGCGTCAATCAGCATGTACAAATCTTCCCTGGAAGAAGAAAATGTTCTCCTAGCACTTTTATAAGCAATTTTGCAGATACATAGCCCTTCGCAAATAAAAACTAAGTAGGCTCCTGGAAAATACAACATTATAGCTGAAAAGCAGCAAAAACTGACACAGGATTGAAACAGATTCAACCCACAGAGCCTCTGCCAGACAGAGACTGTAACATAACTATACATTTGTGTTGGGTGAGACACAAGATGAGATTGAGGATTGCAGCGCAGAAACCGAGACTGCAAGAAAGAACCAAACGGGAGTTTTAGAACTAAAACGAAAAAGGCAAAATTTAAAACTTAGCAGATTAGTTTAACAGCAGATGAATCACTGAAGAGAAAAATTAGTTGACCAGAAGATGTATCATAGAAAAAAAATTCAGAATGAAGTATCAGAAGGCAACAAAATTAGAAACAGAGGAGGTGAGGTAAGAACTATAGAAAATACAGTTAGGTGGTCTATCATTTGGGTATTTGTATTTAGAGTAGCAGAGCAATAATAAAATGAGTTGGAATCAACATTGAAAGAGATGATGGCTAAAAAACCTTCCAAAATTGATTAGAGACATCAAGAAAGTTAAGAAGCCCTATGAATCCAAGAAAAGTAATTTTATAAAAAATCCACATCTATATCCATTACAGCACAAGTGCTGAAATCCAAAGGCACAATGAAAAATCTTAAAAGAAGCCAAAGAAAAAATTGACAGATCACCTTCATAGGAACAAGAGTTAGACTTACATCTGACTTCTCAAGCTAAACAATAGAAGACAGTATACAGTAAAAGGCAGAAAGAAAATAAATGCCAGCTGAGAACTCTATAACTGGTAAAAAAAAATCCTTCAAAATTAAGGTGAAATAAAGATATTTTTAGGTAAATAACAATTAAGGAATGTATCACAGACCCACCATAATGAAAACCATATTGAAATGAAAAGAAAAATTATCCTAAATTTTAGAAGTACAAGATGCAATGAAGACTAGAAAGGGTAAAAATTTGGGTATACTTCAATGAGTACTGATCATACAAAAGAGAAATGACAATAAGGATTCGTAGGATTTAAAAATATGTAGAGTTAAAATACATGATATTATATAAAAAGCATTTACATCGGGAGGTGATGAAATGGATATAAACTGTTGTATGATCCTTTTATTGTCCTGGGAGATATAAAAATGACCAAATTATACCAGACCTTCATAAATCAAATATGCACTTTTTTTTTTTTTTTTTTTTTAGCAATTTCAAGTAGATGTATCAAATATGCACTTTTAATGTCTAGGGTAACTGCTAAAAATATAGTAATAGAGTATGGAACATGAGAAGGGAAGAAGAATTAAAAAAAAAATATGTCCCAGACAGATACAAAGCACATAGTAAAATGCAGATGTAAGTTCATGTTGGTAATCAAATAAACTGAACAGACTGAATTGTTCAATTTAAAGATATCGATTTTCACTCTGAGTTAAAGAGAGAAAAACAACTGTATGCCATTCACAAAAATCCATAATAATTGGGGTGGCCTTTAGGAGACTTTATGGTGATACTATTAATGATATTTACTTAGCTGATGTTACATGAGTAACCTTCAGCAATATCGCTTTGTGGCACGTTATTGGGCAATGCATTTTTGTTCGCGCATTTTTTGCATGCTTATTCCGTATCAAAATATTTTAAGAAAAGATTAGGTATAATGTTCATCTCAAAAACTTGTCAGTGATTTAAAAAAAATTAAAGTCTGTGTTAAAAAATGCACAAGTACAAGGTACTCTCTCAGTTGGCTACTTCTATATATTATATTTACCCAATGTTTCTGGAGTGCATTTTAACCGTATGTATTTCAAAACAAACTTTGACATTCATAGGTCCTTTGATTTAGCTGTTATTTCTCAGGAGCATAATAAGGAATGTGGGCAATAACATTAGAGCAGGAAATTGATCAAAACTTAGGGAATAATTAGAATAAAATATAGTAGGAGATTAAATAGCTTATGAATATTAGTTAAATAGCTTATGAATTTATCATATAGTGGGATAATAGTCACCATGAAAACTCATACTGAAAAGTACTTTTAAAGGCACAGGAAGTTATTCAAAATGTATAATTAAGGGAAAAAAATAATCTACAATAATAACAGCAAGAGCAAACACTATAGTATGGTGCGTATGGTATACCAGGCTGAGTTCCAAGAATTTTATATGAACTTTTGTAGTCTTTACAACAATTACATTAAGTAGGAAATCCTATCCCCACTGAACAGCTGGTGAAACGTGAAGTATGGACGGGATAAGTAACCTGCCCAAATTTGCACAGCCTGCCGGTGACACTCTGCTGCTCCTCTATAAATGACTGTGCCATAAAGCCCCAGCCCAGTTTTGCTGACTGTTATTTTTTATAGATAGATAGTGTCAAATAAAAGCAGATCTGGATTTAGGTAAGGAGAGAGTTCACTGAAAATGGTTCTTTAAATACGGGGAGAGAAGGACATTGCAATAGGGAGGATGCTCCAGCCCAAGTTCTGCAAACGTCCGAAAGGTCAGGCTGGAAAGGGGCTTTTCCTTTATAGGGAGGAGTGAACGAAGCTAGAGAGAACCAGGCGCCGTGCATGGCAGAGCTGGTGGGTTGATGGGTTGATCAGAGGCTGAAGAAGGGTGATTTTTCCCTCAGGTCAGCTGATTGTCAGGAGGACTATTAGAAGGGCTTGTTCTGAGTCCTCAGGCTCAAGGGTGGGCTAAAGTTCAGCAGCCCCAGGGAAGGAAAGAAATGTGAGTAAAGTTTGGTCAAGCGGACCGGGCGCAGTGGCTCACGCCTGTAATCCTAGTACTCTGGTGAGGCCAAGGCGGGTGGATTGCTCAAGGTCAGGGGTTCGAGACCAGCTCTGAGCAAGAGCAAGACCCCGTCGCCACTACAAATAGAAAGACATTAATTGGCCAACTAATATATACAGAAAAAATTAGCCGGGCATGGTGGCGCATGCCTGTAGTCCCAGCTACTCGGGAGACTGAGGCAGGAGGATCGCTTGAGCCCAGGAGTTTGAGGTTGCTGTGAGCTCGGCTAATGCCACGGCACTCATTCTAGCCTGGGCAACAAAGTAAGACTCTGTCTCAGAAAATAAAAAAAGTTTGATCAAGCCAAATTAGCTGGCATTTTGTCCAGGCTGGTTGGTGGGGTCAAACAATTCTGCTAATTCATCGGACAATAAATGGGAACTTGGAGGGTCCGTGTCTGGCCTCATCAGAGGTAAGTTTTACCTAAGTCTCATGGGCAAGGGTGTTTTTTTCCAGTAAGCTGGGATGGGGGGGTTCCTGGCCACTGCTGCTCTCCAGGAGCGTAGTCAAGGCCCACACAGGTGAGGCGTGTGAACCTGAAACCGCACCCCGTTGCAGGCAGAAAAGAAAGTCTGTAAAATTAGTTATGAGTAGTCATTTTGGGTGATGGAGTGACAGATCCTTTTTCCTTTTCTTCCTTTGGTTAGTCTATTTTGGGCTGTTACATTATCAAATGAGAACATGCAGGTAATTAGGAACACAACGCCGAGGCCAGTCCTGGCATGGTGCCAATGTCACCTGTGGTTATGGTCGTCACGCCCCTACAATTAAAATAATGTGAACAAAAACTTTTTGAAAACAACAAAAGGGAAGAATGAGTATCCAATGGAGCTTTCTGTTTCTTCCAGGGTTTCCTCTTTTGAGCAAAGCCAAGCCAGACCTTGACTACTCCCTCCGAGGCATGATTGTGCAGGTATTTGCAGCAAATCCTCCGCTGGGCGTTGGGAGCACGCCTGAGGAAAGGCGGCGGAAGACGGGAAGGTATTCCCACAATTTATTATCGTCATTTCTCAGCAAGCTACGTTTCTTTACGTTGGCAGATGCAGGGTTGTCTCTGCCAGAACCCTGGGTATCTTCTCCCGTCCTGGGGCCGCCCGGGGAAGCCTTGGCTGTGTCACGGTGCCATCGTGCCACCTGTGGACGCTGTGAGCTCGGTGCCAGCGCATGGCCCGTCTGTTCTGGATGGCAGTCCTGGAAGCGTTTCAAACGCTGGTTTCAGGAGCGCACATCCTGCAGTGCCTGTCTTTGGGTTTTGTTTTTCTTTTTCCCTTTGTCCTAAAAATTAGGAAGAAAGGAAAATATTTCGCAGGCTGCTTGGTTTTCTAGTTCTCACTGGGAAATTGAGTCTGGTAACTCAGTGGTCGGTTCGCTTTGCTTTTGGACTCACTTTGCTTTTGATTGCAATCTCCGTGTGGCCCTGAGTGGAGCATGGGGTGCATTGCCCTCCTCCCCCAGGCCTTCCTAATGTTAAAACCAGACGCCAACAGGGTCTTGGGTTCTGCTTGCACCCTCTGGGACCCACCCACCTGCCTGAGGACCGCACGGCCGGGAGGTTTGAAAGGGGTGTCTGGGTTGGGGTTCGGAATGGAGAGGATACAGAGGCGTTCAAGCTGCCGGTCTTCCTGGAGAAGTGCAGTCCCTTACTGGCCCTGGGAGGGGGGCTTCAGGATGGGGAGGCAGATGCAGGGGACATGGAGGTGCTCTGAGGTCTCCATCAGGTTCCTGACTGAGGAACCCTCTTACTGGAGTGTCTTGAATAAGGTCAAGTCAGGCCCAGCAGTAAGTCTGGCATTGTGGGGCTTCCAGGTAACAGCCTATAGGTTCCTTTGATACCTGTGGACCAGGGGTGTGAATTCCAAGCATTCTGGTGTGTGTATGTGGTCGGGGGAGGGACATCTGAGTTCATGGCTGGAGGGGAGGGGGGCATCAGTCACACCATGTTTTATGTAAAGGGAGCCCCTTGGAGTTTGGATTATTAAGGATGAAGGGCCACTTTCGAGACTGGAAACCTCAGAGGACCAAGCCTGGTAATTTTGACTCGAAGAACTGGTACTTCTGGAATAATGTCTAATTGCCATTTTCTCTCTAAACATGAACTAGCTGTCTCCTCATCTTCCCTTTTACTTCCATGTGACCAAGCACTTCCGACTTCATGGACCCTAAATATTTGTAGCTTTCTCCTTAAACTGCACTTTAAATAACGTGATTACAACTGATAATGAACTCATCCATCAAAGTAGATGCATTTAAAAAAAATCATTTTTGTTAACCATATTGAAATGCACTTCTCAAGTTATCAGTGCTCCCAGGAGCATGCCCTGCACATAGCAGGGATGCAGGAGAGAGCTGCATGGTTTGATGAAGGGGCATCATTTTCCAAATTGTTCACATGGAAGAAATGACAAACAATGTGACCATTTTCTTTACGTGGAAGCTTTCAAATGCCAACTTGTCTGGCACATGGCAAATACGTAATGCACATTGGTTAATTGAGCTGCTTCATTGAAACTGGTAGAATAACCTTCACACTCTTGCAAGAGCAGACAGTATTACATTGTAATAATCCCAGTTTCCATTTGAAAGTGCTTTGCCTATTTTTTTTTTTTAATTATTATTATTTTTTTTATTTTGGCATATTATGGGGGTACAGATTTTAAGGTTTCAATAAATGCCCATTTCCCCCCCTCCCCCCAAAAGTCTGAGTCTCCATCATGACCATCCCCCAGATGGTGCACATCTCACTCACTATGTATGTATATACCCGCCCCCCTCCCCCCTCCCACCTGCCCAATACCCTATTACTGTAGCACCTATGTGTCCACTTAGGTACTATTCAGCTCTAAGAAACAATGGTGATATAGCACACCTTATATTTTCCTGGTTAGAGCTGGAACCCATACTACTAAGTGAAGTATCCCAAGAATGGAAAAACAAGCACCAGATATATTCTCCAGCAAACTGGTATTAACTGCTTTGCCTATTTTTAAAAAAGTGTAGCACATTTTCAATTTGTTCATTACCTACACGGAAAAAAAAAAAAAAAGAACAATTGAGAAATGAGGTGTCAGCCTAGAAATCTCCAAAATACTGGGGAATAGGTACAAGTAAATGACAGCTTTGTAGCTTTGGAGGTGACCCACTATAACTCATTCCCTAATATTTTGGCATTTAAACAAGCTATCTAACTATGGAATCTACACAGTCATTCTTCATGTCTGTAGCGGAAAGTGTGAACTGCTTTTGCACGATTTACTGCCCTTGTCTTTCTTGCTGACTGAAGGTACCTCCTCCAGGCCACATCCTGGTGCCCCGGAGGAGCGGCTGGCCCCTCGCCCCAGCGCCAGGGTGAGCTTGATTGTTACCAAGGTAATCCCATTTGCTGACCCAATTCTGATTAATGAGGTATGAAGGGAATTCTGCTACAGATTTCTAAAAAAAAAAAATTTCCCTCTGTCTCCTAAGGGACGATCACAGAAAGAAGGCAACGTTTCTGTGGATATTGTCGTGTCTGTGCTGAGCACCTGGAACTGCCAGCCTCTAGCCGGAAGAGGAAACCATCACCGACCACAAGGGAGAAACTGAGGACCCAGCCCTTGTCTTTGTTCAGCTGCTGAATCAACACACTCAGAGACACACCCGATGTGCACAATAAACCTCTTATTGTAGAAGCCCGTGGAACCTGGATTTTCTACACCGGAAAGCAGGTAACTGACAAAACATCTTTGCCAATGGCGTGTGGTTGCTATATTTTGCATTCCCTTATTGCAGCATTTATCATGTATTCAAGACAGTCCTTTTACTCCCAGCAGGCTGGATTCCTGAGGGCAGGGGCAGTGCTTTATTCTCCTCTTACGTCCAGAATCAGGCACAGTGATTGACACACGGCAAGGGTCTATGATTGCTTATTGAATTGTATTCCTGGGGATAATTTTCAATCTTCTTGTAGATAATCAGCATGGATACTGCTCACTATTGATTTTCAAAAGCAGAGAAAATGCTGTTCTGGAGACTTAGAGGAATACAGGGGGTGCAGGATGACTGACAGCCAAATAAAAGAGATAGACGTGTGCAGTATTCTCACAGTGGTACATGCTCAATGAGCATTGGCTTCAGTTTAAAGTCACCAGCTGCATTAGTGCCTAACAGAGAGTCAGCCTGCCCTGGAAGATTTGAAGGCAGGCTGCGACTTCTCCTCTCCAGCTATGAAAGTCCTGGATGGCATCTTCTTCCAATACAAAGCTGTTTTTTTTTTTTTGTTGTTGTTGTTTTTGGGGGGATATACAAAAGTAAAAGTTTATTTATTTTCCTGAGAAGAAAGGAAGGAAGGGAGGATGGAAAGAAGGAAGGAAGGGATGGAGGGAGGGAGGGAGGAAGGAAGGAAGGAAGGAAGGAAGGAAGGAAGGAAGGAAGGAAGAAAGGAAAGAAGGAAGGAAGGGAGGAAGGAAGGAATGGATGGAGGGAGGGAGGGAGGAAGGAAGGAAGGAAGGAAGGAAGGAAAGAAGGAAGGAAGAAAGGAAGGGAGGAAGGAAGGAAGGAAGGGACGGAGGGAGGGAGGGAGGAAGGAAGGAAGGAAGGAAGGAAGGAAGAAGGAAGGAAGGAAAGAGGAAGGAAGGAAGAAGGAAGGAAGGAAGGAAGGAGGAAGGAAGGAAGGAAGGAAGGAAGGAAGGAAGGAGGAAGGAAGGAAGGAAGGAAGGAAGGAAGGAAGGAAGGAGGAAGGAAGGAAGGAAGGAAGGAAGGAAGGAAGGAAGGAAGGAAGGAAGGAAGGAAGGAAGGAAGGAAGGAAAAGCTGTTTTTTCTACAGTGAAAATCTGTCGTTTGGTGTGGTCACCGTTACCCAGCGTCTCAGGTCTACTGGGCAACTTGCTGTGGCATCTGTATCAGCACTTCCAGCTTCACCTTGCATTTTCATGCCATGGAGAGGGCTTCTTTCTTCAAACCTCATGAACCAACCTCTTCTAGCTTCAGTGTTTTCTTGTGCGGCTTCTTCATGTTTCTCAGTCTTCATAGAATTGAAGGGAGTTAGGACCGTAACCTGAGGTAGGGTTTGGTTTAAGGGAATGCTGTGGCTGGTCTAACCACTGGTACTCTCCTCATACCGGCAGTAAGGCTGCTTGGCTTTCTTATCACTTCTGTGTTCAGTGGAGTCACACTTTTAATTTCATTCAAGGGCTTTTGCTTTTCCATCCACAACTTGGCTGCTTGACACCAAGAGGCCTGGCTTTCAGCCTATATTGGCTTTTGATGTGCCTTCATCCCTAAGTCTTGTGCCTTCATCCCTAAGCTTAATTATTTCTAGGTCTTGATTTAAATGGAGAGACATGTGACTTTTTCTTTCACTCGAACACTTAGAGGCCATTGCAGGTTATTCATTGGCCTGATTTCGAGATCGGCGTGTCTTAGGGAGGCCTGAAGAGACACGGAGAAACAGCTGTCAGAACACACACGACATTTATTAAGCTCGGCGTTTTCTATGGGCACGGTGTGTGGTACCCCAAAATAATCACACTGGTAACATCAATGGTCACTGATCACAGATCACCATAACAGATACAATAATAACGAAAGCAAAATTGAAATAGTGCCAGGATTACCAAAATGTGGCACAGAGACATGAAGTGAACACACGCTGTTGGAGAAATGATGCCAATAGACTTTCTCAGCCCAGGGCTGCCACAACCTTGTATTTGTAAAACACAAACAAACAAACAAACAAACAAAAACACAGTATCTGTGAAGTGTAGTAAAATAGGGCGTGCCCGTGTTAGATTCCTGTTGCTACTGTAACAAATTCCCAGGAAGTTAGTGGATTTAAACAATGTAACTTTATTACCTTATGGTTCTGAAAATCAGAAGTCGGGCACAGATCTCGTTGGGTTAAAATCAAAGTGTCTGAGGAGTTTGGATTCTTTCTGGACATTACAGGGGAGAATCCATTTCCTTGTTTTCTTCCAGCTCCTAGTGGCCGCCTGCCCGTGCTCCTTGGCTCTCAGCCCCTTCCATCTGCAGAGCCAGCAGCTGCGAGCCAAGTTCTGCTCAGGCTGCCGTCTCTCCGTCCCCCCTCTTCTGGATCCTTCTTCCACTTATGAGGACCCTTGCGATTATGTTGGAAGCAAACAAATAATCCAGGATGTCCCCGGGAAAAATCTCCCCTTCTCAAGGTCAGCTGGTTAGCAACCCTAATTCCATCTGCAACTTTAATTTTCTTTTGCCACATAAGGTCCCATGATCCCAGGTTCCAGGGGTTAGCACATGGACATCTTCGGGAGGCCATTCATGTGCCTATTGTAAGTCTCTGAGCTTTGGTGCTCATGAAAAAGAGAGCCGGGTTGCCAGAATCATTTTCCCCAGAAGACTGTCATGTAGAATAAGATTGCTCCCTTCAGGACAAACACAGAACTAAATTGTGCCGCTTAAAATTGTTACTGGCAAATGAAGTGTGGAGTTATTTTTGAGGTGAGAAATTCCGACTAAGCTAGGATCAGTTCATTTATTTCTCAAAACACCAGCATCGGGAACGTAATTCGCTGCTAGCAACCTACTGTATGAAAATGAAATTAATATTGCAAATAAATCGGGGGCAGTGATTTGCATTACAAAGAGCATCACCTTAGGATTTAAATGAGTTCCACTGATTTAATTGCAAATAAATCAGCCCACGCCAGTTGTTCCTTTGGCCTCATATTTAACTCTTCCCCCAGCCCTGTGCTGGGTCCTGAGGACATAATGATGGGTGGAACTTGACTTGGCCCCTGCCCCAATTTGACAGGAGAGAAAATAAACAAACAATCTTACAATCGAACATGAGTCTCATCTATGACAAGTGCTACTAAGAGAGGCACCTGGTTTCCTGAAAGTGAGACAATGTGTCCCTGTCAGGTCAGGGGAGGCTTCTGGGGACCGTGTCTGCTGAGATGCCAAGAGAAGAACAAGTTGATGGTAAGAGGGGGCAGATGGGAGAGAAGAGCATCCAGACAGGGGGCATGGCATGTGCAAAAGTCCTGTGGCAGAGAGGCCACGGTGAATACCAGGAACAAAACTAAGGTCCCTGTGGATGGAGGCTCAATGCTAGCTGGGGCTGGGCTGGCAGGGGATGAGGCTGGGGAGATACAGACACGAGACCTTGCTGGGCATCGTGGGCTCCGCCAGCAGCAGGGTCTTTATTAAAAGAGGAAAAGGAAGATGCTGAAATTGCTCAGGTGTGTATATACCATGGTCTGATTTGTGGTTAAAAATCACTTTAGCTGAGTATGGGAAGCAGATTAGAGTGGGATTCAGAGCCTAACAGAGTGCAGAAAAAATCAGTCACTGGGCTGAAGGATTGATAACAGCAGCGGCAGTGGGGGGTCATGTTTGGGGTAAGTAGTGGTAGTTATAATGGTAGGGACCACTAACCTGGTCTAGGGGTTCTGTTCTTCCAAGCCATGTCCTAAGTGCTCCATGCACATCACCCTATTCATCTCTCACAGTAGCCCTGTAAGGTAGATGATGATATTGTCCCCACTTTACAGATGAGGAAATTGGCACGGAGAGATGTACCCAGGCTTGCCCTGGCCCTGCAATTATGGAAGCATCGGGGCCAGGACTTGAATCAGGCAGGCTGAGCCTAGAACTCCTGTGGGCAACGAGCCATTGGCCCCCCAAGCAAATCATATTTGTTTGTTTGATTATTCGTTTTCGAAAGAAGTCATTTTAAATAATGTTACCAAAACATAAATGGGCTCTCATTAGATATGCAAGTATGAAAATGATGCCCGTGTAAAACTTTAGAATCAGAAGTCGGAAATAAAAATGCCTTCCAAGTCCAAGTAAATGAGGGACCAGTGGCCAAATGTCAAGGACAAAAGAAGAGCGACTGCCTTGATTGTCAACATGAGGATATGTGGTCCTTGTATTAACAGGTAGTCTGATTTTTTTTTCAAGAGATGCCAGACATCTTGACTTTGATTTGAAATTTTCCTACTTTTATATGTTGACAATTCCTTCCATTGAGGTTTTAACATTGTGCAGGTCAACGCTGAAAGAAAACAGAGGCTCAGAAACAGAACTGTGAGACCGATATAACCTAGAGACATCCATTTAAAACCTCCCGGTTTGATTTGGGATTTGGGCTGCAACGAGCTGTTCCAGAGAGCGGTCTGTGAATGCTGTGCGTTTGGCCTGCTGGGGCAGGTGCTGAGATGGTTCTGAGTGTTTTTAGCCATCTTCCTAACTCAAGGCCATAGGGACCGGGGCTGCCTACTTAAGACAGGGACTTCACGTCGGAGCCTGGAGGCATGGAAGAATGAACTTGCATAATTGATCATAAGGCGTAGCTCGCAAGGCCTCCTGGCGTATGAAGGGCATTATCAGTCCAAGGCGGACGGATGTCTTTCCACCCACCACTAATGTCTCAGCTCGGCGAGGATTTTAAACCGCAGCTTTGAATTACAAATTTAGGAAGGAAACCAGCGATGGGGCAAAAGTCGGTATAAACCTTTCTCCTGAGAAAGGCCGGCGGCCGCGTTCTGGTAACGGTGCGTGGACGCAGTTTCCATTAGGCTAATGAACCCCGTGTAGGCACACGGAGTCCATGAACAGACAAGTGCCTGTGGTCGGGGCTGAGAGGTCAGGACCATCTCAACGTTTCACGGGATGACCTGCAATTCTAAATACAATTGTAACGTCTGCTTGGCAATATAATGAAAAGAAAACCGAGTTCTACTTGAAGATCCATTGATTTCCTATAAGCAGAGATGAAGCAAGTCTTCCTTCACTCCCAGGTACTACCGGAATCTGCCGGTTCCAAATGCTAGCATGTTTTGAGGGTTTAAAAAAAAAAAAGAGTCTGATTCACAGTGGCGGCACTCAGCCAAAGGCACAGGGTCTTTTTAATGAATCGAAACCATGAACCAACACCCACAAGAAGCGTTTTCATCAAGGCAACGGACTTGCCTTGTATTTGAAGTGAGCAACATGCTTTTTCTTTGCCAGGTAATTAGATAGACTCTTTTAGTTTTGTGTGTATTTATTGATGGTGGTGTTTAAAAAAAACCCAAACAAACAAAAGACCCTGTTTCTGCAAGTGCAAACTTTTCGAGGTAACACATCAGCTCAGTTTATATATTATTGCCTACCTACACACCAGAACATTACGGTATCTGGCATTTAAGTAGGCTCAAACGCATCTTGTCGTTTTACGCTAGAGGTTGGCAATTTTTTTTTTCCTGAAAAGAACTGGCTAGTAAATATTTCAGTCTTTGAGGGCTGTTCAGTCTCTGTTGCAATTACCTGAATCTGTCATTATAGTGTGAAAGCAGCCATACACAGCAGTAAAGGAACAGGACTGTGGTGTCTCACTAAAACTTTATTTACGAAATCAGACAGCAAATCAGATTTTTCTTCTAGGCTATAGTTTTCTGTTCCCTGTTTTGAGTCCATGAAATTGAGGGTGGTTTGCCATGCAGTGACAGAAAACTGGAGTGTTAAAGAGTTATTATTTTTTAAAATAACGTATCTACTCTTAGGTTGTAAATGTCACAAGGGCACGTACCATTTCTGTTTTGTAAAACAATGTCCATCCATGTCTTAGCACATTGCTGGGCATAAAATGCTCAGCTACCTTTATTGTTCTTGCACACATCCATGCAATTTGCATTCTAATCTTGAGATTTAAGAATTTCTAAATGTCTTGGTATTTTAAAAATTGATGAGATATAGCAAAATGATCATGAACTTAGACGTTGATGATTTGCCTCCTGGCCCGTCTTTTGCCACAGGTGTTGAATAAATCACACCCTTTGTCTGTGCTAATATATCACCAGTAAAATGAAGCTGTTATACAAGATCAATCTTTCCCAGGGCAGGGGACAGCCACCCCTGCGGCAATGCTGAGTGATTTTAGGTGGCATCAGGCACAACACTGAATAACATTAAATCACATATTTCCATTTCAATTCTCCTTCAGGCCTTTTGATTGTATCAATAAGTGAGTCTATGTGGTGCTAGTAAGTTTGTAATATTTTTTTTTTAGAGAGAGCGAGCCAAACTCAGGCTCGGAAGACATAGGAGAAAAGAGCAGCTGGAGTTTTACAACATTAATTTTCGTTGCATTTATTCTTTAGGTTATATCCTATCATGGCAAGTAATACTGATTTTTTTATTCACAGCAACATGCAATGTTCCTGTTTCAAAAAAAAAAAAGATAAATCGGAGTAAAGGTATATGTTTCTAGATGTAAGGGTTTTTTTTGTAAGACATTTTTAATTCCTACCTCATTGTTCCATCTTCATGCATTTACTCCAATAGCCTTTTTTTTTTTTTTTTTTTTTGCTATCAACAAGGTGGGCTAATCCAATAGCCTTTTAAGTTAGAAATAACTTAGGATGAGTTTTATTTTTCTCCTCATCTTCTGCAGTTAAGATGGTTGTATTCTTTGCATGTACAAAAACACTGGGAGAATCCCTTCTGAATCTAAATATCAACCTCTAGAGACTTGTTGGATTAGAGAGGTCAGCCTATCTCTGACCCCGACTCAGCCATTCCATGTGAACTTAATAACCTTGAAATGGAAGACGTTTCAAAGCAGAAAGAAGTCCTTACCCGCTGTCAGTTAATGAGCAAAAACTGTCAGGGGCATCATATGTCACTGAGCATCAAACAAAAGTGAAATACTGGTTAAAGGAATTTTCATCTGAGACAAATTTGGGCAGATTAGAATTGAAGAGCAGCGATCTGTAACTTGGAAACACTTTTAAGACTGTGTTCTTATGAATCGTAAACTCTGCTTTAAGCCAAGTCATGAGGCCACTGCTGGAACACAGATTGCATTACCATTCATTATCAGAAGGAACTTTATATTACTCCCACACATACTTTAAATTTCCAACACCTTACAGGCAGTAGAAGCTAGTGGAAGTGACGTGTGTTCGAAAGCTCCAAAAGTAAGGTTTTCAAATTTTCCTCTGGGTTACAAACAGTGCTCGGTAATCAACAGCTTTCAGTTATAGCTCCTAAAATTGCAAATCAATGTTCTCTGCTCACTGCTTCCATAAATAAATGTATTTTTAAAAAACAACTGACTTCGGATTTTAAAATGGCAGCATAGAAGCAAGTTGGCTTCATTCCCCCACCCCCACGGAAAACCAAAGCCAAATATACAGTGCTGAGATTATCACCAGAAATATCCCAGAACTCAAATATGAAAATGAGACAGTTCCAGGGGCCACAGAGAAGTCAGGAAAGTGAGCAGACATCAAGAGAATTGGACTTCCACATCTGCAGTAGTCCTGCCCCCATTCTGCCTGGCACTCAGTGTGTGGAACATTTCCCCCCAACTCACTGTTTACACACTGGAAAAAAGTGAGATCAAGGTGGACAACCAGCTTCCCCATAATCTTGGGTTCCCTAAGAGGAGACCTGTCCCTGCCTTAACTCACGGGAAGTGTTGCAAGTTCCTGAAGGGAGAGATATCTGAGAGGACAGGCAGAGACAAAGGGGAGGAGGCAGGGTTACTGCCCCAGCGCTGGAAACTCTGCTCTGCTTTGTAAGGAAATGCCAGATCAGAGTGGGTGCTTGGAAGCATTACACTGTAGGTTTCTCCCTCAGGTCCCCCCTGGGGAATGGACACTCTTGAAGCTCTGACTTGGGTGGGGCAAAGGCAATATATGTAACCTAAACATTGGTGCCCCTGTAATATGCTGAAATTTAAAACAAGGGAGAAAAAAGGCATAGAGCGGCTGACTGGATAAGAAACAAGACCCAGGTATATGCTGCTGGCTACATGAAACCCAGTTCACCTTTTTATAAAAACACATGTAGACTGAAAGTGTGAAAGAGTGGAAATCGATATGCTATGCAACTGGAAACCAAGAAAGAACAGGAGAAACTATACTTATATCAGATAAAATAGACTACTAATCAAAGACTGTGAAAATAGAGAAAGAAGGTCAGTATACAAAGGGGTCAATTCATCAAGAGGATATAACAATTTGTTATATCCTGGAGCTCCCAAGTATATTAGGAGATTTAAGGGGAGAGCGAGCTAGATCTCAGTTTCTTGAGCAAAAAAAAAAAAAAGAAAAAAAAAAAAAAAAAGAAAAAAAAAAAAAAAAAAAAAAAAGGGGAGAGCGAGAGACTGCAGTACAATAACAGTGGGAAACTTTAATACCCCCACTCTCAGCAATGAAGAGACCAACCAGACAGAAAATCAACAAAGAATCATTGGAGTTAAAAACACACTAGACCTAAGAGGCCTAATTTACGTTTACAGAACACTGCACCTAGCTTGTGCAGAATGCACATTCATTTCATCAGCACATGGAACATTCCAGAATAGACCATATCTATGTCCATAAAGCAAGTCCATGCACATTCATAAAAGGAGAAATCATATAAAGTATCTTTTCTGACAACAATGGAATAAAACTATAAATCAATAGCAAGATGAAACTTGGTAACTTACCAAAACATAGAAATTACACACCATGCTCCTGAATGCCCAATGGGTCAATGAAGAAATTAAGAAGGAAATTTTAAAAATTCTTAAAACAAATGAAAATGGAAATGCAACACACTAAAATCTGCTGCTGGGAAAACTGGATAACCAGGTGTAGAAGAATGAAACCTGACTCCTATCTCTCACCATCCACAAAAGTCAAATCAAAATGGATTAAAGACTTAAATATTAATATAAGACCTGACACTATGAAACTACTGGAAGAAAACATTGTAGAAACACTCTATAACATTGATCAGGCCCTAAGAACTCAAATGCACAGAAAACCCAAGCAAAAATAGACAAATAGAATTATTACATCAAACTAAAAAACTTCTGCATAACAAAGGAAGCAAGCAACAAAGTGAAAAGACAAAACACAGAATGGGAGAAAATGTTTGTAAACTACCCATCTGACAAGGGCTTAATAACCAGAATATACAAAGAACTAAAACAACTCAATAGCACAAAACCCCACATAATCTGATTTAAAAATAGGCAAAAGATCCGAATAGACATTTCACAAAAGAAGACACACAAATGGCCAACAGATATATGAAAAGATGCTCAGCATCACTAATAATCAGAGAAATATGAATCAAAACCACAATGATTTATCATCTCTCTCTGGTTAAAATAAATGAAATCCTGTCATTTGCAGCAACAGGGATGGAACTAGAGGTCATTATGTTAAGTGAAAAAAGCCAAGCACAGAAAGACAAATATTGCATGCTCTTTACTTTTACAGGAGAACTAAAAAAGTGGATCTCATACAAATAGAGAGTAGATTGGTGGTTACCAGAGGCTGGGAAGGGGAGGAGGCAGAGGGAGAGGAAGAAAAGTAGATGAATAGGGACAAATATAGTATTTGATAGAAGAAATAAAACCTAGTGTTAGATCAGTAGGGCGACTATAGTTTACAATAATCTGTTATATATTTCAAAATATAGAAGAGAAGAATTGGAATGGTTCTAACATAAAGAAAAGACAATTATTTAAGGTGATGGATATCCCAAGTACACTGATTTGATCTTTATAAATTGTATGAATGTATCAAATTATTACATGTACTTTGAAACTATGTCTATCTATTATGCATTAATTTAAAAAACCCTAACATGTTTGTAGCAAGGATATCAGACAACTTCAGAAATTAAATGATGAAAACAATTAAAATCACAACTATTTTTATTTTGCTTAAGTATTAATATTTCTTCAGCCATTAGAGACATTTTTTGAAAACATGTCGGATCACAAATATGTTAGGAAAATGTTCATCGACTGCCCCATCCCCTACTTGGCGCACATACAGAATCTTTCCTTCTGAATTTTCTGTTACAGAGAGTAAGTTAAGAGCATTTCCTAGCCCAGTTCTCTATGACAGGTTGAATTTGCCACTCCACAAGTATGTAAGCATTCGTAGAATTGGGAATTTGCTATGCTCGCTATATGGTGACTGTAAGTTTCTAAAATTAGGGGAAGATAAATAGAATTATGATTTGAAATGACATGTACAAGTAGGGGACTCGAATAGGATCAAGGGGCGCCGGTGAGTAGGGGAGGATTGTTGGAAGACTCTCAGGAGTAGTGGGGCGAACAGGGGATTTCACATTCTGTCTAAAAGGCAACATCAGGGCAAAACCCTACATAATTGTTTCCACGTAAAAGAAGGGGTTCAATGTTGCCAGAAACAATTTGTGGGCTATATAAAACGCATCTGTGAACCACAGTTAACCATGGGTCAAAAGTTTTTTGAAGTCAGCCTCCAGGAACCAGCGAATAATCGTAGATGTCAAGGAAAAGAAGGACAGAAGGAGTGTGCGTGTTACTTTTTTTTAAAAAAGGGTTAGAATCCCATTTTTCAATTTACCTTCTTCTTGAGAATTCAATCTAACAGCTGCAAGGAAAGACTGATTGAAGCCTAGGAAAAAAGATAAGATAAAGGATTAGACGTTATCCATTCCTCTAAAAAAAAAAAAAAATTCCACCGGCACATGGTGCAATTTTGTTTCAGTCATTCACCACCGTTTTATTTAAAGATTTTATTTCTGATTTTCCTCCCTTCTGTCCTCCAATAGTCTTGAAGCCAGAAAAACTAAGTTTGATTCCTAGCTTGATTGCTGATAAGCTATGTCGGGTCAGGCACAGATCTCAGATTCGTTTCTACAAATGAGAAGGGTACCAATATGTATAGGATTGAATAATTTCACATAAAACAAAACAATCTCAACTCAAATCATCTTAAATGAAAAGGAACTTTCTCTTGTTCCATTAAACAGAATCCAGCCTGCAACAGTTGTGGAGAAACCTTCTTGCTGAGCCTTTTGCACAATGTGGTACATTAGAAAGAATAAAGTCAAAGAGATGGGATTAATGCAAATGATGTTTTAAACTAGAGAATATAGGAATGCAAGGGTGGTTTCCTTACCTCCTTCTAGGTTCCTTGGCTGGGCTACCAATTAAATTGACATAAGACAGAGTAACAGGAGAAAAAAAAAACATATTTAATTACATACTCATGCATGGGAGTCCTGCAAAGTGTGAAACTTGAGGAAGGACCAAATTATGATTGAAGCTTCTATAACATCCTGAGCTACAGAAGAAAAGAGGAACTTGAGTCTTCTGAGGGATGGTAGAGACACAGGTTCTGGGAGCAGGAGCGGGGGGGGGGGAATGGAAATTTGTCTTGTTATGCAGCTAAGAACTCTCTCAGGAAATAAAAGTCCTCTTGGAGCAGCCCTCAGAACAGGTGACAGTTTATCTGGGCGTGTTGACCTCTAGTCTTCTGTGATCCAAGTTACTCTTCCCTGTTTGATAAGATCTCCTTCCAGGGAGGGGGGATTCATGAAAATTGAGTTGCTAGTGCAGGATCTGTCTTTAGAAAGATAAGAGGATGTCAGAGAAAGCTTTTGTCTGCATCCTCTGTTTCCCTGGTGCCTTTGGGGTTCAAAGGAATCAGCATAACAAAGCACTGCATTTTGGGGCAGCATCTCCTGAATTTGTTCAAGAGAGATTGGATATCTTGTTACAGTTCCATCACTCCACATAAGTGCACCCCGTGTACATTGTAAGATGCTGCAGATAAACCATTTGCCTCCACAAAGGCTTCTGTGCATCATAAACAATTTGTGCACAACTCTCACTGCCCTTTTCACAGATGCTTCCTCCCACCGGGTTCACGGGGGGAGGAGCTGGTGCAGGTGAGTGTACGTGAACACCTTGCCAAATAACTGCAGTGTTGACACGAAATCTCACCAGAGTTCTTTAGAAGCCGTCTTCTTTCACTCAAGCTATTTCTGCAAGGCTGATCATTTCATTACTTTTTCCAATACAAATCAGAAAGCAAAGAAGCCAGAACAAAGGTCTATGTGGGTTCTCTTTTGAAGTGCTTCTGTGTTTACCATCATCCTAAACCTCTTCCCCTGTTACTTTGGGAACAAGGAATTTTTCCAGCAACATCAGCTCATAGTGTGTAAAGAGGCTATTTTAAAAGCACCTGGTGTACATGTGGCATTATCCTGTTGTCACAGATGCAATCCGCCAGGTAAACCTCGGTGCAAAACCCATTTTAATGAAATGCTTTGCAAGTCATAACTGAAGAGATTTGATCAGAATTGCTGTTCAACAAATGGTTCTGCATTGACTAAGCCATGATTACATTTATATAAAAAAAATCTTTGCATGAATAAAAAGGAATAAATATAATTAGTGTTTGGAAGGGCGAGAACATCTGAATAAAAATGTTCATCTTTTATTAATCACATACATTTTGCATAAGGAGATTATTTTTCCCCATTTGGGCTAACAACATGGAATTATAGTACACAATTGTGGGAACAGTTGGCCTGTGACAATTTAATGGTATTTTGCAAAACCCTCATTCTGCAGGCTGCATGTATCTGCCAGCTTTCTCCAGTTGTGTTCTTCATAACAAATCAGTCGTAAGGACCATGGACAGCGACTAGCAGTTCCTATGCGACTGTTAAGTATTTACAAGCTCTTATATAAGAGCCACCACTAATAAGGTGCCACATACTCAAGCCCAAGTGTTTCAGAGGGTCTTGGGGTGAAATGAACCCCTCCACCATGGGGAGGAGGACAGAAACACGTCCTAGAAATTTCACGTAATCAGTGGCGTGGCATTGATCCGACCCAGGGGGCGAGTTTTCATTAAACGTTCTTCTGCCCTTGAGTTTATGTTTGTGAGAGAGAGTACATTCGGTGTATCGGTTGCTTAAGCACAACTTATGAATAATATATTGGAACAAATCTCACATCATTTTTCTCTGTTACTAAAAGCTTACATTAATATCCATGTTAACATAAAGGCTTAACGTGAAGCATTGTGATGATTTTCATTATGGGAAAATGCAGTGACAGATTCTAGGTTCCCACGGGTGTGTGCTGTTTTCTCTGTTTCTCAACCTTGTCTTCACCTCCATGCCTGCTTTCTTCCACATTTTCCACTTCTTTTCCTGTTACTTTCGTAAATTCTTCATCTCCCTTCTTTTCCACTCAGTAAGGTGATATGATCCTTGGGGTTTTGATAGTTCATGAAAAATTATCATACATGGAAAAGAAAATCCTTCCAAGCATGAATTCTGCCCACTGGCTTAAGCCCATGTCTCTACAGTTGTATGTTTAAGTAACTATTCCGGCACTGAATTCCCTGTATAGCTCCGTGCCTGCCTGTGCTGTCTGCACGTTCGTGCTATGGTATGATGGATGGTGTAGCTCTTTGGGGTCGCACGACATCTTTCCCATTCCAGGTAACATCAACCGCCCCCCCATTGAGAAAAGAAAACACAGTTATGCTGTACGATTTGCAAAATTACAAAGCTTTGACATCGGCATGTTTATCGGTTCTTAGACTCTGATTTCTGAGTAACTTAGAGGGGAATCTTAAAGCATTTTAGATCACATGAAGCTGCTTATAGTGTGGATGAGACAAGGGTGTGTACGGAGATCTGTAGCTTTGCCATACCGTCATTTTGACAGTGGGTAAGCATAAATCCCCTTTGATCCCATCTGTGAAGTGAGAATGACACCCACCTCCTGGGAATACTAGGAGGATCACATGAATCCAAAGACACTAAGTAGTTAGAAGAGTGTCCAGTGCACAAGCCTTCCAGCTGGCTGCTGTTGCACTGGCGATACGGTTATGACAGTCCCTCTGCCCTGCAGAGCTGAGGCCATGGTTAAAAGTGAAGGTGCCCAGTGTCTGGTACATAGTAAGGGACCAAATATTAGGGCTCATTCCTAGTGCTATCGACATGACTATTCCATGTCTAAGTACATGGAGATTAAGGGGACCCTCGACCCTGGTGGAATCAGTTTCAGGTTGTGAAAAAGCTGCAAGCAATTCTGTGCTCCACAAGGCCAACATCAGGAGGGAAAAGGGTGCTTTCCACCAGGAACCCTGTTTGACCCATAAGAGCCCTGGCTCATCCAAAGCTTAAGCTATCTCATAAGGTGAAGAAAAAAGGATGAGGCGTTTTTACAGCTTGGGATGCCCTCTGCAATTCTATGAAGTGCATATTAGCAGCTATTACTAGTATATCGCTGTCAGGAAATTGGCTCTGTGGGGATTTAAGAAAAATCTCTAGGAAGCAGCCTCGAGACAAGTGGCAGGTGAAGAGAGGATAAGCCTCTGGTCCTGGCCAGAGACGAGGAAATAGTGAGCACCCTTTTGCTTCTTCCTGCTGTTCTCCCAGCCCTTGCAGTAATGCAAGCTCAAGCGATTTGCCTGAGAGTGATAATAGGACCATTTTAACTCAAAGAAGGTGGCAGGACCCAGACTAGGACAAGGCAGACAAGTCGCCCAGGGTGCAGGATTTAAAGAGATGCTCGTTCTTTGCAAGTGCCTCACCCTCAGCCCCAGCCCTGGTCTGGATGATGTAAAATTCCAGAAAATAAGTGTGATGTCATTCCCGATGTTGTGTCAGCTAAGCATGCTTAACCTGTATCCTCCTTCAAAAAAAATCTGTCTATAATCAATTATCTGTGAATTAATTGGTGACTCCTTTAGCTTAGTTAGTTTGCAGCTGAGAGGCCTCCGGATCGCTAGAGATAAGTTGATGATCGACACCTGGACTTCTAGGGCTTTCCGGCAGAGTAAGGGGCTGAAATAACAAGGGTCTCCTTGAACTAAGGACAAGCTGTTGCTAGCTTTTATCCTCTTTCCTACCCAAGACAATGGTATTTGCTAATACCATGAAGAAAGTAGCTAAATATTCTTGAATCTCATACATCCTGGGCGTTCGGCGGAATATTTACCTAAGTTATCACTGAGTCTTCACCTCTGTGAGGCAAATCCTTACTTTACTGATATTTTAGAGATGAAAAAAATTGAAGTTCAAAGAGGCTGAGAAATTTACGCAGGATTATGTATTTCAGCGGTGGCATAGACAGTCAGGATTGGAACCCAAGTTTACTTCCTGAATCTCCATGTATTGTTATCTAATACCTGGCTTGGCAGAAACCAAATGCCGGATGGTTTTCAATGGAGACACTTGTTTCCATGCTGGGTCCTGCTGCAGACCCACTGGGTTATATCCACCAGAACCAGAGTGGCCTGCAGCTCTATGGCCTGGGAGTGACTATGGATAGCTAAGTCATCAGTTCTGTTAAACACGATCGTTACAGCGTATGGGGTCTCTAAAGGTTGAGGAGGAAAAGAGCAAATCTATTTCTTCTCTACTTTCATATAAGAAACTCCAGAAGAGAACAGCCCTGGTCCCTTGTGTCCACTCATGTATCTCTGTCACCTGGAACAGGGCATGTCACATAGCAGGTGCTCAATAAATATACTGAATTATTAAATAAATGAAAGAGGCACTTTCGGTTGTATTAATGCTACCATTCGTATCACCATTCATTTGTAACCCCATTGTTCCCCCAGGAGACACCTAGGATAGGTTAGGAACATCTTTAGCTGCAAACAATAGATCACTTAAGTAACAGTGGCCCAGACCAATGGGGTTTGTGTTTCTCACATAACAAGAAAAATAGAGGTGGGTGTTTTCCATAATTGGTTTAGTGGCTCAACAATGTCAGGGCCTCGCTTTGCACAATTCAATTGGCCTCTTCCTTTTAGTCCTAAAATGATGGCTTCAGCCCCAGCAATCATGTGCGCATTCAAGGCAGGAAGGAAGTGGGAGAGAAGGAGCCAGCCACAGCTGCAGCGTCTCTGATTCATAAACACACAAAAGCTTTTCTCAAAAGCTGCCGAATTTCCCCCAGCAGTTTCAGTTTATGTCTCACGGGGCACTCCTAGTGTTAGAGGCATCTGGGAATGCAATATGATCTCCTAACCTGCAAATCAGAGTTAGGGGGTGAGGGGAGGGCTTTACCAGGGGTGTCCGCCAAAAGCGTTTTTGTCCATTTAATATAATGGTTCTGCTTCACTGTGACATGTCAGAAAGAGACTTAGATTGGTCGTAAGAAATCCTGGGATCCCTTTCTGTGACACTGGGCGAACCAAGTTGACTGGCCTCGGTTTGCCTATCTGCAAAAACGACGTGTTCAAAGTCTACAATGATTTTATTCGTGGTGGTCGTGACCCGCTGCGGGGCTTGTGGAACCTGTCTGCATGCAAGCGACTGTCTAGATGCCAGCTCAGAGCTGGCCAGACTGACGCCTTCTGGATGCTGTCAGATTTGGATGGATTAAGGCTCCAAAATGGTTGTTTGGAAATTAATGAAGGCTTATGAAAACAGGCTGCCTTATTACCCCAGAGCATGAGTGAAAAGGTTGCCATGCTCTGGGGAGAGAAAAGGAAACGACTGTCACTGGCTTCTCCAAAGTCCATGAGGCCACGCCAGCTTCTCCTGGAGAACCAACCCCTACTTCCAAGGAGTGGTTGGGAGGTAAAGAAGTAGCTGACAGGCCGGGCTCGGTGGCTCACACCTGTAATCATAGCACCCTGGGAGGCCGAGGCAGGAGGATCGCTCGAGGTCAGGAGTTCGAAACCAGCCTGAGCAAGAGCGATATCCTGTCTCTACTAAAAATAGAAAGAAATTAATTGGCCAACTAAAAATACATAGAAAAAAATTAGCCGGGCATGGTGGTGCATGCCTGTAGTCCCAGCTACTCGGGAGGCTGAGGCAGGAGGATACCTTGAGCTCAGGAGTCTGAGGTTGCTGTGAGCTAGGCTGACGCCACAGCACTCATTCTAGCCTGGGCAACAGAGTGAGACTCTGTCTCAAACAAACAAACAAACAAACAAACAGAAGTAGCTGATGAAAGTCAGCAGAAGCCTAGATAATGAGACACCTTAAGAGACAGATGAGGAGGTAGAACATCCAGTGGAATATAATAGGGTGACCCTTCATGCAAACCCACCTAATAAACAATCCAATTGCCCCTACTTTTATCCCAGATATGGGGTGTTGCAAGGACTGGGATATTGAGTCTCTTTACTGTGAAAATTATTTTTTGAGAGCTTAGAATGTATTTACTGGAACAGAAATATAAACCTAAGACCCAAAAGACAACTGTGACAATGCTTAATATTCGAAGTGTAATTATTCTTAATGCATCTACTTAATTTATATTCACGATTTATGAGGTGTTCCATATTTATCAGCTGTAACTTTGTCCCATGTGTTGAACCAAGCGGGAACGGGTTTGGCTTTGAGCTCAAAGTGATTTTTGCTGAATGTTTTTGTGGATAAAAGCTTATCTGCCTTGCTCAGGGTGAACTGGAGATCTGGCGATGCCCGGATTTGCCACAGGGCAGACACTTAGGAAGCCTTGCCCACTGTTGACTGAAGGAGCAAATAAATGGGCGCAGTGGTTCTGCAGCAGGAAGCTTCCTGAAGGTCAAGACGTGGGATCCTTCGCTAACATCATAAAAGGCAAGATTCCTGCTGGCTGAGCGCAGCTCTCCGTTTCTCAAACCCACAGTCCAGAAGCCAAGTTCTGAAGACAGTAGAATCGGCTCGTTGAGTGACAGATTCTTTGCAAACGCCGGCGTCCCATTCTCTGCTTGTCCCCACGCCCGCCTCCCAGGAGTGGCGTCCAGAGGTGGACCGAGGGGAGCCCAGCGTGTGTGTTTGCAGCTCTCAGCACACTCCCTGCGATTCTGAGACACCCACAGTGGACGCTCCGCAGGTCGTCAGGTGCGATGATTACACGGCGGGGGCTTCATGAATGCCGCTCAGCACACCGCCTCTGCCCGGGATCCCAGGCCCTGGCCAAGCCGGGGTTCCTGGCCCCGCAGTCAGGTCCTGGGTCCTGCACACACCCAGGTTCTCGTATTAATGACGTGTGTGTTTTCTCTCATCTTCCCTCTCCCTCCTCTCTTCTCTATTTAGGCATGAAGTTCAATGAGTTCTAGTGATGTCCCGAATCCCTGAACTCAATGCCTGCTGCCCAGCCTGAATCTAGGCTCAATTACTCATCACTTCTGGTGAATTACAACGATAGCCTCACAGCAGGTCCCCTTCCAGTGGGTCTCCCTGCCACACCCGGAAGGCGCTGTCCAAATCGGAATCTGTGCTACTGCCCTGCATCTTCTGATGCCTTCTGTGGTCCTCAACATCAAACCCAAACTTGTTCATGTGAATCTCCACGATCTCTCCCTGCTATATGTCCAGAGTCCACTAGTCTAAAGCCATGCTCCCTGCTTTCTCTGGGCTCAGAGCCTGGGCACCCACTTTCCCTCTGAGCCCCCTCCCCCTCCACTTCCTACCCAGTCTCATCTGAGAAGGCAAGTGTTATTTTGTCTATGAAATTTGCATTGTGCTCCTCTGGCCTCCAAAATGGATGAGGGAGAGATTGGAAGGCTTTTGATGTTTTGCTGCAAGCAGAGAGTATTTGTAAATTATGCTGATTTATCATTTAGTTCACTTTCCCTGATGAAATTCAGATCCACGTAGATAAGTCTACTAAAGACCAAATAGATTAGTGGAAATCACACTTTGCTGTTGACCCTAAAAAAATGCAGAAGTCCTGGATTAAAATTACGAATGAATGTACTTTATTAGGAAAGGAATGTAAATATATTTCATTATCCTGGAGCAAAACTAAACAGGCTTTCTCTATTCTTTTGTAGGAAAAAAAAACCCATTAGCTTGCTTTTTTAGTGGGGAGAGAGGGGAGATAACTATTATAGAGAACACTGATCAGCATTAGAATAAAATATCCTAATCTTCTGAGATTCCTCTTTAGGAGAAGGGACATTTCCATTAGCAAAAGAAATGCATACATATCAGGTTATCTTAAAGAGATTCATACACAACTGTTGGAATCTACTTCGGCTCAGGCTGAACAGTACCGTGAATAGCAAACATGATATATGCAAATAACTTCCCATTATAAACATAGATTATTTTCTCTTTCCATAAACTGTAACAATCACAATAAACGTGATTAACTGTGTTGAGAAGACAGAGAGGGCAATTGGGAAGCTGAGGGAGAGCGTTTATGTTTGGCTTCATCAAATTATGCACCTTTTTTTATCTTCTAAGTTAATGGTATTGTACTTATAAGCTTTGCATATTTTATTTTATTTCCCTGGACAGCACACTTTTCCTAGTGCTAAACCAGCCTCCTAAGGCCTAGCAGGTAATCCTGCTACTTGGTTGTCATCCTCAAGTGCATTGGCGCAGATGGGATTTCTGGTCTGAAATAATGAAGTTCCTGGAATTCCTTCTCCTGCAGGCATCGACCCTCACTGTCCTTCTCAGAGTGGACGGTCTCTGACTCAGTTGCCTTCCAGGCCACTCCTCTTGGCTTTATTTATGCAGAGAATGACCAGGGCAACATCATCGTAGTTTCAGTCTGTGTTCAAGGGCCCTAGTTTGAGCAAAGCTGCAGGAAAGCCTTAGTGCCATGCCCCTTAGACTGTTCACGCTGCGCCAGCACAGTCACGAACTCCAGCACGAAGGTGGACACTAAATGGGGGTGGGTTAATGGGTTTAAAGTGCCATACAGATGTGATCCAGATTATGTCCCGAAAAGTAATTTATCCTGCACTTTTTCTAAGGAAGGTGCCAAAGTGATGAAAAAAAAACCAAGAAAAAGTAAAATGTGGGGTACAGGTAAAAGGGGTGCAGCAGAGGAGCCAGTGTAGATGTGAAATACAGGTGAGGGGATCCAGCAGAGGAGCAGGTATGGGTGTGGGGTACAGGTGAGGGGATGCAGCAGAGCAGCAGGTGTGGACATGGGGTACAGGTGAGGAGAATCCAGCAGAGGAGCAGGTGAAGGCATGGGGTACAGATGAGGGGGATACAGTAGAGGAGCAGGTGCAGACATGGGGTACAGGTGAGGGGGATATAGCAGAGGAGCAGGTGCAGACATGGGGTACAGGTGAGGGGGATATAGTGGAGGAGCAGGTGCAGACATGGGGTACAGGTGAGGGGGATATAGCAGAGGAGCAGGTGCAGACGTGGGGTGCAGGTGAGGGGGATATAGTAGAGGAGCAGGTGCAGACGTGGGGTACAGGTGAGGTGCAGGGATCCCCAGAGTAACTGTGTGGGGAGAGGCCAGGTGCAGCTGCGGATAGGCACAGAGGACACCCAGGCCAGCAGAGCAAGAGGCTGTTGTCCAGAAGGTGATGGTTATACCAGATGTGGTCACTTTCCTCTTCTGTAAAATGGATATAATTTAACACCTCCTAGGTTACTGTGAGGAGTAAATATGTTGCATATAATTGTTGGTCTTGCCCATTCCCTCCATTTTTCCTAAGAAAGATTTCCACACTACATGTATAGTATCCAATAATGGGCTCTTATCCAGTAGCAAAGTAATAGGAAATTCCTTTTCTACCAGAAGTGTAAGCTAATGAATAAGACACAATTTTTTCAATTGTTTTATTTTAGTAAAGACAGCATACATATACAACTATAGCTCAAATCCGCATGCTTAAACAAAATAACTTCTCTTGTCTGCAGTCGTTGGCTTAAATGTTAACATCTGTATGATAGAAAGCATGGCATCGGGGAGGGAGAATTAGGAAGGCAGGTGGTCCTCTGTCTCTTTATTAAAAGGCCGTGGCAGAAACATATATTATCCAGTTTCAAAAGGAGCCTCAGAAAATATCTTTCCTGTAGCGTCAGACGATTTAAAATTGATCTCCTATAGCTTGTCCCACTTTTGTATTCTTAGCCACAGATAAAGTAGTTGCTCTCAATTGTAAGGCAAACCGCTTTGAGGACTCGGAGTTCAGTCACGTTGCTATTCTCGGGGTTTACTCCTGGTGTTATCATATCATTCCCTTGTAATCCCATTACAGAGGAAAGAGATGCACCCCCAACTTTCACTTAAGCTCCAGATCTCCACTGTTCAAGTGATCAGACATATTTCTGTAAACGAATATACTTGCCACGCCGGATGTGAATGCACACATACATGTATTTCTGTGTGCGTGTTTAAGTATATTGCACAAAAGACATCACAGGTTTTTAAAGACTGTTGTTGTTTTTTTTTTTAATAGCAGTTTTAGGTTTGCAGCAAAGTTGAGAGGAAGGTACAGAGATTTCCCATATACTCACTACCCTGCCACATGCATAGCTCCCTTCCTCATCAACATCCCCTGCCTGAGTGACACATTTGTTACACTCGTTGAACTTACATTGACACATCCTTATAACCCAGAGTCCATAGTTTACATTAGGGTTCACTCTTGGTGTTGTACACTCTGTGGGTTTGGGCAAATGTATAATGACATGTATCCATCATTACAGCACACTGCCAACCACTGATCTTTTTACTTTCTCCATAATTCTGTCTTTTCCAGAATGTCATGTAATTGGGATCATAGGGTATGTAGCCTTTTCAGGTTGGCTTCTTTGGCTTGGCAATATGAATTTAAGCTCCCTCTATGTCTTTTCATGGCTTGATAGCACATTTCTTTTTAGCACCGAATCACATTTCATTATCTGGATATACCAGGGCTTACTGAGGCATCACAATTTTGAGATAGAAAAAATTGGGAGCCAGAGGGGGAGGGAGGACTGAACAAATTGCCCCCACACTTCATATCTGATAAATATGATATTTATTTGCAGTAAAATTTCCCTGAAAACTTCAAGTAGGTATGTGTCAGGCACAGGAAGTCAGAGATTAGCTAAAAAATACCTTCTGCCCTCCAGTTTCTTATACTTCCTAAGAGAAGGAGAGAGCAGGTGTAGTCATAGCCGCTGTCCAAGGTAGGTACAGCCGCTGTCCAAGGTCAGCACAGCCACTGTCCAAGGTAGGTACAGCCGCTGTCCAAGGTCAGCACAGCCACTGTCCAAGGTCGGCACAGCCGCTGTCCAAGGTCAGCACAGCCACTGTCCAAGGTAGGTACAGCCGCTGTCCAAGGTCAGCACAGCCGCTGTCCAAGGTCGGCACAGGTAAGGAGAATGATGCTATGTAGACCCAATGCTGCAGATCCTTGGGGTGGGGACCTTAGGTTTCCCACAGATTGTGAGATTGATCTGGGTGTTTGTGGAAGGCAAAGTTGGAGTTGGACCACGAAGGATGCTTGTGTCAAGACAGAAGCAAAGCCATTCCTGGTAACAGACACACAACAAACAAAAACACTGCCTTGGAGAGAGGACATATGCTTCACCTAGAGTATTTAAAATCAGGAAGTGAAAATGTGTTTGAATAACATGCAATCCTTCAGAATCAGGGGAAAGAGAGCATATTTTTCTGAATTGACCCCAGAGATCAAAGAAAATTGAATTCAGAGTGAATGCAAAGTGAGGGCTCAGTCTTCTGTCTAAGCTTGTGTTTCACCCATAACTCTCACTTATTCGGGATTTGGGAAACTATTTGTGAAGACGATCTCTCAAAAAGTCAACCGTTTGTGTTAAAGTGTTAGTGAGCAACCTGAGAACTCTTACAGAACATTAGAAACAGCACGGCTTGGTCAAAATCAGTGTTGAGAAGATGCTACAAGAACCAGAGTGAAAGGGCACAGTGACATACATTTAGGTGAAAAGCATCTCTCCACAAAATATCACAACATATTTTGCAACAATACATGATTTTTTTTTTCTTGAAAAATATCAAACACATTAGGGTGATATCTGTGAGTAGAAAAGGAATAATAATGGAGTTGGAGAATGAAGGTAAAAAAAAAGAAATAATAATAAAAGAAATTGGCCTTTTAGGAACCAGTGATTATTTGTAATATTAACTGAGGAGTACGATCGATTCTACTCTGTATCCCCATTAAAAGGATATTTTTTTTTTTTGAGACAGAGTCTCGCTTTGTTGCCTAGGCTAGAGTGAGTGCCATGGCGTTAGCCTAGCTCACAGCAACCTCAAACTTCTGGGCTCGAGTGATCCTTCTGCCTCAGCCTCCCAAGTGGCTGGGACTACAGGCATGTGCCACCATGCCCGGCTGATTTTTTCTATATATATTAGTTGGCCAATTAATTTCCTTCTATTTATAGTAGAGACGGGGTCTCGCTCTTGCTCAGGCTGGTTTTGAACTCCTGACCTCGAGCAATCTGCCTGCCTCGGCCTCCCAGAGAGCTAGGATTACAGGCGTGAGCCACCACGCCCGGCCTAAAAGGATATTTTTAAGCAATGAAATAAATTGTTCATTAAAGGAAATTCCACAAACCAATGGGTGTAAACACACCTCTGAGTCTCTAATCAAATGAATTCCATTTATAGGCCAAAGTTTTGAATTGGGCTCAGAAGTCCATGTGTGCTGATGAACTCAATCTCCTTTGGCATAAAAATAGAGATAGGATGAGTCTGGGAGTCAGAAATACAAATGCCCACAGCAGCCAGTAGCAGGTAATCTGTATGAGGGATGCTGACCCCTGTAAGGCAATGGGGCATGGTGGGTCTGTCGCAAACTGAGGAGCACATGTCTCATCTACAGCAGGCAGTGTCTGCCTCCTTACTTCCTGCTGATCATTCCTTGGCCCTGTTACCACCTTTTTAGCGATTTTATTGCAAAGCGAATTATCCTATACTCCACATGTAAGCCTCAAATACACAGAACAAAGGGTTCATTTCTGAGAGCCAAATCCAATCCCCGGATCACATTTGCACATTTGCCACAGACCATTCTTTACCTCCCTGTCCCCTTCACCCGACCTCACACAAGCATTCGAACATTTGACCCATTTCCAATGGGCACAGATAGATTATATTAAAATCTACGCTCTAAGGTAATCTCAAACCTAATTCCCATAACCAGCCACAGATAAAATGACACTCTACAAAAAAGACACCTGCACTCGAATGCTTATAGCAACACAATTCACAATTTCAAAGCTATGGAAACAACCCAAGTGCCCACTTATTATTCATAAGTGGATTAATCAAATGTGGTATAGGTATACCATGGAGTACTACTCAGCTCTAAGAAACAACGGTGATCTAGCACCTCTTGTATATTCCTGGATACAGCTGGAACCCATTCTACTAAGTGAAGTATCTCAAGAATGGAAAAACAAGCACCACATGTACTCACCAGCAAATTGGTTATTAACAGATCAACACCTAAGTGGACATATAGGAATAACATTTACAGGGTGTCGGCCAGGTGGGAGGGGGAAGGAGGGGATGGGTATATACAAACATAACGAGAAAGAGATGCAACGTTTGGGGGATGGACACGCTTGAAGCTCTGACTCGAGGGGGGGGGCATGGGCAATATACGTAACCTTAACACTTGTACCCCCATAATACGCTAAAATAAAAAGAAATATTTTTAAATAATTTACTGCCAATTTATATATATATACATTTTGAGGTGCAGATACAATATTCAAATGTGTATTTTTATAATTGACTCATATCTATGTATGTTCTTAAAGGCACATATTATGTAAAATAATATACTCATTTATATTTTTGCACTCACACGTCATGAGTCAATTAACATTCTTCCTATGCATCTTTTACATCACTGTCTTCATTATCATTCTTGGATTCATCTAACTCACTTTCACATGTAAGTTATGGGAGAAACACCAGCCCCTACTACACTGTTACTGGGAATGTGACTGCAACCTTGGTACCCACTGACATTCCGCTAGGGCAGTTGTCATTATTTCTCTGGGCCTGTAGGGATTTATCCATAATGTAACCAACCACCAGACAGCAATTTTGTGGGATATTGCAATTGGGCGTTCACAGCAAATCCTCAAGGCTTGACACTGTGAGGTAACAACTTCAGGGATAATAACAAAGTCTGCATTTAATGTCTTTGTTTCTTTTTTACCTTTTTGGTTCAGTTGGCCTCGTAAATTTCCAAATCTAGCCCCCAATGGAGCTTCACTGAGGCTGAAGTGTCTTCCTCAGACAGTGCTTTGTTATCCAAAATAATGTCATCACGATGGACTCCCACAGTATTAGGGAGTTCCTCAGGGATGATTTCTGGGCAATGCACGCTCATGCGCTGGATGCCAACACACCTGTGTCTCCGTACCTCCCACCCCAAACATCTGGCCTAAGAAAACTCTCATTTCCCTTTGACCTAGTATACTGAGACTGGGTCCCACGATTCCCTGGATCTTCAAACGTCGCTCAAGCAAGACTTAGGGGTAGGAAGTGAAGCTTAGAAAATCTGGATCGTTGGCAGATTTCGTTTCCAGGGTCAGGAAAAGGCCACTGGCTCACGGGTACCATATGGCCTTGGAGGCATCTTCAGAAACACATGCCTGATGCACAGTGACAAGCACTGTGTTGCCAGAAGGTACATTAATGCTTCCAGTTAATGCACAATTCTGGGCACACCTGAGTTTCCAGGGAACCTCTGAAGCTCAGCTACCCATTCATTAATAATTTTTTCCCTGGGTGCTCTAAGCATTTGTCTAGCTCTCTGGTGTCCACAGAGAAGACCATGTCTTACTGACATTCTGTCTATTAATTTCTTTCTTTCCTACTCCCGGCACCCCAGTGACACCTAAGATGTTAATGGTGTCAGGACTATTTTGTGAATAGAGGTAATATAGTAGGAAACAGAAATTCCTTTTGATAAACCTCGATGTAAGTTTTATGCTTAAATTAGGAGGTGAAATGAAGCAAAAGCCACTGTGAGTGAGTTCATTCTCTTCTCTTCCCGTATCCTATAAATCACCTATCATCTCAAATTGAATTCTGAAAGTTACAAAACAAGACACCTGGCTATTGTATGACTCTTGTGTCGCTATGTGTACTTCTAGTGTATTCGCTCCATGCTGCAAAGTTGTGTAAGATCTCTATATTGTAGAGATCTTAAGTCCTTGTTTCCTGCCAAAGTCCTTCTCGGAATCTTTCCAGCCAGATGGTTCTCTTGTCTTAGTGCACCGGGGGAGCTTTAAATAAAGAAATCCAACACAGACACCATGGGAAAAAGTCCCAGGGTTGAAGGATAATGAGGAAGCTGATTTTCCTCATGCAAAGACAAAAGTGACATCTTCTTAAAATTCTTAATTCAATTTGAAGGGAGAAATAATTGCCTCCTCTGGCCATCACGTTGAAATATCCAAAGAGAGGAAAATGGACTTCACCCTCATTAACTTCATGGGTCAGAGCCAAAAGCTGCATTAGCCAAAAAGGCTTTTTTTTTTTCAAGGTCACAGTTACCCTAGATCAAAGCATGTTCTTGAGAGAATAGAGTAGGAAGTTTTGTGGGTAACTCCAGTTAGAATCAGATGGGAACTTTTCTATTTTTAATGAATCTTTTCTTCTATTGTAGTATAAGCAGGTCCACAGTTGGAAACTGGGCAAAGCAAGAATGTGGCATCTGAAATGATTTTCCACGTTCTCACTGAAGCTCTCCCATGACTGTAGCTGGCAGCTGCTCTACTCGTGTTCATCTTGGAGGCCAATCACACCGTCAGCCCCGACAACCCGGGACAACTTCATCTTTACTCTCTGTTGAGTAGACAGACAGTGATGAGCGTCCAGACAGTGATGCCTCTATTCATTTGTGGCCATAGACAATAACTGGCCAAGTTCCAACATGCAAAGCCCCATCGATCAACTGCAAAGTTAGAAAGTGCCTCCCTCTGCAAAAGGAGACAGCCCAGCCTAGAAATGCTTCTCTCGAGCATTAATGGGCCCCTGTAGAAACACCACTGCATATACTATTATGTCCACACATTCAGACTCTCCTTTAAAAGAATTCTGCATTTTGTAATTAGAAGGTAATTCCACTCAGGGGCATGAAGTAGGAATTATTTTATTTTTTACAAATGCTAGAAAGCAAGCATCTATCTTTGATAAGTTTTAGGATGACTGACAGTCATTTGGATCAAAGGGAAGGCAGGAATAACAAGAAATCTAAATAAACGTGTATTGATTTCAATCCAGCTTTCTTATGACATCTGGTGCACTCTATTTTGTATGTGTCAAATATGAAGATAATGAAAAGTTGGTATAAATAAATGCTTGAAGTGACGCTCAAATGGCAGCTGAGTGATTGAAGAAGTTGGTAGGAAACTGTGCCTCCTTCACCTGTGTATCCCCCCTGCACAGCCCAAACTTCATTCTTCCTAAATGTTGGCTGAATAAATGATACAGAGGCATCAGGATGTAGTCCAGAAACCAGCAGAAATAATAGAAACATGGCAGGAGACACGAGAAAGCAGCACAGAGCCGTGTTCTAACCCTGGTTTTCAGATTAACCCACTCCTGACCTCAGAGAGTATCATAAAACCCCTCCGAGTTCCAGCTAAATCCTTTATAAAATGAGGGACTTAGCTCCATGACCTGGAAGGCTCTGGCTTCTGGTCACTGCCATGAGGCTCGAGGACAGAGAGAGCTTTTCTTGAGGGGGGGGGTGTCTATGAATCTGTGTTTAGGATACTGAGCTGATCTGATTCAGGTAAAGTTGTTCTATCACTGTTTCTCTTTTTACCAAAAATCAGGGGTCGCTTGGATGCAGGTGAATTTCTCTTGTTATTGTTCAATTAAGAAAGCATCAATTAAGGACAGACTATAGAGCATTCAGCAGTGGGAAGCTGGCCCAGGTGATGATAGCAGAAGACTTTCATTGGGTACAATAGATCCTGGGTTCACGGGGAATGTAGATTAGTAAAGAGAGACAAATCCATCCATCCATTCATGGGGAAGCATTGATTCAGCATCTACTGTGTATGATGAAAAGATGTCCCTCAGCTCATAGGCAATGATAGTGACAGATTTTTTTTTTTTATTTCGAGAAAATATGAGAGTACAAACATTTTGGTTGCATTTTATATCATTGCCTCTCCCTAGCTAGGTTAGAGGTATGCCCTTCCCCTCCACAATGCTCACCATGTCCCTCAGATGTGGGTCTACCCCCCTAACCCCCAAATCCCTGGTGAACACTACTACTGTTTGAGCACCATAGTGTTAATCAGTCAGTACCAGTTTGATGGCAAGTACATGTGGAACTCATTCCTCCGATCTTGTGTCACCTGACTTTGGATAATGGGCTCAAGCTCAATCCAGGATAATATAAGTGGTGCTAGCTCACTGTCGTTTCTTAGAAATGAGTAATATTCCATTGTAAACACATACCAAATTTTAATAATCCACTCATGAATTGATGGGCACTTGGGTTGTTTCCACATCCTTGCAATAGTGAATTGTGCTGCCATAAACATTTGGGTGCAGATGTCTTTATTATAGACTGTCTTATGCTCCTTTGGGTAGATGCCTAATAATGCTATTGCTGGATTGAATGGTATTTCTATTTTTAGATCTTTGAGGTATCTCCAAATTCTTTTCCACAAAGGTTGCATTGATTTGCAGTCCCACCAGCAGTGTAAGAGTGTTCCTGTCTCTCCACATCCTTGCCAGCATTTGTTGTTTGGGGATTTTTTGATAGAGGCCAATCTCACTGGGGTTAGGTGATATCTCATTGTGGTTTTGATTTCCATTTCTCTAATGAATTAGAGATGTTGAGCATTTTTTCTTATATGTTTTCTGGCATTATTCTGTCTTCTTTGGGAAAGTTTCTGTTCATTTCCATTGCCCATTTCTTGATGAGGTTGTTTGATTTTTTTTTCTTGTTAATTCTTTTGACAAATTTTCACAGGGAGCACTTTTATGAGGTGTAGTGAGTTCCAGGGATTTCAGAGTTGAGCAAGGAGAAATGCATGACCACTAGGTGGCAGTAGGACATAATGGGCTTATTCAAGGACCACTTTGACAGATTTGCCCGCATGGAAAGCCCCTCGCTACCTGAGACTGTAGGAGGCTGCAGTGCAAGGTCACTAGCTAGAAGGTGAGGTGAGCAAGGGAATCCTGGGGGAGACGGGGCTTATGTGTCCAGGTGATATCTCAGCAGGACGGTGAAGAGGCTCTGGGTCAAAGGGCTGCTTGAGGCTTTTATAGACAAAGGGTTTATTTTTCTATGGTCAGCAGATATTAGACATACTTTTGGGAGGTATGCAAAGCAGGGAAGCTGTTTTACAACTTTGGACCAGCATGACTCATAACAGGAACATTAACACGCATAACCAGACATTAGGGTATTATTTATAACATAAATAACAGACATTAGGGTAAAAACTGTTATCAGACCAAAAGGCATTTGTGATCTGCCTTAGTGGATATACAGCATGGTGAGTGTCCTAGAACTGGGGCATTCCCTTAACCCGTGTTTTCCAAGTGACGGGAGGATTGGAAATGTTGGAATAATGGGAATGTTTGGATTAAATCTGGCATTAAATATCTTGCATAACATACTTAGGAATATAGCCACCTTGTAAATTTACTGTCTGATCTATCTTCCATATGTTTCTTGTTAAACTCTGACTGACACATTCTATTTATACCAAGTAATGCCACCCCCTTCTTTACAATAGAGTTGTGAAAGTCACTTTATAAATAAGTATATTTACGTTTTCTTTCTGTGATTGTATTCAAATACAAAGCTTAAGTAAACAACAATGCATGTACATGAGACAAGCATCAGAGAACAGAATCAGTAGGAGATGTATGTTAAAAATATTATTGCAAAGAATTGGCTGACGTGACTTGCAGGTAGCAAAGCAAATCTGAAATCCTTAGGGCAGGGCTTCAGGAAGTACAGGCTGAAATTCTCAGATGTGGGGAGAAACTCCTGCTCATAGGCAGAATTTCTTTTCTCAGGGAACCTTCTGCTCTGCTCTTAAGAGCTTTCAAATGATTGGATTAATCCCAGCCAGATTAGCTATAAATAATCTTCCTTACTTTAAGTCAACTGCTTTTGGGTTGGAATCACATCTACAAAGCACCTGTATAGCAACTCCTAGATTAGCCTTTGTTTGAGTAGCTGGAGAGGGTAGTTTAACCAGGTGTACACATCCAAAATGTCACCATGTCTTGTGACACAGAAATATGCCAAGATATCTTAACAGTGGTTTGTGAATGACAGATTTGAAAACAGTGACTTAGTCCAATTAGTTGAGGGAAGTGAAGAAGGAAGGGGATATATCCAAGGTCACCTAAAATATTAGTAGTTATTTGACATAGTCAGAACTAGAATGAAATCCTTGTGCTTCCCGGCCACTTATTTTAATACACTGTGTGTTGTTAATTCCCGCATTAAAGAGATAAGCTGGACAAAAGGTCGATGTCACGGAACAAGGGGTGAAAAATCCTACCAAGAGTTTATTGAAGATGTTTGCAACATCTCATTAACCATGCTTTTTCAAGATGAACATACCATCAGTTATTTTGCATTGCTTAAAAATTCCTGCTTAGATCAAATACTTGTCTCATTTTCTGGGGACGCTAAAGAGACCCAGAGAATCTGGAAAATCAGTTCAAAGTCATATTACCAGGAAAATGGGGCAGGCCTTAGAACTCAGGACAGCTGCAGGGGACAAGCAAGGTAGCCTAGAACCTTGGTCATATTCGTGGGACAGAAATCTACAGCTCCCAATATTGACGGGCTGTGTCAAACAGCAGAACTTTCCAGAACAAGGAAAATGACCAACACTGTTAACTCAGCCTCTCCCCAGTCTTACGTAAAAAACATCTTCTGCCAGGAGATTATGCAAAAGTAACAAATGAATGCTCAACAGCCTGAATCAACCTCGGCCTTATCTTCTGGGTCCATGCTATGTGTTTTAACTTTAGTTCTCTCAGTAGCTGAGATTTAAAAAATTGGAAACGTTCACAAAGTCTAGATTTTTAGGGTCTCTTGAAGTTGGAAGATCTATTCCCACATGAGAGCAACCAGCTAGGGCTAAATGGATCAATGCCATTAGAGGTTTGACAACCAACACCTGAAGCTCTTATTTGCATTTTTGGTCTGGTCTCTCTGTGCATGTGAACTTGAGACCCCCCTCCCCCCACCATAAAAGGAGAATATATGAAACGGCTTGTGACTCATCCTTTGATCCTCGGATTCTTGAAGCTCTTGCAGTGCTCAGCTCTGGCTAACGGCCCATGGTATCACTGGACTCAGAGTCTGGTGGAGGCATCAGCGAGGCAATGAGCCGGCTTACCTTGGCTGTGCTCTGCACCCTTTCTTGTCAGTAGCACCCTGGCAGATCATTGCTTCTTTTAGAGAAATCCTGCCTTGAATTTCATCCCTTTCCTTAATAATTCCCTCCCTTGTGTTCTACTTGGCTGAACCTAATACAATTTCCTAGAACCTCTGTAAAGTTAATTTATTTCTGTCACCTTGTATTCTGAACCAAACCAAAGAACTATACTAATCTTTAATTTATAGCAAACTGGTGGTGCACAAATTTCATTAAATCATAGGGGACTAAAGACAGACTTTGTTTTTATCCCAAGATATATTTGGTGAAACTTACTTAATAGCACATTTGTTCAGTGAGTTGAATAAAACTGGCTGCTCTGTTTGCTACCGGAGATATTAAATATGTACCCAGCCTTTTCAACCTGTTACTTTTTTCCCTAATAATTCCTAGCTGAGAAAAGTTCTCCTCTGTTAAAATTAAAAGGAAATATATTTAAATGAGGCAATTTCTACCCTGAAAAACAGATGGATTAAAACTTATTTTATCTTGTTAAGCAATTGCACCCAATTTACATACAATAATACCTCTGTCCACGCAACCAAGTGATGGCAGAGTAATGGGAATTATAATTATTACTCTAAAATGTTAAATATTTTATCAAGAAAAATTCACTTCCCTAACGGTGATTTGTTTCATGAACAAATTGCCCTGTTTATAAAGAACAAATTTGGGGTGATGAGCCACAGCAGGCTGGGGCTTAGGTGTTTGAGTCAGTATGTTTTACTATTGCTACTCAGGGAAGAGGAATCCACGGTAGGGGTGAGTTTCTAGTCAATCAATTTTCTGCAATGACAACTGAGCTTCTCTCCTACTGCTGTGTCCACTTCCCCAGGGATGCAAGTGCCTGTAGTTTGTTCCGCAACTGTGGCGTAGGTTGAACAGCACAGGAAGTTGGCATTTCTGAAGTCCAGACAATACATTCAGGAGACTCCATTTCTGACCAACATGCAAGAAGGAAGTGGCAGCCCTCACTTCACCCCGTGATGGGATTTCAGTTCATATGCCCTGTGCTTGGGGTTGCCGGATAAAATATAGGACAAAGCATGTGATTTGGGATACAATTATCCTAAAAAGTAGAGTGGCCAGATAAGAAATGGGATAGGCTGCAATTTGGGACATAATTATGCTAACAAAATTATCCATTTCTTATCTGAAATTCAAATGTAACTAGGCATCCTGTATTTTTATTTACTGAATCCCACAACCCTACCAACATTAGCAGCTCCTCAGCCCCCGTGTGCCCCATCCTATTCTGGGGCAACTTTAATGAAAAAGGAAACAGCAAATCCATATTCCACAAATGCTGAATGTTGAAAGGGCTGAGGTTTCTCCTTGTGGGAGGAATAATAAAAAGTATCTGCAGAGACATTCTAAAGGTCCTGGTCTGACACACATGGATTGAGGAGTGACAACCCTAAACTTTCACATTTGAAGGAATTTGTGATTTCCTTTCTATCACACAGAATTGTTGTATAGTGGTTAAGGGTGTAGCTGAATATTTTATTTTGTGTGTGTACGTGTATGTGTCAACATGTGTGTTGAATATATGTCTATATATGTATGAGTGGTGTGTATTTCCCAATGTGTGTATTGAATGGGTGTATATTTGTGTGTTTGTCCATGTGGGTATGTATATGAGTGTAAGTGTGTGCATATGTGTGCATCTGTGTGCCTGTGCTTATGGGCATGCATGTGCATTTATGTGCATAGTGCATGTGTATATGTTTGTACATGCATAAATGATTTTGTGTAGTGTGTGTATTGGTATGGGAGTATGTGCATGTTTCTTCTGTTCATATATGTGCATATTTATGTGTGTGTGTCGTGTGTGTAGTGGTTGGGAAGGAGGGTTTAAAGTTAATCTACCCTGGGGCAAAATACATTTTGTTCTTGACCATATGTATAATCTACAGCAGCCACTTCCGATGTTTGTGCTTAGGTTGTCTCACGTGTTGAAGAGAGGGTAATAGCAGAAGCATGTCATGAAGTAATTGAAAATATTTAATAAGTTAATAGATCCAATATATAGATATATATACACACACGCACACACACAAACAAAGCACTTAGAACAGTACTTATTACAAAATAAATCTTCAGTAAATGTTGGTTTCATTTATTTATTTTTTTATTTTTGAGACAGAGTCTTGCTTTGTTGCCCAGGCTAGAGTGAGTGCCATGGCATCAGCCTAGCTCACGGCAACCTCAAACTCTTGGGCTCAGGCAATCCTCCTGCCTCAGCCTCCCCAGTAGCTGGGACTACATGTTGGTTTCATTTATAATTACAATGAATTATGACTTGTAATATCAAGTTCATATGAAATGTTTTCTTCCTGGAAATCAGTTAACCTCTCTCTGCCTCAGTTTCTTTATCTAAACATTGGGGATAATAACAGTACCTACCTCACAGGGTTGCTGGGAAGATTAAGGAAATTAATTCAAGTAAAGTATTAGACTGTTAGCCTTCTTCAAGAATAAGGCTGGAGTCTGCTTATGCTTATTTAAACTTGCAGAAAGTCACTTGTTTGCTTATCTCTTGAGTTTCTAGCACAGTCTCTTTGGAGGGTTGGCGTGCTGGAAGGACCACAGTTTAATAGCCAGATAATCCAGTCACAATGACAGGCAAACCTTCAGCAAGATGAAAATCTCCCAGCGCTAGGACTTAGCCCTGAATACCAATTAATACCCATGCAGGAGGCTTTTCAGAGACCTGCTGGCTACACAAAGGAAAGAGCCTCTGTGTTGATAAGAGGGAGATTTCCAGTCGATACCCCGGATAATTAAGCAGCCTTGTCAGAAAGTTGAGATATATACTGATGAAATTGGGAATATTTGATTTTCTTTAAAAAAAGATATAAACAAACACAGAAGGCTTTTTTTTTTAAAAAAAGGATTTTAAAGAATTGCCTTCAAGATTATTTTGATGTCAATCAAATTTAAAATGTGTTGCTACCCAAAGATACTCAATTCTTTATTTGAAGACACCCTTATGAAAACATGGCTGGGTTTGACCAAAGCTTAAATTGTGCTTTTTTTTAAACACTTTTAAAAAACACCTGTGTATGTGTGTTATTGAATTGTTAGTATGTAAATTTGTGTTTGGTAAGAACAAAGCCTACTTATTTAGCAAATGTTAGCAATGGGACATTTAAGACCGAATAGAAGAAAACACATTTGGTCAACATGAATTCATGGTGATAATAGAAATTCCTTTCTCACTAGACTAGATTTGGGAAACCACAATCAACATTAATGTAGACATGACACCTTCTTAATAAGAAATGATCCTTATGAAGTCTGCAATTAGCTGATTAATTTATTGTAAGAAATAGGGTCCTTATCAATAGCCTTTATTGCTATAAATCATGATTAATAAATAAGAAACAATAGTTCTGTATTTTTCTTAAGTATTTGCTTGAATCTAGGTAACTCTCATGGTAGATTACATCCCCTCTCTATGGGCAAGGAGTGTGGGCTTGATCAGTCAGCATGAGTGATGTTAGGCTGCAGTAACAAACAATCCCATAATCTCAATGGCCTGACATACTCAAGAAAGAGCTGTTTCTCACTCACACTGCAGTTCCTTCTGTGAAAGAAGGATGAAGTCAGTCTTGTCAAACCCAGACAAAAGAAGATCGGGCAGGCATAAAGGACAGGGGCTCATGCTTACATGTCTAAGGTAAGAACTGTGTCTAAGGACTTTCTATTCTCACCCCAAGAAATCCCGCTTGTGATAACAGATTATGTCAACCTAAACAAACAAACAAAACTACACTGGAGAAAAATATCTCCAAATATGTTGAATTTATTCAGGAATAGAAGAAAAAGGATTATATTAATAACCCGAGATGCACCTGTGGCTTGCAAACAATGAGTTAGTGTTGTCTGCCAGTTGGGTCGACTGGAGTGACTTGGTCACACGTAACTCAGCACCCTGCAGACTCGCACAGTTCACGAGGTATAGGAACAGCAAAAATGGGCAGACTCTGATGGCAACTGTCTTTCAATCCTCTGATTATATCACATTTGCTACTGTCTCAATGAGAAAGGCAAGTCACAAAGCCAGCCCAGATTCAAATAGTGGAGAAAGCTCTATCTTTTGATGGGAATAAATACAAATTCACATTACAAGGGCATAGCCCAGGAATGCAACAGTCCTTTATCAAATCCCCCCAGAAATGCTGCAGTGAAGCCTGCACTGGGGTGTCCCAGTAGTTTTTATGATTTGAGATTCACCTTTATTAGAAAGCATACAAAATTACAAATATGAAAATGGAAAGAAAAGTAAATATTTATTTAAAAGGCTAAAAGAAATCGCATTAAGTTGCAAATACAAGGCCAGAACGCCTTCCCGGGCAATGGGAGGCCTAAGCGAATTGTAAGTTCTGCAGCTCAGGTTTCACTAGTTTCATGTAAAACTTCTGTTCAGGTCTGGGGACCTCTGGGAGCTGCACACAGAGCAACTCCTTCTCCCCATATTCCCCCAGAGGTCCTGCTGAGGAGCTGCCTGGAGGTCTCTTTCATTCCTGTGGTCTTCTCCTCCCCCAGGCAGTTGGAGTAGGGCACTGTTGTTGAATTTGCAAGTTTTTCTTTTGCAAGACTGGATTAAAACCTAAGAATCGTATTCCTTTTATCTCTTTGCAAACCCTCCTTAGGTTTTGGGAAAGGCATGTTAGCACAGTGAGGCACCATGGCACCTTGAAACCCTGCAGTGGGGCAGCACAGAGCATGGATGTAGAAGGCACACTGTGTGTTCCAATCCTGGCTCTACCATGTGCTATCTGCACATACCTGGACGAATTCATTAACCTCCTGTGCCTCACTTTCCTGATCTGTGACATAGGGGTGATATTAAATAATACATCTGTTGTTACAGGAGTTGAATGAGTTAACGCATGTAAAGAACTTAGAACAGTGCCCAAAGCATGCTAAGTGTGTATGTATGTGGCAGATATCATTGTCCTCTAAGAACCAGCCTTTTATAAATCAAGTGCCCAAAAGGACAGGGTACTTCTGTTTCCAACTCTTTCAACCCCCCATACCTTCCATGAGGCAATGCACATACAGCTGACTCTGCTGGGCAGCAAGGCAGAGAAACTACAAGGAGAACATGAATTAAAAAATGTTAACATCTCAGAACATTATTTTAGCCCTAGATAAATGAACAAAAATCTACCAGAATTTTTATTCTCTGCTCATACATTACCATGCATTGCATCCATTTTTATCTGAAAAGTTACTTATGTGCCTTGTATTATCATGTATGCAAAGAAGCGAACAAATTTGCCCGTTGACTACTCGGTGTGTCTGGGGCTTCTGAACAACCCTGAGGATTCTTTTAGAGTATTCTCCCTCCCTCCCTTCCTCCCTCTTTTCCTATTTCCTTCCTTCCTTCTCCCCCTTCCTCCTTTTCTTCATTTTCCTTTCCATTCTTCCCTCTTTTCTCCTTTCTGTCTGCCTCCCTCTTTGGCTGCTATCATTTGGTATTCACCGAGGACTGGCAGTGCTGTTATGAATGCACAAAACAGATTCTTCCAAATGGCTTTTTCTCCTAAGAGATGATAGATTGCTCTTCTCTCCTCAGTGCAAATCAGAAATTGAAATAGATGAAGCACATCTTGAGCAGTGTCAAGGCAAAGGAGCCTGGCTTGTGGAGTGTCTGTCTCTGGAGAAATTTGGAGAACTAGGAGAGGGAGACGTGGTCCACAGCTGCAGGTGAGGCTGGCTCAGCTCTCCCAGGTCCGAGGCATATGGAGAACGCTCTCTCCTAATAGCATCCTAACTGCCTAGATGCCCTTTCACTATGTTTTCACATTTCCCCCCCCCCAAATTCAGTTTGTTGAGTGATAAACAAGTGAGTTCAGTACATTCAGGGAAGCCTTACAGAAAATGGAGGGGTAGGGTTCGCCCACACTGGGAATCAACAAACCAGGACGTTTCCCAGAATGTTTATTGAAAATGCTTGTATAATTGCAGTTGCAAAATCCATTTTGGGGGAGTGTAAAAACATACTATATGTTCAATAGGTACCATGAATTCAGTGGAAATGGAAGGGACCACCCCCAGACAGAGCACAATTAACTAAATTACACAGCCATCTTCTCTACTGTCAGTGCCACTAGGTTGTGATCCCGGAAAATTTTGAGACAGGGTCTCACTCTATTGCCCAGGCTAGAGTGAAGTGGTATTATCATAGCTCACTGCAACCTCAAAACTCCTGGGCTTAAGTGACCCTCCTGCCTCAGCCTCCCAAGTAGCTGGGACTACTGGCACATGTCACCTTGCCTGGCTATTTTGGGTTTTTGTTGTTGTTGTTGTTGTTTGTTTGTATTTTTGTAGGGTCTCACTCTTGCTCAGGCTGGTCTCAAACTCCTGGCCTCAAGCTATCCTCCCACCTTGGCCTCCCAAAGCCCTGGGATTATAGGTGTGAGCCACCATACCTGGCAATTACTGCAATATTTATGGAGATATCAAAGCAGATATTACCTCATTTCTTTGAAACCAATAAGTAAAGATCAGAGATATTTGGGCTAGCAGAGGAAATCCAGGTCCATTAATATACTCAATGCTTAGCAATTTCCATTCTGTCTTTTAGGTACTATAGCTGTAGTAAATTAATCCCAAGATGTATAATAGCTAAAGCCCAACAGAAGTTTATTTGTCACTCATGGACAGTTCAATCTGGTGTTTTTGATAGGTGAGTAGCTCCTCCAAGCATTGATTGAGAGACCTGGGCTCTGCACCTTGCGCTTCCTCCTTCTTTAACAAGCACCTTCTGAGATTGCAGGGGCAGAGCAGGGAGGGCCACCTGGGTGAGGTTTTATAGGCCAAGCCTGCCTGGAAGTGGTTCCGTCACTTCTGAGTCACCCCTGCAAGGAAGGCAGGAAATAGAGTCACAATGAGTTCAGGAAGAAAAGGTAATAGATTGGTGAACAGCGATTCACCAGGTAGCTGAATAGTTGGTTAGTCTCTGCTGTTACAGCTTGTTTTTTTTTTAAAAAAATCATGCACAATATCTTCCAGTTTAATTAGGGGGAGATTTTAGACTTTCAAAGAGATAAAGGAGAAGCATAAACATCTGCAGCATAACCCCTCTCTGGGTTATGTTGCTGAGAACCAGAGAAAGAGCTCCATTCATCCCCAGGTTTTAGTAATAAGGCATTCCATAGAACAAGAAAGTCATACATGCTGCTCAGTGTGAAAACCAGCCACTTTCTTTTTCTAAGATGGGAAAGGAAAAATACGTGAAATAGTTGAAGAGAATTTCAACTGGTACACAGAATATCTTTCAAGCCTCTGTTTCCTGCTACTGCCTTTTCTTTATTCTGCAATTACGGAAAGCAACATTATTTAAGAGAGGGACAATCTCTACGTCAACCAGAAATGTTGGGAACATTAACATCTTCAAAAGGTCCAGTGCTGGTGGTGACTCACAGGGGCTATGTGGCATTTGTGTCATTGTTGTAATGACACGTTAATATAAGCGTGAAAAAGATAATATGCCTACTGTGTGCTGAGCACTGTGCCAAGTCCTTCACCTGCAATAATCCTAAGAATCCCATGAAATCGGTGTCATTATAATACCTGTGCTACAGACGAAAAAAATGTAAGATGAAGCGAAGTGAAGAAAATCGACCAAGCTCACACGACTTGCTGAAGAAGCAGAATTAGGATTTGAAATTGTACCTGGCCACTCTCACCCCTGGCAGGCTAGATGCCCCCTGATCTGGCTCTAATTTTTCATAGGACATATTGCTTCTAATATATGTTAATATTTTATTGTCTGTCTTCTCTGATAAAGTGTAAGTTCCACATGGACAGAGACCTTGTTTGGTTCACACGTGTACCAGGCATGTTGAAAAACGCCTGGCACATGACACTTCCGTAAATATGTAGGAATGCAGGGATGAATGCGACCTTGTCCTCGCAATTGCCCATTTCTTGTCTTTTCTCTCTGTTTTTTTTTTTTTTTTACATTTTGCCTTCATTTTCCGAGTTTCCCCATGTCCTTCTGTTATGTTGTTTTTCCAAGCAATTGATCCCCAATCACTTCCTATTTCTTGCAACCAAAGACTCTGAGTGATACAGGGAAATGTATTATTTTAAAATTATTGTATAAATCACTGGGTGTTGCAGACATCACTCTCTTTGTGGGCAGGGTCCTCAATATTCATAGACTCTGTGTTTGTAAATTGGCTTGCTTGCTAGAATTTATTTGTAACACCAAAATCAAATGTTCCTCATGCTTTTGTGCTTCTTCACTGGACAGAAAAACGTTTAAGTCACCTGATGTCCACATTCCCACCTGAGACTGAGCAAGGCTATGCTCTGTTTTCTTATTTCAGCTTTCATGCCATAAACAGGTGTCCTTCTTGTTATCTACCTAGTGACAAACTTCTCCCACTTTTGTGTTTTTCGTTGGTGATTTTGCCGTTTAATGTGCACAGTGCTGAAGTGTTGCCTACTGCAAGAAGGCAGTCGTGTGCCTGACCAAAGAAAAGTCAGAGAAGCTTCAGTTAGGCGTCAGTCAGTCACAGTGGTGTTGGCCATGAGTTCAATGCTAATGGATCAACAACATTAAATAAGGTATCTTTAAACAGAAACGCACATAAAATAAGGCTAGGTATTGAGTGGTTGATAAAAAATATTATGACAAGAGGCTTGCAAGAACATATATCTATATTTTCCCTAGAGGAAAAAAAAGGTTCAATATTTGACAATTTGGTGTCCAAGGTGAGGCTATAAAACACATCTACTGTCAGGGGCACTGGGGAGGTTGGGGCATTGCTGGTCAAAAACACAAGATTTTTAGTTGGATAGGAGGAATCAGCTCGGGAGATCTATTGTACAACATGGTGACTATAGTTCATAACAAGGTATCACATTCCTGAAAATTGCTAAAATGGTACATTTTAAATGTCATCACCACAAAATAATGATACATATGTGAGGTGATGAGTATGTTGATCAGCTTGATTTAGTCCTTTCACAAAGTAGCATATATATATTTCAGGACAATGTGTCATATCGGGATAAATATATGCAATTTTTTTGACCATAAAAATAAATTTTAGAATGCTTTTTTAAAACTCCCAAATGGTACAGAATAAATGCAAAGAAAAAGAAAAGGAAAGAACTACTGCAGATCATAAGAATTTTTTTCCTGCTTTGGCAAACAGTGGACTAGATTATTTTTAATCCTCCCCCACCTTTGCAGATTCTTTTGATGCAAAGAAATAGGAAGTCATCGCAGGGTTAGAATTTGTCTCTACTTTTTATGGTGGATTCTTCATCCTTTTGGATACTTTGTTATTTCAGAGATGGCTTAATTAACAGTGTAACAACGAAGTTACGGAAGGCAATTGTATTCCCAGGGGTGTGCATGGGGCAACCTGTCTCGTTCTGGGATGCTTGTAATATTTATTGCTTTTGGTCTGTTGTCATTTTTATGATGCTGTGATTCAAACTTTATGGCTGCTTTACTGGGCTCATTTTCCATGCTGCATTTTGTCAGCCAGCCCATCTCAGACACCCATCAAGTTTACTCCCTTCCTCTCTGAACGACTCGCTGCTCTGAACTGTGCCTCCCCAGCGTCCAGAATCTTCTGGGCCCCTCTGCCTTCCAGCAGTCTGCAGACAGAGGTCGGGGAGGAGACACGTGCGACATAAAAAGTTTCCCCAAGCCTTTCCTCACATAATGACGAGGAGGCGAGGAGATCTCCTTTTTCCTTTAAACATTTCCAACTGTTGTCACAGCTGTAATGAGCACCTATAAAATTAATGGGATAAATGCTAAATTATGCACCAGGTCTCCACCATGATAAATTAACGTAGAAAAATTAATAGTCTCCTCTCTCCTGATAAAGGTCCTTTGTTAAATCTCATGGTGATATGGCCCGGATCGAGGAGGGCTTTGTGCTCAGGTAGGGAAGCAGCAAAAGGACGGTGGCATTTAGTTCCCAAATATCTCTCTTGATTCGAAGCCTGGTGAGACCGCATCTTCCTCGACGGCCTCAACCATAATGAGCTCATTTATTTTTCAATCACACTCTGGTTTGAACTTTGACTATTCCTGTGCAGGTGAAACAGGCTAGGCTTCTCCCTTTGAACATCTCAAATGCCATTTTCCTAGTCTGCAGATCCTTAAAAGGGGGCATTGTAAGCAGTGAGCATGATCCCTCCGTTGCTGGGTGTTTAAAATTTGAACTGAAAATATCGTCAACCTGGGGTGACCATCACCCCCTTGTGCTTGGGATGGGGGGGTCTTCCCGAGAGGTGGGGACAAAGCTGGGGAGACTCAGAGAGACAGGAAGAGGTGAGACGGGCTGTGAACCCTTCCCTCAGAGCACACCGAGGAAGGCATCTGATCTTTCCCATCACAAGGGAGAGAGAGGGTGGAGTTCTAAGGACGCCAGAGAACACGGTTCAATCTTACTTTAAATTTAGGTCCTACCGCAGGCAAAATTGTGAAGGAGGAGAAAAGGAGGAACAGCCTCCCCTGTGCCTCACTCTGCACCATCAATGTCCATCTTCATGTCCTTGCTTCAGATCGCCTTTTCAGATTATGTTGTTCGACAATCATTTATTGAGCAGCACCCACTGGGTGAGAGACAGGCGTGAACTTGAGTGGTTCCTGCCTGCCAGGGAGACCTCGTGTGCACTCTCGCCCCCTCCTGGTCTCTCTCCCCCTCCTCATTTCTCTCTCTTCCTCCCCATCTCTCTCTCTCTCTCTCTCTCTCTCTCTTTCTCTCCCGACCCCCTTCTCTATCTCCATCTCTGCCTCTGTCTCTCACTCTCTCTGTGAGTACAAGGTACACATTCTCAAGCTTCTTAATCAACTTATCATTTTTTTTCTATCCCTGTTCATTCTTATGGCACACAGAATAACCTCATCATCAATTCTGATGAATCTCAGGAAACACACACTCAACTCAATCCATCGATTTGTGCTTCTACCCACCTCTTTCTCTTGGAATTGAGTCTGAGCTCCAAGGGGTTCACACAAGACTGTAACAGGCAGAATAAACAAGTTTTCAGCCAGGCACAGTGGCTCATGCCTGTCATCCCAGCACTCTGGGAGGCCGAGGCGGGAGGATTGCTCAAGGTCAGGAGTTCGAAACCAGCCTGAGCAAGAGCGAGACCCCTGTCTCTACTATAAATAGAAAGAAATTAATTGGCCAACTAAAAACACATAGAAAAAATTAGCCAGGCATGGTGGCATATGCCTGTAGTCCCGGCTACTCAGGAGGCTGAGGCAGAGGGATTGCTCGAACCCAGGAGTTTGAGCCCAGGCAACAGAGTGAGACTCTGTCTTAAAAACAAAAAAAACAAAAAACAAGTTTGCAGCTCTTCTCTAGCTCTTCTCTGTCTGATGCTGGTGTTCACAGATACTCCATCACGTCTGATCTTCTTCCCTCTTTAAACTTCCTGAATAAGTTTGCATTTTTTTTTTCATAAGTTTGCATTTTTGTCTGGGCTCTAAATATTAGGTTTGCCCTGTAGCCATATGGTGCACCCTCAACCCAGGCAGGCATGAAGCCCATCCTTGGTCAACAGCTCTGGGTGCACAGGAGACTGTCCAGCTTCTTCCTCACCTTGAGAAACTCAGGACTGGGTGGTCGCCTCTCTGCCTTGAATTCACATGGGGCCATCTTTATTCTGCTCTCTTAAGCCAAGGTGGTTGCCATGAGAAACTCTATGGCAGCCAGGTAAGAAGAGGGACCCAGAATGCTTATTCCAGATCTCCCAAACCACTTTGGGGATCCGCGACCCTAGGATCACCACTTAGGACCAAGATGAGTGAGTGGGAAAGATACAACTTCCCCTGTTTTCCTTGCAGACATGCTCTATCCTCAAGGACATGGGGTATTTATTCTAGAAGAATTAGGAGCGCACATTCCGATCGATCATGTGTTTTCTTTGCCCATTGTTCAGGTCAGAGCCAAACTCTTAAGCTTAAAATTTAGGTTCTTGTGATTACAAATCTCCTTTGTATAAGAGCAGTTGCTCTTTGGATTTCGACATTCCACTGTGAAATCCCAAAGCTGAGGATGGGGACATTTACTGGTTTTTTTGCGTGTTTTTGGTCTGACTTTGGGTAATAAGACAGAAGTGGCCTAGCTCCCAGGTGAACACAGGTACAGGGAATGATGGAGAAATTGCACACCTTGCTTAATAATTGGTGATGTTATCCTGATGCGTGGTTTTTTTGTGCCTGTATATAGACTGAGAGATTTTGGATGCCCAAGACCTCCTGTTCTAACCTTCACCAGCCCCCTCCCCAGTACCGAGCACAAGTTGTTTTGTCCCTGGTCTGCCTGGGGCTCGGTTGACTTCAATGCAGCCCCTCCAGGACAGGAGGTGGTATACAGCAAATGATGATTAATAAACCGAGAGAGAGAAAAAAACAAAGCTGCTCCCAGGAAATCAACCAGACATAATTAAATAAGCCTCCTCCTTCCCTAGCGAATGTGATATTTAAATATTTACTTCAAGCAAATATATTTAAATAAATTTTCTGCTAAAGCTGAATCAATCCATTAAAACATACTTAAGAAACTAAAAGTGTAAAATCTGCCTCTCTGGCAGCTCATTCATTCTGAGTCTGTGAGTGACTTGCGTTGGGGGAAATAAAACTGTTCTACCAACAAAAGAGCCCTCTGTGCCAACCCAGATGAGAGAGAACACGCAATTAATTAGCGAGTAGACGTTGCACATTTGCGGGGATGTCCACGTAGCGCAAAAGTGCCCACAAAGTCTGGGCACCTTTTCATGCAAGTCTGTAAAAGTATAAAAAGTCTGTAAGAGCTAAAACCTCTCCTATCTTCCTGAGTCATCAGTGAGCGCCCCTGTGACTGTGTCCTTGCATCGGTATCTTGTGAGAGACCACGGAGCTAATTCTGGAGCCGAAAGCCTGCGGTCCCGTGGGTCAGAAGTCTCATGACCTTGTTGTCTTGTGGAAGCAAACTGTCGGGCGTTTTACTGGGTCGATACTGTTTCCAAGGAGAAACCCTAAAGAGGGGAAGGTGGGGAGGTTGTCACCTATCTGTTCTTTATTAAACAAAGAAGACTCTTGCCCTTACCTTTGGAAAGCTCAGCCACTTTCCCTTATACCTGAAATCAGGTAACAATAATCCCTATGTCAGGAAAGTGGTTCTTTTCTTTGGTACCGGCAGTCCTTCATGGTGTACAAGGCATTTTTTTTTTTTTTACATCCATTCACCCAAACGATCCCAGCAATAGCCTAGGTCGTGAGCAAAGCAGAAGTGATGGTGTCCACTATTCAAGAGAGACAGGCTCATGTCAGAAAACTGAGATCACTCATGCAGGGATGCTCAGCTAGCAAGGGGAGGGGAGAGAGAGGGAGTGCAAGGTTTACGGATCCATCACACGGCACCCCTGTGTTCACCTCCCTGACGTCTCCTTGGGTGATCCGCTGGAGGAGGGCTCTGCTTCCAAAACCTTCTGTTGCCAGAATCTTCTGTTTCCAGAAAGTTCCTCAGGTGGTCCTTTGGCAGCTGAGAGCCTGGGGCACTAGCAAAGGCGGCTGGTCTTCTGCTTGGCTCTATGCAGAGAACTCTGGGGAAGGGCCGGGGAGAACCCGGGGCTCTGGCCCCTGCACCTCACGTCCTCACAGTAGACTTTCCGGAAGAAAGTTCATTTCTGCCCTAAAAATTATGTTTTAGCCTTTCCCCAGGTGAGAAGAGGCATAGCAAAGTGGTGAAGAGCTGAGATCTCAAATCAGAAGAGACCTGTGTCAACTTGCCACTTGCTGGTAGTGAGGTCTTGAAAAGGTCACCTAACCCAAAGCCACTTAACCTCTTGGAGACTCTCCGTGTCCTTATCCCCAAGAACTTCTGCCTCAGGATTTATTAATTTAACACTCACCACCTTCATAGCCTGGTCTCATTAGTGGCCACGTTTGAACAGACTCACACAGGCACAACCTTGTTAATATTCTCACTCACATACTTTGGTTTTTAAATAATACATGATCTTGAACATTTCCCAGGAAATTTTATTTTGTATCACGCATTTTCCCCAAACTCCTTTAAATTATTTAGTTGAAATTAAAAAGGCAGTAATGGTGCCATTTACATCTTCTGATTTTCCCATTCAGAGGCATCTTAAATGACTCCAATAGTTTTCGTCCACGACAGAAATAAATAAAAGGTCATATATAAAATTTAGGTCACATCGAGATTTTCTAATGCAATGGAAGTGCTGGTTGTTTAAAAAAAAATCCTTCCGGGCAATGATAAATGTGTCAAAATAATGTAAAAGTGTGACATTTGAGATTAAGCCCATGGTAATCATTTGAAAGAGGTTGTAAATGTTGATGATGAAATGTATGCTTAAATATACACACTATGATGTACTGTCTAGAGCTGACAAAGCCAAAATTTAATTTTGAGAAACTCTTTAGAAAATAAGGGCATTGTTTGCTGGGCAAGGTTTGAATGAGATCAGGAAATTAAACACGATAATAATAAATTAGAAAATATGAGTTTTCATTGAGTTATGGGAAAAGATGGCAGGGGACCTCTTCCGGCTCTCAAATACTGAGATTATGGGATTTGTCAGCTCAGCCTCTGAAGCACTTGGGTTTTACATTTAATATGTACGGAGTCATAGTAATTGCAATATTTAAAGCAGGGTTAATAAACAGAATTTCCATGTCAGTGCATTTGTTTTACAGGAGCTATAGTGCCTTGACCTTCAAGAGTCAGTAGTCAGGGGGTTTTAAGGGTCATAATTTATAGAAATACTTATATACTTTATTTCTTCACTGAATTTCTTACAAACACAACTGAAATAAAACCAACCTTCTCTTCACCACCCCCTGAGAAACCGAGAAACCCGATCTAATTGATCAGGAGAGGGGCGTCCAGGCATAGGGAAATTTTTCACATTCTCCGGATAATTCTTACATATACCCAGGGCTGAGAACCACTTCCAAGGGGAAATCCCTGTGAGCTAGGAAGACTTGATTGTGAATTAACTGTGCCTTGTTTTCTCAGCAGAAAGTTGATCCTGAGCAAGTGGAAGATGGGCTTTGATTCTCCTCTCAAGACACAAGCTCACACTGTGTAGCTTTCTCTCCTAGAAGTATACATTTGTTTCCCCCCTAGGAGAATAGATAAGAAGGTTTGGCTTTCAAAAGTCTGGATTCCTGACTGTGGGTTTTCCTAGAAAGGGAGGATTCTAGGTGTGCAATTGAGGGGAGTGGCCACTGAGATGGTTTCCAAGGGAAGTGACCCGATTTGGAGAAGGATGGAGGAGTTGTTGGTTAAGGTAACCAACTGTCCAGGTTAACCCAGGACTAAGAGATTACCTGGGAAGTTGGGCTTTTCGTGCTGACATTAAAAGAGTCTTAGGCAAACTGGACAGTTGGCCACCTTATCTCCCAAATCAGGGACAGCGGCGTCCTAAAGGGCTAGACCATCACATGGGGGCAGGTGGGGACCTTCCCAGGTTGGTAGGGCATCAGGTTTTGACCCAGACTTGCTTAGAGGCTGCCGTCTGCAGTCTCTGAATGGATCCTGTACGAGCAGCTTGGGAGCAACCAGGATCAGCAGCTGAGATAGTCTGAGGACCGCAGTTCTGGATTTACCAAGCACCAGGGATCTAGAAAGTTCTATGAAAGGGGGGTTCAGAGCCCCCCCAAACAAAATTATCAGGATCGATTTTGCTGCCAAACCAGATGAGTGGAACAGAGCTAAACTAGGCGACATTACAATAAAGAAATGTGAAATGTGTTTCCCTTTAGTACACTCATAAAAAAAGAAATTCCCACATAGTTTACATGGGAGAAATATAAAACTCTACAAAGACGGCTTAAAAAATGAAATGAAAGGGAATACAACTAAGCCATCCTATTAATAATTTCTTCTCCCTGTGTTAAGCAGCCCTGGGACTGAGCACAGTTATTTTGATGCTTGTTCCAGAAAATGCCTGCTCCTGGAAGATAAGACTGTGAACTGACCACACAGCTCACTTACCGAGACCGATAGCTTGCCCAGCGAGACTTGCTCCGGGACTTCCTGCACCTGTGCCCACCAATCCACAGCTGCAATGCTCTCAGACCTCTGGCAGCCGCAATCAGCTGACGATTGGTTGTCTGTGCAGCCCACGCTGGAATTAGCAATGAGCCTATTCTTCTCTGAAAAGCATTAGGGTTTGGGAAATAATCATTATTTATTTTCTCTTCATTTGGCTGGAACCAGGGGGAAAAAAAGCATCTCATTGGGTTCACCTGTATCACGCAGGTGTTTCTTGGAAATAACTTACTTCATTTTTGTTTTAAAAGAGGCTACAAACATTTTTATTTTTGCTTTTTATTGATACACAATAATCGTACATACTTTTGGGGGTGCGTGTGATATTCCCATACCCACGTACAATGGGTAATGATCAATTTGGGGTATTTAGAATATCCAACACCTTAAATGTTTTTATTATTTTTTTGTGTTGGGCATATTTCAAATCTTCTTTTTTATGTATTTTGAAATATACAATAAATTATTGTTAGTGATAGTCATCCTGGCGTGAAATTGATCACTAGAACTTATTCCCTCCATCTAACTCTATGTTTGTGCACATTAACCAACCTCTCTTCATCCCCCTACCCCTCCCCTGCCTCTCATAGCTATCATTCTACTGTCTACATTTTGAGCTCCTACACATGGGTGACAACATGTGATATTTGTCTTCCTGTGCCTGGCTTATTTTATTTAACATAATGTGCACCAGTCCCATCTAGGTTGCTGCAGATGACTGTATTTAATTATTTTTTATGGCTAAGTAGTATTCCATTGTGTGTATAAACCATGTTTTCTTTATCCATCAATCCACTGAAGGACACTTAGGTTGGTTAAAATAACTTAAGAAGGGCATATGTAAAGGTGGAATCACTGGGAATTATATTATTAATAAAATGTTGAAATCGCTCTTCTCCCAATAGACAGGCTTCGAGTCCTTTCCCATTTATAAGCAAAAGTCAGGTTCCTGGGCTTATTCTATTTTTCACAATGCTGAAAAGGCATGCATTTCACAAAGTTTAGATGGGTAGAATCCTGATATGCAGCTGAGACAATTCTGATAGCAGGTCTAGAAAATTTATTCCTGCATCCAAATGTGCTTCCTGACTGAGCATAGAGCCAATATTGCTCATTTTAATTTTCGTGTCTATAAATTATTCTGTTTTTGCACAAGAATATGATGTATTGATTTTTAAAGTCAGCACTGAACTTTTAAAAATAAGCACCGACTTTGTCTTTAATGATCTGCATCCTCCTATCTGTGCAAAAATAAGAGTCTTTTCTTAGTCGCTCTGTGTGTTCCCAACAATCCTTTTATCTGATGGCCCCCATTTTTAACTGCATTTTAAGTCCTCTCTGGGAGAGAAGCTTATAATTAAAATGACGGTTAATTGTGTTTTTAATTAGCTGTTGCCTAATGAGAAATTACAAAACAATTTTGTCCCTACAGGGAGATGAGTGACCAAGAGAATAATTGCTACTTAGGGACAATGTTCTTTACCTGTAGCTTCCTTCCTGAAGACAGAAGCTCAAGTTTATATTAATTAAGATTATAGCCTGTTTAGAAAGAGAAAGGGTAAAAGCGAGAAAGAAAACAAGGCGGTGAGCTTTTTGACTGCTGGCTCTCACCTGCTTTCAAATTTAGAAAATGCCATCAGAGACAGCTGCCTAAGCACCCAGATTCATCCTGGTCAGTCAACCGCATCTAGATGTTTTTCAGAACTGAGCCCCCATAGACCCCCGGGGACAGTGTCCACAAACCAAGCCTCAGAGGCCACATTTGAAGGCAGCTGCTTGACCTTGTTGGTTTTCAGCACTGCTATTAACACTGTAGAACATCCGCTTTGTTTCTTTAAATGTTCTCCTTCCCAGCCAGCTACAGTCTGTATTAGCTGGGGTCTTCCCTACAGGATGATAAATGAGACGAAAATCCATCTACAATGAATGAACATCATCAAGACACGGTGCTCAGTGGCTTGCCTGCAAATGTGTGTCTGTGTAGGTGAGGCATCCATTAGAGCAGTCACTTTAATTTAGTCTCATCAATACAAGAAGTCGCTCCTTACACGCCAAGGCAGAAGTAGATCCCGGTTGGGAATTGCAGGGCCTTGGAGGGGATGACCTGCCTGGTCCCCCCCGGGGAGATTTCCGCCTCCTTTGGACTCGACTACAACCCCTTGTGTTAAGAGCCGCGCATGGGCTTGCATTCTGCCATGCTGTTATTTTAATCACTGGCGTGTGAAGGTACCGTCGTCCGTGGTTCTCCCGGCAGAATCACCTGGAAGGCTTGTGAAACCAAAGACGGCTGGGGCTGGCGCCTGGGAATTTGTCCTCAGCAAGTTCCAACTGGTGCGGCTGCCTGCTCCGGGGACCCCTCTGGAAGCCGCTGTGATAGGTTGTACAGGATGTTTCTGGAAATTGTGCGTTATTCTGCCCGGGGGGGATGTGGGAAGGAAGCTCCAGTGTCTTTTTTATGGCTATGACGACTGTCGTGGATCTAAAGGGATTCTCTGCAGCTGTGATGAATACAGTCTGTTTGCGTGGAGATATAGAAAAGGGGAGAGGAAAGGCAGTGAGGCTGGTGTTTCTCATGGGGCTTCAAATGTACAAAAGGCGGCGGAAATCACAAGCGGTGTTTGTGTACCGCAGGCAGAAACGAGTGGGGAGGTGCCTCTGAGGCTTGGCTTGTGGGCCTGGTCACCAGGCGTGGATCGAGGTCTCTGGGGGTGCTCACTGCTCTAGTTCTGAAATTTAGGATCCGTCTTATGCTGCCCAGGTGGACGGTGGGCTAGGCCAGGGGTCTTTTTGGACACTAGTAAGTGGTTATTTGAAGACCCATTGTTTTAGTCCCAGGGACTGATTTGGGGACTGTGGGTGTGCAGAATTGGGCTAATATCCCCAATAAATCCTTCTGGGCATGACAGCTCGCCTCATGGCTCTACACACATCTGTTCTTGCTGGAGTTTTCCTGTCTTCCCCACCCTCCATCTGCGATTCTATTTCCGTCTTCTGCTGTGGGTACCTGCACAGGATTACCTGGTGAACCCTCCACACCCTACACCTGTATTTACACCTGTGTGTGTCCACAAACAGCACAGCATACTGTGGGTAGAATGAGGCAATAATGATTATTAGGAGGAGCTTTGTACTACTATTTTATTCTACTTTATTTTTCCTCTCAATTTTATCGGACATTTATCCGAGATCATATGTGCAGATCTGATTTATTCCTTTTTGGGCTGCCGATGGACGCAGACCCACAATCCATTTTTCCAAATCCTGTGGGTCCAGATGTGTTTTGGAATTAAAAAAAAATATATTTTGGAATTTAGACCGGTAATGCATTCATATACCTTATCTTACTGAGCACAACCATTGGTATCTGGGGCAATACTTCATAATCAAAGGCGTTAATTTTGGGAGCAGAAACACACATGGCAAGGTACACTGGGGGGCAGAAATAAAGAAAGTAAATAACTTTATGCCAAATCAAGTCAGGTTTTGCTGCCAGATGAGTTTTGGCATCAAATCAAAAAACCATAAGCCCTTTTGGTATTCAGAGTTGTTTGGATTTCAGGAGAGTGAGAAGGGATTGCAGATCTATGTTTGATTTCATCTTTATCCCATGTTTTATTCAGTCCCCTGTTGATGGACAGGCGTCCATAGGCCAGAGTTTTGTTATCATAAACAATGTTTCCATGAACATTCTCTTGCTCTGTGTTCCTGCCGGGTGCGGGGAGGGGGTGCTCTCCGGGCAAAGCCCAGGGTCTCACCCAGAAGAAGCGCAAATGGGTGGCTCATTCCCATGTACAATAGTTTAAAGAGGACAGTAATTAAGGGTTTTGGTTTTGCTTCACAGCTGCCTAATATAACCTTTCACGAGGATGGAAACATTTTATTGTCTGTACTGTCTAATGTAGTAACCACTAGTCACATAACACTATTAAGCAATTGAAATGATGCTAGCTTGACCAATGAACTGAATTTTTAATTTTATTTCATTTGAATTCATTTAAATTTAAGTAGCCACATATCATCTGGAACTTTTTCTTATGAAGGAGTATAAAAAAAAAAGTAAAATTCAACAGCAAAAAATGAAAGCATTCTGAAAACAATGCAACACTTTAAAGCTTTAATTTCTTATCTAAACTTGAAAGTGGAAATTGATTCCTTAATGAATAATTAACTGGGTTGAGGAGCCCATCTTCATCTCATTTAGCAAAAATTTCAAGTGAATTTGAAATAACTCCTTGACACCTTAAATGTATACAAAGATTAAAAAAAAAAAAAAGGTTAGGCCAGGTGCGGTGGCCCATGCCTATAATCCTAGCCCTCTAGGAGGCTGAGGCGGGAGGATCCCTTGAGGGCAGGAGTTCAAGACCAGCCTGGGCAAGAGTAAGACCCTGTCTCTACTAAAAATAGAAAAAATTAGCCATCCAACTAAAAATAGAAACAAAAAATTAGCCGGGCACAGTGGCGCATGCCTGTAGTCCTAGCTACTTGGGAGATTGAGGCAGGAGGATTGCTTGAGCCCAGGAGTTTGAGGTTGCTGTGAGCTAGGCTGATGCCACAGCACTCTAGCCTGGGTGATAGAGACTCTGTCTCAACAACAACAAAAGTTTAAACACAGGGAGTCAGTTCCACCTAAGTTTCAATGAATGTACTGGTATGACCTCCCTTGCAATACATATTCTTTAAAAAGTATTGAGAAAAAAATGTAAACTTGGTCAAAGGTTTAAAAATCTTAAGCTTTACTTCCTACTCTGTAAAAATAGAAATAGTAATGCTACCTGTATTTTAGAAGTTATTGTTGGGATTAAACAAAGCACTTTTCTTAGCATATAGTAAGAGCTCTATAAATGTTAGATAAAATCTGCATTATTATAATCAAGCTACTAGGAGAAAATACAGGCAAATTTGTGTATAACCTTGGGAAGTAGGAAGGCTTTCTAATGCTAGTGAGGGAAGAATTTTCTATTAAAAAGTAAAAATCTATTTATTCCAGTGTAAAAAGGAAAGCTAATTTTTGGATAGGTTTTATTTGGCTTTAAAATAGGCCATTGATTTACTTATTTAACAAATATTCATTAATGAAATAATCATGCTAATGAGGGAACAAATATACAAAGAGATATGTCTTGTGAAAAAGAAAAAGAACTAAATGAAGTTCTTTGAGCAGATACAACATGGGAAAAATGGCCCGCACAGAGGGTGAGATTTTTCCAGGAATAAAGGACAAAAGAGAGAGGTTCTAGAAATGGCATTGAAGAGAAATCCCAGCATTTAATGGCTAATTACAAGAGGATGAACCTGCAATTGAGACCAATATATCATGACCTAGGAGTTGGGAATAAAGCCAGGAGAGTAAAAATTAAAGTGTGTGTGCGTGTGGAGGTAACGTTTTATGATATTGGAAAAAGGATGATCATAAACATTTTTAAAATGCTGTTAAAATATGACATAAATCTTGATTTGATTAAAAAATATATTTTGGATTTTGCAACACAGGAATCTCAGTGAGAGCAAAGAGCAAGGGCTCCAAGGAGTGAGGAAGAAATGCAACAGCCAGAAACAACGTTTGGAGGAGAGAATGCAAGGTCAAGAAATGAGGGAAGATCACGTACAAAATTCTGTCAAGAGGTTTAACTGCGAATGGGCAGGAAAAAAAAAAAAAAAGAAAAGCTGATGGATAGAGGGCATGGAGTTTAGGATGGTTTTATTTGGTGTTTTTTCAGAGTGGAAGAGCCGTTTCGGAGGGGAAGGGCTTGGTTGAGAAGGGGTCACTGACTACAGGACAAAGAAGGATTATAGTGTCAACTACAGGGGAGGCGATCAGGGCTGGGAACTCTCACCCCGAGGAGCTAGCTCTAGAGGGAAGGAGAGGTCCTTTTTATTTCAACAGGCAGAGAAAAGGAGAGCGCTGACTTTGAAAGGCCAGTTTTCTCTGTGCAGCAAAAGCAACGCTATCATCTACCAAGAGTAAACGGGAAGTCAAGGCTGTCAGAAGTAAAGAGAATGGTTTGAAGTAGCTGTTGCAGAAAGTTGAAGAGCAGAAAAATACAATCGGATTTCTGGAAAGTATTGAAGATCCAGTCCTTTAACGTGATACGACCTCTCTGTTGTAGAATTTTGTCCAGAAGGGTTTAGTGCTTAGGTGTAGACAGAGAAAGTGGATAGCAGGGTCCCCCCTGGGTTGGAGATATGCCAGACAGATGTGCATTGTCAACAGAAACAGAGGGAGTTTGGGAAAGCTAATACATCGCCGGGAATGCTTTAGACTAGCAGATACACGGCACACTTAATTTCTGTTATCAAGGTACCCTTGTTACCTGACAGTGAGCCAGTCCAAATAAAGACACTCAGGTCAAGGTGTGAACTTTTCTTTTTGAGAAGGTGCAGACCTAAAATTTTGAAGGTAGAACTTATCTTTTCAGAGATTATTATAACACATAACAGGGTACTTAAGAACTAAGATTAAAAGGGCATCCCAGTGAAGGGTGTGTCTAAATGCTTCTAGTCTTACTTTTGTCATACAGGAAGACAGTCAACCAATTAGGATCTTCTATATTTACAGAAAAATTCACTTGGTTGTCCCTTTTGGTTATATAAATTCTCATTGTCTTAAAAGAGCCATATAGCAAGAACTGAGTGGTTCACTCACTCCTTAATGTAAAAACCCGGGCTTCTGCTATCTGCCATGCACTGTGGATGAAGATACAAAAAGATGGAAAAAAAATCCTACAATGATGGTGCTTGTGTTCTGATGGCTCAGCAAAATGTCTCACCCATTATGGCCCCCACGACATACCCAACTGGTGGTGGGAAGGAGGGAGGTTAATTTGCAAGGTGAGCCCATGTCCTCCTGAGAGGGAAAGTGGTTACCCCACCAACTGTATTCCAAGATCTGAAGTTAAAGAAAACAGGGCCACACAGATCAAAATCCTGTTAGAGGAAAGGACAGTTAATTCCACAAAATAAAGTGAACTTGTGCAAAGAGTAGACAGACACAGGCTGGCAAACTAGTTCAACCCAAGGACACAAAGGCTGGTTTTGCACAGCTGGGTTCTGCGTAGTGTCTGGGTGGTTGATGCAAGGTGTCAGGGAATACCCCAGCGCAAAACAACCGCTAACATGCTAAACTACTTCAGTTTGTGTGCCACAAAGCACTCTGACTTCTCATTCAGCATCTCCGGGGCAGGTGTCTCAGCCCCAGAACATTACAACTGCAGAGCTGTGCAAGACACTCTCCGACAGCGACACCATGTGGCAGCATACAGCAATGACAGCCGTGCCCTGATCAGAGGCCACTTCCTTTCTGTTTGGCATTTAAAGGGAAACCAAGTCCTTTCAGACTATATTAACCTCCATGAGTATTAGACGGTTTGGTGCAGGAGGACTATCCAAAGGGGAGATTCTTGAATTCCTGCTAACGAGCTTTGTGACTATATTAGCAATGTCATAAGGAAATAATAATTGAGAACACAGGCACCCCATAGTCACTTCATCCGTGCAAACGGTACCCTGGTTTTATGCAGGCACTGAACTGCCAGACAAACGTCCATGGATGATACGTCCATCCTGAAGCTCTGCTGTGCTTGGTTGGAGTGAGTCTGTGAACCCAGTTCTGGTCAGTGAGACACATGGGGGAGTTTGGAGGAGTTCTGTCCCCTGAGAAGGTCCCTTTTTTGGCTTCTGTGTCTGGTCTGCTTGGGACACTGTCATGGAATGACATAATGCTTGGAGTGGTGAAGTCGTTTGCAGCCGGTAGAAAAATGTCAAGAGAATCTGGATGTCCTGTGCTTTCAAAACTGCTGAAGGACCCCAGCACATCGTCTGTTATTGTGTGATTACACATCTTTACTATTTTAGATATTAGTGGTTAAGTATACTAGCATTTCCAGCAGAAATCTTTCCGAATGGGCATGCTCTTGTTCCATCGCTATAACATAGAAGTCTACACTTTGCACAGATGAGGTTTCCCCAGAATATGCAACCCTCAAAGCCCCAGGTATGTCCAGGCTGGATCTCACCACAATTGTGGTGAAGTCATCGACTTTGGACTGAGTCCCACACTATCTATATTCCAGATCTGTAGTAAATTCCATGAGGGGGAAGGAACACAGTCTGAAACCCAGAATCTCGTCTGCTCGTTCACACATCCATCATGTCCTCCCCCACAAACATATTTGCAAATAGAAACTCTAAAAAGAAACGAAATCATCGTTTTGCTTTTTTGATTAAATTTGTTTTAAGTGGTACGGCATACAAACGGAGGCGAAACTCTCACCCAAAGGCACGGTAAACATTGTAGGGAAATTAATCTCAGAATCGAAGGAACTTTCAACACATCATCAAAAATCCCTGCACAGATTCCTCCAAACTTTCATTGTTTAAGAAACAAACGGTCGATACAGGCTACAGCAATCACTCATGTTTGATTGATTATGTGTCTTTGAGGGTGAAAAAGTACAAATGGCTGAAAGAAAAAAAACAACAACACTGAGGACTACTGACCTGCTTCAGCAGGCAGCACTGTTTGCCCCCCAGCCCCCACCGCCCACCTCCTTTGAGAGCAAAATCCCGTGGCACAAATACCCTCTTTAACATTTTCTTCTGGTGTCTTGTGGATCCATTGCACTGACAAGTTACCCAATCATGGATTGAGCAAGAGCATTTAACAAGACAGGGTAACACTGGCTCCCCCGAGTGTTACTGTTGCCCAAAGGTGCCTCTTTTTTTCCCAGCATATCATGGGGGTAAAAATGTTAAGGTTACGTATATTGCCCTTGCCCCCCTCCCCCTCGAGTCAGAGCTTCAAGCGTGTCCATCCCCCAGTTGATGCGTATAGCGCTCATTATGCATGCATATACCCATCCCCTCCCTGCCACCTGCCCCGACACCCGGTAAATGTTATTCCCATGTGTCCATTTAGGTGTTGATCAGTTAATACCCATTTGCTGGTGCATGGGTGGGTGCCAAGGGTGAGTTGCAGTCGGTAGATCATTGTCAGTAAATTATTTGGGGTCACTTTCCAAAATGGAAGAAGATTCAATACATCCCACCAAAGTAGAGAAAGCATCTTTCTGAAGAAGGAAGGAAAACGTGATGCATTGAATACCTGCTTTATGACACTTTGCTAACCATACGCATATGCTTTCCCCATGTAAATGTCATTTTCCCAATCCTTTATATGAGGAAACTGAGGCTCATAGGAGATACATTACTTGCTTAAGCTCCCCCAGATAGTAAGGAATTAGCAGAGCTGGCTGAGAACTCAGGACTGTTTGACTCTAAGACCTTTGCCCCACATGAGAATGGATGGAAAATCAATTTCATCTCATGCGTCCATTCCCATAGACTGCTGGTAGCTGCCCAGAGCACTCTGTTGAGATGGTTTCTGAGGGTGGGTCTGATCTTTGAAGAAATGCTGCTCATGATTGATTAGTAACTTCTGCCCTGGGTTATTTGCTATAACACGATTTCAATCTGAAATGAGCCAAGCCCACCTGTTTGTGATCCAAATTTATATTAGCAAGAGTTACGTATGCTTATTGATAACGAGGGACATCAGTTGTTATTGACACCCAACATCCGTTTGCCTGTTGTTTCCAAGGAGGAAAAGAATACCTTGAATATCCTCCCGGAACAGGCGAGTGACTCAAGCCAAGGAAATCCAAGCATCTCACTCTGTTGCCATGGTGCTTACTCCAGGGATGGGTACCTTATTTTGAAAGCCAAGGAGACCCAGCCCTGTGGTCTTCTTTGGAAGATAGATGCAAGCACCCTCCTGCCCTCAGCCACACACACAGCTGGAGTTGCTGGACGCCAATTTGCCCCTATGCACAACCTATAGCAAAGCTAATGTTGAGAATATAGCAAGTAAGAGGTAGAGACCAGGCAGTCCTGCTCTGCCTTACTCAGATGGAGGAAGAGAGTTTCATGAACACAAAACTTGACATTCTTTCTGACCTAGAACTCTGCTGGGTGGGTAATAAGCTATGAACATTTTTCTCAGCAATGTAAGTTTTTTCTTTTTTTCTCCTGTTGAAGGAGGTAAATTGTGCAGGATGGGAAAGTAGAGAGATGCTATCTTTTGCTGGAAGTTAGAATTTCCTGGGGAGGTAGCCATGGGGTTTTACCTTGAACAGAGCCTGGAGAAAATTGCTGTGATAAGCATCTCACTTCTGCACACTTTTCGTGTTCTATGAGGCAAATTTCCCATTTGCCTGATCAAAAACAAACACACAGAAAAACCATCTGTAACAATACAGATGCGAGGGCCCAACCTGGCAGGCTGATTCTTTAGGTCAAAGTTGGGCCCTGGAACGATGGCACTTTGTATAAGTGCCAGGTGTGATTCACGGGGTCAGGCAGGTCTGGGTGTTTGGACTCTGCTGACCCCAAGCAGAATGTCAGGTGGGCAGGCCAGGGTGTGACTCAGACCCACACAGCACCCACGTGTGGAAACGTGGCCAGAATCAAAGCAAAATCTGCCTCCTCTCCCCTGCCCCCCCCCAAAGTCAAACAGATAAAGAATTCTTTATTCCAGACTATTGCAATAGCCCCGCCCCTCTAAAGGAAGGGGCTGCAGAGTTTTTAAAAGCAGAGGGAAGTGGGAGGAACCTCAGGCCATTTGTGTTTGTTAACACAAAGGAAAAGGAAAAGTGAATTTTCTTCTGTCTTCAGGACTGCAGGGAGTTTTACAGCTTGAGGCTCCCACTCAAGCTAGACTCCTTCCCTCCCACAGGGGCTAATCTTCCTAGAGGATCACATTGCAGAAGTTTGGCTCCAGGTCCTTGAGAAAGATGGCCCTACTCTGTCAAACTGAAAAGGAGCTTTTAAAAAGATTTACATCTGAAAGGAGCAGGGAAAGACGTTACAGTGACAAGCTTTCTAAAGTAAATGCTCAGGGAAAAGGGAGGGCAGGGCCTCTGTGGTTAGGATCTGGGGGGGGGGGGGCGCTGGCTGCAGTTCGCTCCAGCCCAGAGGGACACAACAGCCCTCTTGGTCCTTAGGTCACTAGGCGCCCTAACTTCCTGCTCACCATTTAGAGATGTTAACACCACCATAGTCATTGTGGGGATCAGAGCAAGGTGATTCATCCACAAGGCATGTATTGAGCACCTGCTGTGTGCCATGCATTTCTGAGGAGCTAGGGGCAGAAGAGAGGACCCTCTGCCAGGTGCTTCTCACGTACTTAGGGGGCAGCTGTGGGTAGACAAACGGGGGCCTCACTCACACCCCAGGGGAGGCGGTCACAGGGAGGGGCTCAGTCCAGCAAGAGTGGGCACCCGGGGGACCCAAACCAGGGCAGGGAAAGGGTCCCTGGGACGGTAGCCCCACCTTGCGGACGGGGTCAGAGGCTGAGTCAGAGTCAGCCAGGTGCGGGGGGAGGGGGAGAAGCCTCAGGCAGGAGGGAGACCACTTTATGATCCAGTTTCCTTTCCTTTTAGAAAAACAAAGTATATAACATTTCAAACTCCATAAATTTTCAATACCAATTTAAAAATGTGTTTCCAGTTCCAGGATGACACACTTTTCAATGTCAAAAATCCATTTCAAAATAATTGGAAAATGCGAGGTGAGCCCGGCGTGTTAGGTAGCATCAAATGTAAGGAAAGGCTCAGAAAACAAAAGGGTTGTGCATGTGTCAAAGAGACTCAGTGGAGACAGCCTGCAGGGGCTCCCTCCCAAGGTCTGAAGCTGGAACAATTTGAGCAACAAAATATAAATAAATATCCGTGGGTCCCTACCGATGTAAATAACTGATTGAATAAATAAATACAGGAGGTGAAAAGACAAATATCTTTTCAGAAAGAATGGCAAATAATTTATGTAGATACTCTCCCCTCTCTAGGAGGTGGGGTTTTAATAATTCTCACCCCTCTCTCTTCTGCAGGAGGGCTGGACTTAGTGATTTGCCTCCAAAGAATAGATTTGGGAAAATGTAAAAAATAATGTTAAGATAAATAAGTATGGCAAAGGCTACTTTGGCCAAGTGACCAAGATTCACATCAACAGCGACAGAACAGAATTGCTGGTAAGATTGGTGTAGAGGTTCTTTGCAGCCTTTCCAAATCAATTAGTCTTCCAGTTAACTTTGAACAAATGTTTAAAGAAAGTCACTTTGGTGAGGGTGCATGTCTCTCCTTCCAGAACCATCCATGTGCCTCGAGTGACGGGCATTATTATGCCCATGTAATAATGTACGAGGACCCGGGGGTTCGGAATGAGAAAATGTTTTACTGTAAGCCTCATACCTGGTGGGCCAAGGCCAACGTTCTAAGACCCCAGGGCTCCTGTCTCTGCATTGCCCAGACACTTGAGCTCATGCACTCTGTGCTCTGTGCTGGGAGGAGGGAGGGGGACTTTCATTCAATGAATGAATCAATGAAATGGGAGCATCAGATAGTGCAACCCAGGCCTCCTCCTCAAACTAGGGCACCGAAACACCCTGCCGTCCTTTCTCCTGACCAATGCTTTCTTGGGATATCCTGAAGTTCATTTTCTCAGGTGACTTTGCTGAAAAAGAACAAATATCTCTTGGGAATACAGGAATACATCAGGCATTTACATCATTCTTTTTAAAAAATTTCAAAATATTAAGGGGCTCTTCAAGCCATCCTGCACAAAGGCTGCTGGGTTCATCTTACGAGGTGAAAAAAGCAAGTAAGGTTATCTGACCACAGGAGTGAGAGGCAGGGCCCAGCTGGAGTCTGGTCTCAAGTCTGGCTGGGCTGAGACCACACCCTGGAGCATCACACCTGGTTGCCCCGGCAACAGGCATCTTGTGGTTCCAATGGTCATAATGTTATACTAAGGAAGATGAATATTCATAAGTAACAATGAGTAGGGGGCACAGCAGCACGTGGTTTGTGAGCTCCTTTAGAGGGACTGATGGGGAGGGAGTTTCAGAGAAGCCTTCAGAGGTGATGAAAACGAAAAGTTCCCGAGACCAGGGAGGGTGAACCAGGTGTGACTCCACACTCCTCCCCGTCCTGCCCGGGCGTCTGTGTGAGTAGAAGCCTTTGGCTCCAAGCCATGACACTTGGGGAGGGCACTTGAATTATGGAAGCCAAACCTTTCTTGATGGGTACTAAATAATATAATGGAAAAGTTTTTAATTATGCCATTGATTGCCTCGTCATTTAATTGTTTGGCTTCCTAATGGAGCCAGTGTAGGATTTTATTGCCTGCACTTCTATATTAGATAATAAAGGGAGAGGAGCCTTTAATGACCACATTAGATTAAGTTAAAACAGATTGATTTTTCCATATATATTAGTTTCTGTTAATGAAAGACAGAATGTCTACACTCAACAGGTGATTACCTTTCCACAGCTGGGCTTCAGGAGCTGATAATCTGCTTAAATGGATTTGGTAGGGCTGAGCAAACTGTAGTCTGAAGAGAGAAGCAGTGAGAAAGGATCACACTCCAGCCCTGGCTTATTGATTCTTGGGCCTCAGCCCCACCTGGTCCCTCTCTGGCGTGCGGTTTCCGGAGCTGATAAGTTCTCTCTTTGGTCTGAGCCTTTTGTGTTTGGGTTTCTGTCACGTGCAGCCATAGAAGCCCTGACCTCCACTTACAGCTTCACAGAAGAGACATCCCTTGAACTGGCCCTCAAAGGATGATGAAAGCATGGCTGGGAAGAGAAGGGAAACCTCATTCCAGACAGGAGGAAGGACAGGTGCAAAGAGACCTGTGGTCCCGTGAGAACCTGGCATTGACGGGAAGAACAAGGGTGTGGCCTTGGCAGAACCTCATTGGGAAGGGAGAGCTGAGAGCCTGTGAGCAGGGACTCGGGAATCAGGAAGGGAATGGGAATTTTATTTTTTAAAAGTGGGCACTGACTATTTCAAAAGTGCAAGTTTTTAAAAATAAGGCCAGACTATCTGAAAGAATTTGGGAGGCAATGAAAGATGGACCTTTTGGGGGATTGTTTGATTTTTTACAATTTTGCATTTGCTCATTGCAGAACAGCCAGGGTGACAGGGAGGGGACCCTGGGTGTGGGATGTCCTCATGCCTCCGGAGTGCAGGAAGGTTAGCCTGGATGGGAGCTATTTGATTTTCATCAGGGCTGAGTTAAGAAACGTGAAGCCAACCTGTAATGATATAATTGTTATAACTGTTTTTATTTTGTTCCTAATCAAACTTTCTAATCAAATATGGTCATCACCCACTTTTTATAAAGTGCTGCTGTGTTTGCCAGCTTTTTCTTGAAAGCAACTTATTTTAAAATTACTGTAAGTTTAGGCAACCTACATTGCGAGTGTAAAACCATCAATTGCTTCCCACCTCTAATAGGAGCTATAGATTAGTGGATTTCAAGACAGTAGCATTATTCCTACTTCCTAATGGCCACCAATGCAAACCGAAAACATCAGAGTAAAGATAGAACCCTCACATCTTAGGGTGGTTTGCTCAACAGAAGTAACAAGACCTGGGATATCCAGAAAATTGTAGGTAGAGTTCAGGTTAGTTCCTGTACATGTTTGATTAATAATTACTGGCCGGGCGAGGTGGCTCACGCCTGTAATCCTAGCACTCTGGGAGGCCGAGGCGGGCGGGTCGCTCAAGGTCAGGAGTTCGAAACCAGCCTGAGCAAGAGTGAGACCCCGTCTCTACTATAAATAGAAAGAAATTAATTGGCCAACTAATATATATAGAAAAAATTAGCCGGGCATGGTGGCACATGCCTGTAGTCCCAGCTACTCGGGAGGCTGAGGCAGGAGGATTGCTTAAGCCCAGGAGTTTGAGGTTGCTGTGAGCTAGGCTGACGCCACGGCACTCACTCTAGCCTGGGCAACAGAGTGAGACTCTGTCTCAAGAAAAAAAAATATTTAGTTACTGCTACAGTGTTTAATTGCCTCAAACAGTAATAGCAGTTCTAGTGAGTTTTTGATTAAGCTAGTTTTTCCAAAATTTTTTTCATTTTCTCTCCTGCTGTTTGTTCTACACTAATGGTTAGAAAAATATTTATTTTTTTCTGTATGAATAAGCATGACATTGGAATTTCATTAGTTTTTGCCTTCAGTATTGTCTACTGGCTTTTGCTGAAATATTGTTTTGTCTACATATAATTTGTCTACATTCTCAGGGTGGTAATTCATTCAAAATTTTTGTGTTTTTTTTTTTTTGTTGTTGTTGTTTGTTTGTTTTTGTTTCTTGATTTACTCTACCTGCAAGTACAGAAGGGGAATTCAAGTTAATGCCATTTATTTTATATTTCACCTTGCTTTTTAGTTAACAGTATTCTATGAATTACTGTCCTGGCATTTGTTTCCAAAATGATATACATAAGGGACACTCAATGTACTAACATTTGTGGTGTTTCTTCTGTTGTGTTTCAGTATTCACTGATGCTGATATATTTCTTTTACCTGTGTGATTTTACAATTTCTCAGCACTAGTTGGCTATTATTTCCAATCCAGAACTATTTCCTTATATAAAATATACAGCATGTTGTATTTGCCTGAGCAATATTATATATTTTCCCTACAAAATCATTTTAAAATTATTTCCCAGGCACGTATGATATAAAGTAGTTATATTTTCTATCATAAATATTTTCTTAAAAATAGGTGTGTGTTTCATACTCTATTATGTCTTACAGACTAGGAAATAAATTACTTCTGGATTGTTCTGTGGGGGGGTACTAATTAAGTAAAAGGAAACTGGCATTTGCTAAGCACGTTTTTTGTAAACACTTTCAGTTAACGCTCAGGTAAGATTGCCAGATAAAATATAGGATACCTAGTCAAATTTGAATTTCAGATAAGGGATACTTATTCTAGTATATAACAAATATTGTGTGACATGTATTTATACTGAAATTATCTGTTGTTCATCCGAAATTCAAAATAAAGTGAGTGTCCTGTTTTTTTTATTTGCTGCATCTAGCAACCTCATCCTCAAACAACCCTGTCTGACCCCCACCTGCATGCCTTTCTCTCACCCACCCCACAGACATTTCCCCCAGTATCCAAAGAAGAGATTTCTTTGGGAGAGTGTGGAAAACTTGAAATAGCTTCCAAAATAGAGATGATGAAGCTTCAAATTTAAAATTAGGTTATGGTTAGCTTTTCTTATGTCTGAAAACACAGCAAATGAAGGCTGTCTTTGCTTTATGTTGTATCGTGTTATCAATTTATAAATTGGAACCATAGACTGTCCATGCTGGAAGCAATCTTGGTGGTCATTTTGCCCAACAGCTTTGTTTTACAGATGAAGATCCTGCTAACAGCAGGGTCTAGGCTGCTAGTGAGGTGTCTTGGCCATCTCTGATAAGGTTTATTTGTACCACTCTGGTGTTTTCCAAGATGTGCAATAGGTAAGATGTGCAAGATAATCTGTAGGTGACCCATGGACAAGAGAAAGCTCCACAGGCTGAGGCCAAGCAGGGCGTTGGGCCAAGGGGAGGATGGGGTGGGAAGAACTCACTGATGGACAACCTGTATATTGTTTTTCTGGCTCCCAGACCCTTGGGAAAAAATTTCCACACTCTCCGTCCATTCTGCTATTGTTCCGGAGGCTAGAGGAAGAGGAGATCTCCGAGGACATGCCTCTCTTTAATACCTGCTTTCTTTCCTTTGGAAAGAAACCCAAAGACCAAATTATGTCTTACACACCCCCTTCCGCCTTGGGGATACATCTGCCTGATACATCTGCCTCTTTTTCACATTAACAGAAAATGCCACCTTCTCCCTTCCTAATCTCCAATGCAAACCTAACATTTTTGGCTTTACCTTTCTCATGCTTGCACAATCCAGCTTTTAAATTCCGTTCAATTCTAATTTAAGAGTAAGGCATTGTGTGAAACATGTATAGCCCAGGATCCGTAAGCAAATACGATGCCGCGGACTAGGAAAGCTAACATTTAAAGAGACGGAAGAATGTTTTTTTTTGTAATGTGGGTAACGATCACTGTTACTTATTAACTCTCCAAATGCAAGATTCTATGAGTCTTCTTATAGTTAGATCCAACTAGGGAGTTATTCCCGATATTGCAGATAAGCTCACTCTGGGCTAAAATGACAGCTATAATGTAAGAGTAATTGCAATTCAATATCCCATTTCCAGAATGGGATACAGGATAAAGCCCTGAGGGGTTTCTGAATTGATTTAATGATTTTTTTGAAAAATAAACTAAAACCAAGGAGAACGTTGGTAACCCAGAGTATGAGCTACGCATTTGTGAAAATATTTTGAGATCTCAAACTAGTTTCCTAGCACATTCCCTGCTGATGTTATTATTAGAAGTATCTCTTCTCATTGATCTTAATAGAGGGCTACAGTCTCTGAGGACATGTGGACCTGATTATCAACATTTTTGTTATAAACCTCTACTCTCTTTTAAAAAAAAGAGAGCTGTGGATATAGAAAGGCTTTCTAATTAGGCATTTATTTTAATCTGTTGAATCAAAACCCAATACCCCAAGGTATTCAGGGTAGAAACAATAGGCATCATAAAGAAGCAGAAATGTTATTGGTTTCTCTTTCCAGAGCAGATTTTCACAGAAATTTTAATCTATTAAAATTATTTCAAATCTTCTTTTCTAGCTATTTTGAAGTATGCAATAAATTACATATTGTTTGCATGTATCAAAATATCACATGTACCTTATAAATATGTACAATTATTATGTATCCATAACAATTTTTAAAACTTATAAAAGCAAAACAAATAAAACAAAAATATGTAATGCCTGTCACTGCTGCCTGGTTTCAGGAGCAGTCACCAAGCTTCTGTAAAGAGCACGTTTCATATGTCTCTCTCAAGTTTTCTCTTGAATCTTCATTAAAAGTTGATGAAAATATCTGACTTGTTTTAATGTACCCAAATTTCTACTCAAATGCAGTCTAAAGACAGTGGCAAGGAAGGGAATGGGAATTGTGTATATTTTTAAAAAGTAGACACTGAATATTTCAAAAGTGCAAGTTTTTAAAAATTAAGGCCAAAATATCTGAAAGAATTTGGGAGGAAATCAAAGATTGACCTTTTCAGAGATTGATTTTTACATTTTTGCATTTGTTTATTGCAGGACAGTCAGGGTGAGAGGGAGGGGACTCTGGGTGTGGGATGTCTGTCCCCCCGGAGCACATGAAGGTCCAACCAGGGGCCATGTATCCATGCCATACCCAGGAGAAAGCACTTGGGTCTTGTCTTTAGAATCCAAAGCAAAGGAATGCTGTCTAGGCTACTTGGAATTATCGCAGCCTCAGTGACATTGAGAAAGATTCGATCACTCCTTTAAAAAAAAAAAAAAAAAAAAAAAAACCAGCATAACCAAAAATAGATAACTCACTTTTGGAGCAAAGTGTTTGGAGAAAGAAGGTTTACATTTCTCTTTACCTGTTTGGCATCAGGTTCAGTGTTAGGAATTCAGAAGATGCAAATGGATTCAAAGTAGCCTTCTTTACTATGATGGGTAAACACAGAAAAGTGGAGAATTGGCACCATTTTGGTGGCTGATCACGAAGCAAATGGTCTTGTGGTTCTACTAATTGACTTTTCACTCTGTCCTCAGATGCCAACACTGTTTTATCATGTCACATTCCTCCTGACACTTCTCCTTCCCTTGGAGGGACCATTCCATTAGTTACGCATCAACTATCAGAAACTCGTGCAGCGCTGGAGTTGAAGACCAAGTCACTTGTGCCAGATGAAGACAAAGTGCTTATTTTCCTTCAGGAATAGAAGAAAACGATTCTGAGAAACAGTAGGAAGCTCAGAAAATTAAATCCAGTATCTCAACCAGGGAGGGACATGAAACTTGTAATGCAAGGCTGAGAAACACCTGAATCTTAATTAAGTACCATCATCCGAAATCTACTATCCTGTAGAAAATACTTAAATGACATGTATGTAAAAATATATGCTTTGTTTTATTTTAGAGAAAAAAAATTTAGCTTTACCTAAAAATTTCAAAACATACTGTGGAGAGTTCCCATATATTTCTCCTCTTGACTGTGACAATTTCTTGGACTTTCTTTGTTCTTGACAACCTTTATGGCTTTGAGGACCAATGATGATGCATTTTGTAGAATGCCTCTTGATTGTTTTTATTTTTCTGATTTATTTGCATAATGAGATTAGGGTTGTGCCTTTTTGGGAGGAAGACCACAGAGGGGAAGTGCCTTTCTGATCACATCCTGTGAAGGGTGGGTAGCATCACCATGACCTATCACTGCTGATGTGAACCTTAATCTTCTGGCTGAGGGAGGTGGTGTCTACTATTCACAGGGAGTGCTGGATTAGCTGTCAAGATCAATTCTCCACTTTCTGCATCCTGCTTGTGCCCAGAGAGTCTGACAGGCATAGAACCCACCATGAGCTTCCTTGCCTTCCTGTTCCCTGTTTGGTTTGGCCCAAGAGAGACATCTCCAGGAGACTGGCAAGTGGGAAGATTGAGGCTGGGTATTGATTTTCCTGTTTCCTTCCTTTCAGGGCACTAGAGATACTGCATGTTCCCCTACCACAGGGCACGGCTTCTGCCTAATGGCTCCATCCATGTAGCTACCCTTTCCTGGGTCTATAAACCACCACCTCCCTTTCCCCTTGAAGCACAGGAGATACATAATCTCTCCACTCTCACTAGCCTCTGCTCTGCTGTATTTATTGGATCCTGTTAAATACTTCTGCTTTTAAAATAATCTCTTTATTTAACTGTCTTCAAAGTACCAGTTCAAGTGTGCATTTGTTTCCTCCTGAAACCCTAACTGATAATACCTTTTTAAAAAAAGCTTCTTTCGTACCCCATGAGTTTCTACACTATGGGATTAGCCCAAGTCTCTGATCAGCACAGCCCCCAGTCCCTGCAGGAGGACAGGCTTGGCTCACAGCAGTTCTGGGACATTTGCACGGAGACCCCAGATACTCCCCTGCTTGTGTTTTTCTTACATTCCAAAGTGTCCTTTTGTTTGATTTTCATTTGTTATATAATCTCAGGCAGCCCAACTTCCTTCCAGTGCCCAAACCAATATATCTTCCTCCAAGTACGATTCCAAACTCTATTTCTAGCCAAGCTCTAATTGTGCATAGCTGTTGGCAAGTCCTCAGTGGTTGCTGGCCAGAAACATCATTTTCTTTCAACATGAGATTCTTCACTGGGCAGCTTAGCACATGGCGGCATGTTTTTTTTTTTTTTTTTTTTTCTCAGAGCAAGTGAGAGAGCAAGCTCCTCTCTCACCAAGTCTTGGGATGACTGCATCCCTGAGAAACAACTCAATTGCAGCCTTGTGGAAGATCTCGAAACATAGACAACCAATTAAGCTATCCCATATAAATAATGTGATAATAAATGGTTGTTTTTTAGGCCATTATTTGAGCTATTTTTTATGAAACAATAAAAAAAATCAATATTTTAGTACCTGGAAGTGAGGTGCTTCCATAAAAAAAAGCACAAGAATATGAAAGCTGCTTGGAACCAATTAGTGGGTGGAGCTTGGGAGGGTTTTGAAGAGCGTGTTAGAGAAAGCTTAGGTTGCCTCACATAGACTGTGGGAGACATCTGTTTTTGGGCTCTGAGAGTTCAGAAGTAAGTGAGAAACATGAAATTAGGAAGTAGAACAGGAGGATTTTTATGATGCAGTGGCAGAAACCTAGCAAAGGTGCTGTTTATGGTACAGTGTGTGAGGAAAGAAACAAAAATGAGGGAAGAGCCATTGAGAGAAAGAGAGAAAGCCAGAACTCAATGATTTTTAAAATTCTCAGGCTCTTCTGATTGCAAACAATGCTAAAATGAAGAAATAGTTCCCAACAAAAGAAGGGAAATACAGAGCGCTACCAGGAAAATGTTAGCTTAAGATGAAACTGAGGGTTTGATTGTAAGAACGTTTGTTCAGATGTTAGCAAGTTCAAAGGTGGTGCATTAGAGAATTATTCAGTCATACAAAAGGGCTTTTAGGAAGATTTAGAGTTTTCCTATCAAACAACAGGGACTCTAGGAGATTGTGAGATTATATCTTATATAAAAGATGGTCATGATCGTGGGTCTTACTTAAAGTATTTAATGGAGTGAACACCAGTGTGATTCACAGGAGGTCCACAAAGAGTTTGAGAGAATTGTATTAGCAGAAATGCTGCCATCTTGGCATTGAAGGAATGCAGACAACATAAAATGAAATACAGCACATGTATCCTCAAGATTCTACAGGTAGAAAGCAAGATGAGACAACAACTCAGCTGCAAATACATGCTTTCTTTCATAATTCCTCCACTCAGAAGGTGGAGCTGAGAGCTATGTAGAGTTATTCCTGGCCCTTGGGCTCTAATCAAGAAACTTCCAGTATATATCTGGGTGTAGTTCAGAGTTGTTATGGAACAGTGGCTCATTTAAGGATCTAATTTTCCTTCCTTTTAAACAAGAATGTCGACAGTAATTATTCTATACCTCTTTAAGTTTTATATCCTGGGTGCATGGGGCCGAGAGCAGGTAAGATATTTTCAGTTTCAAAAGCCTATAAATTGCACACAAATATAATAGCTGTGTTTAAGGAATTATATCTGGAGAACCACATAGCCTCATATGACTTAGTCAGATGAGATTTTGGACTGTGAGTTCATATAATGCTGTGATGAGATGAGACTTTGGGGCAACTTAAGAAGCAATACACAACAAAGTGTCTAAGATCTTAGCACCATATGAAATAAAGTATTTAACATCTGTCATGTCAACCGAAAAATTTAAGAATTTGCAAATGTGTTTTTTGTGTGTTGTATTTCCTTTCTGGGGAGTGAGGAATAAAGTTCCAGGCATGCTGGAAAGTTACCCTGCCATTTTGGTTGCATTTAACATAATTACTGGCTTTAAGAATGTTAATCCACCCGCCCTATTTCCCACCATCTCTTTTGCACCACCGGACCTCCCAGAAACACCACATCTGACAGCTCAGGATTACCACTGTCCTAAAATACTGACACACATCTTGAATTGTTTTCACTAATTAAAATTCTCATCCAGTAAGAATTATTTAACCTGGGCTGCAGTAATTACAAAGTGAATCTTTCTTCATTATATAACCAGAGGGTTTGCTATTATAAAAACTATGATTTCATGAAAGGTGCTTGATGTATTTGAGTGAATAAACCTTAAGATCAATTGATTAATGGCTGCTTGTAATAAGAGAACATTTCCTATGTTCACTGAAGTCAGCATGATCTTCCTGGAATCTCTCTGTCACATACCTGTACCAAGTTTTTGAAGATAACATTTCCTTAGTAGAGCTCTTATATTTGAACAGCAACTTACGACTTTTCGGTGAGCTTTCACGTATCCTTTCGAATTTGATCTTCAAAACAGCCACGTGAGAAAAACCACAGCAAGTGACGTCATCATTGCCTTCCAGTGGGTGAGATCTATCCCAGGAATGTAGAAGGAACAGTGGAGGTGTGGCCATCGCTGCCCAATTTCCTGCAGACTTTCCACCTTGGCCAGAAGGTGAAGTTGTTTCTTCATATCCCTAAATCTACAAAAGTATCTAAACTCCTCACCGCTCTGGTCCTGGTGCTTTTCTCTGGCTGAGGTTCCTGGGTGGGGAGACATTGACAGACAGCAGGACTGCAGAGGGCGGCAGAGGGGACCCCACTCAAGGCAAGTTCAGCACTGAGTTGCTTATAGGCTGCAGCCCAGTTAGGGCTGCTCCTCCCACCCACGGAGCCCTCCCCAGCCCCTCATCTCTGTCCCTTCTACTCAGCCTCTCCTCTTCCTTCCAGCCCCATGTCCCTCCAGACCTCCTATTTTCCAGTCTTTGGGATCAAAAAAGCCTCTCCCCCAGCAGGGGTCTGGAATTTTCTGTCTCAAATTTATGTTTTTTGTTTTGTTTTGTTTTGAATCCTTATTTCCTCTGCTATGTGCGTTGTGGGAAGAAAAGATACCCTGTAGTTTACGTAGAAGGAACGGAACAAAAAGGAGGGAGGGCCAAGTGGCCCAGATCCCTCAGCCAGGAATAATGGGCCATATTTCTCGCTGATCTTTCGAGGCTAGAAATATTTTACCTGCCTTAAAAAGAAAAATTCTCCAGCCCTTTGGGCTGCGAAAATAATCGCCCCTTACACTTTAGGAAAGCACAGGCAACCCACGGCTATTTTAAGACCTGTCTTTTCTTGATCTTGTCAGTAGTAGTCAAACATAGTGGAGAGCTGGGGGATTAGGATAATTTATTTTAAAAAAATAATTCTCTGCTATCTTCTAGAACTGTAAGAATATTTATTTTACGGTTAACCTTTTTGGTTGGAAACATTTCTCTGCTGCATTCCACCTCCTGCAGTCAAGTAGAATTACTACTCTCAACTCTCCAGTCCCTTTCTTGAAGAACCCTTTGTTTTTAAGGATTGTTAACTGCTGGTGTGGCCTTACAGATTTGTTGTGTTCTCTCTCTCTCTCTCTCTCTCTCACACACACACACACACACGTATTATATACCCCATTCCATCTAATTCCAGACATTCACAGATGCCAACCAGAGCGCGCCTTCCACTCTCCCCCGCAGTGACCCAGGGCTGTAGGGCACAGGAGCGAAGGCAGGAGGCCGACAGAGTAGAGTTTTGGGGTCCCAGGAGGGCATTCCCGAGGGTCCCGCAGGGCAGGAGCCGCCGTGCTCCATCTAGTCCAGCCTTGCTCGCTCTGGGGGGAGAGGGATTCTCGCCGGCGCTGCGGTGCTGGCGCGCGCCCGCGCACCTTCTCCACCTGCGCCTGGGGTGGGGCGCGGAGCAGGGCACAGGTGCGCTCGCTGGGCGCGGTTTGGGGCTGGGCGAGGCGGGTGGCCGCGGGGACTGGAGAAAAGTTGTCCGAGTGGAAGCAGCCGCCAGAGCCGGAGTCGCTGCGGCCAGGACCCTGCCAGGGGCAGGTCGCAACCGTGGGAGACGCGGCCGACCTGGCTGCCAGGGGTCGCCCGGGGGCAGGGGCGGCCACCCGGTCGGCTTGAACTGCGGGAACACAGGATGCGCCCCAGGGGCGCGGTCCCGGGCGGAGAGGGGCGCAGAGCCTGGATCTGGGCGCGCAAAGGTAAGGCAGGAGTGCGCGTCTTCCCCGTGGGACGCTGGGGCGGAGGGAGCTTAAACTTGAGGTTTGTTGGAGAGGACGCTGGTGCCGCCAGGAGAGCCTCCTGGGGCGCGGAGCCGCCCTCCCCTGGAAGGGCGGACCCTGCTGGCAGCCCTGTGGGAGACGGGAGCAAATCTGGCCATTCCAAACTCTTCAGCTCCCCTGCCTGGCCCCACCTGCAGTACCTGGAATCGGGTTAGACGCTGTTCCAGAAGTGAGGAGGGAGAGTGGCTGAAATAAAAAAATGTTTATTGTCTCCCATTCTAAACTGAGAAACATTGTGTGGCACTTAAGATCTAAGAAGAGGAGTCCGGTTTTGTGCACCCCCTTTCTCCAAAGCATAGAGTCGCATCCCGCCCCGCATTCCTACCTTCACTTTGTCAAACTGGGGACTGGGGTGCCAAGGCGGAGCGTGGCTCTCTGCGCCTCTTCCCTCCCACCGCAGGGGCCCAGAATACTTCGTCTGTACCCGCAGAGGAACACGCTCAGCTCAAGACGCAGCTGACCGCAGACCCCACCTTGGCGGAGATCCGTGACTCCCCTGGACGCGCCAAATTCAGTCCGACGTGATTTGGAGGCTGCAGGTGGGAGCTGTGGCTCAGAGGCGCAGGTGTCCTCGGGCGGTGTGAGAGTCTCTTCAACCTACCTGGGCTTCCCTGGGGTCTCATCCACTCCCCACGGGGGCTGCAGGCCTCTCACGGAGGAGGGAAGTGAATGCGCACGGCGGGCGGGCACACAGCACCGCACCAGGGGCATTCCCTGCGAGACCAGCTGGCGTAACGACTGTTGCCATTGGTCATTTGCTATGTGCAGTTGGGATCAGGGTGGAAGTGCAGCCCAGGTGGAGTGGGTCTCAGAGGCCTGGGAAAAGCTGCCACCAGGAGCCCTTCCCACAGGGCACAGGTGCGGTGGCCCTGGGGCAGGCAAGAGTGAGACCTAAGCTCCCAGCTGGGCCAGGAAGGTGGCAGCACCTACAGCAACTGCAGGGGTCCTGGGGTGTGGAGTCCAGGGGGAGAAAAAGCTAGAATGTCTTTCTTGCTGCCTGCATAAGGGTGAGGGGTCTGCAGGGCCCGGTGGGTCTCTGCCCCCATTGGGGGAGCATTCGTTCTCACCTCCTGCTGCCTCTTGCTGCCCAGCTCGGGTCAGGCTCCAGCCCCCTGGGCCTGCTGGTCATTGGCAGCCAAATCCACCCTGGTGGGGACCCTTTGTTCTTTTCTTTCATCCTCCTCCTGCCTGAAAGCACATCGGTGGAGACAGGCTGCCAACTGATGTCGAAAAGCTGCATTCGCTTTTCAGAAGTCATGAAACACAGCCTGAAATTTCAGAGATATCCACCGTCTTTGAGACTGCAGTTTCCCTGACAGCTCAATAGACTCGGTTCTGCACAAATTTTGCTCTCTATTGTTTTAAAATAGTGTGCTTTTCCCCGCAAACACTCAAAAAAGTATATAGTGCCTGGTCCTTTCAAATGCTCCAGGTAAGCAGGGTGGGTAGGTGGTGGTAACGGTATCTTTCTTTGGTGTCATTTGAAAACATGGGTGTGCCTAGACTGAACATGCGTGAATCTCTGTCCTCAGTTGATTTTATTTTCTCTGGAATTCTTCCCCCACCCGTCTAGGCTTTAGAAACAGGATGCATTATGTGTGTGCAACTGTGTGTGTTCGTGTATGTGTGTGTGAGTGCATGCATGCATGTGTGCATTTGTATGTAGGTTTATGTTTTTCATTTTTTTTTAAAGGTGCCCAAACTCGAGTTCATTTAGAAAAGACACAGTGATCTGCCACAACACTGGAGGAAAAAAATGGCTTTGCTGATGTTAATAACTAGTAGATTGTTGTCCATTTTAGGGGTGAGTTAAGATACTCTTCAGGAATAATTTTGGCTCCATACTTGCAGACTTTAGGAATTGAGCCTCACATCACATGAGGAGAATGGGCTTAAAAAAGCTGTTTACACAAACCTGAGTCTGTAGAGTCTGAGTAGTTTAACCACTGTTGAACAGGCCCCTCCATACACATCTTACTATAAAAACTAAGTTGTCAAGGTCAGGTGAAAAATAAACCTTCTAAGATCTGCCACTTAGTCACTCTACAACTGGCCAACATTCAATGCTTGAAAGTATCCTTATTTTGGGAAAATTTTTTTCTTCCTAACTACCCTAAATTTGTCTCCCACTGTCTATGCAAATATGTGTTCTTATTCCAGGAGACTACTGGATCTCTTGTACATTGTTGCTGGGAATGTAAAATTGAATGGCCACTCTAGAAAAGAGTTTGACAGTTTCTTAAAAATTTAAACACGATTACCATGCAGAGCAGCAATTGCATTTCTGGACGTTTGTTACAGAGAAATGAAAACTTATATCCAACACAAAAACTCTATACAGGAATGCTCATACAAGCTTTATTTGTAATAGCCCCAAACTGAAAACAACTTCAGTGTCCTTCAGTAGGTGAATGGTTAAACTCCATGGAATATTACTCAGCAACAAAAAAGGAAAGGGCTACTGATCACACAGCAACTCAGATGGATCTCCAGGGCATTAGGTGAGCTGACAAAAGCCACTCCCCAAATGTCACACATGGTATTGTTCCTTGGGTATACAACGTCTTGTAATGACAGCTGGTAACAGACTCTACACATGACAAAATGGCATGCAGCTATGCACACTCATTGTGCCAAAGCCAGTTTCCTGGTTTTGATACTATGCCATAGCTACATAAGCTGTAACCTCATGGAGTAGCAGGAAGAAGAGCACACAGGGACCTCTCTTCACTATTTGTGCAACTTCCTGCAAATATTTAATTATCCCAAAATAAAAAGTTAAAAAGAAAAAAACATACCTTGTCACTCACACACTCCTAATGGACTCCTCTGGCCTTCTGTGACTCCACTCAAGCGGTCCCTTCTCTGGGAATTCCTCGCTCTCTTACCGATCTCCCCTCTTGATCTAGACTTCTGTCATTGATGGTTTGCCTCAAGGTGTGTCATTAGTTCCCAACTGGATCTGTCTTCTCCACCAGCCCAAGGGCTTCCTGTGGTCAGGGGCCATGTCCTGTTCATTTTCATGTCTCAGCCTGATGCAGCCAGGGCTCCATCGCGTATAGGGAATGGGGGACTGGGCATTTAACCATCGATAGCTGAGATAAGTCTCTCTTGTTGAGAACTGGTCCTCTATCTGGGGGATATCATAGCCTGGGTGCTCGAGGTTAGCGTGCTGATGGGGTTTTTTTGTGTGTTTTCCTTTCCTGAGTTCCCTTTCACTGAGTTTATTCCACAGACTTTTCCCATCTGAGGTCAGAAGCAACACCTGGGTAAGCTAAAATCCATAACTGGGTGCTGTGGGGCACGAAGGAGGCGCTAGACGGAGTTTAGGGTTCCAGCAGCGACTCGGCCAAACAGGAATACACACCATCTCTAGAAGGTTAAAGGAGGCAGCAGAGAATAGTGTCTGAAGTAATCAACTCTGGAGCTAGGCTGCTGAGTGGAAATCCCAACTCCATGCCACTTATTAGCTCTGTGACCAGGGACAAGCCACTCAAACTCTCTGTGCCTCGGTTTCCTCATTTATAAAGCAGGGATCGTATAGTTACAGTTATGACCCCTACTTTATAAATGAGGAGACCGAGGCACAGAGTTTTGCACAAAATTTGTGTAAGGATTAAGTGAGTTAATTCACAGCACCCTGCACGTAATAAGCATTCAGTAATTCTTTATTATTAATAATATTATTGTTATAATGAAATTTTAATTATCAGAGTCTGATCAAATGTAGGTAATTCCCAACACATATTGATCACATTTGTCTGAACTCTGCAATACTTCTATCAAGCAAGTATGACCATGAATTCTGTACTTCGTTTTACTGTTCAGTAGTTATATTTAACCTATATATATATCTTCCCAACTAATTTATAATTCTTTGAGGGCAGACTAACCTCTGTCTTTAGTTTGCCATTTCCTTTCACAGCTCTGTACTGGGTACTCTCTACTGGGGCATTTGCACCAGTCTGGGGAAATTAATTTAGGTAGTAGATGTTATTAGACTTTTTATTTGTACTAGAGGTGAGAAAAGAGTTTGCCAAACCATATAATAAAATGAGCAAGATGGAAAAGGGGGGCGTTTGAGGCACTCGAGGTCTATGGCAGGCAGAGTAACGGCCCCCCAAAGAGGTCCGTGTCCTGATCGCGGAACCTTCGAGCATGTTAACCAGCACAACACCAGGGGCTTTGCGAATGTGGCTAAGTTCGAGGTCTTGGGATGGGGAGATTATCTGGGAAGGATCCTTATAAGCGAAAGAGAGGGAGGCGTACGGTCAGCATCAGAGAAGGAGATGTGGTTACCCATGCAGAGGCTGGAGTGATGGGCTTGATGGCTTTGAGGACGGAAGGAGACCCTGAGCCAGGACATGCAGGCAGGTGGCTTCTAGAAGCGGGGAAATGCAAGGGAGTGGACCGTCTCCAAGAGCTGCCAGAAACCTGGCCCTGCTGACGTCTTGTCTTTGGGGCTTCTGACCTCTAGCATTGTTCCATAATAAATTCGTGTTGTTTCAAGCCACTAAATTTGCAGTAGTTTTGTTGCAGCAGCATAGAAAACTAATATAGAGGTCATACCATTACATTCTTAACATACACTTGTTCACAACCGTACAACTAATGAGACCATTGAAATACTCTTAATTTTCCTAAATTGTCCTGCATGGATAAGAGAGATGCTCAGGTGCGGAAACCCCACGGGTCCTCACTCTCGGGTTGGTGACCAGGAGCCACATGGTTGGCAATTAGCTCTGCAGGGAGATGTGGGTATTAATGAGGGGGGTCAGTTTTAAGGCTGGGCGTGGCTGGAGGGTTCCCGCTGTGCTGCCTGTGTACTTGGGGAGGTCGTGCCCATCCTGGCTGTGACACTTTCCCGGGATTCATGGGTTCCAAGCAAAGGTTTTTCACACGGCAGTTTTGTCCATTCAAGCCTTTGGGGTTGTGGGGTCCCTGCCAGGATTCCTGGTGCCCTGGTGAACTGCTGGATTCCAGAGGGCCAGGGGGTTTTCCTGTGAAGCTCTCTGGGGCTTTACCCAAGCCAGATTCTCTTGGCAATACCGAGTCAGGAGATATGTTCTGGAAGCTTCTTCCTGTCTGGTGCACACTATGGGCTCTTGCTCTCTCTTGGAAACTCTGAACTTAGTTCTTCTTGTGGCTTCTAATGAGGACGGTGTCAAGAGGCCCTGTGTAGCTGTGATTCACAGGGACTTTGTCACACTCCCCTCTAAGGACATGCTTCTATGCAGCAGGGGGTGGGAGCCAACCCATGAAGCACCGAGACAGCAGTCGTGGCACCTTGCAGTGGGAAAAGACGGATGCTGGTGCACTGGCTTAGGAGACCGAGCAGAGGAGCGATGGCTCGTCAGGGTGTGAGGCATTTCTCCACACACGTCCCCACGGCTTCATAAACTGTTCCTAAATTCTGATGTCACATTTTGTGGCAAGCTGGTGCTGGGACAAAATGAGGAGCTGCCAGCCGATGTTTATGACTTTCCATAAAAGCTTTCAGACAAAATTTGTCTCACATTTTGCTTGAGATATGGTGGGACCGGAGTGCGAGCCTCCCGGAATTCCCAGAGGAATCTGCCACAGTCGGGAAGACAGAGGATGCCGCCTTAAATTTCTTGTAAATCAGTATTTGGGAGGTGCCTATTTACAGATAATAAACCCATCCACAATTAAGGAACACGTATTTAAGATTGGCATTTCCTTTTCTGTATGTGAAACTCACAGATAATTTAAATGTTTACTTAGAAGATACAATTTGAGTGTTTTATGTCCAAATCTGGTTGTCAGTATGTTCACTTATTTCAAATAGAGAATATTCTTTTTTTTTTTTTTTTTTTGAGACAGAGTCTCACTTTTGTTGCCCAGGCTAGAGTGAGTGACATGGCATCAGCCTAGCTCACAGCAATCTCAATCTCCGGGGCTCAAGCGATCCTCCTGCCTCAGCTTCCTGAGTAGCTGGGACTACAGGCATGTACCACCATGCCCGGCTAATTTTTTCTATATATATATTTTAGTTGGTCAATTGATTTCTTTCTATTTTTAGTAGAGACAGGGTCTTGCTCAGGCTGGTTTCGAACTCCCGACCTCGAGCAATCCGCCCACCTCGGCCTCCCAGAGTGCTAGGATTACAGGCGTGAGCCACCTCGCCTGGCCTCAAATAGAGAATATTCTTACAGGATTTGGGGGAATGTTGCTTAACACTGTGCTTCTGTCTCACAGGTGTGCTTATTGCTAATGGGGTATCAACGTTCTTAAGCCTTCTCGGCACAGAAATCTAGGAAATGTGCATCTTATACTAACCCATGCACACACATATGCATCTATGTAATTTATCTGCGTATCTATTAAAAATGCGATTTGTATTGGTACCTCTGATTCCATATATTACCAGGGTTCATTCTAGCCTTCCCCTTTCCCTTATTTGTAACTTATTTTTCTGGCATTGAGAAAACTGGCTGTCATGTTCTCTTATATATTTACTTATTTGTTTAATCCTACTATAGACTGTTGCTGAATTGCTAATTGTCTTTTGACTTACCAGATGCAGTCAAAATACAGTTTCTAAAGTTACTTAGGCCAGCACTTTTCTTTCTCATTTCCTTTAGTGTGGTTATGCTATTCATTTGTGATGTAGTTAGGCTCATTGTTACCATTTATATTACGTTTTGGGTTCCCTTACATCCTGGTTTTAAAAATTCATTTATTTATTTTTAAGATGTATGAGATGTCCCTATGGTTCTAAGAGTCAAAGCTATACAAAATTAATGGAAACCATTAATTAAGCTATTGACAGAACAAACACATATATTTGCAAAGTCTGATTTGCTTGAAAATGAATAACAGCACCAATCAATGTTCATATATTTATTAAATATTTTTTATGCCTCCTATGTGCTAGCTACTGTCCCAAGCACTGAGGTTGCAGCAAAGATCCCAGGACTGCCTCTCATTGGCTCGATTTGGGTCAGGAGCTCATCTCTGGACCAATTACTGTAACACAGAGGATGGAATGTTCTGATTGGCTCTGCCTGGTCCTGCGCCCACCCCTAGAGCAATTGGACACCACGCAGACCACATGGGCTGTCTCAAGTCAGGGTGGTGTCTCAGAATGCATAAGGGAATGCATTTCCACACCCAGGGGAGGGATAGCAGATATTAGGTGATGAGATGTTACTGACATTGTCTCCAGACACTTCTTTACTCGCTGAAGTTCATCACTGCCCTTCCTTTTGCCTCAGTTATTCTGGGAATGCATTTTGAGCTAGAACTTCTCCTCACTTGTGCTTGCCGGGTTTGACCCACAGCTGGATGGCTTTCAGGAACAGTGTGCCGTGCAGCCTGGACTCACAGGAGAAATCTTTCATGTAACGGTTAATCGTATGTATGCCTGTACAGGGGAACATCTCTGAGGCAGACAGCCACATCTGCTGCAGTGCACTGAGAGGAGGCTGAAGACAGTGCACTGTCTGCTATCAATGCTCCTGGCCTGCCAATCAAGTTGCACCTAATAGATGAGGACATCTGCTGCAACCCCTGCTGCTCTTTTTTACACATTTGAGCTTATCATTTCATGAGTCTCCCGAAAGACTGACAAATTCTGTCATCCGGGCAAAACATTATTTCCTGCCTAAATCTGCATTCACTTTCTATTCCCGCCATAACAGATTTCCACAAACATGGTGCCTGAAAACAACACACATTTATTATCTCTCAGTTTTATAGGTTGGAAATTCAATATGAATTGCACCAGGCTAAAATCAAGGTGACTGCAGGGCTGTGTTCCTTTCTGGTGGCTCTAGGAGAGAATCAATTTTCAAGTGGCTTTTTTTGTGTGTGTGTGCTTGCAGGCTGAGGCCACTGTGTGAGGGCTGGTTCCTGCCTTCTAGAAGACGCCCCCATTCCTTGCGTCATAGTCCCTTCACTTTATCAGCCAATAACAGCTCCAAGTCTCATACTTCAAATCTCTTCTGCCTCTTACTCTGTCTTCACCTCTCCCAGTCTGACTCTTTTTGCCTTTTTTTTTTTTTTCAACTTTTGAGGGCTCCTGAGATTGTAATGAGCCCACCAGGATAATCCAGGATAATCTCCGTATTTTAAAGGATTAAAATACGTGTTAATCTCCGTATTAAGATCTCCCTAATCTTAATTCTATCTGCAGAGTTCCCTGTGCCATGCAATGTAACGTGCTCGTGGGCTCCAGGGATTGGGTCTTAAACATCTTTGGAAGATAAGGCCTACCACAAAAGCTAATCAAAATGTCCAGATAATGGCTAGTGTTGGGGTGGATATGTGAGGTAATTGAGTTCACCCTCTGGCTTAACCTTTCTCTCCTTTGTATTGGGATCCTGCTGCTAACAGAGCAGGTGTGTTTCTCTCCCCTATGCCATAGGCAACAGAAAGAGCCCCAAGGCCCAGGGCGGCAGGCTGCATAGCTCCTCTCTGAGCTCCGACCCCTACATGCGACGTGTGTGTTTCTGGACCTCAGATGCAGAGGGCTGAGTTAATCACACACCTCAGTCAACGGCACATTCTTATAATCAGTCAATGCCACACAACACTCATCTCTTGATTAGTTGGTTGATTCATTGATTTATTTTATTCCCATTCTCTGTTCCTGTTTGCCCTGTAGGTCAGGCATTTAAGGCGTGTCTTTGTGTGCAGGTGTGGGGGAGTGTTTTTTGCAAAATGTATATTGTTGATTTTGGTGCATGTATTTGCAATTCGCATTAATGTCATTGATTTATAAAATTATATATATATATATATATATATACACACACACACACACACTCATATCCCACATTGGGTTTTTCTCATTAATGGCTGTACTATCTGTGGTACAATCATTGCTTCTGATAGCTGATCTCCATGGGGGCTGCCCATCAAATGGAATTATAGATTATGTCCAACTTCATGCCTGCCCGTATTGTGTGATATTTTACTAGCTTGTGGATACCAGTGTGAATTTCTGTAGTGTGTATGTCCTCGGTCCATTTTTCTTTAGGGATTACTCTCCTTTTTGTGTTGATTAGCAAGAGTCCTTTACATATTCTGGATTTTGATCCTTGCCGGTTACAAGTATTTCATACTTGGGGCATGTACTTTAAAATCCATTTTCCCAGAGTTTGTTACTTACTTGTCTTACTTTCCGTTTTTCAGCTTTGTGGAAACTCTTTTTCCCCTTTTCCTGCCCTCGTTTCCTTGAATGCTATGAGGCACTTCCTGTTTCAGGCACTAACATTTCTGAATGGTGGGAATATAGCATGCTGTGTTAGTCACTTTTGCACTGCTGTAAAGCAATACCTGAGGCTGGGTGATGTATAAAGAGAGGAGGTTTTTATTTGGCTCACGGTTCTGCAGGCTGTTCAAGAAGCACAGCGGCAGCACCTCCTTCTGGGGAGGGCTTCAGGAAGCTTCCACTCAAGGTGGAAGGTGAAGGGGGAGTAGGTGTGTCACATGGCAAAAGGAGAAAGAGAGAGAGAGACAGAGAGACAGAGAGGCAGAGAGAGAGAGGAAGAGGTGCCGGGCTCTTTTTAACACCAGCTCTAGAGTGAACTAATCGAGCAAAAGCTCAGTCATTACCAAGGGGAGGACACCAAGCCACTCACGAAAGACATGTACTCATGACCCAGACACCCCCCACCAGGCCTCCCCTCCAACATTAGGGATCAGATTCCAACATGAGACTTGGAGGGGACACATACCCAAACTATATCCCATATCAAACATCGGCTCTTCCCTTAAGCATATCAAACTCATTTTTGAGCACTAAGCCAGATGTGTAAAAAGAAAATTTAAGTCTGCCCAGCCTTTAGCAGGTCGCCTGATCTTGGATGGGAGGCCTGGGTAAATGATTAGCAGCTGGGGGAAAAGCCCTGGTTTGTAGCATTTGCCAATGTCCTGTGGTGTAAATACTCCCACCAGGGCTGGTTTTAGACTTCCAGCATGTCCTACAACTTCATGGGTCAGGGAAGATCTACCTGTGGAGTTGATACTTGAGATCTAAAAGGCCTAGGAAGGGTTAGCAGAAGCGACAGTCACTACGTCATCCAAGCAAGAGAAAAGTAGGAAAATACGTTGCAACACAGGCACGTATTAGCTGAGCCTGCTTCTCTTTTAGGAGCTTTCCCGTATTCCACGTGCAACACATGTGTCCATGCCTCATTGGCCTGTGATATTTGCCCAATCCTATCCCAAGTGGGGAGGAGAGCCTGGATGATGTAATTTTTGAAGCTGGATATATTTCCTGTCCCAACAAAATCCGGGTTCTCCGAGTTAGAAGGAGAAGTGGAATGATATAGGATAGGCAATTAATTAGCAGTCTTTGGCGCACAAAATGCGATGAATGAAGACACAGTTGACTTCTTTTAAGACGTTTGGCTGGGAAGTAGATGAGAAGCAGCAGCCTACGACTGGAGAGAGACCACCGATGTCTAATTCAGATTTCGTCCTCTTGTTGTATAAACACTGATAGTAACCTGCCCCTATGTAAAAGCAGAAGTGAAGTTCTGAATTCCAGAATTCCAAGGTCAAGGCAAGCCTGTTTCCTGAAGGCCTGAAAGAATTTGTCAGTTTTCCACATGGATTTCCAGGAAAGCATTGGACAGCTACCTACTTTATTCACTCAATTTTGAAATTTGCACTTAAAAAAAAAAAAAAAAAAAAAGAAGCAGTTGTCTGCCTAGTGGACCTGTTCCATTTTTGCAGTTTTGCATGTAATTCATTTATAGGTAGCTGGTTTAATTTGCCTCTTCCACCTTTAAAAGTTTTAGAGTTGCTTAGCAACGAGTTGTGCAGTAAGCAAGTCTACAGAAATTCGAAAGGACTGTGCTAATAACTCGCACAAAGTACATGTTGTGATCTTTCTATCCTAACTGGAGGGATATTGTTTGGTGACGGTTTCATTGGATTTCTTCTCTGCATGGAGTATACACTTTAGTTCTATCATTCCATTTTTTTAAAAAAAGGACAAACTACTTCTGTCATGACTTAGGTTAATTAGAGTTTATTGTCATTTAGACAGAAGACTTCAATGATCCCTTAATTAAGGAAAGGAGGAAGATAATGCATTACATCTCATAATAATTTGTAATCCGTAATTATGAAATTAGATATTTTAATTATGTAAGAATGCATGTTTTCTGAGCCACATGGTCTAAATCTGCAAAGCTCTTTGCAAATAATCTGCACCTTCTTCCTTGTTTTCTTTATATTTCATTCAAAGCATTATCTGAATTTGTGTCTGTCACTTCCATTATGCGCCTTTCGCAGACAGTTGCTGACTGGTTGTTTCCCCAGCCCTAGCACAGGACTGGCAGCTTGTTAGAGCTCATTAAATGTTTGTTGAATTGAATTAAATTTGAAATGCTGTATTAAAAACCTTGCACCCACCTCCAGGGTCTTTAGCAGGGATTTGTGTTCTCACTGTGGCAATGTACTTGCATTGTGTACATGCTTATTAAATATACTGAAGCTTTTCCCACATGGAAATCGAAACTTCCATATGACATTTGTTCTCCACTGGGTTTAGCTAAAGCTTTCCGCCTGCACTTGGCTCAATGTTAGGAGTCAGTTCTCTGGAAGGAAGAACACTTCTACTAAGTAATTTCAAGTGGCTTAGGATCTAAATTTTTTTTTTAACTTTTACACATTTTTAAATTGACAAATAATTGTATATATTTGCAGGGTCCAGTGTGAGGTTCTGAAACATGTATACATCATTGCAGGATGATGAAATCAGGCTAACTGATGTATCCATGACCTCATATATTTATTATTTCCTCGTCTAAGAGATGAGAGATGATAAGCATTGGCAAGCGTGTGGAGAAAAGGTAACCCTTATGTGAGGTTGGTGGGAACGTAAATTAGCACAGCCATGTTGGAAAACAGCGTGGAGGTTCCTCAAATAAAGGAAAACGAAACTGCCATAAGACCCAGCAATCCTGCTTCTGGGTATATGTCCCAAGGATCTGTTTTAATAATGATTTTAATACTTGAAATTTTGGTCGGGTGTAAAGAGGAAAGGGACTTTTTTTTCCCCTCTCTGCAAATCTGAGAAAGACTTGGCTGTGAACACACAAGTCATGGCAGAATATGGGAAAAAACCAAACGCAATGCTCACCAACTCAAGAATGTCTGTAAAATATTGCTAACCTTTCTGACTTCCTCTTCCAACATTCTGTGCCTTTGCTGCTCGTTCTGGTCCCATGCACCTTCTGTGGGTTCCTTGAATCACCAAGCTTATTCCCACCTCAAGATATTTTGTTGTTTTTCTTCTACTTGCCCGGGGGGTTGCTTCCTCAGATCTTTGCAGAGGTGGCTTCTCATCATCGGGAAGTTCTGAGCCGAAATGTCACCTCTTTCTAAAGGGCCTTCCCTGTCCATCCCATGGCAGTGACACTTTCTCCCCCATTCTCCAGATTTATTTTCTTCTTAGCATTCATTACCCCATGAAATAATCTTATTTGCTTGTTTGTGTAGTATCTGTGACTCTCTCTAGAATGCCAGCTTCCTGCAGGCGGGGACTGTGTCTGAATTATTGGCCATGGCTAAGAACAGTGCTTAACATGTAATAGACACTAAGTAAATATTTGTAAAATGGAAACACTTTCAGCTTTTGTATCTAAAAAAAAAAAAATTAATCTGTGCTGTGGTACCTAATGAAAGAAAGTAACAAAAGGATTTGATAAATTGTACCAAATTTCAGGTTCTCCAAGTCAGAAACCCTAACCCTGGTCCTACCTGTATGATTCCTGTTTTTCATAATCATTCATCACTGGTTTGGAGATTTCAAGAGGATATATTTGAGTTGTTGAATGGATTGATTTGTCGGTGACTCTGCTTGGCAGAGGTATGCTACACAGGACCCCACTCTGAACTTTGGATTCCCTTATTTAGGGATTGCCCTTTAGGATTGGCTTGGGAGAAACTGTTAGCACAAAAGGAAAGTCATCATTAAAATTCTCTAGCTTCCTGAAATCTGAACCTCTGGAAAAGCTTCCTCCTTGGAATCTGAAATAACATTTAAAACTTAAATTCTACTATGGCACAAGGAGATTCTGCAGTACCTTAATTCCCTTGAGGGTTTTTAAGGAGCAGACCTCACCTCCACTCTCATGATCAAGACCTGCAGATTTTTTTTTCCTGTCTGGAAAGAGAAGACAGCTGGTCTTAAAGGTAATAGTAACTTGACAGCCCTGCAATTTGTCAGTTCTGTGAGATGTTTCTTGCCAGGGTTTAACCTGAAAATGGGAGAGAGGTGGAAGATGATCTCACTAAAGAGGTTTTCTCAGATATTCATCCAAGGCAGCTTAATGCACCTTCTTCTGCAAAGATCCCTGCCCCTTCCCTTTATTTCTGGTCTGCTGCTTGGCAATATTTTGAAGTGTTAGCTGGTCACCTTGTAGCTCTTGGTGCTCACTGGCCAGTCATAATTATGTGCTGGAATGGAGAAGAAAAGCAGAATATTTGTGACTTGATGTGAAATGAAGTTGGGTGGCTATTACCAGTGTTTCGTACAGCATAAATTCAATAACTCAATTTTAGTGGCTTCATGCTCTAGGAAAAAAAAAAAGCCATGAGGAGCTAGATTCTATTTTTCACCAGGGCTGGATTGCACGGCTACAATCCATAAGATCAGATAGGATGTTTTCATCACTGAGCAGGTTAATAAAGCCCCTAATAACATTTGCTGACCCTATGAACTGCAGACCACAGAGCAGAAGCAGGATACTGTTTATTTTGCCATTTGCATGCAGATTTCACATATAATAGACACCGTGTCAGAAATTTCATTGCAGTTGGCACAAGACGCACTATTCATATTTGAACGACAACAAAAGGCAACCCGTGAGTGTATGTGTGTGCGAAAAATCATCCAGCTTGTTCTTGATTTCTACGGGGAGCTACATCTCAGATCCTGAAACTGGCCCGGGTCGCAGTGGTTGAGGTTGGTTGAAACTACAGCAGTCGCTCAAAGGTGGGGAACGAACTTTCCGTGGAGAAGTGACACCCACGCCTTGCCTTAGTAGTGGCCCTTAGGGTGCAGCGTCAGTGTGTGTTTTGCCACTGGGCGACTCCCACTGCGACTATAGGAACGTCTGTCTATGTATGGATAAAGGACAGATATTTTTGGAGTTAATTACAGCCACTCATAGAAGAGAGAAGCACCATTCTTTGCTTTATTATTATTATTATTATTCTTGAAAATGAACTGACATAAAGAAATCAAAATATCAGGATCCAAGCGTAGGGGTGTCAGTTGGTTATGCAATTAATGTCAGGGGTGAAGGAACAGCTAGTGGCTTCCTACTGCTGTGAAGAGGTACGAACCACGCGCCATATCGTGTCATTAGAAGGTTTTCCTTGCTACAGCCGGACTATTCATAGGAATATTGATAGAGGCAGACAGAATGATAGACTCACTTTTGGCGAGAACAGTGCCTACATTAAAACATCTCCCGTGTTACGGTGTGCTCGGCAGAAGTGGGCAGTGAGTTCGTGGCACTCACCAGATGCGAGGACGGAGGTGACCGTGTTCGGGTCTATTTAAAGACCTACGTGGGAGGAAGCTTCCAGTGGAATCTGGAAAGCGTCTTAGGGAAGTAAAGCATCCCTCTAAAAGCTGTAATTGGGTGGGTGGGCTTTCGCACTCGCCCATCTCCTACACGAGGGCATTGGTTTACAGCAGGAAACAAATTAAAGGGCTGCCAGGAAAACCCTCTAGTCCGGAAACCTCTCTCCCACTGCTAGCAGAGTGCTTTAAATTCTACCGTGCGAGCGTTGTTTATTTGAGTCTTGAAAGCACTTTGACCTTAAAAAAAATTTTTTTTTCTTTCTGAAATTAAAAAACAAAAATCCCAAGAGTCAGCTGTTGGTGTGTGTGTGTGTGTGTATCCGATTAGTTTATTTTTCACAAGGGAGCCTTGCCTCCAAGTTAAGGGGTGCAGGGCGGGGTGTGCGGTGTGATGTGCACTCTGTGTTAGGGAGCCCTTAGTTTGCCGGTGGTGCTCTGCCGTGTGCTGTGTTTCTCCATCATGGCATTGTTTGGGGTATGTCTTGTGGAACAGGATGCCTGGAGCCTTGCCGGGCAGGTATCGGGGTCCACAGGCCTCTGGGAAGCAGAGGGAGCTGGTCCCCTTCACAGCCAACCTCTGCCGCATTCGTGTCCCCAGAAGTCCAAGCGCTCCCTCGGGGTGGCACTTGCGTTCAGCTAAGGCACAGCAAGCAGCGGGCGCTCCACCAGCCTGCCCTCAACGTGGTGGTCCTCAAGATGTGTCACAGCATCTGGGCATCCCAAGGCTGCTCTGGGAGAACCCAGGTGCTGCTTGTGAATGTCCCGCTGTTGTAGAGGAGATGTATTCAGCTTAGTAGCAGCACAAGGATCGCTTTAGGAGCAGGGGGAAAAGTGAGATGACACCCCAGGCTCTGAGCTTTTTTTTTTTTTTTGCCTTTTCCTAACGGCTGAAGCACTAAGCAGTGACAGGCTGTGTGTGTTTCTCCCTGTGTGGCCAGGCGATCCCATCCTTTCCTGCTCACGCTGTGGTCAGTGCAGGGGCCTCTTCTTCCGTCCCCTGGACTGTGCAGGCCTCTGGGCTTCCACAATTCCCCATGGCCTCTCAGGGGCCCCTCTTGCATCGCGAGAGCTTCCCCCGCCACCTCCGGGTGAAGAACAGCCCTGCAGAGCCCATCCTCTCCTGCCCAGGGTGTCAGCCTCACTTGCCACACGCCGGGGCCCCTGCAGCAGAAGGTGACCTGGTTCCCACCTCGCTGACTGAACAGAAAATTAATGCCCATGGTCAACAGCCGGGGCTCCCACCTAGGGTGCTTGCAAAACAAAGGCATGTGTAGCGTTTAGGGGCAAAGCCACCCTCATCACGTTTTCCAGGTGAAAGGTAGACAATCAAGACTGCTTTTATATAGCGATCAGCTCTCATTTGATATTTCACCACCTGGTAAGATCCAGGTGGTGGATTCGTTTTTCCACTCAGCATAATTGGGACAGGTGCCTGCAGGTGCGGGGACAGTGGTGGCTATGAAAGTCACCGACCGAGACCGGTGGGCAGTCCCGGAGGAAGCTAAGTGGCAATGTTTCGACAACCGCCTCCCTTGCCTGCGTGGGCTGTCACCCAGGCCCAAGTCCCCAAGGCCACAGGGAATGCCTGCAGGACCGGACAGAGAAATAACGAGTCATTGTGCTTTTGTGACTTGGTGCTTCTACAGTTTACAGGTGATGTCTCTCTTTTAACTCATCAGCGTAGCTCCGGCCACACAGCCTCCTAGCGCCTCCACCGCGGGCATGTGCTGCCGGCTGAGGCTTTTATTCTTTGTGCCTTTTACATACACATGGCCTGGTCAGATTTAAGGTGGCAAATGTGACCCTAGTTCACATGTGTCACAGAGAGGTTTTGGATGAAAATATTTTTTACAAAATAATTGTTATTATTATATTTTGCAGTGCAGGGTTAAGGATAGAAAAGGAAAATAAACTCGAAATGATTTAAGAGGCAAACACAAGATGTACATTTTTTTCCTGTGCAAAGCTAGGGTAGCTCTGGCTACAGGGTAATTGGCCCTTTGTGCTTAAATTTTGCAGATATAACACCTGGGGTCCAGCTCTTTACGGAGACTGAACGTATCTCGGGACTTGGGAATATTAAGCCAGGTGAGCCTCGCGTTGCTGGCTGGGGTCTTGTCTGTCTTGAAAGTCTTTCTTGGAGTCTTTCTTGCTGGGGTTGATCTCACTGAGAAGCAGAAAAAAAAAATAATTGGTGGTAATTTTGTATGAAAGCATCCAACAGGCAGAACAAGTTGTCGCCCTGCTGTACACGCCATCTGTAGACTTGTTTTGTCTTTACTCTTTCCCCAGAATACACATCTGGGGACTGCTAAGGTGGTCTGGTCAAGGGGTGAGCCTGGACGGTGACCCCCAACACCTCTAAAATCACTGTCAACTCACAGTGCATTCCGTGTGGGGCCTGGGGTTTATTACAATATATTTCATTACAACGTGTTGTCTTCTCTAGACCATGATCTCTTTCAAGTTCTCAGTGTTAAAAAGCAAAGCAGGTGCTTCATAAATGTTTGTTGTGTGGATGAACGGCAGAGGGAGTGAATGGGAGAATGCATGGGCACCGCCCGATGGTCTAGAGCTCCCCTTTCCCACGCTGTTCCCCGGGGATGCTATATGCTCCTGGGAGACCCGAGCAGACCTCACCCAGAACGTCTGTCTCCTTGTGAAGTTTTACTGGAGAGGGGAAAAGTGCGCAAGCAACCTGATGCCCTGACTCCAAACTCCATGTCCAGGCCAGCATGCATCACAGATACGGCTGTAAGTCTGGAACCTCACTTAACCTGCAGCGCTTCTGGAAATCTCTATCTGCCGGTGAACACTTTCAGAGCTCGAGTGGCAAATACGCAGGGAAAGCTCTCATGCCGTTAGCATCCCTTCAGAGGCGAGCGATAGAATGCCTGATTTATAGAGGCTGAAAAATAGGCGATTGTTTTCTCCATAATAAAAAGTCACTGTCAGGTAATTCCACGGTTAGAAAATTCAGCAGCGCAACAACCAGACCCAGAGGCTTTCTGTTTTTTCCCCTCAACCACAGACAGTGGGCTGATTGTCTCATGTTCTCAAAATGGGTGCAGCTCCTCCAGGCATCACACCCAGCTCTGTCAGCAAGAGAGGACACTGTCCTCAGGCATGCTGCTTTAAACAGGGAACAAAAAATTTCCCTGCAAAACCTCTAGCAGTCTTCCCCCAGCTCCCATTGGTTAGCAATGAATCCCAAGCCTCTTCCCTGGAAGGTGAGTAGCTGGCACAAGGGTGAGAGAACGCCTGCTGGCTGGACAGCATCTGCCGCACTCTGCAAAGGTGGTATCTGGAGGGCATTAGAGGTTGACTGGTTTTCTTCCTAGCTTTGTAAAGGAGAACCTGTGGTTCACAGTGGAACACTTCCTTTTGTTTGCTGGGATGTTTATCTGATGGGTTTTGTACAGTCGATGGCATTATGCACTATACTAATAAAATCTAAGTTTTACTAATAAAATTAGGTTCCCCATGCAGGTGGAGACGCTCAGGGGTGGACTGGCACCAGAAGTGCTGGGCCGGGTGCTCAGGCAGCAGCCTTAGCAGCCTGCCTCCCTGTCTCTCTCTGGGTTGGCTTTTTCTCTGCCAGGCTCTGCCCTCCTGGAGGCACGGTGGCTCTGCGGGCAGCTCCCAGTGTCCATCTGCTGACTTGGCCACTTAGGGGGAAAGCTGCTCTCCCCAGAGAGGCCCAGCACAAGCCCCAGGGCTGGTCAGCACTGGCTGTTTGGTGTGACTTGGGTCGTGTACTCCCCACACCCAACCAATCACCACAGCCAGCCCCGGAACCAGGGGTGTGATCGGCCCCTCACAAAGGGCTTGGGCGGAGAGTGGGAAGGGTTCTAGGTGGGCAGCAGGTGGCGATGGGAATAGGAGCTAGAGTGGGCTGCTCCAGGCAAGGTAGTCTCACAGGTACTGATATTGCGCTAGAGGAGTTGGAATGGCATCTTCTGGCCCTGCACCCTCAGGCGGCGTCTGGGTACATAGTGGTGATATTTCTGGTCTCTATGTAAGAAATATATTTTGTAGGACTATATAACTGATCAACTTGTAATGTTTTTAAAATGGATGAATAATGCATATTGTAGCCAAAACTTTGATTTGTGGGAGTGAACTCTTCATTCTCTTTAGAAGGAATAAAAGGGTACATGAGAAAAAAAAAAACACATTATGTAACCAGAGTTATATAAATATGAGAAACTCATGAATTTCAATATCCTTCATCCTTTCTTCTCCTTCCTCCTATTTCTAATTTGCACCCACTTGGGCTATAAGAAGTACATTTTTTTCCCTTTTGAATTACATTTTAAGCCTGGGTAATATCCCTGTAAAACCCATTCCAAAACATGAATAAACAATTGCTTCTTTTCATTGGTCACCATCCGACTGTGCTATCAAGTGAGATGTGAAATGCCAACTAAGAGGATGAATGTGTTTGACTGCAAACCACACAAATAGGAACATAATCCTAGTGAAACATTGCATAGAAGTTGCAATTTCTGCATTTTGTCAACCTAAGGTGGAATAAAGTTTTAATACAATTTAATGTGGGAAGTGCCCGAAAGTACAGGCGTAACTTGTTTATTGTGCTTTGCAGATATATTCTGTTTTTTTTGCAAATTAAAGGTTTGTGGCAACCCTGCACCAAGCAAGTCTATTGGTGCCATTTTTCCAACGGCGTGTGCTCACTTCATGTCTCTGCATCACATTTTGGTAATTCAAATATTTCAAACTTTTTCATTACTATTATATCTGCGATGGTGGTCTGTGATCACTGATCTTTCATGTTACTATTGTAATCTTTTCTGGACTCCATGATCCACACCCATATAAAATGCTGAACTTAATCAATAAATGTTGTGTGTGTTCTGGCTGCTTGGCTGGCCAGCTGTTCTCCCACCCCCCTCTCTCTCCTAGGGCCTCCCTATTTTATGCAAAACAAGAATATTGGAAGTAGGTCAATTAATAACCCTACGGTTGCCTCTAAGTTTTTAAGTGGAAGGAAAAGTTGCACGTCTCTCACCTTAAATCAAAAGTTAGAAGTGATTAAGCTTAGTAAGGAAGTCCCGTCAAAAGCTGAGACAGGCTGAAAACTAGCCCTCTTGTGCCAAACAGCTATTCAAAGCGTGAGTTTAAAGCACAAGTTCTTGACGGAAAGTAAAAGTGCTACTTCAGTGAACACACGGATGATTAAGAAAGTGAAACAGCTTATTGCTGACGTGGAGAAAGTTTTACTGGTCTGGATAGACGATCAAACCAGCTGCGCCATTCCCTTAAGCCAAAACCTAACCCAGAGCAAGGCCCTAACTCTCTTCAATTCCACGAAGGCCGAGAGAGGTGATGAAGCTGCAGAAGAAAAGTTTGAAGCTAGCAGAGGTTGGTTTATGATGCTCAAGGAAAGAAGCCGTCTCCGTAACATAGAAGTACAAGGTGAGGCAGCAGGTGCTGATGGAGAAGCCGCAGCGGGTTATCCAGAAGGTCCAGCCAAGATCATTGATGATGGTGGCTACACTAAACAACGGATCTTCAATGTGGAAGGAACAGCCTTATTTTGAAAGATGTCGTCTAAAACCTTCATAGCAAGAGAGGAAAAGTCAACGCCTAGCTTCAAGGCTTTCAAAGGACAGGCTGATTTTCTTGGTAGGGGCTAATGCAGCTGGTGACTTTAAGTTTAAGGCAATGCTCATGTACTATTCCAAAAATCCTAGGACCCTTACAAATTATGCTAAATCTACTCTTCCTGTTCTCTATAAATGGAACAGTAACGCCTGGATGACAGCACATCTGTTAATAGCATGGCTTACTGGATATTTTAAGCCCATGTTAAGACTTACTGCTTAGAAAAACAGATTGCTTTCAAAATATTACTGCTCATGGACAATGTACCTGGTCACCTAAGAGCTCCGATGGAGATGTGGAAGGAGATTAATGCTGTTTTCAAGCCTGCTAACGAAATACCCATTCCGCAGCCCGTGGATCAGGGAGGAATCTTGGCTTTCAAGACTTATTATTTAAGAAATAACGTCTGTAAGATTACAGCTGCCATAGATAGTGATTCTTCTGGTGGATCTGGGGAAACTATATAGAAAACCTTTTGGAAAGGATTCGCCATTCTAGATGCCATTGAGAAATATTTGGGATTCACGGGAGGAGGTCAAAATAGCAACATTAACAGGAGTCTGGAAGAAGTTGATTCCAACCCTCATGGATGACTTTGAGGGGTTCAAGCCTTCAGTGGAGGAAGTCGCTGCAGATGTGGGGGAGGCAGCGAGAGAAGTAGAGTTAGACGTGGAGCCTGAAGATATGACCGAATCACTTCAATGTGGTGATAAAACTTGAATGGATGAGCAGTCGCTTCTTACGGAAGAGCAAAGAAAGTGGTTTCTTGAGATGGAATCTACTCCTGGGGAAGATGCTGTGAACATCGTTAAAATGACAACAAATAATAGGGGGTATTACATGAACTTAGGTGACAGAGCAGTGGTAGGGTTGAGAGGGTTGGCTACAAGTTAGAAGGGAGTTCTACAGGGGGTGAAATGCTATCAAGCAGCATCGCATGTTCCAGAGAAATCTTTTCTGAAAGGAAGAGCCAATCGCTGTGGCAGACTTCATTTTCGTCTTATTTTTTAAAAAGACCAAAAAACACCAGATATGACTTCAGAAAGAAGATTTTGAGTTTATTTGTGAATGGAACCACTTTGGCTGTTCAAGGTGACCTATAAGACAACTCTGACCCACTACCCTAAATCAATCTGAATAACAATAAAGAAGCTAAGAGGAGCGAATGTCCTTCTATATTAAATACTCTGAGTTAAATTATACCAAACACTGTAATTACTGCATTACTTTTAAATAATTCTCTCCATGAGAAAAACCAACAAACAAGGCGAAAGTATAAAAAAAGAGAAATCCACACCTGTAATCCTAGCATGCTGGGAGGCCAAGGTGAGAGGATAGCTTGAGAAAAAAAATAAAAATAAAAATAAATAAAAATTGTCTCAGCCACTCCAATCTTTAGCTGTTATCACTCTCATCATCCGGCTGCCACCAACATTGAGTCAAGACCTTCCACTAGCAAAAAAAAAAAAAAAAAAAAAAAAGACTACTCAAAGCTCAGATGATCGTCAGCATTTTTCTTAGCAACAGAGTATTTTCAAATTAAGGTATGTACATTGCTTTTTAACATAGTGCTGTTGCACCCTTAATAGATCGCTGTGTAATATAAACATAACTTCTATATGCACTGGGAAACCAAAAAAGTCATGTGAGCCGCTTTATTGCAATATTTACTTTATTTGAGGTGGTCTGGCACCAAACCCACAATGTCTCCCTGGTGTGCTTGTGTTTTTTGAAAAGCGTTGTAATTGTTGGAGGATCTGGAAACTCTCTGCAATGCCTGCTCATTTTCTCTCTCAATCTGAAACTGTTGTTAGAAAACAAAAGTCCACATTTTTTTTTCTTTATAACATTAAACAAATGTTGTAAAGAAAGACTTTTGTATTTGTTAAAAATACAGAAAGTACACTTTGTTTTAAATATTTGGATAAACTCTCACTGTGAAGAATTGTGAATGATGAAGGCACAGGCCACTCAATAAAGAGTAATGTTGCCAAAGAAGAAATTGGGGGGGGGGCAAGCAAGGTTGACAGTGTCTTGACAGGTGACACCAGGCCAAAGGGAGTGTATGCCACCTAATGGATTTGTTATATGACAACCTCCTGCCACCAGGTACCCTAGACTTGAATGACTTATATCCGTGTCCTTGTGAACCAATTTCTAGAGAAAATAAATTGCATCTTCTTATCTGGCCAGAAACCATCCTATAGAGCCTGCCTTGACCTAAAAAGTGGAATAGAAACTGAGTGAAAAGCTCAGTGGTCTGCCATAGAAATAAATTTGTGCTTCTTTATAGCACAGAAGAACAGCAAAACCCTTATATGGAGTTCTTAAAGAGACCACACACTTCCTTCTATCATCATCACAACTGAAGTTGTATTTAAGAGCAAAGCCGAATTCTCACTGGGGGTGCTACCATGTTTGGATATCTGGAACTAATCTTCCAGGAGTTTCTATTTGCATACATTAATTAATCCAGAAAATATTCTAAGCAATTGAGCAGAGGATAGGTTCACACTTTGATTAATTTGAGATCCATTGCTCTTTGTGCAATTAAATATTTAAACACTATGCAAAAAAAAAAAAAAAACCCAGTTGGTAAAACTAAAGATACTGGAACAGGCATAATTATGTAGATGAAGCATAAGCGAAACTAATCTTTCATTATTTGCATGTATTTCATTTCTGATGGGATTTAACATCATTGAATTTTAACTTTTTGTTTTCGTCCTGTTGCATGCAAACTGGTAATGTTTTTCACACTTTGTTGTCTTTCGTTTTATTATTGTTATCTTTATTATTTTTCTTGCTTCAGAAGACATTTCTGATTTTTATGTGATCAGATCTAGCCATCATTTTCTGCAAGTCTGGGACCCCTCAGACTAGGGAAGCGACGGAGTGGGTCATAGCAAACCTGCTGAGTTGGTTTATCCCAAATTTACTCCTGTTCCCTTTACAGTAGGTTTCTGATGTGCTGATGTATTCCACCGGCTGTACCCTACTCTTGTCCCCAATGCCCTTTGGCAATTGTTGGCGTGAGTCCCTGTTGATGGTCCGCCGTTAGAAGCATGGAGCCAGGAGAAACTCAGCACAACACCTGAATCAGGACTGCTTTTTTCTTACCGGTCTTATCCTCACAGAAAAGTTTTATAAATGTCAACTTTGAGAGATTGGTTTTTAAGTATCTCGATGAGAACTGTCCTTTATATATTAATAGTTACCCTGGGTGTTCTTTCTGGTACCATTTTGACCCATCCTCAGTGGAGGGTGACACTTTTTTTTGTGTGTGTGTGTGATGGTGCATGTCTGTCTGAGTCCTCTTGGGGTGCTCTAATGGCATACCATCAACTGGATGGCTTGTAAACCACAGAAAATTATTGCGCACAGTTCTAGATCTTAACGTTGCTTCTCCATTTAAAAGCACATCCTAACACTGATGGTAACTAACGTTAACCAGAAGCAAGCTGAACTCCTTCCGACCTTAGGGTTTTCCAGGCTGTAGCAAAAGACATCAATGAACCTTGGGCAGCTGCAAAGATAACAGAGGGTTTGACTCTGTTTTTCTTTGGCTGGATCCAGGATATCAAATGTCTCTTTGGCAAGGTCATTTTGGATTGGGGGAAGGGCGTAAGTTGGACAAGCCATAGATTGCGATATTGTCATTGTTCCAATCCGAGTCTGTGATTTTATAGATGGATGCCCCTCTAAACAGACAATGGTTCACCAGTATCAGGGGCTGTGCCGCCCTTATATTTCTAGTGTCAGGAAGAGAAACTGACTGCCTGCAAAATGCTCAGTGCCCACTGGGTGAGTTAACAACTCTCTGTTTTTCCAAATCGAATGCAGTCTAAGCGTACATCAGCCGTCCTTGGTGTTTTATGGCCTGTAGCGCACTGACTACTTTTGCGGTGGCTCTAATATCTCCTTGTATAAAGCAGTCACTTGCCCTGAGCGTGGCTCAGAATATATCGCACATTAGAGTGAGTTCCAGATGAGACTGAAAGGGTATTAGCCCGGTGCTCCAAAGTAGCAGCAAGTCTCAAGGGCATAGTGTAATTATTCATTTGCTAAATAACACAGACACACAACGGCTTAATTACAGTATTTTGCTGTGAAATAGAATTGTAGTGATTTCCACATCAGACCGTCTCCTTAATGAGGTTTGCTAACTGTTATTGGCAATATTGTGAAAGCCCTCTTGTTTTTAAATCATTTTCTAAATTGCTAATGTCATTTGTGGGAGAGGAAATTTCCCTAACTCTCTTGCGGAGGTGAAACTGCGAGCGCTTCAGAAAATTCTCGATGTTAATTGCTTTCCCGGGTGGCGAGACTGGGGAGTGTGACAGGGCTGCAGTTTCGACACCTTGGTGTGTTCCCACACGCATGCCAGTGTCCACGTAATTGCCAAGCGTCGAGAATACGAATATCAGGATTTTCCACCAAGAGTCCGCGAGCTCGAGCACACGAAGGGTCAGGTGCCTTACTTTTGGTCCCAGCTCTGCCGCCAGCTACCTGTGGGACCCTGAGGAAGATGCTTAACACTCCTGGGCCCCAGTCTACTCATCTGTTAATGTAACACAACCAGGTTCACTCATGGAGTCAACAAAGGTTCGCTTAAGCGTTCCGGCCTCTTTTCTAGACGCTAAGAATCCAGCAGCACCTAGGACCAGACGGAGTTCCTCATCTCCAGCAGCTTATATTCTAGTAAAAAAAAGAGCGTACGCTTGTAATTGAAAATGCACCTGAGGTATTTCAAGGTAAGTATCATTTGTTTTTAGGCAAACAAAGTTGGGTAATTTAATGGAGTTGTACCTGGGATGTGGGGACTGCAAGGAGGATGGCCAGGGGAAGCTTCTCAAGGGTGGTGACCTGTCAGCACAAATCTGCAGAACAAGAAAGAGCAGCTTTAGAAATCTGGGAAGAAAAACATTCCAGGTGGAGAAAACAACAAAAACAGAAACCTGGGGTAGGAGCTCATTGATTCCTTTCTTTCTTTTTTTTAATAGGTATACATTTATTTATTTATTTTTCCTTTTTAAAATATTTTTTTTATTTCAGCATATTATGGGGATACAAATGTTTAGGTTATATATGTTGTCTTTGCCCCACAGGAGTCAAAACTTCAAGTGTGTCCATCCCCCAGATGGTGCACACTGCACTCATTATGTGTATATATCCCCACCCCCACCTTCCCCCTCCCATCTGCCTGACACCCGGTGAATATTATTACTATATGTGCACATAAGTGATGATCAGTTAATATCAATTTGATGGTGAGTGCATGTGGTTCTTGTTTTTTCATTCTTCCTTAGTAACTTATTTCATTACTATTTTCAAAAGTCATTTCTTGTATTGTTTCACACTGCCCATCATGTTATTTCTGATATTTTTACACCTTTTGTCGTCATTTTATCTCCCCAAATGGTAAGTAAAACACATTGTGATGTAATTACAGGGTGCAGAGGAGATGATGATATTACATGAGCGACTGAGGCCAAACTTGCCAACTTAGAAACCATCGCTGAACTTTACAACCTTTATCCCCATAGGAGGACAGCAGTAACATTGAAAGAAACTAGAAGAATGCCCCAATGATACCATAATGCTGCAGAGAGTGCTGTCCGATAGAACTTTCTGCAGTAAAGTGAATGCTCTATGTCTCTGCTGTCCAATACCATAGCCACCAGCCACACGTGACAACTGAGCTGCTGAAATGTGACTGGTGCAAACGAGGGATTGCGCTATTTTATTTTGTTTTAACTAATTTAAATTTATTTATTTACTTATTGTTTGTTTGTTTTCTTTTTTTATTTCAGCATATTATGGGGGTACAAATGTTAAGGTTACATATATTACTCATGCCCCCCTCCTCCCTTGAGTCAGAGCTTCAAGCGTGACCATCCCCCAAACATTGCACATCTCACTCATCGTGTTTGTGTCTACCCATCCCCTCCTCCCCCCTCCCACCTGCCCGACACCTGATAAATGTTACTCCTATATGTCCACTGAGGTGTCGATCCATTAATACCAATTTGCTGGTGAGTACATGTGGTGCTTGTTTTTCCATTCTTGAGATACTTCACTTAGTAGAATGGGTTCCAGCTCTATCCAGGAAAATACAAGAGGTGCTATATCACCGTTGTTTCTTAAAGCTGAATAGTACTCCATGGTATACACACACCACATTTTGTTAATCCACTCATGAATTGATGGGCACAAGAAAGTCGGGAGGTGTGCTGCCTGTAGCCTTCTTGACGATGGTGAGTAAAACTAATTTAAATTTAAACGGCCATACCTGGAACAAGGCTACCACACTAGCTATCACAGCTCAATCGACATTTACTTCTAACCATTTACCTGGTGTGAAAGAAAAAGAAATCAATAATCCTCACCATCATCAAGAAGGCTATAGGCAGCACATCTCCGGACTTTCTTCTTAGTATAAAACTATCGCGTGGGAACGTGTTACCTTTAATGACTTTAAATAGTTACTCGTTGTAATGATAGAAACAACAATGACCACGTGTTAATTGTTCACTGTGGCCCAGACTGAGCTGAGTGCTCAGTGTGACTCACCTTTTTAAATCAGACTTTCCTCTGTATTTTGCAGGTGTTGTTGGACATCAACTCAATGTCCGGTCATGTGTCTGTATTTGGTTATCCGGCCACAGTGGTGGGCTGATTTGTTGGCTCACTTATCATTTGACTGATCATCCCCTCCCATGAAAGGGGGGGTTTGTATCTGGGCTCCTCGAATTGGGGTTCAGTGCTGCTTCATGGTTTGCTCAACAAAATGAAGTAGAAGTGCTGTTTTGCCCACTCAGAGCCCTAGGCTTTAAGAAGACTTGCATGTTCTCACTCATTTCCGTGAACTTCCGTCTTCCTGACGAGAACAAGGGGAGAGGTCTGGTGGCCGAGGAGGAGGATGAGAAGTGGCCCAGTCACAGCCAACACAGGTCAGTCAGCTTCTGCCTTTCCGGACACCAGAGAGAGAATGTTTGTGTTGATTTTCTTGAGTAGCTTTTATTACAAAACAAACAGAAAAAGAGGTAAAAAAAAAAAAAAAAAAGATAAGAGATTGTTGTCTAGATTCAAAAAAGAGCTAAGTATTCATTGTAAGAAACCACTTTAAAATAATGACATGGGTAGGCTCATGGTCAAAGGATGGGCAGAAAATATGACTTGCAATCACATAATCAAGAGAAAGCTGAGTTATATTGATAGCAGACACAGTAGATGTTAGAACAAGGAAAATTTTCAGAGATATAGAAGGTCAATACATTAGGATACAAGTGTCATTTCATCAAGATATAACAGTAATAAGTAGGTGCATCTACCAACAGAGCTTCAAAATACAGGAAGAAAAAATGGGTAGAATTGAAAGGAAAATATACAAGTCCACAAATGTACTTGGAGATGTCAGTTCTCCTTTCTCGGCAGCCTATAGAACACGTGGGCAGAAAAATTGACGAGGATATAAAAAACCCATGAAATAGTATCAATCACCTAGACCTAATTGACATTTATGGAACCTTAATAACTTCAAGATCTTGGCTAATTTAATTAATTTCTCTGAGCTTAATTTTCCTCTATAAAACTGAGAAATCTGGACAACCTACTGCAAGCTTTTATAGTGAAGATTACGGATAATGTCCGTTAAGTACCTGGGATATGAAACTTATTTTTCATTCATTCTTTCATTCAACCAGTGATGGATCACCCTCTGAGGGTCAGACACAGAGACAGACACCCACGACACAGCAGAGAATAAGACAAAATAGGATTAAAGTGGACTATGATTCTCAGAACCGTAAGGAACATCGCAGGTGGCCCAGGTCTGTATTCTCAATGCTGCCTGTGGATCAGCCGCACGGTCACACCCCACCATGTCTTTGCTAGTGCCAGGGAATGTCAGAGGGACAGCCAGCTTGCTGCTTTGATTGGCAGTTGGGCCACTCATTCGGCAAACACCCTCAGGTCCTCACTGAATCGCTGCCTCCAGAAAGGCCAGGGGCTTCCTTCAGAGCCGCTGCTAGCTGCTGGATGGGACCCTGGGTCTGGGTGTCTTTGCACCCATTTTTTACAACAATCTGGAAAACTCTAGAATTCAATGAACCCCCAACTCCCCTCACCCTCAGCAGCAGATAATCCAGATTTTTTTTTTACCAGCATAACTCAGAAGAGCAGAGTTTCTGGATTTTGAGAGCTGTGGATATATCCAAGATGTCAGCATACGTGGCTCTCCATTGGGCTTGGAAGCCTACCAGTGCTGTGTGCACAGGAGGGCAGTGGGCTTCCTGCTCTGGGGTCCCAGCCGTGTGCATTCCCCTGTGTGGGCTCATCCTCATCAGTAAACCAAGACGGCATTGGCGTCACTACGCTTACTCCAGTAATAATCCTGTTGAGAACCTCTCTCGCAGTGTTCACTTAGGGTTGGGGCACAGGAAGAGTAGCCGATGTCTCACGAGAAAGCAGATTTAGATACTCTGCCGGAGGCTTTAGTTGGTGCTGGTACAGGCTTCAATTTTCGTCATGTTTGAAAATAATAAATTAAGTTGCACAAGTGATGCTGATCTGATCACCAAATGTATGCCAGGGCAAGGGCTGGGGTTCCAATGATGAAAATAAAAGAGGTGCTCCTCGACTTGGTACATCAGGACTGAATCTTAAACTCTGGTAGAATTCATCTGGAGGTAGGAGCTTAGGAAGTACCTTCAGACAGATCTCCTAGTGGTCACGTTGGTGGCCCAGATGAGGACTTTGGAGTCTCCCTGGAATCCCCTCTCATCCCAGCATGCAGTCCATCAATCAATCCTGCCAGTGCTAACCCAAGATCCAATTACCTCTCCCCCTCCGCTGTGACCACTGGCCCAAGTCCCAGTCATCTCTGACCTGGATCCCCGAAGTGTCCTCATCTCTGGTCTTCAACTTCTGCCTTTGCCCACGACAGTCTATTCTCAATACACCAACCAGATCCATTCTGTTAAATGCCCCAATGCCTTTCTTCTCACTCAGACAAAGGTCCAATGTCCCATAAATGGTTCCTAAAGTCCTAAAAGGCTTATCTGTCCCCACTCTCCACACCCCATTGTATCTGACTTCATCAGTTACCTTCCAACCCTGACCTGCTGGGGCAGACTCCACTACAGACTTCCTGGCTGACTTGCTGTTCCTTATGTATTCCAGGCACACTTCTGCCCCAGGCCCTTTGCACCTGCCAACCCCCTCTGCCTGGACTGCTCTTCCTCAGATACCTGTGCGTTTCCTCCCCTCACTTCCACTCCAGGGTTGCCTCCCAGGTGTGGCCCGTCCCCTGTTTACCATGGCACCCCCCAACACTCCCTATTTCCCTTTCCAAGTTTTATTTTCTCACTAGCAGTGCATCTTTTGTTCATTTCTCCTGTTTGCTATTTGTTTTCCCTCCCACCCCTAACTAGACTATAAGCTTCATAATAGTAGTCTTTCTATTTTTATCTGGTTTTCGTCACTTCCCTATTTGCAATGCCTGGAATAGTGCTGACACATATAGACTCTCCAAAAATACTTGCTCCATCGAAGGGAGGGGAGGCTTTCGCTGTTAGCAAGAAAGGATTGAACTCGGAAACCTCTGTCCCCGTGTCCCCAGTCTACCTGCAGTTTGGGGCTGGCTGGTGTGTTGATCTCTGTCTCCTGGTGAAGTCTCGTCATCATTAAGCATCACTAAGTAGCATGAAAGGCCTCAGTCCGAATGTGCAGACCCTCCGGCGGTGCCCGGAGCTGTGTAGGGGACGGAGACCCGCCCCTGTGGAACCCGAGAGGAGCAGGGTGGCGCAGAAGTAGGGGGGGTCTAACAACCCCCTGCCGGGCGCAGCCTCTGTGATCCAGCCTGCCCAGAACATCGCGTGTTGCTCTCTTCTGCCTGGTCCCTGATTTTTAGCAATTCTGTGATACGGAGAGCAAAAACGTCCTTCACCCTTCTTCAAGAGGATGGGGCTGGGGCTGAGTGCTGGTTAGTGACTTGCTGGGGGCCCCACAGGGGGTTTCTGACTCACTTGCACACAGCCTGGGAAGTAACCGTGCACGTCCAGACTCCTGAGATTACGAGTGACAGAAGAGCCGACTCCCAGTGGCTTATGGGTAAAGATAATTATAGGTCATGGACTGAAACGCCCAGGCACTCAAAGAAGTTGAAAATGTGCGCCATGCAAAAAACCGTGCACACGGTTGTTTATAGCGGCTCTCTTCGTAATTGCCAACGCCCGGAGGCCAACATTTGCGCCCTGCGGTAGCTGGCGTGCCTGCCCGGCGTTCAAGCATAGAACAACGAGTGAAGAGCAGATTCATTCCCAGTACCTGGATTCAGGCAGAGGACGTCTGTCTCCAGGTGCCCGGGCACTGTTTGCTGACCGGGAACGAGACTAAACAGAGAAGCCCTGGGAAGTTCCCTACGAGGATCCCGACAGGGAGCTTTTACATGAATCCGGAAAGACGCCTTGGAAGGTGGGTTTGCCCGCGATGCTGTCCGTTGGCGGCCGTGCTCATAATTAAAAACATGCTCTAAATGGCTAGTTTGTAATTTCTAAACTATTCTCCAAACGTGACCTTGGAAAGAAAACAATGGCCTTAGCTGAAAGGCTATCTACCGCTAGTTTCCCTGCCTCAGTGATTTTGACTCCTCAAGAACCCGCGTGTGTTAATTAGCCCTGTGGTTAGGGAGACAACTGTGCCTCCACAACACACAGAAGCGTCCTGGTCAGATGGCTCAGAAAATAATTAGAAGGACAATAAATACAAATTTAATTTCAATGAGGCTATTAAGAGCTGAGACTTGGCGTTTCACTCTGTAGCATTATTAGGTATTAGTCGTGGAGCAAACCATTGCACTGAAACCCGCAATGAAGATAGACCAGCTAGTGGCGTGTGACAGATCCCATTTGCTGGGTGTGTAGTCCACTGCCCTCCCGCCTTGCTAATCAGTCCGTTAAGCTGATGGCGGTTCTTGGCTGGTGGTTGTTTAATCACGTTTTGAACGCAGTTCTCAGCACGTATCAGGGATAAACGGTATGGCTTTTCAACAGAGAAATGACCGAGATCAGGCCATCTGCATGGGATATCTGTGATTTTAAAACCAGCCTGGCTGATTCTGCAGTGGAGGAGCTCAGATGGTAGCATTCAGGGTCCAGGTGAGAGCAGATGGGTCCTAGGTGCCGAGACTTCGCTTCCTTAGGGGAGAGAGGGGTCTGTCTTGGAAGGCCAACCACCACTGCTGAAGTCCAAGGCTGCAGAGGCTCCTCGACTTTGAGGTGCAGACCCGATGCTCTGAGCCCACCCTTGCCGAGGAGGCATCAGAGCACCACAGGCTGGTTGGCTGAGCTCCTGGGAAGGCGAAATGCTGTGGTTGGCTTTAAACTCCTCCAAATACATCATTACCATTTGGAGACTTTCACCCGTACCTTTCCCTCTCTCCTGACCATTTTTGGGTTTTGAGATCCCTCAAAATTCTGCACGAGCAAAGGCGAGTAAACACGTTAACGTTGACAGTAGGTCATTCGGTTCCTCTATGTCTGATTTTCATTTCTCCGCCCACATGGAAACCAACAACGGCAAGAGTGTGGGATGGGCACAGACTGGCTGGCCACCCAAAGAGACACGAGGTCAAAGCCATCTCATCCTGCGGTTGAGAAACGTCTTCGTTGATGACTCTTGCTGGCACCGATAACATGTCAGGTGAACAGAGCGGTCTCGGAGGGAACCCGAGGTCAGGATGTTCTGGGCTTCTTCGGGGAGATTTATTTGTTTGTCATGCAACACGCATTCTGATTCTATATTCAGAGAGTGTGTTCTCCGGACTCTAGTCACCCTCGTTAGGGTGGGCCGGTCAGCCCAGATCAGAGAGGGAGGGCTCCTGCTTTTCGCTTGCGGACGCGACAGAGTTCTCAGACGCTGGCTCCGGGGGCTCCGACCTCGCGTGTTCAGAACCGAAGAGGAAACTGACCCTTTGCTGGGATGCCGGGCCCGAGGCCGTGGCAGGCTGCTGTCCCCGGCGCACTCTGACCCTTCCCAAGGGGTGGGAAGCTGGGGGCTGCCCACGGTGGCAAAGGTCGTCTCCCCAGTGGCCGTGAGATAACCCACGGCGCCTCATTAGTGCAGCGTGGGCAGAGTCCGGCCAGCTCAGCCACCAGCAGGGATGTCACCTTTTGTTCTGGGGCCATTAGAGAGTGGTCTTCATCCCGTCGTTACCTGGAATCCTTGTCATGCCTGAATACGCGCTGCTGCTGCTGTGCTCGCTCCCTCTCCTGTAGCCCGAGGAACAGCCACTCACGTAGCGAACATGCAGGTCTTTCTCTGCACTGTGTTGCTTTTTTTTTTTTTGTCTCATAACTGGACCCAGGAGCAAGTCTTACGGGACAAACAGGAAACACAGCACTTGGTATCGTTATTTGCCATCATTCCAGGCGTGCATCTCGCTCATAATTACTCAGGTAGAACAAGGCAATCTTTCCTAATCAACCCGTGGCAGGTGAGGACGTGGGCACAAGTCCACATACAGTATTTCGAGAGTATAACCCAGCAAAAGGGAAGTGAGAGAAATCACTTCCATGCAATTATTTCTACTCTATAGTCAGATCTAATGACTTCAGAATAATTTTCCTAGACCAGTGGCTTTCAATTGGGGGGCACTTTGTCCCCAAGGGCACACTGGGCAATGTCTAGAAACATTATTGGTTGTCACACTGGGCTGTTCCTGGTATAGAGTGAGTAGAGGTCAGGAAAACTGCTAAGCAGCCTACAATGCATAGAGCAGCTCCCCTTACAATAAAAGAGAATGATCCGGCCTAGAAGTCCATCAGTGAGCAGACTGAGAAACCTCATCCTATAAGGAAGAGTTTGAGGCTTTTGTAATTAACACAGTGAGCCGAGGAGGAGATACGACCAATTTATTGGATTTTCATTAATTGGAGATGGAGCATTTAATTTCTTCCGAAGGAGAGCGCCTCACTTAGGGATATTTACAGACCTTGTGTTTACAAGAGCCAGAAAATCCTTTCCTTCGGATTTCTGCCCAGATGAGAAGTTCTGGAAAGACCACAGGTTAACTGAACATTATAAACATTCTGATTTGATTTTTGAACCAAATGGCATTCCTCGTGCCATACCACTCTGGGAGCCAATCGTAAATCCCTCACTAAATCCCCAAACACTACTTAGTTGTCTGCATAACCCCAGCATCCTTGCTCTTGGGGGCTGCTCAGGACATGTACTGTGAACTGCAGCTTTTAAAGAGCTCACTTGTGTTCTCTGTCCTGAATATGTGTGTGTGTGTGTGTGTGTGTGTGTAGGTAAATGTGTGTATGCGTGTGTGTATTTCCTTTGGGACTTCGCTTAATCTCTTTCTTTGTTCTAGTGGCATTTTAAACAATACCTGGTGATTACTAGTGCTTCTAAGGTCCTATGAGCTCTTACTTTTCCTGGAGAAAGCTGATGATCCCTGTCACTCGCGATACCCCATGAGTGAATATCTCATGATGCAGAGAACAGCGGCCACCAGCGACTCACCTGGCACCCAAAGTCAATAGCACCATGGTGGAGAAAACCTGCTCCAGGTCCTTCCAAGGCCACAGCACGTTGTGGCCACTGGTTAATCTGCACGTGGTGGCTTCCAGTTAAGTATTTATTCAGGCTTGTAAACCAGAAATCAGTGGGGAAAAAATGGACTAAATGCTTTGATGATCTGCCCTGGCCGGTGCCTTGCTGGGCAGCTGCAGCAGGAAGGCAGGTGAGGATGGGACACGGGACATCACAGGCACTTGGTATGCCTTGAGTCTGCTCACTCTGCCTAATTAAATGTGATTTCTGTAATGTGGTGCATGAATGTATACAAAGCCAAACAGAAATGTCTGTGGGGGAAACAACAGCTTCTACTTAATACTTAGCAGGCGCGTTGCCAGCGGAAGCTGCTGCAGGCTGTCATTTTGTCACTGGCTGTTTCCTTGCGCCAAAGGCAGAGGGAGGCAGGCGAGGAAGCCGCCGCTGCTCAGAACTAGGTGGAGGCACCTGGGCCAGTTGCCCCTTTGACGGAGTCTGCCCCTGAGCAGGAGAGATGAAGAGCAGACATGCTGGAGAGCAGGAGAGGCATGTAGAAGAGCAGTTGAGAATATTGCGTCTGGATTCAGGGAAACCTAGTTTCCAGTCCCTGGCTTTGCCGTTTACAGACTGTGAGCGCTGGGCAAGCCTCTCAATCTCCCCAAGCCTCAGCATTCCCATCTGCAGATGGGGACGATGCTGCCTGCCTCAGGATTGCACATCGGAGCGCCTGCTGCTCAGAAACACGGGAAACGGGAGAAGGTGCAGGTGTCACTGCCGCCGAGCTAAGCACTGGGGTAAGCACCTGCCTCTCCCAGGGGCATGGGCAGTCGAGACTCTCAGGAAGATGTATCTCACAGGTGTGTTTTACTTGGGCCATGCAACATATTTACATATTTACATGTAAACTTATTTTAAGAATATAAGTTTAGGAATTTGACATTGAGATTTCTGACTTGACCTATTTGAAGATCTGGCAACCCTGGCTGCAGCCAGCTGGGGGTGGGAAGATGCCTTCCATGGACCAGGTGTGTGTCCTCTGTTTGTTACGGTGAGTGTACAGCTAGTGTTACAGCTCTTGACAGGGGAAAGAACCGAGCGGCACACGAAGAGTCGGAGAACAGTCTTTATTCTTCTATATCTATCTGTAGCCATTCTCTGTGACATCCAACTTTTTTCCTGCCCTTTATAGTATTCCACATGCTTCAAAATGATTGTGTTAGATATTTATTTGATCACCTATATCTCTCTTTCTCCACTAGAGTGTACACTCCGTAAGGACACAGAGCTTTCGTGACTTTATAATGCTCTATTCACAGAATCTGGATGAATTATTGGCATGTGGTGGACAGTCTGTATTTGTTCGAAAGCAACCGTACGTTGAGAGCATCTTGTGTCTTCTTTAGATCTCAAAACTCAATTTGGTATGGTTTGTGACTTGCTGGGTTGCTAGGGGAAGGGGTGAGTGGTGGCCTTGGTCTTCTAAAATTCCTGCTCCTCAAAGGGAAATGGTGAAGGCATGGACTAAAGCTTTACCTCTAGAGACCCCTTCTTCTCGAAAATGCCATCACCATTGCGAGAGGATGGTAGGCTCTTAGCGATTGTGGGTAACGTGGCAGACACCGTGGTGGGCATTCAGGAAAATAAGCTGGAATGAGACATGGTCTTTGTTCTTGACAATCTCCAGTGCAGTTGGGGAGCAGACAGATGAAAAATAATGTTCCAATCCAGGTTGAGAAATGCCAGCATGCAAGACAGTACCAAGCCCTGTGCATTTTTATAGGATGCAGCAGCCTTCTGGATACCTGTGCAATACGTGCTTTTGCTTTCCTCTCTCATAACAGAATTTTGCATGGGTCAGCGATGAGTCCAGCTAAACGTCTGTGTTCCCCATCCTCTCTTGCAGCTGAGCAGGCCACATGACCAAGCCACGGACGGTGAGACGTAAGTGGACGTGGTGTGTTGAGCTTCTGTAATGAGCGCATTAAGGGAGATGCCTCAGCTTGGAGACAGGACTCTTTTTTTTTTCCCCCTCTCTTTCTTCTTTTTGCTGCTTTTGACTAAGATGAGGTGATTGGAGCGCTGACGTCTGTCTTGGACCGTGAAGTGACCTTGATAATGGAGGCTGTGTTGACAGAGTGGCAGAGCAAAAAGATCAAAGGGCCCACAGAGATGACACATCAGCTTTGCATTGCCCCCTCCGGGATTTCTTAGTATGAGAGAGGAATGCATTTCTGTCTTGTTTAAGCCTCGGTTTTGCGCAGGCGAACCTGATCCTTAGGGAAACAATCGTGTGGCTTGCTTTACGTACACATGGTCCAAATGTTGCGTGTAGATTGAGCCCTCCTCACCACTGATACCTATTGATAGTTCTAAGATGTGGTCTCAGCATCTTCTTATTGATAGGAGCTCAGCTTTAAATTTTGGTTTCTCTTCCTCATCTCTTGATCAATCAATAAATATACACAAGTGTTGATTTGCAAAGTCTATGATGGATTAGTTTATAAGCGAGGAGTCACCTTTTGCCATTACCCTGATCATGCTTAATATTTCAAGTCCAACAGTAGCTAAGTGAGTGGTTGAGCGCTTGGGCACCGGAGTTAGACGCTCTGGGTTTGAATATTTGCTCTGCCATTTCTTTTTTATTTTGGCAAAAAACATACGCTGGGGAAAAGAATCCCTTTTCAATAAGTGGTGCTGGGAAAACTGGATAGCCACTTGTAGAAGGCTAAAACAGGACCCTCACCTTTCACCTCTCACAAAAACCAACTCACGCTGGATAACAGACTTAAACCTAAGGTATGAAACTATTAGAACTCTAGAGGAAAAAGTTGGAAACACTCTCCTAGACATCGGCCTAGGCAAAGAGTTTATGAAGAAGTCCCCAAAGGCAATCAAAGCAGCAACAAAAATAAATAAATGGGACGTGATGAAACTAAAAAGCTTCTGCACAGCCAAAGAAACAGTCATGACAGTAAACAGACAACCTACAGAAGGCTCTGCCATTTCTTAGCTGTGTGACTTTGGACATGTTCTTCACATCGTGCCTCTGTTTCCTCATTTGCAACATGGATTTATTAATCGTTCTTAACTCTTATTGTCATTTTGAAGATAAAATGAGGCAATCTTTGCCAAATGCTGGGCATAGTAAATGTTACCAAATAAGGGCTCAATAAATGCTAGCACACAATTCTCCTGCAGCTCTGCATTGCTTTACATCCTCATAATCACCCACAAGCACTTTAGTTTGTTTAATTCGTGTATCACTTCCCCAAGGTATGGCACACAGGCAATCCTTGCCTGTATTTTATGGATGACAGTTCACATAGCTCATAGCTCATTAAATGGCAAGACGAAAATCAGGTTTGAGATGAAATAAACTGTAAAGGTACAGTGACAGCAATAACAACATTATCATACCTATCATTTATTATTTTGTATTCGTTCTCTCTTTCCATCATCCGGTTACCTATGACACAGGTGCTGTGTTCCACATGTTAGAGATAAGGAAACTGAGGCTCGTGGACACCGGGCATCTTCCCCAAAGTGGCACAGAAGGAAGAAACTGGCAAGTCCGCCTGATGCCCCTGCCGGGTGGTTGGTTGGCATCAAAGCACAGGCCTCTGGGACCCCAGCCCGCTCTTCCTTCTGTGAGATCACAGCTGGCTCTGTTTCTGGGTGGTCTAGGTAAGTGTGTCCCATTAGCCATGCAGCGAGAACTCTACCGTATGGAATTGAACGCTTCAGTGGATGGCCCCCGATACTCAAAAGCCCTCGAGCGAAACTTTCCCTGTTGCAAACTTTTGGTAATGGATAGGCTACTGTGGTCTCACTGCCTCTCAATATTCAGGGAACAAAGCGTGGCCCAATTTTGGAAACATCTGTGCTGGCAACGTTTTTAAACCCTGCTGTCCATACCACCGGAGCCACCAGGGTCTGTGCGTGGGAGGCTCGTCTGGCCTCCGTGCAGATGTGGCCAGGAGGTTCCGGTTTGATGCTAATGACACCGTGCGTGCTCTTTGAAGAACGCATCGCCCAGACTTCCCTAAAAAACCACGTGGCCTCTTAGGAGCAGACAGAGGGCCTGAGTTCTCACCAGGCCCAATTTCTGGGAATGGCACCTAGCATCCGTCTCTGTCATCTTACAAATTGTTCTAAAGAAAGCATTTGGAGTCCTGCTTCCATTTTTCTATATTAAAACCTAAAGGGATAGATTTCAGAAGAAAAACCCAATCTTCTCTAAGACAGCTTGTCTAGAGGCTACTGCGTCCCTCCTTGAAATAATGAGTTTCTATTTCTGACCCGTCCTGATGAAATCGGCTTTGTCAAATCGTCTGAGGGTGAAGCGTTCACCTCTCAGGCCGCAGGAAACCCAGTTTGGGGGTGTTTCGTGGCAAGGAGTCACGAGGCAGAGGGAAGGGGGTTCTTTCTGAAGTTGTAGCCTTGCAGGGGAAACCAGCACCTTGCAGCACTGCCAAAATGCTTGAGCCATTTCCATTTCTTTTAAAAAAAATCTTCAGAAATACTAAAAATAATAATAATAATAATAAGGAACTCACAACAGAGCTACCAAAAACTGTGGTATCATTTATATATTTACATTTAACACGTTGACTCTTTTAATGCACATACAAAACAACTGTTCTTGTGAAAAATGACTGTTGGTTTCAATAAAATCTGTGATTTCAAAAAGCGTTAGGCTGATATTTCACTCCCCTGAACCGGTGTGTCTATATTGTGTGTTTACACCTGACTCGGCTTTTAAATATTTTAGATTCTCACTTCGGCAGATGAGCAGCTGGTCCCTGGCGATGACACCCAAGGGCAGCCATGTGCGGTGACCACGTTCTCGTTCTGTCAGCTCTGTCGGGCTGTCTCTGCAGCCGTGCGCACGCACCATGCTTCAGAGATAAAATGCACACGCTAAAGTTGATGATGGGCTTTGCGAAGGTGAGACCTCGGTTGGAAGGCCTGCTGGACTTCAGCCACCAAGAACATCGACCGCTCGGGGAAGCCCAGCTTCTGGCCTGCCTAGAAAGTGCCCAGCAGCTAAGCACCCAGTCCCTGGAGTCTGCTGCCCAGATCTGAGCCTGGCTCTCACGCTCTTTGCTGGGTGATTCCGGGCAAGTCGTCTTAGCTCTCTGAATGGGGGGGGGGGGAGTCGGTTTCCCCATCCTAAAATAGAGCTAATAATAGAAACTCCCTGTGATAGTCATTAGCGCTGTTTGCAAATAATTCCATCTTCTCGGGCACACGGCTCCTGTTGGGTAGAACCAATGTAACCAGCCACTGAGCTGCGACCAGAAGCCAGCCATGTCACTTCTGGGCTAGAACATGTTATCGCCGTCACCATCTTCTGGCAGTACGATAAAGCCTGTAGACCTTCCTCACGTTATTGCTTCTGCACGCATAAAGTGAAAAAAAAAAAGTAGCGTTACAAAGGAGATGAGTTATACTGCGATATATTTACCCCAGCCTGTGAAACAGGACTAGCATACACTTCTTTATTACTGCATTAGCGACAAGATCTAGCGGCACCTCTAATAGCAACTATCGTTTCAAAATAGCGAATGTAACTGGCATTTTAAAACATCCGCCACAACTGTAAGAGGATATGACAATATCTATAATTTCCACCGGTGGCAAAGTCACAGATACTGCGAATTCTACTGTGGTTAGTTCCTGGGATGGACCAGTCAATGTAATTTGGAGCCTCCAGACTTTTTATCTCGAATGCTGTTTCTGCCACTGTGTTTTGTTACGATCTTGAAGAAGGCAGCCAGCTTCTGTGACATGTGCCTCGCCACCTGTGGAATGAAGAGAGCGGCAGCTATGCCAATGCGGACCTGTCCCAAGGGGCAGAGGAGCGCCAGGTGCTGATTGGCTGCAGGCCTGCACCAGGCAGCTCCTGTGAGCTGGGCGGTGTCAGCCCCAATCAGAAGAATATAGGTGACAGGGGCTGGCAGAGCAATTTTCTCAGGACTCCTGGAAACGAAGCCCTCTGTGCCAGGATCTCGCCTGCTGAGTTAAGTTACTCTGCCTCCGTTTACGGTGTTTTAAGATGCGCCAACATGCAGCACGTTCTGGGCTACTGCTGAAAATGATTTCCAGATTCCACCGTGACCTAATATCAGCTCAGTCGTGGGTGCCGACCATCCCTGATAATTGCATTATCTCAACCACTAAGTCTGGTTTCCAGGGTTCTTCGCTTCACCTGCGCTAGTAGCAACTGCACGTCCTAAAATTTGGGAGTATCGAGGGAGGCAGGCATGGTTTTTTCCCGTCTGGTAAGAGGATCAGCTCAGATCCAATAACGAAAATTGCTTGCCCGGGGTTCCTCTTGCAAACGGAATTTATAGGGGTTTGTGTCCCTGAGCAGCACACTTGACAGATGCCACCAAACGCTCCAGGCACCTTAGTCCTGTGTGGCTGTAGCTCTTCTCACTTTCATTCTCCAGATGAGGCCCAAACAGCTGCCGTCCACCCGGCCTCACACGCTTTTAGGAAGTGGCCACTCCAGCATGGAAACAAGCAGTGCGATAGTTTTAAAAAAGGCATCTCCAAGTGTGACTTCTTGGAAATTGCTAAATTAAAATGATCCATATATATTTTTTTTTCTTTTTCTTTTTTTCTTTTTTTTTTTGAGACAGGATCTCATTCTGTCACCCAGGCTGGAGTGCAGTGGCATCACCATAGCTCACAGCAACCTCCAACTCCTGGGCTCAAGCGATCCTCCTGCCTCAGCCTCCCAAGTAGCTGGGACTACAGGCATGTGCCACCACACCCAACTAATTTTTCTATTTTTTGTTTTTTTTGGTAAGAGATGGGGTCTTACTCTTGTTCAGGCTGGTATTGAGCTCCTGGCCTGAAGTGATCCTCCAGCCTTGGCCTCCAAAAATGCTAGGAGCACAGGCGAGAGCCACGGTGCCCAGCCGAACGGTCGATTTTTCTTATGAAAGCAGACAAGCATCCTATTAAGAAGGAAATTCTTAAAAAGGATGAGAAAGATTGTTTCTTCCTTCCAATAACATAGGTGACACAATTTTTTTGTGTGTATTTTTGTGAGGAAGTCAATGCCAGGGACTGTTCATTTCCAATGTTGCTTTAAGTAGTCTTGGGAAATAAATCTACCCGTGTAAGACTGGAGTGTCCGGGATGATAGCCACTAGCTACATGTGGGTATTTAAACTTCAATAATTTCAAAATGCCAATGCTCAGTTGCCTTGTGTCAAGGGCTCAATAGACACAGCCTCTGCCTTGATCAACGGAGATCATGGAACATTTTCAACACTGCAGAAAGGTCCACCGCGCAGTGCAGCTCTAAGACTTAGTAAAGAAACCATGGAGTTGGATTTGATGTGATACAGGAAAACGGAAACAGTTTTGCAGCAAACAGTTCCATCAATATGAGTTCCTGTCCCGAAATATGACGTATACATGTTGGAAAAACACGTCACATCAAGATTGCTTTGGATTATAATAATTTAGCAAAGCCTCTGATGTATGCATTCAGCTGTCTTAGTAGATTAGTATTCCTCTGCTTTCCTATTTTTTTTTTTGTTGTTGTTGTTTGTTTGAGACAGAGTCTTACTCTGTTGCTCAGGCTAGAGTGAGTGCCATGACGTCAGCCTCGCTCACAGCAACCTCAAACTCCTGGGCTCAAGCGATCCTCCTGCCTCAGCCTCCCGAGTAGCTGGGACTACAGGCATGCGCCACCATGCCCGGCTAATTTTTTCTATATATATTAGTTGGCCAATTAATTTCTTTCTATTTATAGTAGAGACGGGGTCTCGATCTTGCTCTGGCTGGTTTCGAACTCCTGACCTCGAGCGATCCGCCCGCCTCGGCCTCCCAGAGTGCTGGGATGACAGGCGTGAGCCACCGCGCCCTCTGCTTTCCTATTTGAAGGAAAAGTTGGTGAATAATTTATCAAGGGGAAAAATGCTAGTCACAATTGGTCTCATAATTTTTATTTTTTTAAATGAGGCATTGGGAGAATGTTCTCAGATTCTTTGGGACTTAGGTTCTCTCAGGTTCCTCCTGACATCATCACATGTGTATTTTTGGTGAATCTGTTGTGAAAGAAATAGATATATAATTTATAATATGTAACTATATTTAATTTATATCCAGAAAGATATTTTTTCAAAAAATTATGCAGCTTGTTACTTTTTTTTTTTAAATCTAAAATAAAGAAACTTGATTTGGAGGGTTGGAAGGGGTCTGAGTTCTCTGTGAATCTTCCCTGAAAAATATTGTTTTCTTTTATTTTTTGCTTTATGTTACCTGTAGGACATTTCATAAGTTTGTCTTAAGTAGACATTCTCCTTTAAGATGCATCTTAGCTCTTGAGCCCTGGGTCACCGTGGCAGGCCCAGAGTTAAACAAGGGCAGCATATTTTGCCCTTTTCCACGACATCTGTACTTAACATATCAGGTGTAGGGCAGAAGAATTTATAGGACAGAGAAAGGGCAAAAAAATTCTTCCAATTGTCAGAAATTTACTTGGGTGGGGCAATGAGCTAACCGCAAACTTTTGCTTCTGGTCATTGCTTGCTTGCTACACCGCTGTAGGGGGAATTATGGGATGAGGTCATTGAAGCACGGGCGACTGGCCCATCAGGCAATAGAGGGCAACCAACCCGCCAATTATTTCAAAAGACAATAGTGGGCAACCAATCATTTTAAAGGTCAATGCATGATCCATGCGTAGTCAGCTTGTGCACCATGGGGATAAAAGGCATGCCGTTGTTCTGGTCGGGGTCCTTGCCTGCCAGAGTGGCCACTGCGTTGGTGCTCTGGGGCTTGGACCCTGGCTAGCCAGAAAATAAACCTCCTCTTGTGTGATTGCATCCTTGATGACTCTGCTTTTCTGTCCGGTGGGGCTGTGGAAGGTCGGTCCCTAACATCAGGCAACCGGGGCTATGAGAGATCACAGTCCCCTGTGCTAGTTCGTGTTTGGTTTCGAATGTGCCCGCTCCGTCTCGGGCTCCGTAGTGTACGTGGGCACGCAAAATCAATTTAGACCCGTTCTTTTCCTTGAAGAAGCCCCCAGAGCAGCCGAGAGGCAGAGGTGAGGCTGGGGCACAAGGGACGGAGACCTCAGCCCCAGACTCCAGCCCTCGGAACCTCCGTGGCCCGGCCGGCTCCCGGTTTCCACCGCACCGGGAGGAAGGACCCGTTCGCGTTCAGATAGAGTCCTCGTGTCAGACTCCACGTTGGACAGTCGCACGCTTCTCCTCTGGCGTTTTCCTCCCCTCGGGGCCGTCTCATCACCTTTGAGTTCTAATTACACAGCTGCCGTGCGCTCGTTCGTCCTGTGGCAACCTGACGTTCTGCTAGATTTTAATTGCAAGTCCAAGCTGGGTGAGATTTCTCCGGGTGGCAAAGGAGCGCTGTCACCAGGCACGGCTGAGGGGAGGCTCTTCCTCTCTCTCTCTCTCTCTCTCTCTCTCTCTCTCTCTCTCTCTCTCTCTCTCTCTCTCTCTCTCACTTTCTGTCTCTCTGTCAGTCTGTGCTGTCCGCCTATCCGTGTAAGGTGCTCTTCTTTGTCTGTTCCCACCTGCCTGCACTCTGTTCCCGTCTCCATTTCATCCCGCACAGTCTCCCTGTCTTCCCTGTCCCTCTTTCCGACGCCCGTCTCTGTTTACTTCCCTCCCTCTGTTTCTAACCACGCTCGTTCTCCCTCTCTGAGCGGCCATCTCTAGCTCGCTGTCTCTGCTTAATCTAATCTTCTTTATCCTCTCCCGTCCTCCCTTCCTTCCACTTCTGCCTCTCTGCCGTGTCCCTTCCTTCCTCAGGCTCGTGCGGACTCTCCCGTGGTGGTGGTCTCCTCGCCTTCCCTCCCGCTGACCCGGGTCTCTCCGTGTCTCCGATTCTCTCTCCGGCGGCCGCCACATCTCTCGTTCTCGGTCGCCTTCTTTCCTGATCACCGAAGGAATCTCTCGCCCGCCCCCTGGGCCCAGAACCAAGCGGTTACTTGTGCCTCGAACAGACTGGTAGGCACCTGCGTCTCGGCCAGCCTCCTCCACTCAGCCTCAGAGGACAAAGGCGGTGGCGGCAGCTTTGGGGCTCGTGAGGGACTGTGGCCGACACTACAGCCACACTACAACCACAACTCGAGCATATGAACACTTTTTATTAAGTGTTTATTAAGGTTGGTACGAGCTACATCAGAGCAACGGCTGCATCTGTCTCGTCCACCGTGTGCCTGCATCTCCAGGGCCCCAGCACGTTCCCTGAGGGCTGGTCGAAGGAGGAAGGAGTAAATTCCACGCAGGTGCCTCTTGGAGACGTGAATGGCCTCTAGCTACAGAAACGGAATGTGCATGTTGATCACGGATCTTCGTGCCAGGCTGGCACAGGTTGGGAGCCCAGGAAGTACGTCTAGGGCGGAGTGCGATTAATGGAACGCATAGACAGTGATCGTAAGACCCGTGAAACAGTAGCCGCAGGAGTCGTCCAGAGGTTGTAAATTTAACTCTGAGCATAGACGGCTGAGTCGATGCTAGCAGGAACCGGTGACCATTCAGAAAAAATTCACGTTCCCCAGAACTTCCATCCAAACCTCCTCTAAAACCTGCCACTCTCCCCTTCCAAGTGTGGACACTCTTTTCAGCCTCCACCCATCTGCACCCCGATGCTCAAATGCACAGCATTTTTGCTGCACCTGAGGCTTCACGTGTCTCCCTCTCGGCTCCGGACCTGACACTTAGTAGTTTAGCATGTCGATGACGGCTTTTAATAGCCAACTTATTACTGGCCAAGCACTGTGAAGGTATGTTAGCAGTACTGACCTATTATATTCCTGCCTCACACTGTTACCCACATCTTATACATGAGGAATCGGAGGCACCAAGGTGATGCTGCTAGCAGGTGTTAGAGCCAGTTCCCACCCACCTGCTGGTCCCAGCCTGCACTCCCACCCCTGCACGATATCACCTTGTCGTCCTCCGAGGCTGTGCGTGGCACGGTGGGAAGGGGTGTCTTAGGAGCAGAAGCAAAGCCCCGTTCTGCTGCTCCCCAATTGAAGGGCACAACAAGCTTTTCCGACATTCGTATCACGCCATCGCTCTCAACCCCATCACCTGAACGGCATGAGTTCTTCTCATTGCCAAGTTTCTCTGAAGGTCTTCACCGGAAGAATGAAAAAAAAAAAAAAAGAATTTCCAGAGTGATAATCTTTGCATGCCTCTCTTTCTGATGAAATGATGGGCTTATGCTTTTATGGGCTAATCATTATATTGTTTGTCCATAACTTGCGGATTCCAAGCCCCTGGAAGCAAGTCACGCATCATTAACGGGTACTTAACTCTTCCCATTCTTGAGAAAGAAATATAAATAAACTCATGCTGGCACAGAGAGAGTGCCCTGCTAACTTATCCCTGCAATAATTACATGCCCAGGCCTCGGGCTTCGGCTGGACCAGGCCATAATGAAATGCTAAAGACCTAATAAAAAGCGTTGATATGCTCAAGTTGTCCTTGCCCCGGGAGAAGCGCTGTGTTTATGAACCTGACTTATGAGCCCTCACGGCGACGTTTCTGGCATGTCTTCTGATGGATGAGCCGTCACATGGAAATTTAAAGTTGTCCTGCTGCTTGCTTGGAAATGCACAGCAAACTGGCTCCGAAATAGAGAAAAACACTGGGGCTTTGAAATCGCATCTGCATAGCCTGGGTGAACGCAAAGCAACCAGAAAAAAAGAGCACTGGCCAGAATTTCCTAAAGACTCGGATTCATAGAGAGGGTAAGAGGTTTCCTCAATGGGATGCCCTAAAGAGGATACTTTGGAGCTACTTCAAATGAGTTCAATGTGGCATTGAGGATTTGGGTAGGGAAGACATGGACAGGTGTGGCAGGAGGTGGGGGACCTGGCAGGTCTAGCACACATCCCCACATTCGTTAAACTTTTTTGGTTGCAAATGATGAAATCGCAAATCAAATCTTCTTAAGCCCAAAAGGGAATGGGTTGGATCACATGCCTGCAAAGGGCTTTTAAGGTTTATTGTGAGGTTGTATTGGAGGCCTCCCGTGCTCTTGGTTTCTCTCTGTTTCTCAATGCTGATGTCAGCTGTGGAGTCTTCATTCCCAGCCAGGCTCTTCCTGTGCAGTGGGCTCCAACAGGTTCGGGGTTCATGTCATTCCAGCTTCTATACTGTATCTAGTACAGAGAGAAGACTCTCCATTCCTAGCCATGTCACTAAGAATCCCTCGATTGAGCAGATGTGGGTCTGGTGCCCATTTCTGAACCAATGACGCTGTGGCCATAACGTGACATATGCCAGTTGGCTAGACCCAAGGTGTGTGTTCATATGTGGAGCTGGGAGTGAGATTTCAACCTGAACGACTTCATCCTTGGGAAAACCGTGAAAGCAGCAAATAAGGGCATGCAGTCAGGACAGGCAAAGAATGACAGTTATCCATTAAGTTCCCTATGATGATTCCCTGGAATCTCTTAGGAGGGACACAATCCGTCAACGCATATTGACAGAAAGCCTACCATGGCGTAGGTACCCTGGCAAATCACCAGAAACATTTGCAAACTGTTTGAGGAACCCTTTATGCCACCAGATATTCATACCTACAGATTGTCTAATCGTATCAGTTATCTACTGCTGCGGAACAAATCACCCCACAACTTAGCAACATAGAAAAAGAAGCACGTATTAAAATAGAATTTCTGTGGGTCAGGAACCTGGCATTGGCTCAATGCCTGCTTCAGGCTCAGGGTGTGTCATGAGGTTGCAATTAAGATGCTCACAAAAGCTACAGTCACTGCAAGTCTCACCTGGGGCTAGGAGACCCACATCCAAAGTGGCTCAGTCACACAGCTGCCTTCATGCTGGGCATTACCAGGAGGACCCAGTTCTTTACTTAATTGGCCTCTTCATAGCATCACCTAAATGCTCCTATGACGTGGAAGCTGGCTTCTTCAATGCAAGGGATTGAGAAGAAAGAAGAGAGAGAGAGAGAGAGAGAGAGAGAGAGAGAGAGAGAGAGAGAGAGAGAGAGAGAGAGAGAGAGAGAGAATGACTTTTATCTCCTAATCCTAAAGACACTAACTCCCGACACATTCTGTTCATGACAAGCTAGTCGCTAAATCCAGCCCACACTCAATGGGACTTCTGGCCACCCATTATTTATATTCCTACCATATGCAAAACATACTCACTTTTCCTGCAAACCTCATTCTTTCATTGCATTAATTCAAATACAGGGCATTGGGGTCTAAATCAGGCCCAGGCACAGATGAGATCCCGGATTCTAAAGAGTTTGATGTTTTCCATTCAGGAAGCACATTTACCCCAGAAAACGGTACCCCTAGGTATGGGAAGAGGACAAGGTTTCAGAGTTAGGTTGACTTCAGTTCTAATCTCGGCTCCGTCATCACTCACTGAGGAATTGTATGTGATTTGCTGTGCACAGGGAGGCACAGAGACACCCTGTCTTCATCTGTTTTGTGTCACTAGAAGGAAATATCCAAGGCTGGGTCATTTATAAAAGAGTCTCTGTGGTTCAGAGATCTGTAGGCTGTACAGGAAGCCCGGCTCTGGCACCTGCACCTGGCGAGGGCCCCTGGCTGCCTCCACTCACGGAGGAAGGTGAAAAATCATTTCTCTAAAGAGGAAGGGAAAAGGTAGCAGGCGCCAGGCTCTTTGTAATAACCAGCCCTCACGGGGGACTAAGAGAATGAAGGTCCACTCACCCCCACCCTCTGCGGGGTGCATTAATCTGTTCATGAAGGCTCTACCCCCATGACCCGAACACCTCCCATCAGGCCCCACCTCCAACACTGGGGCCAAACTTCCACATGAGGTTGGGGGGGGTCAAACACCCAAACCGTAGTGCCACCTTTGTACATAGCAGCAGGGATGGTTTATGCTGAGGGGGCATTCCATATTTGCTTTGTATTTTAGCTTGCTTAATCCTCATGGTAACACCATGAGGTAGAGACTATTATGAATTCTATTTTAAAGATGGGGAAATGATGTATAGAGAAGTTAAGTAATTTTTTTCCCGGGGAACCCCAATGGTGAGGCGCAGAGGCGGGGTTTGAACTTCAGAACACGTTTTCTTACCCACCATGGATAGGGAGCGCTCCAACTTTCCACTGAGCAGAGAGACTGTTTATTTCAGGAATCCTTTTCTTTCTTTTTCTGCTCTTAAATTGTACGCAAAATGACTCCTTTTAAGCAAGATCTGAATTTAAAGATGCTATCACAGATAAAACTGTGCCCTGTCTTTTTTTTTTTTCTAAGTGTTTTTCTAAAACACTGCAAATGACTGAATATAAATCTGCTTCTAATAGGAACTAAGAAACGTACAAAGAAATGTTAAATACCACAGAGGAGAGCCTGCAGTTCTTGCTCTTCCCCGACAGAGGCAGATATGGGGGAGAACGCTTCTGATTAAGCCCTGTTGCTGCTCCCAAAACATTACAGGAATTTAGTTTTTTAATGGCTCTTTATGGACATACATCACTTGGATAATCTGGGTGCTCGGAAGGTATTTCTGCCTTCAGAAGCTGGAGGAAATGCAAATCACAGCTGAGCCGAGAACACGGCAGGATTATAAAGCAGGGAGGGTGCTCAGATGCACACAGCTCGCTCATTAAACAGGAAAGAAATTCTCTCTTCCAGTTCTATTGTCAAGTGGACAGGCAGCTAGCAGGAAATGTTCATTTATGCTCATATCTTTACGTATTCTTTTCTAATTACGTCTTCTAAACCCGCCGTTTGAATTTAATTTGCCACCGAAATGGCGCTACCGCTTACGGACTAAACTGCAATGACAAGAAAATAACACAAATTCTAAAGTGCTTGTGTATTTTAATTTCTCTTCCTCCCTGAAGGGTCGTGTTAACTTTCTCAAAGATCCTCTCTCCCAGAAAAATAAATAAATTAAGTAACAAAGTGTCTTTATGTCATGGACCTTTTCTCAAGCCAAGTTTTCCAAGTCTCATAGGATTTCGTTTTATTTTCCAAATTAAAGCATTGATCCCAAAGGGCGGCCCAATAAAGTCATTTTTTTTTATGTTCCGGCTTGCCAGAAGCCATTCTTACTAACCAAGGATTTTCCAACTTAACGATGGTCGGGTAAATATGTTACCAAGAACAGAACGACACATCAAATACTGTCTAACATCTTTCGAGTCTATCATTCGATGAATAGGTGAGTTACAATCTGGATTTGTTTTCTTTTGAGTACATTTGTGCAAACACGTACTGGCTATCTATTTTCCAAGTTTTTTCTAGGTGTGAAAGAAAACCCACCTGAGGGGGACTGTGCCTTTCCCATACTCACTGAAAGCCTGCTGGGGTTGTGATGATAATGCTAAGAAAATCTGCACATTTCCTGGCTACGTTTCCCCGTTCTTTTATCCTAGCTACAACTGAGGCAGAAGGAACTGTGCCCTGCTTTGTTGGGTCTGAAACAGAGATTTTTGACTGTGTAGACAAGATAGCTAAAATAAGGTAGTAGATCAGAAAGATCTGTTACAGGGTCTGACAACCGTTAAGCCATTAATAGATGACAAGAACCATCCTTATGGTTACACACTGTTTTTATATGGATGTATTTTATTTGTAAAGGGATGAGGGGGAACAAACAATAGATCATGGTGTCAGGAGATGACGTTTCACCTTCCACTTTGCTACTTTGATGGTTCACGTCGTCATTGAACCACTTAGCATGTCTGGCTTCAGTTTACTCTGAGCCAAAAAGTTGTGGTAGTATCTGGCCCAAGTAACTCACGCAAATAAATTCTTGTGACCCCCTGAACACTTTTAGAACTTTAAGGAGGACTCATCTCATGGTATATGAATACATGCTATTAAGTAGTTGCAAAGATAGACCATGACAATTATGTAACATCCTATTGCCAACCTAGGATCACAGAGTAGTAGCACACCCAGCACTTTTTCTGTTTCCTGTAGCAAAGTATGAGAACCATATGGCATATTCAGAAATGCACTAAATCCAAAAGAAAATTTGTTGAATTTGCTTATGAAGAATTACTTAAAGTTCCCAATCTTCCCTCCCCTTTTCTTTAGATCACCCTTCCCTCCCCTTCCCTTAAATCAGAACAGGAGAGAATGGAGACCCAGATTTGTTGAATACCTTCCAGGTGCTTGGCACTTTCCTAGACTATCTTGTAGGTTGGATAATTTGCATAAAGGTCATTCTGGCCCTTTGTAACAAATAATATCATCTCAATGCTATGGACAAGGAGATGAAGGCTCAGAGAGGGTTAATAGAAATGGATCTTGGGTTTGAAGTGACTGTGCTCTAGGGTATGGGTTCTATTGGGTGTGTATTGTCAGCCAATTAATTACCAGCCATTAAGTCTTTCATAAATGCAAAATTTATGAAAGACTTAATGGATCTCAAAGATTTTTAATTGGAGTCGTGGGGAGGGCTCTTTGTAGTGTGTAGATAATGGGAGGAACCCCATGATTCGACAGAACAAAATTTTTACAGCATAGGCTGGAGGACTGTGGTGCACATGCATGTTCTAGTCAATGAAAGTTCTAGAAGGAGAATTTGGTCCCCTGGAAAGTATTAGAGAAGAACAAACACGTATGTGTCGGACTGCATGATGCATTAGAATTATTCTCTTTATAGAGTTAGTCTCCTTATAGAGCAGGTGCATTTTATTGTTTTGCTGGAAACGAAGCAACCAGATGAAAAACCAGATGGAGGCCTTTCCTTGTTAAAGAAGACATCTTTTCAGGTTCGATCAATGAGAGTCTATTTGTGTCCTGAATTGTGCACTGAAAAACCCAGTGATTTGCACCACACTGTAAGAGCTGAGTGACCGAGGCCTGTTAGACACACAAAGCCTGCAAATTGCAGAAATGCAAACATCTACTCCAATCGAATAATGTGCTATTTAAAGTTAAATCAATAGGCCTACATTTCCAGTCTGAATAAAACATGAATCCTTAATAGAGTTATATCAGAAAGTCAGGTCTAATGGGCCCTGTAGTTCCAAGATTTAACTATAAAGACGAGGTTGTAACGATTACAAGGATAAGAACAAAAATAAAAGGATGAAGGAGATGCATTTGACATTTGCTCCAGTGTAGGCAGTGTGCAAATAAAAATCAATTTACTTGAAGCAACTCTTCCCCCTTTGTAGTATAGATGCTGTGTGGTGTCAACATTTATTCCTTTCAACATTTATTCGCCTCAGTGGGGAAAGCTGAGCATTCAGCCTCAGGGTATGGCCTTCATAATTAGAAGTAAAAGCGAATTAATCCAGTTTCCTGGTAGCGAGTGGCAAAGTCAATCGAACTCCCCTCTCAAATGAAATGAGCAAAAAGGAATTTATTCACTCTTAAAGAAGATTGCAAAAGATCAGAGCCTTCGTGGTGTGAGTTGCAAGAAAATGATCCATGTCGAAAGAAAGACGTTGCTTCTGTTTTTGCTTTTTTTTGTTTTTTGGTTTTTTTTTGGAAATAATGAGTTTTATTTCTCCAGAGCAACTTCTCCATTAGGCAGGGATCAAAGCCAGATACAGACTTAGCTTCCTGTTTGTACAGCCTTGTAATAAGAGAAGAAAATATTTTCTTTCTATCCATTTCAGTTCAAAACTTGCTAGGGAAGAGCTCTGGCTCAGCCTGAGTTACCAGCCCAGCCCCCAGGCCCGTTGCTATGGAGATAATGGCATTGGGGGGATGGGGTGTACAGAGGGGCCTTATTGGCTTCTTGGTCCTTCTTGGGTCACATGCCCATTCCTAATTATAGTGGCTTATGACTGGAAGAAAACAGGAGGATTGCCCTGTAACTAAATCAACAACAACAACAACAACAGAAACAGCAACAACCAACAGAGATCCCTTTTGCAAAGGCTTTTGGTTCAGGGAAACAAGTTAAAGATTACGTCATTTGCAAACTTATCCGCTGAATCTGGTATGGCTGAAAATACAGACCTTGTTCTAAGATACTTTGATCTTCTTTGAGAACTTAGGTGTGGAAGAAAAGTAAAGTCTGCAAAATAAATCTGATACAGTAAGTACAGGATGATGAGTACAAGAAAAAAAATTAAACAGCCACAAGTTGTTCCTAAGCTCTATTTTGGTGACTTGGGGAAAGGTCACTCTTGGTCTTGAGCTTGGTATAAGAGTTAACCAGGTAGATAATGAAGGAAAAAAAAAGTAGGAAATGGGTTAAGATGTGAGATGGAAGGACATATATTATATTGGCTTAATTTTGATGGCCACTTCCGTCAAGCCAAGGAGCTTGGGTTGTTACCTATTGATATTATCAATGGAAGACCACTGAAAGATTTTAATTGAGAGAGAATTTTCAAAAAATTCTTGAAAATAAATGATCTTTTTGGCAGAATGTGGATGAGAGAGAAGAAAGAAATCTTGAAACGTTCCCTTATCTATGGAAGAAACATTTATTGGAACACTTAAATGAGAGACAAAAAAAAAAGAAGACCAGGGAGGAAATTATTTCAGTGTGAAGAAGATATAAAGAAATTCATAGAATTATCAAAAGTCCCAAAACAATAAATGTTGGCGTGGATGCAGATAGACAGGAACACTCCTACACTGCTGGTGGGACTGCACACTAGTCCAAGCTCTGTGGAAAGCAATATGGAGATAACTCAAAGAGAAACAAGTAGAACTGCCATTTGATCCAGCAATCCCATTACTGGGCATCTATCCAAAGGGAAAAATACATTCTATATGAGCACGGAGGCAGCTGGCAAGATCAAGGTCTGGGTCCCGGCATCTGGTCCAGTCTGGTTACTGCTGAACCCCTTCAGTGCAGGGCTCCAGAGAGGGGGTGATGGTCTCTGTAATGGGGCGTCCACAGTCTCCCCGCAGTAACTGAAACAATGGCATCTGGGCTCGGCATTGTCTCAGCAGCACAGGCTGTCCACGTAACGAGAAAATGAGCCGCTACCCCGTCTTCAATTCTTATTGAAACTCCTGTTACCATTTTCTCTTTACCATCCTGGACACAGTAATGAGGTTTTAAATCCTTCAAAGATGCCGTAAAAGGCAGTTACCAGCTCTGTTAGTGTAACCTTTCCAACAGCACATGATTTACGTGGCTGGTCATTTGTCTTCTTCCTTTTTAAATAACAGCGCAGGGAGAGACGGGGCAGTCGGAGGGGTGTGCTAGTGAGGATATGAAAGGTTCGTGGATGCCTTGGAGCTCCCACCAACAGACGTTTGATGTTTGATTGACTGGGCTAGGTTTTATTTGGCTGTTTCCTGGAAACCTGTGTAAGTGCAAAAACAGAAAAATACACACGCCATGCTTTTATATTGCATCATTAACTGCCACATTTTGCCACCATTTAACACCTTTTTCTAAGGGGGGAGGCGGGTACATTCTAAAGTAGCCTCTGATAATATTCTGGGGAGACACTGAATCTCCAAGTAATTTTTAAGCCACTTTATTGAGGTATGATTGACATACAAAAAGCTGTACACATCTAATATACACACCTGGTTGAGCTTATAAGTTAAGTATACACCCCTGAAATCATCACCACAATCACGGCCATCAATCTACCTAGCCCGTGCAAAAGATTCTCCCTGCCCTCTTTATGTGTATTTCTTTCCTGTTATAAGTCCACTTAAAAAAAATTCTAGAGCCTACTGATTTAAAAATTAACAATTTCCGGGGCTGTGCAATATTCAACTCAACAAATGAACAAGGTGCTTCCGATCTTAGCGTGAGCAATTTTGTTTTTGGAAGAATTCTTTAGCTCTGTTGCTAATCTTTTCTAATAAGAAATGGGATCTTTTTAAATCTGAAGAGGCTGCCACCAATTTTGATGACCCATAGATTTTAGTACCTGCACCACTCCTGTCACTATGTTAAAGTACTGTCTTGCTTTTCCAATTCTTTCACATATCTTTATCACAAGAGCCTGAAGGAGAAGGGCCAGGTGTTCACGGTCTTCAGTGTCTGGGCCACTGGCCAAGTCCAGGTGAGCTAGTATCGAGGAGAGATCACAGAAAGAGATACCTGCAGGGCCACGGCAGGTAGCATTTGTGTGTGTGAAAAGGATTGTCTTGCTTGCTTTTACTTCTGTACATTAAATGTATAGATATATTGTTTACTTTTATAAAGCACTATGTTGACCTTACTTTTTTATTCTAAAACATATTCCTGCATGGCTTCCTTTCACTTCCCCACTTGAGGGGGGGTGTGTGAAGATAAAGGACATCCGACAACCAGCACAGTGAAGAAGCCCGTCTGAGCCCAGTGGCCCTGCTGTTCAAGACTCTGTTGCTCAGTCTCAACCAGCTGATGCCATGCAGGGTTGTTGATTTGCTGTGTCCACTGATTCTATTTTTTTTTAAAGAGAAACTAACATTTTTAATTCTTAAGTAAAAGGCACCAATTAAAAAAATAAAAACATCATATTCTTTCAATTTTTATATTCTTCCTAGCATATACTAAAAAATTGTGGGCAAGATAAATCCATGGACCATCCTGTTGGCCACTTTTGGTGCAGAAGAATGGCTGAACCTAACACCTTTAAATGTCTCCACGCATTTATGGAAGCATATGGGTGCATGGGATTTTATTTTGAACAGGTTCCAGTTACTTTATTTTTTAGCTTAAAATTTAATTATGAAGCTACATCCCCGGGGTGGAAATAATGATTTGGGTGGGAGTGTTTCACATGTATATGTCTTCCCCAAGCATTACCTGTTTTGTGTGCACAAGTTAAAGTAAATGAAAAGTTGCTGTTTAATCTGAGAGACTTTGTGAGGACTTGAATATAAGAAAACTTTATTTTTTTCCCTTATGGTTATTTTGGGGGAAATAGTTTGCTTTCTGTTCAATAATACTTGACAGTCTCTGGTCGGATTTTGCAGGATGCAATGCATTTTACAGGATGCATTGCTAAGGCAAATATTGATATTCTGTGAGTTTTCCTCATTTTTGAATAATTATACCTCTGCTCCTCCACTCTTTTGTGCACAAAAGGTCTATCAATAGGAAGGGCTTGAGATCAGGACTCTGGAGGTCTGGCTTCCCTCCTAGGCTGCCAAAAGCAACCACCATCCCAGAAAGCCTCTATGTCCCAGGTCCCATGCTGATTTCCATGAACAAGTGGTCCAGGTCTTCAAGGGCTTCCAGCAAAGTGAAAGAGAAGGATGGTGAGTGGATAGTAGCATTGAGAAGAACTAGAGTGATGTGTAATAGCAGAGATCAGGCTTGGTGGATGTGGACATCTCTGAGCAACAGACAGTTGGGGCAAGATGTTTAACTGTGTGCAAATTAAGGAAAAGAGGAAAGAAAGATGTTGTTCTGGGCAGAAGGAACTGAGAGCAGAAGGCCCTGGGGTTGCAGGAACCATTCACTGTGGGTGCTAAGGAGGGAAACATGAGCATGGAGCACTGAACACCAGAAGGGGGGTGTGAAGTGGTCCCGTAGAGGTAGGTAGGTGTAAACAATGGACATTGGACAGTTCTTTCTTGATAGAGGAAACCATTCCAGTGCCCATCCTGGGGAGAAACACAATTACGCTTGCATTTATAAAAATGCTCTCTGGCTATACTGTAGAAATGGGAAGAGGAGAGATTAGAAGTCAGTTGGGATTGGCCAGGTGGTAGATGATAGAGGCTAGAAGTAGGGCACATATGAGTGGAGAGAGAGAAACTGGCATGCCCAAGAGGGATTTAGGACTAAAAATCGAGAGAATTAGTGATATCGGAGATATGGGAGATGAGGGAGAAGAAGGGATTAAGAAAGAAATACTGGTTTCTGGCTTATAGAGTTGAGAGTTGCCATGGCTGCAAATGATGGGCAGGTCATGAATTTGAAGTTAGACCTGTTGAGTTTGAGATCCTCTTAGCCACTCACATAGAGATGTCAAGGAGCCTAATGGACACGAAGACCTGATATGCAGATGCAAATTGGAGTAAATAAAAAAGAAAGGTCCACAGGTGTATGGTTTGCAAGACTGGGCTGCGTGGTGGTGCCACTGAGGCTCACTGAGGCGGGAGCCATGCCAGCAGCCGAGCCTGATGCTGCACCCCTAAAAGTAGCATGTGACATTGAGCCAGTCACCTTGCCACTCTCAGTTTCTTCATCTGTAAAATGAGAATATAGGCACCTGGCAGTTTTGTGATTCTTAGGATCTCACTCTGTTGTCCAGGCTGGAGTATATAGCATGATTATATTAGCAGCTCACCTTTTATGCACCTCAAACTCCTGGGCTCAAGTGATCCTCTTGCCTCAGTCTCCCAAGTAGCTAAGGCTACAAGTGTGTATCACCACACCCGGCTAATTTTTAATTTTTTTGTAGAGACAGGGTCTCACATATTTGTCCAGGCTGGTCTCAAACTCCTGGTCTCAAGCAATTCTCCTGCCTCAGCCTCCCAAAGCACTGGGATTATAGGTATGAGCCACCATGCCTGGCTACAGTTTTGTGATTTTTTGCTGAGTTGATTGCTGATTTTCGTGTCTTCTTCACATGAAGAGATGCTTGCTCCCTCCCTCTCCTCCCCATGTAGACACACAAATGACATTTTTCTGAAATGCTTTCTTTGGTCATGAAGATGATGTGATTTTCAAAAGAGAGCTTACAACTGTGTAAACATTAAACAGCTAACCTTTGCCGGGATCTCTTCCAAGTGCTGAATCAAAAGATTATAATGAAAATGGTGGACTCCTATTTCCATTTTGCAAAATTATGATTCAAGGGGATAAATATAATTACACACATGTTTCAGTGCATCTCTGAGCACTTTGCCTACCAAAGTACTTGAATCTATCCCAAAGCTTGACAGTTTTAAATTTTGTTTTTAAAAAAGGATTCTCTCTATGGTTGGAATAAAGTAATTTTGGGCAAACACAGGGTAACCTTTTATGCATCTTTAAATATAGTGTGAGAATAAATGTGATGCACATAAGGTTTTAAATCATGAAAGTCTGAGTAGATAAGCCGAGAAAAACAATAACATGCAAAAGGCCACAGAGGTTAGGTAACTCCATTAAAATGTAAGTATGGTTTTGCTCACCCTGAGCTGGTCCATCTCCCTGGAATCTCAGCAGCGCCTGCACACAGCTGGAGAAAGGAGGAGGAGAGCGTGGGAGAGGGGAGAGGCAGAACACTTTTTATAAACCCTTGGCCCCAAAGTGGCACCTGTTTTCCATTCTCATGCCCAAGCCTGGATGCAGGGGTCCTCAAATTTGGCTCAGAATAAATCTCTTTCAAATTATTTTACAGAGTTTGGCTTCTTTTCCATTGACATTCATAATATTGCCATCAACAGCCGCAAACCCTCAGGTTAAACTGCCCTTTCATTTGTGCTCAGACTGTTGGTGTGTCTTTAAGTGGTAATTTTATTTATTTATTTTTCTGTGAGGACAGGAAGCCCAGAGCCAACCTACTTGGCTGAAAGAAAGCACAGCTGTTCCCCCTAAGACAAGGTGCATTGGTGAGTGTCACCGGCAAAATAATCTTCAGGGCCTGGGGAAAGAGACAAGATAAAACAGAGATTATAGGCTGATGGATTTTCATAGCACTCGGAATTATTCGGCAACTGTGTGCCTCAGGAGAAGCACCCTAATAACAGACCTCAGAAAAATGTGCTCGTTACTTCAACTGAAGAGACATTTTTCTCCTTGAAGAGAAACTTTTAATGACGGTATTAGGTTAACACAGTCTGTCTGCAGTAGGAAGAGGCTCATTGTAATTTGGTTTGATCTTAAGGAGTCCAGGAAAGTAAATTTTCTCTGTGCCCTGACACTGCGGTGTTTAAGAATGTGATCTGTTGCCTGAAGGAAGAAAGGATAAAAAGAAAAAAAAAAAAAAAAGAAGAAGTTTCTTTAGGGCTTAATTTAAATTTTTTGATTCAAAGTAAACTCAACACATATCTATAGAAAAATCTTATTATGCCATCTATTTCCACACCATATCCCCTAATGTGAAAGGAAACCCTTTCTATTAATTTATGTTTAGTCCCTTTGTTATATCATGCAAGCGAAAGCAACTAGGAAACTATGTATCCGTGTATCCCTGAGCCCTTGGTCTTACACAAAACGTGGCATCCTGAGTACTTGCTGGTTTCACTTAATACCCCCTGGAGACTGCTCCATGTCTACACAGACAGTGACCTCATCCTCCATCGTGGCTCAAGGTGCCCCAGGGTGGGGTATGCCAGAGTCGGTTTTCGGTTTTCCATTTTTCAATGTCCTTGTGTTAACAAATCTGTCCCTGTATGCACTGCTCCACAGAGGACGTGGCTTGGTATGTCCTCAACGATTCAGCGTTTTCAATGTCCCTCTAATTCAGAGCTGACAACAGCTTCCTAAAGATAAGTTAATGCCCACTGTCACCGCTGTAACTGAGACCACGCACCAAGTGACACCAGCGTGGCCTCGATGTTGCACACGGAGCCATCCCTGTGTCCTCTGTCCGTGGGGACACTGAGGGACGGATTCCAGCAGCAGGTGCTGCCCTTTCGAGTCCAGAATTTGCAGAGTGAGAATGAAGCCACGCTGTTCTAACAGATTATCCATTTAGTAATAGTGAGTTTGAAAAACAGTTGCATTTTGATGCCCCCAGCCCTCCGAGGAAGAGAAGAAATGGAAGAAAACCATCATGGCTCAACTTTTCATTTAAATCCATATGAAATTTTATATACATATGCAAATGGTTCTCTCCCCCGACAAGTCTGTCAGCCCCATGCGATCTGGGACTGAGTCAAATCTGCCTCCACTCCCACATACGCTCCTTGCAAAGCTTAAAGCGTCTTTCAATAAGTGTCTGTCGAGTGAACTGGTGACACCTGAATGGCTGGGGTCAGCCTGAGGAGTAGGATGCAAGGGGTTGGTCCCTGGCCCCTGCCTCTGACTTGACAACATTCCCAGAAAGCCCAGATGTCCAGATTTTCAGCCCAAACACAGCACACGTGTGTTCTCACTGGCTGGCCCATCCCACTTCTGCAGGGGACATCCTGAATTTTCTTTTTCACATCTGTGTCGCTCTCTGTAGTCACTTATGCACAGGACTTCTTGCAAAAGAAAGTGGCTGTCCCGTGTCAGAGGGTGTAACGATAAGTAATGTCTCCTGGCAGGCCCTCGGGGAGGGACAGTGGCCACTGAGTCCACCAACAAAGCAGAGAGGGAAGCCAAGTGTACATGGATGGTTCCGATCCAAAGTTAAAGGAGCCACTAGGAGAATTTTTTCCCCCAGAATGCTGCTGTACAAAGATGTTCACAGCAATGCAAGTTAGTTAATTAATAAATTGGACTCATTTTTGAGCACCTGTTAGATACTAGGGTGCTGACTTGCCCTGGACTTGCAGACATGAATAAAAGGGACGGCATTCGCCATCATTTATGTCACTACCAAAAATACAAAAATGAATAAGATGTGATTCCTGCCCTAAACCAATAAATACCGTATTTCTAAATGCTCATGGATTCACTTTCAGGATATTGCTACATACTGGGACCACCCACCTGTATTGTTAGATACTTAATGTGTTCTTATTATTTTTTTTTGCAATTTTAATCAGTTTATTTAAATCAAATGGCCTGTCACTACTATAAATAGACTACTAGTCTGATTTTTCCATAAATGAAAGATTAACTGAAAACCAAGGAACCAACTCATGTTGCTGAATTCTCCCTGTACGCTGTGTCTGTGCTCACCTATGACTGGGGGCTTCTGTATCTATCAAATGAGGCAGGTTAGCAAGGATCAGTGAGGCAGTAAAGAACCCTGGAACCCAAGAAAGGCCTTTTTCTTGTCATCATAATCAGACGGATTGAAAGAAAATAGGAAAGGGAGTACCTTTGACACTGTGATAGCCCGTGTTATTTAACTCTGAGTCCATGCACCACCTACTACCATCACCAGGTATGCGACCCTGGGTGCAGTCGCTGGGCCAGTTCAGGTTTTCACATGACTATATAAGTGGTCTGGAGGCCTTGCAGGACCTCGTTGTGATGCATTATAAAGACTGAGGGTTTGAAAATCAGATGGACTCATACCCGGAACTGCCATTCCTTCGGCAGGCGGCTCACACTATTCGACACCTTGGGGGTCAGTTTCGTCATGCATGAGTTGGACGGCATTCACTCCTGGGATGTTGAGAAGATTAACACCAATAAGCTAGGAAAAGGGAATGACGTCAACGAAGGGAGGAAGCCGGCCTGGGCTCGGCTCCCGTCTCTGTAGATGCCTGGCGACATGATCCTTAGGAAGTTGCCCTCCTCTCTGGGTCTTGCATTCCTTTCTGAGCAAGCAGGATGGTAATGACGACACCCACCTCCCTCCATCCTTCGTAAAGACCAAATGAGCTCGATGCACGCAGCGGGCACGTAGCGCGTGGCAAATCAGTATTAGTTCTCCTTATTACATAAAGCATAGCCTGGGATCCGGCACAAAGTAGGAACTTGTAAAATATGAACCTGCGGCGACCCCTTCCTCTCAGACATGAATCCGTGTCCACCGAGGGTTGTGCGATTAGTCAGCCAGTCATCAAACGAGGGCCTGTTGGGGGAGGATGCAGGGCGGGCCGGTTTGGAGGGAAGATTTGTGGGGTCAGTGTCTAGAGGAGACAGCAAGACAGACCTCCACGGTGGGCAGCGTGGGATTGTAGTAATTCGACATCGGGATGAGAATGCCGGCTGAAAATGGGGAGGGAAGGCTCCCCCAGGACTGGGGAGAGAAGAGGAGGGAGGATTGGGTATGAACGAGGGTGGAGTTACACTACGGTTTCCTGTTGCATCAGCTCTGCTAGCTGGGATTCCTAGATGTGGTGTGGCGGCCAGGAAGAGACGTGCTTTGTCACTTTGAGGACCATAAATATTATAGGAGACTGTTAACGTAGAGTGGAAAAAAAAAAAAAAAGCAACTCTCTGGAACAAGAAGTTGAAAGAGCCCCGAGCAACGCTTAATGACTCTAAGGGGTCCACGGAAGTAGACAAAAGGGCACTGGGCAGCCACGCCTCACGTTAGGGAAAGTCTGAACCCCAGAAGGAGAGTATGTTCCAGAGAGGTGGAATGCCCCGACTAAAAGTCAAGGAGATGGTTGGAAGTGATGGGGTGGGAGGGAATAAATCCCGAGGGGGCTCCAGGAAGGATGTGGAACTGCCCACTGGACGTGGTTGTTGGGGTGGAAGTGAAAATGAGTGTTACTCACAACAGCTATGAAATTAAAAGAGCAAAGTGGAATTAAACAAACTAAACGCATGATCCCTTAAGTAGAGTCACCCATTCCATGACAGTTTTCTTCTCTCTTCACTTTCTTTTGCCCATTCCTTCTTGGAACACAAAGGCGGGTCTCATGGCCTCGGATAAGGAACAATTAATTGGGCTACCTCTTAATTTTGTGTATTTTTGTGTATCTCTTCCCCATCATGTAACAATAGTTTCCCTTCTTTTTAAGTAGCTCTTTGCATATAGCTCTTTGCAGTTAAGACTTCACACGTTATCTTTTTCTTCTACAAAATATAACAAGTGAATAGTTTCAGAGGGACACACTCCCTGGCTCTGGTCATACAAAGGAAACAAAAATCTGAACAGATCCTCTGTTTCAGAAAATCATGTCCCATCACCTAGAGTAGGATGTCTGAATAGCCTTTTCACCTGAAAAATCCTTTTGTAAAAATTTTAATGGAAATTCCATGACCTTGTTCCCTGGATGGTCTAATTTAGTTGGTCTGAGGCAGGGTTCTAGAAATGACATATATATATATATTTTTAAGAAAGTTCCCCTGGTTATAATAAGATTTGGAAATCATTGAATTGCCCGTAATCTTTCCTGTAGCTGGAGTTTCAGATGAAGGAAGTGTTTCTCTGCTCAACCACACAACATTTAGAAAATAAATGATATTTTGTTTGTGTGTGTGTGTGATTTCTTATTGTGCTGTTTCTCTCGTGGTTGTCATTTCTGTGTTCTGGGTCACACAGTGTCTTTATTTTCCTTTCTGTTTGATAACATTGATCTCTTAATTTATTGAGCAATAAATATTTTTAGCCATTTCTAAGAGGAAACCAGACGGATCCGTGACACTCAAAAACATGGAGAAGCGAGGCAGAGCAGGACTTATTTGAAAAACAATTGCTACATTCTTGTCATTTCTATGAATGTTAAGAGAGAGAACTTTTTTTTTGTGGTCTATGTTGGTGGTTGTCCTGTTTTGCCTTTCCAAGTAGCAGGAACAGAGTCTTCATGACCGGAGTCTGAGTCCTCCCTCAAGTTTCGGCCGCCCTTTGGGTTATTGTACCCTGGCCAGCCCGGCTCTCACTGCATTTGCAGATCCGTGGCTCTGGTGGCGTGTTTAGGAGAGAGGCAGGGGATGGGGACTGGAATAAATCCCAGGATGAAAAGTGCCTTCCCCCCTGTCCTCCTCTGCGATTAGCAAATGATGCCGTACATCTTCCTTGAGAAAAACATCGGACTTGAGTCAAGAGTTCAGAGCCCCACTTTGCGGATGGTAAATATTATCCTCCAAAGCAAAGAGAGTGACCATTTAGACATGGTTACATTGTTAGTCGAGGGTGGGGCATGACATTGAAGGAAATGTCTTGAGATTTAAATTGTGAATCAGAATTCAGCTGATTCTCACCCTTTGCATGCGTTTTGCTTGCTCTGAAAAAAATATATATAGATAGAATCACACACGCAGAGAGAAAAAGAGACAGTTGCAGGGAGTCAGGTGATAGAGGTACGAGGTGTGGGCAGGACCAGCTCCCAGGGCGGCCCATTTAGATACCAGGCTCATGTGTTCCCTTTATCAAGAGAACTGAACAGGGCCACCACTACCCTTCGCTGTGATCTGATTTCGCCACAGGCCACACGTTCCGAGAGGGGAGATCCTGAGATTCGGGTGGGTCCCTCAGATCCCCGTTTTTTAAATGTGTGGTTTCTAACTTTGCTGTTAAACAATTTACAGCAAGCACAATCCACCTTTATGGCAGCATTTCCACAACGAGCGTATCAGAGAGTCTATAAAAGAGAGGTGCCTTGTAAACACATTAGAAATAAGAGAGAGAAAAAAGTCCCCAAACACCAGCGAAAGTGTTTTATTTTCCTTAGTTCTGGAGATCGTTATTCTGCTCAAGACGTCAAGTGTCTGGGAGCCATGAGTTCCCCAGCAGGGGGGCACGGGGAGAGGAAGGCCGGCTGCCTGGGGGCGGATCTCTGATTTTAGAGGCAGAAGAAGCTCTCCTGTTGTGCAACTTACACAGTGAATTAGATGGGAAAGTGTTTGTGTTGAATAACGTCTTCTCACTGCTAATTGGGATGGCGTTATCCGAGAAGACAGAGCTTGCTGCTAATGGCCACTCTGCTCATCTCCCTGCCTGGCAGCTGCTCGGGTTATAAAAGGCAAAGGAGGAGAGAGGCGTTTACTGATCAGGAGGTCCCCGTCCCCGTCCCCGGGGGGCTGTGAGCGACAGGCGGTCTCTCTCTGCGGGGGCTGATGTGCTGCCTTGAGGAGGGGACATGGGGTCAGGAGTAGGAGAGGAGTGTCATTAGGATAAAGGCTGAGACTTTCCCAAGAGCTAACCGTGTGCTTCTTCCTGTGCGTTCCGTTTATGTTAACTTATTTGTCATCACAAGAATCTTAGGCAATAGGCATTTGACTAGCACCGTTTTTACAGGCGGGGATCTGGGACGTGAATATCTGAAATATTTTCCCCAGTTCCTCAGTCATAAGGTGCGAAGCCAGAAGGTGAACTTGGCATCGTTGAAATCGCTCTGTCCCTTGCTAACACACCTTACCGGGGAGAGGGGAGAGCAGGTGCTGGTCTTGGGCTCTGGTCCTCCATGAAATTGTGTCTTTCCTCCTAGTTCTTGTTCTAACGTTCGTCTGCTCAGAGCTTTGCCTCTGGCCTTGTCTCCCCAAACAGATACAGGAATATACAATTTGCTTTAATTTCAACCTTTTCCGAATGTGTCTGCTCTTCAGGGTGCTCAGCGGGGAGCAACTGGGGTGTATGCAACCCCTCCCAGGAGATGAGGAGGTGCAGCCTGGAAGAGTTGGGCCTCCATGACCCCCCCCATGTTCTCACAACTCCAGGGGCTACAGGAGCCGGACTTGGAGGAGGTTGGAGGCGTCGGTTCAAATCTTACAGCTATTAATATTTAGCATTTTAAAAAATGCTTCACACGCTTCGTCTCATTTGGCTTTTTTAAGGCCCGTGGGGAGGGTGAGTTTGGAGTTAGCATTTATTTACCTTGTGAGTAGGGAGACCAGGTGGGTACAACTTGGCCAGCCTGCCAGATCTGCCGCTCACTGCCCTAACCCCCAGGCTAGGGCCCCTCCCTGCCCTTCCCTCCGGGAGAATGAGGCTGCCATGCCGTGCAGAGAAGGGCAACAGATCATTCAGCCTCACTCTCTGTGTCACCCATGAAACACTGGCTGGGGGAAGGGCTGAGGGGTTACCTATGCAAATCAACATACACCTCAAAGCCAACACCCTCTTCCCATGAGGCTCTGAAAGCGTTTGCAAAAGCCATCAATTTCAGCCCCAACAAGGAAGGAAAGAAAGAGACCCTGGACTGGGGAGAAGGGGAATTGAGATGTTTCATCAGGTCCTAAAACTGGAGCCAAATCATGATGCAGAACTAATGAATTTCCATCTCATCAGCACTGGAAGATGCAGCCCATTTAGCATGACATCATAAACTGGCGGGAGAAGAGTCCCGAGAGCTCATGATCATGAGCTGTCTTGGAAAGTTTTCGGAACAAGTTCTGAATCCATTAAAATTTCATTTGAATAATGAGCACATGGCTATATTTATTTTATTCTTGGTCCTTTCTATAGTAACCGAGGAGGCTCCCTCCTTCAGAATGCCTGGTGGCAGCGGCCCTGCCATTCCTCATTCAAAGGAAGCGAGAGTGCTATTTTTAACTCCCCATTGCTGAAGGAAACACACACACCTGGAGCACCGTGGGGGTGACCGCCAGCTGTTCACCTGAGAAATAGCCTGGGGCCCGCCGCCATGTGTCATTTTCCACCTATGTTGACACTGCTCGTTGCTGCAAACACTGGAGGCGTCTAAAATCTGATGCATTCTCCCCAAATTATACCCTCCCAGTCTGTCCTGCAGTCCTTGTTTAATGCCACGTCTGCTATTATCAGCCAGAGAAAGCAAGGCAGATGGCATTGCACTGGGTGCATTACTGCGGGTGCAGTAGGAGACTCAGATGTGGGTGGGGGGTAATAACACGGAACATGCGTGTCTGGGGGGCTTGATGCCAGCCAGGGGTCTGAGAAGGATGGATAGCTCTGAACTGGAAAGCAAGTATTTGTTTGTTTGACGGCTGCCTAAGGAGGGTTGGAGTTTTTCACAGGGCCATTTACCGGGTTGACAGAAGGAAGTTTCTTATGCATATTTTCCAGATGGTGATTTCAACTGCCACCCAGGATGGAAAGAAGTCAGCCAGATGCCTGCACCCCTTCACTTCCATACACCCATAGCCTTGTCTACATCTGTTCATCTTTCTCTATGGATACTGTCCACTCCATACACCCAGGCCAGAGCCTGAACGGTGAGTGAAACCATCAGAGTGTCCATCCCTGTCCGTGAGTGTGTATCGTGAGAAACCACACCAGTGCTCACAAGGACTCACTCGGGCAGGGAATTTAGTCTGAAATTGTACTGAAAGAGACAGGGCTGCTGTGCTACGGTCAATTTCATACTTAACTTACACAGGTGGTGCTCCGCATTTTGCATTTTTAGGGTCTCAGGGAAGGTTGCATCTAACTCTCGATAAACTTCTTCACCCACCTCAAAGATTTTGGAATTTCACACTTTGAATCTCGGCTTCTTTGTGAACCCTCTTGGGCTACCTTATAATAATGATGGAATATTCCACCAGAAATCTTTAAAGAAGAAATGTTATTTGGCATGCCAAGAAACTTAAAGCTGGGGGAATTTCAGGTTTGGTTCAGCAGTCTCCCAGGTCTCTAAGGATTCAGGCTCTGTCTGTCTGTCTTTCTACTGCAACCACTGCATATTGGTTGATTCTTAGCCTTTATCTCCTCATGGTCACAATCTGGCTGCCAGAGCTCCTCACATCACACCTGTACCTCTTTACATTCAGAGACACAAAAAGTGGCAAGTTTTATCTGTTTCCTATTTTTGGAGGGGAGTAGGAAATGCTTTCCATAAGCCTCCATCATCATCTTATGCCCCATTCGGCAAGATCGGGTCACCTGTCATCTACAAAGGGCCTGAAAAAAGGGAACCCACATCCAGCATCTATTATGGGATGTACACTACGCCAACCAGGAAGGAAGAGAAGGGGAACTGTGGACACACACTGGAGAGCATTGTTGACCCCATAAAAAGGTTTTGAATCCTGGTTTTTCCAGAGAGAGTGCCCTTATTAAGCTCTATCATCATCATCATCATCATCATCATCATCATCATCATCATCATCATCTCTGTTGTGAGTTAATTCACTAGACTCTTTTCCTTCTGGAAGGATTTTTCAGGTCAGATGAGGCTGGGGGAGGGATTGGCTTCCAAGTCCTGGGTGAGAAGCCTCGTGCGGGGGAAAGAAGTTGGCCTGGGCTGCAGCCTCTGGCCTCAGACGGGCGGACATGGCCGGTGCGGGGTGGGGGACCTGGGCGCCCAGGGCAGCTCTCCTCGGAGGGAAAGGGGCCCCCATGGGTCTGGGAAGAGGGGTCTGGAGCAAGAGGAGCATTGCGCCTGGATGCCCGGTATGATCGTCGTATTGAGGGGGACCCTCGCCTGGGAGGGGTTGGGCTGACTAAGGGGCGAGGGCAGGCAGAGGTCTCAGCTCAGGCGTGGGGCACAGTCAGTGCTAGGGAATGACAGCCTGGAAGCGGCTGTGTTCATCTTAAAATCACCCATCTGTTGCTCAGGGTGCCGTGTCAGCCCATCATTTCAGCTGCCCCCGCTGTTAGATCGGGGTTAATGAAGAGGGTCACACTGTAAGTTCATTAGCTAATCTCCAGGTGAGAAAATCAAATTAACACTATACACAAGAGTAAAGAGTAAGACTATTGCAACATCTTCAAGGGAAATAAACCTGCAGAGGAACATAAAAACAGGTCCTCATTTATAGGGAACCACAGGACAGTGAAGATTATTGTTACCTAATCATTAAAAGCCTGTTTTCCAAATGCTGGTCGACATGGCTTGAATTGCTGTAGCTATTATATTGGACAGTAAAATATCATATTTCCGGACAGAAGCATTTCTCTGCCCTCCCGGGATGGATTCAGTTTGTTTCCAGCGGCGAGAGGAGACACTACCTGACTATGATACCTTGCCCGCGGTTGGATCAAGGGTTGGGCAGAAACCACAGTCCTGGCCCCCCAGACAGAAGAGGAGTCAGAGCTGGGGCAGAAACGTAGATAAATCCATAGATAAAGCCGGCCTTTCCAGGAGAAAGCTTTCCTGGGGTGCGGGAGGGGCAACCCCACCCACCTTGCTTCCTGTCTGGGAGGCTGACGCCTCCTCCTCCGGGTCTGAGGTTTGAACTCACCCATTTCACAGCCACTCGGGAAAGGCCAACAGAATTGCGGAGACGCAGTCTGACCCCCTCGACATCTTCCAGCTGCCGAAAATCCCTGGTACTGCCTTATGTGGGGGTGGGGGGAATTAAAAACCTGTTGTTACGTCGCTGTTGGTTGGGATTGCCCCAATTGGAGTGATGCAAAGTGCAACTGCTGCAAACACACCCACGTGGTTTTAGTTAAGAATCCGAATCCCGCAGATGGTTTGGGGCTTCAGACCCCGTCTCTCTGGGTTGAAAATGAACATTATTAGCAAATGTTAGAGATAGCAAAGCCTCCTGTCTCCAAAATGAAATCATTTTCCTCGTTATAATGGGAAGGATTGAAAAAGAACTGAAAAGGAAATGAAATTCCTTTCTTGGTGATCCTGCGTTCTGATGTCCCGCCTGGGACCACCTAGACTCACACTGCACGTCCCTGCATTTTGGCAAACGCGGTCCTGTTATAGTGAACGGAATCAACACTGTTTTTGTATAATACCAAGCACATGTAGATTCCTCTGTCATTTTAGTACCAAATTTAAAGTAAAAAAAAAAAAATCAGTACATTGTTAATCATGACCTCGAATATCTCAGCTTATTTTGTGAAACAAAAGTAATTGTGGGAACAATCAGGAATGAGAATATCAACGAGAAAGGCCAGCATGGCATTTAAAGAATGATGAAATAATAAATGCCCAGTAACAAGCACATTCATTACAATCGAGGGGGGAATCTCGTTGTGGATTTCCTTCAGATTGGCAGGGTGGCATCAAAAGGAAGAGAGTCCCTGCAAAGATTTTCATCCACTTTTTTTCCCCTGAGAAATTAGCCCGGATGCAGCTTTTAGAATCCTTTCGTAGGTTCTAGGGAGTTCTGGAAGTACATGATGTTCCCAAGCTTTCACTCCTACTCCTCCTTACTATGGCATTCACCAGTTTGCAGTATTTTGTGCAACACTGATGCCTTTTGCTGCATTTACCATGATGTAATATTTACCACACTGCGATATAGGAGGATATATGTTATTTGATTTAAATTGTCTTCAGACGTGCCTGTTTAACTATTATACGTGCATTTTAAAAGGACATGACAGCTGCACTACAAATGGAAAACCGAGAAGATCACACTGTAAATACAAGACAATTATAAAATAAATGCAGCACAGGCAACGCGTTGTGCTTCGATTCAGACCCCTGCTTAAGGCTTTGGGGCTGAGTCCTGCTTCCTCTTAGCAGAAAGGGAGGTCAGTAAGCGTCAGATCGACGTTACGGACACAGGGGCAACAGACTGGGACTCGCTCCTTGATATAATCAGAAAATCCCAATATGTATCTGAACATGACCGCTGCATTATTGTGCTCCTTGATGCTATTGAAGTTTCAGTTTCATCACACTGCACACCATCTGGCTTGCCGCATGACCTCCGGAAGTGCATCATTCGCTTTGCGTCAGGCACCACTAGATGCCTACAGAGACAGGCGGCACCGCTCCGGGGGGATCTGCTGGGACTGGTCTCAGACCATCATGTTATTTCAATCCCCTGGGCCAGCGGGTGGTCTAGGGATAGGGTATGGATCCCACATCTGGCCACTGAGAGACAAAGGGAGGTCCTCTGGGAATTATTACAGGATTTTTTTGTTTTATTTTATGATGAAAGCAAATGCAACACAAGAAGTCCCTTCTTTGTCCTCTCTCCTTTCATGCTGTTTAGAGCTTTAGAGCTACAGTGTGAAGAGCTGATGGCTGGTGCTGTGGCAGCTATCCTCTTACCATGAGGCACATACATTCTGAGTGAATCGATGTGCTGAAGACAGAGGGCTGGAAAAATTATGGGACCTTGATGACATCTCTGAGTTTTTGAAACAATACCGACTCCACCTCCAGATATCTTATTAAATAAATACCAAGTATCCCTATGTTCCTCTCCCTAAGGGGCCTGTTTCCTGAATGGTTGATTAGTTACTTGCAGCTAAACACATTTAGAGCCATACACCAGCTCTTATTCACGGTTAATCCCAATGATTATCCTCTGGTGTACACCACCAGCATGCTTTTCTTCCCCTTAATCAACACAAATACCAATTATCCTTCTAGAAACTACTCGAGATTTAAGTTCAAGAGGCAGATGATGCCAGGGAAGAATTCTATAGGTAGAATTCTTAGGGAGGCGACTGATCAAACAAAAAGTATACAGCAAAATAATATGTATGTGATAATTTTTGACATGTTGCAGCAATCCGGATTTGGGCACTAAAATAGAGTCACTAGGAGTTTTACAGGAATAAGAAACTGAATATAGGAATTAGATCTTACATAAATGTTGTTGGAGTTGAGGGGGAGAGATTACAGAGGCTCCAGTGGAAGATCTAAGACAAAAGTGCTGATTTTTAGAACTTCTCCTGCAGGACTAGAGAACAAAGTCCTCAGGAAGCCGTCGGATGAACCGCTGTAACACAAGGGACAGTTCCTGGGGAGGACTGCGGAGCCACCACACCTCCCCAGAGTGGCCCCCCAGGTTAGTGGCTTCTGCTTCCCTTCTGCCTACCAAATCTCCCCTGAGTTCCCTTCCTCCCAAACTCCAACTGCTGGGCTCACAGGAAAATAGATCTGAGAAATGTATTTACTTAATACATCCCAGACTTGGAAGACGGCGGGGCTGAGCCGCCAACAGGAAATGCAGCACAGACATATATGTACCAAGGGAAGAGGCAAAAACAATGTTTAAAACGATATTTCATCATCCGTTCATTCATTCATGAAATCGTGAACTATCTCCTATTTATCCTAGTCACTATCCCATACTAGGTAGAATTCATTGTGTACAAACCGGACACAATTGCTGTTGTTGTGTTTACTTGTAGCAATCATTGCTACTAGGTTTCACTGCTCTCATTGCTAATGTTGGTGGTGCCTTTTACTTTCCCGGAGAACAAAGAGTGTGACCTTTTAATACTTGTTTGCTCTCCGGAAACCTATTTCATTATGTTTGCATTTGCAACTGCCTCTGACCGCAAGCTAAGCGGGAGCTTGGAAGAGATGGAAAAGAATATAAAATGTTTAAAAAGAAAAGGAAAGAGGAGAAGACAGGAAAAGAAAGGAAAGGAGAAAAAGAAACAACCACCTTATCTCCTTATCTTCTGTCAGTTCCATTTATGGCCGTTGGTTTCTTTCCCGGGAGTGCAGGCTTCAGTAGCCGTGGTTCCTGCCCGGAACCTGGCATGTCCCACCAACGTGAAGGGAGGTCCAAGGCAGTGAGCCCTCCTCCAGCACTGAGGAATTAAAGGTGACATAATAGGGAGACTGGTTATCACCTTTGAATTTTTCTGTTTATTTCAGGAGTTGGCTTTCATCACCAACGGGTAAGGTGATCCCAGCAAAGTAGCCATGACAAGACAGTTCGGTTTCTGCAATGTGATTATTATTTACTAGGAGCAAATGCCTGCTCTATTGCAGTTTTGCTTTAGAAAAAAAAAACAACATAAGGCAGAAGGTGGTGGCTTTCCCCACTCCTTTCAAGAAGAAAGGTAGTCACTCCACGGGCACCCTCCTCAGAGTTGTGCTAATGACGACAGGTGCTAAAAGAGGAGGGAAGTGAACACAGTTCTCAGGCATCTTTTCCAAGTTTGTTTTGACAGTGTTACAGTTTTCCGTTATTGACTCTTGCAGCAAATACCTGTATTTACGTTCAGATTAGACTGGCAGAGCGGTGACCACTAACTGCAGCCAGCTATTTCTGGGCTGTAGACGGAGGATGACGCCAATGAATTTAGGATTCTTAGAGGGTGTTTTGCTTTCGTGAATTCACGACACAAAGAATTTTTGGGGGAAACACATTAGAGAAGAAATGCATCCTAAATTGAGAATTACTAAGGAGGGGAGGCCCTTGCCATTTCTTGCATTAGTTATAGGACTTTGCACCGGCCTGTGATGTTTGCTGTGTGCCGTGGTCTGACTGGTGAGATGAAAAGGCGCACTGGGAGAGCGCTCAGCAGACATTCCGATTAGCCCTTCTCCTCATTTTGCTGGGAGGCTTCTACCAGTGCTGGGCTAGAAATTAATATCACACTCATTTAATATGGGGAGCAAGAGCAAGGTTATGAGTCAGAGGCATTTTGGTCTCAGAGCAATAACTCTATTGATTGAGTCAAATGTGTTTAACTCCAACAGCAAGATATCACGCCCGCCTGAAATAATCCTGTCCACCAGCATCGGATGGGAACATCTGCAAGAGCTGAGATAGAGGGAGAGCAACCGGTAAGCCAGACGTCCCGAATTCCTAGGTTCGTTGAATTATAATTGCTCTAGATTTGCGTGTGGATATTGATCGATCGACATAGATAGATACTTCACAGATGTGGCGAGGTAGTTCTAAAGTGCCCAAGCTAATTTATCACTGACGTTGGACTTCCACTTGCTGTAAGGCTGGAACGCCAGCCAGCTGCTGCATCCCTGTGTGTACCTAGGGAACGTTTGGAGACAATTTGCTGGATATTGGAAGTACAACCGATAGCGTTTCTCCCCATGTTCACAATAGCACTTAGAGGGAGCATCTGGGATTGAGCTATCTCACATCTGACTAATCACATCCATTCAGACGGGATGGGCCCAACTGGCCCGTGAACACGGCTACATACCGCCATGGGTTGAAATTAAATCAGAACTTTGCTCGAGAGAGAGGAGGAAGAAATCGCACATAGATAATTGGCTCAGATAACATATTCTGTTTCTAGAAGTCAGAAAGAGTGGAAATTGGAATATGTAAATTAAACCCACACCTAATGGGTACAGTGCATGTTGCCTGGGGGTTGGGCACGATTGCAGCTCAGACTTGGGCGGTGCAAAGGCAACCTACGTAACCAAAGCATTTGCACCCCCGTAATATTCTGAAATTAAAAAAAAATGCAAAAACACCCCAAACAATAAAAAAAACTCATCAATAAAAAATGTTACAAATAGGAAAATAGAAACAGGTAACAGCTCACACGAACCCCACTCGTGCACCCCAGAGAGCCCGCCTTTTCCGCCATTCATCGTAGCACGCATGCTCAAATAGCACAAATCATGCGATTCCCGTTCCCTGTAACGTGCCTGTGAGTAGCTGGAGTTTGGATTTCTCAGTTTGCTGGGTTTGTTGTTTCCTCGGGGCCACTGCTAAAAAAAAATCAGGGCTACTCAAAAGTATGGGAAGGTGAAATAATGCTTTTTTTTTTTTTGTGGGGAATATAACAGATGTTCTGGTAGTCCTATAATGTTAAAAAATAAAGATAAGACTCTCTTGATTTCTCTCCATTGGCTTTCTGGCCCCATTTGAGGCTGATATTTTCTTCCGTGATCATTTACCCATTTATCTCATAAGAAAGCTGCAAGTTTGAATGTCCTGTGAACCTGTAAAGCCAGAGAACACATGACCCCGCCTTCCGGGGAGAGGACGGGAAGAGCGTTAGGCTGTCTCTAACAGCAGGCATGTGAGATGTTCGGTCATTAAGACTCACGTCCACGATGGGAGAAGACTCACTGGGTACAAGCGGATGCATCCCCAAGCCCAGGAATGGAACCAACACTCCTGTTAACCTGAGAACATGGACACTGCTGAGCGTTCAGAAGATGCTCACATGAGGTCCTCACGGGTGGCCTGGACCCCAGCCTTGCCGCCCCACCAGAGAGGAGATGATTCAGCCTTGATGCCCCAGTGCTGGTTCTCTGCTCTTGTCTGCTCTGCACTGAACCCACTCATCTCTGACAAACCCAAGAGGTGTTTGACACTGCTTAGGAAAGTGAGGGACAGCAAATTATAAATTCATTTGCATGGAGCAGAGTATTGGGTGTGATTCTCATTTTGCGGCACTGAGAGTAGGTGAAGAAATCTGAAGGTGTCCCAAATCTGCATTTACTTATCCTATGGAAATGGCAATCAGTCACCTGCATCTGATTACTGACCCACAGAAACTGAGAAAACGAGTGCTTGCTGCTTTAAGCTGCATGGACGCACCGTCAGATTGGTATTAACTGATCACACCTATGTGCACATAGAGTAGTAACATTCATCGGGTGTCAGGCAGGTGGAGGGGCAGAAGGGGATGGGTATATTCACACGTAATGGGTGTGATGTACACCGTCTGGGGGATGGACACGCTTGAAGCTCTGACTGGGGTGGGGCAAAGGTAATATATGCAACCTAAACATTTGTACCCCGGTAATATGCTGAAATAAAAAAAATGCAACAAATGAACAAAACAAAAAATATTGCCTTTGAATAACCTAAATGCAGGTAGCTTGTATTTGATGTTACCTATAGAGTTCATTTTTAATTTTTAATTTACTCATTTTTTTCCCTAAGAAGAGCTCTCTCTACAAAAGGAAAAGTGACATCCAGGAACTTCCAAGCTGGAAGCTTGATGGTGGTTTATACGGCATTCCTACAGACTGCAAGATCCGTGTGCAGTGAAGGAGTATCCGCTGAGTTAAACCTTTGTCTCTTTACATAGCTGCTCTAACTTCACAATTTATCATGAAAAAAATGTGCTTTTAAATTACTTATATTTCCTATAAAATGCAAAGTCAATACAGTTTGTTGGAATTGCCTTTGTTTTCCTTCGTTTTCTAATTTATTTTTTCTTTTTCTGATTTTTTTCTTCTCTGTGATTGCATCCTGAGCATAATCTCCGAGCAATTTAGAAAACTGAATTCTAAGGCATTTTTAAAATAATCTTTTTCTAATTTCCCCTTGATAAAATAGCAGCGCTACCCATAACTGCTTCTTACTATCAGTTGATGAGCTCAGGGTAAGTCTTCTCTTGGGAGTACCCTGTTATGTTGCTATGATAAGAGTTGATAATGAAATGAAGAATTTAATAATTTTCAGCTTGAGTGGCAGAGCTAAGAATAAGCAACAATTTTTAAAATAAATATGCAAAGAACACATATTTTCTTACCTATTTCTTTTTTTTTTCACTATGGTAATTACATACACTTCAAATATTAAATATCAACCAGTGAGTCTCACTCTACTATTTACAAAGTAAGACATTCCACGGCCCATGCTTGCATCATTGTCAGTGGCTCAGTAATGAATTAACGGATGGAAAAAAAATGAGAGCTGAGTCGTGAATAAAGATGATACTAGTGAGAAGCTTCCCACAGACACGTCTCTAGACGGTTACTATCCACTTCCTGTGCTCCAGCAGTATTAGTGGGGCCAAAGCCTGACCTTGTACTTCAGAGCATGGACGCTGGAGCCAGACTGCATGGTCAACACCTGTCTTCACCCCGGACAAGGTTCTTAATCCATTGTTTCTTAGCTTATCTATCTGTGAATAGAGAACCAACGGGATAAACCGTTCGGCAGAGGCTGGTGCATAGCAAATGCTACAGAAGTATCATCATAATTGTCTTCATCATCATCATCATCATCATCATGTTTCTTATTGTGCTTCTTAGTGTTCCTACACCAAGCTGTCCAAGTGTCACTGTCTTAGTCAGCTTGGGCTGCCATAACAAATCACCATAGAACGAGTGGCTTAAATAACAAATATTTATTGCACACAGTTCTGGAGGCTGGAAGTGTGAGACAGGGGTGCCGGCATGGTCGGGTTCTGGGGAGGGCCCTCCTTGCAGGCTGTAGACGGCTGCAGTCTCGTTGCATCCTAGCATGGGGGAGGAGAGCCTGCTAATACCATCGGAAGGCTCCAACCTCCCTATCTAGTTACCTCCCAAAGCCCCACCTCCAGATACCATCAGATCACATCGGGGATTAGATCTCAACATACTATTTTTGCAACGGGGGTGGGCACCAGCCTTTAGTCCATAACAGCCACCTTCTCGGGGAAGAATTTCCTAGGTGGCTTATATAGAATTTTAATCCCCACTCCCCTAAACTTTCTATCCTCCTTCTTGCTGTATTTTATTTTTTAATATATATGTTCATGTGATGGGAAATATGTTTTGCCTTATTAGCTTTTTTTTTTTTTTTAAATTAGCTTTTCCGTCTTCTAAACCATATCTCTAAAATATAAACTCCGTGAAAGTAGGGTTTTTCATTTGCTCTGCTCCCTGCTGTCAATATATATCTGCATGCCTAGAACAGTCCTCCCATGGAGGGGGTGCTCGGACATCTGGCGGGTTTTACACAACGAGAGGACTCAGTCGGTGCTGCTCACTGACGGCCTCAGAAGCAGACCCCTCCCCAGCCCAGACTGTGCCTGGCAGGGCACTTGTTTGTCGTGAGGAGCTTTGTGGGAGCCACTTGGTCCTCCCAAGACATCCCTCCTCTCTCAGGGAAAAAGATCTTAGCTACCATCGGTCATCATTTTGCAAATTGACCATTTTACAACCAACTATTAATTCCGCTTTCCACTTTATGGTGCCGTGAGAAGAAAATGCCTTCAGCAGCAAGATTCCTCAGGCGCCAGAGCTCCAGGGTCACAGTTAACGCAAGTGACAAGTCCGTGACAGTTTGCCTGGGTGACATCACATCGATTTCTGGGAAGCAAGGTGGTGATGGTAAGATCCTAGCGAAATGAACGCTGTGCTCGTCTAAGGCCAAAATGGGAGACTTCGAGAAGGCGGTGAGGTTTGGCGTTGGTGGGCTGGGTTGTGTAGACAGGGGCTGCTAAGTAGAAATTCTGCCGTGTACTGAGTTGGAGAGTGGGGAGGGCATGTCCCCTGGGTTGAGACTGAAGATGAGGGTGAAGAGGGGTCAACTTCATCTTATTGAAGACCTCGAGGAGTGCAAAAGGTGAGAGCCAACCCCCGGATCTCGTTTCACAGAGAGCCCTGCGACCTGCACTCCACCACTCCGATGAGGATTTGGAGTCCCTGAGCAAAACTTCCTGTAGGCTGGGGCAAGGAGAGTGAGCGGATCTGATGGAAAATCAGACACACCACATAGAGGAGCATGGCTTTAATGCCCGGCGTGACTTTACCCCACGGAAGCCTCAGCCCATCAGCCAGCCAATCAATTGCTCTCTGTCTCTGGGCTAAATGACATCCTGCTGTTCATTCTTTCTCTGAGTTTCTCATTTCCAAAACTGTGCTCCAGTTTCCTCCTTTGTAAAAAGAGATGTTTCAATACCTCCTTCGCAGGTTGTTTTGGATGTATCAATATTTAAAGTGCTGAGACATAGTATGTGTTTAATGAGTCTATGCTATTACTATTTTTATTATCCATTTTTTTAAATGCTGTTATCCCCTTTTCTCTGTTTTCCCCCCTAATTTCTTTGCAGCTCATTGTTACAAACTAAGTGTCATTGTTGCAGCTCATTGTTACAAACTAAGTGTCATTGTTACAAACTAAGTGTCATTGTGTCATTGGTGGATAGAGTTTCACAGAAAGAAAATCTGATTGGCCTGGCTTAGGTCAGGTGTTTACTTTGAACCACTCGTGTGTGACCAGGCGTTGAGGTTACAATGCATGAACTAGAATAGAGAGGCTCCTTTCTCTGAGTGGGGCTGACTTCCTAAAAGGGGGTGACAGTGGGGAGGAAATGACTGGTATTTCTTATGCAGCTGTTTTTGCTTTTCTTTAATTTCATGTGATATTGTTCTTCCCTATCTAGAGTGAAAGCTTCTTGGACAATAAAACTACACCCTCTGTTCTTCAGCTGCTGAGCAGCCCAGGGTGTCGCATCTGTTAGGTGCTCAGCACCCACGTCCTCGGGGACACACGCTTCTCTGCATGACCTGCTCCCCACTCACATCTCTGCCTACTGCCTGCAAGCCTCAGGACCCTCATGTTTTACCTTGTACAATCCAAGCTCATCCCTACCTCAGGGCCTTGGCACATGACATCCTCTCTCCCTGAAATACCCTCTCTCGATGGCTCTTCCTGATGTCTCAGTCTTACCTCAAGTCGCAGCACCTCAAAATCCATCTCTGACCACCCCCCATCCAAATGGTCCAGACCCCAGTCACTGTCTGCAGCTTCATCCTGCTTCATGTACCTCAAAGTAACCATCATTGTATCACCTCTTTCATTTTTAGTTATTTATTTTTATTTCTGTTTTCCCTTGCTTGACTTTAAATCATAAAGCTACGGATTTTTTTTTTTTTTGCAACACAGTCTCGGTCTGTCATCCCAGCTAGAATGCAATGACCTCATCATAGCTCGCTATAACCTCAAACTCCTGGGCTTGAGCAATCCTCCTGCCTCAGCCTCCCAGGTAGTTGGGACTACAGGTTCACATCATGATGTCAGGATAATTTTTTCTGTTTTTAGTAGAGACAGGGTCTACCTCTTGCTCAGGAAGGTCTTGAACTCCTGAGCTCAAGAGATCTCCCACCTCAGCCTCCCAGAGTGCTGGTATTATAGGCGTGAGGCACCATGCCCAGCCTGGACCTTTTATTTATTTTTATTCATCATTTAACCCAGAACAATGTCAGACACACAACAGGTGCATGAAAAATAATTGCTAAGTAAATGAATGTGCCTTCTATCTTCTCCTTTGTCACTTAAAAACTCTTTATACTTTCTTCTCCCTATTTTCCTAAAAGGATCCCATATGATGTATACTGTAACCACTCGATGATCTTATCTGCGACATCAACCAGTTATTTTCCTTGTTTTCACCCAGATTTCTATTATTGACCTTAACCTGGACTAAATAAAACTCCTAATTCTTTATGCTCTTCTCAACTAAGATGAACTAGATAAATGGTTATTTGTGGATAACATATTTTTAGATAAGTCATTAGGATCTATTAGGCTCAAGAACAAGTTAAAAATGGTAGCTGGACAGGTTTACCCAGGGTTTGGCCAAGCTGGTATTTATGCTTGCTCTACTCTGCACAATACCCAGTGTCTGGAAACATAGGAAATTGTATTTTGGGGGGCTGATGTCTGTATTTTATAGAATTTATTGATACACATTACATAGGAAAATGAAATTAGAGTGGTATGAAGGATTAAATCTGTCTTGTACTAATGAAGATCTTTTTATTCCTTTCTTTGTCAATGTGTATTCATTCAGTACATGATGTTTAAAAAAATTACAGATAAAAGTAAAAGAAATGCCAAACAAGGCTGTCACAACTTTGGGGGGAATTGTCAGATTCATGGCCATATTTGGTTTCAAAAGCTTTGTTTAATCTGCCATATTATTTCACAGACAGTTCCTGATTAGCATGCACGGCTTTCTGCTCTTCATCTTCCTTTTATCTTTCCACGTTTATATACGGAGCATCTCCCATGTGCCAAGTCCAGGACTCCATGCAGAGAACAGGCCGGCGAATTCTGCATGGTCCCTGTCCTTGTGCAGAAGGAGAGACCATCAGAGCTCAGAGACCACGTGATAACAAATGCTCAAATGCCAGCCTCCAGGAGACACGGGATTTTCCGAGTATTTTGAATAAGTTAAGTCATTTAATCCTCAAAATAATTCTCCAGTGGATACTGGTAGGATCCTCCCTCAGTGCAGGTGAGGAAAGGAAGGCGCAGAAGGGATTAGTAGCTCATCCGACATCCTGCAGCTGGTGCGGCTTAAGACACGATCGGTGCTGTGAAGACCAAAGCAGGGTGGGGTGGCAGGGAACTGAGGGCAAGGAGAGACATCCTACACAGGGTGGCCTCCGAGTCAAGTCGGTGATATTTGAATGCAGATGTGTCAGAAAGGAGAGAGGAAAACAGGAAAATACGGCAGGAGAGTGCTCCGGGCAAAGGAACGAGGGGCGAGGGGATGCTTGCCTGACAGGTTAGACGGAGAGAGAGAGGAGCCCCGGGCAGGCAGAGGGTGGCAGGACAGGTGGCAGGAGCAGATCAGGAAGGGTCTTGGCTGTCTTCCTTAGAATTCAAGGTTTTGGTCTGAGTGTGAGAAAAGACACCCCCTCTTTTCTGAGCCAGAGAGAAGCTGTGAGCGATTCCTGCTTCACGGTCTCTCTGCTTGCTCCGAGCAGGAGCTGCAGGGAGGAGGCGGCAGAGCCAGGAGGAGGCTGTCCGGTCCCCCGGAAGTAGGGGAGGACAGTGACAGTGCACCAGGGCAGGGCGGTGTCAGAGAAGGTGGGGAGTTGTGGTTGGATTCGGGTGTGTTTTGAGTATGTGGAAGCAAAGAATATTTGGCAGGAATAACAGGAAAAGTAGAGTGCCCCTTAGGAAGGTACTCAACACATTTCACCTGTTTTTGTCACCTGCCTGGCTAGCAATGTCCCCGAGTTTTGTGCTGAGCATTGGGACGATGGATGGAGCCATTTATTGCAAGGAGAATGTTTGTAAAGGGAAGCAAATGTGGGGAGGGCAAAACCAAGGGCATGGAAACTGTCTAAATGGACAGTTCAATACTAACTGGGTTCATTTGCATATTTAAATAGCAGCATTTTTGGGGGGGGGGTAAAAATAAAAAGGATAATAATATCAGTACTAGCTAACCCTTATGTGGTACTCACCATGTGCCAGACATAGGTAGAGTGTTTTACATATATCTGTTCCTCGCCTGCTCGCAGCCCAACCCACCATTCTACCCATTTAACAGGTGGCAGAGTTGAGGCGCGGGCCGAGTGTGTTATTTGAGATTACTCCTGGTAGAAGGTGGAGGCATGGTGTGAGCCCAGGCAGTGTGGGAAGACAATGTACAGTTTTACTATGATTATTATTATCTGTCACTATTGTTACTGCTTGCACACCAGCACGTCAATCTTTCTCAAAGGCTTATTGACTTAAATTAGTTTAAACATCCACGGTCTTCGTTTCTTGGCTCGACAAATCTTTTCATCTTAGACAAGGCAAAGTATAGTTGATCCCAGATTATATTAATTGATCAGGGACTCTGCATGAATCATGATTTTGAATTAACAACAGTTAATTGGATTTGCAACATAATGTCAGTTTTATAACCTGCTTGACAAGAGCACAATAAGTAAGGTATGTGCAGCACTGTTTCTAGGGAGAAAATACCCTGCTCGTTAAAAAAAAATGTTTAAGTTTTACCTATATAATATTACTCATATATGTGTGTGTATATATATATACACATATATATGTATACACGCCCATACATACACACATACATATAAACATGTACACACACACACACACACATATATATATATATTTAAATTCCATAGAATCTGTCCCAAGAAGAGCTCTGTAATAGTGTGGATTGAAGGAATCTTCGCTGCAACCACCTGGGGAAAAAAAATACCATTTGGGGGAGAAAGAGCCATTCGAATTTTTAATTTGGCTTAGAAGGAAATGGGTTTGAGTGTATGCACTTGTGAGCAGCTATCTGAGGTTGGTTTCTCCAGCTCAAGGGTTTTTCAAGGGCAGCACGAGGTGAAAGCACTTCCACCAGAGGGTCCTCCGAGGGACCCCAGGGGGTCCTCCCCGGGGAGGAAACAATATTTCCTTCCCATTCCTATCTCTCTGGCCTCTAGGATAGGATGCATATAAAAATTTCTCTGAAATAATATCATCTCGGGAACAATATTGAGAGGCAGAGTAAGTTATATGAAGAAAAAGGGACATTGAGAAATATTCCCGACCCCCTGCAATGTACTTGTTTGGGTCAGGGAAGCATTTTAGGTACCTTTACTTTTGCACCTAATCTTCCGTCCATTGCAAAAGCACGGCCCAAAGGAAGAAGGAAGAAAATCTTCCTTAAAATGCTCCTTGGCTCCTTTCCACAGAGACTCGTGGAAATGGAGCTAAACCTGCCGCTAAACCTGCTCGTGGATTTAAATGTACAGGGGTGTTTAAAAACTATTTCCATGTCCAAATAAAATGATATCTGAGATAGATTAAGCATTAGCTGTGTGGTGGGCACTCTCTGTTTGAGTCCACACAATAGTCCTTGGTTTTACAATTTTAAAGATGAAGACATGAAGGCTTGGAGAGGGTGAGTGAGTTACCCACCCTGGGCCAGAGAGCACATCGGTGGCTGGGTCAGGATTTATACCCAAATCTTCTAAATCCAGAACTAGCGACCTTCATGAGGCTCTCTGAAACCTGGACATCATGTAAAATAAGCTCAAAATGTCACCTCTTCCCTTTCTGCCCCAAACACAAAAGATCAGAGGGTAGAAAGTTAAAGGATACAGAGAGGTATTTCTCCTAGATTGTAAAGGGCCCCAGCCTTAAAAATGTCAGTAACAACTACACATGTGACTTTTTTTTTTCCAACATTTTTTTCAACCTCTTAAAGATAGTCCCTTTGGTTCCTCAGATGCAGTAAGAAATTAGTGTCTGAATGACCTCCAAGAGAGCAATTGAACTAGAAATTTCATTCACAGGGAAGGATCAATGATGAAGCTGTTCCAAGGTTTCCTGGGGGCCGGAGGGAGGAAACTCCGAGTTAAGGCATCCTGCCTTCATGGGAGAATGTATTTGAGACTCATACATATTTATAGCAAGTAACTTATTAGAGTAAATTTTGAATATCTCTTTCTCTTCCTTTCTCTCTTTAACTTAACATGCAGAAAAGCAAATGACTCATAAAGAAAAAAATATATTTCTACCATGAAAAATTTTAAATATATAAACATTTTGACACCTAATGGAGCAGGTTATAAAGTGAATTTGGTGCATTTTCTTGACAGAGGTTTTACAACGTTTAATAAGGGTTTTGGTTGTTGCTTCAGATTTTTCTAAAAGACGTCTTGTCTCAATGCAGATACAGAGCACATAATTCTGCTTTCCCCTCTATGGTCAGAAGGAAAGAAATCGTTTTGGGGTCACTGTGTTTCAAGCGGGTCATCTGTATGAGGGGTATAATATCCTTCACCCTGCATTTCACCTGAGGACTCTACCCAAGGATCTCTCAAAGCATGAAGTTTCATTTATTGTTAATTATTTTTATAAAAGAGTTTGCTAGAGTACTGGTTTAGAACAAGCTGCTTTATCGAAGTCCATGAACCATATAATTTACACTAGAACTAAAATTACTCTTTTTCATAATAGATTTTTGCAGGTGCTTGTTTGTTTGGTGAACAGCTGTGGAACAGACAAGTGAGGCTTCTAGAAAGTGTGTTTTATTCCATGAGTAGCATTATTTGGGTTAGGATAAGCGTTTTCATGAATATGATCAAATTGACAGTGCATACCTTCCCTCTTTCTCAAGTTGGCATTCAGCTAAAACCTAGCTTTGACTTTCATCCTTTCACTTTTTTCCTTTGTTCATTCAAAGCATTTATTTTTCATTTACTACGTGTCAGACACTTGTCTAAGACCCAGGAAGATCAGTGATACGTGGTCTTGACTTTATGGGATGGATGAGTTAGGTTTCTTCCTTTAGAAGAGACATAAAACCCAATGTCTGACTTAGGACCAAAAAGAAAAAAAAATCGCCTTGCTAGTTTAAATAATCTAAATAATTGTAACTCGCATTTAGTGGTGTGGGTAGGCTTTGCCAATGACTTTGTGGGAGGCATGGGGTTGAGCTGCCAACCTCTCTCCTCCTAGGGGGAAGGTCACCAAGGACTTGCACAGGTCAGAACAAGGAAGTGGCTCCCAGAGTCCACGCTGGGAAGGCCCAACCCTAGGAGGGGACTTTGGATGCATCTTTGAGGTTGGCTAGATTCCGGCTGATGCAAGTGGAAGAAACAGGTGCGTGTGCAGAGTCCCAGAGTTGAGGAAATGGCACATCTAGTTTACTGAAGGTCGATGCTGAGTCTGTGTTAGACGTGGCATGAGGGAGAACTGAGATGAGGAAGGAAACGCCAGCTGGGCCATACCGTGAGCATCCTGGATTCTGGACAGAGAAGTGAGGACGCAATTTTCTAGAAGACAGAGAACACAGGGGTGAGGGGATAAGGGGCACAGGTTTCCATGACTCTGGGAACTGAAACCGGCTTGTGGTCACTGCCTACACAATAAGTCTGTACTCAGTGCCTGTGCCCACGTGTGGAAACGCGCAGGTGTCATATGTGTGTGCGTGTAAATGTGTGCATGTGTGATATATGTGTGTGTGACTTTGATCTCCATACTGAGGTCACTCACTACCCTTCTGAAACTCACCTCTGGTTGCACCAGTGTCTCTGGCCCTAACAAAGGTGTGGACTCCTGCGACTCAGCTGAGCTGCCTGGTGATTGCTTTCTATTAAACATAAACATTGAGTTCTCAAGAATTGCGTGTTCCAAGGCTCATGCTCTGATTATTGAAAAAAAATGCATTTTTCAGAATATGATTTTTTCACTGGTGGTTCAGTTGCTATTAGGACCTAGAGGTGGTCAATTTAGAGCTCCCCAAGCCAATCACAGTTTATCAGTCACTCGTAGCCCTTACTTGAAGACCAAGAGTCCTTGTTATATTTTAGAGGCTGGTGTTACCATCCACATAAGTTCTCATCATACGTTGCAGCCAAATGACAGATGGAGAAATAAGGCGATAAGCACGAACTCCCTTGAAGTGACCTGTATATGGTCTGTCTTTATACTTAATTTTGGGGGCTGCTTTCATATTTGTGGAATTTAATTTTTTTCAGTAAAGGCAAGTCAATACATTTGTAACTAAATGCAACTCAATGTTTGCATCATTGCAAATATTTCCCCAGTTATACAATCAAAAGAAGAACACAAGTATCACAAGCCCTGTCCTTTCTTTTGACAAATAAGAGGCAATTTAGTTATGCAGGTTGCTTTTGGCATTTCTGTGCCCTATTTCTTTCCCATGTCGCCAGGATCTCAGATGGGATCTCCGGGACCTTTGGTATTTGGACTGGCTCGTTTAAACTCTCTGTTTTCTCTGGAGGGATCTGAAGGCTTCATATGGTATTCTGAGAATTCTTGAGTCCTGTCAGCACTGGCTGTTCATTGAATGAATTTTGCCATAATGGATCCTTCCCTTTAATTTGAAGTGAGACTATGTGAAAAGAAAAAAATATATATTGTCATTATTTTATTGAGCCAGCTAACATTTTAAAGTAGAATTTATGCCTTAAAAAGAGGTGTCTATTCTCTTCTTTTAATTAACAAAGCCCTTGATACAAATAACTCTGCAAACTCTGTCTTCATGCACAGAACTGTACTAAGAACTTTGGTAGATTCATAGTTAGTTCTTGATCTTCAGAAAGTATATTTGTGCATGTGTGTGTTTACATATGTATATATTTATGTATATATTTTTATAATTATATAACATATTTATATAGATACAAATACATATTTACAAATAAATAGTATCTAAATGTAGACATATGTACATGCATATCACATTTATTTTGAGGAATGAACATTATTATTTAAATATTATTAATATGCTTATTTTTAATAATATAATAATAATTGAGCAACAGCTAAGTCCCTGGCATTGTGCTAATTGCTTTATATGCATTATCTCATTTATTCCATGTAATAATCCTGTGAAATAGAGGTTATCATTGTACTCATTTTACAATGAGGACAGCTGATTTATCTATGCTCACATGACTAGCATGTAGCAGACACAAGAATGAAAACCAGTATCCTGACTCCCAAGCTCTGCTCCTCTCCGAGGCAGAGGGGATTGAAACAGTCCATTCTTCAGAGGAGGAGCAGGGTGGTTGGTGTCGGGGGGGGGGGCAGTGTGGGTGGGGTCTGTCATTCTAGAGGAATCTCCAGAGGAGACTCACAGCGTCATCTGCCACTGACTGTGTGGCCGTAACAGCCCCCCAGGCAAATGGGGAGAGGACAGCTGGTGGTCATTAAACCACCTGAAAACACAAGCACAGGGCCAGATGGCAAAAAGTCTATAGTATCCTGTGAATCAATACTTGTCAAGTGGTGTAATTTTATCTAACCAGCACAAGTACATGCAAACATGTTCATGTGTTTAATGTATTCATTTGGAGAATATAAATATACTACAACTTCTGTGATCCTATGTTGGTGTTTTACAAAAAAAAAAAAAAAGAAAAGAAAAGAAAAAAAGGCCAATCAGGTAAAAAAAAAAAAGGGAATTGCCTGGGCCTCCACCCACCTTGGTGGGCCTGATGCCACGAGTGAGCTGCCGTGATGGACACCACGTGGGAATGTTGGCTGCATCCATGCTGGGGAAGCGGCCTGAACTGGTCATGTTCAGTGTGCATGTGGCCAGATGTGATCCTGTGTGTAGAACCACATGCAAGAAGAGGATAGGCCACACACAGAGGCCTGGAGCGCTCAGCAACTTTGAATTCTCTTGAGCAAAACTTCTCTTCTCCAAGGTAAGGCAGGGTGAGGAAACCTCCCCCAGGTAAAGAGAAGGGGGTGGAGGCAGGAAGGTGCCCCTCTGCCTGCCCAGGTACTGAGCAGCCGAGAGCATGGACAGGACTCATGGTGGGCAGACTGGCCAGTCCTGTAGCCCGGGTCTGAGGACACCTGCCTCCAAGGGACAGGTGGAGATGGAGGTGGAGGTGCATGGCGCTGGGGCTCAGAGATGCCCACTGGGCACCTGCCCGTGAACACAGCTCCCAGTTACATTTGGGCTTGGCAGGTAACTCTGGTGCCAGGTACACACTTATTCCATCAACCCCTGCCATTCCCTTCAGGAATCAATCAATCAACAGTGAGCTGCATTTTAATTACAGAGAGGTCCATGCTTCCCGTTTTAATGCTATTTCAAAATAAATAAAATATTGACCACAGCAGCTTTCACAGATGGTTCAACAATGGCCTGCTGAGTGGTGATAGCACTTTTATGTGTTTTAAAGGAACAGTGTTTTCCAGGTCTGCAGAATTAATTGGCCAGAGTATACATTAGCTTCTGAACATGAAACGATCTTTGATGTAGCGATTGAAGAGTTAAAACATTTCTTTTTTTTTTTTTATGAAACTCTATAGATCTCAACTCCTGTTCAGTGTAGACAAAATGTTAGAAGGCAATTATTCTGTTTTCTAAAGTGGGATATTAGTTTTAGTGTCAAATGTTTTCTAAATGAAGCCTTGGTTTTCTTTGAGGTTTAAGTAAATGTTTTTATTTATTTATTTATTTTGACAGGCTAGTACTCTGAAGGTATTTCCACTTACCTTTGAGGATGTTCAACGCCCCCTCCTAGAAGGACAATGCCACCCCCCCAGCGGCACACACACCCCTGAGGTGACCCCTCACCACCCTGTCTTCTTGGTGAGTTAGAAAGGGTGGAAGACAATGGTTCCATTTACTTTTAAGACATCCCCCCAAAAAACTCACAGACATATATATTCCCAGAGCTCCCAACTTACCTACTTGTATTAACAAATTAAATGTATGATATTCACGTAAAAGTCTTTTTTTTTTGAAAGTTACATGCCACTAACCACTGCTGGACACTAGCGAATATTTTTGCTGAGTTTAGCAGTGTGAATTACCCGTGCAGCTTTCTGCGACCTCATCCCACCTTTCAGTTATTTCTCCAAACTCTGACCGCCCCAATAAAATTTTTAAAAATTCATTTCTGGTATTAAATGTGCTGCCAGCAATAATGTACTGCTAGAAAACAATGCACATAAATTAGCATGATGAAAACTTGCAATCAGAGAGAAAAATGTGCTTTGTATTTAAACAAACCTTTTCACTGGACACAAACAAGCACCTTGATACATTTTAAGCCGACATTAATAATGAATAACAAATTATTTGCAAAGAAGCATGCAAAAGTAGATTCTGGACTTATATCTAAGTTAGAGTGACTGTGACAGATTTGATGATATGAACCATTTTTTTTAAGTCTCTTAATTTTTCAGTGCTCCTATTGGCAAATGACGTAATTGACCAAGTAATGTAAAATGTAATGAAATAGATTGTCTCTTTATGAAATATTAGTATCCATTAGATCTGATAACTGTGAGACTAAATGCGAGAACATCTCCCCTCGATGAATAATCTCACGAGGCGTTGCGCATGGTCTCTGCCAAAGGAGTGTCACAAGGAGTCCTTGAAGATGATCACAACAAAATTTAGAGTAGTGTTTACATCAAAGGAAAGAAAAAGAAGATAATTGGAGACGGGCACCAGGGGTCTTCAACGTAACCATAACGTTTTGTTTCCGAATTCGAGCCCGTGTGCACGGCATTGGTTACACCATCCTTGATGCTTCTAATGGGATCTTACTTATGTGAAGGCTCTTTCAGGATCAGGAAAAACCTGGGAGGCAAGTGTTCCCCCTTTTCTCAGTGCTGCGCTGAGCACCGTGCAGACCGTACCTCTTGAGACTATCGCAGGACTGAAGTTAAAAAGTTCTGAAGTCTGGGCGGAAAGGGGGCATTGCTTTCAACAGAGTTTCCCGCGTGCTGTGACTTCCCTCCAGCATGAGATCCCGCCAGGGAGACGCTCCTTCCAACCTAGCCAGGTATGAGGCAGGTGCTGTTTCTGAGTCTGAGGTCTCTCAGAAATAGATCCTGAGATGAGAACTCAAGTTCAAGTTCACAGGGTTTATTGGTGACCTGGGAGAGAAGTGGGGAAGGGAGGCAGGAAGGAGAACCACTGAAAGGTCTACTGTCCTACTAGTGACACCTGGAGTATAAAACCACGAGGATGAAAAACATTTCTGGGTTCTGATCTTGGGCAGAACAAGGACGAGGGAACGTTCTGGGTCTTTAGTTATGTGAGATGGGGAAGATCGTGACACCTGAGACGCAGACACGAAGGAATCCGAGAAAGCATAGGTTTTAGGATTTTGCAACCTATTTGCAACGTGTTTGCGATGTTGCAAACGTTCATCCATTGCGGAGTGTTCTCAGTGTCAATCAGATCCTGAGGTGCCAGCTTCAAACCTTCAAAAGGTCTTCCCATCGCACCGCTGGTAACACCTGCGCTTTGTGCCCGGGACCCGCCTGCTGTCAGCCTCAAGCCCACCCTCCTGCCCTCACACCCTGCCCTGCACGCTGGCCTTTCTTCCCTGCCTTAAATACACCAGGCCCTTCCTCACTCAACGCCCGCTGTGGCGTTCTCTTCATCCTGCCCTGTCTCAATCCCCTGCCCTGCCCGTTTCCTTCACCTGGCTGAGCCCTGCTCCTCTCTCTGGTCTCAGCTCGTGTTCCTTCCTCAGATGCCCCCTTCGACCGTTTCTACCTTCAAAAGTGATCCATGGGCACGGGGCGCACAGAGGATGCTTAGTGGAGTGAGCTGTAATGGTGGACACATGGCGTTGCACGTTTGTCCAAACCTGCAGAATATACAGCACCAAGAGTGAATGCTAATGCAAGCTCTGGACTTTGGGAGATAACGATGTGTCACCGTCGGTCCATCAGTTGTAACAAATGCGCCGCTCGGGTGGTGTCTGGACACTAGGGGGCGCTGTGCGTGCCTGGGCGCAGAGACTACTTGGGAAATCTCTGTACCTTGGTCTCAGTTTTGCTGTGGACATAAAACTGCTCTAAAAAAATAAAAGTCTATTACAATGAAATTAAAAACCAAAGCAACAACAACAGAAACGTCTTCCATCCTGTGGGACTTTCCATTTTGGGCGGAGTGCGGTAGTGGAGGGCTCATTTGCCATCAAATCATCCAGCGCTGAGCACAGAGTAGGCACCCGTTGAAGCAGATTGCAAAAGTGGCCACAAACTTTTCCCCTCACATAGTCACATTCCTCTGCAAATGACCTTCCCCTTCCTCCCGTCCAAAGCGGATGCCTATTCATCACATCTGGAATAGGGTTGGAATTTGGAACTGCTTCAGCCAATGGTAAATTAGTAAATGTCATTTGAACAGAGGATTAAAGGGGGCTTGCTCTTTGGAGCTTGCCCTCTCTCGCTGCACTTGGAAAATCTGCAACAGCCACCCCTGAACAGGCTTGAGCCAGCCCAGGGGACGATGAACACCCCACACCCTGTGACTGATCCCTCATCACCTCTGCCAAGAGCCAGCACCAACTGCCAGACTCATAGCGAGGCCACCAAACCCCTGGTGACTGTGAACACATGAGTGAGCTCATCTCAGCTGAAGCCAGACCAAATTTCCAATCCACAGAATTGTGGGCAATCGAATAGAGCTATTTAAAACTACTTTGCTTGCAGACAGATTATTATGCAGGAAAAGCTAACTGACACTCACAATAAATATTTGTGGAATGAATGAATAATGATCTCAGAACTTACAAAAAAAAAAACTAGACATGCGTGTGTGTCTACTTATTTATCTTTACACATATAGAGCAATGTGAGTATCATACATATGCATTCCCTTCTGGTACAAATTAAGGAAGCACAACTCTCCTTGTTAAAATACATATTCCGTCAGTAGGTTTCTGTTCTGCCCTAAAATTTCCACACTGTATAAAGTTTATACTAAAATTATTAGCATAGATATTTCCAGTTGGAAGGAATCTGAAATATGGCAAACTCCAGCATTCAGAATTCAGTGGTGAATAAAAATACAGGCCAAGAAAGGATTGGGGACATGCCCAAGGTCATTCACTCATTAGCAATCACTGGGTCTCGCATGCAACATACAGTTGGGAAGGCTCCAATGGAGAAGCTCCTGGAAGATTCTAGAATGTGATTTTACTCAGGAGTAGGGACACGGGCATCTCTGCTGCCACAGGACTGTAGGTAAAACTGCTCCCTTCATTCCTCTGTTGTCTAAGGTACCGGTGCCTCAGTATCATTGTAAGAGAAAAAAAAGAACTATGAGAAACAGAAAAACAAATATTCCCTATAACATAGTGGATATCATACATTTTCGTATATATTCAGCATCACCAAGTCATCTGCTGTTTTGTTAACTTCTAACATCAGCCCTCATCTCATTATCCTTAGAAGTTTTACATTTTATCTCCACTTTTTTTTTCCAGGAGAAAGAATTCTGGTAACTCATGTCCTGAAAAAGAAAATTGCACAAGCCTACAGTGTGAAATCGTAATTTGTCTGTGCATAATTTCCACAGGTTTGCTGGTTGAATATATATTATGTTAATAAAATCATTTTTTTCCTGTTCTTTAGGCTTTCCATAGATGTTTACATTTCTTTTTTTTTTTTTTTTTTTTTTTTGAGACAGAGTCTCGCTTGTTGCCCAGGCTAGAGTGAGTGCCGTGGTGTCAGCCTAGCTCACAGCAACCTCAAACTCCTGGGCTCAAGCAATCCTGCTGCCTCAGCCTCCCGAGTAGCTGGGACTACAGGCATGCGCCACCATGCCCGGCTAATTTTCTATATATATTAGTTGGCCAATTAATTACTTTCTATTTATAGTAGAGACGGGGTCTCGCTCTTGCTCAGGCTGGTTTCGAACTCCTGACCTCGAGCAATCCGCCCGCCTCAGCCTCCCAGAGTGCTAGGATTACAGGCATGAGCCACCGCGCCCGGCTTAGATGTTTACATTTCTTACTTTAACTTTTTATAACAAAGCCAAAACAGAAGATGGATGTAGAAAAGTCAAACTATAAATACACACCAGCATGTTTGTTTAAGAGCTATCATGATTTTTAAAATGAAGATAAAAGGAATAACTTTTTACAATAAGCTCAAAATTTAATTGATATAAACAGCAAGCAACTGCTTACCCAATCCCCCTCCTTCTAGAGAAAGAGAGAGAGATAGAAAGAAAGAAGGAAGGAAGGGAGGGAGGGAGGGAGGGAAGGAGGGAGGGAGGGAGGGAGGGAGGGAGGAAGGAAGGAAGGAAGGAAGGAAGGAAGGAAGGAAGGAAGGAAGGAAGGAAGGAAGGAAGGAAGGGAGAAAAAGAAAGGAGAGGAGAGGAGAGAGACAGAGACCTAAAATTTCCTTAAAAAAAAGGCAATTTCTTTTGGGGGGAAAAGTGACTTTGCATTCTTAGTTATTAAAAAATTTTACTGAAGTCCCCTAACTCCAGCTTGCCTGGTCCACATCTGTACCTAATCACCATGAGGGCATCTTAGGAGTCTGAAGGCAACCAGTCTTAAAATGACAATGCAGTGTCCAGATTGAAAGCAGCTGGAGTTTCCATGCATTAATGGATTATTGGTCTCAAATGAAAAATCACTTAGAAGGTATAGATTTCTCCTGTGGCAGATTTTATAGTAGCCTGCAAGGCTGTGGCAGAGAGAAACAGGACGGGAAGAGCTATTTGCTGAATACTCCCTCCACTGGGACATGGCTGAGCTCAGGCACAAAAGGTATCAACAGGGGCCACAGAGGTAAGTCTATAAAATATATGAGGACGACATAAACTCCATCGGCAGTAAATCAGAGGATCTTTGCCTGACTCACTGCCTTTGCCTGTTATATTTGGGTTGACATTTTACATTTCTGCATTCGGAAAATGTTCTTTGAAATTAAATTTGCTTAGAAATTAAAGGCATTGCTGTTGTTGGGGTAATACACACACACACACACACACACACACACACACACACACACACATATATATATATTTAGGTTTATATGTCATGGAGAAAAGTTACCAAAATATAAACTGTTTTTGTCTCTTTGTTGTAGGACATGGGTGACTTTGATTTTATTTCTTTATCATAATAATCTATATGTTCTGATTTTTCTAAAAGTGATTATATGTCACCTAATCAAATGTATTAATAAGAAAAATGGAATGGTGTTTTTAAAATGCAAAATGTTATTAGCTTGGGTAAGAAGCAGGGCTGCTTCTTGCAGGGGCTTGTTCTTCTATACACCTGCTTGTTACTGTGATTCATTGTGATGGAAAAATGACACCCTTCATGACTGCGATTAGTCCGTGTCAATTTATATTCACCCTGGCTCAGACTCATAACTCACAGAGGTTCACTTTTTTTCTCCCTTAAAAGCACTAAAAGCATGAATCACAGCTACGTGCCTCCCCGATTTAGGGCATGTTTGTGGCAGAAATGCATGAATGAATATGATGATTATTTACTTAGGAACCTAATCAGAGACTCAGCCATCAATCTTCCCAGGATGAATTCGGGTAGAATTGAGTCAGAAGGGATGAGTTACAGGGCATGCCCATTTGTGATGCGCACGCATGCTACACAGAAGTGTTCACACTATCACTACGGCCACCGTACGCGATAGTGTGCACCATTCCATTTGCACCATTTGCACCATTCCATTTTTAAGGATATAGTTGTCAAATTCCCAAATTTGCAATTGTGACTGCCTTTCCAATTTGAAATGAGCCATTGAAACATTTTTTTAAATGACTGTGGAATATGACTTGCCACTAAATGATCAGATTTAATAAGACCTAGAAGACTCAAAAGAGGCAACAATGAAATGACTACATTTAACACAATTTCTTCCTCATCTACTTTGCAGAAGCTCAAATTTTCTAGCTGACCCTCGAAAGAATTCTCTCTCTGTACTTCAGAATCAAAATTTAAAAACGATGTTCCTATCATTTAACACTTAAAATAACCACCTTTTGCCTCTAACGAATTGATGTGTCTTTCTGACTGTCCTCTCATCCGGCTGGATAAAATGGGGAAACTCAGCCTCTAGGAAGAACAGGGTGAAGCTTTAAAATGCTTAAAAGGCAATTATTCTTAACTGCAATTGTGCTTTTTCTTTGAGGGCAAAGTCAACTTTGAACTTAATTTATGTTTATTAAACAAAAAAAGAGGTTTGTGTTCCTATGTTTTCTTCTCTCACCTTAAGTGCCAGAACACCAGAGCAGAGAAGTCCTCTCATCTAGTGACTTCCGCTGTTGTCACTTCTGCAACAGCTGCTGTTGCTCTTGTTCCCACAACTGGGACCCTGATTGGACCTTTGCTCGTATATCTCCCACCCCAGGAACTGAAGGAAGTCCAAGGCGCTCATGACACCTGTCCCCTCCTTTGTGATTGGTCTAGGCATGAGCATGTGACCCATTGTTGGCCAATGAGATAGGAGGGGAAGTCTTAAGTCACTGGGAAATAATTTTTCTCCTTGCTTCATGGAAAACGGCCACGCAAGGTAAAGACCTTGGGTGCTCTCACGTCCCTTCCTGCTTTGCACGCTGTTTTGGGAGGAGGAGATACCTGATTCTGAGGACGTGATACCATGAAAGACAAAGACTGGAAAAACAGCCTGCTAAAGAAGGCAGGAGGGAAGGATATGGACTTCCAAGCATTTCCAAGTCAACTACCACGGGAGGCAAAAACAAAATGACCTACCAAAGATGCCTATGTTTTGATCCCCATAACGCCAGGTCCCTCCTCGAATATAATTTAACCTCTGTGGTATCAAAGGATCCATGGAAGAAAGATGAAAATCACATATATATATATAAAAAGAGTGCAAGCAAACTAAATCACAGAGGGGTCACTTTATAGTAGGGTTCAAAGAATTCATTTGCATTGGAAAAAGATTATACAATTGTTTAAAATCAAATTGATACTGTCCTGCTGCCATAATAAAAACAGAACAGAATTCCAACTTCATTTTCTGAAACTCACAGTGCTGTAAGTAATGTTTTATGATAGAGTATGGTTTTTTAAAAATTCCATTATTTAATGAATAAATTTAATTTCTGTAGTCTATATATATTAAGTTATATTAATAAGCATGTATGCCATCCAGATTATAATTACAGTCCCTGCATATTGTGTCGCTGAATCTTTACAAAAACCTATTACAGGTATTCCATTTCTCAGTCAATTTTAATGCCTAATAGCTTATTATCTGGAATAGGTTAGCAAACTTTTTCTGTAGAGGGCCAGATAGTAAATATTTTATGGTCTCTCTTGCAAATATCCAACTCTGCTCTTGTAGCAATGAAGCAGCCATAAAAATATGTAAATGAATGGGTGTGCCAGTGTTCCGATAAAAACTCTATTTGTGAAAATAAGCAGCGCCCTCAGGCCACAGTTTGCCAACCCTTGATCAAGAACATTGCTTCCACACTGATTTTTGTATGTTCATCTTGTATTCTGCCACCTTGCTGAACTCACTTACTAGCTTTAGTAGGGTTTTTCTCCATAGACAATTGAATACATAATGCTAGGTGAAATGGCCATGCTCAGAAGGTCAGATACTGCATAATTCCATTTCAGGAATGACAAATAAATCAGCAGTTGCCGGGAGCTGGGGTTGAGGGGTGGGGTCAGTTGCAGAGGGGCCTGGAAGAAGTTTTAGGGTGATGGAACTATCCCCATGTCTTTGTAGTGTGGTGGTTGAACAACTGTCTACATTGGTCAAGCTTTGCAGAACTATCCACTAAAAAGGGTGAATTTTACCACATGTAAATTATATCCCTAATTGAAAAAAAAATCTGATATATGGACTAGTTCTGTTCTTAGATAAAATCTCAGGCAGGGTTCAGAGTTTTGTCAATTCCTTTTTGTTATATGAAAATTCTTATTCTAGTAATTGAAGTCTCATGCAGTGTGATATCAAAATTCTGTCTTTTTAAATCCAATTTAAAGTGTTTCTTCTTCTTCTTCTTCTTCTTCTTCTTCTTCTTCTTCTTCTTCTTCTTCTTCCTCTTCTTCTTCCTCTTCTTCTTCCTCTTCTTCTTCTTCTTCTTCCTCTTCTTCCTCTTCTTCCTCTTCTTCCTCTTCTTCCTCTTCTTCCTCTTCTTCCTCTTCTTCCTCTTCTTCCTCTTCTTCCTCTTCTTCCTCTTCTTCCTCTTCTTCCTCTTCTTCTTCTTCTTCTTCTTCTTCTTCTTCTTCTTCTTCTTCTTCTTTTTTTGTTCGGGCCTGTGTTAGACTAGAAAACAGCTGCTTAAAAGGGATGTGTGGTCAGTTTTTCTCTTTCTCACTCCTTCTCTGCGCCCCCTCACTACAAAATTGGGTGAGAGGAGAGGGGAAGAGAGAAATGGGTAGAAAATGTCTCACCTGACCTGCATATTCGCGACCTGGTGTCAGTACCTTCCAGCTATAGCAACCTGACCTTGTCTTTCCTCGCTCCGTCTCAGAAACTGACCAATGCTCCGAATATTAGTCTAGGGGTTGCAAATAAAATGCCTTATGGGAAAATGATGAGGGCAATTTTGATAGCAGTTGTATGGGCCTCTTTGTCTATAGAGCTGATTCTGTTAGTTCTGACCACAGACCAATGCTTTCTATACTACATCAAGTGGAGTGTCCAGTGACAAAGACAAAAAAAATATATATATATTCCCTTTAGCTTTGCTTCGAAAACTGGAGTTTCCAATTGTCTTCTTGATTCCACAAAGATTTTAATGAAACTGTAGAAGACGTTTAAAAAGGGTATATTTATATTGTGTTCATATACAGACTAGAATTTACTCACTTAACTACATATTTGGCAGACAATGCAAATGTAACTCTTGGCAAATTCCATTCCATCTATAAACTCTGAAAGAAAATGAAAAGATCTTGCTGCTAAATAGCCAGTATGTTCCTTGTACACCAATACATAAGAGTGTGGTTTGCTTATATGTAATGATGAGGCTTTCATAATGAAAGTAACCTATTCTGTTTTTTTAAAAACATGCTGAAACATTTAATGAGCTTTTTTTCCCCCTCCATTTTACAGAAATGAAAGGAGACAACTTTCTTAGACATTTCCCTATAAGATGGCCACTACTTTTGCCAGCCATAGAAAAGATGTTAAAATGTTGGCTTGCCATTAAATCATATTTTCAAAGTGTGGGAGAAGAAGGATGTTTTTCTCCAATGTGGAAATACATAGGGGGTGAGAACAGAGAAACATATTAAAACAGAAATCTATATGTTGAGTCTCTAAAACCGTTTGATGCTATCTAAAGAAGCCTTAGGAGCCTGGAGAAAGATAAATCGACTCACCTGAAATTTTCTGGTGCTGTGTGTAGCTTGCAACAAAAACTTATGCAGTGAAAAAAAACGACTCACTTTTTGGAAAATAAGAATGACTCAGAGCTAAAATCTTTTTTAAAAAGAGCAAAGGGTAAACAATTATCTGTAGCATACTACTATTCATGTAAGAATGGGATATAAGAAAATATTTATGAATCTATACATTTGTAGGAAAGAGTTACAGGAAGAAAAAAACGAGAAATAAATAAGATATCGTATCTTCAGGGAGTGGAAAGAAACAGAATGAGATGAACGGAAAATGGGGTGAGATTGTAGGTATGAGAAGGAGGGGTGCCCTAGTGAGCACACTGTTTTGTGTTTTTTTTTTTTTTTAATAGCTCTGCCTCTTAGAACCATGGTATGTTTCACATACCTCAAAAATAAATAAATGATAAAAATCGACCAGAGCCCATGGGGTAGGGGAGGGGAGGAAGAAAGAAAGGAATGCAAACAATGCAAATAGTTGTCTGTATTATTATTGAAAAACACAAACACACTGAAAGGGTTAAGGACTTAAAAAGGTAACCTTAGAAACTGGAGAAAACAGTACTTAGACTTTACAAAACAGTATTTTGACAATATATGAAAGATTACTTAAAGAATTGTACACAGATGTTTTAATATAGTTAGTAAATGTGTTTCTTACAGAGGTATAGGTTAGCAGTCCTACATCTCCTTTATATGTATATTAGGATTAACACGTAAATATACTGTAGAGCCAGGGTTCTCCATGTTGGAGGAAAACGTTACAAAGAGGAAAATGAGGAAGGCTAGAACGAACGCAGTGGTGTTAGATCAGAATTGGAAGTAATAGTACAGTTGATCCTTGAACAACAGGGGTTTGAAGTGCACAGGTCCACTTATATGAGGGTTTCTTCAACCAAATGCAGATCAGAGATGCAATATTCATGGGATGTGATGTCAATCAATCAATCAATCAATCAATTGTGGGAACAGACTTTTCTTAGAGTAAAATCCCCATTAAAATGCAGAAAGAATGCATGAAAAGGAAAATCACATTGAGATTAATGCTAAAGTAATAATTATTGTCAGCAAGTACCATCAACTGGTAAAGTCAGTGTTTGACATTAAAGCCGTACGTATCAAGAGAAACCTAATACTTGCACAGACTCAAAATCTATCTCTACAAGATACTTATTAATTACAAAGATAGAATAGTCATTTTCAAATAAAGAAACGTGACAGGTAACACTTTAAGCAATACATTGTACCATTACTAATAAAACAAAATATCAGTTTCATGCACCACCTAATAGGATGCCTTGAGAAACCTGCAACGTCTCTTCTGTGGCATTTGTACTACAGGACAAATACAAATTGAGGGGCATTCTTTAAGATGGCGGACCAGTACTATTCAAAAATGTTAAGGTCATGACAGACAAAGCCATCTGTGGAGCTATCACAGACTGGACGAGATCTAGGAGACATGACAACTAGTCCAATACGGATTCTGAACCAGAAAAAGGGCTGGGTCAGGGGCGGAAAAAATAAATTGATGAAATTTTAATGAGGTTTGTTGATCAGTTAATAGTATTGCATCAGTGTTAATTTCCTGATTTTAATAATTGATTATGGTTATGTAAGACAGTAACATCTGGGGAAATAGGATCCAGAATATTTAGGAACTCTCTGTAATAATTTTGAATCTCTAGTGTGTCTAAAATTATTTCCAAATAAAGTTAAAAAGTGAATTATGCTATTTAGTGTGAGCTATTCCAAAGATTCAGTGCCCTTTAAAGTTGATGGATTCTTGAGTCCTGACCCATTCAGTGACTCAAGGTTTGAGTCGCATTTTACCTGAATTTGCAAGAGCTATGTAAGATTTTTTTAACACAGGAGATGAAATGGGTTATGAATTTATGTTTTTGTTGCTATGGTAATTTTTATTGCTCCTATTTTAATAACCCCATCAAATGCAGGAGTTTAGTGGCAATATGGCAACACTACGTAATTTAACACCAAATCATTCATGACAAAGTATGGCCCCATCTGAAAGATAGAATGAGGAAATTAAAAGCAAATAAAAATATATCACCCAAGTTCAAAAACTATAAATAATTGAACCATAAGCATGAACACTTTATGAAGGAGATTTGTTGATAGGAACTGATATGACCCATAAATAGTGCAAAACTTTTATTAGTTAATAATGGAAATACTTTTGAACAAACCACTTTTTTCTCTCTCTTTCAAATGGAAAAAAAAAGGAAACACATTTTAGCTAATTTTCAAGATGTGGGAGAGACAGGTGTTACACCAAGTTCGGTGACGAATTGTTAATCATTGGCGACTAGAGTTTAGCCTTGGCTAAGGATATTGTCACTTATAAATATTACCATTTACTGCAGACCGAATCAGTATCCAAAAACCTCCCAATGAGTTAAACCTGATGGTTGTGATCATATTAACCAGATGTGTGCATTTCTCCAACTTTCTTAATTATTTTTTACTTAATTCAAATGTTTATTATTAAGAAAACTTCATTAGTCTTTTCATTAACATAGGGATTCAAGGGGGAAGTTGTTTTCCCTTATCAAGGGGCAATCCCCACTGTTGGTGGTACTTCTTTGGGAACTATGAGTGCATGAGGCCAAGCGGGCCAAGCGTGTATAAGCACACAGGAAAGCACAGCAAGAGTTCAGAGGGGTTTTGGGCTTCTCTTGCGCCACTGGGAGGAAGATGCTTTTATTGTGGGGAAGCGTTTCTAAGGCAGTGTGTATTTTAAACTGCAGTTTAAGACTGCCTACAGAAATTGCTTTATTTGGGAGTTTTCATTTTGATGATGCACCGAACACTTCAGTACATCCTGTACCATCCGCATGAGTGCCATATGACTGAGTCCAGCCCACAGTTTTAGTATAGGGCATTGAGTTTGTTCTTAGAACTGTTATTAAGAAGTATTTTATATGTTTCACACTAATAAAAGCGACAAAGTTTAATATGGAACATCAATGCTGTTTTTGTTCCAGATAACAATTCTAATGACCTCTTGACACATGTTAAATAATAAGGCTACTTATTTCACTGTGTTCAATTAGAGGGAAAACGTAGGAGAGTTGAGTTGCTGAAACATGAACAGTTCTCTGGACAGGCTGAACTCAAAATGGCAAACAAGCTGTGTAATGGCCATTACCACCATCGTATTATTGCAAGCAGTGAACAGGTTTCAGGAAAAACAATGTCATTATCACATTAGTAGCTTTAAATTGAACCAGAGTTGCTGTGCAGTTTTGCTTTTGCATTTTATATTAAAAAATATATCTGAGTGGTCTGCTTCTGTAAAGGCAATAAACATGAGAAACATACTCCAAATTTTATGGGTATAATAAATGTTCAGGTAATCTAACCATAATTTCAATGAGCAGTCAGGATCTCTAGACTTTTTTTTTTTTTACACAAGTATTCATGTATTTAATGAAGGTTGATGAAAACAGTTCTAGACACAGGTTGATAAGATTAGAGTATGTGGCCACTCCAGGTGTGTGTCTCAGCAAGGCCAGGACTGAGACCTTTTCTCACCTTCTCTCCCTCATTGGAAATATATTTTCATGCTGCTGGGTGAGGTGCCTGCCCCACCCCCCCAGACAAAACCAAAGTGATTTCAGGGTGACAGGCAGTTGAATGTAGGGCCCTCAAGGTTAGAGCACAGAGGGTGAGGCAGGAAAGGAAGGCTGGAAATGGGAAGAAAAAGATGTTCAGACATAAGGTGGGCTGATGAGTCACACCTTCCACCAGCAAATCTATTAACACAGCGGCTCCCAAAATTTCCTACACACTAAAATCACCCAGACACATTTTTTAAAAATCCCAATGTCAAGGTCACGCCCTATACCAACACCATCAGAATTTCTAGGAGGTGGAAGCTGGGCATTAGTATCTTTGAAGGTGATTCCAATGTGTTGCAATATTTGGAAGCCACTGTGTTAAGCCCTTTTGCCTTTTTCACAGAATCTGATTTTGTTCACATGCTACTTCTTCCACCCTGCCAGGAGATGCAGGGAAGCGGATCCCTTCCCCAGTGCCAGAACTGCATAAGCCAGTCAGGGTTAGGAATTTCCCCGGCAAGGTCCATTGCTTCAGTCATACACCTATGACTGACGTTGGCCCATTCCCACAAAAAAAAAGGACTTTCAAATTTTCAATGAAATGATTAGTAGATGTTTTTAATACTCTATCTCTCTGGGATCAAAGAAACATACAGCTCAGATTCCATTTTGAGCCACATGGCAAACATGAGGAGAATGAGACTCCAGTGATAACCTTGTACCTCGGCTGTAGAACAGAGAGATGGGAAGAAACTTGGTGCTCAAAGGACGTTGCTAAGATGCTGGATCCACCAACCTCGGTGTCTCTCCTGCCTCAAGTCTTCTCCTTAGGAAGAAAGCACAGCTCCAGCTGGTTTGAATGAGCCTCAGGCAGCACTGCCAGCTACCCCCTGCTGGAAGGATTTTGCCAGCGTAGGGCTGGGTTAGTGACTGATATAAGTCTCGGTCCCTTGTCTTCCGGAACCTTTGGTCTGTGCAGGACGGGTCTCACCTGCTTCATGGCTCTGATCGTGGGCAGCACAGGGCAAGTCACTCTAGAAAAGATGTGATTCCAGCGGCCTCCTTTTGCCCAAGCAAGAAGGCAGAGCCTCAATCCCCTCCATGCAGAAGTTATCGTAGCTCGGAGGCCCTGGGAAGGCAGGGACTGTGTTTCATATTTTCTGAAATTCCATGTATAGAAGACAGACTGTGAGTCTATCAGTCAGGCTTTTTTCAGGATGCACTAGACGTAAGTAAATTGGTGTAATTTTTGAAAATTTTAATACATTCCAGTCTATTCTTGTTGTTTGGGATTGTGTGTTCAATAAAGTCACCACAAACAAAGGGCAGCAAATGTTGAACCATTCATTGCTCCTAAGGGGAAACACAGGGTTAAGCTCCTGGGAGACTTTGGTCACAGCATTTTCATCAATTGATACATGAGCATGTTTTATGTGTATTCTTATTTGAAGATGCATAAACAATTATATAAGAATATTATATATATTATGCAATATAAATTGTTGATTCATTAACATTGAACTCATGGCCAGCAGCTCTATAACTCATGCCTTTATGAAGCTTATCCAACACACACATGTTCTCTGCAAAGGCATACTGCAACCTTCTTGAGCACGAGCATGCTCAGAGCACTTGAGCACTGTGGTTACAGGTCATGGTGAACCCCAAACTCATCAACAGAAAGCATACAAATGGAAAAAAAAGTGTGTCATTAAAGAGACTGAGAAAAGGGTAGCTGTTTACAGTATGAGAGCTGAAACATGAAGGCAGAGTATCATCTCACTTAAAGATATTGACTTTGGAGTTGCAAATGAATTTTAGCAAGTAGGCAAATTCACGAATATAGAATCTATGAATGATGAGGAACAACTGTATTAAAATGGGCAGGCCAATTATAAGGAGACCTAAAATGCAGTATCCTGAGGATGATATCAGGCAATTATTAGCTCTCTAGTACCAAAGGGCCAGGGGGCCAGGGAAGTTTCTGGAACCTGGAGAAGAAGACTGGAAAGACAGTGTTGTATAGACAGGGTTGCCCGACAGGAGCCGGCAAGGATTCAGTCCAGGGAAATAGTCGGCCTGGGTAACTGGAGCCTGGGTGAAATGTGAGTGTTATTATGGTCCCCATTCTATGTGTGAGTAATCCTAGACACAGAGAAAGTAAATAATTTACCTAAGTTCACACTGTAGCTAGGAAGTAACAAAACAAAAATATAAACCCAGGCAATCAGACTCCGAAAGAAATCCTCCTTTAAAATAACTCCCTTGATAGGATTGTGCATCCTCTGGGCCAACAAGAAATGGGAAGTTGAGACACAAGCACAGACCCTGCGGAGTTACCCCCAGTGGACACACAAAGGTGTTTCCGTTTTTGTGCGGGAATAGGGTACTGGCTTCCCAATCTGAATTTCTCAGCGAGTATTCTGAATTATTCTTATCTAAGAAGGTGGAAAAGACAAAACCAACCTAATACCTTTTTCTTCTTGCCACTGGGGCTTTCAGGCATGCATGGACTCATTCACTCATGATTGGATCCAAGCTCTGCGCCAGGTGCTTTGCCAGGTGCTGGGTAGGTGCAGGGGTGAATAAAACAGACGTGGCTTCTGCCCTGGGTGGGTGGGCACTGAAAGGAGGTTGCTGGTTTTCCACATTAGCATAGTTCTCCACGGCACTTATACAGTGTGGGCCACTCCAAGGCCCCAGCAATGTGGAACCCTCCACCCAGACCACAAGTACCCTCCGTACCTATGAATTTATGTACCTTCACCATAAACCTGCAGCATCAAAGAAGAAATAGCATTTCCTGCAGTCATGAAGGATCACAAATGTAAATAATCCTGGGAAGTTCAGCAGTCAAAGTCCCCTGGGAGGAGTCACTGACAACCAAAACAAGGCTTCTCATCACCTAACATGAAACTACTGGGCTGCACGAAGGCAGAATTTATCTTATTCTGACACACGGCAACCAAAACATCTGGAGAAACAAATTGGGGTGAGCCCTTTCCAAGTGTGCTAATGAGATACTAGCTGTCAGGATGAGACAGGGGACAAGGCAAGGTCAGCAAGGCTTGGGGCTTAATTGATCTGTCTTCTAGGAAATTAAGGCAGTGGGCACAGTGACTCACACTGGGTATCAGGTGGAACAGTCATTAGACGCCTTTATTAGGAGAATAGATCCAGGCAGTAGACCTGAAACAAGCCAATAGAGAGGATCAAGTTGCTCCACCACAAGCTCTGTCTAAATCTATTTGCTCACAAAAACATCCTTCTGGTGTTACCGTGCCTGACACAATCAACACGATACAACAGCTTGAAGCCCAAGAATGTGTTCTTGAAGCCAGACGCTGCTGTGGAGATCAGGGAAAGTTAAGTTTCAAAGCTTCGGATTCTAGGACCTAGAAAACTGAGAAGGGAATGCTTCCCAAGACATGAGATTTATTGCAGAAGAGCTGTTAGAGTGCACGTGACAACGTCTGGACATCCGGGGACCTGCGGCAGAGACAGAGAGCAGCCTACATAGACCCATGAGCTCTTTCCTATTTCTCAGGCTCACCCACAGCTGAACTGGGGGCATGTGTCTCACTCTGGGCATGCAGGTGGCATTCGTCACTTCTGGGTGATGAGGTGCTTACAAGCTGGAGTGTCTTTTCCATCCATCTCTTTTCCCTTGCTGCAAGGATCTTGAAGGCCATATGTTCCAGTTCTGCAGGTACGAGCAGAAGACAGCTGCAGGAACGGAGCCGTAGCTTAACGATAAGCCTCGATGACGTCCAGCTGCTGAGGTTTCAAAGTATGTTGCGGTGGTCGGTGATCAATATCCTGCCTGATCCAGAGGTGTTTTCCCAATGCCTTCTGCAAAGCCCGGTCCAGTAAATACAGAAGTGCCTGGTTTTTTATTTAGGCGACATGATCCAGGAATAGAAATTCTCTGTTTCAGCCACAGGCTACTGTACAGGTGGCAGAGACGTTAGTTACCAGATTCTCAAATACCCTTTGTAGGTTCCCCGTGGCATAATTCCCAAGCCTGATGGAGGGTTGGGGCTCTCCGGGATTGCAGTGATGAATTGTGTTCACATGGGCTAAGCAGATTCAATAAATCATAGGAAAATTCTGTTGACTATACTGTGCATAGAGCTTGAGCCAGGAGCCTGACATTTCATACATCTTAAATGAAGAATAATGGGTCCTTCTTTGATCATTTACCCAACAGGTAGAGTAAAATATCAGAGCCCAAAGTGCTTTTAGAAATGATCCTAATGCATTCCCTTGGTGTCGTCCAAATATTTATGATGTTCCACAGGCTGTGACGGACACTGGGAATAAAGGGATACGTGGGACCCAATCCCTTTCCTCAAGGAGCTTATATTGTAGGCAAAACAAATCCAGAAACTGCAAACTGATAGACGCGCACATTAAGTTTATATGAAGGGTACAATGGGCGCTTAGCTCAGTTTGGGATTCAGAGAAAGCTTCCTGAAAGAATGACGAACCGGTTATGTTCTGAAGGATGTCAGGCAAAATATATAGGAAAGATATTCCAAGGAGAGGGAATTTTTGAGCAAAGGAATGAAAATATGTGACAGTATGGTATACGAAGAAAGATCAAAAATATCAAACACCCACAGTATTTTCTGTGTATCAGAGAGTAGTCTAAATTCTTTCTATGTATGAACTCCATCACATTTAGTTGGATATTGCTATAGTAGAAAGTGGAGGAATAATAGTGTGCAAAGTTGGATAATATTGGCCGGAAGAGAAATATATTTAGTGAAGGTGGGATGTAGTCTAGGTTAAATTAATAGTAAATGATCCATTTGCTTAAAGGGCTTCAAAGGCATTAGTATATGGCAATGTAGTATAAAAAACACTGTACAGTTTTACATGGGTTGTATTAAATCAGTAGGTAACATTCATTGGGTGTTGGGCAGGTGGGAGGGGAGGAGGGGATGGGTATATTCACACCTAATGGGTGCATTGTGCACCGTCTAGGGGATGGACATGCCTGTAGCTCTGACTCAGGTGGGGCAAAGGCAATAGATGTAATCTAACATTTGTACCACTGTAATATTCTGAAATAAAACAAAAATAAAAATAACAAAAATAAAATAACAAAAACAAAGCAAAAAGAAACCCAAACCCCATCTCTGCTACTTGCTACCTGAGAGAGAGACCATGGACTATGGACTCTTTAAGTCCCAGTTTGTTTATTTGTGTTTGTCTTTTGTTTGTTTGTTTTTCACTTCCAAAGTGAAAAGAATGATAGGCTCTTTTCCATGAGATAGCAGTGGTGGGTAAATCCAACGATACATCTAAAGCTTTGAGCATGAGAACGTGGCACACATTTGATTTAAGTGCTTGATAAATGTTAATTTTTGCAACTATTAGTATCATTTAATTTATATTGCTCATTTAGTCTGAAATAATGCCCTCATCGTTCGAGGAATCCCTGCTCTCGAATTATTCATTAGAACGCTAACTGTCTCCTAAACAGCTAATTGACCGTTTCATTCGGAAACACCATCTGCTGCTCACTAGGGTCTGAGTGTCCCTCAGTTCAGGGTCCCCACGGATGAGTTAACAGCCGTGTTTCAGTCTTGGCTGTGGGGTCCTCTGTGCTTTGGGTTTTCTGAGCTTCACGTTCTGCATCTCGGAAAGTAATTTTCAGTAGTGGGTTTTTAGTTAGGTTCTTTGGTTCCGGTTCCGGACATGAGCCTTCTTGGACAAAGACTGGGGCCACTGACATAACTGAGAGAAGCCGAGAGAAGTGAGTGCCCCACAAGACTCAAGGAGGGACGAGCTGGGTGTGGCGGGGGCTCAGTGTCTGGCTTTCATGAGCCTCTTCCCCATTGGGGACTTGGCTTCAAGCCCCTAGATGTCTTCATTGTTGTCTTCAGTTTCCAGGTGTGGAGAACGTGGTGGTCCTTGCTTGGGCCAAGCAGCTCCACCACTGATGCACGCAGCCCTGGGGACAGTGGAGGACCTGGTGAGCATACAGAGAAAGACTCTGGAAACCCTTGTGACCTGGCCAACCATTCTGAAGAGCACCTGCCACGTGGAGCAACCCTTCCAGCAGTCGCCCATCTCAACTGAGTCCAGATGCCATAGAAATGTTCCTTTTTACATTTCTGAGGGATTCACAAAGACAAATCACGAAATAATTATGCTTGCACACCTTTGAAAGGGGTGAGCCATTTCTCTTCTACATCCGAGTGAGATTGTCTTTGAAGGACACATTTCTATTTCCCAGTGCCTTTGCAAGGGTAGAAGTGAAGATGGAGGTGATGAGTGGATAGCCTTTCTGCTGTTTTTTTTTTGGGGGGGGGTAGAGAATAATAGTTTTACTTAACCCAGTCATTTAAGAAATGCACTAACATGAGAAAAAGACATCCATTTAGTGCACGCGAATGGTTTGTCAATGACAAGGTTATTGAAATCATAACAAGGTTATTGAAATCAGTTACTGCCACTTTGATCTAGTTGCCATTCTGGCTGCCATGGAAATTTACCTCTCCCATCCTTTATCATTGGGAACCTAATAGAGAGATGGCTCCAGCTACTGTCTCCGACTCTATGACATTTATGGCAAGGCCTCTTTTCCTACCAGCTTCTTCCTGACCGTAACTGAGGGTGTCACAGATACCAATGCAGATTTATTCTTGCAAGACTCAAAACTCCTCTGACGGGAAGTTTTGGCTGGAGGACTCCCCATCAAACTTACCGAAGCTGTCTTAGAACTGCACAGTACTCTAAGACTACTCCTACCCACCCACCCTTCCTTCCTTGCCTCTCAGCTCCTCAAGGGGCAGACCTGATGCCTCTCCAGAACTCCTTGTATTCTTCTCCCACTTCCCTTTCCAAGCATTTTCCCAAATATTTATTGCATGTCTGACTCCACCTTGGAGTCAATTTCTTGGAGGAGCTGAACGAATTCAGTCACTTTATGCTCTGCCACACTAGATAGTTTGCTCTGACCAGACACATGGGGGTGCTTCCTGGTCCTCCACACTTTTCTGCATGCGGTTCCGTGAGCCTGGGGCCCACTGTTGCCTGCTGGTAGAAGCGATGCTTGCCCCCCGAGGCCAGCTCCCACTCCAGTTCAACAGTGAAATTTGTCTCTACAATCTTGCTCCCTCTGTTCAAGTTCAATGGCTATATCTTCCTTCTGTTTTCTACTTAGTCACTTCGTTATCTGTTCCCCACGTTTTGTTTTAAGCGGGTGCTTGCAAGAATGAACAGCGTATGTTATCAGTAAAATTATGCACCCCCCCCCAAAAAAAAAGATATGTTGATGTCCTAAGGCCCCGTACCTCAGAATATAAACTCATTTGGAAATGGGATCTTAAAAGAGATAACCACCGTAAAATGAGGTCATTGGGAATGGATTTAGTGCACTACGACTGGGTTCCTTATAAAAGGCACCACGGGGACTCAGAAACAGACACACACAAAGGGAGGGTGATGTGAAGACACACAGGGAAGAAGGTGGCCGTGTAACCGCAGCAACGCATTTGCCAGCCAAGAAACGCCAAGGATTGCTGGCAGATACCAGAAGCTAGACCAGGCAAAGGCAGATACTACCTCACAGACAGCATGGCCCTGCCAGCACCTCGATTCCAGGTCACTACCCTCCAGAATTATGAAGCAATGCATGCCTGCTGTTTAAGCCACCCAGCCTTTTGGAACTTTGCCAAGCCAGCCCTGAGGAACTAATGCAGTGTCTTATTTCTTCTGCGAATCCTCGGTGCCTGTGGACATCTAGCGGGTGCCCAATAAACACTTGTTGAAGTAACATGACCCCTTCACAGGCAAATATGGAAATATCTATATTGAATTTTGGCCTTTTAAAAAAATTAAATAACAGAAAGTCAAATGTTTCCTCCATAGGTCCCCCTAGCACAAGCTAACGTCTCTTTCAATATAGCATATTGACATTTTCACTTCTCTTATTTCATGGGCATTCCGTTCAAAGGAACGCGGGGTTGCTTCAGTTTGCCATTTCCTAAGAATGGTGAGCAGAGGAAACAAACATGACGAAGGTTCAGTGAAAGGTAGGAGGGTGTGGGTCAGGCCAGGTTACTTCCTGATGGCTTCATCCTGCGCCTTAGACTCTCAGCATAATTCTAAACAATCCCCTCTTGCCTGGTCAATCAGGAGTGGTCACACTGTGAGCTGGAAATCTCAGCACGCTAAGCCTCTGTGATCCTCCCCTGCTAAGGATGGATGATGCTGAGCTCACAGAAAGCACTTAGGTCCATTGTGAATTATTATTATTATTATTTTTTGAGGCAGAGTCTCGCTTTGTTGCCCAGGCTGGAGTGAGTGCGTGGCATCAGCCTAGCTCACAGCAACCTCAAACTCCTGGGCTCAAGCCATCCTCCTGCCTCAGCCTCCAGAGGAGCTGGGACTACAGGCATGCACCACCATGCCCTGCTAATTTTTTCTATATATATTAGTTGGCCAATTAATTTATTTCTATTTATAGGAGAGACGGGGTCTAGCTCTTGCTCAGGCTGGTTTCAAACTCCTGACCTTGAGCAATCCACCCGCCTCGGCCTTCCAGAGTGCTAGGATTGCAGGTGTGAGCCACCGCGCCCGGCTGTGAATTATTTTTAATACTGACGTTTGCACAGTCTAGGTTATGAAAGCAAGGTACCCATATTTCCAATGGTCAGATGTTTATCTGATCAAGTCATCACTTCAGGCAGACGACTGTCCAATAAAGGGACAAGTGCTGGTCTGGGATGTCATTGTTGTCCATCCTGTGACCCCCCCTGCCCCACAACCGATGACCTCCTTAGATACCTCGGATTTAGACCCACTAAATCAGAATTCCATTGTAATGAGCCATTTTTAAAGTTCCTTGGTGATTAGTTGGATGCTTAGTCCTTATAAAGATCCATCTTTTCCCGACAAAGACTGGTGTTTTTTTTTTCTTTCTTGTTTATCTTCGTATTTTTTCCCAATTGCAGCCCCTTAAAGGGTGTTCCCAATGGTTTTAGAATTTACTTAAAAGATTACTAAAGATGGTAATCTTTATTGTAATTGCTAACGTTGTGTCAAAGAGACCATACCAGGGACCAACCATACTAAATAAAGAGAATTTGTAAAAAATGCCAAACTGCAAAAGATTTAATTACACTGCTAAGAGTGATTCTTTAGTGTGACAGAGTCAATGTAGTACTTATTATCACACTCATGCTTTCCCACACTTATTATAACTGAGTGCTCAATCAAATTAATTGCCTTAAGTTAGTTGATGCTTGTTTTATGTTACTTAGCTTTATCTCCTAACACATAATAAAAATATTCTGAGACTAACAGTCTTTCTTCTTTATTTATCTTTTTTTTGTCTTGTCTCATATAATTTTGTTTTTAAATTCATGTTTTATATTCAATTGGTTAAATAAATGAAAGTAAAAAAATGAGCATTAGGAAACGAGAGTGGTGAGATGGCTTCGGGTCCATTTATCTTCACAAGCAAAGACACTTTTGCAAAGAAAGCTTTTGGAAGCTTTTAAAAACAGTAACGTGTAGGCTCTTCTATTTCTGCCTTTGATGCACCAATTTATACTAAACCATCTGTTCTACTGAGAACAACAAAAATACCTGGCCAAAAACACCAAAGACTGACATTTTTAAAAGATGCCAAAGAACTCCCGGGCCTTCTAGGACTGGAGAGAACAAGAAAGAGAGAGAAAGAAAATCCATTAAGATGAGCCTAGAATTTGATGCTGTTTTTTTTTATTCTAAGACATTTCTTAAGATTTGTAAGTGCTGCAGACCAGAGAGGATGATTACAAAATGTATAAATGCAGAGAAAGCAAGCAGAGATTTGGGTCAATCCATAGCAATGGCAAGAAAAAAAAAACCTGAGTTCAAGATCACCATGGTAGTCATGACTTGAGGGGCCAACATCACAGGGAGAAGGAGGAGCAGGTAAATAAGCCCATTGTTCGGAGCTCATTTTCCTCTCAACCAACTTACTGGAGTGTAAGCAGTGTGGTATATGAGGGCAACAAAACTAAGCACAAAGCAGCAGCTAGAAGCTTAAATATTAAATAGAGTTTTCACAAGGCTCACAGTATTGGTAAGTAAAATTGAAGTTCAGGGTCCACTAGGAAGAGGATAACTGTTAAAAAACTCAGAATTTGATTGGGAATGCTGAAGAACTTTACCCTGCAAGTATGAACAAGCCATAAATATCTTAAATTTACAAAGACAGAAACCCAACCTCGAATCCACCAAATTCCAGATTCGATGAAACGAACAAGCCCCTACACCAACAGTTTTCTATTAATTAAAGATTCATCCAGGTCCTGTAAAACTATTATTATTCAAACACCTGACACAAAAAGGAGCAAGGCACAAGTGGTGGGGAAGGAAGGAGGCAGTTTAATAGAGAAGATGATGAAAAAGAGGATGCTAAACATTTAGGAAAGCTCAGGTGGAAATCGTAGAACTGAAAACTACAAGTGAATGAAGAACATAATAATTATATTCTGGAGCACATTAGAGCTGAAGAGAGGTTTAGCGATTGGAAAGATGTGTTGATGGTGAACATTCAGATTGAAGCATGGAAAAAGAACAAGAAGGAGAGGTACAAAGGAGCATAAGAGACATGCTGGAAATTGTTGTGGTTATCTATGTGACAAACTTCTCCAAAACTTATACCTTAATAAAGCCACATTACTATTTGTCATGAGTGAGTGATTTAGACAAGGTATAGTAGTGCCAACTTGTTAGAGCACCGTGACGTTTAGGGCTTCAGCTAGGATGACACAAACTACGAGCTGCAGAAACATCAAAAGATGGATTATTTCAACCTGGGTGCTGGTGTTCCTTCACGTGGGCTGTCCTCCAGCAGAGAATTCTTCTGTGGAATTCCAATCTGGTTAATCATCTCCAAATGGGAGTGTTCTAAGAGTGTGCCTGCCACTAAACAAAGCAGAATATGACAGCACCCATAAAGTATCAACAAGGGGCAGTCAAAGCATTACTTCTGCTATAGTCTACTGTTGAAGCATTAATAATGCCAACCACAATTCAACAGAAGATAAAATAAGATGCACCTCACAATGATAGTACCAATTTTTAGCAAGATGCGGAACAGCAGAAATCCTCGTTCATTGTTGGTGGGAAGGCAAAATGGGATTGCCGCTCTGGAAGACAAGTCGGCAGATTCGTACAGAGTGTAATGCAGTCTCATCATCCAATCCAGCTGTCATGTTTTGAAGTATTTATCCAACTGACTTGAAGATTTATATCTACATGAAATTCTCACATGAATATTTTTAATAAGTATTTTCATGTTCAGCAAACATTGGAAGTAACCAAGATATCGTGTTATAAATAATTGGATAAACAAACCTGGTACATTCATAAAAGGAATATTATTCATGAAAAGGACTAAGCTGTTCGGAAACACAAAAACATGAATGAATCTTAACTGTATATTGCTAAATGAAAAAGGCCATCCTGAAAAGGCTACATTCTTTATGATCTACTCAAAATAAGGAAATTTTGGGAAACTCTCATACCACAGAGGAGCCTAAGGAGACATGGCTACTGAATGGAATATAGTGTTCTGGATAAGATCCTGAAATAGAAAAGGGACATTAGGGAAAACCTAAGAAGCTTGAATTAACCTGAATTAAATATGGATTTTAGTTCACAATAATATTGGTTAGTTAGCTGTGATGAATGTTTCCTATTAATATAAGATGTTAACAATAAATACATCTCAGTGTGGAGTATATGGGAACTCTATGCTATCTTTACAAATTTTCTATATATCTAAAACTATTCTAAAATTTTAAAAAAGGTTTCTTTTAAAAAAAACCGATCAAATGTGTATTTATAGTCTCAGAAGAGGAGATAATAGGGTCTAAGAAACATTTGGGGAAAAAAACGGCTGAGAAATATCTCAAATTGATAAAGATATGTAGCCATAGATTAAAGAATTTCTACCAATCCCATGCAAGAGCAATGAAAGGAAAACATAAATAAAACCACCGAGGAACTTCCATGCAAACTGATGAAAACCAAAAACAAAGATAAAAACACACATCATATTCAAAAGGGAAATAATACGAATTTTAGCTGATTTCTCAACATATAAAATTAAGCCTGAAGACAATGGAATTACATCTGTAAAGAGCTGAAGGAAAATGCTTGCCATCCTTGAATTCTATATTTGTAACTTAGAAAGCTAAAAATTAAGACAAAGTGAGAATATTTACAGAAAAACAAAAATTGAGAGAATTCAGCACCACCAAACCTACATTATAAAGACTACAGTTAGGTAATTTTCAGAAAAAAAAGAAACAATTTCAGACAGATAAATAGAAATGAAGAACAGAATAATAAGCATAGATTTAAAAAATAAATCTGTGATAAATCCAAAATGTGTAAATCCATAATAATAATAATGTCTTATAAGGTTCAAAATGTATGTAGAATTAAAACCACGATTCCAACAAACTGAAAGATAAAAGAAAAAGATTGGGTTAAAGCATCTTAATATATTAACATTTTAAGGTTGTGGTGACAGCATTAATTTATATTTAATTCTTAGGAATTAAAGATGCATGTGATAATCTCCGGGGGACCTGAATAATAGAGTTGTAACATGCTAATGAAAGGACTGTACAATAAAAAATAATGTGTTAATGCAAGACATCAAGAGGAGGGAAAAGGGAACGCAGGAGATAGAAAACAAGTCAGAATGCAAACTTATCACCGAACTCATTAAAAGCAAATTAACTAACATCCAATAAAAATTCAATTTTTGTCAAACTGGATAAAAATGTACAAACCAACCACACGATGCTTACACTGCAGGAATATTAAACATGAGAAAACAGAAAAGAGTAAAATTGAAAGCCCAGGGAAACATACTGTTCAAACAGGAAACAAAAGTAGGCTGGTGTTTTTAAACTAATATCAGACGTTATGGCAAAAATTAGTTCAAATGATACAATGACCATTTGTGCCATAGTGATTAGGTATCAGTCCAAAGAGAAGAGAAAATAAGTCTAATTCGCATATAAACATGTAAAGCAAGAAACTTGATAGAACCAAAGTAAGGGCTATGAAAGTGATATGATCATGGTAAGAGATTTCAACAAACCTCCCTCCTTAATTGACAGAACTCTGGCATAAAATATTTAGGGATATAGGAGTTTTGAACATGAATACAAGCTCGATCCAAATGACATCTTTAGAGTATGGCAGCCACCGACAATCACAGAACATGAATATTCACCCAAATTGACCATATGCTGGACCATCAAGCCAATCTCAGCACATTTGAAAGGGCTGAAATCATAGAGTATGTTCTCTTCTCACCACAGAATAAGCTAGGATGATGATGATGATGATGATGATGATGATGATGATAACAGCAACTACAAAATCCCCAATGGACTTAAAGAAATAATATTCTGAAGGAGTGTGTTGAAGAAATCACATTGTCAATTAGGAAATACTTTGAATACTTATGAAATACTATATTGGATAACTGTAAGACTACTATTATATCAAAAGGCAGCTAAAGCCATATTGGAAAGAAAAATTATAGCAATAAATGTACATATTAGAACAGGTCGCCCTGGTCGTGGGGTGACCTCCTGCTCTTGGACCTGAACTCAGAGTGGTGGGGTAGTCAGAACTTCAGCCCTCCCAGCTTCCCTCCCAGACAGGGAAGGGCTTCTGGCTTCCCAGCTCCAAGGCCCAGCCTCCAAGCTCTGCAGAGGGACCCGGGAGCTGGAAGTGCTCAGCCTGCCAGGAGCGTGGGGTGCAGTCCTCAAGGTGTGAGTGAGGGAGATGGATGAGAGTGGCCAGTAACACACCGGGGAGACAGGTTTTGTGGCTCTAGGGACCAGCTCCCAAGGTCTCTCCTACCCCTCCCTACATCCTTGGGGTGTCATGGTGCCCCAAGCCTTAATCCCTGATTCCAGCAGGGATGGGGTCCAGATGCCTGGAGTCTCTGCAAGCAAGACCAGCCTCCAGTCCGACCCTGCAGGACCTGCCTCCTCCTGCACCTGCTGGTTCCTCAGTGTCTGGATCTCTGCACAAAGCAGCGAGAAAGGTCAAACCCTGGTGTCTACACCCGGAGCTCTGAGACCAGAAGTGAGAATGGCGCATTCTCCCAGCAATGACTTCACATGTGACCCCTTCCTCTTACCTTGTCCTCGCTGCCTCTCCCCTAGAGCCACAGCCTCTGGGTCACACACGCATTCCGTGACCATTCCCCAGGCCCCCGCTCGGGCCAGGCACCGGGGTGAGAAACGGGAGCATGGCTGGGGCCCTCCTTTCTGTCTGACGACCGTGAGAGGAGAGGTCCAGGGCTGTGGCAGTTCACGGTCTACACTGGGATGGAGAAGGGGAGGTGGGAAGATGGAAGAGGCTGGGGGGAGCCAGTGGAGGGGCAACATGACCTAGGAGGGGCACCCGGGAGAGACAAAAGCCTTCACTGATCCTCCCAGGTCCAGGTTGCCAAAACTCACCCAACTTCGCCCTTAAGGTGGGTGTCTTTCATTGCATGTAAATCACATTCGCTAAAGTTGACTAAAAGCACGTGATGCAGAAAACACATAGAGAATCATTTCTTGGCTAATAGGGAATGAAAGAAGCTCCAGGTTACAGAGAACCTCTTTTCTATGCTGGGGAGCACTCTGCCCAATGCTCAGCACATGCATTAGATGTCTCTTTTAAACATCACTTTGTTAGCTGGAAACCCTTACATTTCCCCAAAGACCTACCGCTGTGAGCTGTTGCCCAAATACATTCCCTGACTCAGGGACGTCATGGCGGCTTCTCTTTCTCCTTGGAAATGCTTATTATTTACTGCATCTCGAGCACAGCAGGGCCAAGAAAAACTAGATCATCTTTCCTCCAGTCTCTTGCAGCAAGAAGGAGGAGGAAGGAAAATCGATACATGCGATCATCATTCTTCTCCATCCACAGTGAACAGGTTGAGGGGGGTCATTATTCATTGCTGGGAGGGGGGAGGATTGGATTATAAATGCTGGGGAAACAGAAAACGAATTTTAAGACCACAATTACACCCCTCACTTCATGGCCCGACCGCCTGCTGGAGGATTTTTAATTGCATTTGCCAGGGTTTCGGGATATCCAGCACAATTCCAAGCTTGGACACTAGGTATGCGGTTTCTAGGCTTTATTTTCTTACCTTTTAATCAACAATTAAAATTACTGTAGATCACCTTTCCTACGTATAATGCGTCATTATTAAATGGAATCTTAGAGAAGAGCATGGAATTAAATGTGGAAAGGCATATTTTCTGGTGCAACTTTGGCATCAGTTTTAAAAAAAAATGCAAGAAGCCCCTATGAATACATGAGCGTCAGCTCAGCTCCCAAAGAGCTCAACCCTCCACCCACAAATGAACTAATGCCACGGAATCCTTGTGGGGGAGGACAAAGGAAGCACAGTGTACCTGGGCCTGCACACGAAGCTAAAGAACTAATATAATAGTATGTGACGGGTGAGTTGGCAGCGGCACAGAACACGTGTGGATTGCATTCACGCTAGCAGTGGGGCAGAGTGACCTTTAGCTGCAGCCCCAGTGCCGGGGGCATCCCTGGTGACACACGCAGGTGAATGCAGCATAGACCATATGGCAGGCGCTGTGCTCCCAGGGCTGTGTAAGTGTGCTGGTTTCTGAGAAGAAAAAAAAAAAGAAGACGCTCGTTACCGTTTGGAGAGCTTGCAACGTGGCTGGGAAGACAGGGTGAAGCCACATAGCACAGACCCCGTGGCCTGTTCTTTTTATGAAGATGATGCTTTGCAAGAACGTTCTCCTTCTATCTGCACACTCCCCGGCGTGCACACGAACCCCACACACACACACCTGCCCACACCCGTGGTCCTGCTTCTACCTTGAGATGCTTAAATTAAACATAAGTTGTGGCATCTTTTCTTTGCCGTGATTCGTATTTAAATGACAGTGGCACATCTATCCGGATCTGCTTTCCTCTTGCTGTGGCGGGAGGGGTTCCTGATTAAATACAAAGGCACGTGTTCCCGTCTCTGCGTTCTCTCCGTCAACGCAGAGCGCGCGTCTGACTGATGGCGCTTTGAAGGTAAAAAGGAGACTTCGCAGCTTCGTTATTTTCTCGGAACCCAGTCCTTGAGTCTCCTTGATATCCAACAACAAGATTTTAAACTTTCTCTGGTTTACTTTTGAAACTTCTACTGTGCTTTCAGTGCCCTTTTATGGGAATCAACCCTGTAAAAGTTTCCATATTTTTTTCTCCTATCTCTCCACCCCCTGATCAAAGTTCTCAAGACAGTTATGCCCGGGCTGCCTTATGATGCTGGTTTTCAAGAGAAGGATTCAGTAAGAGATGAATCAACTCCATCTGCAAATCATTCACTCATTCATGCACTGCGATGCCTGCTGTGATGTGATGCTGGGGACACAGTGACAGTGACAAGAGTGACAGCTTAGGACCCTGCTCTCAGGCAGCTTATACCCTGGTGCAGGAATTCTGTGACTGACCCAAGAAAAGGAGCTATTTTCAGACTGTGCTAAGTGCTGGGATGGCAAGGGTGGGAAGGAAGCCAGTGATGGAGACAGACTAGAATGGGGTGGCCGGGCTATCTTACGGTGAATAGGGAAGGCCTCTCCCAGGAGGTGACAGGAGGAATCCTTCACCCAGGCCATGTGCAGAGGGTTCAGGCGGGACAGCAGTAAGACCCGAAATCCTGAGATGGGATTGGCCACAGACTAATTCCGAAACAGCAGTAGGCTTCACCTGCTCGGACCAGAGGCCCCCAACCTTTTTGGCACTAGGGACCGATTTCATGGAAGACAATTTTCCCACAGACTCGGGAGAGAGAGGGGGTTGACAGCAGAGCTCTGTATCCTGGGAGTTGGGGACTGCAGTGCTTACTTAAGATCTGGTCAAATATCAAAAAGCTATTTAATGATAAGGCAATATTTGAGCAAACTTAATTTGGAAACAACCAAAGCATATGCTCAGAGGATGGAGAGTTATGGTTTGCTCACATTTCTTCTCCAAGAAGCCTTATTTATATTGCCATAGAAATATAGGAATGTTCTCCTAAGCTATTGGTGGCTTAATGTACTTTGCTGAAACAGCTTAGACTCATGTTTTGAAACATTTGTCTTCTAAAAACTACCAATATCCAAACTATTCACTCTGTTAGTCATAACAGAACAGAACTGAAATTATATTATGATAAGTATGAGTCACTTAAATTTGTATTTTATATAAAACTGTTTTCCTGTTGGTATCAGGGGCAATCAGATGAAAATCAACCCCAGCATTATCTGGACAATTCTATAAATTAAAGAGATGTGAATACGTTTGTTCTTTCCTCAGTGGTTGTGGTTCACACCTTTGTTACTGTTCATGTTCATTTTCATTCTTTAAATTCTTCCAGTCAAACACCCTCATTTTCCACCAAGCTGCTAACAAGTTCAGCCTTCAAACCAAGCTAAGCCTGGTTTTGTCTGAACAATCAAGCTACATAGCTTGTGTCTTGCAACAAAACAAACTCTGTCAGAAAAGGCAACTGTGGAAACTCAGGCAAACATGCACCCAGTAATAGGATTTGCTGAGTACAGAGGAAACAAAGCAGAATGAAAGGCTGACCTGCTTATCTATAAGAAAAATTAGATCTACCTGTGATATATTAATGATTATAAAATAGGCTTTAGTAATTGGAAGAATTTGAATGTTTATTGGCGAGTTGACTATAATAAAGAATCCTTAATTATTTTAGGTGCAAAAGTAATATTTCAGTGATTTAAAAATACTTTGTTTAGAGATACCCATTAAATATTCATGGCGCATATGGACAACAACAAACAAATTATAAGGGATTTTCAAAGCTTGCAAAAATCTTCTGATCACATTTGGTATCCAAGATTTTTCTCCTTCAGATGAGCATAGTGATTTGGCAATCGTGATATTTGGAGCTGGAACAATGTATCAGTGTTACGACTACACAGCAATTGTGCACAGTCTTCAAACCTTTTAATGTCTCTTCCTCAGGAGTGTGCCAATATTTAGCTTACAGCTTTGCTTTTGAATGTGCAGTGGGGAATCCCTTCACAGCCAGTTGAAAATCCCATGCACAAGAGAGGTTTCTGAATGAACTTTTTGGGCCCAGTGAGACATTCCTAATGAAACAGTTTCTGCATGTACTAATTAAATGTTTGTAATTACAAGGTTTTGTGTCATGTTAAAACTTTAACTAGCACCAACAATGTAATTTACACGCATTTATGGTAGAGTCCAATTTTTATTCCTGTCATTAGCCAAGCTTGCCTGTTTCTCAGATAGCAACGTCTTTGAATTAGCGGCAGCCCCGTTAAATGACAGATGCTTGGGAGGATAAATCAACCACGAGAACTGAGCTTGGAACAGTCCTGATAAGAAGATGCGCACAGACAGTTATACCACAGGGGAGTTTTTATACCAGGGGTGTAAAGAGAGGCAGGAAGTGTAAGACTACGGAGATAAAACTTGCCTTAGATTCGTTGTTTGGAAGACAGAGATCCTTATAATAAGTAAATTAAAATTGCTCCAACCAAAACCAAAACCAAGACAACAACAAAGTGTAAAAATGTAAGTTAGAAACAAGCAATCGAATTCCATATTCTTTGTAGAAAAGTGCAAGGAGGGTTCTGTCCATTAAGGCATTTAAACTTAATTGCACTCGGAATCATGAGGTTTCTTACTCTGTTGCACCAAATTCAAATTATCAATGCATCATATTGCTCACCTTTCCTAACAAAATTATCCCTGGTCTCACTTTTGCCTTAGACATCATCTCCCCAATGAAAGGGAGAATTTTTCTCTCTCTCTCTACTTTTTCCAGCTGAACCATGAAATAGAAGCTCCCACCCCCCAGGAATGTAGGGATGCCCCCCAACACACACACATGCACGCTCGAGCACATACTGTCTCATCCTTGTGGAAGGAAGGGCAAAGGGTGTGTCTCCTTAGAGAGAGAGCAGGATGCCAATATCCATTTGGTCACCTTTCTCTGTTGGGCGAGGTTAATATGTGTGGAATGCTGTTGGCAGATGACAACACACTCTTCAGCCTCCTGTACTTTCTGTACTTGGCTGGGTGGAGGCAGCCTCGGCCTTCCACGTGAGCAAGCCCCGAGGTCTAGACCTGCAGGTTAAAGCACAGTCATCCCTCCATACAGGAACAAGGGGAATTGCTTCCAGGGCTCCCTTGTATAACAAAATCCACATCTACTCAAGCCCTGCAGCGGGCCCTGTGGAACCTGTATGTATGAAATCAGCCCTACATGTACAAGAATTTTGAAGCCACACATACGGTATTTTTAGTCCGCACTTGGTTGAAGAAAGAAATCCACATGTTAAGTGGACCATCACAGTTCAAACACATGTTGTTCGAGGGTCAACTACTTTAAGAAGCCAATTTTACCCCTGATACAACCGTATTTACCAACCAAACATTAGCAGCCAGGGAGATTATGTTTTTAAATAAAATTTAACCTTTTTTTAAAAAAAGAAATCAATTAGTTTCAAAATGGAGGCTAGTCCAATGGAATTAATGATTACCTTCTGATAAGCAATCGGATTATAATAAGGGTTGGCCGGAAGACTTGAAAGCATCATTAAAGCATATACCTCCACGGAGGTGTGGCATCTTGCTGGAGAGCAGCGATTGTGGCTTCTGTCCCCAGATTACTCCAGATTACCAGTCTGTCCCCAAGATTACCCCAGATTAATAGCTGGATTTCCATTTTTGGTTGGTATAGGAAATATATTTGTTTGTAATCGATTGAGCTGCAATAAAAGACACACTATGATTGTTGCTCAAACCTGAAAGAATTCTACTTATCTCTCATCTCTCATCTCCAAGTCCACAGGTGGGCAGCCTGGAGCTGAAGTCCCCAGGAACCCCGGGCTCCTTGCAGCTCATTGCTCAGCTGTGTGTGGCCTCTGTTTCCAAGGTCACCTTGTGTGTGGCAACACGGCTCCTGCACTCACCTCTTGGGTATAGGATACGAGGAGGAGGAAGGGACAAGGTACACAAGTGGGTCTATGGCATGTGCCAGCTTCGTCCTAGAAGCTACCACGTGGAACTTCCGCTTATATCCCTTTGAAAGTTGGTCACCAGTTGCAGTTGTGATGGAGCTTGGATATTATGGGGTTTTTAAAATTTTTTTAATGCCTATATAGTTGATAGATAGTTCTTCAGTTAAAATCAGAAGTTCCATTACTGTGGAGGAACCAATTTGAGGGACAACATTGAGTCTCTCCCAGAGGAAGCGTGGTTGGCTATGGAGGATAGAGGCCATCACTGTTCCCAGGCCTAGGTCAGTGGATTACAAGGCCCTGTCTCGCCTGGAATAATGCTGCTGGTGCATGATGGGAAACTTCTGCCACCACAGAGACCATGGCTGAGGCCCCATGTGCTGGGAGAGAGTAGAGAGGACACTTCACTGAGAGTGAGCATCTGGGAGGTCCAGCGGCAGGGCACTTACCTGCCTTGAGCCTGATTCCTTGCCTCTGCAAATGGTGATATGGCAGATGAAACAGGATTATGATGTTTGTGCTGCCCAAATGCAAGAACTACAGTGAGGTCACAGAAGATAACATGCAGAGAGTAGATGGCATGCTTCCAAATGTAGACGGGTAGGCTTTTCATTTTCCTGCCATAACAGCCATCCCTTCTTCACGGGCCCACTGTGAGGATTCAGCAAACTGATTAAGTGCCGAGCATGCTGCCCTGCACAGAGGGAGTCCTCGGGGAACAAGAGTCGGTTTATAAAAGGAAGTCAGATGGACTGTTTCTCCTCCACATTAAACAATTGCCTTGGGGAAACGACAGGGGACCGTGTCTTCCTGATCAAAAAGACTATCTGAAGGGTCATGGGGGATTAGGGGCTGCACTGACAGGAACATGCAAAGCCTGCTGTGCTGCCTTCTCCTGCCCTGCGCTCCGTGTGCTTCCTTCCCCACATGCGGGCCGCCAGGTCGCCTGCCCACCTGCCTGATGTTCACAAGCATGACTGATGCTTTGTGATAAGTTCACTATGTGCACCTCATGCCACGCTGCCTAGTGCAGAAACCGTTAACGATGAGAACGTCAAGCTCCTTTGTTTTAAATTTCACTCCCCAAAAGCCCATTTTCATGTAAGAGTTAATCACGGGGTTCTTATGACTAAGGGGGATTTGTTTTCCTCTCACTGTCTTGTCAAAGGCGTGGCATCCATTCATGATATTCATTGTCCTCAAAGGTCATTTAAAAAAAAAAATTACACTAGTCCGTCTATCATTAGATCACGAAATCTGTTTGAATGGCAGAACCTCACACGGTACTTTGTGTAAAGAAATGAAATGGATGTCTATTAATCATGCATTTGGCATAAAAATTTGGAAATGATTATTGAAATAAAAGCACTATTTTTCTAGCAATCGAACTTTTCCAATGCTAGCTCAACTTGAATTCCCATAATCATAAAAATTCAATTTATTTTTTGAGTATTTTATAGTGTACAAGTAATAGTCTGGCTTAGCCATTTCTCTATGGACAGTTGAAATCTATTTCTCTTCCCCATTTTATACATGTAACGTTGAGATTTAGGCAGGTTAATGGTGGACAGTCCTCATCGAGTGCATATAACAAGTACAACACAAACGAGTGCACCAATGCCGAGGCAGTGTGAGCCCCCCCGGGTGCAGGAAAAAGAGAGATGATGCATTATATGTAAAGAAATTTAAAACAAAAATAATAAAAGAAAACTTACTAAAAAAAAGAAAGAAAGAAAATGAAATGAGGGTTTATGACATTAGCAAAACATAGCTAAGTTGGTGTTCTCTGTTCAGTTAGATACCATTCAACGCTGAGTTCTGATGTGGGCTGCACATAAGAAATGATGTACAAATTAGATTATATTCAGCACAGAGAGACACAATATTTGGTAAGTATTGTAAATATTTTCCTTTTTAAATGTTGTATCCTGTTTACCCAGTCTTTCAGAACTGAGTCTGTAACACATAAATAAATTACCCTCATAATCAAAAAAATTAATAATATACAGTCATGGATCGCTTAATGACAGGGGTACGTCCTGAGAAATGTGTCTTTAGGTGATTTCATCATTGCGTGAGCGCTGTGGAGTGTGCTTACCCAAAGTAGATGGTGTAGCCTACTACACACGGAGGGTACATGGGATGGCCTATTGCTCTCAGGCTATAAACCTGTACAGTACGTGACTGTGCAGAGTATTGTAGGTGATTGGAACACAGTGGTATTTGTGTATCTAAACATACATAAACATTGGCCAGGCATGGTAGCTCACGCCTGTAATCCTAGCACTCTGGAAGGCCGAGGCAGGTGGATCGCTCGAGGTCAGGAGTTCGAGACCACCCCGAGTAGGATCGAGAACCCGTCTCTACTAAAAAATAGAAAGAAATTATCTGGACAACTAAAAACTATATATAGAAAAAAAATAGCCAAGCACGGTGGCGCATGCCTGTAGTCCCAGCTACTCAGGAGGCTGAGGCAGGAGGATGGTTTGAGCCTAGGAGTTGGAGGTTGCTGTGAGCCAGGCTGATGCCATGGCACTCTAGCCCAGGCAACAGAGCAAGACTCTGTCTCAAAAATAAATAAATAAATAAATATACATAAACATAGAAAAGGTACAGTAAAAATACAGTGGTATAATCTTATGGGACCACCATTTTATATGTGATCCGTCATTGATCGAAATGTAGTTATGTGTTGCATGACTGTATAGAAAAAAATTATATCTATTAACTTGATTCTTCTCTGTGCTATGGGTGATCCTTTCCCTCCTGTGTTTAAATGTGTAATCTTGTGAGGAAGAAATTCAGTAGTGTTAAAACAGCACTCTGAGCAGTGCCCACACACAGGAATCGTTAAATCCATGACACACATTCTTTGGAGAAACGTTACATTACTGTGATGAAGTCCCCCAAATGCGGGTCTGAGAATGGGGAGCGGGGAGGGTTGATCTATGTGAAAGATGTCGTAGCTCCGGTGCATCTTTACCTGATACAGTTTTCGCTATTCTACCTTGTGCCACGTTGCAGGTCTCTTGTGTGGCGCAGGGAGTGGGCCATCCCCGGGCTGGGCAGCTGGCAGGGGGCAGCTTCAGCACCTCTGGAACCGTAGGAAGAAGCAGCAGCTGCTGCTGAAAGAGTGGCTGCCAAAGCCAAGTGCCTAGCAAGGCTCAGAGTCGCTGATTCAGCGTGCACGGTGACAGCACAGAATACAGCTACCACAAATAATGAGAATCACGTGCACCTTACAACCCATTCACACTGACCCTGACCGAGCTCCGTTTTCCAACTCTTCTCTTGGTTAGCTCTACCCATGCCTTCGCACATACTGTTCCTTCTGTCTGGGTTCCTTTCCCTCTGTCTTCTTCGAGTGAGTGACCGTCTTCATTTACGTGTAGGGGATTCCACCCATTTATGGCCCAGCCCCGTCTTCTGGCGGTGGCACCTTGATGGCTCTTTGAGGAACCCTCCTCCTCCCCTAAGATCAACCTAGCGGGGACTAAGTGCCATCACGATCCCCAACAAGGCCGGGGTGAGGGCAGGGCTCCGAGCCAACCTCGGCCAATCTGGGCTGCGAATCTTGAGTTATCAAGGCTGGAAATCCAGAGGACGCGTTGACCAAGTTGTTCTTGTGTTTCCCGTCCCCGGAACTCTTATTTTGGTTTCTGCTCTTTCCAAGACCTGCGTGTTGTCTTTAACTCTGATCTAGTGACAAACCACGTGTCCTTTATAAAGCACATCCGCACTTTTTGTTGCGGTAGCCCGAATCAGTTTTTGTTGTTTTCTGCCAAAGGCTGAGCTCAGCGTCCTCTTCCATGACATTTTCCCCTCACCCCACCTCTTTTTCATTCGTTGCTCCCTCCTTGTTTGGTAACCCCTGCTCTCCCTGAACACTTGCAGGAACACGCGGCACTTCACTGCACACTTTTCTTGGCCAGTCTGTCTCCTAATAGACCCACAGTGCTAGAAGAAGCAACGGACCCTTTGCAATCTGACTAAATTGGTTGGCTAGGCAGTAAGTTAGGAGCAGATAAGAGGAAGATTGTGAGTCTTTCTCAGACTGACTCCCCTCAAGTTCTTAATTCTGTCCCAGACAAGGTGTGGAGGCATAAACAGCTAAAGGGCCAGAAGGAAACACACAGATGCACAGAAACCTGGAAAATGATTTCAATGCCATTAATGAATTTCATCTCTCTGTGCAGTGTGTAAAAATGTCACATAAAATTATACGACATCCTTATCAAGATAAAACAATCACCCTCTCACCACAGTTAGAGCTGGAGAAGGAATTGTATTAAAATGCCGTGACTAGGAAAGAGAGGGTTTCCCACTCCTGCACAAAATGTCTCCACACGTGTCATAGAAATGCTACATTTAAACTCCATTTGGGTCCACATATTTTAAAATAAATACTATTTTTTTTAGAACAGTTTTAGGTGCACAGAAAAATTGTGCATAAAGTACAGACTTCTCACAGACCCTCTCCCACCTCCCTCACTTAGAGTTCCCTGTATTATTAACATCTTGCATGATTGTAGTGTATTTGCTACAATGGATGAACCAATATTGATACATTATTACCAACTAAGTCTGTAGCTTACATTAGGGTTCTCTCTTTGTGTTGTGCGTTTCCATTGGGTTTGACAAATGTATAATGTCCTGTAGCCACTATTATAGTGTCATAGAGAATAATTTCACTGCTAAAAGTCCTCTGAGCTCCAACTATTCATCCCCACCACCCCCGGCAGCCACGGATCTTTTTATTGCCTCTATAGTTTTGCTTTTCCAGAATGACATATACTTGGAATCATACACTATGTAGCCTTTTCAGCCTGGCTTTTTTAACTTAGCAATATGCGTTTAAGGTCCCCATATCTTTCCATAGCTTGGTAGCAAAAAAAAAAAAAAAAATCCCTATTCTAGTCTCTGTGTATTTTATTAAATGAAAACCCTACCTTCTTTTGTCACCTATGTGTTGTGGGTAACTCCTTCAGGAGTTCCTTTCAGGTTACAATGATTACTTGCATGAAATAAGAGAGTTGAAGCAAATATTTTTAAGTGATGTAGAATAGACTGGAACCAGACAATACAAAATGGAATGGAAAAGAGAAATATCTAAGCCCATTGCACTTAACAAAAAAAAAAGTGTGTGTGTGTGCATTTGTGTGTGTGTGTGTGTGTGTGTGTTTGCATGTAAGTGCATAGATTCCGGGATGGAGTTAGATATTTTAATGTGCTTTTTTTTTCTCACTATGGGATGTAGTAAAAATGTTTGCATTTCCCTGATGATTAGAGATGTTGAGCATTTTTTCATATGTTTGTTAGCCAGTATTCTGTCTTATTTTGAAAAGTTTCTGTTCATGTCCTTTGTCCACTTTTTGATAGGGTTGTTTGATTTTTTTTCTTGCTGATTTTCATGAGTTTTAAGTAGATTCTAGTTATCAGCCCCTTATCAGATATGTAGGATGCGAAAATTTTCTTCCATTCTGTGGGTTGTCTGTTTGCTCCCATGACTGTTTCTTTGGCTGTGCAGAAGCTTTTTAGTATGATCAGGTCCCATTTATTTATTTTTGTTGCTGCTGTGATTGCCTTTGGGGTATTCTTCATAAATTCTTTGCCTCTCTAATCATCAGGGAGATGCAAATCAAAACCAAAATGAGATATCGTTTATCTCCAGTAAGAATGGCCTTTATCAAAAAGTCCCAAAACAATAAATGTTGGCATGGATGCAGAGAGATAGGAACACTCCTACACTGCTGGTGGGCCTGCAAATTAGTTCAACCTCAGTGGTAAGCAATATGGAGATACCTTAAAGCGATACAAGTAGATCTACTATTTGATCCAGCAATCACACTACTGGGCATCTACCCAAAAGAACAAAAGACAATCTACAATAAAGATACCTGCACTCGAATGTTTATAGCAGCACAATTCACAATTGCAAAGCTGTGGATGTATTGCCCATCAATACATGAGTGGATTAATAAAATGTGGTATATGTATACCATGGAGTACTATTCAGCTCTAAGAAACAATGGTGATATAGCTCCTCTTGTATTTTCCTGGTTAGAGCTGGAACCCATACTACTAAGTGAAGTATCCCAAGAATGGAAAAACAAGCACCACATATACTTACCAGCAAATTGGTATTAACTGATGAGCACCTAAGTGGACACATAGGAATTACATTTATCGGGTATTGGGCAGGTGGAAGGGGGGAGGTGGGGACAGGTATATACATACATAATGAGTGATATGTGCACTGTCTGGGGGATGGTCACGCTTGAAGTTCAGACTTGAGGGAGGAGGGAGGACAAGGGCATTATACATAACCTTAAAATTTGTACCACCATAATATGCTGAAATAATAAAAAAAAGTTTGCCATCTCCTACTCTAGTACATACCTTTAAATAGTTAAAGTTCATATTGAAATCAGAGAAAATCCATTAATTATTGGTGTTGATTCAGAAAAAGCAGAGATCTTTAAGGATCATCATGCAAATAATCATTTAAAAACAATAGTATTAAATATCTATATAGTTCTTACTGTTTTCTGGACTATGTTTGAAGTATTTTGAACATATTAACTTGATCAGAGTGATAACTCCACAAGGTAGGTATTATTATTATTATACATTTTTTGCAGATTAGACACCTGAGGCACAGAGAGGAAAACAACTTTCACCCGAATCTCACAGCTAGCATGCTAGCCAGGATGCAAACACAAGCAGACCATCTGTCTTCTTTAAAACAATTCAGAACTGGTCCCTGGGCAAAGTTTCATCACATCTGAAGAATAAACATCTGGGAAGAGGAATTACTTTCTAGATTTTGTTAGAATAACATTATCTGATTCCAAGATTCTGTAGCATTCAAGATAATAGACCTCACCTCTCAGAGGAGGGGTCACAAACACTTTTCACACTGGAAGAGCTCTTTCTGTTGGCAATGATATAAAGGCAAATGCTGATATGCATAGATTGAGTGGGGGGGGGAGGGGAGTGCCCTGAATGATTGACTATGATGGTCACAGGCACAAAATAAAGAGTGGAGGCACCTATACCCTGAGTTTACATCTGTCTCTTCATTAAATGATCCAATCCTTCAGCAAATCTGCACTGAGGGTCCACTTTGCTGCTGGTGTTCCTCTGAGCACGGGGTATATAAGCATCAGACAAGAGAGATACGGTTGCCATCCTCCTGGAGCTTAGAGTCAAATGCGGAAAGACAGACAATAAACCATGCACATATAGATGCATGGGTAGATGGTCTGGAGGGAAATGAGCAGGATACAAGGAGAGAGGACCCTGGACTGGGAGCTGTCATTTTCTCTAGGGGCGTTTTGTTTATTGTTGCTCTGACATCATCTTGCAGAAGCAAACCCTGGGTAAATAAAATGGCATTTTCTCTAGTTCCAGAAGTATTTACTGTTTTCTGAGAAATCTAATCACTATAGATGTTTCCTTCAATATTCTCCAATATTTTCTCTTTAAAGGCCAATGTGGGTGCCAATTAGATAGTTCTTGACAATATTAGTAAAAAAAAATATTCCTTTGGAACTAATAAAGTTACCTGTATTTCTCTGCCTAACAGACTGAGCCGATGCTAATTTAGTACAGATCAGGAAAAGACGAGGGCAGAGACAGCCATTCTGTTCTTTTTATTGCTCCCTTTATGGATGGACTCAGGTGAACAGCTGCCTTGCCTGAGATGTCTTGAGCAGCAATCTGCCCCAGAATGAACTTCTGACAGGCTTCAAGGTACATTCAAGTTTCTAACTAAGCCAAAATGTGAAGAATGATGTGAAATTCAGAGAAGACAGAATAAAAGAAGAATGAGCAAAAGACATTCCACTTTGGGGTGTGATGGGGTAGTTTGCAATAAAATAAACCGGCCATTGGGGAAAACTAGGAAAGTTGGAAACAGTTTTTTTTAGAAAATCTGTTTAATGGCCTTGGGGAGCTACTGAGACAAGCAGTATATGAGGGGCAAGATGCTAGAGGGATCAGAAACTTACTGGGGTGAGACTGACATTCTACTTTTTCCCTTGAAGGATTTGCAAGTTGTAAGCAGCATTGAACAAGAGGTTGAGAAGTCAAACAGAGATCCTTGCAGAAAACACATAGTAGACAGGGTTTTAGGTCGTCCCAGTAGGGCTGGAAAACAAAAACATGCAGTGCGTGGTTACTAAGGCAGCCAGGACCTGAAGGGCCGAGTTTTGGGAAAGATGAGAAAGTCAGAGGAGGCAGCATAGTTGTGTCAGCCTCTGATCTTCCTGATACGGTTTGCCATGCCTCCTTTCACTCGGCAAGAAATTCAGCTGGAAGCCTCCTCACAGGGGCTGAGAACGGAAACCACGTTTTCAGTATACTCACGACGGGGCGACAGAAATCAGACTCAACGATATTCTATGACCTTAATAAACTGTGAGTCTGTCTCTTTATTTTGTCCTAGTACCACGATGTTAAGACATCATGAGGAGGTTAAGTAATAATTAGTGCGGTAAGCTAAAGACTCAGGGAAGAGTGTAATATGATTTTGAAAGAACCCCATCTTCCATATAATTGCCAATACTTAGTATATATTTATATATATGTATGTATGCACATACACACACATACATATATAACAAACAGTATTTTGTTTATATATATACACATATATAGCAAACAGTATGTTTAAATTTTAACAAACCTGTTTCTATTATTTTAAGCTTATTATTTTATATTAAGTTTGATGTGTATCTGTATCTATATCTATCTATCTATCTATCTATCTAGAGAGAGAGAGAGAGAGAGAGAGAGAGAGAGAGAGAATGTGTGTGCACATATATATTTCTTCAAGCTTAATACCAATAGTGTTTCTGGCACATCACATTTAGGGGAAAGGGTAGAATACAGACACACACGTATTAATATGTGGGACAGAAGTATACATTAAGGCAATAGTTTGGGTGTATCATTACAGATAAAAATAACTATGGGATAAGAGGGACTGTATTTGTAGCCTGGTCCACATATATTACATTTATTAGTTCTTTGTTTCAGGCCAAGTTAAATGCTTATAGCTTTTGCTATCTCCATCCACGAAACTGGAATATAATGATACCCACCTTGTAGGTTCATCGTGTGAGTTAAATTAAGTGTATTTTGTAGATTTCTAATGGCAATGCAGGTTGGCATGTAGTAAGCAATGAAGAGATGCTTGCTGTTTTTAACGACCCGATATATGGAGCAGGAAATAAGATAATATGTACAGAGTAAATGATGCAAAGCCAGGCATGTGGAAGTTGCTTGGCAAACACTAATTATTATGATGATGAAAGAGTAACTTTTTACGTGACTTAGAAGATAACACAGGTCTTTTTGCTGACAAGTCATTCTTCTTTGTTTTCGTAAAAGAGGTTAATTGGGAGAGCCAGCAAAGATGAGAAGCAACTATGGGTTGAAATTATGTTAATAAAGATGAAGTGATTTTGGTGGTGGCCTAATTTCCTCTGTTGCAAGTGAAATAAAGAGAAAGACATAATTCTTTCAGATGTGGAATTTTCTGGCCTTCGAGTACATCTCCTGATATCCTGAAAGCTGTGTGTACCTTCCAGTCCTGAAACAAGCGAATGTGTCTACCTTGTTGCATTACAAGGAGGTGCTCAGGGCAGGCCAGCGGGCAGGCAGGATGATTCTTCAAAAATCACTACATAATCTGTTGAGTACTGAGGAGACTAATATATGTGGCCTGGACGTATTTGCCTCACAGCATTTTAATAACCAAATATTATTACATCCCAGCATCTTGCCTGAAGTTAAGATACCAGAATTTGCGTCATTATTAGCAATAGGCATATTTTTCAATGGCTCTAAACTTCCCAGATAGGTACAGTGACTGAAACAGTACCTTTCCCACAATTCTTTCCACATCTAACTCATGGCATGCACTTAATCGGGCAAAATATATCATTATTATTGTTTCAATTTATGAAGTGGGGTGAGGAAAAGTAAGTGTCAACTGTCTTTTCCTGTCTATTGACTCAGAGAAAAAGATTTGGAGGAATTCTCAGGAGTGGAGTCCTGAGACTAAGGAAGATACTCCTGCCAAATTAACTTCTCTCTGAGCTCCTTTTTAAGGACTTATGGTAAGTGTAATTAAATAATTACTGGCGCAATTAATTTTTTTTCCAGGAATCATCATCGGAAACACCAAAATGAGCCATAGAAGAGTAAGTTAAGTAGTCCATTGGGGACTATGGTCACCTGAGAGAGTGTGCCCCACAGCAGTGTATGTATACAGCTGTCACTCACCTCCAGACAGCTCCCTGTAAGCAGGAATGTCGCCTGGTGTTTGTGGATTTTCCAAACATTCAAGGGATCCAGACAATGCAATTAAAAGTGTTGACAATTAATGTAGTGTAAGGATCACCGTGTTTTTCTGCTTACAGCTGAAAAATCAACTGACTCTATAAGTTTGTGTTTATTGCAGGAATCTCAACTCTATCCTATTGGTCTATATGCTCTGTCTCTTTTTATGTCAGGATCTCACTGCTTTGATTACTTTAGTTTTGCAGAAAGTTTGTAAATGGAAAGTGTGAGTCTGGTCACCCCCACCTTGGTGCTTATATTTTCAATTATATTACTTTTCCAAACATTCACTGGCCCAATGATATACACACTTATTTATATATATGATAGATAGATAGATGTTTTATATGATTTTCTTATACAATTGCATTTCAAATCCTTTAAGAAGAGAAACAAGAATAAATAGCCCTTTGCACGCTCTTTTAGAATTACATAATCACATAATTCATTTAGCCAGTGCTTTTTTGCTTTTTCATTTGAATTACTGCCTGGGATCTGCAATGAATTATCTCAGATTTGGGTTATTTGGTAATATCTTTATTTTGTTTGACTCTTGAAAGAGAGTTTTGTTGGGTTTAAGCCACTGTATCAGGACAATTAAGGCAATTTTTAACCAAGAAATACAAAACAAAAGACATAAAAGATTAAATACTTTCAGATACATCATGCTATTTAATTCTAAAAAACACTTTTTTTTCCACTGAGGACCACTAGGAAAGTCCTAATAACCATTAGAACAGTATTTAAGAGAAAGAAATGAATGTACGCTAAAAAATACTCATTAAAGATTTTCTGATAATTAGAAAAAGTATTTGTTAGAGAAAAGAGGGCTGGGCATGGTGACAGCACTCTGGGAGGCTGAGGTGGGAAGATGGCTTGAGCTCAGGAGTTCGAGACCAGACTGGGAAAGAGTGAGACCTCATCTTTACTAAAAATAGAAAAATTAGCCAGGTGTCATTGTGTGTGCCTGTAGTCCCAGCTACTCGGGAGGCTGAGGCAGAAGGATGAACCTGGGAGTTTGAGGTTGCTGTGAGCTAGGCTGATACCACGGCACACTAATCAGGACAACAGAGTGAGACTCTGTCTCAAAAAAAAAAAAAAAAGAAAAGAAAAGAAAAAAAAGTAACCAAACATAGTTAATGATGAAATGTTGAAAATTATTCTTTGCAGATTGGGGATACCACATGTATGACATTTACCACCACTGCATTCAAATACTGATGGTGCTCACCAACCAAATAAAAGGTACCAGAAATAAAAATTTTAAAATTAAATTGTCATTATTCACAGATATAAGTACAGATAAAATATTAGAAATAACATGTACAAGACTGATAGGTAATATCTTAATATCCATATATATAAAGCAATTCAATTGATATATTTTAATAACAAACAATTGGGAAATTAGAGAAAATTGAAAGGCAAATATATCAAATATCTAGGAATAAAAAATAAAGACATACAACAATTTTACACAGAAAGCTGTAGAACTTTATGAGAGGAACAAAGAAGACCTAAATAAACAGAAGTTAGATCATGCTCATAGATTGGATTGTAAAGATGTCAGTTCTCCACAAATGACATATAGATTCAGTTCTATTCTAATAAAAATGTAGCAGGTTTTGGGTGACTGTGTATGTGTGGAAATTGACAAGGTAGTGATTCTAAATTCTTGGCAAAAGGTCAAGTGACAAACCAATCCCAAAAGTCTTGTCAAAGGCCACAAATAACCAAGTTGCTTTTTGTATAAAATTAACACGGTCGAAGGACTTTCTTTATAAGATATCACAGCTTATTAAATGTCATGGGAATCAAGACAGTGAGTTATAGAGATGGATAAATAAACCAGTGGACACTTTATTTATGGCGAAGCTGAAACACAGAGCTATGGTAAAACGACCACTTTTTCAATGAATTGCCATAGAGAAATATAGGGAAAATAGGTGGCATTTTAATTATACCTCACTCCATAAACAAAATTATATCCAGACAGACTGGAGATCCAATCCCAGGGTGGCATAATAGCAAAGCTTCTAGAAGCTGAAATGGAAGAATATCTACATGAACTTGGAGTTGGTAAAAACTTAGAATACAAAAAAGCAATCATCAACTTATCCTCATGTTGCAGATGACAAAACCAACGTGCAGAGACCTAAGTAAACAGACCTAAATTTGCACAACTTATGAGTGGCAGAGCTGGCGTTTGACTGCTGGGTGTCTCATGCCAGAGTCCATGCTCCTAAGTCTCACATTCTGTAGGCTTTCTATAAATAAGCATCTGTTTTAAAAGCCAAGCTCAGTTGGTAGAGAGAGGGAGAGAGAGAGAGAGAGAGAGAGAGAGAGATCGATCATACCAATCTACATCTATGGGATTTTCTGCACAGACTAAAAAATAAATTAATGAAAAATAAATTAAAACTAAAGTCAGGAAGATTAGACAGCAAAAGTATTTTTTTTTAATTGGTGAGGCAGATAGTACTTTTCAAAATTGCCACAGGAATATTTCTGGTCCCACAAGATTTTCCAATCAAGAGGTAGTGACTCCTACTGCGCCTTTGGATCCTGAGTTGGATTAAGAGTGGCTTGGCAGAGAGAATGCATCAGGATAATGCTGAATTCCAAAGATAGGTCTTAAAAGGCTACAAGTTTCTCCCGGCTTTGCCCTGTTGAGATGGGCTGGCTTTCAGTACACCATTCTTGCCATCCTTTTGTCCTGCTGCCGTATGCTGAAACATGGGGAGGCTTGGGTGTAAAAATGACTGTGAAATCTTTTATTACCCCCATTAATTTGAAAAAAAAAAGTCATGCAATTATCTTTGATTATGTGTAAATTATCCCTGTTCCTGCCTAGTTTTTGCATTGTCTCAATAAAAGAAAGTTAGACACTGCATACTAATTATACTTTAACAAGCACAAATTAGCAGGGGCACAAAAACATGCTTTTCTATTGGATTGATGGAGAGTATCACCAGGTGATTGGCGGACTCAGCTAACGACTTTGCAAAAGCACTTCTCACAGTGAATGTCGACTAATGAATAGCAAGTCATGGAACAGACATCCCTGGCTTTGTGATTGGAAAAGCCACTAACCTGAGCAGTCCCCGTTTCAGATTCCGGAAGTAGCAACTTCTATTTTCTGAAGCCAGAGGATCTCAGGTCAAATCTCAGACATGCTGTTTAAGAGCTGCCCAACCATGACCCATCTATGTCCCTTGGTCTGAGCATTTACAGGATATAAAGTAACCGATATGTAAGGGCCAGCTTGAGTGTTACACATAGAATGTATCGGTGAGTGTCCCACAAGCAACTGTGTGTCACATCCAAATGGGGAGACAGGGAAATCTTAATATGCAGAGATTCCTTAATGAGATGTTGGGGGGATCACGGGAGGCAACAGGCTAAGGTGAAACAGCCAAGAACAGCCAAACTGGGGAGTGGTTACTCTGCCAAACCTGAAAGGGCAAGACGGAGAAGCTCTAAGCTGACCTCCATCAGGGGCTGTGGCATTGGTAGAAGAAGGCAGACACCTACAGCCCATGCCTGGCAGGGGAGAAGCAACAACGATACAATATTTTGATTTCTCCTGCTCCCCAGCACCAAAATCCTGTTCTTGTCTCCCATTGGCTGAACACAGCTAGAAGCCAGGGAAGCAAGAAAGCCCAGGTGCTAGGATGCAAAGAGGTTAGCTTCCCCTGTGTGCTGAGAAGATGGGGCAGGCTGGGGAAGGGTGGAGAGGAGATCGGGGAAGTAAACAGAAGACACCTAGCAGGGAGGAGAGATACCGGAAGTTCAGCTGCACGTGGCATACAGTCAGCAGGAATATACAATCAGTAAATGAAACAAATGTTGCAGTATAGCCTCATTACTCATTGCACAGAACTAACCAATGCATGCTTATCTCCAATCTGTCTCAGTGACTCATACCTTCGTGGTTTGGCTTTGGACCAGAGCCAGAAGTAATACTCTTTATTTTGAAAGCGAACAAAAGTAGTAAACTCACAAGAATTTCCAAGTTCTCCATGCCTGCTGGTGACTTGCCAACGTGAATGTGCAGTGCTACCAAAACAAATGACCTGAAAGAGCATAAACAAGCTCCTTGGATGCTGAATAAAACAATGGATGGATCTGACTTTAGCCCAGAACTCCAGAAATTTCAAAATAAAGAAGTAGGTGTAAGTATTGCTTTTTTATTCCCCTCCCCCACAATAACCATGTCTGGGCTTACTACAAAGGCAACTATATAGAAACAAAATACTGATTTTTCCTCTATGACCAATTGATAAAAATAATCCCTCAGCTAGATAATTGGGTAGGTGAACAGGACTGGGAGTTACAGAGAGTTAATGCTGTCTAGAATGCATGCAACCTGTGTTATTCATGGGTAAATAATGAAGCAAACACAGTGTAGACAGACTTAAGCCTTCCTACTCCGTGTTCCTGCCTCTCCAAGCTTCTCCTGTACATGTGCGTGCATGCCTGTGTGTATGTGCACATATACATATAGTTGTACAAATGAACACACGTACGATTTGTCACTTGAGAGATACACCTGAAATGAATAGCTATGGGAAGGTATTTTAAAATAAATGTTCAAAGGCAGAACTCATACTGAGGATGCAGTCATGAGTTAAAGCAGGAAAAAAAAAAAGCATTTCATTTTCGGAGACTTTCAGCACGTAGTTATCATAAGGATCAGAATACATCTGAACCCGACATCAAAGAGAATGCTGAAAGTGGAGGCGTGACTATGGGGCAGTGTGGTGATTTAGGCTGCGGCGGGGAGGAGCTGTTAAATGGTCCCTGTTTAAACACGGGCTGATTCCTTTTCCAACCGGAATGTCCAAGCCCTGGTGGTCATAGGGCTGCCTACAGAGATACGCAGGAGGCAAGCTAATTAAATTTGCATGGCTATTTTAGCAAAATAAATTGAGATAACCACAATGTTTGACTAGTTATGGCTTTTCTGGAAAATCTTAAGATAAATGTCCTATTTTCCTCTTTTGATCTGTCCAACTGTGAAAACATGAATTCTGAACCACCAGGGAAGGGTCTGGAGACTTAGCATCCGAAATAATATATTTTCACTTTTAGCTAAATGACTTAAGTCTGTGCTTTTAGTCTCATCGCTCCCTTCTCCAAATCCCATATGCATCATCTAGTCTCTTTGTTTCAGAAAGACTCTAGGTTAAAAGAAAGTGAAATCTGAGCCTCCTGAAATTTACCATGGGGAAGTGGAGGCAGAATATGATGAGAACATTAGTAATGCGACATGCCTCTGAAGCGGCTTATAAAATTTCTGCTTTCTCTTTCTTTGAGCAGTTCACTTGCTGTGGGAAGCAGTCCCTGTCAGAGACCGAATTTCAAATGCATTTTTAAGTGGAGTGTCAAATACTGCAGAAACAGGGAGCACTAAGTTACCTGTCCCTGAATTAATCCCATTGCCCTCTCAGGATGGTTCAAGACTTTGAAGGATAGTTTATATATAATATAATATAATAGGATGATTTGTATATAATAAAAGATGTGGCTTTCAGGATGTGATTAACTCATGAGGGATCCACCCTCATAAATGGGATTAGCACCCTTACAGAAGGGCTCAGGTTTGAAGGGAATTGTCTCTTGACCTTTCACCTGCTGCCAGGTGAGGACACAGCCCTCAGGAGATGCCAGAAGGTGCCATCCTGTTAGCAGAGAGCAGCCCTCACCGGACGACAACGTTGGCACCTTGACCTTGGACTTCCCACCCTCTAGAACTATGAGAAATGCATTCCTGTTCTTTATAAATTACCCAATCTAAGTTATTTTGTTATAGCAGCACAAACAGACTAAGACACACTTTGTGTAGTTAGACCAGTCAGGGGTTATGTTTAATGAGAGCATACACCACTTTGGAGATTAAAAATTTCAGGGTAAAGAGTCTGGTCTGATAGTTTGTCTGTTGATAATTGGTGCTGTACTGTTTCCTATTTTCATATTATGTACCTTAAATTCCCTTTCAGTGCTGTGGGATTGATTGCACTCAACTTCAAGAATCCTAAACATTTATAGTTTTCCATTTCAATTTATATTCAAAAGCATGATCTTTACTGATAACAAACCACCTATTTCAGCTAATGTACATTAGTCTTTCTTATGTATGTATTCTGAAATTTACTTGTCAAGTTTTCAGGATTTCTAGGCGTATGACGTGTACACTGAAAGGAAACAGTAAATATTAACAGACGTCGCTTTGAGAGTAGTGCTCTAAGTTGGCATGGACTTCCCGACTGTCTATATGGAGGAAATGACAAGCTGATAATTCCCTTTTTGTTTCATTTTCAAGTGATTATTTTTCAAAGAACACAGTGAGTATTCAATAAGTAGTTAACTAAATTTTGTAGCATGATCATCATTGTCCTCCAGGTGGGGGTTGGATTTCGCTGAAATACTTCTTGTATCAATCTGTAACAGTTTGGAGAGAAAAAACAAACAAACAAACAAAAAGTTCTCACTCATTTTTCTTCACACACACAAAAAAGAGCTTTAGAAAGCTCCCAACTGCTAGTAAATATTTATAATTAAAAAAAAAAAAACACAAGTTTTTACCATTTGAGGTGCCCATATATAATTCATGTCCAAATATTTAGAATTTCCACAAATGTGTGGCTAACTAAGGAAGATGATAAGTAAAGTTCCTTCTGGTATGAATCCACTGAGTGAAAATTTTTTTTGTAGCTGCAGCTACAATACTGTATCAGTGCAAACAGATCTGTGCCCATGTTCTTCATGTGTGTCTAGCATGGCACTTACCACTTTGCATGTGAGACGTTGGTTTTCTCTGCAGGAAGACTGACTGCCATGAGGGCAGAGGCAGGACATTATTCATTTTTTAAAGACCAGAATTAGGTATGTGACTAGAAGACAATGTGTGTTTATAAATATTTGTTGAGTGGAAGTCTTAGAATAATTTTCAGCATTTTTGTGGATACCCAAATACTGATCAAATCTAGTACTTCCCTGAAATGTTTTCAAAAGGCTCATTTCTTGTTCTGGTCACAAAGGAGTAATGGGGACTGGCTTTAGCCTTCTGACTAAAGACAACAAGAAAAACAGAAACAAATATGTGAAAAACTGATTTTCAGGCATTGGGTAACATGCAGTGTAGGCCAGTGATCCCTGAGAGAAGGAAAGTGGCTTATTTAGGTGTGAAAAAAATAATGGAGTGTAGGAGGCTATACAGAAGAGTTCTCTGGAGATCAGAAGAGGGGTACCCTAGAGTCTTCGTCCGCATGTCAACCTGCATGTGTGTGAGAACATCATCCGAAGCCAGGGAGGGACCATACTGGGTCATATGCAGAGGTCACTCAGGCTTGAGAATAGTTTTTGCTCCAACTCAACAAAATGTAGAGATTCTTAACAGTTGGGAGATCCAATAGCATCCTCAGAAAGGTGTTCCTTTAGTACAGATCGAGTGTCTTTTATCTAAAATGCGGGGGACCAGAGTGGTTTGCATTTTGGATTTTGCAATTTAGATTTTGGAATATTTGCATATATATAACGAGGTATCTTGGGGCTAGGACTCAAGTCTGAAGACAAAATTCATTTACGTTTCATATACTCCTTAGACACATACTTAGAAGATAACTTTTGTACGAGAGTTTTAATAATCACGTGCTTGAAACCAAGCTTGTGTACATCAGATCATCAGAAAGCAACAGTGTGTGACTAACTCTCACGTGGACAATCCAGGTATCTTACATAACCATCATTCCTGACTCTAAATTTATGTGCTACTGATGATCCATCATTCTCTTACACTTATTCACAGATATGTACTTAACCAGTAAAAACAATATGGCATGCAATTATTAATAATACAGTGAAAAACGGTGTGTTCACGACGACTTGTGGCATCATGTTGCCAAACAAAAAGTTTCATATTTTGGAGCATTTAAAATTTCAGGTTTACAGAGTAGGGGGTACTCACCCTGTAAGGAGATGAATTTTCTCTAGAGAAAAATATACTTTAAACCCACATGAAGAAACCTTAAAAGCAAGACTTGATGAAATCAAACTTCTTCTAAGCAACTGAGTCTCTGAACACACTAAACAATACGTATCGAGGTGTAAAAGTGCACACTGTCCAACAGTGTAAGATTCACAGTGTCTATTATTCAATCCAAAATTACCAGGCATGAAGAGAAATAGGAAGAAATGGGTTCCTAAACAGGATGCTATTAAACACATGACATAATGGGTGCTTTGGTCTATTTCAGCTGCTACAACAAAATACCTTAGACTGAGTAATTTATAAAAAAACTGCCTAAATGTATTGCTTAACAGTTCTGGAGGCCGATAAGTTGAAGATCGAGACCCCGGGAGATTCGGTGTCTGGCGAGGGCTCACTCCCTGCTTCTAAGATGATGCCTTTCATCTGTATCTTCACATGGTGGAAGGGACAAGGGGCCAACACCCTCCTTCGGGGCCTCTTTTATAAGGGCTCTAATCCCATACCTGACTTAGCCACCTCCCAGAGAGCTACCTCTTATTACCATCATCTTGGGGGTTACACTTCAAAATAACATAGCATGTAAGGAAGGCACCATGAAGATCTAAGAGGCAAATAACACATGATTTCCGCCGCCCTGCTAAGAACTTTCAGTCTAGAAGAGGAAACAGAAATGTGCATCACTAATTACAGTCTATGGCAAACTATGATGAATGTTCTGACCTGTCGTTCAGAACTGTGCTTGTTGCAGAAACGGGAAAGCTGCAACAAGCCTTCAATAAAGGGAAGTCATAGCTCTCTTATACAAAATGCCATAGGATCCTGACATTAATTCAGTATCTCAATGAAGTCAAGGAGGATGGCTCTACAGCACTTTTAATTTTTTTTTTTTTTGTGGTTTTTAAAATGTTCACTGCCGCACCAGCCTTCATAACCTAATTCTGGGAAAAATGAGAGCAGTTTGGAAAAGCCATGTCTCCCATGTATCAGGGTGCTAAGGGCTTCCAAGGAGCCTCCCTCTTCATTGGAAAAGTATTCTCATTATTCATTAGTCAAAAAATGGGTCAAATGCAAATAGAGGTAGGAGAAAAGAAGAGATTCCTGCTTTTTAACAAACTATGGGTTACTCACTCTAACAAAGAAAAGAGAAATGGGTATAGAATAGAAAGCCCACGTCGATTATCACATACCCTATCGGAATTGGTTCAATGAAAACCTTTGTAAATGATGGAGACATCAGTTTCATTTGAGTAGGATCGATTGACAAGAAATTCCTAATATGAGTTTCAGAGTCTCTTTTTATGCATCTGAGGTTTCAGCATTTCATTTGAAGTTCTAAGCATTGAAGTGCATGAGGTGGGGGGAAAAGAAAAAGACAGAATTGCTGCCTTCATTTTCCCGGAGACTCTTATGTTGAATAAGATCGTTCATCTTTCAGACACAACAAAAATGACTCCTGGGATTTAAGCACTCCTCAGTAGCCCACGAAATGGAAAGCTATTTTCAGCCAAAGAACCCCAACTACACCTAGGATCACTTTCTATTGTTTCCCAAAATATCAGCATTTCAAATGGACCTCATTATAACTACACCTAGTGTTCAAAAACCCGAGTTACCCTTGAATTTCCAGGCAGGGCATTTGCTTTACATAGAATTCATTATAGAATGAATTGTACTTATGATGACTTCAAGTAGGGCATTTAAATGGGAGTCTGCCATGGCCTTCCTTCCTTCATTCATTTATTCATTATTCATTATTTTTTCAAATATTTATTGATCCCTAGTGGTGTGCCAGATACTGGGTTAGATGGGAAGGATAGAAAAGTTTGGCCTCAGGGTGTGTACATTGCACCAGAAGCCACAGGTCCTGAATCAGCCCACTAAATTATGACAGCACAAGTCCTAAAAGCTCATGATAAAAGAATATGTCCTGGTTAAGGAGGTCAGGGAATTACCCCATGAGAAAGTGACTACTGATGTCACTACTGATGAATCAGTAAGTGTGAGGTAAGAAGATGCAGATGGAAGACACAGGAGTCCCAGGCAGTGGGCACTGCAAGTACAAAGGGCCTGTGGCAAGAGAGAGAGAGACCATGGAAAATACCAGGAACAGAAGAAGGCCCTTGGGGTTGGAGTTGAAAAATGAGACAGAGCACAGAGAGATGAGGCTGGAGGGAGACAGGGATGCCAGAGGATGCCAAGCTTCAGAGGCAGACACAGATATTTTCCTTAAACAGGGAGGTGGCACAGTTTGACCTGTGTCTAAAGCATCCCTTTGTCTTCAGTAGAGAGACCAGGTTGCAATGGAGGAAGTGGGTGGCAGTGCCTAACATAACACCTGCCATATCCACAGCTGTTCCCTGAAAGGATTAATAGTCCCAGCAGCGATGACAGCAGTGCAAGCAACAAGGGACACTGACGGGTCTACCTGCAGCTCTGGGAGGGGAGAAACATTGATACCTCTACCTTACAGAGGAGGAGAGCAGGCTCAGAGAAATACTGCAGCGTGGCCCTGGTCCTGCAGCCACAGGTAGGACACAGACCTGTCAGTCTGACTTCGCAGCCTGCTCTTGACCATGGAAGACTGTGAGTCAAACAGGCTTGGGCATCCTCGAGTCATTTTCTGAAAGGGGGGTTGTACAAAATGTCATGGAATATATGACTAGGCTCAGATAATAATGGGTAAGTATGAAATGACTCACCTGTGATATGTAGGTAGGATTAAGAATTATGAACTCACATGTTTGCCAGGTCCAGATCGGTAAAAATACATTGACTGGACAAAAAGACAACGAGAGTGGGCAGAGCAGTGGGAACTCTAAATTCCGCACCATTATAGACGGAGAAGCTGTCTCTTTTCTCCTCCCTTTTGTAGGCAGATAGGTAGTCCCAGAACTGCCGGATATCACAGTTTTCCCAAGAGATATCGGGTATATGGAGTTGAATGTGAATGCTCCCAAGTTTCACATTCAGACAGCCACCTCTTAGTGTTTTTAACATTCTGCAGGTCAACACTAAACTGGCAAAGCAGAACAGGAGCAGGCCATTAGAGAAAATAACTGCCTGCAGAGATCAGTTAAAACTTTCAGAGTTGGTCTTTGACTAGGGGTCTGAGCTACTGCTCGGAATTTTTCCAGAGGAGCGGTCTGTGTGCTGTGAGCACAGCCCGGCGGGCCCGGAGGCTGCTGGTTCCGAGTGTTTTGAGCAATCCTCCTAACTCGAGGCCGCAGGGACCAGCTCTTGCTCCTTAAGACACGGACTTCGTGTCTGAACCTAAGGCCATGGAAGAATGAACTTGCTTAATTGATCATAAGGCACAAAGAGCGGAGCCTCCTGGCGTATTAAGGGTATTATCAATCTAAGACGGATGGATGTCTTTCCACACACCACTGACGCCCTGGCTCTGTGAAGAATTTAAACCACAGCTTTGAATTACAAATAGGAGGAAGACCAATAATAGGGGGGAAGTGAATGGAAGTTCGTGTGCAACTTTCCGAGTTAGACCTGAGGCCATGTTCCCTTGCTGATGTGAGAACATTATTTCTCATTAAGCTAATTAGAGTTGCATATGCAAATGAGGTCCACAATGTCCAAGGCTGCCAGTGTAGCTGGCTAAGTGATCTCAGCATGTCTCCTTTTAATGTTTCCTGTGCTCCTGGTAACTCTAAATAGAATTATGGAAATCTCTTTGGCAACATAACGAAAAGAGACTCAAGCTGGACTGGAAAATCCATTGACTTTTCAATGGACAGAAATAAAGCAATTTATTGTTTTCTGAACTCAAAGAACTACTATTCTTTGTCAGTCCCAATTATATGCCCAAAGAAGAGAAATGATTCTGCATCTTCATGGAAAGACTGAATAAAATTGGATAAAATTGAGGGTCAGGGTCTTTTTAGTGGCTAAAACCAATCAAAAAATACACACATAAAAGGAAAAAAAAGTCAGTGCATTTTCGTTCATATACTAAGTAAACGACATGCTTTTCTTTGACGTGAAATAAGGGTTTTCTTCTTATTGGTTTGTGTGACCTTTTAAGCAAATCAGACATTGGGTTTTACACTTCACAAGGGCAGGTGCTTTGACTCTTTGATAAACCAATGTCATTCCATTGCCTTGCAGAATACTGGGGTCATATCTGGCTCCCAAACACTTAGGCTCTAGTTGCATACAGCCACTCAGAGAAGCAGAACTAAAATGAACATTGCAGGACAGAGAATGCTTTATAGCAACAACATTACACTAGTGCTTCTCAACCGGGAGTGGTTTTGCTGCCTCCCTTCCTTCCAGTAGATTTTTGGAAATGTCTAGATATTTTTTTGTTGTCAAAATTGAGGAGGTGCTACTGGCATTATGCCGCTAAACATCCGACAGTGCCCAGGACTGGTTACCACGACAAAGGACTGTCGGGCCCACCGTGTGGACAGAGCTGAGGTTGGAAAGCCCTGCCTCACCAACTGTGTATAGAAAGTTTATAGAGAGCTCTGCCTCTGGACTGGGGGTGGGGCCGGGATCACCACTATTTACCAGGGCTGTAGGTTAGGACAAGACCTCGAGGGCAGAGTAAGGAGAGAGGATGTTCTAGAAGCTTCCAGCACCTCTGAGTCTGTTTTGTACTTCATCTAACCATGGTGGCCTCCAGAACACATTGGCTGTTGTGCCTGTTCTGCTTTTCAAACCTGCCTGGAGTTTTTCCCTTTGATAACTCTAACCTTGCTCCATGCAGAGAAAGAGGTCCCATGTAATCAACCTGGTACGTCACTGGCTTAGTGACACAGTGTCATAACCATATATATATTGCATCCATACCGAGCGAAACTAGTTTTTTATTAACATAAAGTTCTCTTTCTAAACAAGCAAAACAGCCTTAAAAAAATAAGTGCATGTAAAAGTGCAAACTATTGATAAAAAAAAGTGTCATAATCTATAACTGGTGCAGAAGTAGCATGTTTATGAAACATTAAAATTAACCCTGATCCTTCCCCATCCTTAATTTAACAGTCACTCTTTCTACAGTAAATTATTCCTATGTTTCTTGAACAATATTCATTCATCCTGCATGTCACAGAGATAGCACTATGACATGGGGGGCCATCTACAAAGACTACACTTCACAGTGTTTCTTACTGGTAGAGATAGCCGGGGACTTAGTTTTGGGTAACTAGATATAGGTGGAAGTTATTGCGTAGAACTTCCGGGTAAGTTGTTAAAAAAGATGCTGACTCAGCTGTACTTTTGCTTTCATAGTTTTCCCATTCTGGGGGATGCCAATGCAATGGTGGTTGTTACAGAAGCCACTTGCAGTAAACAGACAACTTTAAGGATTACACTAGGTGGAAAAAAATGGCAAAACTGGAAAGAAGAATGAGCCTTAAAAAAATTATGGCAATGAAGTTTCTTCTTCACACTAACTCTATACTACTCATTGCAGAATTTTATGTTAAGTGAGAAAGAGGGAAAAACAAGAAGCCCAGCCTTTTATAAGTCTCTCTTGTACTACTTTATTAGCAGTATATTCAATTCTAATTCTTACATTTTCTGTGTCCTAAAAACATAGTGTTTAAATCTGTTTTCAAATTTAAAGTATGTATATCCATTTACCCTGAATATAGTCCCACCTTTTCACTTCAACTCCTAACTACCTGTTTTCAGTAAATATTGATAGCTTTTATTTTTCATTTTATTTTCACAATTCAGTGATCAATACTATTTATTTGGATGAAAAGTCTAACAACTTTCCTTTGGCAATCCAATTGCTAAGCTGAAGGAATTGTTGCTTTAAAATTTTTTTAAAAATTTAAAAAATGAAAATAAAGGTGAGCATTGCTCATTGTCTGTCCCTAAACTTTATGATAACATTAAAATTGTCACTGTCAGCATTCCAAATTTATATCTGCTTTTATTTATTGAAAAAACAATCAGGAGTATTGTATATCACTAAGCATCTAAACCAATGGTTCTCAAATGGGGATAAGTTTGTCCCCTTGGGACAATTTGGAAATGTGAAACATTTATGGTTATTTTTCCACATTTTTGGACACTCAGGGGTTGGGAGAGGGACAAGCTACTGGCAACTAATAAGTAGAGACCAGGAATGTGGATAAACATTCAACAATTCATAGGCTAGCCCACACAACAAAGAATTATCTAGTCCACTGTCAATAGTGCTCAGGTTGAAAAACCCTGACTTGAATAAAATGTTCTAAAATGTAAAAGGATTTTACACCCCACAGAGATGTGACTTTGTGCAAACTGGAAAGCAACTGTCTTTAAATAAAGTGTAGGAACACATCCTTGTGAGGGGCCATCACTGCTTCAAGTCCTGGGGTGATTCCCAGGAGACATAAACCAAATTTATATTCATTACGAAAGAGAAACTTAGGTTGCTCCTCTCTGCAAATACTGCAGTTTAAATTCTGAGCACCTCTAGGCAGTGGGATTAGTGGCGGGTGACAGGACCTATCCTGAACCGCAATCACAATCTTCAAATCACGGTGCAGATGGGGTTAAGACTGGATTTTAAAGATTGGTCTGGGTAATGAGTGGGTCTCAATAATTGACAGCTTTCACTGATGGCTCTAAATTACAAATCAACGTTCTTTGTTCTGTGCTTTCATAAATTAATACATTAAGGAGGAAAAAAATTCACATTTGACCCTTGAAAAATTCTGTGTGATTCAGATTCAATTCTTAAGAAATAAAACCTTTTGCATCATTAATATCATGCATTTTTCAGAAAATTAAAGCTAAAATGATTAAACATAGTAAGACAATCTATATATCATGGCCCAGATGTTAATATTTCTTTCAACCACAAGGTAATTTTATGAGAAAATGTTAGTTTACAAAAGTGATAGGCAACTATTAATTAAAAAAAAATATATATATATGTACATACATACATCTTTTAAATTTTCTATTAGAGTGAAAAAATTAAAGGAAAATTCTGACTCTTTTCTGTCCCACATTTAATCTGACATGCACAGGTATTTTCAAACAGGCCTCCTGCAGAGGAACTCTGCCATGTTGAGTCTGCACAAAGGCCACGTAGGCAAAAGCTTGAACCTCGCCGAAATTGAGTCTGGGAAGAAGCCCTGAGCCCCTCTGGGAACATGAGGGGAGGGGAGGCCTGCAGGAGCTGCCCAGAGACCTTTCCCGCTCACCTCCGGTCTCTCTTGGTTTTGTGCTACCTTCATCCTAATGGAGCAGTGGTCATGGAACCACTGAGGGCAGGCTGGGATCGGCTCCTCACCAACAGGGTTGCAGGCACCTGCACCCTTTAAGTGTTGTCCTTTCCATGTGTGGGACAGGGACCTTAGGATGCTAGTGCCCTCACCTGTTCTTCCTTTCCCTATACTTGTAACTAATAAACTGCATCTAAAAGCAGCTTATTGTGTTTTCGTTGTATCTGTGGGATCAGTCAAGGCTTGGTCTTGCCGGGTTTTGCTGGGTATCTCCGTGCCTGGAAGGAGAACGGGCCCCTATAGAACAGCTGAGGTTTGCAAGCCCCAGCAACGAGGGAGGGAAAATAAGATTCTGTCATGGAATAGTGCACGCTTAGGGTAAACTCAAATGCCAGTAGGATCCAGGGAAGGCGATATACAGAAGAAAAATGGGATTATTGTACACAAACAGTGAATACTGGAAACCACGTTGAACTGAAGATATCATGCTCCTTCTAGAAGTGGGCAGGGCCCAGATCCAGGTCATCGTTGCCACGGAGGAATGTGAGGCTGATGTTGCTGTTTTTATTCTGATAATTCAACCGGCACATAGCACACATTTGGCTTCACTATGTCTAGCCATTTTGTACAGGTGTATCCCTTTCTGATATCACCTGCAGAACTAAACTCAGTTCCTAGTTCTGCTAACTACATTCAGACTCTGTTGGATTTGGCAAATTACTTAACTTCTGTTTCCTTTCGTTTTGTTTTCTGTAAATGAGGAAATAGTGCTGGCTTTTATACGTTTGGGTTTTTTCAAATACAAAAAATAAAAGAGAGAGAGAGAGAGAAGTGACAGAACCCTGAACTCACACTGCCTTAAACACGGAAATTGCTCTTTTCACATAACAGTACGAGCAGTGACTGACCCCAGAGAGACTGGCAACTCACTAGCACCCAGAGTTTGAGAGGAGAGGACAGGTCAGGGAGGAGGATAATGGTTTTCTAAACACACAAACATCCATTAAATAAAATGAATTATACATTTAAAAACTTTCCATAAAGAAGAGCCCAGGGCTTGATAGCTATACTAGTTAATTCTACCAGGTATTTCAGAAGAATTAACAACTAATTCTTCACAAAACCTTCCAAAACATTAGAAGAGGGAATGCTTCCCAACTCATTGTATGAGGCCATTGTTATTTCGATACCACAAACACACAAAGCCCTCACCAGAAAAGAAAACCACAGACCAATATCTTTTATACATATAGACACAAAAATTCCCAGTAAAATATTTGCAAATTTATACAGCAACATATAGAAAGGATTATACACCATTATCAGGTGGAATTTAGTCTAGGAATAGAAAAGTTGTTTAAACATCTGAAAATGAATTAATGTAATACACCATATCTTTACGACAAGAGTCAAAGACCACTTGATCATCTCAACAAATACAGAAAAAAAATTATGAAATTCAATGTCCCTTCAGAATAAAAATTTTAACAAAATAAGAATAGAAAGGAATTTCCTAATCCTGAAATTTTCACCTGCAAACATTGCACAGCTAACAACAAGCTCAATGGTAAAGCACAGAATGTTTCTTCCTAATACCATGAAAGACACAGATGTGTGTTCTTACAACTTCTTTTCAACATTGTATTGGAGGTTTTAGCTGAGGCAACTGGCAAGAAAGCAAAATACAAGGCATCCAGAATGAAAAAGAAGTGCAACTATGCTATTTGCAGATGGATGATCTTGTATTTAGAAAATGCTTAAAAATTAATTTAAAAAACCTTTTAGAATTAATAAAAGATGAGTTATTCAGGAAGTTTGCAAGAGACAATACAAAAATCAATTGTATTTCTATACACTAGGAATGAATAGTGCAAAAATTAAAGCAAAAAATTCCATGTATATAGAATCAAAAAAATAAAGTACTTAAAAAAAGTTAACAAAAGATGTACAAAACTTGCACTCTGAAAGAGACAAAACAATTTGAAAGAAATTAATTTTCTAGCTAGGGCAATTAGTCAAGAGAATGAAATAAAAGACATCAAGAATGAAAAGGAAAAGATAAAAACTGTATTTATATGCAGGTATCATAATCTTGTATTTAGAAAACACAAAGGAATCCACATTAAAAACTATTAAAAATAGTAAATTAGTTCAGTGAGGTTTCAAGATACAAAATCAATAAACAAATATCAATTGTATTTCTAAAAAGTGGCAATGAGAAAACTGAGAATGAAATTAAGAAAAATATTCTATTTGTAATAGCAGTCAAAAGAATGAAATAGCAATAAATCTTAAAAGGAAGTGCAAACTTATACCCTGAAAACTAAAAACATTTTTGGAAGAAATTAAAGAAGACCTAAAAAGTGGAAAGAGATTTCATTCTCATAGATTGAAAGACTCCATAATTTAAGATGGTAATGCCTCTCAAATTAATGTAATGAGGAAATGCATCCCTGTCAAAATCCCAGAAGACTTCTTTGTGAAAATTGACAAGCCAATTGTAAAATTAATACAGAAATCCAAGAGACCTAGAATAGCCAAAACAATCTTGATAAAGAAGAACAAAATTGAAAGACCAACAATTCTTAATGTCAATGCTTGATGCAAAGCAAAAAAAAAAAAAAAAAAAAAAAAAAAAAAGAAAGAAAGAAAAGAAAAGAAAAAAGAAAAAGAAACAAAGCCAGTGTGATACTGGCAAAGGTAAACATATAAATCAATGGAACATCAGTGAAAATCCAGAAACAAACTCTCACATTTATAATGAATTGACTTTCAACAAGGGTTTCAAGACTAAAGGCCCTGGGAAACTAGATAGTCACATGGAGAAGAATGAAGTTGAGCAATCTCCTGGACCTTGGATTAGGCAATGGTTTTATGCACACAGTACCAAAAGCTGGGCTTATCAGCTTGTGTGGAATGTCTCCCCTGGTTTCAGACATGGTGTGTGCTTCTTTGTTCCACGTAAGAACATCCGTCACCTGGCCAACAACACTGCTATGTCTGTCCTTGGAGAGAGGGGTACGGTCCTTGTGTTGCATTACGAGACGGGTATGTGCAGGCCAGTTGTCCTGCATCAGCTCTCTGGCCCTGGAAGACCAATGCCCACCACTGAAGCTGATCTTGCTCTATCTTTTCTCTGTGTGACTAAAGTGTTTCTGTTCAGTGCTTCACTGTGTTGTGTTCTCCTTGGTGACTTGGATACCAAGATGCTATGGGCAGAAGTGCTTGGACTCCTGATCATAAGCACCTGCTTCCAACTGCTCAAAAGGGATGGATTCACAACTCTGTGAATATGCTAATAACAGTTGAATTGCACACTTTAGAAGGGTGAGTTTTAGTGCATGTGAATCATATCTCAATAAAGCTGTTACAGAGATGTTATTGAGATGATTAAATGGGATGGATAATTAAAACCTAATAGTATTAATAAGACAATTAATTAAAATAATGCATATAAGAACACTAAGCATGGTGCTTGGTTTATTGTAAGCATTCCATAAATGTTAATTCTCACACTTATTATTTTCTCACCTTCCTCATCCACTCTCCTCTTATCCTTCATTTAAAGGCACAATTTGTTGTTGTTTTGTTTTGTTCTTAAGGGAAGACTGACATTTGCACGCAGATGAATTGCTAAGTTCAGTTCTGGTTTTTTTCATAAGCAGTTGTGGCTTGTTCTACTGATTTCTTTGGAAAGGTGAGTGAGGAGAGGAAGCCCTCAGAGCCAGGAAGCCAGTGCGCTAGCACAGGGCACCTGCAGGGAAGTTAGGTCATCACTTGCCTGGGCAGCATTCATCCACACACCCTGCATGGCACAGGAGTGGCCTCTGTGTGAACAATAAATCTATCATTGCAGATACAAAAAGATGCAGTACATCAACTCATATCTATCTTTTCTGACAAGGCTTCTATTCTGTGATATTAAAAACCAATTTCTTTTTATCACAACCCCCTGAAGTGATGTAAATACTAATTTCTAAAGGCAGATATATTCTCTATATGTATTCTCTTTATACATTCTCTGGGTTTACACTTTTGTGATGTGTGTGTTAAGAAGTCACTGTATGACACATATAATATCAGTCTTTTTTCTATAATTTATAATGCAATTTTTACTTTTTTAAATAGAAAGTATTCCTTAGCTGGGCATGTTGGTGCATGCCTATGGTCCTAGTTACTCAGTGGGTTGAGGCAGGGTGATCCCTTAAGCCCAGGAGTTCGAGGCTGCAGTGAGCTGTGATCATAATACTGCACTCCAGCTTGCATGACAGAATGAGACACTGTCTCTAAAATAAATAAGTAATAAATAAATAAATATCCCTAATAAATATCATAAATATGTACTAATAAATATCAATTATAAATAAGAAAAAATTATTTAAAGAAAACATAAATGAACGCAAAGATATCCCATGCTCACAGATCAAAATATTTAATACAGTAAGATGGCAATACTTCCTAAATAGATCTACAGATTCCATACAATCCCTTCCAAAAATCCCAGGTGACTTCTTTGCAGAAATTAACAAGTTAGTGCTTAAATGCACAGTCATGCATCATTTAACGAAGGAATATCATTATACGGCACATGACTGTATAATGATGCAAGGGGAAAATGCAAGGGACCAGAATAGAAAAAACAATCAGGAAGAAGAACAAAGTTGGAGGTCTTAAACTTTTTGGTTCCAAAACTTACTACCACGCTACAGTTCAAGACAGCGTAGTCCTTGCCTAAGACTAGACGTACGCATCAGTGGAATGGAAATGAAAGTCCAGAAATAATGCCAAATGCTGGTGAGGAAGGGGGAAAATTTAAATATGCATTCACCACAGTGCAAAGGTAAAGGCATTCAGCAACCTTGGAGAAGGCTGACAATATTAAGCACAGAGTTACAACACGTCCTGGTAACGCCACTCCAATGCTTATACCCAAGAGAAATGAGAACAGCCATCTACACAACAACCTGTGCATTAATGTTCTTAACACCATCAATAACAATAGCCTGAAATGGAAACAAATCAAATGTCAATGATAAGCAAATAATTAAAATTAGTTTATTCATAGCATAGAATAGTGTTCAGGCATGAAAATAAATGTAGTACATGATTCAACATGGATGAACCTTAAAAACATTACACCAAGTGAAAGAAGTTAGTCACGAAAGGTCACATATATACACCCCATTTTTATAGAACGTCCAGAATGGGTAAATCTATAGATACACAAAGGAGATTAGTTATTGCAGCTTGTGGATTGGGAGGTGATGGGACTGTCAGCCAATGGGTATGAGAATTATTTGGGGGTTAATGAAAATGTTTGAGAATTGCTTGTAGTGATGCTTGTATAGATCTGTGAATATGCTTAAAATCACTGAATTGTACACTCTAAATGGGTGAATTGTATCATGTGAATACTTCACTAAAAAGATGGACTAATGCACAAAAGTGCCATTGCATCTTGCCAAACAATGGCAATGTTTTAAAATTATGAAATATTTAATAATAATTCAGAAGGCATTTTATTAAACTCGAACTATTTATTCTAGGCATGCTAATGCTTTCTGTATGTTTTTAGTACAAATAGGAAAGTTTGCAAAGAGGATACAGAAGACTTCTGTGCTTTCATTCCTGGAGTGGTATCGGTCCACCTCTCTCCTCCCAGCCATCAATGAGGAAACCCTGATGTTTTCCAGAAAACATGATAGGTGATGTGCAGAGACTTTTTAAAATAAGTGATGAGGAGGGGCATATCCTTTTGTCTCACAGATTTAGTTATTGACAAAACTTGAAGCAAAATCCATCTTAATAAAATTTTTGCAAAGCAAAACTGGAAAAAATATATAGCATTGGTATTGCTGTTAAACAACGTTCAATTGTTTACTTTTTGATTACTTTTTCGAAAATAAGAATTTTTGCATGGATACAAGAAGTAATTGTAATTAGGATTTGGAAGAGCAAGGGGAATGGAATTAAAAACGCTCATCTTTTATTAATCACATACATTTTTTATAAGAAGGTTATTTTTGCTAGCTTAGGCTAAGGGAAAACCATTATTTGACAAAATTGTGCAAACAATTGGCCTATGCCAATTTAATGCCATTTTCCAGAACGATTTTTTTTGCAGGGGCTTAGATGAGCGAAGTTCACAGGGGTGTCTTCTTAATTTCTTAACTACAGACTACCTGTGAGGAAGTTGCCACAGGCTAACAGTCCACATGCAGTTGTCCAGTGTTATTAGCTCCAACCTAATAATCCCCAATTCCCAGTGGGGTGCTCTGAGTAGGAAGAGGGCAAAGAGATGCAACCACAGGCACCAACCGAACGGTTTCACAGGGATGTGCCCCCCACGTGTAAGCTCCCATCTTCCGAGCTGAATCTCGGAAAGACAAGCTTCCTGCAGGAAGATTAGCAGAGCAAGACGGGACGGGTTCAGTGGACGGGAGTTTTCAGCTGATCCTTGATCTCCCATGGCACAAGAACAGAGACACAAAGCAACTCGCACGGCTTGGCAGGTGCTGCGAGGGAGCCATGAAGAAGCAGCTCTGCATCCAGCAGCCGCTCCGAGTAGCTGAATCGAGACTCTGCCTAGGACTCTAAAGCTCACTCTTTTTCCGCCGTACACCACTGTGTCTGTGTTTATAAACAGTAATGGGAGTGTTCTAGTAGGCATCATCAGATCGAAGTCTTCTCTTCCACTCCTTGAAGTCTGATATGCTTCCGGAATACTTTGCGCTCAACTTTTAAAAATGCTTGTATGCTTAGACTTAGAATTATATGGGGAGAGGCAATTTGCATTAGAAACCACACTTTGTGTTAGAAAATTAAGTAAACCCAGAGTGAGAAATCTGAGCTACGAGGTGTACCATGTAAATGAATTTTGCATGCATTTAAATCTGTTCTGCTCATTCGGCTGATGAAATTGTCAAACGCTATTTCGCATTCATGGTTACAAGCAGACCAGGTATGAAGGGCTCTCTGGAAAACTCTGTATAAAATTACCAATTTTGCATATTTAATCTTACTTAATATGAAAATGAATGAGATAATTTTTAAAAGAGTCTGCACTCTTTTAAATGAACCTAGGTTAAAGAATAAGATTTGGAAAATAAGCATGCTTTTCCTAGACAGGTGTTATTGGAATGCATATCTGAATTTGATGAATCTAATTATACATATACACTTCATTGAGTGTCAACTCACAGCCGTTTTATTACATTATCTGGAATTTAGGATGGCTGAATAATCTTTACTATCACAATCAGGCTTGCAAGTCATTGTTTTAGGATTTTTTTTTTTCTACAATGGAAATCACCCTGCTCTCTGGTATATCCCTCAGTTTCTTAGAGTTGACTCATGAGTGGATCTAACGGGCGTGGAGACATCTCAGAGAGTGAACATCTTACAGCTGGAAAGCATTGTACACTACAGTGCTTGGATATTACATTTTCAGCTTATTTTCGCTATTACAAATCTCAATTTCTCCCAGTTGAATTAAAAAGTTTGATTTAATGAATAGGCATCTTTGTTCTCAACTCTCTCTCTCTCTCTCTCTCTCTCTCTCTCTTTCTCTCTCTCTCCCTCTCGCTTTCTCCCTCTCTCCCTCCCTCTAGCCCTGCCACCTCTTTTTCCCTTTCTGGAGTGACTGCTCTCTTCACTGTTTAGCAGTGAAACACTGCTAAAATGTTTAAGAAAACTGTCACGAGCACCTGTCAGGGGCCTTTCATGAGGCCATGGCAATGGTCTCATCAGGGCCCTGACAGAAGTCCCAGGAGAGCGTGGGGCTCACAGTCACCCCCTTAATGCGGGCAACATCCCCTCCCTGCGTTCCTGCAGAGGCTGAAGGACCGTGGTTCTGAGTTGGGGGCGGTGGGAGTGGGAAGAAGAGGAGAAGCAGTTCGGGCTCCGGAGCTGGCCTTGCAGCAAAGGCGTGTCCTGCTTTTCTGAGACAGTGAGGAGGCTGTGCGTGTTCGCACATTAATCACCGTTGCACCTGTTGGTCTTGCTCCTGTCACTATGCTCTGCTGACCTTCGGGCTCCGGAGGACGGCCTCTGGGTGTTGTTGAGTACACGCTCAACAAGCACATCTTGAGTGAATGATTCAAGTGTCCTCAGAAGACTCCAGGTGACACTTGCGTGAGTAGCTGAGTGAGCCCAGGAGCCCAGGACACTGTCCTCCCCATCCTGGAGTGGCCACGGCTGAGCGCAAGGTCCTTGCCATGTGGAGTCCTTGTCCAGGCCTGGCCAGAGGAGTGCAGACAAGGTCAAGATGTGATCGTGCCCAAGCTCCAGATGCCATTAATGGTGCATAATCGCATGTGGCGCTGAGACAAAGAGAGAGAGAGAGAGAGAGAGAGAGAGAGAGAGAGAGAGAGAGAGAGAGAGAGCCCCCTCTCCCTGCTGGGCTGTGGTCTCTTTCATATGCAGACAAAGCAGCCAGAGAGTGCTGGGCTGCCTGTGCAGCTGAATATGCAAGGGGAGATCAATGTTCTTGTTAGTGGATCCCTTTGGAAAAATTCCGAGTGAACATCAAGTCCTCTATTTTAATGCGACTTGAAAAAGTAAAACGCCCGGCGGCGGCGGGGATGCTTTAAGAGAAATGCCCTGGCCTAGAAAAAACCGCAGGCTGGTAGAATCCTTTCCTTTTCCTCTTTCTCTCCCGCTTTTTATATTATGCTGGTAGTTTATTTGGGAGAGGAGAACAAGGAAAGGCCCTTGGCTGCTGTTGTTTGCCAGACATGCCCTCCTCTGTCCTGATGATGAGAAGAGTCCCATCTGCTTCGTGAACTTCTACAGAGCATCTAGCAGACCTGTTCTCGGAGCCAAAGGAGACACAAAGGAGAAGGATGCAGGGTTTCTGCCGCAAAAGAGCTAATATTTGTCACATTGTCAGAAGGAAGGGAGGGTCTCCAGGGACTACAGAAATTTAACCAACTTGAGGAGCCTCTGTTGGCCAGGCCCATGGTGGCTCAGCTGAATAAACCCAGCCCCTGGCAGATCTGGCAGTCTGTAGGTGACTTCATTACCACGCTAAAGTCTCCACCCTGGGAGGAGCCATAGCTTCACGCGGTCCCCCAGGTGGCACCAAACAGCTGGCACGAGATATTCTGAACCAGCAGACGACCCCAGAGGGCGGGCAGCTTCCTCCCAAGATGTGGAACTGAGAATCTTGTCCAGTCCCCACTTTGTTTTTCGCCTGTTTCATTGTAATCGTTCTTCCTCTCAATTTGTATCTGACTCTGGCATCCACTCGTGATGGTTCTTTTTCTCTTTACCTTCCTTTTTGTCTAATTGTTAGTTCTGAACATACTCATTCTAATGTCATTCTTATGATACATCATTGCAAACAGGAGACCTTGCCTTCGCCTTACTCTCTGCTGGGTATATCCTCCTCCCATCATGCAACTGGCTCTATGAACAAATTTCAATGACTCCTATATGTTTTTTTTTAATTTTTTTATAATGCTCTCTCTTAACTAAATACTGGACCTTATGAGTCATCTCCCAGAAATGGTGGATTTACTGTAAGACAAGGGAGCCAAGATTTTGAAGGCCCCTGGGCAGACTTCTGGATCAAGATTCACCATCCCCAGAATCCTGCCCGAATGAATGCCCATAGCCCCTCCTGAGACTCACCAAGACTTGCCCCAGGGCACCAAGGCACGTCACGACCCCACCTCTAAGAGCCCCCGGTCTCCCTTAGTCTGAGAGACGGATTTGAGGCAGCTTCTCCCATTCTCCTGACAAGACACTTTTCATATTAAAAAATTCCTTTCTTCCTTGGAAGTCCTCGTCATCTCAATAATTGGATCTTTGTGAGATGAGCAACTGGACTTCGGCTGAAATCTCACTGTTTCGCCAACCATCAGGCCATCTGTGGTAAAGATCTCTGGGCAATTTCGATTTCCTCAGATGAGACCACCGGGAATTACAGCCAATGGTATTTCAAATTTCACCTCCTTGCAAATGCCTCTAAACAAAGCAGCCTCTTCCTCTCCCTGTGCCCATCTCTTCCCGAAAGATGATGAATTATTAAAATCTATTGTTCAGACCCTAGGTAGTTCTGAATTTGAAGTTGACAGCCTCCATCATGCCATGGACCAATTACTCGTTCCCAGAAATACTCAAATATGTGACCCAGCTGATCTTTGCCCTTGGTCTGACCTCCTGTCACGAACAATTCTTCTTCTTAGATCTCCATGTGCCTGGTTGGGTGCTGTCCAAGGCACCTGGTCTCTTTGGCCTCAAATTAACCCCTTATGCATATTAGGAATGCATTTCAAGACTTAACTGTACAGAGCTACCCTAATTCTATAAATCACCAAAGCTGCAAATTCCGACTGAGACTTGAGCTCCAAGACAAGGCCGGCCTGGATTATTTATGTGTTCTGTCTGGGGAGAGGATTGACTCATTGTTTATGCAAACAACCTGAGCGGCGTTCCCAAAGATGGAAGTCATGCAAATAAAAAAAGACCATAAGAAGATTATGATTATGTCTGGGAGAAGTTATTAACAATATCACCTGCAGCTCGTAGGAGACCTAGTCACCGTCTGAGAAGGCTTTCCTTTTCTCTTTACTATTTATCAGTCCACTTCCGAACAATACAAGGGGCTAGAAGGCTTTTCAGGAGTTATTTGCAGAAGTGATGGAGAAGTACATTAAATATGAATATTTATCAGAAAAAGACAATCAAATACAAGCATTTCAAGGGTGGAAAGATGCAAGGCTTTATTCTGATGTCTTTCTCTCTCTTCTTGATGAAAGCGAATTATTTAATGCAGTCAGTAACTTCCCAGGTTTCAATTTAATGAGATTTACCAGCTCCACTTTTGACAATTTATTTTCTATTAGGCTTTCAACCAACATCCAGAGATAAAAGGTGTTTTCCTTCAAAGAAATGTGATTTTCTTTTTGTATCTAGTGAATTCAAATGGCATAGATTCTTAATACTGTATCAGACCTCATTGAAAACCATGTTAAAAATTCCCGACTGGCCAGGTGCGGTGGCTCTGGCCTGTAATTCCAGCACTTTGGGAGGCTGGAGCAGGAGGATCTCTTGACGCCAGGACTTAGAGGCTGCAGTGAGCTATGGCCACACCACTGTGCTCCAGCCAAAGCAACGGGGGTGGGGGTGGGGGTGGGGGGGGGGTTCCTCAAACAACCACAACAACAAAAACAAAAATCCCACAGAGTTCCCCTGTTTGTTTTCAAAATCCCTAGAAATCATTCTCTTTCAGGCTATCATTGGCCCCTGTGAACAAGAGGGGTAATGCTTGCCTGTGTAGATATACCTATTTACAGTTGTCTATCAATTTAGGGTCTGAACAATTCAGGCAGATCTAGAAAATATAGACGATAGATAGGAAATTAACAAAAGAGAATGTGAGAACATAAGAGAATGTAAAGGAATTTAAAAAATTTAAAAATTGAATTTATCCCAGATCTGTAGCTCATGGCGAGTGCACTTACACTGTCACCACGGGCACTGCGGGTTCTGTTTGCAGGGCTCCTCAGCACCACCTGCTGACAGCTGCGGGCAGAGGCCCTAGGGCCAGGAGGAGAGCCGGAGGCAACCTCGACATGCACCCACGGGCCTCTCGGTCATTGTGACCGAGTGGGAACCCTGTAGGACTGTGTAGTGCTGGAGGATATGGCGAAGTTTCTTGTCCCTAAACTTTGATGAAATGGAATTTGCATCTTGTATAGTTAACATCCTCTTGGTGAAGCTTTTCTCTGTCCCTGACGGCTTGCTTCTGCTGTCAGGTTACAAGCAGGTGCCAGGCAGGTCCGATTCAAACTTGGCCTTGGCAAGCACTGTGCAGTGTCAAGGTGCTTTACCGCTCTGATCTCTGGTTTTCTGTTTATACAAATAAGTACAACGGCTGCCTCTTCTCAGTGCTGCGGTAAGGATGAACCTCCGTCATGACGTTACAAGGGTTTCTCTCCAGGCCTGACATGTACCAGTGGCAGTTACTGCTGTTTTTATTGACTAATAACCAGCTCTTGTAAAGCCATGGGGTTTGTGAGCTATAGTCGCAAACATTAGGTTATTTTGTTAGTACATCATCTGTCAATGCTCTTTGCCGATAAGAACACCTGGGTTAGGAAAGGAACGAGTGTCTCAAAGCTGCATAGCCAGCAGTGAGGGTAGAACTCACACCTGATGGGCAGTCTTGCTCTCCCTAGACCTGAGCTCTTCCCTCTACATCATGCACCCCATACAGATCCAGGGCCCCCAGCCCAAGTCACTCACACGTGTAAAATTATAGAAAAGGGTGGGCAAAACGAAGGATCTTGTCTGAGAGTTCTTAGAAGTAAGTGTGGGGTCCTCTTGCTTCTCCAGGCCTTGAGAGGGAAACGGCCACTTCCAGAAATCACAAAATAGTGGGTGTAGCCAGGATACAGATGGTGTTTGTGTTTGGTTTGTCTCCCAAACACTCTTTTTTTACTTTTTATTATATATACGAAAGTAGAAAGAAGAGTCAGGTGAATCTCCAAGTACCCATCATCGCTTGGGTTACCTGCCTGAGTAGTGAAGACGTATGTTTGGGACCTTTTTTCAAGCGTGGAGCAAAAAGAAGATGGAGAAAGTAGTTTCTGAACTCAACTCACATTTGAATGAGAAAGAAATAGAAACAAACCCATCTATAACCAGGCACACATACGTATGTGGCACATTAGTTTGTCAGGGAGTGGAACGCATTCCTTTGGCTGTTGATAAGTTGCAGCTAACCTGGGGCTTCCCAGTCTTGAATAACCACAGAGAACAGAAATCGGAGCTTTGCTTCCTTGCTTAAATCTCCTTTAGTGCCCCAAACAACTACTGCTCTGCCCCAAGCCCACAATCAAAGCACATGCACTGGAAGTTTTACGTGGGGAGTGTTTTGCTCTGGCAAACCCTGAACCGCAAATTATTATTGCTGAGGAGGTAAAAGAGCTGCCAAAAGTGGCAGAGAAGGAAATAGACTTTGACAACAGTGTTGCTGTGAATTTGTCCAATCTTTGCTAAAAGACAAATAAGCAATCACCAAGGAGAGAATCAACTTTAACATTCATTCTAATTTTATTTGTCGATGTATCATTCTGGTTGGGGGTGTGTGTGTGTTTAATGGTTTTAAATATGTGTCAAAATTAGGTCTATAGACATTAAATTCCAAAGTTTAATTTAGGCAGATAAAGTAAAATACTCAAAATAAAAGATCCATATACTCTTGATTCCTGTCTGTTGTGTAACAGGGAAATCCAGGTATTTGCATAATAAAAGATGCATCAACGATTTGCTTTGAAATAATATAAAATAGTGATCTCAGTTTACAACGTAAGATATAAACCTATTCACGTAGCCACTAACACAATTGACATTAAGTGAGGAGAAAACAATGCGGTGAGAATTATGAAGACTACTGAAGAAAGAAAGAGAGAACCCATGAGTCTGGACATAGGAATAGATGCTGTGGGGTTTTTAGCCTGTAGATAAAACACCTGAACTGACACAATTATTATGCTACCTTTAGACCAAATTTTGGAAACACAAGTATCACCAGTGCCACTTTTCTTGAAATTAGCAGAAATTAGCATCTCTTTCAATCTTTTTTTTTAAATTTCACTTTAATAGAGGCAGTGGTGCAAAATATGTTTCTCTTTCCTTTTTACTACAGGAAATAAACCACAGTCCAGGCGTGAAGATTAATGGCATCAGGCATTACTGCCCAGTGTAAAGGGAAAACAGTGCATGTCAGCAATTTGCCGGCTGGAGCCAGAACCGCACGTACCTGTGGAAAGGTGGCAGTTGTGCTCAGCTCCCTCCAAAACTGCCCCGGATTTAGAAGGCAGGTGTGGTGGTAGTAGGTTGTCAGGTGATCCAAGAGACTATATCAATGCAGATTGTTGTGGGAAATATCCTAGTTTTTAAATATTGGCTTAAATATAACTAAAAATCCTTGGTGAGCCCAACAAAATATGTCACATACCTGCAGGACAAATGTGGTTCAAAAGTTTAAGTTTTGACCATTTTCTTAGATTCACAGTTGAGAGATTACTTTGTGTATTTTTGAAATAGATTGGAAGCCTGATGTCCAAAGAGGAGAAAAAGGCTTCCCCCGGTCGATTGTGAACATCAGGCCAGGTGTGAACAGGAGCCCACCAGTCCAGGGCTCAGGAACGGAAAGGAGACGCAGGCCTGGCCTGCGGTGGAGCCCGTCCACCCAGAGGAGGGAGGCCCAGGGAGGCCTCAGCCTCACCACAGCAGCCTCCAAGTCAGAATGGGGAAAGGTATTGGTGAGTTTCTTCATTTGGTTCATAAGTAATTTGAATTTATTTCATGAACAGCATGCATATATTGACGTTTATTGTTAACTTATCAAGAAGCATGCATTGTTAAAATGTAAACATTTAAAAATTTTTCATCATTTTTTGGTACTTCTTCATTTTTGACATATTGTGAGTCTCAAAAACCAAAGTGGTCCAGTGCATCTGGGCCTGTAAGAGACTCCTGCTAGATCTGAATGTCTTCATTTTCCTCATCTGTAAAATGGGAATGGCGCTGTTACATTCTACGGCTATTCTGAAGAAGGAAAGCGTTGCATATACCTGTCAGCCCTGCCTTCCACTTGTCCTAAAGCAGACTTTCATTTTCATATTAAAAAAAATTCGGTGACATCTGCTTTCCCTCTGATCAGGTAAGCTAATGGCCAATGTGACACTCTTGAGTTGTTTTATGTGAGTTAAGGCATCCTATTCATAAGAGGCAAAGTCAAAACTCCCGGTTCTATAGTGTTTCATACAAATAACTTCAATTGTTTCTGACTGATTTGGCGGCCCTCTGTCTTTTCTTATTAAAATACCACAGGAGAAACACATATTATTTCATTTCAGAATACATTTCAGCAAATTTCTTTCTTGTAGCTTCAAACAATTCAAAATTAATCTCCTATCGCTTGTCTCAATGTTTATATTCTGAGGCACAGATGAAAAATCATGCTTGCTCAATTGCAAGGCTCTGGGGCTGAGGACTCAGGATTCGGTCCACGTGGGCATCTCAGGGTTTACTCCTGGCGTAACTTCTCTTTCATTCGTAATCCCATCACAAAGAGAAAATGTTCTGTGACTTTTATTTAAGCTGTAGCAGTTTGACTATTGCAGTGATTAAACACGTATCTTGTTAGCAGATATGCTCACCAGGACAGATGTTCTGAGGCTGGTAGGGGGTGTGTGTGTGTGTGTTTAATTATATTACATGAAACGCTTCATAAGTGTGACTTAAAGAAAACTTTGGGAGGTGGGTACAAATGGTCCTGTAGTCCCCATCTGATGAGCATATTTGTTTCAAGCAGCATTGCTCTGGAAATATTCAGATTAGCTTTTGTTAGACAAAGAGACTCGGAGCATAACAAAGATGCCATCACGTGAAACTCTCATGTTCTAGGAGGAGGACACAGAGCCGCAGAAACAGCCGCTGTCCAAGGTAGACACAGGTAAGGAGAACGATAAGACGCGCATCAAACGCCCTCAGGGGTCGGGGTTGGAAGCTGTCGGTTTTTCATCGAGAGTGAAGGGACCCTTGGGTTTGAGGGCAGTGACTTCTGAATTGAGCTGAGAGGATGTTCATGTCAAGGAGGAGGAAAGCGAACGTTGGCATTGGAAACCCGAGAAGCACAGAAGAAGTTGTTTTACGGAATGAGCACCCAGTTAGCTGTACAACGCCGCCTTGGAGGTGAAGATGCTCACACTTTTTAGGTATAAAGCACATATATGCACATAGCACATAAACAGACACACTGACATGACATGTGGGATAATTAAATAAAAATGTTTTAACAGGCTTTTAGGGGAACAATAGTAAACAACGAAGGTTGAGCAATGCTGCTTCAAAGACGTAAGGTATGTCCCAGCTGGAATATCTGCATTTTGGAAGCGTGAATGTGCTGGGTGCCAGTGTTGTCTTCACAGGTGGGGGGAATGAGAGTTTTCTGAACCGACTTGAGAGGCCAAGGACAGCTGCATGTGGGGTAGATGAGGACCAAGAATCCAATCTTTCCCCCAAACCAGGGGTATTGTCTCATGTTCTGCCATTGACTGCCACTTTCTCGGGCTTATAAAATATTGCCAGACTATGGTCCCTCAGTGAACTGAGACTTCATATTGGGTTTAACGACCCCTGAACAGCCTGAAGAATCACAGGTGAGCATTTACAACCTGGATACATCTAACAGGTGCTAAGAAGTGAGACACTTCAGAAACAGGACAAGAGTCTGAGCACCATTAAGAGTCGGAGCACATACCAAAACCTCACTACTTATTACCTATGTGTTTTTTAGGACAATGGCCAAACACATTAGTGTCTCTGTGCAGAAAGGGAATAGAAGTGGAGGAAGGGGAAAAAATAGCATAAAACAAACAAAAAAAGGAGCTTCACACAAACCAATAGCAATAACAGGATAATCTCAGGACCATATAATTGAATCCACTCTGAACTTTCAGTCCAAATGATTTTAAAATAAGAAACAAACAAATTAAAGAAAATTAGTCAGATTTGATCTTGATGAGATCTCAGCACAGAGGTCTGATTTTCCAATTAAATGATTCACATTTGAGATTTTTCATTACGGACCTTGATGGATTAACTGGGACCAACTATCCCTCTAATCTGAAACATTTAAAATAGAAGCCAGGCGAGGTGGCTCACACCTGTAATCCTAGCACTCTGGAAGGCCGAGGTGGGCGGATTGCTCGAGGTCAGGAGTTCAAAACCAGCCTGAGCAAGAGCGAGACGCCGTCTCTACTAAAAATAGAAAGAAATTAATTGGCCAACTAATATATAGAGAAAAAATTAGCCGGGCATGGTGGCGCATGCCTGAAGTCCCAGCTACTTGGGAGGCTGAGGCAGGAGGATTGCCTGAGTCCAGGAGTCTGAGGTTGCTAGGCTGACGCCACGGCACTCACTCTAGCCTGGGCAAAAAAGTGAGAATCTGCCTCAAAAAAAATTAATTAATTAATTAATTAAAAGGGAAATTACTGGAGATGAGTTTTGAGGCCTTGGACAGCGGAATACACAAAGTTGGGAATTTTGAGAGTTTGGGCTGAGAGAATGTTGTCATTGTCCACAAGTTCACCACCACTAGTTCCAATAGTTGACCTACTTGTTCATGCTTCGTACTGAAATTAGTGTGGAATGAGCATGAGCACTGGGTTAATTTACGGAGGCAAGGATGTAATTCAGAAGGAATATTGAACCTGGAGTTAAAGGAAAGGGCAGAGCATCATCTGCGATTCCTGGGAAAAACTATTTTAATTTTTTTCTTGAAATTCACAATTGTCCACAGCATGTGTCAGATTCCCTGGATTTCAACAATGTGACTACAATATTGCACTTGAATGTCATTTTTTTCTGCCACCTCCCAGCCATCCATTATGTTACCCAGTGAGATATATACACACACACACACACACACACACACACACACACACACACACACACATATATATATATGATATGTACTGATTTTAAGATTTTGTGATTAAATTATTGCTTGACAGGAAGTAGACACTATGATTTATTTCATTCTCCTCTGGCTACTTCACCCCCCAAATCTGTCCCCTAACACTGAAGTCTAAAAGATGTAAAACCAAGGTACCTGAGTGCCACAGTACAGCTTGTAGGTATGCTCCTCAGTACGGTGGACACCATAATCATTGCTCCGTAGCAAAGTGCTCCTCAAAACCTATCCAGCTGCAAGGTCTTCCCTGTCTATGACGTAGGTGAGCTATAGGTAGAAATATACAACCTAGCCAACGTGGGAAATGGCCCCAGGTTCAACAGGAATGCTGAAGTAGATTCCCCTTGTGATTAAACAAAGTGATAACTTTTCAATAGGATCGTATGAAAAAAGAAACAGTTCTAAGAAAGTACCCTTCCAGGAGAAAATGGACTTCACTTTCAATGACTCCACAGGTCAAAGCTAAATGCAACATTAAGCATAATGGCAGTTTGAAAGGTAAGACACTCCCAGATAAAAGTGAGAGTCCAGTGTGAACAGAATGAATTCTAACTGGGCGACTCTAGTTAGAATTAGGTTCTTTTTTTTTTTTTTTTTTTTTTAACATACCTGTCTGGTATCGTGGGAGCAGGGAGATCCACAGTTGGAAGCAGGAATGAAGCAAGAATGTGGAATCGGAAATGATTTCCTACATCTCTTTGACTCTGTGTGAGATAACTGGCTGACAGACCCCTCATGATAATGATCTCACGGGTAATTCATGTGATGCCATGCGGTAACAGGAGGCAGCTTCATTGTCTCTCCCTGATCAAAGGATATCCGTCACTCTACCTTTCTATTTAGTTGTTGCCAAAGATCATACTTAACCTAATTTCAAACCTCAAAGCCCCATACATCAAATGCAAAGTTTAAAGATAAAATTCTGACACAATGGGAAACAGCTGTGCCTGGGCCACTCTATTCCATATCATTTCACACTTTTATATACACATGTTCCAACTGTCCTTTGGGGAAAAAAAAAACCCACTCCTGTAATCAGAGGAAAATTGTCATCAGGGGCAAGGAGGTAGTTTATATTTTGCAAATGCTAAGAAATCAAGCATCCGTTCTGCGTGCAAGGTTAAGTGATCGGTTGTCATTCAGACCAAAGAGAACGTAATCAGGAAAACATCAATCTAGATAAGCTTCAGATTGATTTGGAGCCAGCTTCCCTAGGACAGCTGGTGTGTTCTGCTGGTCTGGTGTGTATCAACACTGAAAATAAAGAATGCTTTGAAATTTTAAAAAATGATGCTTAAAGTCACGTTCAGATGGCAGCTGGGCATTGAAAGCAGTCATTCCTACAAATGTAAGTGAATCATATTTACCTAGATATCTTTGGCACATAGTATGGGGCATGATAACCTTCATTGCATTAACTAATTAATCAAATAAAACAATACATTATTAGTATGCGAATGAGAAGGCAAATTTACTGAACAAGGCTGGGGAGATAGAATGTAGTTTTTAAACTGTCACTCGGTGCCTGGCCTTGGATAGTATAACTTAATCCATCTACCCAGGGAGGGACTGAGTTGTGTGCTCTCTGATGTCTGTTTCCTTGTCATCTTTACATAATCCAGGTCAAATATAGACGTGGCTGTCTATGTGTGAGGTTCTGCCTGAGGACTCTAAGTGGACCAGATAGACAGGCCAAGACACTCTTAACCACTTCGGTACCAGCATCGACTATAGTCGACAGCCACAGATGAACGTGCACAGCGACTTTAGCCGACAGCCGTGATATGACTTTTCTAATTTTTCATTTATCAAAATAAAATCGTGAACATTTAAAAATAACGTAATGAAAACATATATGTATATGTTACCTATTCCGATTTACATGACAAGTAAAGCTGCCTGGAAAGCAAAACAAGCTTTCAGTGCTCTCAAGCTTTCCTCATCACACATGAACAAAAGGGACTCGTCGTCAATGCACAGCACAAGCTACCCTGCGGACCGTGAGTGCCGGCTGTGGGCAAGGTTTCGCGGCCGGTGAGCACGGTACCGAAGTGGCTAAATGGTCCGCAGTAGAAAGCACTGTCCGATTTGGAGGAGGAGGAGGCGGCAAGGAGTTGACTGGTCCTGGCTCCAACATGTGGAGGTGCTTTCGCTACAGATTTAGAATGCCTGCTCTGAGAGACAAAGCCACATGGAAACATGTTCCTGCCTCTCTTCTTTTCCTTCCTGGATATGTTGCTGCTTTAGTTTTCAGTTGTTCCTAGCTTCTCGTATCCGGAGACTTCATTTCCTTCCTGTAGGATTTGCTAGGCATTTATGGGAAAAGATAGATTTTCAATTTAATGTGTCTAGATCATTGCAGATGGGAGTATTTGTTGGTCATTATACTCTACTCTGCTTTTGTTTTCTTTATGTTCTTCTGGCTTCGCTTGTCTATGCCGCCTTCCTGGCACCATCGTGCATTGGAGATTATTACTTTTCCCACCGCGGTTTAATGGCCTTTTTTCGCTCCATTTACCTTCACAGGTAAGAGATTTTGGTGTTCTCTCCTTTCTCTCCTTGTTTATCAAAAAACTTTCCACTGTATTTATCTCAAGGCAGGTTGGTTTTTAGTCCACTGAACAAATAAAACAAGAGTAATTTTAATTTTCTTATCTTTTCCCCCTTTTTATGCAAACTAGATAAGCCACGGTTTCTGCTGGGCAGACACTGGGCCTGTGGAACAGTTGTAAAGACCTTGGGTTTCTGAGTTAGGCAGTTGACTTCATAGGATGGGGTTCTTTCCACCTTTGGAAGATTCTATTTTCCAAAACGCCCACTGCAATTTCTCCCACCCACACACTCTTGTTACTATTAGGCATCGATGCTCCTCCCATTGAGAGAGGCGTGTGTGGAATCTGGGTACACCAAGATTATGGCAGAAGTCATTGCCACGACATTTCTAAGACTAGGTCGTAAAAGGCTTCCTCTTGACGTTTGAGCCATATGCACTCTTGGAAGCAAGCCACCATGCTGTGAGGAAGCCCATAGATCCTGTGGAGGGGGACCTGCAGAGAGAGAGAGAGAAAGGCCTTGGTCTGGTAGCCCCGGCCAAGTTTCCAGATGCAGCCTGGCACCTGTTTGCCTGCAATGTGATGAGCCACGTTGACAGTGGATCCTGCAGATCCCACTTTAGCTGATGCCGTAAGGAACAGGTATGAGGTATCCTTGCCAAGTACTGAACAATTTGCAGAGTTTTAAACAAACTGAATGATTATTTTTAAGCTTATATATTTTAAGGTGGTTTGATACCTTACAATAGATAAAATAAGATCTTTAAGAATTTTGCCCCAGGACTCAGCATCTCATTAGATGAAATCACAAGGTGAAGAAGAGAGACACTTTTCTCAGTTCAACTCTGTTAGCCTTAAAAATTCTTTCCATACTTAGAAGCTAGGTTTCCCATCATTTCTACGGGGACATGGGATATTTTTGTTTATACTTTTCTGTCATGAATATTTTAGAAGGAAGTAAGAGATGTTCACACCAAGGGCAGCAGCTGGACTCCATGGAAAATCCAGTGTGTCTAATGAACTATCAATGGAAGGTAACGTGGGGTCGTGGCCGTGAGCAGAGAAGCTAGTACCAGGCTTTATGGATTCAAGTCCTGGCCATGACACACACTAGTGGTGAGACCTTGTTCAGATTCCGAGCCTGTTTTCCTTATCTGCAAACTGGGATTCATAGCAGCACATGCATCACAGAAGTATCGGGAGGATCATGGGGATTAATATTGTAATGCTGTGAGAAGCAGCACTAGGTGTTTGATACCTAACAATAGCAGCTGCAAAGCTTGGCCTCATCAAAGACTGTGTTGGAAGACGAGAGGAGCCTCCCAGAGGCTGAGACCAAAACACTTTATTTAGTTCCTGAGTCATCAGAATTGCGGGCTTCCTTTTATACCTGAATTCACCCCACATTTTCCCCATTCCCTGAATCATTCCAAACCTTTTTTTGTGATCTTCAGGAGAGAAAGAACTTTTTTTATTCATTAGAACTATAACTTTGAGACAAAATTTAATAAGCATTTGAAAAGAGGTCAATATATTTTTTAGGAAGAGATCAAATATACCTTTGAAAACAAAAGGGAGGTCCCGGTGGTATTTGTTCAGAAGAACAAAAGGGAGTGCGACTTTGAAATTCTGTAAAGGGGTTATGATGTCTGTTTGAAAAGGAGATGAAGCTTTAAGGGTATTTTTGTTAATTGGATTTTTAAACAAACTAATGTCAGGAAGTTCTTTTGATTTTGTAGATTGCTGTCCGTATCTGTATCACCAATGATTGGAGCATCATAGGCATTATTATTAAATAATTACTAAATAAGCAAAGGGCTACAATCACCAAATTCCAAGCATTCCATGTTCACGTCAGCCTTACGATGGGTGGGAGTCAACATATTATCAACTACTCACCACATGACCTAACTAGGCACAGGGAGGACCGATGACTTGTCCAAAGGCACAAAGTGAGAAGGTAGATCTGACATTTGAACCCAGGCAGTCTGACCTCAGAGTCTGAGCCCTCAACTTCTCAAGAACTAAGTGCGAGGAGGGGAGACGGGAGAGAGAAGCAGCAAAGCAGAAACAAGAAAGATGATGAACAAAAAAACACCTTGCTGGCCATTAGGGAGTCATTAACCATGTTATACTTGGTGATTTCAGAAGAATGTTTAGGTAGGAGGTGAGTGTAGCAGAATGGGCACTGAGTGAGGAGGGAGGATGGTGGGGGCGGATTTGGTCCACAGAGACAGAGAGGAGGTGGCAGCAGGTGTGCCGTAGCAGGTGAGGGCAATGGGTGAGACGGCCCGTGGAGGGGAGTCCTATCTGAGTTCCGTGTTTCCTCTGGGGTTGAGAAGCAGGAGCTTTCCTGGCAGAGCAGAGGGTGGGGACTGGTCGGATGGCTGGGGAAAGAAAACCTGGTGGGGAGGATGTTCATGTCATGGGAGACTTGTGTGGCCATGAGGGTCGGCTCAGGGCTGGAGAGCACAGACTAGCAGAGAAATCAAGACCACTCTTCCTGAGATCTTCTCCCGCGGCCCTTGACAACCTGGGGTGCAGGTACAGTCTATGTGGGCGTTTGAATGGTTCAGGAGTTTGTGATTGTCTGGGTAGGCATGGTGGAAAGATAAGAGAACTAGGATGCTGACAGTATTTTTTAAAAGATGGCCCATGAAATCTACACTGGATAGGAAGTTCACCAAGAAGGGATTTAAGGGACATAAAGAACGGGGAGGGGTTGAACGAGAATGGGGCTAGGTGAGCTCTAAGGGCAGGTCCAAAAAGGAGGATGCAAGAGAACCTCTGCCTAGAGACAGTGCAACTCAATATGGGGCTTTAACTACACTTCCGTAGGTGGCACCACAGCTGGGACGGGACTTAAGCGCAGACCAAGGGGACAGCCTGCAGAAATACAACTGGTTTGCTTTTGCAGGCTACCCAGGGGCACACGAGGCTGCTGACGTCAACCCATCATCTTGTATAAAGCAAAGCTTCATTGTCTTCTCCCTGTATCTTCAGAGGATGATTAAATGTGTCAGGGAGGCACCCACTTAGCAAGGTAAAAGAAAAATACCAGCCATTCCAGGATGGCTTTGGAATTATTCAAGATGAAGTGTGTGGTCTCTTCAGGAAGGAACCTCTCGTGTGAAACATAGCATCCATGCATGTTTATGTAATTTAAGTATTTAATTTTATGTAACTGAGAGCATGTAAATGGCTACATAAACTGTGGTTTTAGTACTCTCAGCCTGTGTTAAATTGTCTGTAAAATAAGAGTCATAATAACACCCACATCACAGAAATAACATAAGGATAAGTTTGGGTCATATTTGTTAAAAAGACTCATATATAATGTTCTGTGTCTCTTTAGTTTATATCCTGATGTCAGGGTAAGTTGGCTGAAAATCACTGGCATTTTTATTTTCTTGGCTAAATAAATTGGCTCTGGAATGGAATTGTAACATCAACTAAGTTTACAATCTATCCAGCAAACCAGCTGTGAAATAATGTGATTCTTGGTGCTTTGTTACTAATTTGGGTGGTATCTATTATTTTCAGTTTCTTAAATACAGTGATATTGCATTAGAGGTTGCCCATGCAGATTAGTAGGAAGGTGCTCTTCATGCCAGGCCAAAGTAATGCTGGCTGCTGGTTTTGGTATTGTAGTGCATATTATAACCACTCTTTCTAAAGCTATAAAATCCCTGTGGGCTCTATCACATAGATGTAGATTCTAGAAGGAAGTCTTTTACCTGAAAATGTTTTAAAAATATGTTGTCTGTGCCAATAGTACTGGGAAGATTCAACCCATTTTTTAAATCAAAAACAAAAAAGTTTGACATTTCCCAACATGCCTGAACATCCCCCCCTTCCAATCAAGGCTTCCTGGATAGCCTACATGAATGCATTTTTGTTTACCTATAGTTTTCTAAGGCCAGTTGACCTCATAAGGGTTTTTAATTGATTTTTTTTGTATTATTTCAAGTACCAAGAGGGTTGGGTCTCAAAAAAATTGCAAACCACAGATGAGTATCTAAGTAAGACCACTCCTGCAGAAAGAGCAATATTTCTATGACTGCAAAACTATTTTAATAGCTTCCCCCTTAATTAAGAGTGGGCTCGCTTACAGGTAATGGTGGTTGGGAGTACGATCCATTAGCAAAATAAAACAGGTGATAAACTTCTACTAGACCCTGTGGACAACTTTTTTTTCCCCGTGTTCAGAATGGAAAGCTGATTGCAATATCATCTTTAATTAGCAGAACCCATCACTCAGCGGTACAGTCGTAGAAACTGTGCAACTGCTGAGACCTAGAGGGCCATTCCTACAGTATGGGCCAGAGCTTATTGAAAACCGCGCTTTCTCAAATGTGCTTGTTCTTAAAATAGATGAGGGCAGAATCTCCCGCACCAGGGAGGTGATGAGGTAGTGACAGGTGGTGGCGTTTCAAAGCAGACAGGGAAAGGATTTCCTTCCCATCCTGTCCCCCAGTCAGCCGCTAGGCAGGAGAGAGAAACAGGGCTTGTGTTTCTCCAAGAGCCCTTCAACTGCAGTCTCTGGGTCTCATCTGGGCATGGCTTTCATAACCCTTATCTCCATTTTGTGTCCAGACTAATCATTTATTCAAAAATATTGGGTACCGGCCATGTGCCATGGAGAGGATTCGCAGGAAACAAATAAGCAAACAGAACATTGGCAAGAGTCATGCTGCAGATTGTGGATAAAATGCTATGGGATCAGAGATGAGGAGGGACTGATCCTGCTCAGGAAAGCAGGGGAGGCTTCATGGAGGAGGTGACATTCAAGCTGGGGTCACACCGGAGATGGTGAATAGATTTCCTCCTGCAGGCCAGGTCTGGGGGCCTGAATAACACCCACACCGCAGACTGCTGTGTTGGGAAGTATGGTGAGGTTGGGCTCATAAATATCTGTGGAATGAATTAATAATGGACTCAAAGGTTCTCTCGAACCCACAGAGACAGAGAAAGAGAAACAGAGACAGAGAGAGTGGCTAGACTCTCCTTGCATTCCAGTTTGAATACCCAAAGAAAAATAAATGATGTACAATATCTTATTTCTGATACTCAGCCTCTCAGCTTCTTTAAGTTCTTTTAATTCTAATCCCAAGTAATTTTTTCATACCCAGAGTCTGTGGGACTTCAGCAAGTGAAGCTGTTTCTCTTGGTGGTATTATTTCCAACATTCTCTATGTGTTCCTTTGTTGGCAATTCTATTAGATCAATGCTCTTTTTGAAACCCTGTTGCCTAGAATTTTATCACTTTTCTTATTAGCCATCTTTGTTTATGTTACCTGGGTCAGCCTAATGCAATTTCCCTGTACATCTGTCAGGTAATCCATTTGCTGTCATCCTGCATTTTGAGTCAAAACAAATACATATACTAATCTTTAATTTATAGCATGAATTCCATTATATCATGCAGGTCTAAGAGAAAGGCTTTATTTTGATCCCAAGATGTATTCTGTGAGCACCACTTAATATCACGTTTGTTCTGAGAGTTGAATAAATCTAGCTGCTCTGTTTGCTGTCGGAGTTATTAAATGCACTCTGAGTTTTAATGCCGTTACTTCTTCCCAAATTTTTGCTGAAAAAAATATTTCAAAGAGAAATATTTAGGTCACTGACTGAAGTGAGCTTTACTCTGAACATTTCATTACAGGATGGTTCAAATTTTCTTTTATGTTATTAAGTGATTACATACCTTTTATTTTTACATAATAGTCTTGGCCCTACTATTAAGTGAACGATGGATGGCAGGAATTATAATCATTGCTATTAAGTTGTAGTTATCACATTATGAGACATATGATCCCCCAAATATGATGTGTTTAATGAACACATTGCTCTTTTTATAAAGAATGGAGTTTGCAGGAAGAACTGCAGAGGGATTTGAGGCCTGCGTATGTTCCTAGTTAGCAGGTATTTCTAGCCAATTAGCTCATGCACGGATCAAATTCTTTGCTAGGACAGATGGGGCCCTCTCATTTCTGCATGCACGCATTTTTTCTGGAACCCTTAGTTTTTGTAGCTTTGTTCCTCTAAATGGGAGCAGAAGAAGGCAGCTTTTGAGGGCCAGGAGAGGACAGGTGCTTGGAGTCTAGCGCACTTGTAGGGGCAGCACAGGTACAAGTGGTAGGGCAGAGCCTACACAGGCCACTGGGTCGAGATTTCAATCTCTCCTCCCCAGTGATAAAAGCTCGCCACACTCGGACCCTCTGGCTTATAGAGGAATGGGACATTCATTTTCTTAAGAAACCAAACACTAAATCCATCTTCTACAAAGGCTCACTGTCATACAATTGTCTCTACTGATAGCTTCGGGTCTTTCTTGTATTGAGAATGATAAACTAGCTCCAGGAGCAATATAAGACCCCTTGAGTTTGGCATCAATAGATGGAGGGTCCCTAAACTTCTATACATGAGATATTTATGACTTTATGTGTAACACAGGACACAGTAAACAGAGGTGAGGATTATAGCTGTATGTACAGTATGTTTTTGTATGTGCACGTATGTGTGTGTACATGTGTTATGAGAGGAATCAAATATCTCTTTTCTACTCACTAATCTAGGGAAACTACTTAAATTCTTTGTGCCTCAGTTGCCTCATTTGTAAAGCAGAGATAATAAGAGGACTCCCAGCATAAAGTCACAGTGGGATGTTAATAAGTGCCCGGCATGCAGAACATGTTCAGTAAATGTTGATGACAATGATTGATAATGTCAAGATTGGATGAAATGCTTTGCTTCTGGAAATCTCTATGCTTTAGCTTCCTCTTCTTTAAGTAGAGATGATAACACATTACAGAATTATAACTAGGATTGTATGAGTGAATACGCAACAAATGCTTACAGGGGCATGATATTAATAGCATATTGATTCAGAGCGTGAACTCTGGAGCCCAGATGATTCTAGCACCTAATATTGGCACAACATTGGCCTGGCCACCTGACTCGTGTGTGTGTGCGTGCGCGTGTGCGTGTGCGTGCGTGTGTGTGTGTGTGTGTGTGTAATAAGGTCATATGTTCTTTATCAACCCCATTCAGTAGAGGGGGAAGCTGAGAAACGTAGGTGAAATACCGCACATAAGCCTACACAGTGTCAGATTTAAATTCAGGCCGTCTGATTGCTGAAGAGCAACTTAACATCTGAATTTATATTGAGAAATTATAATTTTACAATAAAATTTTCCCCTAGAGCTTCAGATAGTATAAAAACATTAAGGCAGACCATCAAGGCTTCATATAAAAAAAGCACATTTGCCTATATCTCAAATTGTCTTCTGCTGATCCTTTCTGCACTTGGTGTGCACTTGCTTGTTACTTGCTGCCATTATTATTTTTGTCCCTTCCCACCCACACATTTTGCAAAAGTATTTATTTTTCTCTGAGAACCAGGACCCCCTCCCTGAGAAGGGGGGGGGTGGCCAACACGGGGGTGCTCTTAGCGGGTGTGCTTGGTTTAGTCCTGGATTAACCCAGTGGGATCTCGCTTTCTCTCTCTTTCTCTTTCCATATCATTCTGCCTTTCGTAGCAAAGGTCTCCCAACGGCTACAACAGACACCCCTGCATTTTAGTGACATGAGCAGTTTTTCACAACATAGGTGGACTTTTGCTTTAGACCCCAGTGCATATTCCGCTGGGGAGTAGGGAGGCCCTGATTCGTGCATTTTTAAGAGGACGAGATTCCTTCCACGGTGAAATTCAAACACCCACTGCCCAGGGTCATTCCAGAGTGAGAAAAGAAGTCGCGGAATTTCCTCCGTGGGATGCGGCGGCCCCCTCACTTCACGTCCATCGGCCAGAGCTCGGTCACACGACCTCAACTCAACATCAAGCAAGAACAGGAGACGGGGGCCAGCCGTGGCCCTAGATAGAACATTTAAGGGCTTCATGAAAACATCTGCGATCCTTGCCGTTACCTAGGCTGAAGGCCTTGAGCTTCTCGATTCTGCTGTTTTGGTCAGCAGTTATCCGCTTCCCACACCCAGCTAAGCCTCTTCCTCCAGGGCTGGCCTATTCCGTGGGCAGAAACGTCCCCTCAGACATGCTATCAACATTTTCCCACTCCAAAGGCCGGGAAACCCTGACCTCTATTTGCTGAGTTGCTGCTCGCCCTGGAGAAATTGAGAGGCGTCAGGACACTGAAATCAAAGAGCTTCCTGCAGGAATTCGGCCTTATCAAACCTTAGCATTTATTAATGCTTTGACAAACAGGGGAAATGAAGCCCACAGAATTAACTGCTTAAGTGAAGGTGCAAAGAGCTGATGCTTTCTTCCCAAGTTAGTCCTCTGAATGAGAAAAAGTGGCAGCATTTTGTAAATAGAATCTAATCTTCAGCCGCACATCTGGAAGTGCAAACTCCCAGCACGTTTCTCATAATTATCAGATATTAATAATAGCACAGGCACAAGAGGAAAGTTATATTTAGAAGCACAGGGACCCAAAACTGTAATCCTCTTCTGAGCTGGATGATTCTGAGCGACTTTGATGCCAAATGTTTTCACACCTGCAACATGGAAACTTAATCTAAGGCCCCTCTGTGAATGAAATCAGAAGTGAATTGTATGCTGATGGGAGTTTTATGTTCTGGAGTTTTCCTTTTTGGAATTCTGATAGCACAGAATTCTGCCTAAGCCCCAGTCCGTGGTGCATAAATATTATAGGTTAATGTGTGTGTCTGTCTTGCATACTTTTCCCACCTCTATCCTAATCTCTGCCTCTGCTGAACTTGCCTGAACTGACCCCCTCCTCCACTTCTAATGTGATAGATCCATGTCTTTGGGCGATTTCTTTGAAATTATATGGTAATGATTTGTGCACGTAAATTTCCATCATGGGTTTGTACTACGGAGCTTGTGTTTCTTCGTTTTTCTTTATTTAGCACTGTGCCTTGGAGAGCTCTCCAGAGTGCTGTTAGCCGGCTAGCTCATTCCCGCGGTGAGTGTCCGCTGATGGACTCTATCTCGCTTCTCCTGTTCCCAAACACACATCATGAGAATGGCCTGTGTCCACTAAATTTAAGTCATTTGTCAGTGCAATGGCTTAAGGTGAATTTTCATTGCCTCAAACGTGCCTCTGGTATAGATAAACACTATATTCACTTGGTTGTTTATAAATTCATATTTCAATGTATTACAAGGAAACATTCAAAGCCCATTTTCCCCCAGTTTTCCAGTTCAACTTACAAATCTCACTATTGTATTTGTAAAGCTAATAAATGTTACACTTCAAACTAAGTTAATTAATCTTCTTCAAATATTTTAAACGGCATTAAAAATTTTCACATTTTAGCTTTTAAAAATATATTAAGATGCTGACGCATGTACTAAGAGAGGGTGACCTGTTCAAAGTTCGGTGGTCAGACCCTCACAAACCATACCTTGGGCATGACATGCAGAGGAATCTTGAGCTCACTGTATTTCACCCATTGCCCAGAATGAAATGCAGGGTCTCTGCTGCATTAGAATAGAACCCAAAGCTACAAAACCTTCAACGGGGAACGCTAAGATGCAAGTCTATCACTGTGGAAGGTGAGAGCTTTTTAGTTTCCCAGTTTGCCTCCCAGCTACCTTTCCCCACCTTTGTTTTCAGCGCTTGCCCCTTTGTGTGGGATCATCTTGCTGCGGAGACCTGACAGCAGTCACTGTCACGGAGCTTTCTTGCTCATCGTGGCATCAAAGCCATCCACAGAATTCAGGCACCTGAGTGCCCCATGTCCCATCCACAGGGAGAGCGAGCCTCAGTGCCAGGAGATAATCTTCCGGGCTCCGGTCGGCTCCAAAGACAGCACAAGAAAGGATCCTGCCTAGATACACCAGTTAGATGCACTTGTGTCACTTTTCAGAAAATGCGACAAGGCAGAGAGAAAGAAGAACAGGGAAAAATAGAAAGAGAAATTGCTATTTTTAAATAGGACATTCTTTCCACTTTATAATCTCTTTGTTGATTGAAGAGGGGAAAAAAAACCTTAAAGGGTACAAAACCACAGTTGGATAGAAAAAATAAGACCCGGTGTTTGCTAGATCAGTAGGGTGACAATAGTTTACGATAATCCATTATAGATTTCAAATGGCTTGAAGAGAAGGGTGTGAATGTTTCTAGCTGACTCTGCAGCGTGGACAGGCGCTTGGCCAGTCGTGGGTCCTCACTGCGGGGAGGGGGATAAATTGTGACTCCTCCCCCAACATTCAATTTCTATTAAATTCTTCCTACTCAGCAAGTGATTTGGTGGGAATCAGCCCCTAACTCTCACAAAACCCTATGGGATGATACTGTTGTCATTCCCATTTCACAGGCAAGAAAACCAAGGCTCAGGCAGGATGGGAAAGTTGCCCCAGGACTTGTGTCTTAGAAGGGAGTGTGCCAGGATGCAAACCTAAGGGCTGTGACAGGCAAGTCACCCTTCCTGGTCCCATACTGAACACCCGGCGGTGGCACTGACCTGCACATCTGGCCTACAGCTCTGAGGGCAACACCCTGGATGAAAGTTGGGTCCCTAGATATAGGCAAGATTGCAAAGTGTTCAGGGTCACCTGAGTCTGTATTCTATCCCCTCACTAATGCGTGGCCTTGTGAAGTTTATAAACTCCCAGGTACCTTGATTTCTTCATCTGTATTTAATGATATCACCCCACCACCACCACGTTGAAGAGGCTGTCTTTATTTGGACGAGTTAAAAATGTAGTGAGCCCTGTGATTACAGACCACCCAGCAGAAACACAAGTTCCCTTGCAATGAGCATCTCTGCCTGCACCGTAAACCCAGGCAGTGTGTCTACGCTGAGGATTCATGTTCACCTAGGTGGCCCCCAGAGTAAGAATGCAGACCGAGGGCTTTTCATCTAGCCGTCAGGAATGGCGACCAGATGGCAGTGGGGTCATCTGGGCACAATGGCATTTATTTGGAAAGTCCCGGGCAGCCACCGACACCTTCTAGGACCAAGGATGAAGCTTCCTTGTGAGTGAATGTGGCTTCAGAATGGGGTCCCAGAAAGGGGAGGGCCGTCGTGGGAAAGCTATTATACTTTCTCTGTCCGTTCAAATCTCCTGCCCCTCATTACTCCCAGGTAGGCACACACCTGATCATTCTGGCTCTTGGCAATTACTCTTTGTGCTGAGGTTGGCTGAAAACCAAGCTCCCCGCTCAGGAGCGGCTGCAAGCGAAGCACCACCAGCAGCAGCTCTATTTAGGTCAGCGGGGCAATTAGCGTCTGAGAGAAAACGGCCCGGCCAGCTCAGCATTCAGAGACACCTTCTGCAACGTTCCTCTCGGCAATGCTGGGTCGCGGCGCCTCACAAGAGCGCGGCCCGCGTCGCTTTTCTGAACAACGCTTCCTTCTTCCTCACTGTTTCCACGTTTCTCCTGACACTTAAATCACCGCAGTCTGATCATGTTCTCTGCTAAGAGGAAGTCAAGATGTGCTTTGACCTGCTTGGAGCCAGCAATGACAGGGGAAAGTAGCTGAGTAGGGTGCACACTGCACTTTTTTTTTTTTAAATAAAATACACGACTGACTCTTCACTTAGGCTGGAAGTGCTTTCCTTAAAACTTGGGATACACGAGGTAGGCAATGATTTCTTAAGACGAAAAGCAGCTTAGTTCATGAAAATAAAATAATAAAAGGTAAGTTAGATTTCATCAAAATTAAAATCTGCTTTTCAAAATAAGATAATGAATGACCTGAAACACACTAGGGCATCACCTTTAACTAGAATGTATAAAGACCTCTGACAATTCAGCAATGATTTCCTTTCCCAGAGAAAAACAAACTGTAAAGAAAAGACAATAAAATACCTCCGACTTTGAAACAAAAGTATAATGATGCCTTGCTTATAATCCATCTTCCCTATTAAATAATTGGGGCCTAGTCTGTTATTTCCAAGTAGGTGTCTGTCATGCCAGTTAAAACTTTAAATGTCCATTTTATGTGCCATTCAAAAAAAACAGGTAAGTTTCTAACAAAATTGTATTTTTTAGTATAATTTTGCATTAATCACATAGCAACCAGTTTCTCTTTAACAGCTTCAATGAGGCATAATCGATGAGATTGCCTGCACGTACTTAGGGTGTACCATTTAATACGTTCTGACATATGTGCACACCCTTGAAACAATCACCACAGACAAGTTAAGGAGACATCCCTCACCTGTAAACATTTCGTTGTTCCCTACCTAACCCCTCCCTCCTGACCTCTCCCTCCTACCTTTCCTACTTCCCCTCCTCTGCTTCAGCTGTCTCTCGGGAAACAAGTGATCATCAACCCTTGGCCATTATATATTATCTTGCATTTTCTAGAATTTTATATAACTGGAATTATATATTGTTCCTTTTGTTTTGGTCAGTCTGTTTTTACTTGGCAAAATTACTTGGAGAGTCGTCCCTGCTGGTGTGTGTTTTGGAGGGGACTGTGGTCACTGTAGCTCTCAGACGCTCAGGCTGACAGAGGGCTCATCTCTGCAATGCCTTGGCTATTACTGTGTCCGTGAGAAGAGAACATTTTGCATCACACAGTTGTTCTTTTTGTTGGTGGTAAGAATACTTGACAGGAGATCCAATCTCTCACATTTTTAAGTGCATAGTATTAATATATTATTTTTGTTTATATGTACAATGTTGTGCTGCCGCTCTGAGTCATGAGGTATTCATCTTTCTCTGCCTGGCTTTTTTCACTTAGCCTGGATATCCTCGAGATTCATCCATGTCTTTACATATTGCAGGATTTCCTTCTTTTTAAAGGCTGACTAGTATTCCCTTTTATGCACATACCACATTTCCTTCATCCATTCGTTTGTGGGTTAGCACATAGGTTGTTTAACCATCGTGAATACCACAATGAACATGAGAGTGTCAATATACCTCTGGGATCTTGATTTTAATTCTTTTGTATAAATACGTGGATGTGAGATTGCTCTATCACAGGGTAGTATTTATTTTCTAAGGGACCTCCACACTGCTTTCCATGGCGGCTGCACCATTTTGTAGTCCCATCAACAATGTGCAAAGTTCCAATTCCACCATATCCTTGTCAGCGCATGTTGTGTTTTGGATTTTTAATAATGGTCACAGTCATCCTGGCAGGTGGGAGCTGATATCTCCTTGTGGTTTTGATTTGCATTCCCTGATAATTAGTGGCCTTTAGCATTTTTTTTGTATACTTGGTACAAACATTGGTTCTTAAATTTTTCCTAACTCTTAAAGCTCATACCTTATTGGCCAACGCAAGTCATATATCCATGCTTAAGCTCAAAGACGAAAACCAACATCTTTATGAATCACTATGTTACCTGCTACAGTGAATATATGGTAGATTTTACACACACACACACACTCACACATACACACACACACACACACACGCTCATAGAAGAGATACAGACTGCTAAGAGTCCTGAGTTGCAGACATCCCAGTTATTTCCTTGCTAAAGAGAAACAAGAACACTGTGCACGAGCCAATTAGAAAGTGAAAATAAATATTCAAGACTGCAAGAGAGAGGCAGGACAACGTGCTGAATAATCGATGTGTGTTTGTTTGCTTTCTAAGTATTCACAGATGATGGCTGGGTTTTCACTCTGTGTTCCTACAACATGATAAAGTTGAGCTAGCCTCTGCCCCAGATTATTTGTGATGGTATAAAAGTGTAGGTTGAGGGTGTTAAAGGACAATGAAGCAAAGGATGATACATATGATATATATTTAGCGTAGATTCCTCATGATCTAGAAAATGATAATTCTTGGAGGGACCAAGGACAGAGATAGATTAAAGATTATTTACATTGATGCTGTAAAAATCATTCAAGTGAAATAAAATAACTTATTTTTTTTAAAAAAAGCAATAAAGAGCAAATGAGACCTATTGATCAATCAGAAAACAGCTTTTAAATCAATTTGGTCATTCCATGAATCCGGCTTATTGATGTGTCTTTTGTATAAAAGGCAAGAGATTCAGTGATAAGCAAGATTTATGGCAAAAACAAAAGAGAGAAAAGATGTAATTGGAGCTAGCAAGCATTACCCAATATCCCTGACTGGGCAGTTGGGTTCCATTGCAATAGTTGGGGACCACCAGGGGAAGGAAATCATTCAACACCTGCAAAAGAGGAGCCTTCCCTAGTGAAGTCTTCTGGATTGGCGAGTGAGCAAGAGAAAAGACAGCTGGGACCCTGGGACCCAATCTCTCAGGCCTCCAGACCCACTGACCTTTCTGTCCTCACATCCACCACCATTCTTCTCGTGCCCCGTCCCCCAACCTCACCCGCAGGAGAGCAAATCCTTTCCTAGTCTTTGGAACAGGAAACTTAGCTTCATAATCATTTTCCCCTTCTGCCCTCAGTCTTGGGTTTTAATCCTAAACCAATGGAACAAAACAGGAGGTTGGATGGAAGAGACAGGAAAGAAAATAAAACAAAACCAAAATAAGACAGTGGAATCTCTTTACAGATAAAACTATTTTTCTTGTTTATGGTCATGAAAAAAAAAATAGACTAGCTTGATCCATTTATGTCTTGACTGTCAGGTTTCCAAGAAGAATGGCTCTTGGTTACTCAATTCCAGGGCTGCCTGCAGATGAGGTGACGCCCTAGGGGAGAAAGGCCATTGCTTGGAAACCGGATCTGTCAGCAAGTGCATTCGGTTGTGCAGAATTTTTTATGCTGTGCCACACAAAACACTTTTTTGTATCAGGAGATGCGACTGTCTCTCTGCTCTGAATAATGTGTTCTCCTTGGCAGAAATCGGGCTTAACAGGTGCGTGCATGTTTCTGAGGACAGCCCGCCCACCAGAGGACATGGACTTCCGTGGGCTGTGGTGGGGGCCAGTGAGACCCTTCCCACCCCATTCTCAGCTTTCCTCTCTTTTTTTTCTCCCTCCCTCTCAGTCTCTCCCTTGAAGTTTAGGCTTTCCCCAATCACTGAACATGTAAATAAAATGCCAAGGTTATCATAATACCACAGCAGCCTTCAAAAGTTGTGTAAAGAACAGTCAGAAGTAAAACATGCTCATCCCTAAAAATGTAAGAAAAATAGAAAAGTAGAACAGGAAGACAAATGCCTGCAATTTCATGATTATTAGGCAACATTTTTCACCCTGATCTCACATCTCCCTAAGTCCACATCTCCCTAAGTCCACTTCTCAGGACCAAAGGAAGGAGCCCGCGTTGATTTCCGTGTCTCTCCTCAATCTTTCACTTGCTCCTTCAAATGCCAAATAAGAACCACTGCAACTTTAAACAAATGCAAAGACATAGGCTTAAAATCCCTCTTTCAACAAATACCCTTCGGTACTGGGGGGCCATGATCTCGAAGCTCCCCACAGATAAAGGGGCCCCCGGAGCTGTTCTCGGGATGAATAAGTAGCATATTGGCATTTTGATCTTTCTCAGGTAAGAAGCTAAAAATCCTCATTTACACTTATAGAAAAGTCACTTGTTGGCTTTTTCTGGGCTCAAGTCAGGATTGGCATGCAGGGGAAACCACACTGTAACAGTGAGATAATCTAGTCACAGTGACGGGCAAATATTCAAGAGGATAAACCACCGTGCACTAAGATTTGGTTCTGAATAGCAATTGAGGAACATGGCAAAGCTCCTTGAGCACCTGCTACAGAAGGGAAACAGCCTTCGTGCTGATAAGGGAGCGCTCTCAAGTCAACAGGGGCGATAATTAAGTGGCCTTTCAGAAAGTCGATCTATTCACCGTATACATAAATTTTGAATACTTTTTGAATATGTGAATTTAAAAAGATACAAATAATCAAGAATAAAGACTACATACACTGAATTTAAGACTACTTTTAATGTCAACCAGTTGGAAACACTTTACAGACAGAAGCCACGCAGCCCTTTATTTCCAGACACTGTTATAAAAATGGGGCTGAGCTTGACAAAAGCTTGAAAGGTACTATTGTGAGATTTTTCTTCATGTTTATGTATGTGCATTGCTGACTTTTAAGTATGTAGATCTGTGCTGCATGAGGATGGAGGATGCTTGTTTTAAAAAATGTCCTGACAGAGAACTGATGCAGTTGGAATGGAGAAAAACACACTTATCCGGGATGCACTCACGTCAGTAGAATTTCCTTTATCTCCAGACTATACGGGGGAAGTGACAATTGAAATGAAAAGTGGAACATTTTTTTTTCATATACTTGTTGCCATTTGCATGTCTTCTTTTGAGAAATGTCTATTCAGATCCTTCATCCATTTTTTAATCAGATCATTTGGTTTCTTCCTATTGAGTTCTTAGAGCTCCTTATATGTTCTAGTTAATGGTTCCTTGTCAGATGGGCAGTTTGCAAATATTTTCTCCCATTCTGTGGGTTGTCTCTTCCCTTTGTTGATTGTTTCCTTTGCTGTGCAGAAGGTTTTTAGCTCAATGGGATTTCGTTTGTCCGATTTTGCTCTGGTTGCCTGTGCTTTGAGGGTATTACTCAAGAAATCATTGCCCAGACCAATGTCCTGAAGTGTTTCCCCAATGTTCTTCCAGTAGTTTCAGAGTTTCAGGTCTTAGATTTAAGTCTTTAATCTATTTTGATTTGATTTTTTGCATATGGTGGGAGATAGGATCTAGTTTCATTCTTCTGGTTGTGGATAACCATTTTTCTCAGCACCATTTGTTAAAAAGACTGTCCTTTCCCCACTGTATGTTCTTGGCCCCTTTGTTGACAATAAGTTCACTGTAGATGTGTGGATTTATTTCTGGGTTCTCTATTCTATTCCATTGGTCTATGTGTCTTTTTTATGCCAGTCGCATGCTGTTTTGGTTGCTACAGTGCTTTAGTATAATTTGAAGTTAGGTTATACGATTCCTCCAGTTTTGTTATTTTTGCTCAGGATGGCTTGGTCTATTCTGTGTCTTTTGTAAGTCCATACAAATTTTAGGATTATTTTTTTCTATTTCCGTGAAGAATATAATTGGTATTTTGATGTAGATTGCACTGAATCTGTAGATTTCTTTGGGTAGTATGTACATTTTAACAATATAATTCTTCAAAGAATGGAATCCTGCCAACAACATGGATGGAACTGGAGAACATGATGTCAAGTGAAATAAGCCAAGCATAGAAAGACAAGTCTCACATGTTCTCACTCATATGTGGGAGCTGAATACTAAAATCAATTGATCTTATGGAGATGGAGAGTAAACTGATAGTTATCAGAGGCCGGGAAGTATAGTGGCAGGGTGGGGGGAGGGAGATAAAGTGAGTATAAAATGTGTGCCAAAATATAGTTAGATAGAATTAGTCAGATAGTTAGATAGAATGGACAATATTTGGTAGCACAACAAAGTGGCTATATCAACAATAAGTTAGGGTATACATTAAAATACTAGAAGTGTAGAGTTGGAATGTTCCTAACACAAAGAAATAACAAATGCCTGAGATGATGGACACCCCAGTTACCCTGATCGATTAATTCACATTATATGCCTGTATTAAAACATCACGTATACCCTATAAATATATACAACTATTGGGTACCCATAATAATTAAAATTAAAAAAATAACAAAAGTGGGAAATTTCACCCTTTTAAAAACAAAAGAGCTTTGTGATCTCTGCAATTAGTTCATTACTGTATTACAAGTAACAGAGCTCTACTAATGAAATTTATTTCTGTACATTCTAATTATCAAGCAGCAAATGTATCATAGCTTAGTAACTGCTTAATTCTAAGTAGCTACAATAGGGGTCAATTACATTGCCTTTATGTGGCTGAGTTCAGGAAGTGTATCAGTCAGCAAGGGCACACTTATACAGAAGTAACAAATAATCCCTAAATAGCAATGGCCCAACAGACACCAGAAAGGGCTACTTGTCACCACAAACTGTGGGTGCCCCTCTAACTAATCCCAACTCTGACGTCGGTTACCAGCAAGTGAGAAGTGAACAGGTCAGTAACGGGAGCCAGATGTTGCCAAGTGTGGCCTCTTTCAAAAGTGATCTCAGCCCCTTCCAGGGAAATGTCAAGGTTCCCTTGATTACAGGGAGGATGCCACTTTCTGGAGGGAGAGGGGACAGATGTAGATCTGTGGATGAATATGCACATAAAATATTTTCTGTGATTCAAATGACGTTTCAAATAAGTCTTCATTACACCAGGTTGGTGGACCCTGACCTTCAGCTCTGTCCACCCCAGGAGCCCTGAAGTTGCAGAGTCCGGAAAGGTTCTTCAGCCACCTGATTGGGGCCCTGTCCTGCTTCCTTCTCGGTTCCCCCAGCTTCTCGCTGGGTTTTCACTTGCTCTTGGTTTGGGGCTGTGCTTATGACACAGGGATGTTTCATGGTCTCTCTCCACTTGGGCTAGGTGTTTTCAACTGCGGCTGCACTTTAGAATCCATAGAAAACTCGAGACTATATAGAGATGCCTGGGCTCTAAGCCAGACTGATGGAACTAGACTCTCCCAGGGCTGGGTTGGGTCTCTCAACCTGGTAAGGGATGCCCTGGTTACCTTCATGTATGGAGAGAGCAAAATGGGCTCCAGGTTTCATGGGGCCTAAAGATTAGGAACCCTCTTTAAGAAAAAAAGAATAAACAATTTCAAATAAAAATCAGGTACAAGTGTGACTATTTACTTAAGGTGAGAAAATAAATCCCAACAGGTTACAACTTTTAAAAACCTGACAAACACCACAGATGTCACAAAATTTTAGGAAATGAATGGAATTTTGTTGTTGACTGACACACCTCATAATACTGATTTTTTTTTACATAGATGGTTTTTGGAAATTCCTTGAGAACATTTTTATTTGAATTATTTTGAACCATTTTATTTGAACTATTTTTATTATAATTATATGCAAAATTCAAGTATTCCTTCTACCTTTTTATTATTGATATTTGTGATGCCTAATATCTTTAACATATCTGAGATTTGTTGTACTGCTTTGTTTTTGTGCAAGCCTCATCAGAGCAGAAAAAAGTATGTGATGCATTTATAACAGTGTATATGCTGCATTGCCAGATATATGCCTATAAGAGAGAATTTCCATTTGCTTGGATGTCAGTGAATACTGAATTCTCCATGTACAGTGTTACTTGTCTGATAAATGGGTAAATTTTGCACAGATGAGAATATAGCTCCAGATGTGTCAAATCTTGTTTTGTTTCCTCTACCAAGTGTGTCAGTGCAGGGGAGAAGAAAATATTTCTATCAGTAACTGAACGTTCCACAGCTGTGACTGCTAACCTCATACTCATGACCCAATAATCCCCACTGAAATGCATCTCCAGCTCAATTTATCTTGCTCGAGATCCAAAAATGCCTGTGGCCACTCATCACCAGAGTTCATGAGTCAAAGTATGATGGTGTCTAAATAACAGTGGGAAGAAACTGCCACCCTAACAAATTGAAATTCAAATATCTTACTATTGTAAAATTTGCAAACACATATGACCATGTAAACACATTTGTAGTGCCACACACAGGCTTGGAAGGGGTCCTGCCAACAACAGCCCTGAAGCTTAAGTAAGCTTCATTAGTTTCGCAGTAAATCTAGGTCTACCCTGTTAGACCCACTGGTGGGAAGCAAGTCCCTCGGGGGTATTTCTCCTCTGACCTCTTGCCTCTGGCTCTTCCATTCTCGAAATCCATCCATCACTCTGCTCTGCCACACCAGTCACAAGGAGGAGAAGGAGATTTGTTTTCAGTTTCAGTAATCTCTCTCCCTTCCTGTTTATAGCCAAAAGCATTTGACGACCCTCTTGCTTTTACCTCTTAATATAATTATTCAAGGTTTCTGGAAAGACAGTTCAGTGTAGGGAGGCCTTAAAGCTTGGGAAGCCTTATAGTCTTGTCCTGAAATGCACGGAATTTGAATTCAGACTGCCTGTGTCCAAATCCTGACTTTGACACAATAGCTGTGCAAATCTGGGTGACATATTTAACATCTCTGTGCCTCAGTTTCGCTTTCTGTGAAATGGGAGTGATAAATAGTAACTGCTCTCATAGGGTAGTTGTAAGGATTAAAAGGGTTAACAAATGTAGAAGGTTTAGAATAGCAGCTGGCACAAGGACAGTCTTCTCCAAGTGTTAGCTAATAAGATTGTTACTGCTAACCTTTTAGGAAACCACAGACAAAATCTTACAGGGTAGTTCTATGTTTCATTTTCCCCATACCTCTCCTGAAGCACTAATGAGCACAGAGCCAACTCTGAATGTGAGAAGGTGAATAAAGGTTAATATATCACAATATTTTTTCAGCCCTAAATAAATGAAGGTAGCCTGAAGACATTCACCCTTGGAGGCATACATTGCCATCCCCTAATAACCATTCTAATACAAAACGTTACACATGTGGTCTGCTCCATATATTAAAAAAGGCAGAATTTGCCTTCTCAGCTAGTTGAAGGTATAATGAGAAGGGCATCTCTTTAAGGATTCTTTTGCTGTCATAATTTGATTTTTCTGGAAATGATCAGGGTACTCTTAAAATGGAAAAATAGTATAGATTTCCCTGAATGCCTTTTTCCTCCAAAAAAAATGATAGATGGCTTTTATCTCCTCGGTGCAAATCGGATATTGAAGTAGGTAAAGTAAGCCTTGAGTGACACAGTGAGAAAGGGGCCTGGATCTCTTGTCTTCAGACTCGTTGAGGGCTGGAAGTAGAAGTGAGCATGGTCAAAACACGGAGGCGGGGCTCCCGTGCAGTTGCAGATACTGATGATTTCTCCTAACATCACCCAGGGCAGGCTCTTCAGCACACATACTGCGGCTGCTTACAGGCAACATCGAGTCCACTGATGAGGTGCAGGAGCACCTAAGCGCTAAAGCAGGAAGGAGGAATAGTACTGACTAAAGCCACTGTAAACTTTGGCACGTAGGATTTCATGCGGAGATGTGCTTCCATCACTTGGGTAAACACCTGGGAGAGGAATTCTCGGTCATATGATACGCGTACGTTTAGCTTTGTAAGACACGCCAGTGGTTTTCCAAAGTGGCTACGTCATTTTGCCTTCCCACCAAGCATACAGGAAAGCTCCACTGTGGCATACTGTCTTCAGAACTATTAACCTCCCCGTTTTGTAGATGATACAACTAAGGCCCACCGCCGTGGGTGAGGGCAGGTGTCCAATGACCCTGATCAAGTATCTGCTGGTCCCGTCCCAGGTAGAGGCTCCGTGCTGTCCTCCAGCTCTGCACAGTGTACGTGGCTCATCTCCGTCACACACGAGCACTATTCTCTCCTTTCCTTTACCTGGTTGGCAAACACAGGACTTTGGGGGTTCCCCCAGCACCCTCGGCCTAGGGTCCACGTGTGTCTGTTTTTGCTTAACTCTCAAGCCAGAGAGGCATGAAGAACCTCCCATGGGGTTGCTGCTATTTCCAGATCCCCAAGCTTCTGAGGGCGGGGACGCGTCACCCAACCCCCATCAGCCTAGGACACTGCACATCCCCCCCTGCTTTTTCTCTCCTGCCTTCCCTTACCCGCCTCCCACGCATGTGAACAGGAGAAATTCCCACAAATCACACGTCTTCTTTGCCTACTGTTTAGGTCAGAATCTAAAAGCTTAAATCCAACAGAAACAGAATCTTATAACTCAAAAAAAAAACTTTTCTCCTCTTTTGAGAGCTTTGGTTCTGTATTAAGTTTGTAAATTCTACCACGAATCTTAAAAGCCAAACATAGACTCATTTCCTTCTTATGCACATGTCTTCTCTAAGTGTTGTCATTTCTACAATAAGCCAGAAATGCCCTGGTTGTGCACAAAAGTACAAGGAATGTGGGGAACACACATACCTTATTCTATCATCCCAACACAGGTGTATCTCTGTCACTGCAAGATGATACATTTTTTGGAAGGCAGCCATTTCCAGCCACAGTATTCCAACACCGCCCCCCCGCCACTGCCCCAAACTCGGATGCTCTCAGTTTGTGCAGGGGCTTGGTTGCTTTCACTGTGGCTTCCCCAGGGCGGAAGATATTGCCATTAATAGGAGAATCATCTTGTACAGAGAAAACCGAGATTGCTCCCAGAGAGAAGACATGTAATTAAACAAACTTCTTTCTTCCCTAGCGTATGTAATATTCATTTAAATATTTACTTTGAGCAAATACATTTTAATGAATTTTAAGTTAAAATTAAATCAACTCATTAAACCACATTTAAGAGATCAGAAATGTAGAGTCAATGCTGGGAGCAACTTGTTAATTTCTGAGGCTGGCTGACTTGAACCGAGGGGAAAATGGTTTGTGGGGGGGATAGGGGGGTTTCCTTTTCCTAAAATAGACAGCCCTGAGCAGTGTGCGGGGCATTCTCACATCCATTAGCTAGGTGTGCAAAGCAGGGGCGACCATGCCCATCATTCAGGGGAGGAAGGTGAGGCTCAGAGACATTAGCAAACATGCAGATACTCTGCCAGCAAGTGGCAGGAAGCAGTGGTGACACAGAAGGTATTCGGTCTGGCATCACTGCCCCAACATGGGACACGTGTCCTAGTGGACTGGTCGGTCTCCATCTACCAGACACTCCCGAGGTGGTCTACTTCCCTCCCTCTCCTACGCAGGGACCCTGATCGCACCGTAACATCAGGCATCTACTCAAAGATCACTCCTTAGCGTGGCGCTCTCTGGACTGCCTATTTAAACGTGAACTCCTCTTCCTCACCTGGAGTCCCTGTTCCCCTCCCTGGCTAGTCCGTCCTCCCCAGCACTTCTTCTGCTCGCTGACACAATGTGTGCTTCACAATTGTTCTTGGTCTCCTCGGCCACAGCTGGGCCAATCACCATCTATCTTCCCAGAGATTATTAGAATCAGAACTCAGAGCCAGCCGCCTGGTCCCCGGTCCTGACGGTAAGGAAGGGTGCAGTCAAGGAGCTCCTGCGGACTAGCTGCCCCATCACACGTGTGCCCAGGGAGGCAGGGAAGGCCAGTGCCTGGAACCAGCTCCATGCCTGTCCGGGGACACCCTCACACCGTCCCTTACAACACAGCCCTCCTTTGGCTCAAGCCCTAGCAACCTGGCTTCTGTGACTTTCAACCCAAGAGATCCTTTCGAGCAATACAGGAATTCTCACAGCAAGTTCTAGTCGACCCTCCCCACTGAAATGTCTGGAAGTTCAGTCTGATCCTGGTCTTCCCATAAGCTACGTAAAAGTGATTCCTTTCGTTTTTGGCGCAGACAGATGGTTTGCAGGATTCTGTGTTTCCAAACATTCCCCCTCAGTCGAGAGGATATGGGGAGATCTGTTCATGAGATTCACCTAAGTAATTAAATCATTTCTCAGGGAGGAACCTGCCATCAGAATTTCTTCAAAACTCTCAATTCCAATGTGCGACTTCATAACCCAGATGAAGACGAGAGCCCCAGAAATCTCAGATGACTGAGGTCAAGCAGAGCAGGGAGGCTGGGGACACAGGCACATCTTCTTGCCCAGCTTTATGGGTGAGGAAGAGACTGATGTAATGTTGTTTTTTTAGGGAAAAAAAAAACAGTGAGATGTTGTATTAATTTTCTATTGCTGTTGTAACAAATTACCACAAACTTAGTTTCAAACAGAAAAAAAATGTCCATAAACTGATGAATAGATGAAAGGTCTTACTGTTCTGCATGTGAAAAGTGTGATGTGGGCCTCCCTGGGTAGCTTGATATTTTTTATTTTATTTAGCTGGAATAAAATAATGACAGATACCAGGTTACTATTCCTTTCCAATTTTCTCACTCAGTAAGATCTTAAATTGCTCTGATACTTTGCATCCACAATGGAAATAAATAAGACGTGGCAGATAAAATATTGGTTACACCAAGCATTTATGGCCCATAAATAGTGCAAGCCATCTAAACACCTTTCCAGGTAATTATAAGTGTAAGAATAATATAACTGTGAAGCACTTGAGATTCAGTCCATAGTAATCACTTTAGAGCAGTTGTAAATGCATTAATTTATGATTCAGTATACACAACCCCCTGTCCTGCCTATAGCCCGGGAAGCCAGATTCAATTCTGAAAACCCCTTAGAAAAGAACAGCATTGTTTGAGAAGCAAATTGGAATAGATCAGTGTATTTAAAAAGAAATACATTTTGAAAATTCAAGTCTAAACTATTCGCAGTTTAATCTCAATAATTCTGAGATTAAAGGATCTGTCAGTCCAGTTTATGCATTCTTTGATATTACCATCTCCTTCTCAATGGATGGAACCACAATTTAGTCAAAATTTTTAGCCAAAACTAGCGAGAAGCTATTGAATAATATTTTTTATCTGTTAAAACGTCTTTATCAAGCCATTCTTTATTTCATTGTTTCTCGCACAGATACTGTAGCCAAAACTGCCATGCAAAAGATAAACTTAATTTTCCTTATTTTTGATATCTATTGATGATCCATTACTTAGGCAATGAACTTATTTCCCTAATAGGCAGAAAATAAGATGAGGACTTGCTGCAATTTGGTTCGTATGTCATGATGCCAAAACTGTTACCCAAGCTAGAAACCACAGAGGAAAATATGCTGCATTGTTAAAAAACATTAACCAACTCTGTATTTATGAATAATTCACGCTTGCCAGTGAATTGGCAGACAGAAAGAGAGGAGAAGTTTTGCATTTTTTTTGCATTAAAACTTAGTCATGTGGCTTATATCCATTGTATGCTTCAAATTAGAGTATTATTTGAGGAAGAGTCAGAAGGGACAGTCAATTAATTTTATTTTTAGATTCAGTAGATTATGTAAGTATTGCATAATACAGAACAAAAGTCATTAGCTCAAGGGAAGTGAATTTAGTTCATTCACTCTTAGAATGTTTCCAGTGTACATAAGACATCTCACACGTATGTTGACCTGGGGAAGTGGGTTTGTGACCACAGTCTTGCTTGATCAAATATTTCATTTTGCTGCTTTCATTGGTTTCCAGGTATGCCTTTTTCTCATTGTACTGAAATATCTTGTTTATTTGCTTTGAATTGCATTGCTTGGTAAAGTTCAGTATCATACCTTAATGTTGCCAGAAGTCAGAAAGGCTGAACCTGGGTTCATTCCATAATTACTGTGATGTCTGTGCTAATCATAGCATAAAACAGACAGTTAAAGAAATTAATGCTAGCCCCTATCTCTAAAGACAATCTCTTGTACCTGATCACCGTAGGCTTGAGCCTGTGGCAGACAGACAGGGAATCCCACCTTCAGAGCCCTGTTCCTGCACAAATCCTTCCTTCTCTGCACAGTGGGCAATGCTCTGTGGCAGCCCCAGCTCAGCCCTTTGCAGAGTTAGTCATGTAAATGCTAAACTGGGTAGAAAAGTTTTCTCCACCACCCTGAGACGTACTCAGGAAATTCCCAGAAGATTTCTATTAAAAAGTCAAGACTGCCAAACCCATAGGCCTTAGCGGCCCAATTTATGGCCTTTGGGAAAATAGTCAGGTATTTGCATATAATGTATTTTCTCTTGGGGAAAAAAGTACCAGGCATGTTTTGTGCTTTATTCCACACATCATCTAATATAACCTCAGCAGAATGTCAAGAGTAGAGAATTCAGTAATGGAAGGAAAGAAAGGAGCCTATGGTTTTTGGTTATATGTTGCTTTCAGAAGGTTCACAAATGTGTTCTTTAAAATCTCTGCAATAGATAAAATTGTTAATACCATTTAGCTTTTTTAAGCTAAATGTGTCTTTTGATTAGAAATATGAATTGTAAAAGAACTATTTTTTTTCAACTATCAAATATTTATTAAGTGTCTACTGTACAGCAGTCACAGTTATAGGCACTGGGGACACACTGATAAAAACACAGGCACGGTCTCTGTGACCTATAAACTGGATCAACACTTTGCCCAACTCCAAATATATTCCTGGTTTAGAAGGATGTGTCCCATTTGAAAACTGACTTAGGTACACAGACTTACTTCTTTAGAGGCTAGTAAGCATATTATGACAAGAAAATGCTACATTATTAAAGAATAATTCCTCTCAAACAGCACACTAGAATCACCTGGGGAGCGTTCACCTGCCCGCTATCAATGCCCAAGCCCCCACCCACAGATGTTCTTATTTGGTTGGTCTGGACTGGGGGCCTGGGCAGTGGTAATTTTAAAAGCTCCCAGGAGATTTGAATGTGCCTCCAGGGTTGAGAACAACTTTGGAAAGAGAAGGTCCTGTGTGTTGTGATGGCTACACTGAGGAAATGATTGTGCTTTCGTGTCTCAACGGAAGGATATTCACAGAAGAATGAGAGAGGTTTGGACATAGCCCTTTGAAGAAAGAAACCCAGCCTGAAGCCTTATTTCCTGAAGGGAAGGACCGGTCTTCCATGGCAAAGGAAATTATGAACAAGATTTAATTTCTGAAGGATAAGACTCTTGATTCTAAGTGGCTGGATTTTCTAAGAGAAGTAGGGTTGCAAAGATGGACAGTGGCCAAATTGAGGTGGGGTGACTAAGAACAGTGTTGAACCGTGGAAGGTGGATGGTGGGTTCTTCCCATGCATCACCAGCAAGCACCCTGAGCAAGGCAGAGCATCAAGTGGGTGGCACTGCAAAGCGCCCTGGCGGCTGGACATTGGGTTCCTCTGTACAGGTCTCTCTGTCTCCAGCCTGGCTTGAAGGGCGGGAGCTGGCTCTCTCTGCATGCAACCTGTGGGTGGAGGATGGAGGACAGGAGGCCCCAGGAGCAGCAGCTACAAGAAGAACCTAGAACCAAGGGTTTCCTCAAGTCTCTGGATTGCACAAGTCTCTGTGTTCCTGAGAATCACAGACAGTGAGGGAAGAGCTCCCTCAAAATTATCCAACTGCATTTCCTGCCACCCCTGATGGGTGGAGGCGTAAGCAGACCAAATCAATTTAAATGTGTGAAGAGATGCACCAACTATTTTACCCTGAGAAGTTGGTGCATTTGTGGTTTTTACTTGTGTTTTAATGGCTTTGAGGAACTGGACGTAATCCAGCTCTGCAACTACTCCACAGAGAATGGAGAGGGAAGAGGGAGGCATAAACCATCCAAAGAAAGTCCATGATAGACAGAGACAAGGATGTGTAATTTTTTTACTTCAAAGATATTTAAGCACTGAGATATTGGAGATGGTCTGACCTCCTGAGAGCTTTTAAAATAGCACAGATGATGGTCACCCCACACTACAGTCTGAATGTTGATGTCTTCCCAAAATTGCTATGTTGAATCCACTCTCCAAGGTGCTGTAGTAGGAGGTGGGGCCTTTGGGAGATGATTAGGTGATGAGGATGGGGCCCTCAAGGTGGGGTCAGTGCCCTTATAGACGACGGAAGAGACCAGAGTCCTTCCCTCCCACCACGTGAGGACAGTGAGAAGGCTCCGTCTGTGATCCAGGTTTCAGGCCCTCACCAGGTATGAATCTGCTAACTTCTTGTTCTTAGACCTTTCAGCCTCTAGAACTGCAAGAAATATACGTCTGTTGTTTAAGCTACTCAGTTTTTGGTATTTCGTTATAGCATCTAGAAGAGACTAAGACCCCACGATCACAATCATGTTGCCATTAGAGTCTTTCACGTTTAGCTTTTGATGGGAGTGAAAATAGAAATCTATGAATTCCAGCCAAAAGGAGTGAGATGAAGTGAAGGAAAATTACTTATTTTATAGATTTTTGTCTTAGTTTCACTAAAACTTGGCAAGCTATAGAAGTTCTCATAAGGCTCAACTACATTATACAGCTATTTCTTTCAAAAAAATATCGCTTATATATAATAGAAAGTTGAAAAGAATCAATCTATATTGATAAATAGCATGGTGAAGACATTTCTAAATGATAATTTATTGAAAATTATTATTTTTCATTAGCAATCTTGTTCTGAGTTCTATTCTATCTATATGGAAATGTTGGATTCCTTTGCTTACATTCTCTTACAACCTTATAGTTTTGTCTATTTCATAAAGTTAAAATTAATGAAGTTCTGTTAAGATAGTAATGCTTTTTTTTTTTATTTCGGCATATTATGGGGGTACAGATTTTAAGGTTTCAATAAATGCCCATTTCCCCCCCTCCCCCCAAAAGTCTGAGTCTCCATCATGACCATCCCCCAGATGGTGTACATCTCACTCATTATGTATGTATATACCCGCCCCCCTCCCCCCTCCCACCTGCCCAATACCCTATTACTGTAGTACCTATGTGTCCACTTAGGTGCTACTCAGTTAATACCAGTTTGCTGGAGAATATATCTGGTGCTTGTTTCTCCATTCTTGGGATACTTCACTTAGTAGTATGGGTTCCAGCTCTAACCAGGAAAATATAAGATGTGCTATATCACCGTTGTTTCTTAGAGCTGAATAGTACTCCATGGTATACATATACCACATTTTATTAATCCATTCTTGGATTGATGGGCACTTGGGCTGTTTCCACAGCCTTGCAATTATGAATTGTGCTGCTATAAACATTCGAGTGCAGGTGTCTTTTTTGTAGAGTGTCATTGGATCTTTTGGGTATATGCCCAGCAATGGGATTGCTGTATCAAATGGTAGATTCACTTGTATCACTTTAAGGTATCTCCATATTGCTTTCCACAGAGGTTGAACTAGTTTGCAGTCCCACCAGCAGTGTAGGAGTGTTCCTCTCTCTCCGCAACCACGCCAGCATTTATTGTTTGGAGATTTTTTGATAAAGGCCATTCTCACTGGGGTTAAGTGATATCTCATTGTGGTTTTGATTTGCATTTCCCTAATGATTAGGAATGTTGAGCATTTTTTCATATGTTTGTTGGCCATTCTTCTGTCTTCTTTAGAAAAGTTTCTGTTCAAGTCCTTTGCCCACTTTTTAATGGGGTTATTTGATTTTTTCTTCCTGATTTTCGTAAGTTCTAAGTATATTCTAGTTATCAGTCCCTTATCGGATGCATAGGATGCAAAAATTTTCTCCCATTCTGTAGGTTGTCTGTTTACTTTCATGACTATTTCTTTGGCTGTGCAGAAGCTTTGTAGTTTGATCATGTCCCATTTATTTTTGTTGCTGCTGTGATTGCCTTTGGGGACTTCTTCATAAACTCTTTGCCCAGGCCGATGTCTAGGAGAGTGTTTCCAACTTTTTCCTCTAGAGTTCTAATAGTTTCATACCTTAGGTTTAAGTCTGTTATCCAGCGTGAGTTGGTTTTTGTGAGAGGTGAAAGGTGTGGGTCCTGTTTTAGCCTTCTACAGGTGGCTATCCAGTTTTCCCAGCACCATTTATTGAAAAGGGATTCTTTTCCCCAGCGTATGTTTTTGTCTGCTTTGTCAAAGATTAGATGGCTATATGAGGATGGTTTTATATCAGGATTCTCACATCTGTTCCACTGGTCAATATTCCTATTTTTGTGCCAATACCATATTGATTTAATTACTACAGCTTTGTAGTATGGTTTGATATCTGGCATATTAATGCCTCCCATTTTGTTTTTGTTGACTAGAATTGCTCTTGATATTCGGGGTCTTCTTTGGTTCCATACGAAGCGTAAAATTATTTTTTCTATATCTGTGAAGAATGCTGATGGGATTTTAATAGGTATTGCATTGAATCTGTAGATCAGTTTGGGTAGTATAGACATTTTTATATGTAGGCAAAATAAATTATTTTAATATTTTCTGATTAATATGACTTGTTTCTTTAAAAAATCAGACTCACATTTAAAAAATAAATATTAGCTTCTTAGAGGCAAAGCCAAGTAGTTGAGTATCCAACTTTGCCATTATCTGCAACCTGCTCTCTGCTCAGGACCTTTTATTTGTGTTTTCTCATTGCTACTTGGTATTTGTCTGGCTTTTATTTGATTGTCTATGTTTTAACTGTAATTTAAGTTCTCTCTGGGAAGGCAGTTTATAATTAAAATGAGTCCTAATTGTGTGTTTTTATTTCACTGCTGCTTAATGAGAGATTATAAAACAATTTGGTCCACACAGGGAGATCTTAGACCACAGAACAGTTGTCATTTGGGGAAAGATTTCTCTATTTTTAAACTCTATAATGCTGACCTAAGCCCAAGTGAACACAATCTGTTTACAGGGCTCAGGAATATAAAAATGAACCAAAGGAAAAATGGATGTCAGACTTTGCCTGGATTTTTCATTGGCATTCAGAGTCATAAATGAACTGGGGACATTGGAGACTGTATGTGACTTCAGTGTATGATCATGCTCAGGTACTTTGGCCAGTCAAATGCAACCAGAAGTTCTGTTGGCCCTCTAGCTGTTTGACCCAATTGGCCTTTAAGACTGTTATGTACACTTTGCAAAATGTGTGGTTTATTCCACTTAATTTCCTCCTTTTCAGACTCATCCCTCATTAACCTGATTTCTTCCTACAAGATTATCAAGTAGAAAACCCTGTCGGTATGAAGGAGATCAAGGCTTACATATTTAGTGGCCTGCTTTCAAAATCCTTGTGTGTACCTGCAATGTATTCATCATATCCCACATTTTAATTTAGTCTAATCAACACAAGAGAATTGCCTCACTTGAAGGGTAGGATGGAAAAGAGAGAGAGAACAGGTCAAAAATCTGCTGTATCTGTGATCATCAGAGCACATAAACTCCAGAGAATTCTATGGGTGCAGTTTGTAGAAGCATTTGTCAAAGACAAAACACAAGGGTTGTATTGCCACAATATCTTTCACTGTCATTAATTTAAATTCCTCAATTATGATACTATATTTATTAATAAAGTTCTAGAACTGTGAGTGGATCCATCTAGAAAATATAGACAATTAAGATTTTCTCTGTAGTTCCTGCCACTGCTACAATTCTCAGGGTTTCTCTGCCATCTAAGTCTGTACACAGGACCCAGGATTTTGGTTGGGATATATCATGGAAGGGGAAAAAAAGAAGAAGAAAAGAAGGAGGAGGAGGAGGAGGAGGAGGAGAGGGAGAAAGAGAAGGGAGAAGGAGAAGGAGGAGAAGGGAGAAGGAGAAGGAGAAGGAGAAGGAGAAGGAGAAGGAGAAGGAGAAGGAGAAGGAGAAGGAGAAGGAGAAGGAGAAGGAGAAGGAGAAGGAGAAGAAGAAGAAGAAGAAGAAGAAGAAGAAGAAGAAGAAGAAGAAGAAGAAGAAGAAGAAGAAGAAGAAGAAAGCAGTTTTCATATTAGTTGCTCAAAAAATTATACAAGTCCGTAGAGGCAAGGTCAGGGTGCCACAGATCTTAGAGAAAGGACACAAAAGTACAGCAAAAAGATTGAAAGGGTTGTCCGACAAGGAGACATTTCAGCCATACTGTGAAAGCCAAGGAGGAACTGCACAGGGAAGAAGGCAGAACGATATCCCAGGCAGAGGAAAAGCAACATGCATGTGCAGAGAGATGCGAAAGATGTCCCCACATTCTGGGAAAGGCAGGACGTTTGGTCCTGAGGTATAAGAACTGCAGTTGGAGGACTGCGAGACAAGAGCCCCCAAGACACTGAGAAGCCGCTGGTTTCAGTTATTCCCATTTTATAGATGGGGATCAGCACACTTTTTGTGTAGGGGCAGATAGGGGGCAGATAGCAAATAATTTAAGCTTTTCAGGCTGGTCTTTGTCACTGCTATTCAACTCTTCTGTTCCATGGCAAAAGCAGCCATAGACAGTATTTAAACAAGTGTCCACAGGTATGTTCTAATAAAACTTTATTTACAAACACATGTGATGCTCTGGATTGAACCCGAGCTGTAGTTTGGTGATTCTGTCCCCAGATAGAGAAATTAAGATCGGCGAGATGATCACATGGCTTCTATGTGGGAAAGCCCAAATCTGGCTGTGCTATTCAGTTCTGTTCTATTTTATTCTAGCACTCTTTCTGAAATCTGCAATTGTGCCACATTTTCTTGCTGATGGGACAGGGTATTGGATGCTGGGTGACAGCTTGAGATACAAATCGAGGTGTGTTGGTTTGGTCCTATGTCCAGCAAAGAGAGATAGCAGCCAGACCCTGTCCTTGCAAAATCTCATTTGATTTAGCTGGGTTTCTGAGTTGCAATCAAGAGAAAGAACCTCTTGGCTATTTTACAGAAAACAGAGATTCATTAATGTGATGGTGGATAGCTTATATAATCCCCAGAAGGCAGTAGGAAAATCCTTGCAGTATCCAAGAAGGAAAGCATGCCAAGCAATGCTGAAATGTTGGTCCTGTAAAGGGACCACAGAGGCTAGCACTGGGGACCACCCTGTGTCTTGTAGCACAGAAACCACTGATAGAGGACCAGGGGTGCTGGGGCTGAAACCACTCCCACTGATACCCCAGGAAAAAAGGATATAAACACTGCCTAACAAAAACTGCATCACTGTTTTTGGTATACAAAATTAATTCTGGAACATAAAAGGCTCAATTTTTATAAAGAATCCAGGATCTCCTGGTGGTATAGAAGTGTCTAATACACACTGGGAGAAAAGTTTCCTTTTCCACCTGCTCTGTCTTCATCCTACTCAAGATGGTATCATGTAAGGACATGATTCTTGGAGCTGGAAGCTAAGAGGACTGGCTCATGGCAATGCCACGGCCTCCTATTACAGCATGGATGAATGACTTTAGCACTGCCCACTTCCACAGTTGTCAATCTAAATGTTGTTATTTGGTATTTCTGTTATGTTAGCACAAAATATTTCCACAATTGCAGCATTTGCCCAATAATATAATAATACTCCACCTCTGAGTAAAATGTTTAAATATTTAAAAGATGCATTAACAATAAAACAGGTTCCCCAGTTATATGTTTAAATAGTGTCCTGAACTTCTGCTTGATAGCTATTGTCTCAAACGCAATGAAAAGATTGAATTTTGAAACAAGTTGTTTAATACCTGCCTCGTTAACTCGATAGCAAATCCCACAAGGGGGCAAAGACCGAGTCTCTCCTGTACACCCTTAACACCTAATGGGGGACCTGAAAAAATAGCTGATACTCAAAAATACCTGTCAACTAAAAGCTGGGCGAGTTAAAGAAACTCCATTTCACACTTCTGTTAAACACTGAGCATTGTCACCAAATTCTGGAATGGGGTATGTCAAAGTCTAAAGGCAAGGGCACCCTACCAGAGAACAAGCAAAGGAAGAGAACTCTTGGAATTGAAATGCTGCCTCCAGACTTCCGATGTATAAGAAACAAACACTCGGTTCCAGCGACAGCAGCCGCTGGTGTTTGACGGATGCTGTGTCTTGAAAGGGAAAAAATGTGCAAATGTGTTCTCAAGGGGAAGCTCCTCAAAGAGCACTTGATTTGCTGTAAGTGTCTGGGGGCAGGGATGGTCCCTAACCGAGCAACTAGGCTGCCGTCTCCTCTACGAGCAGGAATCCAGTGTCACGAATTGCGTTGTTGACGCTTTCCAGTGAAATCTTACAAATACTCTGTACCGAATTTTCTAGCATTTTTCCAATCACGGATTGAGTATGGCTTTTTAGTTCTCTGGAGCACTTTGCTTCCTCCAGGTATATGATTTGTCCAGAGATAGTTTGTGCAGGACTATTTAGATGAGCTGAAACCTCAATCTTGGATTTCACGGGGAGAGTCAGAGCTACTTGATCACAGGCAGAGGTTTCTTCGGCTTCAATTTCCCAAGGAGAGAACCCCAGAAATCCCACGTGGCATAGGTGGGACCTCTTTGGGGAAGGGAGGGAGGAAATATCATGTATTTGGCACTTCATGGATGATGAAATTGGCTATTTATGTCCATTTAATTTCCAGAGATGTTTTATTTAAATGAAAAAAACCCTGAAACGTAAAAGAGTTGTGCCGCTTGTCCACATTCACCTGGATGGTAAGTGGTAGGTGGAATTGCTATTTGAACTCCTCTTTAACTTTGAAGTCCATACCTATTCCATGCGGGATGCCAATTACACTACAGTTCATATGTCAAGTCCAAAAGAATGATCACTGCCCAGAGCTGGGCTGAGATATTTCTGAAGATGCATCTAAGGTTAGAAGGAAAAGTGTCAAGACTGACTGGTGACATCTGCTGTGGGTAAGGAAGATGGAGTGGCCATGGGGTAACAAGAGCTACCTAATTGCTTTTCCTGTCTTAAGCCATAATGAGTTCTCAGATAAACCACAGTCACCCATGTCTGTTCTATTATTCCAGATTTAGGCAGTTTTTTTTTAAACATCCATTCATTTTAGTAGGTATATTTTTCTTTATCGCCCAACAAATGAAAGAAGGAAGGAAGGAAGGAAGGAAGGAAGGAAGGAAGGAAGGAAGGAAGGAAGGAAGGAAGGAAGGAAGGAAGGAAGGAGTCCTGGTGTTATGCCCTTGAATAGTAAGGTGTGACATTTTCCCTTGAAGAGAGAAAAAAATAGAGTATAAAGTTTGAGATAATAACCCATCTGTGATTTGAAGCATAAGCAGGAGGCGGGGGGCACGCACAGAGGAGGTCTAAGGTGTGAGGGGCAGGAAGACTGGAAGGGGCCAGACCAATTAAGGTGCAACCAGGTGATTCTCAGCTGGATCAGTTCAAAGCTGCTACTGCAAACATTTAGGGGACAACTGGAGAAATTTGAACATGAAATGGTACTGTATTAATTTTTTAGGAATCAAAATAGTATGTAGCTTTTATAGGACATTCCTTATATTTCGGATATGTGTGCTAGGATATTTAAGGTGAAAGTGGCATGGCGTTTGTAATTTTCATTGAAATAGTTCCCAAATAAAGTAAATTTGGGAAAGTGCGAACCTTTCCCAAATTTGGCAAAGGCGAACCTTTATTGAATTCGGGCAGTGCATGTAGGTGTGTTTGTTATCGTTATCATTTCCTTTAAACTTCTCTGTATGTTTGAAAATCTTTCCAACTGTGAACTGCTTGTGATTGTAGATGACTTTGTTCTTTGCTTCTTGTGTTTTTCAGTTTCCTATATTGCATACATTAACTTTTTTTAAAAAAAAAGGTTATTTTAAAAACATTGAAAAACAATCAACACAGTTTTTAAAAAGGCGACTGCAACTCAAAATTGGAGACTGGGAGTAGCACAGAGGCAAAGGGAAGCCTGTGCATGAGATGAAACATGGGCAGAAATTCCATTTTCTTCGCTCCACTAACTTCTCGGGGACATCTGCCTCGGCAGAAACTATTTTCTTCCTGAAAGGCATTGGTTTCTCTTCTTTGTGGCTGAGCTGCCTGCTTCTGTTCAGACAGTAACTTGCCCAGCCTCAGGGTCTGAGTCGTGGTTGATCTGACGCCGCCGTGACCATCCCATTTCTCTTTGCCAAATGCCTTCCCAGCCCCCTCGCAAGCAGAGGTGGACAATGATACCAGCCTGGCTCATGAGGTCTACGTGAATCTTCCAGAGCCTCGATACTCAGACTGCTCTCCAAGGACTAGGCACTTCACACCACCTTCGAGCTTGCCAGAAAAACACACGGTTGATCTGCACCATACACCTGCTGAATCAGCACCTGCATTTTAACAGGAGCCCCAGGTGCTCGGCAAGCACTTCGAAGCTTGAGAAGCAATGCTTTTCCTCTCTGACTGTCAAACTTTGTACATGATGGAACCATCACCAGAGGAGTTCTGGGATTCCTAAAACATCCCCCAGGTGATTCTTTAACACACAGGATTTGCTTTTTTAAAAATTTATTTTGTGTTTGCATATAATCACGGGGTACAAGTGCAATTTTGCTACGTTGACATGTTGCATCGTGGTGAGGTCAGGGCCTTCAGTGCGTCCATACTGGTTGTATCCACCACACAACCTCCCATGATCCACCTCCTCCCACCTCCCTACCCCTCCGAGTCTCTGTTGCCCATCATTCCATGCCCTGCTTCCATGTGAAGACATCATTTATAAGTGAGGACATGCAGTGTTTGTCCTTCTGCATCTATTTCCTGAAGATAACGGCCTCCCGTTCCACCCATATTGCTGTAAAAGACGTGATTTCACTTTGTTATGGTTGAATAGTATTCCCTCGAGTGCACACGATTGGGGGACCACTGACCTGACTCTGCGAGCAGAAACCCTGTGACTCAAAGCTGAAGAGGTCCCCACTCAGCCATCCCCCTGGACTGAAGGAAAAGGGTTCGTTAATTAGGTCTGCATCATTTTTGTGTGTGTGGGATTCCATGGGCGATGGAATGGAAAGCAAAAAACCAAAATCATAACTAATGCATGAGAAACATCCACAGAAGAGGATAAACAGGCATAGAAATGACTCTTCTGTTGCTCAGCTTGCCCACAAATCCGCTGTCCCTTGGTCCTGTCACTGACCTATGGAGCTAATAAGGAATTAAGGTGTTTCTGCACACACAGAACCTGCTGGGCGTATGAGATATTGGGGTTCTCTCACTGTAGAAGAAAAAGGTTAGTGTCGCAGCAAATCTGATCACCCAACTCATGGTTCCTAAATATTTGCACTGGGCTACAATCTGTGATAATTTTGTGACATCCTGTCCACTCATCCCTGACATTTGAAGTGATTTTAAAGGTACTTAACAAGGAATTTAAAAAAAAAAATCATAGCATTCCTTTAATCACAGGCCCTTTGCAATGTTGCAAAGCAAGACATTGGAATCTCTGCTTTAAGGTGCTTGTCCTTGAGTGGCTCAAGGTCATTAAGCCTTAGCTCAGGTTGAAGACTTTCAGAGGGTGTGGTTTCCCACTTCGCCAGCAGAGGGCCTGTGTCGCAGGAGCCTGGTCCGAATTCTAAGCCCTTCTGTGTTTAGCATCTGCTGTCTATCGGGGCTCAGCATATTTTCCTTCAGACCCAGACTGTTCATACACCATCAGGATGCTGTGTTTACAAGATCAGGCAAACTGACGACTACCCACAGGACAAAACTCAACCGTGACGGTGCCTGAGATGCCTGCTAGATGCTGTTCCGGCAGCAGCCAAGACGAAGGGAAAAACGCCCGTGTGTGGAAGGCACACACCTACACCCCCAGTTTCAGACAGCCGAGGTATATGATTTTATCTCGCTTTCTGTAATTGCAGTCAATTTCTATCTTTACATCCTCTCGTCTCTGTGGCTTGTTGACCTTACTCACTTTGCGTGTGCTTGAGCAAGCTATTTAACTTCTCAGCGAATGGACATAAAAATAATGCAAACCCCCTAGCGATGACACGACGGGTAAAAGAGTAGGGGCAAAGCATTTGCGAAAGTGCCTGGTACTTGTGATTACAGTCGTCATGATGATTTGGGGTGCACTGCTTCTCCCCAGAGTCGTAACTGAGTTCAAAGGACTCACATAGTACCACAGGCCACGTGATACCTTCTGATCATGCAGACGCCTGCAGAGACATCCTTTAACCTGCCTCGTACTAGGTAACTGGTCCACGCAGGTCTCTGCAGCATCTTCTCTTGCTCCCCTCTGAGAGGCCCCTGGTCCCCGGCAATTCTCCTTGCTTCATGTCAGTACCTCCCGAGCGAGTGTGCAGGAGTTCGTTCTGTGCCATGCTGGTCTCTGGGAACCTCTGCTCCCAAGTTCTTCTTGAGCATATGAATCACTGTCATTTCAGATACCTTCTGTTGCCCCTCATGGAAAAGCCGGAAAGAATCTGCAGCTCACTGTACTTTTTCTAAAACAAATAAAGTGATCTTCGAGCTACATGCTAGCTGTTCTCCTTGAGCAGCATTTGAAGATACTATCCTCCACCGCTGTCTCTCCCACTCGGTACTCATGCAGGCTGACAGTGTGGACTGGCATCATTAATTAGGCTCTCATTCTCTTCAGCATCCAGTGAAGTTTGGAAAATGAGGTTATTGACAGCAGATTCTGAGAGTGAGAGGAGAGGAAGTCGGAATATTTGGACTTCAGGACACTGATAAAGGGGTTTGAGATTGGGCACAGCCTAAACTGCTTTTCCTGGAGTCAGAGTACCTGTTTAGCAGCTCTCATCAAGTTCCATGAACAGCTAAGTACTGGGTTATCTATTTTTTTTTAATGGCTTGGTATCAATCTCAGCCTAGACAGTGTGAAGATGGGGAAATCTTCAGTGTTCTTGAAAGATCTGAGCAAGTCCCACTTTACCTCCTCCCAGGACCCAATCACCCATTACAAGGAAGCCTGAATTTCTCTGAGTGTTCATTTCCTTTAGTGAAAGAAGACACCATTAAAGTTCATTATATTTGTTGCTATAAAATTTTATAAATGCACCCCTTGTGATGTGAACAGATCCAAACCAATTGCATTTGCCATCGTGTTGCCTCTTGGAGCAGGGAAGGATTTATGTTGGCCAGAATTTTATAATATTTTCTTCTTCCTGGCTTCTCTAAAACTCTTCATAGAGCCCTGAATGAGTGATAAGTGGTGAACAGTTGTGCCTCTCAGCTATTTATTTTTGTGTGTTTACAATTTTTGTAGGAGAATTTGAAGCACGAAAAAAAAAAACAAGACAATTATCTTTTAATGAAAGGTTAATACTCATTGAGGAGATAGTTGATTTGTTTTTATGTTTAAAAAAAGCCTGGTGAGATTAATTTGGCAAGCATCTTACCTCTGCACATGTTGTATTATTGAAGTAAAGTTTTCCTAACTTGACTGATCAAAAAAATAAATAAATAAAATGACCTAAAGATGTTGTTAAATATAAAGATTTCAGGCTTCTCACTGGGAGAGTGTGATCTAAGCCCAGGGTGGTGCCAAGGAATAGGTCTTTTAACAACTGCCCAGTGTGAGGCAGAGAATCTGGCAAGTTTGGGCAATTTGAGTTGAAAACAAATGTTCTGGTTATAAAGAAGGCGGGGCCTGGAGTCAGGGAGCCTGAGGCCTGGGTTGGACTCCCCTCGGCTCACAAGCTACATGAGCTTGGGCGGGTTACTCTACCTCTGTGGGCCCAGTTTTCTCATGAGTCAAATTCAAATGTTAATATCACCTGCAGCAGAGGGTTGCTGTGTGGGTTAAATGCAAATCATTGATTCAGTAGGTATTTACTGAGCATCTAGTGTTGGCCAGGCATTGTGCTAAGAGCTGGTGACAAGCAGTGAGCAAAACTGACAAAAGCAAGACAACTTCTGTGTCTTGAAATAGATGATCCTCAGCAGTGGTTGGTTCTAGGTGTGGAACGTGTCACCTCCAGAACGTGGAGAGCCCTCCCAGGTATTTTGTTTGCCTGTTTGTGGCAAGGAATGCAAGATGCAGCAGTTTGTCTTTTAGTCTGCAGTAAAAGTCTCTGCATGCCCAAGACACTGGTCACCTGAGAACTTATTAGCATGCCCCTGAATTCCCATACTCTTGCACACAGGTGTCTTACCAAAGCCACCTGCAAACTAACCACCTGTTGTTCACCCTGCCCAATCAGCATGATGTCATCAATGCAATAAGCCATTATATTATTTTTCAGGATGTTTTGATGGTTCACATTTATTTAGAATATATCATGAGAAAGGTTAGGAGAGTTAGCATAGCCCTGGGGTAAAGTTGTAAAGAAATATCACTGTCATTACATTTGGATATGAACTGTCTCTCTTCCGCCTTGTATTTAAATATAATTGATAGGTCAAGTTAATGGACACCCTACCATGGGCCTGAGGCTTTAATAACCTGTTCTAATGACAACAGCACATTGGACGCAGCAGCTGTGAACACGGCTACTGCTTGGTTGATGTTGAGACAGTGTACAGCTCCAGGCCAGCTTCCATCTGTTTATGAAGGGGATAGTCCAGTGAAATAAATAAAGATATATGATAGTTGCTACCATCTCTGCACTCATAGATCTTTAATTGTAATGTTAATCTCTGCCAGCCCTCTTCGGAAGATATAATCTTACTTTGGATTTACTACTTTTAGTGAGTGGGAAAAGTTACAGAAACTTCTACCTGGCCTTTCGCACTATGATAGTTCTGACCTCACAGGGCAAGCATCCGCTGTGCAGGTAACTCCAACTGCTGGACATGTCCACCTGAATTAGACACTGAATTAGACACCTGAATTAGGGACTGAAGAAGTGACTGCAGATTGGTCCATGGGCCACACCTGTTTTAGTCTCTCAAGTACAGCCCAGACATTGCATAGATATTTCCTGCAATCTTTCACCGTATTTCTGAAGACTGAGGGTTTTTTTTTCCTGACCTGTGTAGTTTTGAGCCCCAGAGGTGGTATATCTCATTTTGCACTTAGGAACCTGCAATAGAAAAGTTTTCACAGGAGTCTGTAGTTAAGGAACATTGGAAGACACATTCTTATTATTTACCTAGAAAAAAATGTTGAGCCTAGGGTGAAATTCAATTACCCTCCAGGCATTCATTTAACAATGTACTAATAACCAAGTGACAGACACTGTCCAACGTCCTGAAACTCCTGAGAGCTGTAAGCCAAACCTGGGCCATCCAGTTGTGGCACTTACACTCAGAGAAGGAAGGCATTAACCAAACAAGCTCACAAATGTTAAATTACATACTGAAATAAGTGCCATGCAGGAAGTGCTCAGGAAACTGTCAGAGGGCAGGCAGAGGTCCTGACTTATCTAGGATGGCTGTGAGGACAGAACGTATTAGTACTTTTGCTCTACGTAAGTATCAGTCAGTCAGACTCCCACGCAGCTGTTGAGAGGCAGGCCCAGGCCCTGGCCCAGGTGCTCTGGTTCAACTGCTGGACTCTCGCCCACTACCCTACACTATGTGCCTCTCACAGCCTCTAGACACACCACCTCTCTCATCTGAGACAGCTCTTCCAGGAGGCCTAAAGCAGTGGCATTGGAACATTTTTTTTCTCCTTTTATTTCATCATATTATGGGGGTACAAATATTGTTAGGGTTACATATATTGCCCCTGCCACCTCTCCCCCTCCCCCCCTGCCAGAACTTCAAGCGTGTCCAATCCTCAGGTGGTGCGAACCACACCCATTATGTAAGTATATACCCTTCCCCTCCTCCCCCCTCCCACCTGCCCACCACTCGATAAAAGTTGTTTTGTGGGTTTTTTTGACATTTTGGTTACATTGTATATCTTTGCCTCTCCCTAAGAAGGGTTAGAGGTATTCTTCCTTAACACAAGGGGGAAGACACGGAGGCCCTCTTCTGAAGAGAGATGGTGATTAAAAAAAAACCCTCACTTTCATTTTCAAATTTCTGGTGGTTTTGTTGCAGTAATTGGGATTTGTTCAGTAGCTGGGACATTTTAATTTTTCCTTTTCAATGTCTCTTTCAATTTCTGTGGCCATATTTTCTTTCATGCTATAAGAAAAAAAATTTAAATTGCTGTATTTGTTCAATGTTGCATTCTTGTTTTGTTTTGTTCCTTTCAATTTTCTCTTTCTTGTAAGGCAAAGAACATGAAATCATTGAGTTCATTTCCATTACCATGTTTACAGTTTGAATGAAGTTATTTAATTGGTAGCAAGAGCAATGTGTGTCTGATGCAATCCACCCGTGAAAGAGCTCCACCAGAGAACTTCCCTGATCTGCTTCAGGGCAAGAAGCTACACCAGAAACATAGCTCTGCTCTTTAAGAAGAAGAATATCACCAGACTCTCATTATTAGAGCTCAGCTCTGGGTCCTGTCAATTAAAAATCTCTTCAGTAACTAAATGACAAAGATGGGCCCATGTGTCCTCTTCTCTGTGAAAATGCAGTGGGTTAGATTCAGGGCATGGGGGTGTGGTCCTAATTAGAGTGATAGCCCTACAGGATCTTTCTGACCAGGGGACTGCACTGTCCTACTCCCTCCCTCTGCTCCTGCCAGAAGTGTTATCTTCATTGTTGATGTCATGTGATGTTAAGACCAAAGAGGCCTGATTTACTTAGACCTCTAGATTGTGGGGAAGGAATAGTGAGACTCCCTCGGCTATGTCCCCCTGCCTTCCCCAGTGTGTTCACTTAGTTTCCAGACCACAAGATGCCCTGTCAAATCCAGTCTGTGAATGGGAAGAGTCAACTGATGAGGCTCAGAGTTTGGCATGTTAAAGCTTGATCCTGTCTGCTATGAGGAGACCTCAGGGTTACTGCCTGAGTCCTTCAACAGCAAGTGGCTCTTTATACTTCCCTTGTGTGTGTGTTTGCGTGTCTGTGTGTAAACACTATTATTTTTTGAGTGATTACTATTGCCAGTTATTGCATGAAGCAATTTACTCAAATTACCTCAATCCTTCAAAACCCTTTGATGTGAGAACAATTATAGCATCACTTACAGGTGGGGTCTGCGGTTCAGAGAGGTTGGGTGGCATCCCCAAGGACCTACCACTCCTATGAACGTGGGCCACGGCCTGTCCCAGAACTCAGATTTTCTGCTACTGTGTTCCCTTCCTCCCTTTCCTTTCTCCCTTATTCCTTTCTTTTTATGGCTGAATACCTCCCTAAAAGACTGTGTTCTGGGGCTTATTCTCCTCTTCTCAGAGAGGTTAGAAGCCTTCCCCTCATCTTAAATCCTAAGCCTGCGGTTTGAACAGATGGGAACGGAGCAGGGAAGTCACTCCAGGGAGGTCTGGAACAGTACCAGGTACACGGCTGCCCATGAGCCCCGGAGCCTGAGGCCAGCAGGGCTCAAAGCTAAACACAAGCTGAGCATTGCAGGTGGGGACAGGTCTGTGGAGAAGCCCCTGAGCTGCATGAACAGTTTTTATCATTCACAAATCCTGGGCTTCTCCCTTCGGCAACTGAGAGGATAGATTCCGTTTTCTCAGCAGGCAGTGCTTCCTGCCGCATTAGTTTTGCACTTTTGGAATCTGGCCCCCTCCACTGTATTTTGCAGGACCACGATGTGTCTCATTGGAGCACATGGGACCATGCTCTGGAGACACATGAAGGAGACAGTGAGTGAGAATGAATGGACAGAAGTAAATTCTAGGCCAAGCATACAGCCATGAATTGGAATTGGAAACAGCATGACTAATTAGCAATTTAGGAAGAAACACGAATGACCAAAAATAAAAACTGGAAGCTTTATCTCATTCCTTACATCAAAAAAGTTTCCACTGGATCAAAGATTAAATGTAAAATATAAAATGAGAAAAGTACAAGAGGAGAATGGGGAAAATTTTGCCTAAGGCCATTATATGGCATAAAAGTCTCAAACCATAAAGGAAAAGATTGATAGGATTGACCACAAGTCAGTTATCAAGTCATCTTTTGATAGAGATGAAAAGGCATAAGATAAGGTAAGTATAATGAAATGTTAGTAGTAGAATTTAGGCTATGGCAGGTATGTGGGTGTTCACTGCAGAATTCCTCCAAATTTTCTGTATGTTTGACTTTTTCCATAATAAATAGCTGGATACAATTATTATATTATGTGAGCATCAATGCACCGGATTAGGTCAACATGTGACCACAGTTACTTTTTTTCTCTTGGCATGCACGTGCCATTTTATCCAATTACTATTATTATTAGTCTTCAGCCACCCAATTTCTTTTTGGTCATTTGTGTTGTCAAGTGCCTTAATCAGAGTCGCATGTCCAGGAAGTGGAAAAACCAAGGTCTGCACCCCCACTTCCCATACCGAGTCTGTGCATTACCTGGGAACGGGAGGAACAAAGGTGGGCAAAGGCTGACTCCCTGTTTGTTCTCTGGAGGCCGCTCTCCCCGGTCAGAGCCCCAGACGGGACATGGGTGTAAGACCTGTGAGTCCTATGCAGATACCTGGCAAACATCCAGGAAAAGCCAATGGCCAATGAGAAGAATACAAAAGATGTGCATTGAGTGCCAGGCCATACACAGGATCTCACATGTGAAATTGCTCTTCTCATCCTCAGGCGACTCTGTGGAGTTTCAGGGGAGGGGGGCATTGTTGCCATTTTACAGATGAGGAAACCGAGGTCCAGAGAAGTAAAGTAACCTGCCCAAGGTGACAAGAGTTGCTGGAAGGTGTAGCACGGTCTTTCGGAGAAAGTTCTCCCATATCAGGAAGGAGGGATGGTAACTTAGGAAGGCCCCAAATAAGGGGAGGCAATTGCAAAGCGTTAACAGTTCGTCTGGGGGTGACCCCCGAGCAGAGCGTGAGGAAAGAGCCAAACTTCCAGGGACCGGCACAGACAAGGCCTCTCCATCTCAAAGCCATGTGGTCTCTTCCCTTTTTCCGCGGCTCGCTTCCCCTGGCCGTCTCCTCCTTCCATCTTGGCCCAACACGGCTGCGCCGTCTCAGATTCTGTGACGTCACAAAGCAGCGCCCACAGCTCATTAGCGGGTAATGCCATTGAGAGTTTCTGATTGGCCACTGGCCAGCCAATGGTGTGGCAGACTCTGGAGCAGGTGTCCGTGGTTGGACCAGCCAGTCCGGAAGGAGTTGGAGCAGGTGGGCGAGCCAGGGTGGCCTCTCCTCCTGGAAACGCGGCTGGTCTCCCAAAGAGACCAGTTTATTTTGCACTGTGGACGGTGTGAATGCTACTTCTCTCCAGCTCACAGATTCAGCTGATACAGTACAGAGGGGTCGTTTCTTTCAGAGAGTACGCACAGGCGCCCCACCGTCCATAGCAGAAACACTTCCTTTAAATAAATATATACTATATGCAAATATATTTTCAGGAAACAAATTTATATTCGTGTAATATATTTGCATATATTAATTGCATTTACACATTTATTTTACTTATATGCATATTTGATGCTGCATTATATATAAGCTGTATTACATATATTTCAATGAGATGTCCACATCTAGAAAAGTCTCCACATACAAATCCATGTTTCCAAGATTTTTTTTTTTTTGAGACAGAGTCACGCTTTGTTGCCCTGGCTAGAGTGAGTGCCGTGGCGTCAGCCTAGATCACAGCAACCTCAAACTCCTGGGCTCAAGCAATCCTGCTGCCTCAGCCTCCCGAGTAGCTGGGACTACAGGCATGCGCCACCATGCCTGGCTCATTTTTTCTCTCTATATATATTAGTTGGCCAATTCATTTCTTTCTATTTATAGTAGAGACGGGGTCTCGCTCTTGCTCAGGCTGGTTTCGAACTCCTGACCTCGAGCAATCCGCCCGCCTCGGCCTCCCAGAATGCTGGGATTACAGGCGTCAGGCAGTATGCCCGGCCCCAAGATATTTTTATCTAATGAAAAATGTAACAGTAGGTAACATCTATATAGGATTATGGACGTGCCACTCAGGTTTTAAATGCTTCTCTGTGTTAATTCATTTAATCCTGTGCTCAACACACAGCGAGGCTGACATTTTAGTTTCCCTATTTTATAGATCAGAAATAGATCCTGAGAAGTTAGGTGACTGGTCCAAGGTTCCACAGCTATTTAGTGGCACCGCTGAGATTAGAAGCCTTGCCTCTCATCACTAGGAGGCAGTGACCTTTGGGACAGGCCCCTGTCGTCCCTGTGGCTGGGCAGGCCAGCAGGTGGCTGAGGCTGAGGAACTTATGACCCTGAGGGGCAGAGTTTTGGCTCATAAACTTGCTGCAGTGCCCAGCAGGCCCCCGACACACTTCAATGCTATGGCCTAGCCCCCACAGGCCTTTGCATTTGTTACCCTGATAGGTTATAAGGCTGGGAACATTTCTATATAAGCTCCATTTGGAATTTTAAAGCAGATTTCATTTTCTAAATTTGAAAGTAAATTAACCCATCAGCAAAAGGAAAACCAGGACTAAAGCCTGGGTAAATAAAGCCCACGCTGTGGCTATAAATTTTGTACTTAATGACTTAGCTCAGGCTTCTCCAACCAGATCGAGCCCCTAAAACTTGTCTGTCGTATCTTTCCCTGGTGAATCAGTCAGACAAATGGGGCTCCTTTAATTCAGAAAGAAACTGCCCAGCTGAGACATCTGTCACTAGGGAAGCCTGACCCATCCGTCAGTCCCTTGTCCCTGGGCTGACACGCTCTGTGTGCTCCTGCTACCCTCGCTGCTGTCTGACTGCCTCTGTCTCCTGACTGATGCTGATACCTCATTGCAGGTGCCAACCCCCGGCTGTCCTGAGTGTGGAAACCAGCCTGCAGTGAAGGGAGGAGTCAGCCCCCAATCAAGTCCAGCCACAGTCACCTCCCGATGGATGTCCACAGCCCCCACCCTGAGGAACCAATATGGGCATCTGGGCAGAGACAGAGGTTAGAGCTCCTGTCCTGGGGCCATTTGCTGTTTCATCTAGAAAGGTCAGAAGCATGTGCTTGCTTTCTGGTTGGAGAAGCTGCTCACAACCTTCAAGAAGTGGACAGACTACGTGTGGGTCTATCAGTTGATAAGGTCTATATCCCACAAGCGAAGTCTTGACAGATTGTTTGCCACTGACAGGTGTCAGATAGAATTCCCAACTTCCTCCTCTCTCTCACCTTTTGGCATTGAGTGACAGGCACCTTACCTCTATCAGCATCTGTGCAGCACAAAATTTAAAACCTCAGTCTGCCTGTGTATTAGAGTTCTGAGAAACAGAACCATTGGAATTGACACTTCTAGCTCTATTTCTCTATCTATCTATCTATCTATCTATCTATCTATCTATCTATCTATCTATCTATCTATCTATCCATCCATCCATCTATCTAATTAATGAGGAATTGGCTCACACAATTATAGAGGATGAGAAACCCCACAATTTTCTCCCTGCAATCTGGAGTCCTAGGGAAGCTGGTGGTGCAATTCTGTCTGAGTTCGACAGCCCGAGAACCAGGGGAGTTTTTCATAAAAATCCCAGCCCCATGGCAGGATTAGATGAGATGAGATGTCCCAGCTTAAGCAGTGAGTCAAAAATAAAATAAAATAAAATATTCTCCATTTCTCCACCTCTTGTTCTCTTCAGTCTCCCAGTGAATTGGGGGATGCCCAAACACTTTGCAAAGGCCATTCTACTTTACTGAGTCTGCTCCTTCAAATGTTAATCTCATCAGCAAACATTCTGACAGATACACCCAGAAACAATGTTTAATATGCTTAATATGGGTATTCCACAGCCCAGTCTAATTGGCACATTAACAATCACATTCCAATTTCTTTTCACCTGTTGAAAATTTTCAAGTTTTTAAGTCAGAGGGCACAACTCTGTCTCTAAAGACAGCAGGTACTTTTCTGACTCATTTCACCTCCCATACTGACATTTCTGGGCCTATGCTTGATTTTATTATTCAAGGAATGGTGCCCAATATGGGGAAAATAGTGTGGGAAATGGCAGTCAGCCCCAAATAACAATTATAATTTAAAAATTTTCTTTTATTATTTGATAAAATTAAAACCATCAGAGAATATAGAAATGCAACAGATACCTACCCAGTGTTTGTGGTCATTGAGACAAGTGGTATATTTGGATGCAACACATAGAAAGTCAGCCAGCTCTGTTAGGGTATCTGTGAGCACCAGCCACTCACCAACCCCAGGGGAGGAGTCCTTGTGTATAACACCTGTCCCTGCAGTGATTGATGGCCATGGTCATAGGCAGAAATTAGGATACCTTGAGCATTCGCCATGTGAGGAAGACATCAAGCCTGAGGACAGCAATTTCTGAACTGCCTTTGAATCTTTTTCTAAACTCCATTGAATTCAGAAAACATCTGACATGCATGATCAGTTCTTACAGACCCAAGAACAAGGAGAACTCAATGACAAATGTATTGAGGAGGCATCTATTTGAGATCGCCAAGAAACCACTCATTCTTGTACTGCACAGCTTAGGCTGAACAGGAGAGAGGTTGGTGTTGATTATTTGATGGTAGGATAAGGTCAAGTGCTATGCAAGCTGTGTCCAGCAGTCACCCATCCCCTGCATACAGAGTTCTGATCTCCATGCCAGGAGGGAAGAGCTTTGCCAGGTTATGTTTCCCATGTCAGCTCCCCAATGAAAGAGTAACAGTGGGAGGAGATACTTGTGCTCATTTGGAGCAGGCAACAACTCGTGGCAAATGTGCAAGAGGAAAATTTCTCACCTGGCAGATTTCAAAGAGCATACTAAGAGATAAATTATAGTCATGTCTCTATCTCCACAATAACTCCGATTGAACCCCTTTAAGATGTTCTGAGTTTAGGGTATAAGACACTGGACTTTCACATCACCAGTTGTTCCCAGTGGTTCCTATCACATACCTCCTAGTGGTGGATAAAGAGTTTCCTACAGTGCGTGTCTGCTCATAACTATTAATAATCTGATCCTATTTCACCTTCCCTGGGTTTGCCACTTTGATGCAAGGGAAACATTACCTTCTGGATTCCTGCTGGGAGGAGTCTTCAATGAGTCCTCCATGGTTATAATGTCAAGTGCAGAAAGTGAATGTGATCATCAACTCAAATTTTTCTTCCTTTTATTAGACCATTCAGTCACTAACTAGAGATGATCAAAAAATGTTAAATCTGGAAGGCAAGCCAATTGCTGGTGATTACACCATTTAGTGCAAGTGGAGCAGCCTATGCAAGACTCGGGCTGGCTGGGTTTGCCCCTAGTGGTGGCAAACGACAGGTGAATGCGTGAGAGTAAAGCCATTCCTAGTTGTTTATGAACTGCATTATCAAAGCACAAGTCAACATCGCCTGTGAATAAGGGTTACTTTGTCCTGCTGCCTGCCCTCACAGGCTCTTGCTTGCTCTCTGCCTTGGTTTCTAGTTTGCTCCTCATAATTAAACTAGGGGGCTACTATTGTCTTCACTTACAGATAAGGGAAATGAAGCTTGGGAGGTAGGGTCTCAATGAAGCTGAGCTGGAGTTTGCATACACAGGTGCAGGTAACCCGAGGGCCTGTATTCTGACCCACCTCTGACCTTCACTCTTCCTTGTTGAAGTGTCACACACCCCACAGGTTAATATTAACACCCTTATATTGTAGATAATGAAACTTAAGCACATGAAAGTTAAAAATCTTAGCAATAGTCAAGGTACAAGTCCGCCAGAATTTAAATTTTATTCATTGTGGGTCCACGAGAGACCGCTCCTTGAAAATGCTGATTTCCCTGGGAAATGATGAACTTGAGCTCTTAGAAGCTAAATACTTCATTGTCAAATTTCACTGCAACAGCACACACGAGGCATTGGCCACCTGTGAATAAGTGGGAGATGGGAAAAGGATAACAGTAATAACACTAGCCAGTGACTAGGATCCCTGAGTGCTCTCCATATGCTGGCCACTGCCCCAGTGGGTCTATGTGTATCAACTCATTTAATACTCACATCTCCCCTGTGACATGAGCAATGTTAGTATCCCATTTTGTTGGTGAGAAAACTGAGTGTCTGATGGCCTCTGTCACTGCACACCAAGCCCTGGGGTGTCACACAAGCCAGAGGTGAGACGCTGTTTCCCAGGCAGAATTATGCAGGAAAGAACCATCATTTTGGCAAATGTCCCCTAAGCTAATCAGAGCCTCCACCTGGAAAATAAATCTGTGCCTCTGAGCTCTGCTCCGGGGAGCAGTTGGCAGGGCCACTTACCTGGGAGGCTTGTTGGGGTCATGGCTATGAGATGTGGCCCAGGAGAAGGGAAGGTATGAGATGGGATGGATGCCGGGCACCAGATGCTGCAGGTTTTCCTTATCAGAAAAACAGCCCTGGGACATATGACACTTACAAAGCAATGATGCAATTTGTTTCACTTTTTCCCTTACTCTTGCCTGTTCTTGGGGATGATTGCATTGATCCAGGCTTGGGGTTTGAGTGAAAATCATTTTAGGGCCAGAGTTGGTGACCTGAGGATCAATATCCCGTCTGCTCATTGCTCAGTTGTCACCTAGTATGTGTTTTTTTAATTTTTATTTTATTTTTTTAATTTTTTTTTTATTTTAGCGTATTATGGGGGTACAAGTGTTAAGGTTACATATGTTGGACATTCTCTCTCTCTCTTTTTAATAAATTCAAATGGACATTCTTTTTAATTATAAAATTACATATATATATATATATATACACATTCTTTGTGAAAAAATAAATCTTAAAAATCTCACCTGAAAATATACCAGTTAAAGATAACAGACTTATGTTTTTGTTAATCACACCCCACCTTCCTTTTAGGCATGCATACTTGTACCCATGTGTACAATTTGACTGCCAGATCTGCTCATTCAGCTTTTGCCAAGGAGGCTCATTTAATTCCCCTCCTGCCTGTTCACAGGACCCGATCTCAGGGCATGGGGGGGGGGGGGTCCCTATCTCCCAAGTAGCTGAGGCCCTAAGACAGGAGCCAGTGCAGTTGTGCGGCTGGTGAGCAGTTACTGGAGTTCTCCTCTGAGAGTCCTCCTGGTTGGCTGGTCCACAGCAGGGGCTTGAGCGCTTGCTCTGTGAAGGGAAATCACTTGCTTTGCTGTGCTGGGACTATTTGCTTTTAATATTTCATTGGGCTTTTTCTTTACATTTAGAGAAAGAGGTGGCCTTACAGCTCGCATTATAGGAATGCCGTGTTACCATGTTTAGGTTTGGATTGTGAATATAGGCTTAAATAATTAATCACTCTAAAGTGCTTAAAAAGAAAATGTGGACAATTAGATTATAGTCATTATTTAGGGAAACATTCCTTTCAGCTGCTAACTTGTGGGATAATTATTTCCATTTTATGAGATTTGGTTATTTGGGAATGCATAATAATAGTTATAGCATCAATGAACTCCTAACATTCTTCCCACTGAAATTAATTCAATTACATTGTGTAACATTCAACAATGCATCCTGTGATGTATATTTCAAAAGCATATTATATAGTTAAACTGGGATGAGAGAGAGAGAGAGATTTTCTTCGTGAATAAGATAAAAAGAGGTATCCATACATTTTTGCTCACCACTGAATCTTGAGTGCTTAGCATAGAACAAAGCACACAGTAAGTGTCTGTTCCATGTTTGATGTCTGTTTGTTAAATGCTAACTAATTAATTAAAATTATTCATACTTTCCTGTATCATTTTTTTATGTGTGTGCCAGTCAACAGTATGTCAGAAGACGACTTCATTCTTCTGAAAGAGTCAGAGGCAATGAGAGAGTTAGAAAAAGATGACAGGGTCTGTAAACTGACCAGCCAGGAGCAAAAGTTCCGTGGCGACATCAGCCAGGTCCCCCCTGTGCTTGGAGCATTTGTACCTCACAGTCTGCAGACTGTTCAGGGCCTCGTTTGAGTTTTTCTCCTTCTCTCTTGGGGCCATTTCAGCATTCACGGGTGCTTGCCCCTTCCATAGGCAGATGCTCAGAAACTATTGTCCACAAAGCATTGGCAGGACATTGTAGGGAAATACAAGTACTTGTAAAGAGGGGCTTGTCTACCTATAATGTTCCTAATGTAGCTGAAGAACATACCAAAAATCACAATAGAAGTTCAGATATATATAGCTGCTGTCCCTAGACATGAGTTTAGAGAGGCCTCTGTACAAGCAGAGAGCACAGAGACACACGGAGACAGCAGTTTGACTCCCTAGTTAGCAGTTCAGGAAGGGCATATGGAAAGATTTTAGAATTATGGGTCCCGAAGATGAGGAAAAGGGCAAGGAAAGACATGAACATTCCTTTGTTGACTAACTTCACAGCAAAGGCAATGTGCTAGACACCTCACAGATGCCAGTGCATTTTTTGCTCCAGACAAACATTTAATTATGGCCAGAGGTGTGAACTAACACATGCTCGCACAGCTGCTGCGTGCAGAATGGCAGAGGAGCCCTAGTTCCTCTCTCCTGTTCCTCAGCCCCCCGCCCGCCAGGTTCTGTCATGGTCCCGTCCTCCTTAGCGAGCATGCTGACCATTCTTTCTTTGGGCTGGCCAAGAGACTGGGATGCAGCAGGGTCCCTTTCAAACCCACCTGAACTGACCTATTATTTCAATTGCTCAGTTTTCACTTCATAAGCCTATTTGTTTTGAGCCCAGACACGTTTCCAGGTATATTCATCTATGCATGTCACCGCACAAGCTTCATTCTAAGCAAATCCAGTTCAATGATTAGGAGCCGCTGGAAGCTAAAGACAGCATGTTGTCTCTTTACCATCCCAAACCCACAGCCAAGTACAACCTCCCACATGTTCTGGGGGGTCAGAAAAGAACTGAGGAACAGATATGCAATATAGAAATCAGGAGCTGTAGGATGATGAACCTGGATAAAGACAGTGGTTTCTTCTTCTATTAAAAAAAAAAAAAACAAACTTGGCAGGGGGGTACCTACTATTAGCATCTATGACACAGGCTGACATTCCAGCCATGGAAATGCACACCAGACAACTACCTACAAAATCAGTTATTGAATCACAGATTCATAAGTTTATACAAGGTCATTACTGGGGAATTGAACATGTGATGGGGGTGTCCAAGCGGGTTTGTGTCATCATGATGATTCCATATGGGAAGTGCCATTTATTCTGAATTTTCTTTTCTTTTTTTTTGAGACAGTCTCACTTTTTGCCCAGGCTAGAGTGCCGTGGCATCAGCCTAGCTCACAGCAACCTCAAACTCCTGGGCTTAAGCCATCCTCCTGCCTCAGCCTCCTGAGTAGCTGGGACTACAGGCACGTGCCACCATGCCCAGCTAATATATATATATATATATATATATATATATTAGTTGGTCAATTAATTTCTTCCTAATTTTAGTAGAGACGAGGTCTTGCTCTTGCTCAGGCTGGTCTCCAACTCCTGACCTTGAGTGATCCGCCCACATCGGCCTCCCAGAGTATTAGGATTATGGGCGTGAGCCACCATACCCGGCTTATTCTGAATTTTCTTAATGGTAACATTGACTGGATAAGTAACATTCCAAAAACAAGGAATAGGACATGCAGGGGCCCAAGATGAGGAGTCCAGTGCTTTCCAAGAACTAAAAAATAAATCGAAATGGTTACTGTGCAAAGGAAGCAAGAATGAGTGTGGGGTCACATGAGACGGGAGTGGTCAGCTAAGGCCAGGACACACTAGGTAGGACCACTAGGTAGGTCCTTTATGCCATTTGAAGAATCAAGACCATTATCCCAAAGTAAATTGTGAGCCACAGAAGTATATTAAGTAAGGAAATAATATAATCAGATTTGGGTGCTGTGAGAAGAGATACCCAATAGGGAACAGAGGATGAATTCAGGAATACTTGAAAATTATGCAAAAGGCTAGAATTGAGGGGTATTTATGATGTAGAAGCAACAGGCTATGGCTGGCCTTAGTGATAAAATGAGAGAACTCACTGGAAAATTCCAGAATTTAGCCCTGGATCCAGGGTGGAGCCATCCATTGATACCTGGGACTCTAAAGAATGAGCACCAGGTATATGATATTTCATGATATCTCTAAAAGATGGGTGCTCAGGAATAATTTGTAGTAGGATGTTCATGCATTGAAGTGAATATTCCCAATGTTTACCATGCTCAGGTTGCTGTATTATACAAGGTGAGAATCCCAAGACAATGTGTCTTTGGATTCTGCCACAGTAGAATATAGAAGGGGAAATGAGGTATGAACAACACATACAGAAGGTAGAAACATTGATTTCATGTGGGGTTTGCTCCCTCTTTTAATATAATAAAAATCTTCCAATGAGAAGTATCAGGCAAAGCTTCTCAGAGGCAGTGGCTGCTGCAAAGATAAACATCAGAAGGCCATATGGAAATTGCAGGTTAATCCCACTATTTATTTACAAAGAGTGAGAAAAGGGTCTGACTTATTCTTAATTCACTGAGGCTAATGGGGAAGATGGATTGACTATTTACATTATTAAACATGGCCCATTCTTCCTGCCTTGGCAAGTTGCTCATTTCTCTAGGTCAAGGAAGAGATTTCTCTCCAATCTCTTTTATCTTGGCTGAATAAACTAAAGTAAGAGTCAGTGATTTAATTAAATAGTTGTTGAGTTTAATCAACCTTTTGTGGCAAAATTCGTTTCCAACTTTAGAGTGAACGAAGTTTCCCAAATGTGGTTTCCTATAACAAACATTCATAGTCTAAATAATAAAGCCAGCAGTTCTGGAAACAATTAAAATAATATTTTCCATATAATAGAAAAATCTCTTTTCCTCCATCCTAATGGAGAAAAACTCAAATCATATTTTCCATATAATGGACAATCTCTTTTCCTATCCTAATGGAGAAAGAATCAAAATATGTAATGCCAAGATACAGACCAATTAGGACATAAAGGTCATGGAAATGGGAGTGTAAAAATATTTGGTAACCTCTCCTCTTCCCTTTGTAAACAAAGGCTGAGAGTCAATCCAGTAAAGAACCCTCTTGAGCACTTGGGTCAGTAGCTTCTTAAATTTGTTTTCAAAGTTTCTGTTCTACAAAGACCAAAAGAAAAAAAATTTTGAGCCCCTGGCATTATCTTGTGTTTTAACCTAGACTAAATCAAAGAAATTTGGGCTCGCTTACAACCAAGGGTTTTGCCCTGCTAACAACTTGTCTTTGATCACCCTTTTGAATAGAGCATGCTCACTGCTTACTTTGTAAGGAGCTAGCACACTGGCCAGCAAGCAAGACTTATCTTTCCCTGAAAGCAACATATTTATCCTGTCTAGCGAACTAAGACAGCACATTGACAACCCAACAGGAAAGGAAAGAGAAATAGTGTATTTACCGACCATGGTGAAATTGCTACTCCCTGCTGGCAGAAAATGGAAACACAGAACATCACAGATGAGATAGGTGATATCCACCCTACTGTGCTTTTCCTTGTGTAAGTTACAAGGCAATAGCCACCCAGATAACCACAGGTGAAATATAGGTTATTGCCTTATCAGACTTAAATTTCTCACTGCCATAAACCATGGCTCAGTTAGGAATGGGATTTCCAGGAAGTTCTTGAAACTAGGGTTTAGGCTAGTTTCTGTTAGAATTTTTTCTCCCTTGCCACTTGTTTGTGTACTCATAGCCAAGCAAATATTGGCTTTTATTACATGCATGAGATTGATCTTGTGGTACCTTCAACTGTGTCTTTTACTCTATGTTTTGTACTGATTTATACAGAACTATTGGCTTGTCAACATGTGCTGTAGCAACCTGGGTGGAAACTGAGTAAAATTTATGTGTTCTTGTTGCTTGATTTTCTTTGCGTTCAAGTAGAGACATTTGTTCTTATTTCCTACAATTTTACATTGAGACTTGCTTTGTAGCTGCCAATATTTTCTGAACTGCATTGCAACCATTTGCTTTTATAGACCACAAATAAGTGGTAAGAATCCATTTGCCAGTATTTTTCTTGGCATTTTTTTCTTCTGCTTTGTACCGAAATTCACTTAAGCCAATATATTTGCTTAGTTATGCGATCTTTACGTTTTTCAGAGCTAATGGACTATTATTTTATATTGCAAACAGTTTCCTGCTACATTCCAATATAGATTATGATATATTTACATGGACAGAATAATGCATTTCTCTATAAAACCTCTTTAATATCCTTTTCAATGAATCTACTATAAAAATCACTCAGATCCTCCTACAAATATTCCGCATTGAATGAGAATGTTTTATGTTCTGATATGCCTTGAATCCTGGCAAGTAAAGTACTTGCAACTTGTTCTTAAAGGGACCCTAAATGAATGAAATGGAACCAGAGTTTGCTGAACGCAGATGTCTCTTTAAGTGAAGAGACATCTTCATCACTTTCAAAAGAGAGACATCTCTTTAACTTTCAAAAAAAAAAAAAAGAAAGAAAGAAAGAAAGAAAGAAAGAAAGAAAGAAAGAAAGAAAGAAGAAAGAAAAGAACCACATGTTATATTAGAACCTAGAAGCTTAGAGCACAGAGTATGGGCAAGGCAGATGCCCCTCCTCCAGAAGAAAGACCACCACCCAGTTGCCAGTGGTTACTTGAGAGCTTGGGAGAAAGTCCCCATGGAGATCAGACCCAGGCTTCTGAGAAAGGAATAATGTCCAGCAGATGCTGGTGGCTTTAAGGTTTGCAGTGAGGCTGATCTGAGAGTGTGGCGAGAAGCTGGAAACCAGAGCCAATCACTACTGCCAAAGTGTAGAGTCCTTGCTGGCGGGGGCGTAGGGGAACAGCGGGGGAGTCATAAAGAGCAAGTCCCTTTTTCCCATCCACCCTCAAGGTCTCCTTCTAGCACTCCCAGTGGCAGCGGCGACACAGAGCAGCTGGCAAAGCAGAGGTGTGGTCCCCAGAGCTGCACCCTTTGCCATTAAAATGTGCAAGTGTGATCTGGAGCTGAAGTAGCAGCTTAATAACTAGCACAGAGAGCGTGCTCCCAAACTTCAAGTTGTATCCCTTGCATGTCTTAGAGACAAGCAAATAAAACACTGCCGGATGGTTTTGAAAGGATTCTGAATGAGTGAAGTGGAACCAGCATCTCCTAAGCACAGGTAGGTCTTTGAATGAGCTGCATCATCGGACAATCCTCAGCTCTGAGGGGTGTATGTTATTATCCCGCTTCTATGGGTGAAGAAGCTGAGCTCAGGGAGGTGGTATAACCAGCCCAATGTCACACAGCTGAGAAGTCACAGACCTCGGGCCGTCCCCTTCCAAGTCTAAGGATATGTTTTCATTCCCTGACCTGGCTGCTACAGAACCCAGGATGGATCCTGAAAACTGGGTTTTGTTCTACTTATGTTATCTGTATTCCTGGGGCCTCTCGTCTGTGCTCAAGAGTTTGAGGAATTAAGGAATGCCAGGACCCTGAAAGGCATACAGCACTGAAGGTAAAATCTGAGATGTTAGCAGGGCAAATGCCTGCAGCTGTGTATGTTGTGCACTGAACAACAGGGACAGCTGCATCTTAACAGGACAACAATCACGTCCTATATTGTACCTTCATTTACTCATCTTCCATCGATTCTCTGAAATGGGGAGGAATCTTATAACTAATTTATCGAGTGGGCAGAATTTGTTTTTCTTAGTGGTACACAAAATAAGATGAAGTCTTGCAAATGCCAGTGTCTTAGAGCTAAAGCAATAAAGTACAGTATTTATTATAACAATTACCAGAAACATGACAGTCAAACGTTTTTGAGGAAGGAGTGCCCTTTGCTAATTTCACAAAGGTACCACGTGGACAAGTAGCACCAGCAGCACAGTGAGTCAGATATTTTATATTTTGGACATGAATATTTTTGCAGTGGAATATGTGTAACATGACAACAATGTATTATCTCTCCTGAAGTAATTAGTGAGATTTGGGTTAAAGAAAATATCCTCCCTTTAAAATCTCTACAGATTTCCACTAACCTTATAATAAAAGATAATACCAATTTGCATATTTTATCAGTTTTGCATCTCAGAAGACAAAAGGTCAAATATTTTTTCTCTAATATGCTCAGGCCTCTCATATATCTTTTACCCCATTTTCCATTAGAATCCATCAAAACCATAACTAACCGTATCCATCAAAACCACTCCATTTTATATTCATCTATTATTTTTTTGTTCCCGTAAGATTTCCATTTCATGCCTCATTGAGTTCTATGATCTTTCCGTTGCCAGTACAGGATGCAAACCCCAGGTAGGTGATTCGCAAAGTCTCTTCTCCTCTGCCCAAATGTGTATGTCCTACCTGCCCGCTGGAGTTGATGGTATATTTGAGTTCTGGAAGTGACCAGGTTCACTTTCTGGGCTGGTCCTCTGTGTTGAGGTCCCTAATATCACCGTCATGTTCAGAGATCCACTGGAAGGAATTGAGGGACTCAGCATAGGGTTGCACTCATGGCTGCAATTTATCACAGCAGCAGGATGGAGGCAAGACGGCCAGATCATAAGGGGCAAAGACACAGGTGGAGTCTGGGGGAATTCATGGACAAGCTTCCTGGTGCTTTATCCTTCCCGTAGAAGGGTTGCACAGAATGCCCTCTTCTGCAACGTGTTCACAATGTTTCTGTCCACAGAAGCACAAGGTTTTTTATTGGGGCATGCTCAGGTTGGCACTCTCTGCCAATCACGTGCCAAAATCCTAGACTCCCAGAAAGGAAACAGGTGTTAAGCATAAACCACATGATTTGCACAAGCAGGCTAGGAACAGTGAGTCATTATTATCATGTAGGGAACAGTTCAAGTGCAAAGTTCCCAGACAACAACCAAGGGCCAGCAAGCAGACTTTTCTAAGGAGAGTAGTCTCTGGCTATGTTAACTTTTTCTGCACACCTTCCAAGCCCCGTCACGGGCCCCTCCAGCCACAGCCTCGAGGTGGCCAGACAGAAAGCAGCCTCATTCCTTAAAAAGATGATTGCAAAGCCCCCTCATGCCAGTACTTAGACTCGTTAGTTTTACCATGATTTGTTGTTAGTGGCAGGAGGCACAACAGAGCATGCAAACTTATAAAACTCTTTCAGTAACCCCATATTCAATTTCAGTGAACACATTATCTTCGCTTTTGGGGGCATACTTTAGCCAATATGTTATAATTTAAAAATATTTACAAACTATGTAGATAATATTTTATTTTAAATATTTTGAGTTTCTTGTAATGAAGTCAAGTACAATGATGATAATGACAAAATATCACTTCGTGTAAAAATGCCAGCAGCACGCTCTTCTCAGTTACTGCCAATACTAGAAACCATTTCAGTTGTTAGGAAAAAAAAAATCAGTATTTTGTGTTGTGTGCTTGTGTTTTGTCTTGCATCTCTGACAGATGTACAAGAGGAAGATTGTATCGTTTGCAGACTAGAAAGCAAATTGATACATTGTAGACATATGGCAATTGTCCTATATATCATCAATTATTTCTTGTCGAATTGTTAACTAAGGCAAATATACATTTAAATTCCTACACATGTAAAATTTATAGAACCAGATGGCCAAAGGGGTACTTCAACAGTATAGAAGTAAATTTTACCTGACCTAAGGCATTCTTAAACACAGAAAGCAAGGGAAAAAAAATCTATGGCAGAGTGAATTTTAACCATGACATGTTTTCATATCTTTTAATTTTAAAGGACTTGGATTATATAAAAAAAAATTCCACAGCAGAAATTGGGGAAGACAAGATGGCCCTGTTTAAGCTTGATAAAAATCCCTAACCACCCAGGGACCCCACACCCACGGTCACATGTCTGACCACAGACCTGTAGAAGTAGCAACTCAAAAAAGGCACCTGTTTGTAGACTTTCCCAGCACGTCCCTTCACGGTCCTCTCTGCAGCCGAAGGTGCTGCCCCCAGACCCCTGGCTATCTCCCACCCATCAGCTCAACCCCCATTCACGCCAGCATCTCAGGAGGGCTGGTGGTTGATTTTTCTCTTGCCCTCCAACTCTTTCCTGTAGACCTTTGATCCCCTGCTTCCCCTCTCCCCCTGCAATGTGGCAGTGTCACGTAAGAATACACCTCTTATTTCATAATATGAATGGAGACGCTGTTTCTCTGATTAAGATTCCCTGACTGATACAGGTGTGTTCTTTCTCCATGTGATAAACGTAATGGCAAACTAAATGATGGATGGTCAGTGGAGATTGTGAAGGGAAGGTGAACAAAAGCATTCCTTTCCTCTTTTCTCCTATGCTGTTCTAGCCCGAGGTAGCCTAAGTTCCAACCTCTTGGACTCTCCATTCTAATGGCGGCTAAGCCATTGGTACCACCAACGAGCATCTAGGCTCAGGTTCCCGGTCCTCATTAAGGCTGCCACGTTAAGTGGCAGCGCTATCTGTGGACTCCTTGTTGAAGACAGATCACCCCTGGAGGCAGCCACGCCTTTACTCTTAAATCAGACATAAAGTGCCCACTGGAGACTAAAACACTGTTTCCCTGATAAAGACACGAAGGGGTGCAAAACACACTCAATTCGCTGCCACTCAAGGGTTTAGAATTTGCTTACTCCTTTAACCTAGGGCTCAAGCTTCAGACAGACATTCGATTTTTTAAATTTTTTCTTCCTTTTTCTTTCTCTGCCAGCCACACATGCCAGCCCGTGTTCCCAGGGGACACTTATAACTGTGTGTCGGCTGAGATTTGGCTTAGAAAAACTAAATAACCCATTGAAGGGCATAAGCCAGAGTGTTTTCTTACAAAAATGAAAGAACTCTCAGTGCATCATTCCAACTGCCAGAATAACTCACGTATGGCAGACTTTCCTCTGCGTCTTCGTGTTTTCTAACAGAGATTATTCAGAGGGTGCAGAACAGTGCGGTGGGCCTAGCTCAGTTATTTTCAACAAGGGGCAATTTTGGCAATGTCTGCAGGCTTATTTGCAGGTAATTTGTTTTACCCCTGGAACAAGGGGGCTCCAATCCATCAGCCAGGGATGATGGGCTATGTTAGATTTCTCCATGAACTAAGGAAGTGAGAAACATTTAAATGTGTGAATGAGAGAGTATGTGTGTGAGTGTGTGTGTGAGAGTGTGTGTGTGTCTTTGGATGAGAGAGGAGAGAGAGAGAGAGAGAGAGAGAGAGAGAGAGAGAGAGAGAGAGAGAGAGAAGAAAACATTTCTGCTGCTTTAGGGGGACCAGACAGTCCACATCCACTACGTAAGTGCAACTGCTCCCCAAGGTTATGTCTAGGCTAGTCATGACCTAGAGTCATTCATGAGCAATTACCAGCAATAATTTTTATTTTTGGCACTCTCCAGACCTACTAGAACCCACTCTTTGCAATTACCCAATTAGCCTGGCTGAAATTTTATCCTAGATGCCCACTCTCCATTGCAGGAAAATGGAATTAACACAGAAAACCGGTGGGCTATCTGTCTTCCAGCCCAGCCTGGCCAGAGTTCTCATATGACCTCCCCCCCCCCAAGTGGCTTCTTCAAGCCAACCCAGCCTCTCTTTGGCCTCTCGATGGTTACCTCCCTGTGCTTGAGTTTGGAGACAAAAATGAGCTCTTGGTTGTTAGTATTCTGTGTCTTTTATTCTCATTCAATCATGGGATCTTTTATTTTCTTTTGAAATGCCTCCCTGGCTCTGGGCACACTGGGGTGCTCCAGTGGAGGAGAATGTTGGAGCTCCTGGACAGTGGGGCTCCCTTTCTGAGGCTGGGCTGAGCCAGTGCTGGGTGTGTGTGTAGGGGCTGCGGGGCCACAGATATGGGGGGGTGCCCTGTGGTTTGGGCAGGGGGCTGCAGCTGGCATCTCAGTGTTTGTTCACTAGGGCAGGATGGGGAGAGGGGCCAGGCTGTGACTGCCACTCCCTCCAGGGCAGGCCAGAACAGAAAGAGCCTGGCTGGCGGACGGCAGGGGAGACCTGGAAGAGAGAAGAGAGAGGGCAGTGGGTGAAAGACGGTGGGAAAGGATGAGGGGAGGTGGAAGGTTTACATTTCCCCTGCCCAGTTCTGCAAAACCAAAATGGAAAACAAAAACAAACTAAAAGCCTGCTATTGGGGAAACGGTTCTGCAGGGAGGGGCTTCTTCACCCCTAAAGAGTTAGCACAAGCATGATGTGTTAAAATCTCAATGTGTAAATAAGGGTAAATAGTGAATAATTACCCTCTGTTCCTTTAGTAGTTTCTGGTGTGTTTTCCTTTTATTTATTTATTTGAGTCTTTACACATGCACATCTACAAATGCAGGTATAGTTTCATTTATATAAATATCAATCTTCTTCTTCTTTCTTCTTCTTCCTGTATGCAGAAGATGGTTCCCAATCAATTGTATGGGATTTTTAGTTTGCCAAGTCAGGAGCTCCCCAGGTGTCAGGAGGACGTGACCCTCAGTTTATAAAGAGGAGCGCAGACCGCGGCCCACAGTGGCCGCTGGAAGGTGTGGGGAGGCCGGGCCACTCTCCCCGTCCAAGTGGCAGGTTCCTGAGCTAAGGCGGGAATCTGCAAACACCGGGCTTCAGCGCAGGAAGAGCCCGTCCGTGCGACACGCGGCATGCGGTGTCAGCGCAGGTAAGAGCTGCCCTGTCCCTTCTCATCTTCCTTCCTTGTCCGGGCAGCCCAGCAGACGCTCCCCACGCCCGCAGCCGCGCGTTCTCCTGCTGCGCCCCGGCTGGCCTCCTGCTCAGGCCCCTGGCAGGGACAGTGCCAGTGGCGGGGCGGAGGGTGTGGTCCCGGAGCCCTGGAAGGGGAAACAAACCAGCGTGGAGGCTGGACGCTGGAGGTTGGAGGCGGCGGTGCGAGAAAAGTTATCAGGTCCCGACTGCAAGCTCACAGTAGAGAGGCCGGGGCAGGCGCGCGGTGCGGGCTGCGGAGCCGCAGCGGGTCCCGCCCACTTAGCTGCTGGGGTCGCCCGGGCGAAGGGACAGTGTGGCGGGGGACCGTGGGCGGGGGCTCCCAGGATGCGCTGGCAGAAAAGAGGACGCAGCCCCGGGCAGGTGCGGGGCTTGAGCTGGGTGCTGGGCGCCTTACCCGGCAGAGGTAAGGCCGCAGCGCGCGTCTGTCTCTGGGTTTATCCCGAGGATCTGACAGGTGCACTGATCCCAGGTGCACGCGTTTGCATTTGCTCTGGTCTACCCGGCCCCACGTGTGCATAGTCATAACGGCAATCTTAATAACAACTGCTATGCTTGTGTGTGTGTGTGTGTGTGTGTGTGTGTGTGCGCGCGCGCGCGCGTGTATGTTCGTGTGTGTGTGTTCAGGCACTGTGCACAGGCACAGGTGCACTGAGCGCCTCTGCGAGGAGCCCCTTCCCTGGATAGGCGGACCCCGTGGGGGCTCTTCGGACCTTAACACTCTATTGGAAACCGCCCGCAGCCCGCCAGCATATCCTGGCGCGAGGAGGGATGTGGCTGAGGGTTAAGTCCATCGTTTCTCCGCCGCCCCAGGACTTTGCGGGACTGTGGGAATGGGAGTGGGGTGCCCAGTTTGCCCTCCCTTTCCCCAACCCTGAGGCCCCATGGCTCCCCTGACCCCAGTCTGTCAAACTAAGATTGGGGACCCAGGGTGGGCTAGTCCCTCTGGGTCTGATTTCTTCCACCTGTGGTCTTGAGAGCTGCTGCTGGCCCACGGGAGAGCAGGTGTTCTCGGACAGGACCCCCGAGTGACAGAATTACGGGATTATCCAGGCAGTTTTCTGAGATTAGGTCAGATGTGGTTTTAGGGTTGCTAGTAGGGGCTGTGTACAGTGCCTGAACACACACACACGAACACACACACACACACACACACAAGCATAGCAGTTGTTATTAAGATTGCCGTTATGACTATGCACACGTGGGGCCGGGTAGACCAGAGCAGATGCAAACGCGTAGGGGAGGGGGAGGTTCCCAGGCCCGGGCAGCAGCCGCCCACGCGCCCTTCAGCACAAGTCACTGGTGCGCTTTGGTTGCCGGGACCTCCACAGGAGTCTCCCTTAAGCCTGGGGCGGCTGCTGTGCACCTGTCAGGGTCGGGGCACCTGGATTGCTGGGAGAATGTCATTCTCCTGCTCCCCCGAGAGGGAGGGTTAAGGGTCTGCAGGTTCAGGGCTCCGAGAGTGGCGAGACCACCCGCTGGTTAAACTCACTCACCATGGGGTGAGAGTCTTCTCTGGTCCCTGCTGCAGGCTTGGGGGGTTCTGCGTCAGCCACGACAGACACATTGTCTAAGGGCTTTCTCTTTTCCCAGCAGCAGCTACCTGCCCAAAGCCCTTTCAGCTCAGCTGGACAACTACTTGGACAGACATACTGCTGATTTAGGTGAGAGGGAACAAGAGGCAGTATTTGCTTTTCCAAAGTCCTGCACAGCCTGAAATTCCAGGGAGACCCACTCTCCTGGAGGCTACCGGGTTCCCAAAGAGCCCAACTGAACTTTTTTTTTTCCTTTACTCTTTTAAAATACTGTCATTTTCCCCCAAGGGTTCCAGATAGGCAGAGATGAGGATGGGAGTAAAAGACACCTCCTTTTTTTTTTTTCCTTTTAGTTGCAAAGGTAAAAGGTCTCCAGTACCAGGGCGCAGAATGAAGCCAGGGTGAGAAGACAGCATGACAGTGACTGTCAGGGTAGAACAGGCAAGGGAAGTTTCCGGAAGGAGGTTTTGTTGGGAGCAGAGGCTTGAGTCGGGGGAAGGAGGAATGCTGTGAATATTTAAGGAGTTGTCCAGGCGGAGGGAACAGCCAGCATAAAGGCCCAGAGACTGAAATAAGCCCAGTTCCTTGGAGACTAAGGGCAAGGTGGGCCTGCGGCTGGAGCAGAGTGGGGCTGGGGAAAGGGGGCAGGGGTCAGCAAGGTGGCAGGGACCTGAACATGTGACTCGGGTGGCCATGTGTGTCCCAGATTGGAATTGTCCCCAGATTCTTCTCTCCCTGTTCTTCTCTGGAACAGAATCCTGGTGTTTAGCTGGGCGCTGCGCCACCCGGAATAAGGAGGACAGCCTTTGCCAATCTCTGCTGCAGCTGTGTGCGGCCCTGTGACCCAGAGCTAAGTTTCGATATGTAAAAGCCAAGTGGCAACTGTAATTGCAGGACATGAACTTCAAGAGAGGAAGCTGGCCGCCTTTGTCCCTGTGTTATGGCTGGGATATGGACCATAACAAGAGGCGCTCTAGCAGCTATTTTGGACCACGAGGCGCTCTTGGGAAGGGAAACTTTGCATGGTGGAACAGAAAGAGAAGAGAAGCCTGAGTCTCCAGTGTGGACCGGAGCTCCACACCCACCCTGGGCTGATGGACTTCACGGATGCACGGGAGAAATAAACTTGTAAAATAAACTTGTATTTTATTTAATGTATATGTGCATATTTTTCCCCCTGTGGCTTACAGCTGAACCTAAACCTACTTAATACCCCATGGTAAGGACTTACTTTTTATTCTAATCCAACAGGAAGTTCTTGGAGAGTTTTGAGCCAAGAAGTGACAGGAATTGTTTCACTTTATAAAAGCCTCAGTCTGCTGCTCTGAGGAGACTGGGCTCTAAGGGAACAAGAATGGAAGCAGGAAAGGTCAGTTGGAGGTATGGTAAGTACCCGGGTACCTGATGTTGGTGGCTTGGACTAAGTGGCCATGGGGGAGAACAGAAAATGGTCACATTTAACCCTTTGCACTCAGATGTCGAGTGTGGATAATGTCGAGTGGATAATGAGAAAAAAGCAAGCGAGTGCAAAGGGTTAAGGTATATGGACTAGTGTGAGTGTGACAGAGGTGAGTAGAAAAGTGATCATTCTACGCAGGTATATATGCATGCATATACATGTATATGCACATGTATGTCTATATATATATTACACGTTTATATATATTACATGTTTGACTTATCAGATGCATAAATTTTTTATATAATATTTTCTTGAAACAGGTCATGTAACAGCTCATATCTCTGTAGTTGACTCCCCCATATTTCTAGCAGTTTACTTAACAGGACTTCACCTTTATGCATAGAATCCATCAGGAAGCAAGAATTAGGAGGACATTTTATTCCTATATTTACAACAAGAATCAATGGAGCAAAGGAAAGTCACGAAATATTTTACAATTTATCCCAGTGAATAATAAGTATGGCATATGGAATTAAATGATCAGAAAATACCAAGCCTTCAGTGAAAAGCAGATTCCTAATGAGCAATTGTTAAAGACTTCTTAGGGGAAAAGAAAAATCATTTTCTTTACGTGAACATAGCCCTGTTTCTCTAATAATTCCAACATACGGTGTAGCTCACGGTTGGCATCTAAAATAGCTTTTGAGAATATACATGACAAAGTGGAGAAATATAAGTAACTCGTGTAAAACAAGGTAAAAGCAATTGCTGGGGGTCAACTCCAGGGGAAATGTTGGACCAAAATGTTGGCAAAAAGGGAAACACAATTCATCAAGTATTTCTCATTTTTCCATGGGGAGCAAACATACCAGCTAGGAAGGGGCCATGAAGGTGTTCCTGCCATTGAGGTCTGGAATAAAAATATCACCAGCAGTTTGATTTAGAGCAGAAAAAATAAGCCCATATAGGCTTACACTTCTCTGTTCACTAATAAACACCATGGCGTCAATTCCCTTTAGAATTTTTTTTCCCCAGATGTTGTGGCTTTATGCATTTTTACCTCCAGAAAGGGTCCATAGCTTTGATTGTATTTCCAAATGGATGCAAAACTCCCAAACTGCTAAGCATCATTTCTATAGAAAACACTGATGATGCAGTGGGCGGCATTCTCCAAGCCATAAAAGCTGCAATAAAGGCACTAGCAGGTTTCATAAAGCTTTTTTTATATAGGCTTCTTCACAATGTTGAGGGTCTGACACTAGATCACTACTCGGTAAGACAATTTTATTTATATTCCTACCTCCGCCCTGTGTTGCTTTTATTAGGGGTAGATGCTCCCTTTTAGTGATGTCATAATAATGGTATCTGTTCCATGCAGTGGTGGAAGCCTGGGTTCTGGAGCCAGACAGGCCGGCTGTACACTCTGCCTTCAGCACCCCCTCCCCGTGTGCTGTGTGGCTGGTCGTTTAATGTCTCTGCGCCTCCTTTCCTTATCTGTGAAACGGGGCTAGTAACAGATCACACGGCAGCATGGCCATGAGATTTAAATGAAGAAAGAAAGGCAAAGCAACATACGGGTGTCTGGCACGTCACACATGCTCAGGAAGTTCAGAGTCATTTATCATTGTTGTTGCTACGGCAATCATTGCTGGTGTGGTCCTGCCTTTTGCACCTGTCATGTTGACATGCCTGAACTGAGTAGGACATTTTAACACATCAGGATCTTTAAAAAGTTGAGTATTCTAATAATGCTTTTGTTCAAATATTAGTGGTTAGCCAATGAGAGATGTTTAAGATTATCCTCACTTGCACATAACCGATCTTGATTTAGGACTGTGCACATTTTAGCTTTCACAGTCATTGTATGTTCGTTCATCCAAAACCAGAGAGGCTATAGTATACAACGGAAAAGACACAGATGTGTCAACCCATCTGTCCACTCGATGTGCCTGTGCCCAGGGAGAGGACATGTGAGTTTCTGATTCCCTTTCCTTATATCCTTGAGACTCTTCTCTTGTAATTCTTGTCTTTAGAGACAGTATGCTGTTTGTGTGTGTGTGTGTGTGTGTGTGTGTGTGTGTGTGTGTGTAACTGTTTTCAATGCTGTGTCTTAAACTCAAGAGCTTCAACAAGAGCTTCAAGCAAGTCAAGAGCTTCAACAGGGGCTCGGCAGAAGAAACAGCAGTCTGTCACAACGCCAGAGGAGAAGCCATCTGTGCTGGATACATTAGAATATGCAATTTTTTTCTGTCTTTATGGTTGGTTTTGGTTTTAGGAGACTTTTCAGGAAAATTTAATGCTGTGTGCATTCGGCTTCCATGCAGACTTTGGAAATGGAGCCCTTTTGTATGAGGCTCCACTGAACACTCAAACTGAAGTCGGTGATTCCCTGAGGGGAATGGGCGAGCTTTAAACGAGATGCAGCTCAGTGGGACTGGGTGGTTTAGCCAGGTCCACCTCTGCCCGCCCACACCCCATACATGCCTCATTACCGGATCAATTACAAACGAAACCCCCAAAGTCAGATGAAAAATACGTCTACAATCTGCTACCTTAAAGAGTCACTCTGTTCCACAGTCTTCCTGGGAAACCATTTTGGAGTGAAAAACACCCTTGGTTTGGTTAATTTCTTTTACTATTATTATTATTATTGTCCTAAGTCCCCCTCCAATCTATGTGCACACACCACACACCCAGGTGTGTGTATATTATATATGTAAAACATACAGCCACTTTCTGTTATTCACAGCAGTTATATTCAAATGAATTAGCGGATATTTAACCATTGCTACTAGGGAAAATGCCGGGTTTGATTTTCTCTGAGCCTCTATTCACAATGTTTTCATCAACTGATGAAATATAATCTTGTTTTCTGTGTACTACTGTTTATAGACACTTTATTAGAAATATATTTATATAGTTGATTCATTAACATGGAATTCACAGCCCAAAGCACTGTAACTTAAGCCTGAACAAAGTTTATCTATCACACGTATCTTCTCTGTAAGGGACATTGCAGCCCCCTTGTGCTGAAGGAACCACACAGTGCTTCAGCACTAGGGGACCATTTTAAACAGCAACATGACCAACAAAAAGCAAAAAATAGTAAAAGCGTGGCACTAAGTAGTCTTCACCATCTCATCTGAGGTTGGTCAAGTTTTACAAAATAATAACGTGTCCTTCTGTTTTTCTTCTTCCCTTCGTCCCTTGTTTATACGGGTTTGAGACGCTGTGGTTGGTGAGTCGTTGATCTTGCTGCTGATTTTCAAAGGTCTGACCGGGCGGCCCCTTGCAAAGAGACCTGCCGAGCTTGGTGCTTAGTGCTTGAGTTGTCGGCGTGCGTGACAGAAACAGCCTCAGCTGCATGAACGCCATGCCGTCTTTTCCCCCCTTGGCCATGCGATGGATAATTAGCTTTGCAGAGATATGGGGGGGGGGGGGACATGGCGGGACTTCAGGCTTGCTGGTTGCATCAAGGGCCCTGCCTTGCAGCCTGCGTACTTGCATCAAGGGGCCTCCTCAACCCCGACAGGGGCACGTTTCCAGGAGGATGTGTGTGTTCCAAGCACAGCGACCAATGAGGCAGTCATGCCCATCGAAGCATGTTGGATCACCCTGTCCTGCCAGGGTTCCCAAGACCCCCCGAGTGCCTTCCTTCCAGTGTGCCATCGGTTTTCCCCAAAAGCTCTGTTTGAGGCTGCTCTGGAGCGTCTCTTGGCACCGGGAGCTGGAGGACTCTTCAGGCTCAGAGCCGCTGCCCGGCGAGCCCTGTGGGTTCACTCTGTCTGTGTTGCTCTGAAGCTCCGTCCTAATCCTCTCTGCAGCTGTGGCCAGGGCGGTAATGAGGGGCCCTGCGGGGCCGGGGCTCATTAGGGCTTTCTTATTCTCTCTTTCCAGGACGTGCGTTATTCAGCTGGTGCTGAAAAGCAGTCTCAGAAATTAGGGGACTCAACAGGGCTTCCTTTCACACTCAACAGTCACTTCGCTGGCTGATGCAAAAAAAAAAAAATAAAATAAAAAAAAGAATCATACTAATTTTTGAATTTTGGATTAAAGAGAGGCTTGTTGGCTTGTCAAGCTAATATGCATTCCTCAAGACATGTTCCTGTGGCTTCATAAAACACTCCTAAATTCAAATATGTCATGTTGCAATCTGGCCCTTGGACGAAATGAGGTCCCGGCAACGGAGGTTTATGGCTTTCCATATAAGCTTTCAGGGAAAATTTAGACTGCGTTTTACTTCGGCTCTTTCACATAAAGCAAGGGGGGTTTTGCCACAAAAAAATGAAAAAGAAAGGAAGAAACTGCCTTCTTAAGTTTCTTATAAATCAATACTGGAGGCATAAAAATATCTACATAAAAGATAAGGGAGATGAGAAACCGCCTGTGATGAAAAGAAAGCCTACTTAAGTCTCGCCTTTAGTTTCAGTTCCCTTTCCATATCGGAAACGCAATCAGAATTTTAATCTTTCCTCGGGTTCCTCCTGGATTTTAGGAGATGATAAAACCTGAGTATCTCACCCCAAAGCTGGTCGGCCGAATGTCTTCCAACCTCAGCTGCAGGGTTACACTGCACGGGGTGGTATGCATGGTGGAGCTCCGCTTCTCAATTCCAATTACTTTATGAATAAATTCCCCTGAAATTTAACTGGCCTGTGGAGAGGGGAAATAAACCAACTAAACACCACATTGGGTTTTGCCCATATTCTTTGTTAATGATGCTCTGAATCACTTTGCATTTTCAAATATACATTAGGGCACATAATTCTTCTAAGAATTATCTCCTAAGGCATGCCTTTCTGTTTCAACCTTTATAGGACCCTGCCCAATCTACAGGTTCACATTTGTGATAAAATATGTCTCTGAGTATCCCCAAAGAAAATCAAATATGTGTGACATAATTATGTGTACCATACATATATATATATATATTTACATATATACATGCACACTTGTATAAGGAGTGTTTAAATAATTTTGGTTTAAATAATTTTGGTTAATTTATATAGTTTTTTATCTGCCTTTACACATTAACACATTGCAAATGTTTCTCATGATGCCATCTTGTCTTTAAGTCATGGTCGTGATGGTGATTTATTATTCTATACACAGCATGTCTGAACCATATTTATTTAGTCATTTTAATGATGGATAGTTAGGTTGCTTTCAAAGGCTTCTTGCTGTCATAAATAATGCTAACCATGAACATCTTTGCATATATATCTCCTTTCCCAAACACTTGATTATGTCCTTAGAAAAACTTTCTAGATGATGAATTACAAATTCACACTATACAAATGTATCATGATGTATTTATGCAGTCTCATTAATTATAGTTTAATACTAATTAATAATCAATAATGATAGCAGGGGATATTTATTATTTATATGCACCAGTTATTCTTCTAAGTGCTTAACATAGTAACTCATATGATATTCACAATAACCAGTGAGGTAGAATCTATTATCTTTCCATGCTCTGTGTGAGGAAACTTCAGCTGTAGGGAGATGAAGCAACTTGCCCAAAATTGTTCAGGTAGCAAATATCAGATTCGAATTCAGGGAACTGATTATAGCATATTTGCTGTTTACTTTGTTTGAGATTATAAATGATACTGCAGTTAATATCCTTGTATTCCCATCTTTATGCACTCTCAGCAGCACCTATGAAGGAGAGATTTGTAGAAGTGTAAATGCTCTACCATAGCATTACTCTCTTGTTTTAATGAAAATCATGGAGATGTCTGAATGTCTTCAATGAACAGCCTTCCCAAGTAGATGCAACATTAAAAAAAGATGACAAAAATAAGCATAAATGCTCAAGTTCTAAAGCACTAGGATGTCACAAATGACAGGTGGGATGTCAAAAATAATATTCTTGACAATATACAGTTTTGGCTGATGGACAATTGATCGTGCACATACTTTAGGAGCAACTGCTATTCAATTCCTCTGTATTTTTTGTTTTTCCCCAGGAAAAGGAAGACTCAACATTTTCCTTCAGTAGATAGATCCTGTTTGGCCATAGGGTCAATTAGTGCTAAATCTAACTTCCCTTCCTTATGCATTGTCTTTGATAGGAGCTGGTGGAGAACATGCCATACTTGATGTTTCATTGTTGGGGAGACCATATTGTATGCATTGCGTTAATTACTATTTATTTGCTTTCCTTTTTTTGTGCAGTCTTCGAGAGTTAAGGGATTGTGAATTGCATCTGGTGGTTTTCCTCGACTTTTGCTCATCTCTCCACAAGCTTCCATATCTCTAACGCAGAGCAGCCCTTCTTCTTCCAAGAGGCCAACCAGGACGTCCTGAGGAGCTTGGGCTATAGGTCCAGGTGGAGGGAGATGATGTGTAAAGACTGAACCTAGACCTGCCACCTCTTGCTACCCATGACCCCTTTTCATCTGAGAAGATAATCCTCCGGGAGTGAATTCATGTTGACCTCTATGTTCTTTGGATACATGAAGAATTTTCCTCTCTATTAGAACTTAAAATCTCATATTCTTGTTGTGTGCAGACATTCTAAAGTACCCCTGAGTGGGCTGCCTTCAGGCTTAATTTGCTATCAAATACATCACCAAGACCCTTTGACTTCTTCTCACTTTCTCTTTTTATTTGCTACACTGCTGTCATTTACAGACAAGCTTTTCCTTCACCTCCTACCATTTTCTCTGTTCCCACGACTGTAACCCCCACAACAGTCCAAGGATGCACCTGTCGCAGGGACTTTGCACAGGATCTTCTCTGTCTGAAGTACTTTTCCTTTAGACAACTTCCTCATTTCCTCCAGGAGTGTGCTCATATTCTCAGAAAGACTTTCATTTACATATTAAAAAGATTATCAATGAGTAAGTGAAAGAGGGATGTTGTTAACTCAGATTTTACATTCCTAGAAAGTCGGGTCCTATGGGAAAGTTTGAGAATCTTACTTGAAGGACAAAGTGCATCTCTATGATCCTCACCAGCCCTGCCTGGGTCACACACCCAAACCTGAGCCAATCCCCTTGGAGAGGAAGTAACACACTGGTTGAGTGAGTCATGTTATTTAACTTTCCTCCGTAAGCAGAGCTTGGGTTCCACGCAGGCAGAAATGAGAGTTTGAGGTGTATAGTTCTTCAGTGGGAAGGAAGGTATAGTTACCAGGAAGGGAATGAGAGTGAATTTATCTGCAGAGCAAAAATAATGCATGTCTGTTCCTTTCCCATGATAGAATTTCCATTTTGTTCCACACTTTGAGTCTGGTAGTTGTTCATACAATATATTTCTCAAGAATTAGACCATCAAACGAACATACTCTTTTTTCTTAAAGTGTATAAGTAGGGTCTGTTTAAAAATTTTTTTGAAAGATAAAAATGGTTTTATAAGTAAAGGAGACCATGCAGACATACGGAAAGGAAAATGTTTTGACATATTTTGAAAAGAACTTGTTCCAAGGAAAACAAGATTGTGAGGAAGCCTAGGAATCTATTTCTCGTTGCAACTGAAGAGAGGATATTGTGATGAGGAAGACTGCGTTGTCATGGTGCTTTGCTTTGTTGAGATCATGACTCAATTTGCTGAAGCACTTTGCAATCAGAGAATATGTTCCAGGGGATATTTGCAGGGTCTGACCTAACAAAAGCTTGATAGATGCAATACAGAGGAAACGTGTACAAATCGATAAGAAAAAGACAAATCCAGCAGCATATATGTGCAAAAATGATTATTGAGGTGTTATATCTGGGGGATGCATGCTTGGAGGCAAACTGGGGACCCACCAATGGGAGAGTAGAGGTAAAAATTTGATATTGGCACACCATGAAGCACTGAACAGTAGGTAGAAACGAAAATGCAGATTTAAAAATAGCAACACAAATAGATGTTTTTAAAAATTATTATACTGCATGAACAAAAAGCAAGTATATTATTTACCCCAAATAGCAACATATATTTTGTCAAAACATACAATTCAACATGACCGCAACAAAAGACACGTTAATCATGTTTAAATGGTTGGATCTAAGGAAAGAGAAATGGGAGTGGCATGGGGGTTTAATGGGGAATAACTACTAAGTTGAGCCACTTGAAATAGTCAATATTTGATTTTTTTGAGCTGACAAAAATGGTGCTTTCATATAGCTCAACATAGTAAGTAAACAAGAAAAGAGTCTCACACAGAGCAAAAATAATATGCCCTGAAAGAGAAATGAAATGGTCGACCCTCTGCACCTTTGTTCAAAAACACAAAAGTAACTTGTGGACTTTTCTTTTAAAATGTGTTTCCCAGACTTGGTTTCATTATGCAGTTCCATCCCACTGGATGTGGGCTTTTAAATGTTGTTTTGGAATGATCCAAAGAATAGAAGAACCCGCCTATAATCACAGAGAGATAGCAACCACTATGTGCTAAATGCCATCTGACAAAAAAAAAAAAATGACTAAGTGGTTTTCTCTACCTGACTCTGTTAATGAACCCGCAAAGGGGGTTTTCCTAGGCTCAGTTTCTCACTGCACAGACAGCCAATTAGGATTGTCACGGAGGACTGTCAAGGAAGAAAGGGAATTTATTCTGGAGGAGGTCAACCCAGAGGTGAGAGGACTGGACTGCCTCCTTGACGGAATGGGTCAGGGTCTTTTCTAGAGGTGAAATGAATAATGCACGGAGGGTTAAATGCATTATTCATTTATGCATGAAGGGAGTGAGCATGACTGCGCGGTTCAGACAGAGTGCAGGGCACACAGGCGCAGTGAGAGATCAGACTGGCACATGCATCTCGTGGTCACAGAATGACAGATAAGCCCTTTCCCGGGTGGAGGTTTTAGTAGTATGATGAGCCAGCGGGTAACATCAGTCATGGAGACCTAGGATTTCGCATTGGCATTTGAAGGGGTCTTGGAACAGGACAAAAGTGTTCGGATAAGCTATTTGGGGTATGTGTGCCATCTGTTAAGGGACAGTTATTAGGAGGCTCAGAGGCATACAGGAAAGGATGCTGGGCGCAGCAGGAGACTTGGCCTGAGTCGAGTCCTTATATGTAACTAACTCTATGAATGTCACTTTGGCCACTTTCTTCCCAATCAGATTGTAGAGTTATTATTTAAAAATCAGTAGTTTGGAGGGGATGAAACCCCAAGTCCATACTATGGTAAAGCTTTATATATGTCTTTGGTGGGTTGAAGGGTTTCTTTTCAATATCTATAGTTATAACAGGTGCAAAGTTCTTTAAAGAGATGGGTTATTGATCAAGAGGCTCCTAGCCAGCCCCCCTGGATCCAGTTGCATTTACCACTGGCCCAAGATCTCATCTTTCAATTACTGGAGCAAGTGGCAGCCTCCCAGATTCTGTCTCTTCATTTGTGAAATGGGATTTTTAACAGTATTTATCTCACATGTTTTCACTTGGTGCTGTGTCTGCTATTCCGTAAACTGCCAAAAAGGTAGCTATTTTCATGTCGAAAATATTTTGTGTGTGTGGAAAAATATCTATTGTTTCCAGTAGCATTCCTTTGGCCACTGGTGGGCATCTTCTGCAAACGTTCTACCTTCCAGGTGCATTTTTCTTTGGTAAGTTGACTCTATCTTCTTTCCACATTTTTTTCCTACTTGGTGGTTTGCTTTTTCCTATTATTTAGTATAGTGTAACATTCACCTTTGTTTTCTCTAATACATGTGTAATAGATTAAAACTGACTGCAAATAAATGTGTAAATATTGTCAACGTTTCACCCCTGTTTCAACCCTGGAATGTTTCGACCCTGGAATAAATCTGTATTTACCTCCTTAGGGGTGAGAAACCACATGGAGAAAGAGGTCTGGCCAGAACCAATCCCCAAATCAGACTACCAGACTATGAGTGACCCCACCCAAAATAGGAAGAAGGACCACTGGGCTGCACACAGCTGCACCGCCTGCCCCCAAATGCAGAGAAAAAGAAGTGGCTGTTACAGCCACTGTGTTTTTGGTGTTGGTTATGCAACAATAGATGACTCATCTGTCTTTCACACACACACACACACACACACATGCGTGTGCATGCGTGTGCACACACACACACACACACACACTCCTATGTGCCTACCCATGCACGTTTAGCATTAACACAGTCTGGAGGGGGAGATTATTACTGAGGTTTGGGAGGTACATTTTAACCTCTGCTTTCTACATCTCCTTGCTGTTTGCATTTTTTCAATATGCAAGCGTAATTTTTATAGAAAAATGAGAACAGTTTTAAAGAGGAAAAGATAATAGTTAGCTGGCTCTGTCAGTTGGAAAAATGTCTTTCTCAGGCCACAGCTAATTGCACTGTTTTATCCTCTTGGGCTTTTAGTGGTTAATTCTTATGTAAAACTTGTTCCTGTGTCATTATCATGCCCTGTTGTCAGAACACTGTCCCTGGGCAGCCTGTTTACAGTAATTGACTCTTCACTTCCATTCTCTTGCCTTGTCATTTTCTTTTTTACACTAACACTTACTGCATTTGTGAATTTTTATACATCTATTTGCTTTTCATCCCTTCTCTTTTCATTTTTTTTTAATCTCCTGTCTCCCTCTGCTCTGTCTTACAAGAGCAAAGCCTTTTATTTGGTCCATGGTGTTTGGCGCTGAGCACCGCCTCCACAAGTGTTTATCCCATGCAATTTCTGGATTATTTGCGATATTATTGGGCAATATTCTGGATTATTGCCCCATGTTTGATTATTTCACGTCAGACCTACTGAGCTTCTGTGCTGAGCAAAATGTTGCCGTAAACCGAGTGTGTGTGTTTGGGGATGGCGGAGATCGTGGAGGGTTGATACGTCTGCTGTGAATCTCAGACCATAGCTCAAGGGTGCAATGAATGCAGTTTAATTATCTGCAGCACATTAATGCAGACTGAGTGGTAGTAACTTGAGTGGTTTGCTCAATCAGATCTGCCCAGTGGGTTTCTTGGTTCCTGGGGTTCCCGATGGGACCAGGTGGCATCTGTTCCTTGCATGTGCACATGTGACCATGCATGTGCACATATGACCACGCTAGGCTGCTGTCCCCTGTTCTCACCCTCATCTCCTCTTTGGCTCTGGTCCACTCAGTCTGCTTCGGTGCTGTCCTCGTCCCTGCCACAAGGTCTTTCTGGGTCCATGGCCTCTGGGTGCTCCCTCTGCACCGATTTGGCCTCATGGGAAAACTCTGCCCTATCCTCCGCTAACATCTCTTCTCATAATCTTGAACACTTTCGTCTTACCTCCCTTTGTCTTCCAGAGTCAGTAGGGGCTGAGTCCAATCTTTGAACAATGACCAGAAACACTTGCTCACTCCTTGTTTCCTTCTCTCATGACTCTTCCTTTCCAAATCCAAGGAATCTTCATTTCCTCTTTGGCAGAAAAATCGTCTCCTGATGAATCGAGTTTTCTTCTGAACTTATTGTTTCTGATATAAATGTTATGGTCTGGGTCTTCTAGGACTGGGACTTATTATGCTGATTTTTCTATTCTCTCAAAATATGATCTCTGCTATAAGCTTCCAAAATCTGATTTGGAGGTTTTGAAATTCAAGAACAGATATTTGATTGTCTGCATTTCTGACTTGAGCAACAGACCACAGGTTCTAGTTTAAATACACTTAAAAAGGAAATTCCAGGAATGAAAATTATAGTCATTAATTTATGAAAATATCCCATTCTGTGCACAATATATTAGGATTGATGAAAGAAGTCCTACAATTAACACTATTTTGAGCCTTGCTATTTTCACTTAAAAATATTTCTTGGACATCTTTCCATGTTGACAAAAAACATCCTACTGCATGTGTATTGTCCATATAATATAGCATTGCATTAGTATACCGTAACAGCTTAACCAGTCTCTTTTTTAGGCACATTTGAGTTTGCATGTAGTTTTCCTGAATGCAAACGACGCTTCAGTGATCATTGCGCACATATTTTGTGTGTGTGTGTTTTTTTTTTCCAGTAGATTTATTAAGGTAATGGCCAGGGCAGAAGTTGAATGTAGACGTATTGCCAGTTTGTCCTTCAGTATCTCCTCCTATGGACAGGGTCTATTTTCTCACTTTGCCGTGATTATCGTGGGAAGGGTTACAAGATAAAATCAAGAAAGGAGACATGAGGTCAGATCCATGACTACCAGGTGTGCTGGTTACTCTCAGCAGGCGAGGGCAGTGTGCTGGCTGCCCCCACACCATCCCTTTGTAAGTCCCCTTTTCCATGTCTTGTACCCAGAGCTGACCCGACAGACGACATCACCCGCAGCCTTTATCAGAGGGACTGTGGCCAGTGTTGGCCAACAAGAGGCACCGGCAGGAGTCTGGAAGTGGGAAGGAAACAGATTGGTGCTGTGGCTACACAGTTCTGGCTGTGGCTGCCTCCGTTTCGGTCAGAAAGCTCCTCCCACATGGTTGTAGCTTTCATGGGACTCCAGTAACAATACTTCCTCCCCTTGGTCCTTCAGATCCGGGATGATAACAGCCATCTGCTGATGCCAGCCTTTGAGTTTCTCAAAAACCCTTCTTACTGGCCTTAACCCTATAAATACTCCCTTCACGGCCAGGCGAGGTGGCTCACGCCTGTAATCCCAGCACTCTGGGAGGCCAAGGTGAGAGGATCGCTTAAGGTCAGGCGTTCAAGACCAGCCTAAGCAAGAGCGAGACCTGTCTCTACTAAAAATAGAAAAAATTAGCCGGACACGGTGGTGTGCACCTGTAGTCCCAGCTGCTTTGGAGGGTGAGGTAGGAGGGTTATTTGAGGTTGCTGAGAGCTCTCTAGCCTGGGCAACAGAGTGAGACTCAGTCTCCAGAAAAAAAATACTCCTTTCACACCTCGAAATATTCCCTTTATTACATTCTAGTCCATAAACCAATATGCAGGGAATCCTGCTCCCTGTTGGGGTTCTCTACCGATTCACCTGGCTAGAGTGCTCGAACTTCTCTCTTGGAACTTAGGCAGAAGAGAAAACCCTGGATGTGGTCACCACCACTACGTGGCACCACCTCCCTGCTGCAGGCCCGGGGACAATAGCTAGACCAGCCCCTGTGATGTCCACGCTAGCCTTAGAACATTTTAAATAATGCTGGAGCAGGGGGAAACACTGAGCATTCCTTCAGCGGCAGTTCATGAACAGGTCTCGGTGTTTTAGCATAGAGGCTCTTTATTCACTTAATACTTCATTGCGGTTGCTTCGAGGAATTTCTACGAACATTCAATGAGCAATATTGTTGAAAGGTTGTTAAGGGAGCTTAATTCATTGAGATTTATTTAAGTTCCAACAGGACCTGACATCCCACATCCTCTTGAATTACATTACCTTCACGGCTACAAATTTTTCACTTGGTTGAGCAGCAGTGAACTGTCAACCTTTAGCTCTAATTTTTAAAACAGAAATAAGGGGGGAAATAGACCCTTAGACTCTGTTGGCTTAATTTAGCAAACACATTGAACGAGGTAGAAGAGAATTAGACATTGGTAATTTAGCCAATTCGGGGAATCGTCGTGAGGTATTGACACTTTTCTGGAAGGATTAGGCAGCGCAGAAAGGAAGTATTAAACATCAGGAAAGCAGATTAACTCTGCTTTTGATGGCGAGTCACACTTTTGTACTTCTCTGTCCACTTATTACTTGGAATATAGTTAAACACCAGTTAAAATTATAAGGCAAATCAAACTACCAGCGCACAGAGAAATACTGTGACTCTCTGTCTCATTAAGAATTCTCTGCTGTCATTTGGTCGTATTAACTTCCTATTGCAGCTATAGCAAATTATCAAAAATGTGGTGGCTTAAACTACTAAAAATTTATTATCTTATAATTCTAGAGATCAGAAGTCCAAATTAGGTTGCGATGAGCTAAATCAAAGTGCTGGCTGGGTTGCAGTCCTACTGGAAGCTCTAGGGGAGAATATATTCATTTTCCGGCTTCTAGAAGCTGCCCATGTTCTTTGCTATGTGACCTCTTTCTCTCTCATCAAAAGCAGCAGCACAATATCTCAATGTGCCTCTGACTCTGCCCCTCCCGTCTTCCTTTGTCACTTATAAGAACCCTGTGACTGCCTGGGAACTGCCCAGGTAATCCAGGATAATGTCCCCAGCCCAAGATCTGTAACTTAATCACATCCATAGAGTCACTTTCGATATGTAAGGCAACATGTTTACAGGTTCTGAGGATTCGGACATGGACATCTTTGGGGATTCATTGTTATTCATCACACAGAGTATATCAACATTTTGTACTGCAAACAGGAATTCAAATTAGTGTGAGGAAGAAAGGATGCATTGACTCATGAATTGATGGGCTTTGATGAGTGAATCTGGAGATACCTACATATCTACCATTACCTATCGATCTATCTCTCCATCCCTCTTGGAATAATAGCTCAGCAGAATCAATTTCGTTATCATTCTATTGCTTTTTACATTGCATTAGACTCACATGTTTTCAGTGCCCACTGCATGTTAGGCTCTTGTAAGTTGAACATGGCCCTTTCCCGAGGCGCTTACAGCCCGAGGGGGAAACGTCACGGGTAAGCAAAGGGAGCTAGCCACATGCCGCCAGCTCCAGAGCGAGCACTTCTGCCCCCCGTGCAACTGTCACCGACAATTAACCAGACTGATACTTAGCTATCTAAGCCACTTAATCTCTTCATTTTATTTCCAATCTTCTATGCCAGGAAAGGACCCGGATATGGCATTTATTCCCTCACTTGCTCATTCATTCATGTTTTCATTCGTTCATCCAATTCATCAACATGGAGAGTTTGCCGGATAGGTACTATTATTTCTCGATTTTACTGGACGGGAAATTTGAGGCTCAGAGAGGTCAAATAACAGGCCCAGGGTCACACAGTTCATGGACAGCACAGCAGGCATTTGAACTCTGCATGTTTGCCAAGAGTCACAGGCTCTGTGGGTCACCGCCTCGCGAGCAGGGGCAGTGCTGCGCTCCCTTGAGGCTCCCATGGGGCAGCTCAGCAGGGTAGCAGCGCTGGTAGTTGGCCCTGGTAGTGTTTTGCATAGTTTTCACTGGTTCCCCTGCCCTCGACATGTTGAGTTCTCACGGTCCAGTGTATTTCCCACAGATATGGAGACAGCAGACCCCGTGTGGTGTGGGAAAGCCCCCTGGCCACACAGCTGGGAGATCAATTATTAAAACACGTACGTGACGATTTATACATAAGAATACTACAGGTTGAAGACTTGACATTCCTCTATTAAGCACTATTAGTCAGAAATTGCACTGCATCTGTGCAATCCATTTTACAGAGGAAAAATAATATATATAGAGAGAGACTCTAGACTTGCTAGTGTAATTAAAAGCATCCTTCTAGCAAATTTTAAAGCACCCAATTTATTCCGATTGTAGTTTTCAGCTCCCTGCACTTGCTAATCAGTCTGTCAAGAGCAATAGCCATTTTGGGAAGGAGGTATTTAATCCTGTGCGAATGGGCTTATCAGCCTGTCTTAGAAGGATGATCTATGGCTTCCCGGCAAAGAAACGGCTGGGATCAGGCAGTCACCACGCAGTGTCTCGGTACTATGGTTTGAAGATCGTGCCAGCCCAGCCCTGCGGCAGAAGGACTCAGCACTCGGAAGTACAAGTGAAGGTTCCAAAGGTGATTACATCTGGGGATGCAGGAGTTCT